>NW_026643213.1:1384792-2769584 GCF_028828655.1 Penicillium verrucosum
GAAGCCACCACAACTGCATCATACTCCTCAGACCACCAGTAATCCGACTTGGCACCATCCAGAACTTCCGTCCGGCGGTAAGTAAGCACCCATTTCAGGGTGTTGGGATCTTTGATCGCGCGTTCAACAGTAGTATTGTACTGAACAAGATCCTGGTACCCCTTCCGGTTAAACAAGTCCTCAATATACTTCTGGATGACCGAATGGTGCCGGAAAGGCGTGTCTGCACCATGACGCTCGATCGACCACTGCGATCGAACTGTAGGAATCTCCTCTTGAGAGAACGACATGGCTCCCGCGTTCACATTAGTCTCTAGCGTCGGGTACACGGGAGAGTCCGTGAAACGATCTTGGGAGACTACAGGCGTCCGGCACGGGAGGTGCTCTGGGATTTTCAGAGGCGCATCTGCTGTTCGGGCAGATAGACCATCAAAGTCGAACTGCTGAGGCGGCTCGTCATCTCGTGATACCCTGTTGTTTTATTAGAGTTGGGAATAGGTGAATATATTTAGAGTAACATACCAGCATCCGCCGGCTTTCTCCTGTCTTTCGAATACACGGATAACATCGAATGTTTTCTCTTGTGCTAGTGCATCGACTGCAATGGCGCCAGCTGGGCCGGCCCCGATGATGGCTATGCTTTTAATCTGCGGCATGGTGTGATATTTGAGGGAGATTTGGGTATATAGTCGCTCTTTAACGTCCGAATTTATCTCGGCCGAGCCGTCGAAAATGGGGATATCCCGGGTGTGATACTAGTTTGACTCTATCACGCCATCCAACTCGGTATTAACGCAAATTTGGCATTGGCGTCCAATGAGGGCTCGGGATATGATATATGAGATAGATGGTCAGACTCACAGTATATAAATGAGAACGGCTTCCCTTTTAATACATTAATCTCAAATTGAACATGCCGAGACACTCCAATATTAAAAGAAGTTTCTATCTTCGTCCCTCCCATCGGCCTGGCATCTCATCCTTTGATCTGATTGGCTACCGGTGTTGAAGTTTTACGGTCACGTGGGAATAACCCCGGGTTCTTCAGGAACTGCATTCTGATTGGTTGGGTGCTAATGCCTCGGGATTCTGGCAACCAATCATGATATCTTGGCGTTATTATTATTGTTACTATTCTTCCTTCGTTTTTATCCTGAAAGCAGTCATTTTTGGCGTCAATGTCACAAGGTCTCGGATTCCATGTGTTGTGAACGATGAAATACAAATAAATCCAATCCAATATCCAAAAAGACGCTAAACTAAGTAAATACATCGGTAGCATACCGCTCCTTCGTCCGCAAATTATCAAAGAACTGCTCAGCAGCCTGATCCTCGTCAAGCTCAGCACCAGGCGGAGTTTCCCCCTTCTCCTTAAGCTCAGCGTGCCTGGCACGACGCTTCTCGAGATACATCTGCTTGCAAGCCTCGCGAATACCAGCACCAACACCAGTACTACCACAAACATAAATATTCGCACCTTCATCAAACAGCTCCACTAGCTCCGCACGGTCCTCAAGCATGACATCCTGAACATGCTGTCCCTTGCTTCCATCGGCGGGCCGACTATACGCCCAGCGAACATCGACAGCGCCCAGCGCAGCCCACTCCGCAAGTTCAGCAGCGTGGATATCGTCCTGGCCCTGTGTGCGGCAGCCGATATACAAAACTGCCTTGGCAGGCTTGACAGCCTCGTTATCATGTAGCTCCTCGGAGTCGGGTGAGCTGCGACGGCCGCGGATTTTCTCCGCGCGATCCATGACGAAGCCGCGGAAGGGTGCGAGACCGCTACCCGCGCAGGCCATGATCATCGGTGTTTCGAGGTCCACTGGCGGCTTGAAGCCTGAATGTGAGGGGCGAACGGTGATGTGTGCGCGTTCGCCGACTTGGAGCTCGGAGAGGTAATTTGATGCCACGCCCAGGTATTGTTCGATGCGTTCGGTGTCTTCGGTGGTGGCATTGGCGAGTGCCGGGGCGCTGAGTACGGTGAATGTTATCGAGCATTCGGATGGGTCGACTAGTGGTGACGAGGAGATGGAGTATTGGCGCACGCGCATGGGTGGGAGCATTGCGAGGAAATCGCCGATAGGGAGTTTGACTTCAGGATAGCGGGTTAGGAGATCTAGTGGGCTGACGCGCTTCTTGACGATCTCTTCGGTGAAGCGGCTAGGGCTGGAGGCGAGGTAGCGTAGTTCGGCTTGGAGTTCTGCGTCTGAGATGGCGGCGTCCGCTAGGACGTTGAGATCGCGCTTTGAGGCAGGCTGGGAAAGCTCAATGTAGGTGGATAGGAGCTCGAAGGCTGAGATCGGTGTGTCGATGGGGATCGAGGGGGAGGCTGTTGAGCCTGAAGGCTTCTGGACTTTGAGTACGGCGTCCCAGGGGAGGTCGAAGCGGCGGATTGCGCGACGGACCACTGAGCTTGGGTTCACGGGTAGCACCGCAAGGTAATCACCGCACTGGTAGGTCATGTCCGACGGCAGCTTGAACTTAACAACTCGTTTGGCTGGGGCTCCGGGTGGCGTAAGAAGTTGGTTCTCGATGATGAAGCCCTCTTCGAGCTGGAGACCCAGAGTGGATGCCCGCATACCCGAGCTCACTTCGACCTGCAATGAAGACTTCGGCTTAGTGGCATTGTCAGGACTAACTCCACCGAATTTGGCCATGACAGCGGGCCAGAATGAGGTCTCGCCCCAGCCATCGAAATCGGTAAACATGTCTGAGTTTGCTGCGTCGGCAAGACCAATATCGCAGAGCTTGCTAGCTCCATTGTTCTTGGCTAGTTCGTCGATAGCCTTGGGGACACGGTAGAAGGTAGACGACCAATCATGATGGCCACAGCCGAAGACAGCGTAGTTGACACCATCCAGCTCGTTGTCCTTCAGCCCATTGAGCCACTCGTAGAAGTGAGCCGCGTTATCTGGAGGTTGTCCCTCGTAGGAAGCCGAGATAAAGACCACGGGGTCGTTCTTAGGGATATTTTGCATCGCCGAATCCAAAGAGCTTATCTGCGCAGCGTATCCGTACGCAGTGGCATCATCGGCAAGCCTGCGGGCGAATGCCTCACAAGTTCCCGTATTACTGCCATAGAACACATGCATTGGCTTCAGCTTGCCATCCACCGGTACGACCTTGGGCTTGCGATCTCGGCTGCCGGCGCCAGTCTCTGTCGGCGCAACTGCAGAGCCACTGAGTGTAGTGCTTAGCTGCGTGGGGTCGAGGCCCTCTCTCAGGGTAGCCTTCATATGGAAGTCCTTAGGCTTGATGGTAAGTGTCTGCTTAATGCGGAGGTCGTAGCTGGGGTTGTCCATCTGGAAGTTGAAGTTCTGCAGCAAAATTGCAACGACTAGGAGGGCCTCCTGCCATGCGAACGGCCGTCCAATACAGCCTCGCATACCATTTCCAAATGGCTTCCAGGCGTTCTTTGGCAGCTTCTCGAAGTTTTCGTCGAGCATGCGCTCTGGCTTGAACTCATCGGCGTCGGGACCATAGACCTTGGGGTCGCGGTGCATTTTCGTAAGCATGATCGCAATGGTCTCGTCCTTGTGAAGCACATATTTGCCATCTCCAAGTGTAACAGGATCCTCCTGGTTCTTGGTGGGGTGAGGGTGCAGAGCAATCATCGGGGCTGTTGGCTTCAGGCGCAGCGTTTCGCGCATCACTGCGGTAATGTATGGTAGCTTGGACATGTCATCGACGGTGATCTTGCGTTTTCCAATCACACGGTCGACTTCCTCTTGGGCTTTCTTGTATGCGCTCGGGCTCTTGAGCAGATAGTAGAACAGGAATGACAACATGCCTGATGTAGTCTCGTGTCCTATAAAGTTCCAAGTTAGGACCGAGAAAATGCACTCGATGCAGGGCTTGTCCACTTACCAGCGATGAGGAATGTGATCATGTTGTCTACAATTGAGTCATCTGTCATGCCCTGGCCAGTCTGCGGGTCGCGACCAAGGATAAGCGCATTGAGGAGATCCTTCTTATTAACGGGGTTCTCCTTCCGCGAATCCACTAATTCCCGGGCTAGGTTCCGCAGATACTCGATATCACTCCAGTACTTGTTATTATCCGCAGTGGGCAAGCTGTTGAACAAAGCAGGCCGAAGAGCTCGATTTCCCGACCCAGCTAGCAAACCAACCATTGCCTCGACGAATGGGTGCATTTCATCATGATAGAACGAGTTGAAGCGAGTGCCCATAGCGCAAAGAGCAATGGTATCCAGCGTCAAGCGGGTGAAGTCATCCGTAACTTGGATAGGAACTGCGGGGCCCACCCGAGCCCATTTCATAACCAGTTGAGTAGCAATATCATACATTTCTAATTCCAGACATTAGCCAAAACCGTTCGTCTAATTCGATGGCGCATAGGTCTCAAACCCGACCGGAAAGGGACACCTACCATCAAACATGCCGCGAATCATGAGCGGACCGAACGCAGGAACAAGAACGCGATGCGCAATAGCCCAGTTCTCTTCGCCGGGGTAGTTCGCGGTGAAGAGACCGTCGTGAACACCATTGCGGATCTCAGCCAAACCAGCGGAGACCATTTTGCCGAAGCGCTCCTCATTGCAGACTTCGTCTACCAGCTCGTGGGAGCTGATAAAGACTCGTGGTCTGCCAAAGGTAGTCAATCGAAAGATCGGGCCTGAAAGGTTATGAACACAGAAATTAGTCTTTTTGTTCGCAATACCCATTCCCGGTCATGCAGGTCTAGATCCATACCATAGCTATCGGCCATCCGCTCGAAGCTGTTCACAGGCACCTCTGGCTCGATGTCGTAGATGTTTCCCAAGAATGGGACGCCCTTGGGGCCCGGAATTGGGACCTGCTTGGTCGAGGCCATGGCGTATGATTTCCGCCTTACACTTGAGAAGTTGGATCAATTTGGATAATTGTTGAATTTGTGTGAATCACAAGGTGGGATGCTCAAAAATGTAGGATAAACGTTGGAAGGCGGGGTTACAAGGATTTGTCCCACTAAACCTAGTGGCGTCGTAATCCTAGTTAACGACTGCCCAGGTGTGTGTTGTATATGATATCCAAATGTACCTTGGGAGTTGCAGGTAGAATGAGACTAAAGTTGGAATATTAAAGGCATGAAGAAGGGGGAGTTAGATTTATATTATATTTAAAGAAAACGGTGACCTCACCGACTAACAAGCCTCGGCTCATAACAGCTACTTAGTTATCTTGGTTATAGGTAACTGCACAAATTTCATAACTTCATTTGTTTCATCTACAGGGCTGTGTTGACATACTCGGTTCCACTACAAAATATCAAATCCAAGTCCAATCACGATCGTCGTGTATCGGCCATGCCGAGATCTTCTCAGCCACAATTTTTATTTCTACTGTCGGATTTGACACGAATCCCGCCGATATGGTAGGAGTACCATCCTATAAAAGGACCTCGGCACAAATGAAAATCCACTATATATCCACAGCCTCAGATCCACCTCGCAGGATTATCCCTATTGAGCAATACTACGGACTTTTAACTACCGGTCCATAGACACGCCGACTCCGATTGCTAAGTCCACGCTTTGGGGTTGATTTATACAACTGACTTTCCTTGAGAATGTACCCAAAATATTATCTAGCATAAGGCTGTTTTATTTTATTTTTGGTTTTGTTTTTTCCTGATCTATCCGACCCAACTCCCGCGTGGCACACTTCATCGCCCATATCCCCCGAGGCGCATTAGACACGTGCGATGCATACAACTATTTGTGATATGGGCTGCATGCCATGGTTACGAGTTGAGCTGTCATTGAGTGGCTTCAACAAAACCACAAAAGTTCTAAAGTTCTAAACAGCCCTTCAAATATCGGATGGGTTGTCGCGGGGGGTTGGGGGGTAAGATGCACCCTAGGTAGATGCTGGTCGGAAAATGTCCCACTAAGGTCAAGAAGGAAGTAAAAAGGATTGAAAGAGACCCTGTTTCATAGGGCAATATATTTACATGGATGTGTTGAGAGGCAGATTGCAAACCAAGCAAAAGGCGACCTGAACAACGCCAACGAAGGGAATTGTGATCCGAGGATCAAAAAAAAGGGATATCAACAGAACGGGCGATCGGAGCGAGTGGCTCTGTATATATATGAGACAGAGGCAAGATAGCACCGTAGAAAAAAGGACTGTAATCCGGTAAGCCGGGACGAAAGGAAAAGGCACATTATTCCGACTCCGTCGGCCATCACAGATGCACAAAATTGACGTCGTCATGGCAGCAATCTGTAATACCGGTCACGGCGCGAAACGAAAGCAAAAAGAATCACAGAACTGTTCATTATAGAGGTCCAAAAGCAAGTCCGTGGGGTTACTAGTGTCTGTACTTGACAAGTCGGCTAGTTGCTAACCTGCTGGTAACCACCATTCTGCTTCCACTCACTCTGCCTCCAGTCCTTCTGGAAGGTCTGCATCTCATCACGGTTAAGAGGAACCGGGTTGTTACCCAACGCGTTCTCGAGACGGCCCTTGCGGCGCTGGCGTAGGCAGAAGAATAGGAAGGCTCCGATACAAAGAGCACCAGCGGCAGCGGCACCAACGTAGACTCCAATGTGGGCTCCCTCACCGAGATCATCCCATTTCTCTGACAGGGACTTCTCCGGTGGCTTGTTTAGTTCATCCAGTACAGTCGAGTTTCCACTGTTACGTCGCATCAGTGATATCCTGGGTGAATATAATCTGGGCGCACTTACTCCTCCACTTTGATGCTCTGCCAGGAACCCGAGTGGTCTCCGTAGCTGTACTCCTTGCCAGAGTGGAAATCCTCAACGCGAAGCTTGCCAAGGGTCATACTAAAGGGGGCAGTATCCCAGTCGACAAGGCCACCAGCCCAGTCGATAGTACCCTGTGCCGCCTTTTTCTGACCAGCAGGCCAGAGACTGAATTGGACACGGCAGGGGGTCTGAGGGTAGTTTTCGCCGAACAAGGTTGACTCCTCGGAGTACTTCAGTTCGCGAACCATCTCGCCGTCAATCCACCACTCCAGTTTATCCTGGTCCCAGTACGTGGTGTAGTTGTGAAACTCGGTGTCTGCGTTCGTGACATGGTGCTTTCCGCCGCGATCGAAGGTGGTATCGTTACCCTTGCCAAAGAAGTTGGACTGCACTTCACTAGTGTTGTATCCCACCCACTCCCAATCGATCTCATCCAGATCGTCGGACTCCAAGACCACACTGCTGACCAGGCCTGCGCCCTTGGCCATCTTGACATGAGCTTCGACGACACCGAAGAAGATATAAAAGTTGGACTGTAGAAGAGTGGACTCTCCCTCCTTAGAGAGGGTAAACTTGGCTCCATCGTCATCGTATTCGTAGGTTCCGGTGGCCATCTTCCAGATCTTCTCGTCCAAGGTCGTGTTGAAGTTCCATGTGTGTTCGGTGCCAAGGGCTGGATCCGGAGGGCATGACTTCTCAGTTGGGTCACAGTCGGTCGAGGTTTGAGCCGTGGCGTAGCTAGCCAAAGCTGCCAGAGCGGCAATGCGAGAGAAAAACATGGCACGCTGATCTGTATGAACGATTGCTCAAGGTGCTGCTGTTGAACCCGTCTAAAAATAAAAGAATGGACTCGAGACTACTCGAGATTCAATAAAGAGTGGATGTGCGAGAGCACGGTAATGAGTGGAAGGCAGTCTGCCAGCAGCAATATCCTAAGAGTGTGTTGAAGAAGGAAACATCAAGAAAACGGGGGGAAATCAGCCACGAAGGTCCAATTTAGGCGCAGAGTGGACTTGCATTATGGGCTAGTGGTGTTTTGGGCCCTCATTATTTTTCTGTGCACCGTTGTACTCCATCGAGAGCGTAAGGGGAAACCTGCAGAAATTATGGTCGAATTTGCTAGCCAATCTGGGTTAGAGGGTTCCGTTTTGGTGCAGGTCACTAACCCAATTGAGCCATCCCCCAGGGGCCTTGTGCGCAAGGCTTAGCCCCTTTGGGTTCGCCCAGTTTTTTTTCTGCTAAAACTACTTTTAGGTGGGTGGTTCTGATTGGTTACCACTTACCCACCGATTGGATGATCGCCAAGAACTCTGATAAGGATCGAACAGCTTGCCAGGTACAACATACGGAGTACAACATATACTCCTCCACACTGAACAACAGTTTCATATCTGAGACCCAATACTATATTTTATTCTTCATCTTATCTAAAGACATCCCTTGACTCAAATCCAGGATAAGACTGGTTGTTTAGTGCATATCTAGAGACCATTCGAGGGAGAAGCACGTCTGCAATGAAGATCAGAGCCACGGGGTAATAACTCCAAGATTCCACTCCGTCTAGACCATCATGCATGTACCCCTTAAACACAACAATTTCAAAATTATAACCAGGCAACCATAACGAGTTCCTCCAGTTCCTTGAACCCTACCAAGCTACTTTGTAAATTCTTTGGGGACACTCCGCTCAGGGGTTCTAAAGAACAAAGCCACCAAGATGCCAAGTCCACCCCCCCCCAAGTCAATGAGTGGAGATGTCAAACCCAAGTTTTTCTTCTTTTTTCTCTTTTTTCTCTTTCTCTTCTTCCCCCTGTGGGCCATTTCCCCTGTCTTACCTGCCTGCACGCCCACTCATCAATGCGCTTTCCCATTTAGCGAACGATGTTAGCTTAATAAACCATACTTCTCTGCCCTCTTATTCGTCAAAAACAAACGAAATAACGGGTGCGGCGTTCTCGTGCGATCGCCCTTGGGTGGACTCGACTTTCCGGCTCGGAGTTCTATTATGGGGTGACTTCGGTAATTCTGATTCTGATCGATCGAACGCCACTGCTCCGTACGGAGTACCCGGTGGTGACACACAGCCAAGTCCTGCTGGACTAGGCCAAGGAATGCAGTCCCTCGCCACTCAGGTACCCGTCAGCAAGTTGTCCAACTGGATTATATAGATATCCAGCCACATGTGCAGTGTGCATGTCAAGGGCTCAACCAGATTGTTCTTAACCATGCGGTGTGATCCAAACTCAGGGGGCGGTGGCGTCCGGATCTGGTTCTCAGTTCAAAACAAGGAAGCATCACACGCACAGACCAGGTAATTCATTTTCAAGAATTATTTCTCATCAAATCATAAAAGCTCGCTGTCATTTGTGTGTCATGTCTCATAATTACTTGGCTCCGTCAAAAACATATCCACCCCTAGCTCACACCCATTTCCTCGAGAAATTATGAACCCAAAAATAGCAAACGCCTGTGCCAATTGATATGTCCGAGACCAATGGCCCAAAAGACCCATCAACCCACTCCAGTCATTTTACATGTCTTATATATAATCCCCACCATGATTCACGGCTCTGTCATATAAACCTTAGCCGGCCGACGCAAATCATCGCGATCCCTATATCGGCGCGCGCTGCGTACACTGGTCGGCTTCTCGACATAATCGATGTACGTCCCGGATGGACGACGACGCTGTCGCCGTCCACGGCTACTCGTGCTGCTGCGAGTAATTGGAGGCCGGTAGCCGACTTCAGATGTATCGCCGCTCAACGCTCCGGGAAGTCGGCATATCCGCCACAGCCAGAGGATGAGGAGGGTCCCTGCGATCGAGCCGATGACGATACCTGCAATTCCCCCGCCGCTGATTGTGCTTGGGCAGTTAGCGCCGCTTGACTGCCGGGGCTCGAGGATGGAATTTATAGGAGCCTGGGGAAGTGGAAGTATTAGCTTTTATGAGTTCAAGGTAGAGTATGCGGTATGCGATCCGTGGTTCTTTGTGCGGCCCGCGTGGGTGTTTCTCGGTGAGCCACGGAAGATAGCTTCAGCAGCATCCAAGGAAATAAATACACTTACCATAATTGCAGGGTGTCAATGCTTTTGATCTGATATCGGGGAATTGATTTTCTCAGTCTCTATGCAGAATGTAACAGTGGGTCTCGATGCGATCTTGAACCCCAACACCCAAAAAGAAGTGTTGGTATAGATAGATAATCGAGACAAATTCACCCACACAACAGATGACAAAAGATGGAAAGCGTCAGGTCTTATTATATCAAAAACCAGAATCCAGTCTCACAATTCCCCTCTCGATTGCGCACTCCAACCTCCTCTCATCCCGCTTCTGACGTCAAAGGGACGCCAATCTTGGCGACCTGAGGCGGCCTGAGAGAGCAGCGATCTACCCTTTCGCACAGCACAAACTTGGAATTTAGTTCAAATAACCCTTGTCTAGTGTCATTATTGGCTGCTTACTTTCATTGTCCTCGTAATTCCAAGTTGGATTCTATTAATTGAGGATATTGTGCCGACTATGCGGAGTACATACCAAGCTTGCAGAAAACCTACATGCATTTGCCGCATGTCACAAACATGAAAAGTCTTGTTAACATGATCGGCGAGGCATAGATGCAACGGGCGACTCGGGCCATGTGGTGGATAAATGCCCAGAAGACGCCCGAGAGACTAAATGAGTTTACCTTTGTAGTAGTATGTTTGGATGTGGTGATCGCAGGTAATAAGTTTGGGGTTCAGCTTGAACAGACTCAAGCGTGAAACATTATCCAGTCTTCTCTAATAAATCTAAAAGACCAAATTATTTTAACACTCTACACATAGTACCCGCTCTCCAAGCCAGTCGTGGAGATGCGCAATGTCTTATTTCCATTGCTTGTCATGTTGGGATCCCGAAACCACGACGACGATAATAAGAACTTACACAGCATGCGTAACGGTGGAATGGGTCCCGATAAATTACCATAAATGGTGACAGCGTCGCTGTTTCCGGGGATTCCGTACTTCGTAAGTGACATCCTTTGAAATTGTGCATCTAAATGAGTTGTTAGCAAGGGTTTACATAATAGAGAAGATATTGTGGTTGTGGTTGTATTTGTAAATATAAGATTGATCGACAAGGGTCTGTGGAAATGCTATGTTTGACGACTTGCTAGGGGATTCTAGAGCTTGTTTGGACATGGAAGTCCCAAGATTGGCAGCACTAAGCAAGTAGGGGGGAACTTGGATGACGATCTATGCGGACAAACAAAAAGAAGGCAAAAGGCCTGCCTTGTAGTTCGGCTTTCGGCTATAAACTAAGCCTTACATAGGCCGTGCTCCTTTTATGCATAGCTGAAACCTGAGTTCCAAAACCTCGCCCCTTGGTCTACATATTGTGCTATCTCAGCTTGTTAGGTAGGGATTTACCATGACAATTTCTCGGATAAAATGCGGCCAATGTTATGGCTAGTCTGGTGTCATCCTATATCACGGCGACTTGTATTGAATGCACCGGAGGTAGGTATAAGTAGGTTGTTTGGTTTATGTGATTACCAATCCAGTGATATAACACCAATAAAGAAGGGAAATATAGTTATATGTAAACATGACTCAAGTTCTCATTCCTAAAGTGCACGAGCATGATTGAATGAAAGATGTCCAAAACTCCCCGACCCATGATATCATTGAAAACAGCAGCATACAACCCTACTCATTCAGGTAAGAGCCTGAAAGTCAAGAACCACAACACGATCATTTTCAGTCATTATCGCGTAATATAATCCCGGTTCTCGATCGTCACACTCTTGGTCATGTGGTTGACCTTATAGACACCCACAAGTCGGGCAGCAAGCTCGAACTAGAGAACATGTTAGCTATGTCAACTTGGAAGCGAAAATCAACGGCACTTACCATATTGTTTCTCAACGAAATGACAATGAATTGGGCATTCTTTGTTCGCTCCTTGATGTACGAGGCGACAATGGAAACCTTAAAAAAGGAAGTTAGCACACGTGTCCGTCAAGTCATATAAGACCAACTTACGTTTCGGAAATCCAAGGCGGCATCAATCTCGTCCATGACATAGAGCGGCGTAGGCTTGTAGTGGTGAAGAGCGAAGACCAGCGCCAAACTGGATAGAGTCTTCTCTCCACCAGACAGGTTACCAATGTTCTTCCAGCTCTTCTTGGGAGGCATGACCGAGAACAAGATTCCCTCCGAGAAGGGGTCCAACGAGTCAACGAGCTCCAACTCGGCGTTACCGCCCATGGTGATCATCTGGTACATTTCTTTGAGGCGCAAGGAGATAATACCAAATCCTTCCATGAACCCATTCAAGCGAGAGGATCGAAGGCCGTCCAGGCGTGCCTTGGCACCGTCTCGTGACGTCAAAGCGGTGGTTAGATCCGCCGAGCGCGACTCGTGCTCGGCGACTCGACGACGGTACTCCTCAATAACTGACAAATCGATAGAGGCATTTTGAACCTTCTCCTCCAAAGCAGCAATGACGGCTTTTAGAGAATCTTTATTCATAGCCTCTAGCTCATCCTTGGTGTACATCTGAAGCTCTGTAGGCTCTTGCTCTTCGCCGATATCGCTGATGTTCTGGACAGTCAGCTTTGAAAGCTTCTCCTCCCAGTAACGACTGCGCTTTTGGTTCTCGGCCAAGGCCTTCTGGTTCTCTTCCAGTTTATTGCGCATCTCGATCTCAGCAGCTCTCGTCTCATTGAGCTCGGCCACCTTTGCGTCAAGCTCATCCTTCATGGCCTTCAGCTCGCCCTTCTTAGATTCCAAAGCCTAAGGATGGTCAGCATGTAAATTCAGTATACTCGAGGATCTTGGAAAAGTTACCTCCTGGGCTTCGTCAGCCTTCTGTCTCCAGTCGGCAGATTCATTGGTCTGGTTGGCAACATCTTCTTCTAGTGTCTCCAACTCGTCGGTGATCTGAGCAATCTCCTTCTCTGAAACATCGCGGGCTTTGGTGTGCTTCTTGATGAGTTTTTCGTTCTTGGACTGCTGCCCCTCCGCGTTTGAAATCTCCTCGGCAAGCATGCCAATCTGCTCTTTCAAGCCATCCACCTTCGCCTTTTGGCCGCGAAGGCGAACACCACCGACCTCCATGATCGTGCTCTGCAAAGTCTGGATCTCTTCCTCGATGCCGCTCTTCTCGTCGTTAAGTTTAGCGATCTCCTTTTGGGCTTTTGCTATCTGTTTCTCGAGAGCAGCAATTTGGCCTTCGTCCGAATCAGAGGGCTGGTGCTGTGCGCCCAGCTCCTTTACGCGTCGCTGGGCGTCAGCAAGACTGCGCTTGGTGCTGTCGATCTCGATCATAATCTTTTGGATCTTAGTCTCCAAGCGTGGGATTTCCTCTGATCTTTCCTTCATCTGAGCCTCCACATGACGCTGCTTCTCCTGGAAAGCCTGGAATTTCCTTTCCAGATCCTCGAGGTCTGACTCCAAGCGAGACACCTGCTCCTTTGTGGTGTCTGCGACTTGCTTTGAGGACATACCGCCTCGGGCGACACGGGTGCCACCACCGCTCATTGTTCCTGACACATCGATCAACTGGCCATCTTCCGTCACCACTCGCCAACGACGAGCACCATAGGCAATTCGATTCGCTTGCTCCAAGTCCTTCGCAACCAATGTGTTTTGCATCACGCTGTAGAAAGCTGGGGCAAACATGGGATCCTTCGGCTTGACGAGATCAAAGAGACGAGGAACGCTTTCAGGTGTGTAGATTGATGTCATATCACGACGGGGGAGGCGGTCAAGAAGAATGAAGTTCGCTCGTCCAAGGTTGTTCTTGCGCAAATAGTCGATGCATTGTTGGCCGACTTCGACGGTTTCCACCACCATGTTGTCGAGAGCAGGACAAGCTGTAGAAATGGCGACATCATACTTCTCGTCAATTGTTCCCAGGTTACCAAGTCGGCCATGGAAACCATCGATCCGGCCAGACTCCTTGAGACGCATCAACCCAGTCAAGACACTTCCGCGGTTTTGTGTGCTTGCAAGACTGACTCGTGCCTCGTCTGCTTTCTGGCGGGCGCTTGAGACATGCGAACGAACCTCGGGCTCACGGCCGGCGTATTTCTTCAAGTCATGTTTGAGTCTCTCTACTTCAGACTCCAAGGTCTCTTTCTGGGCCTGTCGCTCTTCGAGATCGTTTTGCTTGGCTTGCAGACTTTCTTCGATTGTAACAACCTTGCCCTGTGCCTCTTCGAGGAGGACAGCACCAGCATTACCACGCTCGCGCAAGATATCCAGCTCACTCTGAGCAACTGCCACTGCGGACTGTTTCTCGTTGATTTTCGCATTCCATGGCTCTAGTGACTTCTGCTTCTCGGCAATCTGATCAGATAGGCCTTGCGTCTTGCCTTTGAGCCCCTCACGAATCGAGTTCAGTTCCTTTTCTTCTGTCACCATCTCCTTCTCGAATTGAGTCGTTTCGGCGGTCTTCTTCTCAATGTCGTAGGTAAACTTCTCGACCAAGCTTTGGCATTCAGAAGCAGCAAGACGGCTGGTCTGCATGGCTTTCTCTAGCTTCTTTTGTTTGCCGAGCAAGAATTTCTTCTTCTCCTCAAACTTAACAGACTCCTTGTCGTACTTGGCCATCTCCTTGAGCAAACTTTGAGTTTCCTTCTCTATCGACTCATAATGGCGAACCCCCTTTTTGTAGGCTTTTTCGAGCTCTTTGATGCCGGATTCATTTCCCTCGTGTTTCTCGAGTTCCATGTTCAGCAGCTCCTGCATTTGGAGAATGGCTTCTTCAGTAACACGAACATTATCAGCGCACTCATCAATGTAGATCTGATAGAGGGCTGATTGTTTCTGTGCCAATTCGTTCTCCTCACGGATGTAAGCCAGAGCTTTGTCTTTCTTATCCACCAAGGCCGCCTTCTCCTTCTCCACGTGCTGAACACGGTTGTTCTTTTCCACGCATACATCGTTGAGACCTTCCAGCTCGGTTGCCGCTTCATCGATAGGTGTCTTGTACTTGGAGGTTCCGATAATATCTTCCAAATATTCCAAGAGGCCTTCGTCGTGTTCGTTGGAGGCTTTTGGCTTCATTTGAGCGATCGACTCAACCTCACCCTGCAAAATCAAAAATCGCTTGTGATCAAGATCAATCCCACGATCACGGAGGAAGGCCGTCACAGCGGTGAAATTGGTCTCCTTTTTGTTCATGTAGTATTTGCTGGTGTTATTCTTGAACGCTCGTCGCGATACAATTAGTTGGGAATCTGGGACCACTTCCTGGCCACCATCGGGCAAATCGAGGACTTGTGAGAAATGAACCTCGACTTCACAGAAGGCAAGATTGGGGTACTGAGCAGAGTTATGGATCAGCGCGGAGATTTTGCCCTGTCGCATCTTGCTGGCGCGGAAGCCAAACACGAATAGGAGCGAGTCAATCACGTTGGACTTCCCGGAGCCGTTCGGTCCAACGACAGACGAAAATGAGGCGTGGAATGGACCAACAATCTGCTGGCCGGCGTAACTCTTGAAGTTTGTCAGAATAAGGTTCTCAATAATCATTCGGGGCTTAGGCGCAGCAGGCTCCTCTAGCGCTTGAGGGGCCTGCGTTCTGGACTTGGCCACAATGTCCATTGGCCTCTCCAAGACTGTCGAGTTCGGGTTTATAATGGAAATCTGAGATTTGGGCTCTTCCAATTGTTTCGATGGCGACTGATTCACAGCGGATTCGGTGAAGTCGGACAAAGGTGGCACGCTTGCTCGGTGCGCTCTTTCTTGAGGCTCTGGCGATTGGGATGGCTCTGGAGTTGGAAGTGAGCCCTGGGCCGGCTTGGGTGTGATTGAGCCGTGACTCTTGCGGGGATGAGCCATACTTTTTCTTTTCAACGCCGCTTTACTAGAAGGAGATTCAGGATCGCCTTCCATTGACGCCATACTAACGCCATTGTCATTCTCGTCATTCTCGTCATTCTCGTCATTCTCTTCGTCGACGTCCATCGCATCAGTATCCATCGCGTCCGTATCCATCGCGTCCGTATCCATCGCGTCCGTATCCATTGCATCGGTGTCCATCGCATCGGAATCATCTGTTGTCGCTTCTTGGGTCTTGCTAGCAGCGCGCACAGTAGAAGGCGTCACAGGGTCTAGTGTCATTCTTTTGCTTGATCCCCTCTTTGCTTTCTTAGGGACTGGGGTGTAATCCTCCTCCACCTCATCATCGTCATCGTGCGCATCGGGTGTTGGTGTCACATTTCCGGGGTCCTCCGATTCAGATGTATCCTCAACGACATAACTCCGGCGGGGAGCAGAGCGGCGCGAGGCCCTGCCCTTAATGACTGAAGCCATGTTGTGCAGATCAGTGGGATGTCTGCTGCATGGAGAGGGGCGATAGTATTTTGACGGAGGTTTTGTCGGTTGAAAGTGGGTTGTTTACCTCGTGCCCAAACGGGTAAAGTTCCCGCCGTTCTGCCACAACAAGCCCTTCACCGCCATGTCCCGCTGTAACTTACCGTACGGTAATTACTCCTCCGCGGAGCTTCATGAAGATCAGCTTGGGAATTGTCACTTAACCTATCACTTCCCCCCAGTATGCCCAGCATGGCTCCATGGGAGAGTTTCGACCAAGTCTTCTCATTTAATAAGAAATATTCATATGAATCAAAGGTTTTTGACCAGATTCTCTCCAGTCGGCGCTCGTTGGACCAGCTCTTTGCCGATCGACTTTTGGGACTCCTCGGCATCCAAGGAGGTATTGTGCCTTGAAGCTCTGCACTTGAAGCCTCATGCTAATCAACCACTTCTCTAGTGACCAAGATCTATCCTCCCAAGTCCAATTCAGATCTCCGAACACTGTTCAATCACATCGTTTCTTCGGAACTCGATATCCATCACAAACAGTCCTTGATATATTACATCCTTAAGGACTGTCGCACTGCGCCAGAAGCTTCGTCTCAGTTTGCGCAACAATGCCACCTCCCAGAAAAGTACCGTTTCTTCATTGAAGGTCTTTGGCATTTGGATCGACTCGATTTCAGAGTGAGTTGTAAACTATCTTTTCAGGCGGCCATCTTCTAACAATTACATGGTTAATAGCGAGCCGTCGAGTATCTTGCTGAACCCTCACTGATTCCTACCTTCCCGGATGAGATCCTCTACGTCCTCACCCTCACGAAACTTCCCAAACATGATGACAGCCTCGCAATCGCATACTACCTCACTGCAGCCCCTCCTCTTGCAAGCGCAAAGATCCGCAAGGCTTTCTTCGACACACTCGCACGATCCAATGTCACGGAGGCTTTCTACTTCACGCGCAAGTACGACGATACTCTCCGTCAGAGCTTTTTTGAACAGTTGGTGGAATTCGTTCACAGGGCTACCCCTGGTCAAACCAGAAGCAGACGTGCGATGGAACTCGTCGGTCTTCCGCTCGACGAGGATGAGGAACTGTGGTTTGAACGTGTCTTACTGCAGGGCAATGCCAGTACCCTTCCTGGAGCTAAGGATACTGTGATGATGCGACGCCTTGCAACTGGGCGAACTGGTGCACTCAACCCGGAGCTTGAATCCTTGGGTGGCAAGAAGGTTGATGGGTTGAATTGGGATGACCTTCGGGGGAGCATACGACACATGTAGATGATATACCCAACGAGTGATCCATACAGGATTCAATGTTTATTGATTACTCAAAATTGAAGTAGCAATCAGATCTAATAATGGTTTTAATGGTTTAAAATAATCTTGTAAAAGTGTTCTATTAATCTATCAAATACAACATGGTAGACTTGGCTAGCTTGCCGCGCCGATATATATAACTCTTTGTGGATCAGATTACATCCACTATGTAGACCGGACCGAGCAAATGAAGACCTAAGTCTCAAATACCGTTTAATGTCATCTCGAAGCAAAGGGCAAAGTGATAAAAATCCAATCTTATACTCTTGAATATTAAAGAACTGTGCTATACAACAGTCAACAGTGCTGGGATCACTTTGCAGGTGTTCCGATAAGATACGGACCAAATCCGTGAAAAGTCCCAACCACAGGAGTTCCTTATTTCTCTCTTCGCGACAACCAACCCTATTTTTGCTTTTCTCTCAAATTGCTTGATCAGATATCGAAAGGACGCATATTTATTGGATAGAGGTCATCAAGATACAGGCTTTGCATTGAAGGGGAGCAGTTGAGCAAACACCAAAACCGCGAAGATGGTGGTATGCAGCTTTTTTCAGCAGGGTCGCTGCAAGTTCGGAGGTATGAGTCCCTCGAGTATAGACAAATCAAGTCGCTAATGTATTTTCAGATCGCTGCAAGTTCGAGCATCCTGGCAAACCTACTGCTGGTCCATCGGGGAATCGATTCGGTGCCTTATCCGGAGGGTTTGGAGGTACGTTCGATTGAATTGTTTTGATTCACCTCGGCTCAATCTGGAGAGCCCATTTATTTATTATATGTCTATTGTATCTTGAGACTAAATGTTCGATCTCTATGTTCATTTGTTCCCCCTCAATCTCTTTCTCCTGCTTCTACCCTCTTCCCCATTCTGGTTTTACCCCAATCTACTTCAAATGTCGAGGCGCAAGAGATATTTCCCTGCCCAAAGCCATGATAAATCCCATGAATCACGCACCCTTTCGGGCTAGCCTTTTTTCAAAGCCTAACAGCAAGTTTACGACAGGTCAAACCCAGGCTCAACAAGCAGCTGAGTAAGTCACATTCCCAGCGCCTTGAGTGCTTTCAAAACTGACAAAAAGATAGCCCAGCAGTGAAGCCCAGCGAGATCAAGACAGACTTGACAGCAGGCCAGGGACGTCCTGAATGGATTTTTTCCGCATACGCGCCCCACAAAGATGTTGCACGCCAGCTGTTCGGTGGTGCCCACCGCGAGCGCAGCATGGAAGAGATGCGCCTGCGCCACTATGAATTAGCAGCGGCTGGCAACCTGAACGAAGCGGTCCAAGAAGCCTCAGCTCTATGGCAAGAGTGTGTGCAGCAGATGGATATCTCACTAAATGATCTGAATGGTGCTGTCAAATATGTCGTTGATGGCAGGAATGAACATCCCAATCGACTTGACATCATTCAGGGCAAGACCGAGACTAGTATGAGCCAAGCTCCAGCGCCATTTGGCCAACCCTCTCCATTTGGCCAGCAAAATGCCGCCCCTGCTCCTGCACCTGGAGCATTCGGCGCCCCTTCCTCGACCTTTGGCCAGGCTTCAGGACTTGGTCAGGCAGCTGGATTCGGTAGACCTTCAGCACCGGCACAGCCGTCTGGCATGGGCCAGTCTACGGCCTTTGGACAGACTTCTGCCTTGGGTGGCTCCGCCTTCGGCCAAACCTCCACACTGGGAGGACAGTCTGCATTCAACAAAACACCATTCGGCCAGCCAGCTCCTTCTCAGCCAGGAGTGAACCCGAGTCCATTCGGTAAGCCGGCAGTCCCAGGAGGTGCCCCATTCGGTGCTCCATCTGGTGTTTCTCCATTCACCCAACTAGCTCAGAACCAGCCTGCTGCTGGTGGGTTTGGCCAAAGCGCTGGACAAACTGCTCCGTCGCCGTTCGGTCAAACCGCTGCACAACCTGCCCCGTCGCCATTTGGCCAGCCAGCTGCCAACCCGAACCCATTCGGTCAACCACCACCCCCAGTAGGTGTCTCACCATTCGGTCAGCCCTCAGCCCCAGCAGGCGCCTCACCATTCGGTCAGCCTTCAGCTCCGACAGCCGCCGCCCCATTCGGTACTCCGTCCACCGCTTCTCCCTTCACACAAGTATCCCAGAACCAGCCTGCTGCCGGTGGGTTTGGCCAGCCAGCTCCACAACCTGGCCCGTCTCCCTTCGGCCAGCCTGCAGTCCAAGGCGTGTCGGTGCAGACTACCAACGCCGGCCCGCGTGCATACATCAAAATCGACAATCCTCAAGACCTCAACCCCCTTCCACAACTGGAGGGTGAAACTCGACATAACCCATCCACCAAACAGCTAGTAATGTGGAAGGGCCGTCCGGTGAAGTATATCAACGAGCACCCGTGCTATCTTCACCCACAAGACAACAAAACATTTGTCCGAATAAGCTTCCCTAACGGGCCCCCTGATCCAGCTAGTCTGAAAGACGCACACGGCAAGCCTGAGGAATACTCCCCAGAAGTCACTGAGGCATATCAATTTTTCCTTCAAAATGGTTACTTCAAGGATGGCAACATTCCTGCAGTACCTCCTAAGCAGGAGTGGCTCAGTTTCGACTTTTAACCCCCAAAGCTGAGCTTGCATCTATTTGTCTTTGTCTTCTTCATTTCGTTTATTATTTTACCACACATCTCATGGGTTGAGAGGATGTGCATATCGTTTTCACACAACAAGCAACATGTTCCAGCCGTGCGGAACATGGGCAATGGCGCTTAGGAGCTCAACAATACTCAAGTTACGAATGTAGCAATTGCAAGTGCTTGATCTTCACTGTTAATGAACCAATTTACGGTCTACAAACCCACTACTGAAAGTATGTTGTGTTTCAAGATGTTTCCATTTTTTTATTTTAAAATTTTCAGGTACGAACGGAATCCCCCGCAGCGCGAAACAAGTCATGCGGGCCAGAACTAGCTCCAAAGTCGCGTTGTGCACTCCAAATTGGCCAGTCCACGATTCCTCCCTGAGGCAAGCCCAGCCTAGCGCATTTATGCGGCAATGGTGACCTCAACCTCAACACCGGCCTCGATGTTGATGATGATCTGCTTGACGGTCTCGGTGGGGGCGAGGAGACTAAGATAGAATGTTAGCAACTGCATCTGCTAGGTGCTGCGACGATAGTGCCGCAATTCAATAGGGTAGGCAAAAACTTACTCGATGAGACGCTTGTGGATGCGCATCTCGAACTTGTCCCAGGTCTTGGAACCCTCACCGTTGGGGGTCTTACGGGTGGAGATCTGGAGGGTCTTGGTGGGCAGACGGACGGGGCCCTTGACCTGGAGGGACTTGGAGCGAGCACGGTCGATCAGCTCCTGGCAGACCTTCTCGAGGGAAGCAACCTTGCGGGAGGTGAGGGTGATGCGGATCTTGTGGACCTTCTGTAGAGCGGAAGAGAAGCAATTAGTACGTAGCTTTCATTGGCAAGGTCCATGGACATATCGCACAAAGCGACAGCGACAGCGAGGTGCAATAGCGATGTTCGACAGTGACCATTGGATCAGGGACAACGTACAGGGCCCTCGCCGAAATCCTTCTCGGGCTTCTGGAAAGACATCTTGAATATGTATGGACTGGAACGGGTTAGTAATTCGATTCGGGAATTTTAAGAGCAGGAAAAATGGGAGCGCGCACAATTTAAAAGGCGATTGCCGTCAAGACCTGAACTACTAGGCTCGGTAAAGTGATGATGGCTGTTGAGGTGATGTGGATCGAGAATTCCACATCCAAAAAGTTCAGTGCGAAAGTCTTGGCGCTTCGGTTATCGCACGCTAAACCCCTTTAGGTCCCCTCTGATTGGTTGCTTATGTCATCACTTGAAGAGGACATGAGACCGCCGAGTGATGGCATTCAAGATGATAATCATGAGCTGACGGGTGGTTGCGTGTTTTTTCTTTTGTTCTTGCTTTTCTCTCCTTTCACATTCTTCCTATCTTCCCAGTCATAATCACCTTAGTTCGCCCCGATGGCGGAATTACCGCCGCTGGCTCCAGTGCCCTCCCCCGCAGTGCGGAGGACAATCCCATCAAATGACTGGGAAGCTTGTCTAGATGCATGGATGGCCCTGTTGGGGATCCGCTTGAATACATCGGATCAGCAATTTAAGGTTGCAGCTGCTGAAGATACATCAATACCGCCATTCCTGGCATCTTACTATCAATACACGGCGGCGGGGGATTCCACTCTACAAAGTGGACCTAAAGCTCGACAGCTTCGGAAGTTTTGCTTTCTGGCGATAAGAAGATACGTACTCGATCTCTCCAACCCACCAGACGGAATTCTGGACTGGAGACTTCTTGGAAATCTATGTTGCTGTTACCCTTCAAGCGCGGCCTTGAAGACGTTACTATCCAGTGCCTGGAATCTGCACCAGGGCAAGATCACTTCCAGTATCGAGAGAGCAAAAGCCATTGTGATTAAGAACCTCTCTTCCACAAACTCATCTTCAAATCCAGAAGTCATTTCTGACATCCGTCGTCTGACCATCCTTGCTTCAGTGCTGCCAGCATGTGGCCAGGAGCTGATGGCTGGTTCTGATTTCTTGGACACGATATCGGAAGCCTACCAGTCAAAAGGTGCCCGGGAGGAGTTTCGTAAGATTCTCGTTGCTAACATCTACGTCGGGCTCGTCTCCTTATTGAAGGAGCCCGTCAATTTGTCTTCGTTATTGGATCAACTGTTCAGCCTGAAAGCCGCTGCCCGAGTGGGAGTACCAAAAATGAAGAAGGAAGCCACTTTACTCTCAGATTTAATCTGCAGCTCGGACTTGCTTATTCGGCTGGGGAAGTATCTGAGCATTCAGCCCCAGAAACGGGGGCAAGACCTCCTTGCCACCTTGCGCACCTATCAGGTAGAATCAAATTCACTACACCATCGGTATCAAAGGCGCAAGAAGGTAGACAAAGGAAAAGAGGTGTCCTCGGACCCGATCGTTTCAGGAGAGCTTCACGCACACAAGATGTCACTTGTTACTCAAGTACAAGACCTCTTCCCTGATCTTGGCTCGGCCTTTGTTGTACGGCTACTGGACGTCTACAGCGACAACCCCGAGACTATCGTCGCCCACCTTCTCGACGACTCACTCCCCCTAGAGCTCCAGTCTCTAGACCGATCCGAGCAACTGCCTCCCCCAGCAGAACCTCACCACAGCCATCTCCCAGTCCAACCAACACCACCCGCCATGCCATCACCAACGTTCGAGCCACTCCCAACCCGCAAAAACGTCTTTGACAAAGACGTGGACATCGCCGAACTGAGCCGTTCCGGCGAAGCACAAGGCAAACTCCACTTCGGCCGCGTCGACGCAGACCAAACAGCCGACACAATCCTCGCAGACCACAGCAAACACGCCGCAAACAAAGCAGCAATTCTCTCCGCGCTAGCAACCTTCGACTCAGACGACGACGAGCGTGACGATACCTACGACACAGCCGACGTAGGCGGCGCCATCGACGGAGCCACAGGTGGCGCAGACGGCGAAGCCGATGCAGCCGAGCGCAACCGCCGGGCAGCAGATATCGAAACAGTGCTCTTCCGAACCTACAAGTCTAATCCGGGGCTTTTCGCCCGCGACTCAGCGACCCGTCGCTCTCAGCCGCGCGCGTCGTTGAAACGCGAAGTCGAAATGACCGATGAGGCTATCGAGGGCTGGGCTGTCATGCTAACGCGTGATCCTAAGCGTCTCGCTAAACTTGAAGACCGGCTGGCTATGGACGCTGGCGGGTTGGCTGGTGCTGGGCCACTTAACCAGCCTGAGTTGCGTTCCACATCTTACAGGAGGCCGCAGCCTCGTGAGGATGGGGAGGGTTCTGATGAGGGCGAGTCTTCTGGTCATGGTGGTTCGCGGGGTGGTAGAGGAGGCGGTGGACGTGGTGGACGAGCACGGGGTGGCGGCGGTCGTGGTCGCGGTGGCCGTGGTGGTGGTGGTGGTGGTGGTGGTCCTCCGTCTGGCGGCCAGGGACAGCCGGATAAGGATAGTGCGGCGTCACGGCAGAGGAAGGAAGAGAATAAGGGTAGTCGGGCCAACCACAACCGTCGACAGCAGCACGCGAAGAAGATGGCGCGTGGCGGTGGGTTACCTGGCTAAGCATACGAAGAGATGAAGATGGTTTACATGGATGCATTGCGGCATAAGAGCTTTGGCCATTCTTTATCTTGGATATCTGATAGTGGCCATGGATGTAATTTACATAAAAATTCGTTGGACTTCTATAACAAGAGCCACAACGCATCAAAACAGAACGCATTCAAGTGATTCATTAATATACCTCAACACATATAATGCGGTATAGGCAGTCGTGATAACATGTTTAGACAGGAAACTCATACTTGGCCAGCAAGGAACTGACACTTCACATCAGTGGTGGTGAACACCACCCTCGGCAATGGACTTGCGGCACTCCTCCATAAGGCGGACCTGTTTCGCGACTTCACCCAGCCGGCTGATAACCTCCTTGTTGCCATCATAGAACGTGAAGATGGCATAGGGGATACCAGTATCACGACAGAACTCTATGACGAACTTCTGCGTCCGACGCAGGTTGTGGCGCGGGATCCGCGGGTAGAGATGGTGAATGGCCTGGAATTGCAATCCACCGTGGAAGAAATCCAGCCATGTCGGACAGTCGACGTCCATAGTGGTACGGAGCATCTTCTGCGCGAATGACTCACCAACACCCAGGTCGGCGGTCGACATAGCGAAGTGGGATAAAGTGATTTGGACGTGTAGCGGGGAGGAGACGATGTGTGAGACGAGAAGGAAGATGATACGGCTGCTTGCATCGGGAAGCGTCTTGTACATCACACCGTAGCCAAACCAGGTCCAAAAGAAGACCTGACCGACAAGCTCAAACCAAACATGCCACCAAGCTGGGCCCCTTCTAGGAGCTTGGCCCTTTAGCAGATACTCCCAACTCAAGGCATAGAGGTTGAACCGAGCTAGCATCATAATAGGGTAGTAAGAGTAATTCTGGAATTTGAGTAAAAATCGAGCCGGGGCATCGAAGGTCATGATGCGATCGTAATAGGTACTCCGAAGGCTCGTGAGGAAGCGATGCGAGATAGCGAAGAATGGGATATGCTCGATATCCGGGTCATGCTCTGGCTCATTAGTCACGATATGGTGAACGTTGTGGCTTCGTTTCCACCATCCGAGACTCAATCCTCCGAGATAGTCTGCGATGAACATTCCAATGAGAGTATCCACATGGAAATTGTGTGTAATGCCCATATGACCAGCATCATGGGCGGTAAACACAAGCTGATGCCAGAAACAGCCGAGGAAGAATGCCGAGGTCGCCCACCATCCCATGCGGAGGAAGGTATAGGAAAGACCTGCAAAAAGTGTGTACCGACAGCATTCAACGAAGTAACAAGAGTAGTTGCAGTCGTAAAGGCCCTCAGCCTTGATACGCTCGTTCAGTTCGCGATATTTTCGTTTGATCTCTTCCTGACTTGCGGTATCCAATGAAGGGTATTTGGCAGTGTCGAAGACAATTTCCTCCCGAGTTCTCGCATCCAAGAAGGCAGGCTTGGCCTGGGGTTGGTCAGCCAAAGCGGTCCCGGTGGATTTCCGTTGACGAACTGTGGATTTCGAGTCGATCGCATCGAATATCGGCGAGGGAGGAACTGATCCGTCTTGACTAGAGCTACTGCAGATTTCTGGAGTTGTTGAGTCCTCATCACTCGAGCACGCGTCTTCGGTATAGGCGCGGAACTTGCCGCCCTGGATCGGGGGTAGGAAGTTAATCCATATTCCTTCGATACGTCCAATCTGGTACGAGCGCATACGCTGGCGGGCTTCTTCAGAGTGTAGTCTGCATAAGATGAGTTTCAATTAGACTGATTAGAGGGTGTGGTGTTTGTCGTTCCAGAACATACGCGTTGATCTCATCTGTCGCATCCCTGCCCACCATGTGCTTGATTGGCTTCTCCCCTCCGGGGTGATATCTGATGAAAGGGTCTACACTGAGGACACGATCCTCGAAGATGATGACATGCTTGCCCTCCGCAATGAGGCCTTCGATATATCGTCGAGTCAAGAGGGCGTCCTTCCGGGACGGCCGGGATGCGGTCTTCTCCATGGTATGAGGTGCGGTGAGAGGGTGGATGTGCGTAGGGTCCGGTAACAACGCAGGATTACAGTGACATTGCCGGGTGTCGAACTAAGCAACTCGAAAGTGCAAGATGCAAGATGCAAATAAACAAAAGAAACAAGAATGAGACTCAAGAAACAGGCAGAACTTGAAACGTTGGCAAGGGCTATGGGGCGGAGGTGGATAACAGCGGGGACCGATCAGCCCGTGCGATTGTCCGCGTCCACCTTTCCCATTACCAACATACCCCCAGGCATATTGTACATTTTTTGTACATTTTTGATATGGCAGTGAGTCTCAATTATAAATTGATCTCTAACAAATTATTCTAATTGTTCTATAGCTATCGATTTTCTCCTTGACTGAGCAATGGCTTCAATGGGACCAGGTCAATATGATTTATGTCTCATGTTGTGGCATGATGCTGACTCGGAGATATAGGATCCTGTCACCCGCGTGGAAATAGAGCAACTACGGGACTCTAATGCCACCGAGGAGTTGGAAAAGCGCCTTCGGAATCGTATGTCCTTTCCAAATGCCTTTCTCGGTACGTATTTAATCTGTGTATACATTTAGGTATTGAGTTTGGGACAGCTGGTCTACGAGGCCGCATGGCCGCGGGGTTCTCCTGCATGAACTCTTTGATTGTCATACAAGCCTCACAGGGGCTGGCCAAGTTTATTCGAGACAAGCGTTCTGACATTGCTTCAAATGGCGTGGTTATTGGCCACGATGCGCGTCACAATTCTGCGAAATTCGCTGCACTCGCTGCTAACGCTTTCATCGCCCAACGTATTCCTGTCTGGTTCTTCAATGAGGAAGGGCCCACACCGATGGTAGCGTTCGGTGTGAATTATTTCGGTGCCGCAGCAGGTATTATGGTGACGGCGAGCCACGTAGGTCTACCCTGAAACTACTTTTATAGATGTATGGCTAATCGACTCGAAGAATCCACCCCAGGATAATGGTATGCTACTGAATTCTGATATTGTACAATGAGTGCTAACTGTTTCATAGGCTACAAAGTGTAAGAACCCTGGACGAATATCATGGAGAGTGCTGACAAAATCTGCTCGTAGCTACTCGAGCAATGGTGCTCAGATCAACCGACCTGAGGATGGAGAAATAGCACAGTCAATTCAAGAGAACCTTGAGCCATGGCCGACAGCATGGGCCGAGCTACAGCCGGGCGAATTCCTGCGCTCGGACTCCTACCAGAAATTGCTGCCTCACTACAGCAGCCAAGTGGCAAAGTTCACGGTACGTTGCGGGCTATGTTTCAAGGAGCTCAATCTAATGAGTTTGCTATAGAAATCTACGGTGACCGATTGGCAACCTCCAAGACCGTTTGCTTATACACCTCTGCACGGCGTGGGAGGATTGGTTCTTCCAACCTTGTGCCGCTCACTTGAAATCAACGAATTCTCTTCCGTTGCTGCCCAAGAAAAGCCCGATCCTGACTTTCCCACTGTGAAGTTCCCCAACCCGGAAGAGGCTGGAGCTTTGGATCTTGCTATCGAGACTGCCGACCAAGAAGGAAAGACCTTGATCATCGCAAATGACCCCGATGCCGACCGCTTCGCCGTAGCGGAGAAAGTGGAGTAAGCCTTATTTTCCGACTGCCGTGGATTGAGCCTGACTAATGTGTTTCCAGTGGGAAATGGCATACTTTGACTGGAAACCACGTCGGTGTACTTTTGGCGTCTCATATTTTGGATTCGTTCGACGCTAGCAAAGATTGGTCCCACATCGCGGTGTTAACTACAACAGTCTCGAGCGGGATGCTCGGAAAGATGGCAGCTGCAAAGGGAATTCACTTCGCGGAGACTCTAACAGGGTTCAAGTGGATGGCAAATGTTGCCCGGGACTTGGAGAAAGAGGGAAAGACAGTTCATTTTGCATACGAGGAGGCACTGGGATACATGTTCCCATCTGTGTGTTATGACAAAGACGGCATTACAGCAGCTACAGTCTTCCTTGCAGCGGAGGCGAAATGGAGAGCGCAGGGATTGACTGCATATGCCAAGCTGCAGCAACTGTTTGGCGAATTCGGCCATCATGAGACCTTGAACAACTATTTCCGATCACCAAATCCCCAGCTGACTGCAACATTGTTCCAGGGCATTCGAGGCAGTTCAGGTCTCGCAAATATGCAATTTGGTCCCTTCAAGATTCTGCGATGGAGAGATTTAACCGAGGGCTACGACTCCAGTACCCCTGATAATAAGCCGGACCTACCTCAAGATCCAACCAGCCAGATGATTACGCTGTGGCTGGATGGTGGGGTTCGCTTCACATTCCGAGGTTCGGGGACAGAGCCCAAGGTCAAGTGTAAGTTTTCCTAGTCTCTTTTGAGCCAATCGGTTACTGACATATGGATATAGTTTATATCGAGAGCTGTGGAGACTCTCGCGAAGACGCCGTCAAAGCAGTCTGCGATGCATTCCTGACTATTCGGGAAGAATGGGTACAGCGCTTTACACCTTCGATGACATACAGCAAGCAGCTTTCTACATCGTCTGGTAATATTCTGAACGTTGAATGAAGACGCGCATTGGATCGAGGTAGGAATGTGTGTCTAAAGTAGCTCCACTGCAAGGTTACTAGTGATTATTGAGATTGCAGATTAACATTGCACATGTTCGCACCTTCCTGGATAGTCACCTGTTCTACTTATGATCTATCGAAGTGTGATGAAGCAACTCTACGACTCTCCACCTTCCTGGGGTCTATGTAATGAACCGGTTTGAAGGTACATGATGTTACTTGCATTAGTATCAGCTCATGCGTATGTAGAGTTCAGTTTCAGATGTGACTCTCCGAGACAAGACGCATGTAGCAAACAGTGTAATGCACACCCGTAACCTGCCAGTCATTCAAGAGTACATATCAGCCAATTATTGGTTATTGATCTTACATTCCCCAAAATTCCAAAAGCAGACCACAGCATCAAACAAACCTATCGAAATAGGCTTGTGGCAAACTAATTCAGACTTCATACTTCAGAATTGAAACTGGTCAACCTCCCCCAAAAGCCACAACTGTATTTCTAGTAGCGCAGCGAGATCATTCATCGGCAACGCCGCCTTAGCCCTCTCATCATGCCACCCATGCGTTCGTTTAACGAGGCTCAAATCATGGCCACGAGGCCGAGCGGAGTCAAAATCGATAATGACAGGGGTGTCACCTTGGAACATGATGTTGCACGGATTGATGTCATTGTGGACGATACCCAATCCATGCAGATGTTTCAGGCCCCGTGCAATTCCCTCCATCCAACGGTCGACCTCGCCTCGGTCAGCCTGGTGCCTCTCGTATGCAAAGTCTATCTTATTGCGTCTGGCAGAGTTCACTCTGGCCATAAGCGTTTCATCGTACTTTGTGAAATATATTCCTCTGATTGAGCCATCGTCGACGACAGCGCAGCCGTGGTATTGGGCAATATTAGGATGCGGATTTTTCTTCAGCAATTCGCAGGTTTTCACTTCTTCAATCCAGGTTTCTCGGATGAGGGCTGGGTATTGGGGACTGTAGGGTGAAAGGCTTGGCTTTTTCAGATACCAGGTCGAACAATCCGAGGGCTTTTCTGCCTTGGTGAATTTGTCCGAGAACTCCGGGAAAATGAGAGCCCCTTGGATTTTGTTGGTGCTGAATAAGTCGCCAAACTGAATATCTTCTTTCGATGTATATCGCTTTCGGGAGTATGCTCTGTAGATTGAGCCGGACATTTCGTAGACTATGATGGTCTTTTGGAATGCGAAGTCATCTGCGTGACCTCCAAAGTCTTCGGAATATTCGAGAACGTACATTATGAAGGAGGCCGCGCATTAAACAGGAGGGAAAAATAAAAAAGCAAGGCGAGCTCAGGTAACTGGTAGGGGAGTCAAACAATTGAAGGATCATACGATGAAGCGGGTGCCGACCTAGTCACGTTTAAAAGTATTTCACCGTCTGTTTGCACTTCCTCGTCACTCAAGGCTTGTGTGAGGGAAACAAGTGAGATTAGGGGCTAGAAGGGGCAACCCAATTTGGAGGCCGCCTTTATGACCGAATATATCTCTCGGTCTTGGGCGTGTTCCCATTTTCTTTATTCAGGCATCATGCATCGTCACAATATGTATCGACAGAGCAAAGAGAGAAGGGATATCCTTCCCCCACAAGACCATCGAACAGCTATGAGACAAATTGAAAAGAGTGACAGTTATGATCACCATCCCCTGTGTCACGCCCACCAAACCACGCCCTACTCAAGGGACAGCTCCCACGTCCATCAACCGCCAACTATGAACGAGACGATTCATTGTTATTCTTGTCCTCTCTTTCGAAGTCAGGATCACCGCCCCAAAATGTAAGACTGGACCTGTACTTAGGCTGTGTTGGTATTTCTTCACCACTGAACTAATTGCAGGTACAACGTTGAATCCGACCCCCGTGTCCAACGCCACAAGATCTGCTGTCATAATCGACATAAAAGCCAATGTGCCCATATTCAGCCCCGAGCTCGATCTTCTGAATCGAGTGAAGACGAAGAGCACCATTACCATACTCAAGGGATCCACTCCATTGAGCGACAACGCGATCCACCCACAGCCAACCACTTCCACCCCAAAAGTCCGAATGACATGACTAATCGCGTCCACCGTTACGCTGCATCACCAGAACGAGGTACTTTTGCTCATGCTACCGTGTGTAAGTCACATGAGGACGGGTGCGGTAGCAAAACAAAAGCCGTTAGATTCGAAAAGGACGACAGTATGCCCGAAAATGCCGAGACTCACTATTCTAATTGTCCTATACACGGTACTCTGTCCGCCGCGGAGGACCGACATCATCCTACTTACAATTCTCGGCAACACCAGTCCCAATCTCGGGAATCGAGAACTTACAGGTGGGTATGGGGTCCTCCATTACCCGCGATGGCGTATCGACGTGGAAAGATTTATTATGCAGAGAACCATTGAGAGTCGTTATGAAATTGTCTGTCCAATGCGTATTAGGCAAATAGCACTTTTCTATGGATTCCAAAGTCGACAAGAATTTCAACTGATTCCATTCTCGTGCCTACTCTGAGTCGCTGTGCGTGCCATGACCGCGACCAACGTAGCACTATCAATTTGATATTTTCGTAGGATGGTGGGGATTGTCGTCGGTAATTCTGCTGGTCGAGACTTCGCGTTTGTTAGAACATCTGGTTCAGGGTCATTTTTGAAAAGATGAAATGAAAAGAAGGAAAAGAAACTTGGTGAATCAGCTCCGGACCCTGGTATGTCCTGTAGATTTTCAGAGCCAACTCCCAATTTCTCCATCTGTGTAGGAAATCTTGCATCGAATGAGGCTTTGTTGTACGCCACCAACGCTGACATAGGTATACGGGCGACTAAGTATGCCACCCGACACATAACTCTCACATTGGTTACTATCTCACCCTTTTTGTTCGTTATTTGCTACAATCGAGCAGAGTTTAGATGGTTTTAGTAGAGTATATAACCCCCGTACATTTCTAGTTTAATCAATTAATAATTCTTCCTCTGCTTTCTCCCCATATAGTAACAGGTTGCTCAACAGTATTCATTTATAAAAATACTATATAAAGTAACTGTAGATTCAACAATAGTACTTGTGAAGTGAGAGATCTAAATTATTGCCTGGCAATATGAACCAATGAGAGAGTTACCCGTAATAGGTACCTATGGCTCCATGAACTTGTGTGCGGGGATCCCTGCACACAGGGGCCAAGGCAGAGGTCTAAAGAAGCCAGCCTCAACTGTCCGCATACCAACAGAAAGGGGTCCTTGAAAGCTTCGAATAAACGTGGAAGCTTTCCACACAACCCTAAATTAAAAGGTATCACGGCGAGTCGATCGAGTGAAAGAATTATAGATCATAACAGACCATGAGTGGGAAGGACATTGCCATAAGAGGGAAAATGCGCAGGAAGACCTCAGACAGCAATGCGGCCAATAAAATGGCATGTGGGGTCTGCCAGCTCACTATTGCATACAAAGCTGAATGCCACCCACCCTACTTATATGTCACCTCGCTCTGGAATCATTTTCCATCCCACTGGCCATGGAACGCTGCGACTTGTGTGATCGGTTTTTTGGTGACCGGCAGGCACTTCAACAGCATATTCGAGATGCTCCAGCACACACTTTGACATTTCCATGCGAACCTTGCAATCGGACTTTCGTCAGTCAAAGTGCCCTTGACCAGCATCTACGGGACTCGCCTGTGCATACCACCACATACGACTGTGAGCCTTGTAGCAGGTCCTTTGGTAGCCAAAGTGCCTTGGACCAACATGTCCAGAATTCGCCGGCACATGCTGTATCATTCAATTGCGAGCCTTGCAACAAACCCTTTGTCAGTCAAAGTGCCCTTGACCAGCATCTACGGGACTCGCCTACGCATACCATCACATATGATTGCGAGCCCTGTGGCAGGACCTTTGGCAGTCAAAGTGCCTTAGATCAACATGTTCAAAATTCACCAGCACATGTCGTCTCATTCCACTGTGAACTTTGTAACCGAACATTTGGCAGCAAAGATGCCTTGGATCAACATGTCCAGAATTCGCCGGCACATGCTGTATCATTCAATTGCGAGCCTTGCAACAAACCCTTTGTCAGTCAAAGTGCCCTTGACCAGCATCTACGGGACTCGCCTGCGCATACCATCACATATGATTGCGAGCCCTGTGGCAGGACCTTTGGCGGTCAAAGTGCCTTGGATCAACATATCAAGGACTCACCTGCACATACGATCACACATGAGTGCAAACCTTGTAATAGGTCCTTTGGCAGTCAAAGTGCCTTAGATCAACATGTTCAAAATTCACCAGCACATGTCGTCTCATTCCACTGTGAACTTTGTAACCGAACATTTGGCAGCAAAGATGCCTTGGATCAACACATCCAATATTCCAACGCACACATCGCGCCGCCCAGAACACCATTGGACTCATCAGCACATGCCGTCTCATTCCACTGTGAACTTTGCAACCGAACATTTGGCAGCAAAGATGCCTTGGATCAACACATTCAATATTCAAACGCACACATCGCGCCGCCCAGAACACCGTTGGACGAATTCTTCCAATCCTTCGCAGGGTTCAGTTACAATTCAAAACTACCTCCATCGGAATCATATGCCCAGCTTAAGAGGTTCTGTCGCTGGGGACAATACGACCCGGAGGATAAAGAAGCCTGGGAACAATATCAATCCGCTTTAAAAGCGGAGGTGAAGATGTGGTTTGGAGCAGAGGATGACCTTGGCGCCTGGCATTCTCTTTGTCGCGCTATCGGAATCGAGCCTTTGCCTGCAAGCTGTAAGCAGGCTGCGAATGTAGGTACCTGTCTCCAGTCCATGATTATGCATATGTTTTCAGGATCTTAGACGAGGATTAGAAGCCTTTGTCGGTGAAATTGGCTAATAAGGTTATCTAGGTCGTCCGAGGCGTGTTCGTCAATATTGTTGATTTGATCGCCTGGGCTCGAAGTGGAAGCACGAACAATCGAGTGCAAAGGTTTTCGAGCCTACAGAAGCTACGAGAATACACCAAGGAAACGAAAAAGGTCTTCCACAATAACCTTGATGAGGGGGACGATGATGGAAACGTTGTCCTTCGGCATCTGCTTCGATTCATTTTTCGGGCAGCGCCGGGTGGGCTCCGTCGTTATGGCCATTGAAAATTTACAGAAGAATGAATAAATTTATTCTGTTACGCACCTGTACGGAGATTTCTTGATTACCCAGCCTAGGTATTCATCCTGCATAATTAGCTCACCAGGCCTTTCTGGGAGACGTCTCGTCAATATGGCTGTTGAAATATCGAGCTCGCTAGCTCTGGACCCGCTGGCTGTAGAAATTCCGAGTATCTCATACGTAAATGCCAGGGTACATCTGGAGGTAGTCTCTTCATCGAGGTAAGAGGACCTTCAATGTGAATTTTAAGTGGCCGCTTGTATATCGTGAAATGAAGAACCCCAGGACAACTGTGAATGTAAGGAAGGATAAAGAGCAGGAGCACTGTAGGGAACACAGCCCTAGGATTATACCCTTGGGCGGCTTTCGCTGTGTGAGACCATGCAACCCTCTCGAAGTTGGATACCACACACAAACTTTCCTTCACACTCAAATTTCAAGTCGTGTTCCAAGATGAGTGATACTGAACATCACCCCGAACAGGTTGATAAATCCGAATGCGAGGACCACCCCGAACGTGACACCGAGGAGAACGAGAACGAACCCACCAACTTCGAGTGGACTCCTGAGCTTGTGAGGATCGGAACCTCGCTCGGCGACATACACCCGTCGATTGGTCTGCTCGAATTCCACAAGGACTCTGCGATATGCAAGTACCGGCCCGGTATGACTCTACCAGACCCCGCGGATACCCAGGAGTGTCTGAGGTGGATTGGACTATCCGATAAGAAGATAGTTGAGATGGAACAAAAGTTCAATGAACTACATCCAGATTATCAAGGACCTAGGTGTGGGTATGACGAGAAATTTAAGCAGCATGCATATGCCTACAATGAAATTGTGTTTCCTAAGATTGAGGAAATTCTGAATATGTTCATTCGAGGAATACATGATGACCATGATGAGTTTGAATACACCCACAGTGAGTTGTTTAAGTCAGTGATAGGGACTTATCGGCTAATCCATTCAACGCAGAGGGCTACATTGAGAAGGGCATCCAGCTAGGACTCCGGCCGGAATTTGCGATATTCTGTGGACTACATGAGACCGATCCCCGAGCCATTGAAAACCCCCGTCTATTCGAGGAAACGTGGTTTACTTTGGGTTCAGCAGATATCATGGGGAATACCCTGATCCCCTTTTGGATGAGACTTAAGGAATTCATGGTGACGAAGTTGCTATACGAGGGGAAGGCATGGGGCGATTGTCATGGAAGATGGTTGGTCTATGAGGGGGAAACCATAGATCAAGCAAAGGCAAGAGTGGATGATCGAGAGATTCAAAGGCTAAAAGAGCAAGCGATAAAGGAAAACGAGGAAATGTTGGAACGTGAGGAACAGGAGCGGGAGAGAGAGCACGCGGAAGACATGGCAAGATGGGCAGAAGAAGACAGACTAGAGGCGGAGATGATGCAGCAATAAAGCAACAAAGCTACGCGGCGGGAAGACTAAAAGGGAATGGAGTGAATTAATAGAAATAGATGCTCTTCCCTTTTTCCTGGAAATTCCATGCAGCTCGTTTCATCCTCCTCATTTCGTTGTGGTGAAAGTCCATCTCACCTAGTAACCCCCTTGATCAATCACCTACCCAGTCTCTCCTCGGGGTTTCGGTCTTGGCTATGAGCCTCATACATTGTCTTCTATTGCAACATCACGAATTCTCCATTTCATGCCTGCTGTGTCAGAAATATGCTTGGCCCAGGGTCTCAAATTGATACAGTACGTCCCGAAACTGGTGCAACCGCCTACACTCTTCGATTGTTCCTAAAATCCTAGTTGCCAAAACACGCTAGTCTATATCAAGAGTTTTTGTGGGAATAAATACGGCGTCTTTTCCACTAGACCATAACAAAAACCTCGGTTCCTGTTTAGGGCCTAGGGAGGCCATATCCCATTTCTGACAGTTTTGAGTATCCTTGTCAGCGGGGTACGTATTATTTGTTGCGAATAGTAACTTGACATACAGCGGAATGTATTATAATTTAATACAACTGACAACTCGATACCCATCTTGATACTCATCGCCCCTTGCACGGAGATCTTGAACGATTAACTACAGTACCGTGTGGCAAGTTCGAAACTAATCTTGCTATTTGACGAATACAATCTTTTCTTTCTTTTTTTTTTTTTTGAGATTTAGTGCACACCTTACTTAATGTACCTGATCTGCTTCTTAGTAGTATTTAAAAGTTGAATACACAAACCCGAAATAGTCTAGCTGCTATGTCTCTCAGTGGTATTTTATTTGATAGTACGCATATAAGGAGCTAAAGTTGAAAACGGAATTCCGTACCTACACTCAACAGCTTTTGTTCCATCCGTGCTTTAACCGAACCAAACCACCTTATTTCCTTGTTCGAGCGCTTTATTGCTAGTCAGTATTTGTTTCATAATCGCTTTAAATAGCTCGCTTACTCTGATCCGTCACAGTGACATCTCTATTAGCAGCAAAGACCACATCCTCAGAAAGCTGCCAGGACCTAGTAGCATAGGTCGTATAAGGTTCAATACTAACTATTTTTCCAGTGAAATTCTTTCTAGTCTCGCCGGGGCAAAGTAAAGTCAAAGATTCATCAGTATTATCTTCATCATGGAGTGTCAATTTCACATCGGTCTCATTTGACACTGTGATGTTGTCGTTGATAAACTTTGCTGTAGGCATGGTAGGAGTCAATATCCGTGTTTGGTACAACGTCGTAAGGGCTCGATGAGGAATCCGATAGTGAAGCAGTGTCTTATGGAAATTCATGGTGCTGCTAAAAATCGTTGCGGGCATTATGGGTTGGACTCAATATATATTGAGGTGGATTCTAAAACGTCATAATGATCATCAGCTGCTGCATACAGGATTGAAACACTAGATACATGATGTATCACTGAGCGTAAAGTACCGTATTGATAATCTAACAGGAATATTGATACTCCGGGCTTTATTCCAATTACGGTATAGTATATCTTGGCATTAGAAGAGACAATCGAAGAGTGTAGTGGTTGCACCGGTTTCGGGACGTACTATACAACGTGATCGGCTGCTCATCTAATGCCGACTACAGTCGTACAATGGGTAGCTGCGCTGATGGCAAAGCAGATCTATACTTGTCTAATAGCTCTGACCTAGCATACGAAGGGTTTTGCTGTGAGCGAGGCAGGTTTTCCTTCACGGTAAGGGGTATAATGACGGTCTTTATTTTGGAATGCTAAGTACTAATCGGGGTACCTATAGTTAGACGTGAGGAAGTCCGCCAAATCTTGCATAACCTTGCGGTACTTGCGGCTGAGTCATCATACACGGATCATTGTATTTCCGGTCGGTAATTATTCGGCGATACCAGACTTTCTTCGACATCTCTAAACTGAAATCTTACGGTCGTGTGTTTCTGGTTGTCTCTATTCCTCTCTTCTTTAAGTGGGAATTTTTCACAGAATGCATGCAGCATGCTGGACATGCCGCAACCGCACTATTCGATGTGACCAAACTAGCATTCCTTGCGCCAAGTGCAAGAAAGCTGGGCTGGAATGCTTTGAACAAAGACCGCTACGCTGGGTTAGAGGTATAGCAATCCGGGGTAAAATGCGCGGACGTATTCTTGGGGATGGTCTTAAAATCTCCGGTGAACATCTACCTGCGCAGCCAGAACGGAAAAAAAATCCTACGTTCCCGCGCGAACTCTTTGACAACCAATACTACTCCCTCGTTCGCCTTGCAAGACCCATGCATACACGCTCTCGACCAGTCATCGAGATTCTACCTTGATTATTGTGCGTTTATTCATAACGAGCTTAATGTTCCCGAGGGTGCACTAATGTCGGACAAAAGATAACATACGCATTACCAAGTTGTTCATTCTATATGACAGTGAGAGCAATCCGTTTAGGAGCTTACTCACTTACGCTATGGATAATTCAACACTGCGAAAGTGTATAATTGCAGTTGCTGCACGACACTTCGCTAATACGGGCCAGTCATTCGATCAGACCGACGCTTTGTCCCCTCGGTTTGTCAATGCAAATTTGGATGCACTTCATTTCAAAAAGCAAACTATCAATGCATTACTATTACCATTGTCCAACCTAGATAATTCATAGAAGGACGTGATAATGTCGACTATTGTGATCCCAGAGGCCACTTATGTAACTAGATTTGCATAATTGGCCCTTGTGCATGTCCGTATAAGACATGCCAAGGCCCGAACCTATACGTTCGGGTGCTATAGGCACCCGTACTAGCAGGGTATTTAGACATTAGTATTCCTAATATAATAGAAACTATACGATACTTCACGAATCTCATCTAGTAGTATGTCGGTATAAGCTACCTCCTATAGTAGCCTAAGGAGGCATAAGATAGTATCTCTAGAAGGTCTAATCGGACCTAAGAGATACTAATATCCTCTTATACTATCCCGATAACGATCTAGCGGACCTACTAGGCTAAATATAAAGATACTATAGGAAATATTTTAACTACTCTACTACCCGAAATAGGGGAATAGCTTCTACCCCGGAAAAAGAGAAGAAAAAGAGGTCCCGAAAACCCCTAGATAGAGAGGGGAAGTAAACCCTAATAGCCTTATAGGCCGATAAAGAGTAGAAAATAACTATAATAATACTATATATACTATATTTAGCGGAAAAAGATCCGTATCTAGGCGCTATTATAAGAAGATAATAGCCTTCTAATCTAATAAAGGGAAAAATAGATTTAGAAAAATCACTTTTCTCTTAAGATAGAACTATTTAAATCTAATTAAAATAGCTAAGAATATTCCCTAGTAAACGCTTAAGACTTAAGTCCGCTCTCGGCTTAGCCTAGAGGTAAATAAAATCTTTAATATCCTAATTAAAGAAGAACGAGATATATTTATTAAATTATATACTATAATTAACTAAAAATACGTCGATCTTATTATTATATAGGCTATATAAAGGGTTAAGATATCTTAATAAGGATAAACTAAAGTAGTATAGCTTATAATAGCTATTAAAGCTACTAATATAGCCTAAGCCGAGATAGTTTAGCTTACTATATTTTTTAATACTACTATAATAGCCTTTAATACTATTAAGAAGACTCTCTAAGGACCTCTCTTTTCTTAAGAAAGAGATAGGATAGCTCCGAACGCTTTTATATAGGCCTAAACTCTAATATTTAAGAATATTATAGATATAGATAAAGAGATCTAGAAAAGATTCCTAAATAATCTTAGGATAATTAATAATTTTAATAAAATAATCTTTAATAATACTATATATAAATAAATACGCGATTATAATTAGTATTTTTAGGAATTATCTAAGCTTATTAAATATAATTTCTTTAATTAAGTAAAGATCTTATATATATCTAGAAAGCTAGTAAGACTTATAAGATAACAATTAGAATAATATAAAAAATACTACGCCTTTCTCTAATTTAAAATCTTTAAGATATAACTAGACTTTAAAATATAGCTTTAATAAAAGTTCGTAAAGTACTTATTTATTAAAAAGTTATATAAATAATATAAATTAATTAAATAAGAAAACTAATTAATTTAAAAATACGCTTCTAACCTCTAATAGATTATCTTCGATCTAGACTAGAATATTCCGGATTTAATACTTATCTAATAATTTATAATTAGAATAAAATCTCCTTATTAAACTAAGTAAATAGAAGAATAGGACTAGTCTAAAAAGTTTTAAGATATTATTACTTTATTCGCCTAATATAAATAAAAATAGGCTATTACCTATTAATATAAGATTACTTCTTATTATCTTAATATAATAAATATCGATAGTAAGATTCTTATAGCTATAGATTTATTTATCTAGCTAGCTATAGATTTAAAAGAGACCTAAGAATATTATAATTATAAAAAGAAAGGTTATTTAGTCTATAATTACCGCTAAGTAAAAATAGAAAAGACTAAATAGAAATAAAAGGCTATTTCTAAATAGTTTATAAAAAACTAGTATAATTATATAATATAAAAATCTTTATTAGCCGTCTTAATAAAACTCCTAAACTATTATAACTTAATATAGATAACGTCCTCGATCCTAGTTATTATATAAACGTACCTAAATAAGCTCGGCTAAAGCCCTCTAAATAATAAAAAATCTTACTATCTCTCCTAGCCTTACTTAATATACTTAATAACTCCCTTATATTCTATTAAAGTAAGATTAAAATAGGAAACCGATAGATTACCTCTATCTATATACTCCTTAATAGCGGAGCTAATAATATATTTATCTTATCTTAAATACTCTAGAAACTTAGTATATAGATTTAGATCCGGAAACCTAAGATATCTTTAATAATTATTATTATAAATAGTAAATAACTAACTACTAAAGGATTTATAATCCTTCTAATTAAGATTAGTAATTAGGTAGGACGGATTAAAGCCTAAATACTCTTTATAAAATATAATATTATCCTAAGATAGGATTTCTTTAAGATTAAGAATCTATATATTAATTAATAAATCTCGATTATAACCCTTATAGATTATAATTACCGGGTCTATAATATTTATCCTATAAATAATAACCGAACGATTTACGCTAAAAAGATTTATATTAATTTAGTATCTATCTAGTAGATATATTAGTTCCTTCGGAAGAAAAATTATAAAAGATATCTCTTTATAGTCTATTATATAAGCGAAGAACCTAAAGGGTCTAAATTAGAGCTATTAATTTATAATAATCCTAGAATTTAATAGATCCTAATAAAATATAAAGAATTATTCTAGATAAAACTATCTATAGCCTTTTTATTAGAATATAATATAACTTATAAAGTCTATACTAGTACGAACTAATTTATTAATATTAATATTTATAGCCTTTCTATAAAGAAGCTTAATAAATAGGCTAAATAGATCGAAGAACTCTTTTAAAAAGGCCTAATCTAATAGTTAAGTAGCGCCTAGGGTTTCCTAATAGTATTTACGAGAAAGCTATATAGGAAATAGTATATATATATTAATTATCGGGCTTTTAATTTTATAATAGAGAAAAATAGATACCTATTCTTATAAATTTATAAGCTTCTAAATATTATTAGAAATACCTAAATCTTATTAAAAATCGATTTAATAGCCGGATATTAGTAAATTTATATAAGATAAGGGTCGGTTAAAAAGATAGTTTTTAATATAATCTAAGATAAATACGAATAACTAATTATATTATTTAGGCTTTATAACGCCCTTATTATATTTTAATTAATTATAAATAATACGTTACGCCCTCTCCTAGGCTATAATATAGTAGTTTATCTAGATAATATCTTAATCTTCTCTAATTTAATAGAGGAATATCGGAAATATCTTAAGTAGATACTAATACTATTAAGCGAATAAGAATTATATACCTTACTTATAAAATATATATTTATAATATATAAATTTAAATTCTATAGCTATATCGTCGGTAATAGAAGTATATAGCCCTTCTTAGCTAAGATTAAAGCTATATAAATCTAGCCGCGGCTAAAAACTATTTATAATATCTAATAATTCTTAGATTTAGCTATTTATTATTATAGATTTATTTATAACTTCTCGAAGATATATATATCCTTTTATAAACTCTTAAAAGAAAGTAATAATATCTTTAAAAAATAGAAATTCCGCCTAATTATATAGATAGAAGCCTATAAAAATATATTCTAGAAGATAAAAGACTTTTTAGTATCTATCCTAGTTCTAAAATAATTAGATTAAAATAAACTATATATTATCGAAATAGATACTTTTAAATAGGCTATTAGAATAATCTTTATATAAAAAAATAATAATAGTAAGCTATACCTAATAATATATAATAGCTATAAACTCTATAAAGCGGAGTTAAACTATCTAATTTATAAAAAAGAATTACTAGCTATTAAAGAAGTAATCTATATATAAGATAGATATATTAATAAAAATCGCTTTAAAATTATTATTATTATCGATAATACTAATTTATAATATCTTAATACTATATAAAAATATAGTAAAAAGCTTATACGATAAATCGCGGAGTTTTAATAATATCGCTTAATAATATAATATTAAAAAGATATTAAAAATATTATTATAGATACTATTAGTCGCCGCTTTAATCTAATTAGAATTACGCCTACTAATATTAGCCTTAAATAGCTTATTTAGGATATATATCTCGCTACTATAATAATAATATAAGATATCCTAAAAGAAGAATAGCTAGTAGTTGTAATCCGGTTTTTAAAGAATAGTATAAAATCTAAAGATAAAACTATAAAATAAGCTATAAAAAAATATGCCGATAAACTTAATTTTTAGAATATATATATATTTATATAAGCCTCGCTAAAAGAGAATCGATAATTACTCTTTATATATAATAATAAAATAATCTCTCTATATCTAGAACTACCTTTCTAAGCCGAATTTTTATAAATAATATATTATAAGTTCGGTTATTTTAGTTATCTAAGCCTAAATAGTATTATCTAATCTTAAGGATAGTAGCCGGCTATATAAACGGATATCGAGAAATCCGCTAAAGAATATATAAACTACTAAGTATCTTAGGGGTTTTAAAAAGACTTAGAAAGAGAAGTAACTTAATATATAGTAATAAGCGGTATCCGGCTATTTAAAAGATAGGAAATTAATCTAATCGGACCCCTCTTAGTTATATTAAATAGAAATCGATAGATTATTATAGCGATTAATTATATAATAGACTAGCTAATCGCCTAAGTAATCTTTAATACTACCGAAGAAACCCTCGCGGAGTTCTTATTCTATAATATCTATATATATTATAGCGTATTTAATAAACTACTTTTAGATAACGGTATAAATCTTCTATTCGGAGCGGTAAAATATTTTATAGGCCTTTTTAGAGCCCGCTATAGAATAATTATATTATACTATCCTTATATAAATAAGAAAGTAGAAAATTTTAACGGCCTAATTAACTAGATACTTATAAAATATCTTATAAAAAAGCCTATAAGACTATAGGATAAATATCTTACTAAAGTAATATTCGCGATATATATATAGGAATATATTATTACGAAAATAAGTCCCTTCTTTTTAATTTATAGCGTATATCTATATATCGCTACTAATAATAATAACTAACTAGAGACTTAGGTAAAATTAGATAGGGATAAGTAAATCTAATAACTTATAAATATCTATTTAAAGATAAACGAACTACTACTCGTCTATATAATTAAGAAGTAAAAGATTCGGGACTTAATAGTTATAAAAATAAGCTTTAAACTAAATAATTAGGTTTTAATTTAAAATAAGTCGAAATAAAAATTTGAGAGTATATAGTTCGGCCTATATTAGGTTATATAAGCCTATCTATTTAGTATATACGTCCTAGCTTAATTAGATAGACGTATACTTAAGAATCTAATTAATAGTATATACCTAATAGACGCGAATATTAGTAAAGACCCTAATTTATAGGCCTCTCTAGCTAGCTATTTAGTTTTATAGTAAGCCGGATAGAAGATCGGCTATCTTAAAGAACTTTATAAAATCCTCGATAAAATTAAACCCTTTTTATTAATATATTCGGACCTATCTATATTTATATATTAAGAATAATAGGAATTTAGATAATTAGGAGCCTCTACTAAATTCCTAAGGGAGAAAGTTATAGCTAAATATATTATTATAAAGATATAGATAGCTATATATAAAAAATAGTCTAAAGAAATTGTTAATAAAATATTTAAGTAAGGCCTACTAAATATAAATAAGTAGGACTTAGAAGCGAACGACTATAAATCCGAAGATTTATAAATAAATAATTCTTTAAAATATAAATCGGTAAAGGACGTTTATTAAAAATCTATAAAAGACTTAGTTTAGATAGTAAGTCTATTTATAGTTATTATTCTACTATTATTAAAAGATATTTAAAGAGTTTATAATAAAAAAAGTTAGAGAAATCGAATAATTTAAATTATATTATCTATATAATAATATAGAAGGAGCTATTTAAAAGAGATAAAGCTTAGAAAATATTACTAAATTATAGCTATAAAGATATAAATATCTTAAAAAAAGATTAATATATAGAAAAAAGATCCGAACGATCCTAAATAAAATATTACTACTAATTAATATTAAAAGATATCTATAGATTCTTCTAAATTAGCCTTAGAATTATTAGATTCTAATTCCTTAATATTATTTATCTTATCTTACTAGTCTTAAAAAATAATAAATTCTTATATAAACTAGTAATTATACTATATATATTAGCGTATCTTCTAAATATAGTTAAAAGACTCTATAAAATACTTCTTATTCTTATTATAGTAAATCTTCGGCTAGTCTAATAAATTAATATAAAGATTCGAATTAAAAATAGGACTAGAATAAGGAATAGTATTTATATAGGTAGGGAGATTAGGATCTTTACTTTTTTACCCTTAGTTTTTTTATAAGCTAGCGCTATAATAGTAGATATAGGAACTATATATTTCTTATTAGTCTTAGTAGTATCCCGAACGATCTTATATATATTTATAGACGCTAGAGTAGCTTTAATAATAGTAGCTTTTTCTTTATTTATAGTCTTTCTCTTATCCTTATCCTTTTTCTTATTTATACTAGCTAATCTAGATATAATATTATTATTATCTAGTATAATTAAAACTAGACTAGTAGCTATAGCCTTCTTTTTCTTAGCGGGATAATAGATAATAATATAGTAGGCTATTATAGGCTTATTTTTAAAAGGGTTATCCGGTTAATAGAACTATAGAAGATTATATATCTATTTTAGGATATTAATAGCGGGGCTTAAAATACTTATAATTATATTAATAATTATATAAGATAAATCGGACTTAAAGAACTTATATAAGGAATACTTATTACTAGTATTAGAATATTAGTAGTTTATATAAGCTAGATTCTATTAAATATCTAGGCCCTTTAAAAAGACTAAATAATAAGATCTCTATAGTCTATTATTATAGACGTAAGGCTTATATATCCTACTAGTAAGAGCTAAATAGCTAATTAGTTAGCTAAGTATAGCTTATATATAACTAATAGTATTTAAATAGATAAGCTTATTAATCCGCTAATTAAGTATAGCCCGCTTAGTATCGATCTAGCGCTATATATTATCCGCCGGTATAATAGATAATTTAATAAGTATAGGTAGACTAGTACTATTATAACTAATATCTATAAAATAATAGTTAGCTTTATATAGATAAAATAAAAGGAGTTAGATATACTATCGTCTACCTATATAGCCTAATAGATATTACTAGTAGTAATAAATAGTAAAAAAATAAGACTAGCTTCTTATATTATTATATTAGGGTAGACTAGAAAAAGTAGTACTAAGAATAGGTATAGTTATCTTAGCTATCGGTATAATAGCCTTAGCTATAGGCCTAATAACTTTAGTAATAGGTCTAATTAGACTAAGAATTATTATAATAGTAGTACTAGTAGCCTTAATAAATCTAGGAATAACTATAATTATAAAATTGCTATTAGTAGACGCTAAGTTAATTATAGCTAGAGATTATATCTTTATCTTTACTATCCGCTTTAGTATCTATATTTATAGTCTCTACTAGCTCCCCTTCGTTTTTACTTAAGCTAGCTTTACTACTACTCTCTTTATCTTATTTTTTATTATTATCGTCTAAACTATTATCCCTATTACCCTTAAGGGCTATAAGCGGTTTAGACTCTATATATTCGGCCGCCTAAGAGATAATCTAGGCTAAGAACTAAGTTATAATAAATATAGAAAGGGTAGAATTATCTATAATTAAATAGAAAAAGATAAAAATCGATAAAAATTAATTAAAAAAGAAAAAGAAACTAAGAATTTAGAAATAAGAGAGAGAAGAAGAGAATTAATAGGTAGAGATTTAATAATAATCTACTAAGATAGACTAATCCTATTTATATTAGTTTAATTATAGGTCTATAAGAACTATACCGAGTTTATATTACCTATATTAAATCTATCTTCGATATAGATCTACCCCTCTATCTCTTTATCTCTCTTCTTAATAACTTACTATTATTATATCTTATATATTTTAACTATTTTATTATTTTATCGTCCGAAACGACTTAATACCTAAGTATAAAAGACCTTAAATAAACCTTTATAAAGTTATTCTTAGTCTTACTTAGCTAAACTTTCCTTTATTAAAAGATAATATATTCCGATATCTCTAAACGGATATAGATATACCCGAATACTTCCCTTTATTAATATCCTAATATACCCTATTGTCCCCGATAGACTTAGTATATCCGAAAACCCCCTTTATTACCGCCTCTAGGGCCTATACGTCTACTTACCTATTTTTATTCGAAGAAACGGAGGGCCGTTTCTAGTTCGGTAGGGGAGGATATGATCCTAGAGGCCACTTATATAACTAGATTTGTATAATTAGCCCTTATATATGTCCGTATAAGACATACTAAGGCCCGAACCTACACGTTCGGGTGCTATAGGCACCCGTACTGGCAGGGTATTTAGACATTAGTATTCCCAACATAATAGAAACCATGCGATACTTCACGAATCTCACTATTCTCCTTCTAATTTTCCTTGATCTTCTCGAGTCTGGAATTGACGGTTGGAAGTATCACCTCCATGGTGCGCAAGGGCTTGTCAATCTTTCTCGCTCGGTGTTGGAGCCTAGTGCCAGTGAATATATCAACAGCAACCCTGGAGAGACAGTATAGGAGACAAGGCGATTTGTCGCCCGGCAGTTATCCCTATATGGTTCTTCTTCTCTGTTATCAGTTTATATCGTGATCTCGCTGACAGTGTCAGTGTCTCAACCTTCGGAGGCGCGCTCTCGGGTTCGAACTCGAGCACCGAGTTTGGTATCAACCTCGACGAAAGCAGACATCAAGAGTCCATCATTAGAAGCTTTCTGGGATGTCCTATATTCCTTCTGGGCGCTATCCGTTATTTCTCCAACCAAAGACACGTGATTGAGACCTTAAACATGCATGATGACCTCTCGATTCACAAGAATGTACGAGATACCTTGACTATGCTTGAGCTGACAGCAAAGTTTGATTGTCTAGAATGGGCATCACAATCCGTGCAGTCAAGTGTTTCCTCGGCAGGTGAGATTCAGAAGCTCTCTTTGCTATCGGAAGCATACAGAACTGCTGCCGTGCTGTATGGAAAACGAGTCCTCCGTGCTTTCAAGACATCGACCAGGACGATAGCATCTGATCGTGAGGAGTTGATGTTGCGGTTGCTTGGCGTGATTGACTCTCTCAAATGCGACCCGGCGTTGTTCAAGTGCCTACTCTGGCCTACCTTCATCACCGGTCTCGAATGCCAGACTCATGGCGAGCAACAGGCGGTCATTGGATTTCTCAAGATGCTTTGGGATCTTACCTTTTGCTTGAATGTGATAAACGCATCAAAAATCCTGCGTGGTCATTGGAAGCGAAGGCATCTCGATGGCAATTTGGAATCGAAGAAATCCGACTTCTATGTAATAGAACAAGGCTGGCTACTTATTTGATGCACGGTATGCTTCAATGGTCAGTGTATCTGACCCAAATATACCATATGAAATATTAGATTTGTAATTGATACACTGGCGAGAAAGAAGACTGTTATACATTAAATAATAAGAAGTTCTTTATTTTGCAAATGAAATATACTGTCGTGATAAATGTTGTCGAGCGACCGTCTCCAACAATTCCAAGTACAGCATTTTGGCACTTCTATTACAAAAGGGTAGACCGAAGATTTCAACCCGATTCCTTTTATTACTATGATTGCCCCATTGGGTTGATGACGCATACCATCGCACAAATTAGAAGTTTGAGGGCCACATGCGATAACTTCCTATACTGGCGACTAGAGCTTACCAACCACCGTCTTTGATATATTTTAATATTCCAATGTTGTCTTATTGTCTCACATTTCCAAGCGAGCGAATGGTTGCCTCGGATATAGCCAAGTTGCCACCGATGCCCCACCTGGTATAACTTCCTAATTGGGTAAGTATAGTTCCATCATACTTACTCAACTTCAACTTACGAACTCCGAGAAATATCCAGGGCTCACGACGGTGCAGATTTAGTAAATCAATACCAATCGGGTGCCTTTAGTTTCGGTTGATTCGGACTTGGATTTTATTTCCCGCATTTGAATTAATAAATTAATAATGGGGTGAGGTGAATGCTATTAGGGAACGAATACTTAAAAGGCTTCATCCCCTCCTTTTTCATTACTTTTCAGTATCATCTAACAGAATCCAAACCACTGCCAAGGGATCTCTCCTTTTACATTTTTCCAAATCTTTCCACTACACCATGTGCCACCAAGAAATTGCTGCCAATGGCTGGACCAGCACAGCGGCTAATGCGGGCGCCATCTTTGGTGACCAGCCTTTCATCAACAAGCCGGACGCACTCTGTTTCACTGATATCAAATTCCCATTTGATGATCCCACGGTCGCGAAGACTCTCAAATATGCGAAGGAAACCCTGCATGCCGAAACCTTCAACCACTCGATGAGGGTCTATTTCTACGGTATGCTCAGATCTTCGCATCTCGCTAGTAATGTCAAACCTGGTGTCTAACGTCTACTGCTTAGGAATGGCCATCACAAAGCAGCAGTTCCCCGAGAAAGCTGCCGCTCTTAACCCAGTCACTTGGGCTTTGACATGCCTGCTGCACGATCTCGGCACAGCTGATGAAAACCTGACAGCAACCCGGATGTCATTTGATATCTATGGAGGAATCAAGGCTCTCTCTATCCTCAAGGACTTCGGCGCCACTGCAGATCAGGCCGAGGCTGCTGCCGAGGCGATCATTCGCCACGAAGATATGGGAGTGGATGGAACGATCACGTTCATTGGTCAACTTATTCAGTTGGCCACTACTTATGACAACACCGGTTTCCATCCGCACGTGAAGAATTTTGGCGAAATGATCCACGAAACCACCCGCACGCAAATAAACGAGGCCTATCCGCGCATCAAGTGGTGCGCATTCTTCTCTAGCGTCATTCGGAAGGAGGAGAAGATCAAGCCTTGGTGCCATTCAACCCATCTGGTCAACTTTGACAATGAGATTGAAGCAAACACACTGATGAAGAAGTGGGAGTAGGAACCTATCGCGGAACTCTGACTTGCTTTTGACTTTCCAGTCGCAGTGGCTGCGCTCACTCAACGTGAAGTTGACCGACTAAAGAAACCGCGGCATAGATGAACCCAAATTTTGCGAAAGTAGTTATTTGCACATGTATATCTGTAGGTAAAAGGAAATAAAATTATTTATAGTTATCTTCTAGGTCACCGCAGTCTATAGAGTAGGTTTAACTTGACCAAGGACGGCACATATCCAAACCTATCTATAGCTCAACAAATCCCACTCTGCTACGAGAAATTTGTCGCAGTTTATTAACAAAGGTTAGTACATAACATGTCACCTGCAAGCCGCCACTGTAGCAATCTGAAGCTCAATGGGTTCTGTCACCTGTGAGGTTAATATAGCAAACCTTGTCAAGGAAAAGTGTGTTTCAAGATGTCTATATTGTATAACGTCTCAAATGTTATGTGGGGCAAACAAAGGATATAAAGCTCGGCTCACTATCTCCGAGTCGCCCTACTACCTAGATCATCGGCCTCGGGTTTAATTTCTCAACCTTGTGTTTATCCACACGCCCAAAATAGCTAGAGAATGTCTAGTCATAAATTGCAGGAATTTTTGCTGTCGTCAGCATGTCTCCGGCCAATAATGCACTAGGTCGCATAGGGGCTTATAAGGTAGAGCAGTGTGTCTATTTTATATATCAAGCGAATGCTATTATGGGATCCCGAGTTTCATAAGCGATTCAGAACATTTCACATCTATTTTACTCTAATAGATCCATTCTGAGTATATACATGTGGTATTAGAAGACACAAGCGGTACGATCCGGTGAGCACGAAATTCAACAATTATGTCTATAAATTTGTCCTATCATGTAAAAGAACTACCTATACCTTCGTCCGAAACATCCCAATGGTCCACATTGCCCTCTAAAACATCTCTTGTAAACAGACCTCTCCTATATTAACGCTGAAGACCCTTGTTTCATCGAGCACATGGTGTCAAATGGTCTATTTCTGCCAAACATGCGCCATCTCCGCTCGAATCATTGCCATCAAGACGACCTATCACCATTAACTATCAGCGATGCCGCTCAGATACCACAAGTATTCGACATACCAAGCTGAGGTCTACTCCTTGAGCCACCCGAACCCGAAAGACCGAGATATCGCGATCCCGCACAAACCGCTTCTTGACATTATTTGAATGGATCGAGATCTCTGCAATCGTCACATTGCCAATGTTAACATAGTTCGTTATCCCCATTGCATCACGCGGTCGCATCTCGACCAGCGCGCCGGAGCTCAAGATTTTCCCATCAATGGCCGTGTGTGCCGAGGTGAAGAATTTCTTATGACAAAGCTCGGCGATCTTGTTGCCATCGGCGTCTTCTACAAGCCACCCCATCTTACGCCGTAGGTCAAAGACTGGCCGGCCAGAGGCATCCTTCAAAGGTCGTCTCAGTGTCATCGAGCTGTAACCCCCGGGGCCTTCGACGGAAAAGAGCTTCTCACCATCATCACGCGCGATCGTGATGTCTTGGAGGTGACGGTCGTGGACCCTTACCCATATGACGGATTCTTGCTCGGTCAGATGGCCTTCGGTTAGGTAGACCGGTGAAGGTGGAGCTTGAAGATCTGCATCCATTGCGCCCGAATATAGTAGGTGCCAAGTGGAGGAGGACCGGGTAGTTATTTGTTGTGACCAGGTATCAATAATTGAGAAGCGACAGGACAAGTGGAGGGGCACAAATAGCGTGGAAGAGTCAGAGAAACAGGAGTGTAGCGTGTTGATGCACTGATGGTAAGATACCAAGGACCCCTCGCTCTCGGAATGATGTGTGCAGTGATGTGGTGGGTCTGATCAGGCTGCATATACGCCAAAGGAAGCTCGGTGGGTGAGGTGAGGCAGCGGAATAGTGAAGGAAGGTGGGCATAGTGTTCCGGAGGTTGGTTAATCCGCGCAAAACCTGGGGGCCGACAATATCATGGGCATAAGAAAGGATTGTGGGGTCCAACAGTAAATGCCGCACGCCCTGTTACTGAGTGGTTGGTACCTGAACGACTCATGAATGCCGATCCTGGTCTATTTTGCTTGGCATAAAATAGGTGTGGATTAAGTTTTCCACATAAAGTGGACCAAGCCTTTCATGGGGGCCAGAGGTAAGCCAATAGTATATTGGTCTGGTATTATATAGGGGATAGTTAATAATGTTAGCGCGACATAATATCTTTTACACTACCACTACATGAAGCGTAGGATTATTCAAGTTGAAATATAAATGTTCAGCTCATTGCCTGTAAGAATTCCTTTATAGACCAGAGGCAACATATGTATAGAACGAGGTTTTTGACGAGTCACGAAGTATTTCTTTTGTAGCACCAAAGGTATCTATGCTCACAGTGATTATTTCCTAGCTTTGAACTCTACTCTGCGTTTGTTCATTGGTAGGTTGTTTTCACCCCACGTCAAAGAGATATACTGTAGCGCCACAAAACCAGAATACTGGGGACATTGTTAAAACCAACTAAAAAGGGATTATGAGTTTCATGATTGTATTGGAAGGATCTAGCATGATCTCATCTTACTCAGTAATTTAGTGATAGTTATGATTAATGCCTCAGTTTGGTCCACAGAAAGTATGGGGGCCAGTTACTACTTGCCCATACGTAGGATATTGTTCGTACTAAGATAATGGGAAGCCTAGTACTATCATTATAGCATGGGCGTAAGAGTCAAGTCCAATTTGTATCAGTCCAATTTGTATCACCTATTCGTACTCATAAAGCCGTATATAGATACAGAAACAGGTCGTGCATAAGTCATGGTGAAAGGCGAGTGCCACGGGGACATCTCTCGCTTCTATATGACCAAAGGCACCATCACACGCACAATATGCTATATGTCGGTATGATAGTTCCGGCCCCCATCACAAGTTCCAGTTCCAAGCAATGAGGTCAAGGCGGAATCAGCAATACCGAGTGGAGTTGACAATGGAGCCCGAAACTCATTATAGAGGCAAAGGAATTAGATAGGAGCACAAGGTCATGAGAACACAGCCCCTGGGGGATCTTCATTTCCGACTCTTTCCATGAAGAAGAAGCACAATCAAGTCCACGGACTGGAGATGTCATGAGCTGAAGACGAAGGTATAAAGTTGACTACCCTCCCAGCCGAACATTGATTCAAAACACTATCTTTCTTCCTCACTCACAACTCCTCAATTACTTTCAAAAACCTTCATATTACCTCCAATATGGTTTCTTTCAAGACTCTCCTCAGTGCTGTCGCCATTGCTGCCTCCGTCCAAAGTGGCTCGGCTCTCTTGCTCACAGTCTCCCTTGATGCTGCTCTTGGAGCCATCGGCGGTGTTATTGGCGCCGCTGGTGGTGTCACCGGAGGTGTCTCTGCTGCTGTCGGAAACTCCAAGCGAGAGGTGACCCAGATCGAGGCAGCACCTATCAGCCGTGTTAAGAGACAATCTTACGGCACCAAGTATGACTGGGAGCAATGTCACCAGCAACTCACTACCTCGACTATCGACTTCAACGGCGAGGCACCTGGCAGTAAGTATTCTCTGTATTGCAATGTTAGAAAGCCTCGTTTTTAGCTAACACATATATTCAGCCGTGGTTGTTAGCGGTATGCCCCAAGCTTGCATGAACCTTGCCACCGTCATTACTGGCAAGTTCGATCAGGGCAATCCGGTTCCGCTGAACAACAATGCGGTCCGGTTCACTGGTTTGACCGATGATGATATCCACCAGATGGAAGACGCTTTGAACACTCACGCTTAGATGAAACGGGTGAGTACCGCGGACAAGCTATACACGGCATGCGGGTATGATTGGCTTGTTCGGCTTTTGGATACAACAAGATTGTCTAGCTTAGAATTGATACCAGTGCCTGAGATTATCTCTTCGCCCTCATCTTTTATATTATTTGGTCCAATCAAACTATCTTTGCGAAGTAGGCTTAAAATTTGTAATTAGCGCCATGGCTTCCCGGTTTATCACGTTTGCGTAACTCTTTCAACATAAACATGATTAAAAACATACAGAATATCTTCTCTATGAAACATAAGACACTCTATTGGCCTGTAATTATGGCAAGGGAACTAAGCCAGGGTTGGCAAGGCCACCATAACATGTCCAAAAAAGTAAACTTGAATATGGGTTGCAACCAGGGCTGGAACATGATTCCTCGACAATAGCAACTAGAGTTCCATTCCCATGTCTTTTATCTTGTTTTCCATCCGTTTAATCCGCCTCCCTAATTTGTAAACCTTGAATACTATTAGCTTGATTTTAAAATTAGGTCATAAGGAGCATACATCAACTACCTGGTATATATAACTTATCATGAATAAAGACACACCAATACATAGGGCGATAGTTGCTGGGTGAGCGTCCATATTGATGTTGAAGGAACAGTAGAGAGAAATATAATATCACAGTTAGAGCCGAGAGATAGAGGCAAAATTGTATAGTTGAGCGAACAGAAGATAACTAGGAGGTTGAATAGAGATATAAGAGAGGCCGGGAAGTTTTAATTATTAAGGGTACCAGTATGATTCAATAGTTACGGATAGTCTGAAGTATAACTAGGGCTTGCGATCGCTGCCCAACTAGTCTTAATCTCATAAGAACATACCATAAAGAGAGCGGAGTGCCTAGACTGGCCGCAAACTCAGTCATTGTAATTTTATTGACCCTTTTTACCTGAGTTCCCCTATCAGTCCTTTAGTTCGTCGCATCAAAATTTATGGAAAATGATCGGTAATCTAACGGAAGAAGCTTCCATCTACGAAGGGGCATAGCGCTCACGGGTCGCATGACGTCATTTTCCATGATTTCTGATTGTTCCTTTTACTTTAGTCTGAAATTTACATAGGACTGGGCTCTCATGAGGTTCCTAAGACAGAGATTGAGGTCCTCCGCTTGACAACCTAATTCTTTTAGTCGCTATTTGCACTTTCCACGTTTGAATCTGTTCTTCTCGACACAGGTTTACCTGGTATCTCTTGACAACTGTTTCTCTTAACAACCAGTACATATATATAGTTCAATCGTTCGTAATGTTTTCCTTTATATATATCCTCTCCCGTAGTAATTGTTCTCCTTTCTCTCCTCGCCGTTCCCATTTTCTCTGCTTTCACAAATATATTTTGCTTTCACCATGTCTTCTGACTCTTCTCTTCCAATTGTGGCCCAAGGCCTCTTTGTTGGCATTTCTGCTGTCAGCGGTATCTACGGCGCCATCGTCGTACTCTGCAAAGGCCGTACGTGGCTCGGAACGGATGACAGACGCGCTGCACGCCGCGGAGGGCGCCTACGGGCGACTAAGTATGCTACCTCACCGTCTTTTCATCGCCGCCTTTTTGAAACATATACGCTAATTTTGATTTGTTTACAGCAGTCCTCTACAATATAATTCAATTCAGATTCAGTTCGGATTCAGTTCAGATTCAGTTCAATTTACTTTCAAACTCCCTATGCCCATTTTAGAAGGCATCAATTTTACTCTAATATCTCTAGTTATGGTATTTACGTAAGAATACTTAAATAGTGTGGAGCTCTATCTGCGCGTATATGTGATGTTGTCTTGGGGGCCGTTGTATATATTTCCGATTTGGGGTTAGACGCCCTCTCCATAGCTCCACCTCGGCACCTGCCCAGGTGGGCACCTGGGCGCGGCTCCACACGCAACCTTTCCCGCCGGGAGATGGCCCCCATGTCCAAACTAACACCCCTGGAAATTTGCGATAGAGATAGGGGCCGCACCGAAGAAGGGTGCGCAAATTATATTAGGTGCGTCGCACCCGACTATGCACCATTCTGCTGCACAGAACGTACCAAGGCATGAAAAGGATGATGGCGTTGGAACAAGCAATCCAAGCCTTGCCACCAGTGCTCTATCTTTGTCTTTCTGGGTTTGCATTCGCTATATCTTTGCACACACCAAAACAAAGACAACGACTGGCAATGCTGCCGTTGATTCTAATACCCGCCTTCCTCTCCTTGTCGTCGGTGCTCCATGTGCCATTTGCCCCCGGCGTCCCACTCGTCTGGGGTCAAGCATTAACAGGATATGTCCTGCATACGATATCGACTCTACACCTCAAGAAAATCCCACCACCTTACCCGTCCGTTCCATGTTCAATGACACTTGGCTTCAACACCTGCCTCGATTTCGGTTACTTCCGCCGAATTTGGCTAAATCCGCGTTTGATACGTACACATCCAACCAACCAGACCTCGCAGGAACGGCCGAAGAAGCAGTCTCGCGGGGTATTCCTTGTCTTACAACTCTCCAAGCTTCTCATATACTACATTGTTCAAGCACACATCTCCCCTGCGCTATTTGACGAGGTTATCATTGACATCCTACCCGATGATGTTGCCCCGTCTCAACAATCTCTCTTGCGACCCTTGGATGAGTTCACAGCGCGAGAGTGCTTGAATGTGACGTTCGTCACCTTGTCATCTTTCTGGACGACGTTTGTGTACCTCGATGGGACCAATGCCCTGATGGGCGCATCTTTTGTTATGATCGGCCTGGATGATCCAGAGGACTGGCCACCACTCTTTGGAGACCTCTACCAGGCAGTTGGGCTGCGAAATTTCTGGTCAAGATTCTGGCACACACTTCCCATGAAGCCTTACAGGAGCATCGGAGAATACATCAGCCTTCGGATACTTAGGCAGTTACCTCAGTCTTTCTCCCATAAGGCAACCGTTGCCCTGGTTGCATTTGGGCTTTCGGGCGCCGCTCACGCTTTGATAGACTGGCAGCGTGATACCCCTGATTGGCATTTGAACATTTATTGGTTTCTCTTGAACTTCCTTGGTTGTATGGGCGAGTCTCTTTTTGTCAAGACGCTTCGTCAGTTAGCACGGAGAGCTCGTCAGGAGAACGATCTTCGCACCCTCGAGGAAAGCTGGCTCGGCAGGTTTATCGGGTACGTCTGGGTGTGCGTCTTCTTCTGCTGGACGGTGCCAATGTGGCGTTTCCCCGAAATCCATCGACAGTCTTTGGCGTTCCAAAGCATGAGGAAACTCTTGTCGAACATGCAAGTAGTTCAACAGTAGAGACGCCCGGTATATTGCGCCGCATGCATCCATATGGTACTTATAGCATGAAAACCGCAATTACACTGAATGAGCTATGCTCCAATTACTTTCTAGCCTTATGTTGTTCCGATTCTCAGTACCTCGGATAGGTAAATTGGCAGACAGGTTTCGGGGGACTTTTGGAGGTGGCAATACACCTCCATGCCAATACCATGACCCTTGGAGAACAATCAATGGGACATGTTTGAATATTGCAGCTCCCCTACCAATGGTGTGGTTCCCAATGCACCTGGAGTGTGGAGCGATGCACAGGTCTCGGGCTGGAAAAGGAAATGGGCTGGTAACATTCATAAGCGGGCACGATTTGGAATGGAAGTTGCCACAGATATTACGAGCGCTATCGGTGGGGATAAACTCGGATGCAAACTCAGCCCCTGGAGCAGCTTCCAGGGGATGAGAATGGCGGATCCAGTACCTCAATTCTTGGAGCTGAAGGGTCTGAAGGTCGGATATCTTCGTGTTGTCGGATCTCGGGTGAACAGCAAGGTGGATGTTGAAAATATGGAGAGTTATCGAGTTTGCATGGGATATCTGGGACTAGATATCGCCCGTTTTTGGTCGCTAGTGGGTTTGGTGCGCATTCCGCAAAAAGTGCAGTTGACTGTGATATCGAAACAACAATGTCGCAGTTGTGTTTGGGGGAAACTTTCTCGCCGACCCAGATCTACCATTTCGCATCCAGCACGGTCTTGATTTGACCAAGTATCACCGGCCGAGCTTCTACACACCCATAACTCGCACTGAATACACCAAGTATCTCGCCAGAAACAATGTCTAGTCGTTGATCAGAAAAGCTTGTTCGTATTTAGTCCTGTGTGAAGTAATGTGACAATAGAATATCAATAGTCCACAAATAAAACTCTAGAAATCGGGTAAGACTTAATGGCAGCTAATTGCCATTATATCAACGAGGAGTATCGCTGCAGTGCTGAACCAAGGGTATTGATAAATGGTCACTGAGAATGACCACGGAATAATTACGACATCAGCGGAATAACTCCCAAACTTCGATCTTCCGCGATATTCGGCAACTGCACAAAAAATTCCCAACGGAATGTTCGGGGCAGTGGGTGGGTAGGTGGGGCTTATGTTTTACCTTGATATATCGATGACCAATGACTACGGTACACCCATAGATTTATATTAGCAAAATAATCGCAACCCACTTGGGTGGTGAATCTACAAGCTCTTGTAAATTGGATAGAGGGGCCTAATGAAATATCCACCATGATTCACATGGTATGGCAGCTTACAACGACCCGTTAACTAGGCAAATACTAGTTGGGGCTGAACATCGCCCCTATAAAGAAATTCAAATTTGGCTAGTACCTAATGTTTAACTTGAATAACCACCTTGCCAAAGTGACCTTCACTTTTCATCAATCAAGTCATCTTTTTTCTCAGGATTAACAATGGGGTGGACCTTGCCCTCCGGGTAGAATGTCACCATCTCTTCAGGACGGTGAGTCGGTAATGCTGGAAACCAATACTAATTCCAATAACAGTTTGCTTTTTCTCGAATGGTTTAGACACCACGTTATTGCCATTGCGGTTAGATCTATAAATATTTACATTAAACCGTCGTAGACCGTAAACTGGTGGGTCTTTAATCCGAGTTACAGGGCAATAAAGTGGCTTAAGACCGTTCACATATACAAAGCGAAAGGGGGTGGCTGTAGGACACGGTGTACACGGAACACACAAGAATTATATTATATTTGCTAGCCCCTACCTACCAAGTCGCTCGCACTGTCTTGCCGAACTTGCCATTTCAGAGGACCTTGACTGAGACAAAGGGGTCGAAGAAACGAGAGGAAAAATGTCTTGCCAGTTACTGGAAGATAAATGACTTCATGGAGAAGGGCTGACAATATTACAGGGAATTCACTTATGTCTTCAACAAGATCGATATGTGGCGGTGATGGTAGAATGGCATCAACTACCAATGAAGGTAATAAATAAGAATTTATATAAAAATGGATACCAACGGATAATTCATTCACTAAAGCTTATTTGTACCCCACTTTCGGTGAATTGGAAATCCGCAAACCGAGAGCCATAATGTGCCGAAAGCTCATAACTGCCTATTATATACCTAGGGTGTCTAAATTCAAAAGTTATCTGCTTTCGTTAATTTTGCCATAGAGTCTTCAGGTTTCACGAAATTCAATAGTTAGTCCATACATATACCATAATACTAGTTTACTCTAGACCTAAGCTCGGTGTATGGCCGAGAGGGGCTAACCACACCTTCGTACTTTCGTGAACAGCATATATATAGTAGAAGCCACGTCATGCTGCCTTCCCGATATGACCTAAGTCATGCTCAATGGCATTTTAAGCAATTCATGAATAATGGTTTAAATTATTCACTAGAAATACCTCAAATCTCATTTTTGTTTCTCGCTTTACAGTATGAAGTACCGAGTACGAATACGTTCAATGCTGTTGTATAGTTCCGCTCTTTATATTACAAATATATTAGATCCATTTTCAATTCCCCTTTTAATGTAGAACTGCATTCAATGCCGGTCTAATTATTCCCTTCGAAGACTATTCCCTTCGAAGTGTGGATACGCCGAGGCAACTGATCTATTTAGATTCAACATATTGTAATATGTTATTTCAGTTCTCCAGTTATGAAAAGGGGAGCGTGTAAGCATGGTTAGCATGTTTTGTCAGGGAAGGTCCTGATTCCTGGAGAAACTACTCCGTAAAGAAAGTCGAATTATTTAAAGTTAATTTGCTGAGAGAAAAAAAAACGTGGGTAGCCTTGTCATCGATCTAGATGAAACACTATTAAATGAAGCCCCCGCGGCTCTACTCTTTTCCTTGGGTTTGTCTCCGTGTCGGTGTTTCGGGGATGGCGTTACTGACGATCCCCTTCCTAAAGCAACGATAGTCAGAGACTGATCGGCGGTGGCATCTCCACCGGGATCCTCTCCTTCACACTGACTTCCGAAACCACCACTCTCACCAAATCCACTCTCATTTCAGCCGGGGATTATCCGAGTAGAGGACCTACGGGAGGTATTGATTGGCGGAAACCTTGGAACACATCTCATAACCTAAAATCGCAGGTATATAAAGTAAACATCATGCGTCCTTCTCCCATTCCTCTCCAATCCATTCTCTCTTTACCTTCCTTTTGTGCACTTTCTAATCTTGTTTGCTTTTTTGTTTACCGTCACTATTTACATATTACCTGTATCAACTTCGAAAATGAAGTACGCATTTGTTCTTACGGCCATTGCCGCTATTGCCTCCAAGGTCGCCGCTGTCGGTGTTTCCGGCACTCCTGAGGGTTTCGCTTCTTCCGCCACTGGTGGCGGTAAGGCTACCCCTGTCTACCCTACCTCCACCGACGAGCTGGTCTCTTACCTCGGTGATGACGAGGCCCGCGTGATTGTTCTGAGCAAGACGTGAGTAGAGAGCTCCCGGCGTGGATGTATGACCGCTGACAATGGCGGAATACTAGTTTCGACTTCACGGATACCGAGGGTAGCACCACGACCTCCGGTTGTACCCCTTGGGGTACTGGCTCCACCTGCCAGGTTGCTATCAACAAGGATGACTGGTGCACCAACTACGAGCCTGATGCCGCTACCACTACCGTCACCTAGTGAGTATCCCATCACTTGGGCTATAATCATCATTCCCTGGATGCTAATACGTCTCCAAGCGACAACGCTGGTATGCTCGGTATCACCGTTGGCTCGAACAAGTCCTTGATTGGTGAGGGTAGCACCGGTGTTATTAAGGGCCGTGGTCTGCGCATCGTTAACGGTGTCAAGAACGTCATCGTGCAGTATGTTGAATCCCTATTTCGGCCTTAAGTGCGAAAGCTTGGTTGAAATCCACGCTAATCACCTTACCATAGGAACATCGCTGTCACGGACATCAACCCTAAGTACGTCTGGGGTGGTGATGCCATCACCATCAACGAAGCTGACCAAGTCTGGCTCGACCACATTACCGTACGCTGTTCCCACAGGTTTTCCCAACAATTTGCATAGACTGACTTGATTCATCCAGACTGCTCGCATTGGTCGCCAGCACTATGTCCTGGGTACTGAGGCTGACAACCGTGTCTCTATCACCAACAACTACATCAACGGTGAATCCGACTACTCTGCCACCTGCGACGGCCACCACTACTGGAACGTGTACCTTGATGGCTCCAGTGACAAGGTTACCTTCAAGGGCAACTACCTTTACAAGACCAGTGGCCGTGCCCCTAAGGTCCAAGGAAACACCTACCTTCACGCTGTCAACAACTACTGGGACGAGAACTCCAGCCACGCCTTCGAGATCGGCTCTGGTGGCTACGTTCTTGCGGAGGGTAACTACTTCTCTAACGTGAAGGAGGTTCTCGAGAAATCCACCTTCGAGGGTGCCCTCTTTTCCTCCGACAGCGACTCCAGCACCTGCTCCTCCTCTATTGGTCGTGCCTGTGTTGCCAACGCCAACGGAGGCACTCTGGCCGGTACTTCCTCTGAAGTTCTGTCGAACTTGAAGGGCGAGACTCTTCCCGCTGCCGATGGTGCCAGCACTGACCCTGCTGGCAGCGCCGGCCAGGGTAACCTGTAAATAGTGTTGTGCATTTGAGTTTGGGATTCCTCGAAATCCCCTATGGGAGAATCGGGTAACAGCTTCGATACACCATAGTTCTCGGAAGAAATAAGGTAGAGAGATCAATACGAATGTATTGGAACTATCGGAATTACTGACTCCGGGCAAGGGAGGAGAGGAAATGATCTAATTACAACTATAGTCCTGGCATTCCTAGGGCCAACAGTCTTAATATAGTTCTTATCTCAGCCAAATCAATAATATTCATAACACAGATATACTTCCATGGTTCGACACCTGGGAAAATGTTGAATATCCTAGAAAGATCCTCGATTGCTGCAGCTTTCTGGTCAAATCAGGACCTCAGTTACTCATTTTCCGACATCACTGCTAAATAAACACCCCGAACCCTGAACAAAACCACAGAGAATCTCGCAGTATACTCAGGGACATCTCAACAACAGTGGAATTTCGGGGTAATGTCCACCTCGCAGTTAGAACTATAGCAATATTGAAACATATTCAACGCAATACTCAGGTACTTTTTGGGGTGTTTGCCAATGCACAGTTGGCAAAAATGTCAACGAAGCAAATCTTTTCATCATGCTCAGGGAAGATCGACTTCACTTTTTGATGTAAAGTCTAATATGGGCATGAGAAAGACAGGGGTGATGGAGCTCAGTGACCCGGGTGATAGCAAGATTCCTCATCGGACGACATATATATATATATATATGTATGCATATACGGTTTGATCCTCCTAGTCTATGTAGAGTTTCCACCTTTAATAAAAAGTTGGCCTTGGCATCGCTCACCGCGCCAAGAGGGCCCAAAAAGATCTTGGCCATGGCGGAGGCCCCCGCTATCTTTCTCTTTCCGATGTAGGTTACGGGCGACGGGCTACCAGCCCGGGGGTACTCGAAAAAAAACTCCGGGATACCCGCCAAGCCTACTTATATCATCGTCTAATATTGAGTACGTTCTAGGTCGCGGACCTTAGGGATACCTAAATTCATTTGATTATATAACTATAATCTTTTTTCTCTAATTTTTATTTTTTTATCTAACTTTTATTTACCCCTATAAACCTTACGTACCCTATATACCCTCTACTATAGATCTAATACTACCTAACTAGAGTCATTTTTATAATATTCCTTTATTTTCTATATTTCTACTACCTCTAAGAGGAACGGTTCGTAGTACTATACGTCCTTCTACTCTAGATAGGCTTAATTATCTCTTATTTAATATTCTATAGGTAAGTTATATTTTATATATATTAAATATATATTAAGTATATATTTAATATATAAAAATATATACTAAATATATACTAATTATTATATTTACTTAGTCTTATTTTCCGCGTCCTATAGACGAAGCTACCTATAAATATTCTAATAAAGACTCTTAAGACTCTAATAAATACTCTAATAGAATCCTCGACGATTAAAGCTTTAGAAATAGTAACCCTTCTACTAGTACTACTATAATATATACCTATCTAAAAGGAATTAGTATTAGTATAAAAAAGATAGTTATTTATAAAATCTAAGAGTATATTATTCTTCTAGACTATCTAAATACTAATAAAAGTAATATCTTATATATTATTTATATAAAGAAGAATCTTTTTTAACGCTAGCTTATTAATAAAGAAAGCCTAAATAAGATATTTATAAGACTTATATTAGCGATATATTTCTTATATACTTATTATATACTTAATATATATAAAGCTTAATACTAATATATTATATTTAGTATTAATTCTTACTTTATTCTTTAAAGTACTCTACTAAAAAAAGTAATTTAAAATTTCTTTAGAAATCTCTAAAAGACTAAGAATTAAAAGTATATTACTATATTTATATATATTCTAGGATATAGTATTATCGATATATTTATCCTAATCTTATCTAATTATTATTAAAGTATAATTAGATAAAGCTAATACTATTCTATAAATTCTATATTAAAGAAATTATAATACCGTTCTATACTTATAATATTAATATAGAGATCTATAAATAAATAAAAGTATAAGCTCTAATTTAATTATACTTATATCTAATATATACTAAATTTATACTATATATAGATATTATTTTAATTTAATATAGATATAGACTATAAATAAAGAAGGGTTATATAAGTATTCTTATAATAAATATATATATCGCCGCGTAAAGCTATATATTTAGATAAGCGGTAGGGTATATATATATCTTTTTTAATATATATATAAATACTAATATATTATATCTAGTAATATTTTATTAGCTATCTTTTTATAGCTAATAGAAATAACTAGTACTTCGCTTAATATCTTAATATAACTATTTATTAGATTAATCCTAAGATTCTACAAATTCTTTATATAAGAGATAGTAATCTAGTTATAAGGGGTTTTAAATCTTAAGACTATTATTTTATATAGTATCTTATAGGAAGAAGAATTATATATAGTAGATTTAAATATAACTTATACTTAATATATACTAATTATATACTAGACTCGATCTATATAAATAATATTAGTATATTTATTACTACTAAGTATACTACTAAGATTAATATTTATATTCTAGTCTTATAAGATTAGTTTTCGTTCTATCTTATTTTTTATTAAAGATCTTATTCGTACTTTCTACCGCTACTAATAAAGCTACTATATATTATTATTTATAAGATTATAAAGATACTTAAAAAATAAGATCTTTTTAGTTTAATTATAAGTAAGTATCTTTCTTATACTTATCTTATACTATATATATTAATTATATATATAGAGTAGTTTATAAGATTATCTAAGTATATAGAAATCTTCTATAAGGATTATATATTTATAGTTAAAGCTATAAAAGAAATATTCCTAATAGCTAATAAGATTTTAGCTTTAATTTTAAAGTAGAGAATCTTTTACTACCTAGATAATATATATTTAAATAGTATTATCCGCGAATTTTACTCCGATTAATTAAAGGAACTTAAAGACTAGTTTATTTATAAGATATATATACTTAATAAGGAAAAATTGTAAGAATATACTATTTTAGGTATAAGGCCTATCAACCGGGTAAGATACGTTGGCTTAGGAGGAGGAACAAAGGTATATTGGGCTATGTGTGCCAAGACTAATTCTTGCCAGAATTCAGGGGTCCCGGGGGGACCCAAGATTAAAAGGAAATGTACGTGCTAAGGCTCGGCGCCGATCGGGTAACGAACCCCGCACGTTTTATATACGTATTAAAACTTCTATAAATATATATATCGCCTAAGTTCCTATTTTATCTTTAAAAGGACCTTTATCCTTTACAATTATTCCCCCTTCTCCTACGAGGATATCTATATCCGAAAATAGATTATAGCTATAAAGTATCGGGGAGATATCGGTAGTACTCTATAATAAAGGAGCTATAATTAGAATAGTTCCGAATCTTTATCTAATTTTACTATATTTTTATAGTATTAGGGCTATATAGCTATAGATATATTTATAGTAGAGAACCCTAATTTCCTAACTATCCTCGATATTTAGTATCGATTTTACTATACCCGCTATTCGTAGAAATCGAATCTATTTAAAAAATATATAATATATAAGCTATCTTCGCTCGATAATTATCTATTTTACCTCTAGAACGAGCGCGGTTCTATTTTCTATCTAGTATTTCTTATATAAAGCTAACTCTAAAAAATACTAATAATATAATTAATAGAAGTCGATATATAAACCTCCGTTAGAGGGAATATAGGGAGATCGCGTCGAATTAATCGCGATTCTAGAGTAGGTAGCCTAATACTAGTTACCTATAAATAGATATTATACGTAAGATATAGTATATCTCTAGGAGATAGATAAAGAGGTTATTAATTTAGTAAAAGACTTCGATACTACCTATAAAGCGTATAAGTCCGATTATAGGTTTTTAGATAAAGACCGGAAGGATTTTATAGAGGCTAAGATAGGTTCTCGGAAATTATATATCCCGATAGTAATTCGCTAACGACCTATTTTAGTATTATAGCTATCTCGCTAGTCGCCGTACGATATACCTAAATCCTATCCTGCGCCCTTTTATTTCTTCGATAGAAGAGTAGTAGAAACGGTTCTATACCGAAGCGGGGTAGCGTTTTTAAATAGGAGATAACGGTTTTATTATTTAGACCTAAGATAAGTATAATCTTTTAGTAGTAATCTAAAATATATATATCGAATACTTCGATCCTATAGTACTAGGCGTTATTCTAAGGGACTTAGTAGAGGATCTAGCGGATTCTTTTCCTATTCTACTTTTCGAATTATAGGTAGAAAGGTTACGTATTAACGTTATTTTAGGTTTTAGTTTTTAGCTTTTAGTAAATAGTAGATAGAAATAGAAGGTATAACTTATATTCCTAGATTTAATCCGTAGTTTCCTATTTTATATAGAATCCGATTTAGACCTTATCGCGTTAATAACCTTTAATTTATTTTCCTTTTATAACTCTCTATCTTCTTACTCCTTTAGATTTACGTTTTACTATTTCTTTATTATTATTTCGTAGGTTAATTATAATTATACCTCCTATTCGTTATTCGCCGTATAAACTATACTCTTTAATTTTACGCTAGTATACCTAGTATATAATATACCTACGCGTTTCTATATACGAGTAGATAGATATTAATTCGGTATCTCTTCGATCCTTTATTATCCGCTACTTCGCTAAGACGTATAATAAGAAGAATTATTAATACTATAATAGGTTATATAAGCCTTATAAGATAGTAAGTATTCTAAACTACTCCGATAAGGATTCGGTACTAAATCGTACTAACCTTACTTAGGTCCCTAAGGGTATCGAGGGGAACCGCTATAAACTTTTAGTGTACTTATTATAGGTTTAGGACTTTTAAACGAACTCTAATAATAGCTTTAGTAAAGACGCTAAGCCTAATATTAACGACTAGGGTACTATAATTATATTATAGCTACCCTATAAGCTAGTTATTAGCGTTATAGCGTACGTTCGGTATCTTATTATAAGCTTCGATAGTTTTATAAAGTCTTACCGTCGTACCTACTCTCTCCCTAGTACTTATATATCTTAAGTAAAGTATTTTCCTTTATATCTTTAGGATTTTATTCTAACCTATTCTTAGGCTACTAAAGACGCTTATTTCTAGTAGGTATCCGACTATAGTTCGTTAGTAATTCCTTTATTACCCGTTCCTACTACCGCTACTAAGTATAAGAAACTTATAAACGAGGCTAGTTACTACCCTCGTCTATATATAACCGAGGAATCGGCGCGTAGCTAGTATACTAGGGTAGTTGCTTTCCGGGGAGGATATATAGGAATTAGTCTAGGCTACTTAGGATAATTCCTAGATATCTAATACTATAGGACAATTCCTAAAGACGTACCTAGCTACGTTCCTCTTAGACCTACGAGTATAGCGGGCTAGTTCTAGTTCTAATTCGGCGGCTACAGCTATCCTTAGATTTTCTTTTTTCCTAGAGTTTTTTAATATTTTAATATGATTTTTAGCGTATTTATTATTACGCTTTCGGGTACCTATTAATTATATTCTAATAACTAGCCGTACTACTTTACTAAGTAGTATAGTTCGTTTTTAAACCGATAGTAATCCTTAACCTCTTCGACCTCCTATTTATTATTATCTATTAGTTCTAGTAATAGTAATTATTCTAATTCGCCCTCTTATTAGTATTATAACTAAAGTAGAGAGATAGGGAAAATATTATAGATCGCTATATATTAGCTAGGGAGTAGGAGGCGATACGCCTATTTTCCGACGTATTCGAAGATTCTAAAAGGTCCGATCTATCTAAATAATAGCTTCTTTATAGTACCTTCTTTTAATCGTAGGTTTTTTATTAATAGGGCTACTAGGTCGTTCTTCTTAAATATTATTTCTTTATAACGCTTATTATAATAAAACGCCTACGTTTCGGTTACTATTCTTTATACTTTCTATAGCTTTTCGCGAAGCTCTATAAGCTTTTAAATTCTTACTAAAGCTACCGGTACCTCCTTCTTAACGTTACCGTCCTTAGCGCGTATTTAGAAATTTAGATTAAATCCTAATAGGGCTTAGAAAGGCGATATTCTAGTTATTATATTAACGGTATTATTATAGGCGAATTCCGCGGTATATAGAAATATAGGCTATATCTTTTATTACTTATTAATAAAGTACTAAAGATAGTATTCGAGCGTTTAGTTTATCCTCTCCGTTTAACCGTCGGTCTAGGGGTAAAACGCTATCGAATATCTTAGTTTTACCTAGGATATATAGTATAATTTTAATTAAAACCTACTTATAAAAACTAATTTCTAGTCGGATATAATACTATTTAGTAGTCTAAATCGTAGTTTAATACTTTAATAGAATAGCTCGGCTAATTCCGAAGCGTTTATTATAGTCGAAACTAGAAAGAAAAAGTACTATTTCGAAAAACAATCTATAACTACTAAAATTATATTAACTATCCTTTCTTTCTAGATCGATTAAGATAAGCCTATAATAAAGTCTATTAATAATTCGGTAAAAGACTAAGAGGGAATCGGTAGTAATTCGAGCTTACCGAAAAGGCGATATCTTAGCGTTTAGGCGGTTTAATATACTATATAAGATTTTATATATTTTTTTACGTCTTCTTATAAGTTAATCTAATAGAAATCTCTTCTAAAAAGTTCCTCGGTCCTTACTCTCCTAAAATAGCCTATAATAGGGTCGTTATAATATATTATTATTAATTTTTAACGAATACCCTTCTTTTTTAGTATATATAAACGTCCTCGGTACCTAAGGTAACCTAAGGCGTTAACTAACTAGCCCTTACTACTAGGTTTCTAGGCCGATACGTTACCCTTCCGGCGGATCGTTTCTAGATTATCTAACTAGAGTTTTCCTATCTATTCGAGAGTATCTATAATAATAGCTATACTTATAGACTAGATTACTATAGTATCCTTTAGATCGAATAGAATGTCTAATTCGTTATATAGCTCTCTCTATTTAGACTATAGGTCTATATCGGTATCGATACGTTTTACTATCGATCCGATCGAGTTATATCCTTAGGATTTATACTCTTAATTTATATTTAAATCTTAGGTCCCTATAATACTTTAGATCGTTAGGGCCTCTAGCCCTTTAGTCTTTCCTAGAGCTAGGGTCTTTTTATTTACGATTCGGTTCTAAATCGGACTAATTAATTCCTTTCTTATAATTACTTATTCGGAATTTAGAATTCTAGAAAGCCTATCTATAGGGTTTATTTTTCTAGGCCTATACTTTATAATAAAGTTAAAAGGCGTTAAGAATATATACTAACGTACCTATTAGCTATTAAGCTTCTACTAGGTTATAAATATATATAAATTAGTATAGTCTAATAATACTTTAATAGGATACTTACTACTATCTAGGTAGTACTACTAGTATTAAAAGAAGTAAACGATAGCGAAAAGCTCCTAATCCGGGGTAATATAGTTAAGTTCTAGGCCCGAAAATTTCTTTAATTAGAAGGTTACTAGATACTACTAACCCTCCGAATCTAGCTATAAGAGTACGCCTCCTATACCCTAATTTAAAGTATCCGTTTCTAATATAATATATTTCTCTAGATTAAAATAATATAATAGGGATACTAACTAGAAGATAAGTTTTAACTACCGAAACGCCTATAATTTAGTCGTATTTAATTATACTTATCCTAGCTTTTTACTATTCTTACTTCTTTTTATTATAGACGTAAGGGATAAGGATAGTTAAGAATACCTCTTTATAAAATAGCGGTAGAAATTATAAAATCCTAGAAAGACCTAGATATTATAATAGCTCTTTAATTCTTCCTATTCTTAGATTACGCGGACGCGGCTTTAGTCTATTTTTACCCTTAATCTATTTACGATAAACTCTAGGAACTCGACCTCTCTTTAATAGAAAGTATATTTTAACGATTTTATATAGAATTCCGCTCTCCGTAGCCTTTCGAAGACTTATTAAAGGGCTTTTATATAGGATTCTCGATCCTTTATAAATACTAGGATATCGTCTAGATAAGCTATATATATTACGTTAACTAGCCCTACTAGCGCGATATAAATATAGCTTTAAAAGGTAGCGGGTATATTAGATAACCTAAATAGTATAACTATATATTTAAAATAGCTATATCTTATTCGGAAAGCCGTCTTTTATTTATTACCTTCTTAGAGTCGAATCTAATAATAGGTATCCTTAATATCAACCTTACTAAAAAACTAGACTTCTAAAAAATAGTCGAGAATCTCCGAAATAAGGGGTAGAGGGTACCGGTTCTTAACCGATATACGATTTAGCCCTCTATAGTCTACGTATAATTATAGGCCTCCGTCTTTCTTTAGGATAAAAAGAATAGGGGCGCCTACGGGGCTCTTTAATAGGCGAATTCTCCCCTTTTTAATATTATCGACTAGGTAGGCCTATAACTCCTTAAGTTCGGTTCTAGATAGTAGGTAAATCGGCCTATAAGGGGGGTTTTCCTTTCTTTAAGTTCGATCGTATAATCGGATATTTTAGTCCTTAGTAGGGTACCCGCTTTTTCGTAGTTAAATACGTTAAGGAACTCTTCTAATTCGAGGGGTATTCGTACCCGATCTATATCCGATATAGTAGCGTCTTCGTCTAGTAATTAAATCTCTTCTAGTATCTTAATTAATACGTAGATAATAGCGGTATTTCTTAATTATTTTATAAATTTATAGGGGTTTTAGAGTTCGAAACTCTTTATTCCGAACTACTATTTATCTATACTAGGACGTAGAATTATATCGAATTTATTTATAAATATTCTAGATAGAAGTACTAGGCTTCTTTCTAGTCTAGGATCTCTCTTAATCCCGATATAAGATCGATTTACTATCTTTTTAGTCCCTCTAGAGTCTCTAATTATAAAAGATACCTAATATATACCGTAGGTATAGAGTCGTTCTAGGGCTACGCCCTTTAGTAATAGAGATATAAAGGATATAATATATAATTTGTTTTCTTTAGCGAACTCTTTACTAATTATATTATATTCTACGCTAGTATCTAGATCTATATACGTTTCGATATTATTATATATAGTAATCGATATATAAAGGCGTACTATAGTCCTAATAAGTAGGTATTAAGCTAGTATATTAGGATCTACTCTAACTCTTCGACTTTTCCTGATTATCTAGAGTCCCGAGTTTTTAATACTTAGATAATAGATTAAACTAAGACTTTCTAGGGGTAATCCTAAGCCTAATAGTTTTTATCTCTATAGATAAAATAGGCGCTTTCCGGTATCTTTTCGGTACTATTTCCCTTTTTAGACTATATATTATTTATAGAGCTTCGTAAATTATCTCGATTATTTAATCTACGTCCCTAGCCCCGGCCTTAGATTCTAAAACCCCTAGATTGCCCTTTATCCTAAGGTTATCCTCTACCCTAGGGAGTCGAGGTTTCGATATAGGAGTAATTTAATATCGAATTAGTATAGTTTCCCCGTCTTTTCTTATCCTAATAATAATAGTTTAAAGAGTCCTTCCTTAGCCTCTAGTATATAAAATAGATATAGTAAAGTATAAATACTAGCTTTAATATTTCGTCCTAGTTTATAGATAAGACGCTATTATTAGTAGTAATTATAATATCTTAGAGAGGTTTCTATAGTTTTATAAATAAGGTCTAGGTCTTTTATTCCTTATTCTAGTTTAGGAGGTAATTCTCTAGCGATTCGAGATAGTTTTCGAAATTACGAGGGTCTTAGTAGGGTTTTATTATAGTCTTTTAGAACTAGACGAGGATATTAGTAATAATATTATAGGAGTTCCTTAGAAATATCTTCGTCTATTCTCTAAATATATTCTAATCCGATATCTCTTCGGGATATTTCTATTTATAAGACGTCTATTTTCCTTTATAAGAGGTATATAGATAATTTATAGCGGTAAGGATTTTTTAGGTTCCTAAGATATATTTTTTTTAGAGCCCCCTTAAAAAGCGTTTTAAGATTATTTAGCTAGTCCTCTCTCTATTTTATACTAAAATCTAGTTTAAATCGGCTAATATCCCTTTTAATCTCTTCTTTTTAGAAGGGTTCGCTTTCTATAGATAAATCGCGGTAGTTCTAAGACCTTCTCGTTATTTAACCGAAATCCCGAAGTTTCTCTTTATTTTCCGCGACCGCTTTTTAGGCCGTAAGAATACGTTCTTATAATACTACGCTAGCTTTATATTCTATAACTTTTTCTTCTAGGCTTCGAAGGGTTTCGTCGGCGATATAAGAGCTTTCCGCCGCTATCTCGGTAGTTTTTTTAGATAGGTCCTAAGTTAGTATTTCCTCCCGTTCTTCTATAGGTAGAAGTATTCCCGATTCGCTACCGGTTTAGATAGGATACTCTAGCGCCTTAGTATTATTACGCGAGCTACTACGGGTAGTTAGGGGAGCTATTATATCTTAGATAGTTAAAGAAGAAGAATTAGAATTATAAGAATATACTATTTTAGATATAAGGCCTATTAACCGGGTAAGATACGTTAGCTTAGGAGGACGAACAAAGGTATATTAGGCTATATATACCAAGACTAATTCTTACTAGAATTCAGGGGTCCCGGGGGGACCTAAGATTAAAAGGAAATATACGTGCTAAGGCTCGGCGCCGATCGGGTAACGAACCCCGTACGTTTCATACACGTATCAAAACTTCTATGAATATATATGTCGCCCAAGTTCCTATTTCACCTTTGAAAGGACCTTTATCCTTTACAAAAATAGTATTTTATAATTATATACTATATATATATATAAACTAAACGCTTTAGCTCTACGCGATATATTAAAATAGACTTTATTTTTAAGATAGTAAATAGAAAGATAAGCGTTTTCTTACTTATTAGAATAATCGAAGAAGCGAATAGTAAGTAAATTAATTTATATCTCCTATTAGTTCCCCTACTAATATAATTAGTATTATATATCTATATTTAGATTTTTATAAACGCTAATACTTATAAATACTATCGTATTATATTTAAAAAGCTTTTTATAATCCTTAGAAATATCGTATAATAGCTAGTCTATTAGGCCTATTAAACTAGACTAAATAATAATAATATCTTAGGTATTCGAACGATTACTATAAATATATATAAAAAGTAGGGCCCTAGTATATTATCTATATACTATATATATACTATCTCTATACTAATTAAATTAAGGGTTTAGTAATTATCTTATAGGACTTAATTCGAGATTTATATAGGATAAGTAGTTATAATATATATATATTATATACTTTATATATATTCTATATATATTTATAAAGAAATTTTATTTATATCTAGCTCGTTCTACTATCTAGTATCTTTATACTACTACCTTTCTTAAGTAAGTATAGAAGATTATTAGTAATTCGATAAAAAAATAGCTAGAAACCTCGAATTAATTTAAGAATAAGCTCCCTTCTTAGCTTCTCGCTAGTATTTCTTCTTAATTTACTCGAATTCCTATTACTTAGTAGGTTAATTCTACTTATTATATAAGAGTTAATAAAAATAGCTATTTTAAAGAGAATAAAGCCGCTAGTTAAAAGTAAGTATTATTAATTATAGTTATTCGGTAAGGATATATATTATTTATATTTAATATATAACTAATATATAAATAAGCTAAAGAAACTTACTTATAATATTAAGAAGATAATATATAAAAAGACTATAAAGAGCCTTCTAGATAAATATCGGAATTAAAACCTTACTACTAAGATTATAAAGAGAATATAGAGAAAAGGTATATATATTATATATTTAATATATAATATAAATATAAAAAGACTAAACTAATATTATCTTAGATTAATAAGCCCGCTAAGCTATAAAACGTCGAATATAGTATCTAGAGTAACTCTTTAACCCGCTAAATATATATAATACGCGTTATTCTATAATATAACTACTAGGAGGTTTAGATAGCTTAGATACTATTTTAGTAGCTTTTATAATAGCTCTTTCGTCTATACTAACTTTCGATTTAATATAGGGGACTTTAAGAAGATATTAATCTATTATCCTAGCTCTATTTTAATTTATTACTTTAGCTCTACTTTAATCTATTATTCTAACTCCGCTTTAATCTATTACTCTAACTCTATTTTAATCTATTATTTTAACTCTATTCCGATCTATTACTCTAATTCCGCCTTTATCTATCGGTCTCGAGAAGATCTTAAAAGAGGATAAAGCTAAAGAACTATATTTAAAATAAGAAAAAGAATATCTTATATAAATACTAAGGAATAGGAAGTTATAAAATAAAGTTAATAAGTTATATTAGGAATTAGGAGCTTAAGGATATATTTTAGATATATTAAATATATCTAAAAAAGTAATTTAAATATATAAAAATTAGATATATTCTTTATCTCTATCTAGTTCCTATCCTAATTATCTTTAATATCTTTAATATCTTTATTATCTCCTAGTAGTACTACCGATAGTACTACCGGTAGTATTATTAATAGTACTAGTAGTAGTAGTACTAATAATAGTACTATTAATAGTACTACTAATAATAGTAGTAGTATTACTAGTAATACTACTACTAGTAGTATAACTCCTAGTAAAGCTACTACTATTATAGCTAGATAAGCTACTATTAGAACTAGCCCTATAGACGTAGTTATAGGAGGTATATCTAAGCTATATTATATAGAATTAGCTTCTTAATTATAGATATCGTAAGTATATACTTACTTAACGCCGACTATCTCTATTAGCTCCTATTAAGACTAAAAAGCGGTAGAAACGTATACTATATATAATAATAAATTAAGGGTTAAATAGACTAAAATAATAGTAGTAAATATTAGATATATCCTAAGAATATACTTATATAATATATTCTATTACGCTATACTAAAATCTAATTATTCTATTCTTAAGGCCTTAGCTAGACTTATATATATAGCTCCCCCGCTACTATCTAAGATTAAAAATCTAATACTTAATTACGTTCTATCTAATTATAATCTTAAACTATATTTTAATACGTCTATTAGGATTTATAACTAGATTATAATTAGTATATATTTATTATATATTAATAATATACTTACTTATACTATAATATTTATTATAGATATATCGATATATAGCCGGCCTAATATTAAATATAAGACTATATATCTAAATCCTATTTACTAGTATATTATATATATTAGTATTCTTCTTATTTAGAGTCTTAATATAATTAGATAGAGGATTAGCGGTAATATTAGTCGCTATAATATTATACCTCTACGTATCTATAGCGATAATAGTATAGTAAGCGGCTAGTTTCTAGCCTAGATTATTATCTAGGATTAGTCTTATATATAAGCTTAATATATATAAAGTATTTATTTAGATAGAAGTCTTACTATATATATATCTTATAAGAGGGTTAAGATTTATAGTACTTAAGACTTAAGGATTATCGAAGTTAGCGTATATTAGGCTAAGACCTAGCTAGTTAATAAGATATATTATTATAAAAAGATATATAAAAAAATAGTTTATAGATAGAGAAATTAAATAGAGAAATATAAGAGTATATATACTATGTTAAATCTATTTTATTTTAATATTAAATATTTTATTTATTTTTATAATATTATAGCTATAATTAAATTAAAAAGTAAGTAAGATTCTATATATAAAGAAATATTAGATAACTAATTTTATACCTAAATAATACTTTAAATACTAGTATATTAATATAATTTAATAAAATAAAAGAAACTAATTTTATACCTAAATAATACTTTAAATATTAGTATATTAATATAATTTAATAGGATAAAAAGAACTAATTTTATATCTAAATAATATTTTAAATACTAATATATTAAGATAATTTAATAGGATAAAAAGAACTAATTTTATATCTAAATAATACTTTAAATACTAGTATATTAAAGTAATTTAATAGGATAAAAAGAACTAATTTTATATCTAAAATAATATAATAATATAGTAATTATCTTTTATATTAGAGTATTTTATATATTCTATATATCTTTAAAAAAAGATAAAAACTATAAAAGAGTCTATCGATATCTACTCTTTCTTATAATTAATATCCTACTACCTATTATCCTCGATACTATTAATACTAGTATCTATATTATTAGAATAAGTACTTATAGAGTTACTTTCTTTATTAAGAGAAGTTCTAAAGCCCTAGAAGGAGATTACTAAGATATCTATAAAAGATCTATACTATTAAATATTAGTATTACTTCTCTATAAATAAGGGATATTAAATATAGATAATATATATAATAAATATAGTTATAAGAGCCGGAGGTTCTTAAAACTAAGAATCGGTAGAAATAGTATCTAAATTAAATAATAAATTAAATATCCTCTTCTCTAAATATATATTAAAAATAATAATATTATATATAAAATATATACTTAACTTACGTAATTCTTTCTATAATATTATACTAGAAATTAATTATACTATTAGCGGGATCCTAATTAGGTTCGTATATATAATTAGCTTACTACTAGTCTTTAATAAGAATCTAAAGCTTAATTATATTTTATCCTATAATAATTTTAATAGAAGATTTAGTACTCTTAGTTAGTATAATTATTATATTATACTATTATAATTAATATATACTTAATATATAAATAGTATTAACTTACTAGCTCTAGGGTATTTATTATATAAATAATAGCGTAATATAACTTAGTCTCCGAAAACTAAGTTATATATTTACTATTTATTAATAATAATATTATAGATATTAGTATTCTTCTTATTTAGAGATATAGATATATTTAGCGGGGAGTCCGCGATAATATCCTTCGCTTTAATATTATATTTCTTTTTACTACTAGTAATTATATTAGAATATATAGCTAGTTTCTAACTAGGATTATTATTTAGGATTAGGCTTAAATATATATTTAGTATATTAAATATATATCTTTATAATATATTTAAGATCTTCTTATTATATATATAGCCGATAAGCGGTTCGGGGTTTATAGTAGCTAAAATTATAGGATTATTAAAGTCTACCTATATAAAGCTAAGGCCGAGTTAGATCGTAATAGTATCTATACTTATACTTATAAAATAATAAAGATATATAGATAGAAAGGTAAAGATTAAAAGAAGTAAAGAGGAGAAGGAAAGTACTATAAATAGACGCGTAAAATAAAATATAAATAATAACTATAGAAGTAAGAACGCGATTATTTAATAGGAAAGGAGTTATAATATAAATATAGAAGGAACGGTATAATTAATATAGAAGAGGCTTTAATAAAAGGAAGATAATAGTAAGGAAGGAGCATTTATATATTATATATATATATATTTTAGTATATATACTCGGCGTTTATAAAAATTATAGTATAGGTTATACTAGAAGATACTAATATTATACGAAATATATTATAACCTAGAATTGATATAGAAATAATATTAAAAAGTAAGTAAATAAAAGATATTTTATAGTATTTAGGATATATATAGATATACTAAGTAGTTATAGTGCATTTTAGTGTGGTATAGGGCTACGCTAAGGGTTGGTATGATTGGACTAAATGTATTTTATATAATCAAATGAATTTGGGTATCCCTGAGGTCCGCGACCTGGCACGTACTCAATATTGGATGATGATATAAGTAGGCTTGGCGGGTATCCCGGATCTTTTTTTTCGAGTATCCCCGGGCTGGAACCCGGATTTTCGGTCTATCACGATGATATGGTTCGTCACTAGTCCTGACCGACGCCTCAGCCGTAGACCTGTGGGGCCAATCAGGAAATAGGATTGTCAGTTTCGGGGTTCAGATCTTCATAATGTCATTTCCCATACGCTTCAGCTGGACCACATTATCCAGAACTTTCAAAAATTTCACCTCTCGCATTTCCCAACTGAAGATCAAAATCAGACTCGCGAGACTCCGATTTCTGAAACTCATTAAACCATCCAAGCAGGCCGTTGGCACCACGTAATGAAATTTCTCTGCTGTGGTAAAGGGGATAGAGTCGATGGCGACCAAGTCCCTCCCCGACTTAGTCCTGCGCCTAGCGAAGGGGAAGTTAATTCAATTTCATCACCGATCACCCATAGCACCGGTGTACCTCCTATGCGAAAGAAGACGGCTGTTCCAAGAGACCTCTGGACGGAGGCGTACAATAGTCTCCCCGAAGAGCGTCGGAACTTAGTCCCACTCAAAGGTACTGGCTCCACAACGGATGCCATTGATATGGTGATCGAGCAGACAAAGGCCAAGTACACGGAATGGCAGGAAAGCGGTTTCAAGATCCAACGCAAAGACGAAAAAGACATTGATGTCCGTGCAACTTCGGAGAAGATCCTGGACGCAGCCTTACAGGCCAAGGCTCTTATTTCTAATTTGACCGCCTTTGATCCGACCGGAAAGGGTAAGATTCCTGTTTATTATTGGGGAATGTCGCACTCATATGCTTTTAGCTTCGGCGGCATGGTCGGTCGTGTCGCTTGGTCTGACGGTAAGTGTTGGGTATCGAGATTGCTTGTTCCGGGTAGTCGGCTGATAGACAAACAGATGATTTCGAACAACAACACTCGTCGGGATGCGACGTTCGCATCATCGGAATATCTGGCTGAAAGCCTTGCTTATTATGCTTTGATCGATGCACACTACCGTGATGACAAGATGGAAGGCGGGGAGAACTTCGACCGCGCACTTCTCCGGGTGTATACTGCGATCTTGGAGTATACGGCCGAAGTGACCAAACGCCACCAGGAAAGTTTTATTGGTACAAGACCTATCGTTCATTCCGCTGGTATTGTCGTATTCGAGGGTAGCCTTCGCTAACGCTCTTCCAGGTCAAATGGCTCGAAGTGTCAGAGCCATAGCTGATGATCCCCTTACTCAATTAAAAGCCGCAATTGAGCAGAATCGCCTCGACGCAGAGAGGTGGGCAAATGTAACGGAGAACCTCCGTACGTCAGCTTCCTTTAAGGCCCGAAAACAGATACTAACAGAGAAAAGGTAATCGGAAAGTAGCGAAAGACACACTTGACCTACTGGACAAAAACAACGCCATCACAATGAGCATTCGGTCCAAAATTCTGAGTATGTTTGACACCCACGCCAGTCAGTTATGCGATCCAGTATTGAGTTGATTGATTTTCTCCTTAGGCGACGAAGAGAAGGACATCATGAAATGGGTGTCAAATGAGCCCTTCTCAGAGACTCAAAGTGATAACCAGGAGATACGGTCTCCTGATACAGGCAATTGGCTTCTCCAGTCAACGGAATATGAACACTGGAAGGCTTCTGCCGGGAGTATGCTCTGGCTTCCTGGCGTTGGTAAGTTGGTCCATGTTTTCGTCTGGAAAATCAACTAATACCCCTGTGTCTTGTGAAAGTCGGTTGTGGGAAATCAATCCTTTGGTATGTATCATAATCCGGTCCGTTGTGGGCGATTTCTTATTCTTTATAGTTCAACCATCATCCAGGATATTCATGATCAATGCAAGAAAGATGGATCAAAATCGCTAGGGTACTGGTATTTTCAATTCACGCAAAAACGCAGTGTGGAAAAGATGATACGATCTTTGATTCGGCAGCTCAGTCGAAGCCCCTTGGCAGACTCGGTCACTGAGGCTTGGGAGTACCACAGTAGGAGAGGTGGCCAGCCAAACCGGGAAGCCTTCTTAACCATGCTTGATGATGTGATTACCAGCACACCTAAGGACGTCTTTCTTGTCTTCGATGCGCTTGATGAATGCCCGACAGACAAAAAAGAGCGACAGCAGCTGCTTAACTTCTTGGTCAATCTTGTCAAGCGACACCAGAATATTCACATTGTTGCTACTGGTCGACCGGAACGAGATATCGTGACAAAAATGGACATGTTCCCATCAATTGACCTAGCAGCTCGACTAGAAAAAGACGTGGAAATATTTGTGCGCGATAAAATCGACGATGAGGACGGTCACCTCGTTGATGTGAGCACGGAAATTAAAGCCTCCATTCTGGAAGCTCTATTGAGCACCGGAGAACGGTATGTCGACATGATGCTCAGAAAGTTAGCCCCTGCGAGGAGCGTATACTGATAAACCTTCTTGACTAGACGGTTCAGGTGGGCTAGTCTCCAGATCGAACGACTGAACAAGTGCCCCAACGAGAATCTAATCAAGGAGGCTCTGCGCACGCTACCCAGGGACCTTGAGCAAACCTATCAAGCAATTGTGAACAAGATTGTAGAGGACGGCTATGGGTCTCTTGCTCGCCCGATGCTAATGCTACTGTGCTTCCCGGCGGGTCCTTTGCACTTAAAGACAGTCGCATCTCTAGGGGGCTTGACGTCACCTGCATGGGTTGTGGAAATATGCACATCATATCTGCTCTCGGTATCGGGTGAATTGGTCAAATTAGCGCACTATTCTGTGAAAGAATTCCTGGTCAATTCAGATGATCGCCAGAATAGCAATGAGTGTTGCTTCTTTGAGGTCTCTGCGCATCAAACCTTGGCCATGATGACAGTTGACTCGCTCCTTGAGCAGAATAAGCAATTGGACAAAGAGACAGCAATGCCGCAGCCCTTCTTGGTCTTCGCTGCAGTCTACTGGTCGACTTATACCACTGCATTAGGAACTTCTTCCGCATGGCCCGAAGGCCTTCAGGATAAAGTGGACCGTCTGTTCACTGAGCCTACTGTTTATTTCAATTGGCTTCGCATAGCAGACAATCACAACAATCCCAACGGTGGCCAATGGAATTGGCTTCCTGAGGAGTGTCCGCTACCCATCTATCGAGCCATAGAACTCTCCCTCACACACACAGTGGATACCCTCGTCAAGCAGGGCATAAATCCACTCGAAGAGCCCGGGGACCTCAGATCTCCTTTGGATGAAGCCGTTGCGACGGGCCGCTTTGCAGTAGTGAGCATGCTGCTAAAGAAGAATCTCCCGATCAATAGCCAAGATGCGAATGACATGATTCGCTCAATGGATACTGATTTCCGTACTGGCGAAAACGAGACAATGACAGGAGAGCTGCAAGAGGTCCTACGTGCAATGTGGGATATGGGACTCATGGGTGATCAGTCACAAGTCACCAACAAAACTATTTCCGAAGAGTTCATTCGTCATTCTCTGATGAATCATGACTTATCGGTTCCAATACTGAGCGAGCTTCTGGACTGGCGCGAGGCAGGGTCAGTCTCATTCACCCTTCCTGAAGATACCCTATCGCTGGCAATGAGTAGCTCCTATCGTGGTGACGAATTGATGACCTTGTTGCTTCAAAAGTGCGATTCTGAGATTCACGTCCCCCCCTGACCTCTTTAGCAATGGTGGATCGATAGGGCAGTCCGGTGGACTTTCTGTCCTCATGCACTGTCGAGTGTCTTCGCTCATCATGACGGACGATCTTGTTAGCACTATGGCCTCAACATTTGATGCTGAAAATATGGAGTTCGTTCTTCAGGCTCGTTCAGATATCCGGGTGACAGAAGAAGTTCTGGAATCCGGGGCACATAATCGGTTCGGGCTATCAGTCTTTAAATTATTGTGGGATCGTCGCGATCCGGGCACATCTATCACAAACAAAGTTCTTTGTGTCGCCGCGGGCAACAGGACAAGTCCAGATATCTTGCAATTTGTGATTGACAAACTTGAGCCTGGGACCAATATTGATGAAGAGGTTCTTGGTTGGGCGCATCATAACGATCGCAGCGGATTGGCCATGTTCCAAATCATTCTCGGCAGCCCGGTGGTTACGGTCGACATATCTGAAAATTTGATCACCCGTACCCTCTTCAAACCGAACAATACATTGGAAATTCTTGAATTGCTCGTGGACTACTCCGCATCACAATTCTCTGTCACTGAGGCTATGGTGGGGATTGCAGCCCAGCACGAGTTTGACGCATTTTCGTTGCTTAATTACTTGAATAAATTGCACAATACCCCTATCCCTGTCACATCTGACGCGATGCTGAACGCCATAAACTCCGGATCAAACGGATTGGAGATTTTACTGGATAACTATCAGGGTCCGATTCCAGAGGAAGTCTGGGTCTCAGCCGCTCTCGAAGACGAAGATAGATTCCTTCGTATCCTTCTAGATAGGAACAGCGAATTTGTTCCTCTCAGTCGTATACTCGCGGAATTCATGGACCGTGAACCTCCCCCTACTATCTTGAAATTGCTCCTTGACAGAAAGCTCGTGAAGGCTGATGAGACACTTCTTGAGGCCGTCGCTGGAGGCTTTGAAGCAGTGTCAGCTTTATTCACTTATGACCCGAGCATCAGAGTTACATACCCGGCGTTGACACGTGCAGCTGTCGATCCTCGATCAATGCGGCTCCTTCTAGACAAAGACAACTGCAAGTCCCCGATCACAGAGGACATCATCATACGCACGACGGAAGGCAATAGGTGTCAAGAGACCATTGAATCCATCATTCGCCGGAGGGGGCCCGTTCCTATCACACAGAAGGTATTTGAAGCAGCATTGAGTAATGGTACAGCAGAGTCGCTTCCCTGGCTATTGGAACAGCGCCCAGACCTCAACCTTTCTCCCAGAGAGGTTTTTGAAGGTATTTGGCGTAGCAGAGAAGTTTCAGTCGACATTAAGTTGCAAGCGGTAGAAGGTTTAATGTGGCTCGAAGGCGAACCCGACGCTTTGCTTGGAGGAAGTCTGTTGGCATCGGTGATAGAACTTCATCCCTACGACAGCAAGGCCAAGGAGAATTATGGACTTCGTGAGATTGTGGAAATCTTTTTCGTGGATGAAGGTGGAAAGGTCCCCGCTTCTGATATTCAGCGTGTGGCAGAAATAATTGTCGAGCGAGGTGATAATGAGACAGTACGGAGATTCCTTGAGGCAGGATTTTTGGAATCTATCGCAGAGCGCCTCGTGCAAGCAGCGGAGCAGAATAACACACCCATGAAAGATGACCTCATTCGAGCTGCTGAGAAAAACGTGATCGCTGATCGGGGGCCACTCATCTCGCTGCTGTCCACATTGCAGTCGAGCTGAGTCTTCATCTCAGTCATTCGGGCCAGGGGAGATACGGTGGTTACAATGTTGGAAGGCGTAGGTGATTGCAAAATAGATAAATTCAACGCTAAACCAAATTCGAAAACAGAATTACTTCTTCATAGTAGTTCCAGGGCTCAGGAGGGTGTTTTAGCATTACTCTATACTCTATTATCAATTCAACTCAGGGGCTGAGTGGATTTCTCTGTATTGTGGTTGGCCTGTGGTGCATCCTCCCGCAGGGGAGGGACTTGATTTGACTTATTACTCAGACTTTTCACGACCTTGGGTCGTATGTAGCCCACTAGCTTGTATGCGCTGCAACGTTCAGTATGTACACGACATTGGTAAATTCCGTAAGACGTCAGTATTCCCAGACGACAGTATTGCTCTCAGGCGGTAGGTAGTATTCAATCGACAGTAGTATTCACAGCACAGAATACGAGTATGGCCCGGGTAGTCCGTAAGAACTGAGAGTCACATTGGCAAACGTTGCGCCAGACCCGGACCCGGACCCGGAAAGGCCTGCGCCTGTGCAATTCATCGACCAAGCATCTCTCGACTCATAACCAGCTGCTTCTATCGTGAGATACGATAGACGCGCTGTATGAACTCTGTCGTTGGTTATTACCTCACTATTTTTTCATCACCACCTTTCTGAAACATATACGCTAATTTAAATCTGTATACAACAGTCTACCCTATAAAGATCCACTTGGGTGAATTTACATACAATTTAATTTAGATTTAATCTAGATTCATTTCAGATTCATTTCAGATTCATTTCAGATTCAGTTCAGATTCAGTTCAATTACTGCCTGGCTATATGAACCAATGAGACAGTTATGTGCCGGTGGTATACTTAATCGCCCGTAGGGGTATAGCTTCATGGTCGGCCTGCTGCTCGAGACCAGGAGATGCCCTAGGATCGGTTCCCGGCGAGGAATGTCTCCTTCCGTAGAAAGACTCCCTGAAAGATTTGTCTGACGCCCTCCATACGACCAGGACGCCAGTAAAGATGATCACGATCACCTACCAATTCGGCCCAGTGTGGCTGAACTGCAAGAAGGTCATCTTGAGTGGCCGACCAGACTACAGTGTCTGGTACGGAGTGAGTGAGGCTTTGTGCCTCAATGTTTTGATTGTTGAGGCAAAGGGGTCGCCCAAGGCGACAAACCCGATTGCCCAACTGCTCGGGTACATGGGTCCGTATCTCAATATCTACATTGGTTCCTTTTTTTTTTTTTCAAAAACAGCTAATTAGTATAGGCTGTATTCACCGAGCCCGCAAGTCAGAGGGCAAGCGCAACTGTGGGGTGTATGGAATGGCCTCCACCGGCGATACTTGGACTTTCCTGAAAATTAGCAACGAGGACTAAACCGATTAGGGCCGATCTCCAGTCAAAGCCTTCGGCCATGATCGATATAAAGGGGGGATGATTATATATATAGGGTAGTACTCATCTTTGATTAGGGCTTTTTGTTTAATACTTGCTTTCGGTAATAGTGAAACAAAATTTGATAATATTGCTGAGCAACCTGTTGATCTAGGTTACTACCGCGTGGGGAGAAAGCAGAAGAAGAATGATTAATTGATTAAACTAGAAATGCAGGGGTTTATATACCCTGTTAAACCATCTAAACTATGCTCAACTGTAGCAAACAAGCTAGCAAATAGCAAATAACAAATAAAGGGCTCAGTCTATGGCAAACATGCTTGCATGCATGGGAGATTGTTCGACAAATATGCAGAAAAGTCCAACATGGCTAAAATCGGGTAACCTCACTCTATATCCATTTGAATGTATATCCATAGACATAGCACTATGGCGCTACCTAGTTATGTATGTAGGCAGGTACCTATACTATACGTAAAATCCACGTAGAGCGGAACATTTGAAAATCCAAGGTAAATAAGATATGTGTATGAGGGTTAACTAGATTAGATATATCCGATTGACTTTAAAGAAAATAAACTCAACCAGTGCCCGTGAGCAGTTGCTCTAGATTCCTTATGCTTTCAAGTTCGCATCAATCATCGTGCCAATTAAAGGCTCTAGTCGGCCAATTTTTGGTCTGGCACAGCCGTTTGTTCTTCAGCGCCCCATTCAATGTTTGTATAGCCATGAGCGACTAGATAATCCTTCCACTCCTGGTCACCATGATCCAGGATTTTGTTGCAGTCCTGGAGCACAAACCAGGCCAGGCAAGCCCCGAGAACAGCAAATCCTGATCCGATGAGAAAGACAGCCTGGGTTCCATGAAGATCATCATCCCCCCCAATTAGCCATGATCGGCTTGAAGACTTGAGTTCCAATTGCAGCCCCGGCCTTACTCCAAGCAGCAGCGAATCCGACTGCGTGGCCGCGAACTGATGTGGGAAAGCTTTCACTGGCAGTGAGAACAATTGTGGAACCTGGGCCGACCTCTCCAAGGGTAAGAAATATGCCGTAGAGCACGATAAACAACGGCAGATTTGTCTGGATAGGGCCTAATGCTCCTCCTAAGATGAACCCAAGAATTGCCTGGAGGAGGAACCCGAGTGCCATGGTGCGGCGGCGGCCAATACGGTCAGAGAGGAAACCGCCGATGAATGCACCGGGAATGTAGAAACAATTTATCAACGTTCCCCAGGCCATTGTGAGGGCCAAGGACGAGGATGGGTTGACTCGACCGACGATGGTCGATGAAAACAGGCCGAAAGGATAGGAGATGTAGTTGTAACTGGTGCAGGCCGTACGATTAGCTACCGCGATGAAATTCCACCGGTTTGAGGTGCTCACATGAACCACGAGCCACAAACACCCACCAACGGCCGCCGATACTTCTTTATCGCTAGCCAATAGGGTAGTCTCTGCTTTTTCATAGAGCTCTTGCGATATGCGGAACTGACAACCATCCGATAGCGGAACCAGAAAATCGAAAGAGGAGCGATGGCTCCCATTGCCAAGGAGACTCGCCACACAGCTTCATAATGTTGCACTCTTTGATGGAAACACAAGAGCAACAAGAGTGGCACCAGAGCACCGAAGGCAAATCCAAGAGACGCCGATAGATCAGCAATCATTGCGAAAATGAAGCCTCTTCGCTTACGAATTCCCGGAGCCTCGTCTGTGGCTTCAGCAGCACCTGCTCCTGCAACGGGGTATTCTCTAATCACGTCGGATCAGCAAACTGCGTTAAATATCAGACAGCAAGTAGTGGTCACTCACCCGCCCGCCCCAACACCTGCAATTCCTCGGGCTACTATTAGCATCCAAAACATGCCATCCTCGGTCAACCCACTGGCACCGGCACTCAGCGCAATTCCCAGAACCAAAATTGTGGTAGTTAGAACAGCGCCACTTTTGCGGCCTAGTTTATCGGCAATGTAACCAAATGAGAGCATTCCAATAATCATGCCGACCATGAATGCGTTGGATAGCCGAGCGGCTACAGCCGTGGTCAGCGACTCCGGATAAATGACTGCCATGATCAATTCAATATTCCCAATGATGGAAGCGTTGAAGCCATCTGAGCCAATAGCAAGGCCACTGAAGACCACCATCATAACCGTGGAGAGGCGTGAGTAGCCTCGACCGTTTTGGGGATCATCTGTCGCATATTGTTTAGGTGCATCTGGGGAAGGAGAGAGCGAGGTCCCCATTTGAACGTCCAATTCTTTTGATTCTGGACCCTTTTTACACGTTTCACGTGTCTTGACTACCGTAGGATCGCTCATGATGCGGGTACTGCGGACTGCAGTTAGTAGATTCGGACATGGCTCGCATCTTATAACACATCCCCGCAACGGGAAAGGCCTGATTCATCCGAGATAGTTGCAGATAGTTGCAGCCGATTGGGCCAGTCAAAGGGCATCTAAGCAACTGCCGACGTTGAAACTAATGCAACGGAGCTTGGACTTTGGCACTAACGAAAGGCGGGGAAGCAAATGCGAAAATAGGAAGGTCAAGACGAGATAAGAGAACCCCCACTCTTGACCCCATGGGCCGGGTTTAGGCGTTTGATTTCCCAAGCTAGGAGTTCTTCAATCTCCTTTGATCCAACTTCTCGCATAATGTCGAAACAGCTACCCTTCAGCACCGTGGAGGTGAACCCCCGTAATCACTTCTCGGCTCGAAGCCTTGCGTTGGCGATAGCTAGTGCTGCTCTGTTAGTCACAGGTTACAATCTTTCTCGTCATTCATGGTCGCTCGGAGTCCAAAATCCCCTCGCCCCGGATCAAAGTGACGCGGACAACCCCGCCCGCGTCAAAGCCTTCCAACAATGCGCAATCAACAACCTTCTCGAGACAGGACTACCGTTCATGAAAGATGTCGCGCCCGTCTCAGTTCCAGACTTTGAAGAGCGACGGGATCGATTGGCGCTAGCACTGGTCGCTGAGGGAGCCGATGCATTTGTGGTGGAACCGGGATATACATTCAAGTACTATGGCAACGTGAGCCAGCCCGAGTGGGAAGTGTGGGAGGTAAGACATCCCTCAAGAGCTTCATGGGCGAATTAAACTCACCGATATAGCCGGAAGAGCGTCCTTTTTTGATGGTGATACGCCCGTTCCACGACGAAGCCACGGGCAGCGTCAAGGCCAACACCACCTTCCTCTGCCCATCCTTTGAGGCTGAACGTGCCCGTCTACTTGGAATGCCCTTTTCCGAGGAAATATCAATTGTTCCGTGGGAGGAGCACTGGAATCCGTACACTACTCTCTGGCAATCGGATGTGTTCTTGACCCTCCGTCGACCAGCACGCCTGATGGTGGACGAAGAAATGCGAGACTTCATCCAGCGCGGACTTGGAGCTGCGGGATTCGATGTAGTCGGTCTACAGGGCGAGGTTGAGGAAGTTCGACAGATCAAAACTGCTCGGGAGGTTGAAATTCTGCGCGCGGTCAATACCGGAACTGTGGAGGCGGTGCGACAGATGAGAAAATGCCTCTACCCCGGATTGACGGAGAATGAAATAGCTGCCGCCCTCGACGATGCCCTTCGAGCCGCCGGGTTGGATCCCTTTTTCGACATTGTGCTTTTCGATGAGAATGCATCCAACCCGCATGGTGGAACTAATGGGTCTAAGGTTTTGGAAGCCGAGACCTTTGTCTTGATCGATGTCGGGTTCGTATTCCTGGCAATCATTATAAATTTTGCAATCTAACGCTCAAATAGTGCACACCTCTATGGATACTCGTCGGATATTTGCCGCACTTTCTTCCCTCCGTTCTTGCAGAAGCCTTCCGAAGGCAATTTGGTTTCACGGCACATGAGAGAGAAGCTGAAAGTAAGACATTCTATTCCCTCTTTGCATCTAACTCACTAAATTTGGTAAAGGTTTGGGATATCGTTTTCGAGGCGCAAACTCGCTCAATTGATCAAATGCGCGAGAATATGACCGCAGCCAGTGTAGACATTGCGGCACGCGACGTGATCAGTCATGCTGGATATGGAGAAGCCTTTACGCATTGTGTGGGGCATGGTATTGGGATCAAAGGTTCCGTTTTATCCAACTCTGTCATTCAAGTGACCAAACTGACAACATTTCAACAGCCCACGAAAGCCCGTATATGAACCAGGGGAATACAGCAAGCTTGTTAAAAACTGGTATGACTTTCACTTCGGAGCCCGGAATCTATCTAGTGGATAAATTCGGAGTAAGACATGAAGATGTGCTTCTCGTTCAGGAAGACGGAAACCCCCAGCTTCTCACAGGAAGCCGAGCCCGAGGCCCTTGGGAGCCATGAACTACTACAGTACTCTACTTTATACGTGCCAAGACTGCATAGAGATGGGCTTTTTATGGGCTTTTTATGGGCCCCATTAATGGACTGTGGGTTGGGTTTTGGGCCGGGAGTCCCGGCCCATTTGTGGGCTATGCCGAGGTCTATACCTACCATGATATTCTCCCACTCTTAAATTATGTATACATCTTCGGCTTTATGCTTCATAAGGATGACAGTGCCAAGAAGCGAACCCCATAACATTTTGATGAAACATGAAAGGATTCCAGTCTAAAAACAAGGCAGGGGGTTAGGTTCCCCTTTCGTAATAGGGGAATTTGATGCCTGGATACCTGAATTCGCACCGCTCTCCACACCGCTATATAACTACACCGTATTGTCAATTTAATTAGTGCAGTCTGTCAAATTGCAAGGTTGCATACATGGGATGATACAGATTATGTAATCTAGCTTAGTCATAAACCGCACAGAAACAGCAGTTTCTATTATGTAGAAAATGCAGAGTTCTCCATATCAGCCCTAAGGTCCATACATTTCAATACGTCAGATTTCTGTCAGTTATAAGCCCGGCTTTGTTCCATTTAAACATTAATTCAAAGATCAACCCTACTTCCAATCGATACTAAGGAAATTTACCTAGCGACGAAGCAACCCCTAAATCAGAAAATCGGAAATCTGTCCAAATCATAGCCGATTATCTCTCCGCGGGTCTATCCTCCCGCGTTATCCTTAAGGATACCGAAACTTAGGATATATAGATCGCTAATATCGAATCGATTATAGTATAATTTGACGTTTAGGAGCTATATAATCCTAGTAAGGAAGAAGAACCGGAGATACGGAAAGCTCCGGTAGAGATCATATCGATTAAAGAAGCGGAGAAGAAGTATAGCGATAAATAGGTCGATACTTATAAAGTGATTTAATCGAACTAGTCGATAAAGAATACGCTTTATACCTAGGAAAAGAAGGGGTTAAGTATAATTATAATAGCAATCCGGAATAGCGTTTATATAAACTTCTAGCCGTTTATTATAGACTATAAGACTCTATATAGTCTACTCCGAAACCTTCGAGAAAGGTTCGCCTCGGAGTATAATCCGACCTATTTTACTAGGCTCTATTAATAATAAAGAAGCCTAGATAGAGGGTTAGATAAAAATATAAATATCGATAAATAGCTATTAAACTAAGAGATAATTTAATTAAGCTATAAAAAAGTAGGAATAATAGAGGTAAATAATATTTTAACTTAATTCCTTAATACTATCTTAGTAATATTATCTAGATTCTATAAGATATAGACTCTAAGACTATAAGATAAAGAAGATATCGGATTTACTAAGCTTCTTAATCGGTATCGAGTATACTAGAAGATTACCTATAGTAAGCTAGTTACTAATTAAAAGGGTATCTCTAAAGCTACTTTTTCGATATAGTAAGGCTATAAAGAAGCTAAGCTAAAAATCTCGGATAAAAAGTTAGTTAATACGAAGTTAGCTAGAGAAGAACTACTATTTAAATTAAAGCTATATCTATATAGATAGAACTATAGACGCTACCTACCTTAGAAGTATTAGGACGTCTTTAATAAGGATAAACCTTCTAAGTATACTAGAAATAAAGAAGCTAAGTAGAAATAGGAGAAAGCTATAAAGGCTAACCCTACTTAGAAGGCCTAGATTAATAAGAGACGTTAAGAAAACCTATAAGGGAAGGTAGCGTAGTAAGTAAATACTACCCTTAATAATAAAGAGGATAACTTATTATATAGATTCTTCTCTATATAGGTAGGAAAACCCTAGGCCGGCGAGCTAAAAGAAGATAAGCTATAGGCCGGCGTACTAAAGATAAGTAAGCCTTAGGTAGCTAAGCTATAGGCCGGCGTACTAAAGGTAGGCAAGCCGGCGGCTAGTAAGTAAATTCTAACCTCTACTACTATTATATCTATCTAAATCTACGAAGCCGAACCAATTAGACGGAGATAGGTAGTCGATACCGGCGCGTAGATATATATCTACAATAATTAGGAGTTATTTAAAACTTTCGAAGATATATAGAGTAGCGTTAGGGTAGGAGATACGGAAACAAATATCGATAGGATAGGTACTATAGTAATCTATAATATTAGCCCTATTAATAGAAAAATAGTTAAAATAAAGTTATATAACGCTAAGTACTCGCCTAATTTCTATAGTAATCTAATATCTAATAGGTTAATAATAAAAGCGGGGCTAGTAATAAACTTCTAGAAGAACTATATTAAATTAACTAAGAAACCGGTATACTAAGTATATTAGGACTAGAAGTTAATATAGTTAAAACAACTAAAGACGTCGAAGGATATAGCTCTTACTACTATAAAGAAGTTAGTAAGTAAGCTAAAGTCAGAAGCTTCGATCTAAATTTAGTATAGGCGCCTAAGCTATATTAGTTAGTAACGTCTTACTAAGCTAGTAGAGATAACTAAAGGGATTACTATTAAAAGTAACCCTAGTAAAGAGAAGTAGGTATATAAAGCTTATTAATTAGTAGATACCCCGAAGTAAATCTCTCGCCGGAAAATAGGCTAAGTATATAGTATATTTAGACGTATCTACTTCGATCTAGTATAGAATCAAACTACTTATAATAGATATATCTAGATAACGTATTTTTATCTAGATAGTATTAAATACTACTTTATCTTTATATATATTAAGAAAAGTAAATACTAAATAATTATTAGGAAGTTCTTAATATTAGTTAAGAACTAGCTAAAGATCGAGATTAGAGTATTCTACTATAATAATAAGCGGAGTACGGGTCTTAAGATTAAAATAATAATAGAAGCCGAGGGATATATAATTAAGTATTCGCTATCTAGCTTACTAGAGATAAATAATCCTTCCGAGAGATCTAGAGGGATAGTAGTAAGAACTACTAGAGTTCTAATTAATAATATAGATCTCCCTAAGACTCTCTAGCCTAAGATAATATATATAGCGGTATATATCCTAAATAGGACTCTTACGTAGATTAAGGATAATACCGGAAAGAATTAATAGATTATACCTTAGAAAGAACTAATAAAGTATACCGTACTAGATAGTATCTATTACTAAGAGATTAACCTTTTAAATATAAGGTTATATAACTATCTAACGTACTCGAGGATTATTAAGAGAGTATAGTTAGATAAGATAATACCGAGAGTAGAGATAGGATATCTTATCGGGTATATCTCGAAGAACCTATATAAGATATAGTTCCTATATAAAGGCTATAACGGAAGGGTAGACGTCGTTAGGGATACCGTTTTCGATAAATTAAAGAGGTATTCGAAATCGATATCTAAGGAAGAAGATACTATTAGTACTATAATAGATAGACTAGGTATATAGCTATAAATACTTACTAATAATAAAGTATAGGCTAAGATTAGTATCTAGATAGAGATACCGAGATCGATAGCTAGGATAGCACTATATAATAAAACTAAGTATACTAAGCAAGCTAAAATTAATACAATTAATATAGCTAATAATTTAGCTAATAATATAGTTAATATAGTTAATATAGCTAATAATCTAGTTAATAGAAATAATAGAAATAATAATAAAAAAGAGGTTAGGTAGAGAACCCTACTATAGGTTAGAAAGGAAGTAGCTAGATTACCTACCCTATAGTTAATAATCAGACTAAGGAAGCAAACAAAGGGAGAGCAAATAATAAGAGAGCAAATAAATCTATAGAGAGGCCTACTAAGAAGCTTCCTAGATATACTATCCTTACTAGATCCGATCTCCGTGATCCTATCGATCGAAACTAGAGGGGTAGATAGAGATATAGATATAGAAGTAAGTAATAACGAAGTAGAGATAGAGAGATAGCTATAAAAGAAGATAGTATACTCGCCGTTACCGGTACTATTATTATTATTCTATCGGGAGTAGTTCTATCGAGACCCGTCCTATCGAGCGTCCTTTTAAGTATTATTATCCTAAAGAGTACTAAGAGATATATTAGGTAATATAGATATATTAAATATTATTACCGGTAGTAGATCTAGGAGACTAAGGACGGATCTAGATTATACTATATACCTATCTCTTAATAATAATCAAAATGATCTACTAAGCTTACTATATACCTTCTCTATAGGTATAAGTAAAAGATTCGATAAGAAGCTTTACTAAGATAAACTTCCCCCGCTACTAAAGAACTAGGTATAGATTAAGAAGCACTAGTTCGAAGAAGGATTTATAGTAGTAGTAAGCTTCGAAGTTTAGATACTTAAGAAGAAAGAGACTTATATCAAAATACTAATTCCGAATTAAAAAAGAATCTAGGTACTACCTTTAAAATAGGTCCTTATCTATAAATTCGATATAGATAGATTTCTCGAGAAGTTTAAAGTGAGAATCTATATTAAAAGTGATCTTTAATAGATATCGATAGAAGAGAAAAGGGTAGCTACTCTAGCTATTAAAATAGCGAGAGCAATCTTTATCTTAATAGTAGCCTTTAATCTCGATATAATATAGAGAGACGTAGTTAATATATTCCTAAACTTAGTACTCTAAAGTAAGGTTTATACTAAGTACCTATAAGGATTCGAAGTATAAGGTTAATACTAGCTACTCTATAGAGCTCTCTATAGCTTATAAATATTACTAAGATTATAGTAGTAAGAAGTAATAAGAATACTAGTAAAACTAGGCCTTACCCTAATACCGGAAGATCCGTATATCTTTATTAAGAATAGTATTATCGTCTTCTTCTATATAGACGATATTATCGTTATAAACTATCTAGATCCTTACTATACTAAGTAGGTAGCTAAGCTAGATAACGATATTAAGAAGTAATAAGAATTATAAGAACTAGAAGCTAACTAGTTCTTAAATATCCGTATTATTAGAGATAGAGATTAGATAAAACTCTAGCTATACTAAGATAGTTATATTAAAAGTATAGTAGCTAAGTATAGCTTAATTACTACTAGGAAAGTAGGATCTTCCTTAATTACTAAATCCCTTCTTCCGTACGATAGAGTAGTATTATTAAGCTAGATTTATAATTTCTAGGCTAAGGTTAGATCTACTTAGTATACTACTACTATCTCCTAGCTAGATATAGCAAAAGCTATAGCTAAACTAGCTAAATTTCTAATAAACCCTAGTCCGAAGTATATCGATACTATCGACCGAGTGATTTAATATCTCTATAAAACTAGGTTCTAGGCTATTAAGTATAGTATTAGATAATAAAGATCGGATAGAAAGGCGTCCTCTCTATAAGACTAAGATAAAAACCTCGGTTTAGACGAAATAAAGGATCTCTAGTTTACTATAAAGTCAGTTAAATTTATAAGCGATACTTTATTCGGAGATAATAAAGATAGGAAGAGTTTAGAAGGTTATATCTATAAGTTATATAGCGGCCTAATCGATTAGAAAGTATTAAAATAGAAAACAATAACGATATCGATAACTAAGGTAGAGCTTCTTACTCTAGTAGAAGCCGGAAAAACCGTCTAATAGTAGCGTCGAGTCCTTAAAGCACTAGGCTTCTAACTAGATCATCCCTTATTTATTATATACGATAATTAGTAGATAGTCGATCTATTAATAAAGGAAGGATCGACGATATATACGAAGCTACGGTATATAGATATTAATCGATCCTAGATAAAGTAAGAAGTTAGTATAGGCAGAGTCAATATAGACTAGGTTCTAATTGCAGCGATGCCTATAGATAGACTTATAAAGGCGCTTCTAAGACAGAAGCAGTATCTCTTCCGAGAGATGATTGGGATGAGAGAAATCAGACATCTGATTTATCTAGAAGAAGTAGAAAAGAAGTGAAGAAAATGAAGGATTTGGCAGCTCTTAAAAGCCAGGAAAATGTAGGCTTTAAGAGCTGGGGGGTGTGTCAAATTGCAAGGTTGCATACATGGGATGATATAGATTATGTAATCTAGCTTAGTCATAAACCGCACAGAAACAGCAGTTTCTATTATGTAGAAAATGCAGAGTTCTCCATATCAGCCCTGAGGTCCATACATTTCAATACGTCAGATTTCTGTCACAGTCTAAAAAATGAAGCTTTTGATGTCCATACAAATTCAAACATCTCCATTATTTCTAGCGGTTCCAAGTCCAAAGAATGAAGTTTTTATTTTCATTATGCTATCCAAATCCCCCTATTTCCTAACCGTACGTCTCCGCTGACTCTGCCGAGGTGTAGTGACTGGGATCGAGCACGCTTCCGTCTTGCTGGACTTGCTACCGCTCCCTGTCGAATTAAAAATCCCTATATTTTGAACTTCCAAACCGGCCAAAAATATTCGAGATGCTTGATTTGTATGCCGTCCATAAGCTTCATTTTAGACTTCCAACGTTGTAAACACCAGCAGAATCACCTGGGCACCTGCGGGGAGGATACTTTGATTACTAAGCCGGATGTAATTGTAATTCAGGTATTTTAACTTTTCTGCCGTTCTAAATTACGGCATTCAGGCATTAAATCGGGTTCCAGCCCGGGGATACTCGAAAAAAAGATCCGGGATACCCGCCAAGCCTGCTTATATCATCATCCAATATTGAGTACGTGCTAGGTCGCGGACCTTAGGGATACCCAAATTCATTTGATTATATAAAATATATTTAGTCTAATTATACCAACCCTTAGCGTAGCCCTATACTATACTAAAATGCACTATAACTACTTAGTATATCTATATATATCCTAAATACTATAAAATATCTTTTATTTACTTACTTTTTAATATTATTTCTATATTAATTCTAGATTATAATATATTTCGTATAATATTAGTATCTTCTAGTATAACCTATACTATAATTTTTATAAACGCTAAGTATATATACTAAAATATATATATATATAAATATATATATAATATATATATAATATATATTTAGTATATATATAATATATAAATACTCCTTCCTTACTACTATCTTCCTTTTATTAAAGCCTTTTCTATATTAATTATACCGTTCCTTCTATATTTATATTATAACTCCTTCCTTATTAAATAATCGCGTTCTTACTTCTATAGTTATTATTTATATTTTATTTTACGCGTCTATTTATAGTACTTTCCTTCTCCTTTTTACTTCTTTTAATCTTTATCTTTCTATCTATATATCTTTATTATTTTATAAGTATAAGTATAGATATTATTATAATCTAACTCGGCCTTAGCCCTATATAGGTAGACTTTAATAACCCTATAGTTTTAGCTACTATAAACCCCGAACCGCTTACCGGCTATATATATAATAAAGAGATCTTAAATATATTATAAGAATATATATTTAATATACTAAATATATATTTAGGCCTAATCTTAAATAATAATCCTAGTTAGAAACTAGCTATATATTCTAATACCAGCTACCCGTAAGCGCCCACCGGGGGGTGGAAACGCATACAGGTGATATTTTGCTAAGCTTAGCAGAAGCAAATCCGGGGCGGATCCGAGCTAAGATGGCCCGTAGGCTGCCTTTCTGGCCTGCAGCCGGCTCTTTTTCGGGGCCTATAGCGTAGTTTTTGTATACCGGATTTTGTAGAAGACAGCCGATGGCGGTGTTAGGACTATAGGGGTATGGCCGGACCGTAATTAGCGGGCCGGTTTTCGAAATAATAGATACTAGGGACTATGGACTATATAGACGTCGGATAGGGCCGGGTAAGTAGTATCAGGGCTATATGGGAGGGGCGCCGATTATGGCGTGTTAGATCTAGGCCGGGATAGATGGAATTAGAGTTCGTTTATAATCAAAGGATATGGAAAGGGGAAATAGGGCCCGGATAAACTATCCTTTGTCCTTAGTAGCCACTGTTAATTATGATTAGCCCTAGTCGACTATCGATTAGCATATCCCTTTTAGAGGGTCGGGCGTAGAGCCTATATAGGGTTTCCCGGGTTTTATAATTGGACGGCTAGTAAAGATCGGCTATATATCCTGAATTAGATCTATATATACGCGGAAGTCTTAATAAAGGGGCTTCTGTAATAGGAAGTAGAATATAGTGAGGTGCTTATAGTCCCCGATAGGTTTCTTTGACAATTAGAGGGCGGAGCATACGCCCGGAATTAGTCAAAGGATAGAGACTACTCGCGTGGAGGGCTACACAGCTTAACAAATCTAGCCGGGGAAGATATAAAAAGGGTTACGTCTCCCGTAGTTAGATTTCTCTATATATACCAAGTATATGATAAGAGGACTAAGATTAGGGAATACCCTCGTTAAGGATAAATCAGGATCGCCCTCTAGTAAGGAATCTACACTATCCGATTATAAAATAGATAACCCGGAAGTACCGGCAGCCCTTAGGGCTATCGGTCTAGCTAGTAAGTGGTCCCTTAGGTAATATGTGGTAACGAGTTTGACCGCTAACGGACTATAAATAAGAATAGGAGGAGGAGCTAGACCCGTAGGAGGAGCTGGACCCGTAGGAGGAGGAGCAGCTGGGCCCGCGGTAGGAGCTAGACCTGTACCCGGGCCTGCAGTAGGAGGAGACGGAGCCGGAGACGGGGACGGGGACGGAGGCACGACAATTAATGGTGTAGCGATCCCTCTAATTATCGCTAATAACAAAGGCAAGGATATAAAGCCAACACGATGGGCGAAGCTAGTTATAAAGTATAAATAGGTCAGTCTAGATAGCAAAGATCTTATAGGTAGGGCGACGATATAGATACTCCGACAACTAGTCGCTAAACGGGAACCCCGTACGCGGAAAATACCGGCAGTAGACCTCTTTATAAAAGCCCGAAAGTCTATAGCGAACATAGAAGCATTAGTAGGCCATATTATTAGAGATAACGCGGAAAAGATATATAGTCATTACTAGAAGAAGAACGGTCCGTTTCCTATATATATGATTGTCGAGGGCGAGCTAAAAAGCGCCTATACTAATTGTCATTAGAATAGTCAGGGTACTCGGTACGGACTTAGTAAGTAACACGGCTAGTACTAGAAAAGGATAACGAGCTAACGCTATATAGGAAAGGTAGCCGAGGGCCTTAAAGCCCCTAGCGAGAGTAGGGAAGGTAACGATAACGATAACAGCGACGATAACGAGGGCGGTAGTACTGCTACTACCGCAAGGCGGCCGGCAAAGGGCAGGAAGACCACTAAGGGCACCGCGAGGACCGGTAAGGGCGGGGGTAGGACTAGGAAGACTAGAAAGAGTGATAAGGCCAAGGGAAAGGAGCCTATACGGGATATACTAGGTAAGGCCGGGAAGAAGACGAGCAAACCCCGAGTCGCTAAGTCGAAGCCGACCAGGACAGGGCGGCGCAAGATACTATAGGACATTATACGGAGCACCGACGGGATGAAGCAGTCGATTGATAACCTCACTACCTCGGGTAACTTGATCAAATCGACGATCGACAATACGTCAACCCAGTTAAAGGCTATAATAACCGGTGCCGAGCGACAGCAGCAGCATATAACCAAGCTACGGGACGCCGTCGAGTCACTTATAGAAGGGATAGAGACCGACGATAAGAACACGGACGATAAAGACGATGACGAATAAAGAGGTTTAGACGATCAGGGCCGGTATAGGGGGCTAGATCAGTTAATACTAGGCTCTCTAGGCCGGATATAATACGATAGGGATACGAGATAGACTGCTAGTATACTAGATATTATAATACTAGACTAATAGAATATATATACAAATTAATTATTTTAAATAACAAAGATTAGACAGGGCATATAGATAGGAAATATACACGGCTCGCCTATTTGCTTCTATATCTCCGCTCCGGGCTATTCAGTGCTATCCTACATCTCAACCTCGGCATCAGAAGGCTACTCGGCTAGACCTTAGGCTAACTCCTTATAAAACTGCCACATACAAGCGCTTAGTTACTACCGCTCATAGTCTATATAGGCGAGTACGGCCAGGGTCTCGCGATAGTGCTTATAGTATCGTACCTATAAAGCAAAGGCGTTATCGGTAAGCAGTATATAGGTTAGGATTAGCGGCATAGGGGGCGGTAGGTTAGCTAGGCTTAGGTTCTTCCACTACTCTAACACTTGTCCGGACCGCATAGACTAGGCTAAGGCGGTAATATAGCGGGCTAGGTATTACTAACGTTAGTTTATACTAGTATAGACGCGAGGGTAGGGTATATGATCAACCTACCTCGGGCCATAAGGGGCTTACTCTCAATAAAGGTAACCCCGTCGTCGGACGAGGGGACCGGGGACTCATAACGCGGGCATTTAGAGGTCTCCGGCTACTTTCCAGCCTTGACTCTAGCCTTAGGCGATAGCATTATTAGAGACAGTAATAGATAATAGTGAAATATATGATAAAGAGTCTTCCTAGGGTAAGAAGTAGGAAGAAGAGGTCGAGGGGAGGAGTAAGTAAGGGATAAGGGGAAAACAAAGACTACGTATAGGAAGGATAGTAAGCTTTTAGCAGATACTATTAGTATATATACCCACTCGACGCCATTATAGCAGTTATTCGGCTATAGATATCTTCACCACGCCACTAGAGGATGCCGGAGAGAGTTCTATAGGCACGTCCTTAACTAGTGATATCTCTACGGATCTATTAATGATATGCGACTTACCGGCTAACGACTACATCGCCTATATAGCCCAAAACCCTAAGGGACCGAGTGGCTCACTAGAGGTGAAGCTACTACGGACAAACGGTAAGCTAGATTAGGAGAAAGATTAGGGGACTTTGCTAACTAGTAATATAGCCGGAGAGATATACCTTAACATTAACGGAAACCCCAATAGCCAGAAGCTAATCCGAGGCCTAGCAGAGAAGAAATACTACGACATAGTCCGTTAGGATAGCCCGGATGTAGACTAGAAACGTAATAGCAGTGGCATCCCTAAGATACTGATTCCAGTATACCGTTATAGAGCCGAGGCCCTCTACGGCTAGCGAATCGGGATAGCAGCGCCTAAGGGTCAGGAATACGACTAGTACCGGGCCGGCCTAGCGCCCTTTAAGTCCTATAAAGTGGCTGTGAATAAAAAAGGAGAGCCGGTATTTCAGGGTACGTATATAGGCTACGCCTTTGAGATAGAGCACTATACGTATAGCTTTAGTATATAGGGAATAGCATATTCTACGATTATGGATAGTACCTAACGAATTTAATAGTCCGGGCCGGACCGAGCTTTATAGTGAACCGAGACGCTATACCGGAGGGCAACTTAGGCGACCATGATACGGCTATAGTAAGTGGAGGTAAAGATTAAGTCGGGTAGCTACGGGTATATGAAGTATGATATAGTTTGTAGAGGGTTCAATTGAAGAGACAGCTATAGGCGTTATCAAGATCACCGTAATCCGGGCCGTATCCTAATGATATAGATTACCTAGAAGCTATACTAGGAGGTAGTAACGGCGCGTATACGGGTATTACCATCCTTAGTATATAGTTTAGCAAGTTTAGCCTCGCTAAAGAGGGTACGGGCAAAGGGGGGTAGGTCGTAGACTATAAGGGACTATATAGTTAGAGTCTAGGGCTGGAAATATAAGAGGGAATAGTAGAATATACCAAACGAGTAGGCGGTAGCCTGGCTACGGAATGTATAGTTTATATATGCCCCCTTAAAGAGGGCGTTGCTATCCTTATTAATAGCAATACGGTAGGACTAGAAAGCGTGTTAGCGGAGGGAGTAATCATAGTAGGCCTGGTTATAAGGCACGACGTGGCCAAATCGCTGACCGAAGAGGGCTATGACGCTATTAGTATAGCCGGGGACCTAGTAAACCTTAAGGTTATGCTCATTGCGGACCTAGTCGATATAAGGACTGAACTAGTTAACGGATAAGGCGTAGGTGAGTTCCCTAGGAGAGCCGGCGAGGTTGACTATAGGGTTGCCCCATCGGTCTAGGAACCGCTACGCGGCTAAAGAAAACGTCAGTATAGCGTATAGGCGTATACTTAGGCCGTAGCTCGTAATACTTACCGCGTGATAGTAGCATAGGGGATGTAACTAGCTTAGTGCTATTAGCCATAATGAAGGTTGCTGCGTACGAGTACTAGGTAGGTGTAGTATGAAAAGGAGTGATGAAAAGTAATGAGAAAACGAGGTCGAGGTGGTTAGCTAGGCTGCTATCACATATATAGGTAAGGATAGAAGGGCTAATAAGATAGTATCTAGTGAGAGAGTAAGGCAAGTAGGTAGTAAAACCTCTATATATTTACTCGCTTTTCCCTACCATCGACTCTCTTACTACCTATACCTATCGAATAGTCAACCCGTTAAGTTAGACTACCAAGTATAGGGCCAGTACGTAAGCCGTAAGTAGAATACGGGTGCTATATAGCTGCTACTAGTGATATACTAACTCTATTCGACCCTATAGTTCCCTAAATCAGTTAATCCACGTTACCACTAACCCCGGTTTACCTTGCCGGGCCCTACAAGCATCACCCTCTGCTAATACGATAGAGGACTAGCTAGAGAGTCGGTTTAATGCCGTTCTTAGGGCGGCACGAGACAGTGATAGGGGAGATACCGAGGAAGAGACCGACGATAAAGGTATACTTATATCTTATACGTATAATAGGATAGTATTAATAGTAATAGGTACGAACCGAGACGAGCTACTACCTAACGGGAACCTAAGTATCGGGCTACTAGATAAGTTATTAGTTCCGATCAGTAAGGATATATACTAGATACTGATTATAGACTATATACTAATATATATGGTAGATAACTTATAAGAGTATCAGGCCTAAGAACGAATGGGTACGACCCGGCTCCTATCCGATACATTAATATACCTAGGGAGTATTAAGGATTCGTAACACCCAAATATTGACTAGCGTACGGACGATAGAGGGGCCTACGAGGTACAAATGCCGACAGACCTAGCCGGCTATATCGCCCTATACGGACAACGCTTCGGTATCTAGGCTATAAGCATAGATCGCTACGAACAATACGTTATAGGGCCCGCGGTTTTCGAGACCTATAAGGTTGTAGTCAATATAGACGGTTCTATGCTTTTCGATAGCGTATATATATACTACGCATTCCGAGGTGACTATACTGGTTGTTTATTTATAGGTAGGGTCCCGGACTAGGCACTATAGGTCTTTATGACCTCTGTCCCGATATATAGATTCAGGTATAGGGTACTAAAGGGCCTATTAGCTAGCGATTATAATCAACTATATACTTTAGGCGAAGAAGTATAAGAGCGTATATCATGATTCTAGGGGAGGATTGTGGTAGAGCATACCGACCTAGTTAGATAGACCCGAAAGTCTTTATAGTAGCTTTAAATCTATAATATATACGCGGATCCTACTTTTGATATAGATATTATATAGATATTAGACCGTAGAGTATGATCCGCGTATACTACTTAAGAGGGTGCCCGTAAGGATCCTCCAGAGGGTGCTCCTAAGGATCCTCCAGAGGGTGCCCGTAAGGATCCTCCAGAGGGTGCTCCTAAGGATCCTCCAAAGGGTGCTCCTAAGGATCCTCTAGAGGGTGCCTGTAAGGATCCTCTAGAGGGTGCTCCTAAGGATCCTCCTAAGGGTGCCCGTAAGGATCCTCTAGAGGGTGCTCCTAAGGATCCTCCTAAGGATTACTAGTATAATACTATATGATAAATCTATGACAAAGTCTATTAATAATATATATATATATATATATATATATCCTTAAAAGCACCCTATAACAATATACCAAGTTTATAGGTAGATAGATACGGGCATCAATGCTTAAATAGCTCTTAGGCGGCGTATTCAAGCTTAGCAATGCGGGCGTTAAGGACCGCCCGATCCCAGTTAACCCAGCGATGTACCTGATCCACCTACTCTCTAGCGTGCCGTAGATTTCGAATAGGCTCAGTATATAGGCTCCAGGTAACTAGGGACCTATATAGGGGTGAAGGATGTGGTAGGCGTAGTCTAGGCCTAGGCCAGGCCGTATCGGAGCGTAGCGTACTGCCGGGCGATAAAAGAATAACAGATTTAGATGGCGAGCGTGCTTTATGAGGCTCGGACTACGTGTTCTAGTAAGGCGGGAGAGGTATCACCGACTATTAGAGCGTTACACAGCGAGAGGTAGGAGCATGACCAATCTACTACCCTTGCTAGAGAGGAATAACAATCTTGGCGCCTAGGACCCGAGTGATAAAGTACTAGGCGACGCTATCCGGTATATCGGTACGGAAGGAGTAGGAATCACCGCCACCGTCGAAAGCGCAGTTCATATATATACCACTAAACAACACCTAGGATTCCGAGAGGATGGCGACGACATATGACTAGTATGGTCCATTACTCCGTACATAAGAGGCGCATTAGTCAGAGGGGTCAACTACGACGCCAAACCGCTGACCTAGGGCCGAACGGATCGATGGTCTCCCTAGCTTCACATAATAGTAACGAGGCTAGCTAGACGCCTAATATCGCCAATCTAGGTACGGTGAGTCGGTATAGATCAACGCCTAGCACTCCCTCTCCTAGCCTAAAGAGTTAGGATTAGATACCGGATCACTATTAGTATCGAGACCGTACGGGGCTGGGCTCGGTAAGGGCGTTATAACGGGGTTAGAATAGCCGAGGGCTAAGAAAGTGTTAATAGTATAAAGATATAGGGACTAGCGGAACACGTACCTGGACGAGTTGGCGGCCGGACCGAGGTAAGAGAACGCGGGAGTTAAGGGCTCGGTAAGGGTTAAGTAGCTATCGGAGGGGAATTAGAGTATAAACGTCGACGGCGCTTCTGATAGATATATAATAACATGGTCAAAGGTAATAGGGAGGGGATTGCCTAGAGGAAATACTAGGAAGGAAGAGGATAAATACTAAAGGGGTAGTAAGAGATAGGGACAGAGACTATAACTCTACGGGCCTAAATTAGAGCTATAAAAGCGCGGTGAAAGTAGTGAAGTAAACGGATAGATTAAAAGACGGTATTAGTAGTCAAAATAGCTTCTATAAGGCTTAGAAAGGTCCTTATAGAGAAGAATCAGACACTATATTAGTATAGGCTCGCCTATCGTAGAAACGATAGAGAGGATAGGGCCGGGGGGCTACGCTAACTAAAGGGGGGAGGAGGAGATCTAGTCTTCTAGAAGCCACCTCAGCGGCGGCCTTAGCGACGACGGTATGCGGGTAGCAGCCCTATAGAGAGAAGGGGACGAGGCGGGTAAGGAGGTGATAGGGGACCGGACTAGGAGACGGGACGGTATAAATCGGCCCGGCATAGAACGTAGGGATAGGCGAAGGACCAGGATAGCTACAGGGGACGAAATCGAGCCCGGTAGCGGCACATACTACGGCATATAGCGTCGCCGGTCATCTAGACGCATAAGCATAGTCGGCGTAGGCCGAGCGGGTTAGAGGCGATCGAAACTAATAGCTTCCTCAAAGAGAACTCCTATAAGGGTACGGACCCGAGAGACTACGACGTAGTAGAGGCCTAAGGAATAGGGCCGCTCGGTAATATTAAGCACTACCCGGTCTATACTAATACCCTATGCCTTATATACCGTTATAGCGTATAATAGGACTAGAGGAAACTAGGTCCTCGTATACTATTAGTTCCCTATAAGGAACTCGCGTGTGGCGGTAAGAATAGGGACAGTAGGGGAGCGATCAGGCCTAATTCCACGGCCCGTGAAGTGATCGAACCGCACGAGGAGGGCTATCGGGGTTTCGTATCGGGGGTTCGTAGTGGTAGGGGGCCATACCACATCCTCAACGGTACCAAAGGCCCCGTTCACAAGGCCACGTTCGGTCTAGATGTTATCGAGGAGCATAACACGGCTACCAATAGAGAACTAGATTGTATAATAGAGGTTGCCGGCCTCCTCGGTAGAAGCAGCATCGGTACCGGTACTAGTATAGGCGGCAGTAAGCGTAAGCACGGGCTAATCGAGGTCCCGGAGACGGCTATAATTAAACTACTATACCTAGCTCCGAGTAGGCAGGATACGTAGGGCATCAACAAAGGCGACGGCCTCGCAGGGATCATTACTACAGACTCGGGATACGAGGAGCTCAAAGTCCGCCCAAGTAAAACGCTCCTCACGGAGCCGGTCTAGTATACCGCGGAACCGGACGCTAATATCATCGGTACCCTACTAACGTATGATAATATCGAGCTCGATAGTCCGGTCAAAGGCCGTATAAAAGGCCTTAGCCTATATATCACGAGGTTTAGATATAAGTAAGTTAGAGAACATAGGCTTCTAGAGGACCGGGGGAGCTAGAAAAAGTCTCCTATAAGTAGGACACTAAGACCACTAAAGTAGCGGTCCCGGGAGCGGGGGAAAATCTCCCGGTACCGCTACTCGATCTAGAACAGTATATCAAGCCCGACCATAGACTTCTCGTCGATAATAAAGTAGTAGATATCATAGAAGACCTCCTATATAGCCTTAAGGGTATCGGTAGGTAGGAACACGTACTCACCCGTAAGTTTAAGCGGGAGGCGGAATAATAAATATAAAGTACGGCCTATAACATTAAATACGGCAACCCCTATTAGGGCTATACGTAGGATAGGGGTGCGGACGCCAGCCTCTCTAGCCATCCGAGTAAGTATAGCGGATAAGAGTATAATCAGGTAGGACTTTCTAGTCCCTACCTTACCGTCGATATTTAGCAGTAGGGGGTCTGGTCTTACTAAAAGGGACTCGCGGAAATGCTCGACAACCATATCGAACACCTACCGCTGCTTTAGCTAGAGGGTACTAGGCGAGGCGTTAGACTAGGCCTTAAGGGAGGCGGGGTCTACGGAGATAGACTCCTTCCAGTAGTCTAGGGGGATATAAAGGTCTATATTACGGTGTATATAGGGCATCTAGTCATACTCACGGTCGAGATCACGCTCTCCGAGGTTGTCAGGGTCCTAGAGATACATAGCTAGGTCCCGATTTAGGCCACGCCGCGCCAAGTCCTACTAGGAGCGGGGCGGCTCGTCCTTATCGTCCTCGTCGGCGGAATCCTCGTATAGGTCCTCCAGGGTATCGTTGACCTCGCGGCCGTACCAATCGTCGGGGTAGCTATAGGAGGCCCGGCAGTACTAATACGCGTCGAGCCAGGAGCTAAACCTAATACCGTCAAGCTCGAGAAGTTCACCTTCATGCCGGAATAGGTAGTAGAGCGTGACCTTGACCTAGGCATAGTCTAGTATACCGGGCCGGTACTAGGGCCAATATAATAAGACATAGTCTGGCACGGTACTACCGCGGGGCTTCTTAGTCTTATGGTTAAAACGTCGAAGGAATTCCAAGTACGTGGTATGCCTATATTCAGAAGGACGTTAGCGGTACTTCGTAAGCAGTAACTTACGTGGCTAGATCTCCTTGTTAGGTTAGGCATGGTATAATATCGCCTGGTCATCCTAGGCGCGATACTAGACAGCGACCACGGTCCGGCTATTATAATATAGCGGGATATAGAGCAGAATCTACAAAACTTCCTAGGCGGACTAATCACGCTAGGAGAGTAGAGCGTTCATCATCTTACGCACGGCCGAGAGAAGCGGATTACAATTATTAATATAAGGTAGAATGCCCCGTATCAGGTTGAGGTAGCTTTATATCAGGCGCTCGGACTTACTAACGTACTTAGAGAGATAATTTAACAAAGCCTCGGCACCGGTGCATAGAGCGATATCTATATTAGCCAGCCACGCCATACTGACAACCGGATTATATGGGTTAAGGTACGCGTCGTTACGCTCCGGTTATAGACGGTAGTAGATAGCGCCAAGCGGCTTCGCCAGGACCGGTTCCGTATAAATCTAATAGGGGAAGCCCATACGGCAGTCAGTCTAGCCCGTGGTATTATTCTTACGCAGGCAATACTAGACGCTACAGCGGTGGCGCTAGACCTGGTTGACCACGCGCCCTAGATATTCGACAGTATTATACTAATCCTCGGGCCGGAGCTATAGGTCCGACCGGGCTTATTTATAGATAGCGTGCGCCATACAACTAGGAGTCGGGTTTACCGCGGAGATATACATACCCTAATACCGGGCAAAGTGGGAGCGGAGCTCGGGGGTATCCAGGAGCTCGGGGTCTAGGCAGCCACAGATCCAGAACAGCGCGTAATTATAGACCGAGCCTCGGCCCTACCACTTGTATCGGTTCTAGTAGTCGCTAACATAGAATATCCGCTTTAGGACCTTCTCTTAGAAGGCCCTAAAGCGTATATCAAACCACTAGGCGACGATATAAAGATTCTCTTAGAGGTTAGTCCGCGTAATACAGCGCCATATAACGCTATCAGCTGCTAGCCAGTCCCTATATTGAGGGAGATAGCGTATAAGGTCATCCTAGTAGAGATCGGCGGCCGAGAGGGTAACAAAGAGATAGGCAGCACCGAGGTTCTAGACGTAGGCGAGTAGGTCATGGCGGCGGGCATTCCAGTAGGGCCGGGTGCCTCGGAGGTAGATAGAATAACGCGCGATATCCTAAAGTAGCTTCTAGGCCTCGGGGGCATTACTTTTAAAAGCTATATAGAGGTCATCCGCCGAGATCTCACGGTCATTATAGCCCTTAACGAAGAAGTCGGCCTGGGATATGGCGGAGCGCCGCATAAATATATTAAAAACCATAAAGCGGAACCGAGGATACTATGCGAAACGGCCCGACTTATAGCGTATTAGGTACCGGTACCACTCTTCAAACTTAACTATATATAGGCGGGAAGCCTAAAACTCGGCCTTACCATACGGGAAAAGGGTCGGGAAGGCGAGGGAGAGTATAGGCTAGCTACCACTAAACTCAAATAGCGGAGTGGCCCTAATAAAGGGTAGGGTAAGGTGGCAACGCCGGGACGGTACGCCTTCGGGCTAAGTAGAGGACTCCTCGGGCAGCGGGCGGGCTACGAAGACAATATTACGGAGCATAGCCTCCTCGTCTAGTTCGTTCTCGAGGTTAGGAACGGCCACGTACTCAGGTCCTAAGTCATCCTAGATAGAAGGGTCTAGCTAGGACGACGCTAGTAGATCCTCGGGCTCAATAGGCTAGATTTAGGACGGTATAAGGTCGGAGACGTTATTATAGAGCGGTAGCTAAGATAGGCGGGCCGGGTCGATAGTAAGATAGCGGTAACCGGGGTAGTGGGTAGTGAGGAACTAGAGCCACTACGTGACCGCTACGCGGCGGACTATAAAGTCACGATTAAACTAGCGGCGGAGCTATAGACGGTCTATAGTATCTATAGGTCGAAGCACAACGAGGTCTAGCTCGGCAGGGAGCAGTAATAGCCGATCGTAAACCTTAGGAATATTCACCAGGAAGTGCGCCACGTAGCCGCGGTAGAAATACTGTTAGCTACGAACCTAGCGGACTTCGATAATAGTATGAACAAAGGAAATCAGCATCTCTTCTACCTATATTAGGATAGGGAGGTAGGACGGGACGTCGTTAGGACGCATATCGTTACTCGGACCGTAAAAGTAGGTATAGTCCGATAGAACCGGCTTCCGGTCCTCGTCCTTATCCTTAGTACGACACTAATAATAGACTCCGGCCTAGGGCCCCCGTATTACGCACTTTATATCGAACTAACGCTCGTCATAGCGCGTATAGGTCTCCATAGTAGATTCTCGAAGTGTGTCCTAGAAGTCACGGACCAGAGCCCATTATACCTCTATCAAAGGCCTAGACGTCGCAGTATAGACCGAGTAGGCCTACGAAGGTTAGGATAAATACGGTGGTATATAAGTAGGGGTAGCTATACGCCGACCGGGGGAAGCGCGAGGGGTACCGGGCGTAAGGAGAGGGGGCGAGGACGGGAAATACTATAATAAAGATAGCGTAGGGGGATCGGAACATAAAGAGACATAAGAGGAGGGGGAACTAACGATACTAGGAGGGGAGGCGTCTAGGAGACCTCCTTACTAACGCGACGCCGGACGCGGTACTCCCTCTTCTTTATATTATAAGCCCTAGTAAAGGCCGCATAGCTAGGAATAACCTTAGAATAGGCGACGGCGGGCCTAGACACTACGAGCTGTTTAGATAGGGGATGTCAGCAATACAAAGATAGTAAGGAAGTTACAAACCTTAGTAGACGCTTCCTCGCGGCACTAGAGATAGGCTTAAGTTAGGGGACCGGCCCGGCGACGATTCTAGAATTAGTCTGGCGGCTTAGCGGTACCACATTTAACGCATATACGGTAATCGGTCTATAGGACGGGCCGTATATAGATCTAAACCTTAATAAACGGGGGTCTAGCGGGCGGTCTCCAGCTCTAACGGCAATCTAGGCACTCGGTAGTAAGGACACCTAGTTAGCGGCGGTTCTAGAACTAGTCCGTATACTTATAGACGCGGCACCTAGCACATCTACGGCTGCTAGGTTAGAGATCCGGCGGGCTCGATTAGATAATAGGCTACGGCGGGCGAGGAATCTCGACGTACGGGCTAGGGAGGGGACGCGGTTTATAGGGTATCAACGTCGCGGCCTACACGTCTCTTTTACGCGCGTAGCGCTATAAAGTATTAGACAATAGCGTATTATATAGATAGGATGTTACGCAGATACCTGGTTATTCGTAGTACGACAACCGAGACAGGTTCGAAGGGACCTAGTACGGGCCGTGGGATCCTAGGACACGTCAAATTGATCTATAGGCTTAGCATTACCGCATTTAACGCAAGTTATAAGATCCATTATAACGCGAGGAGGCCTATAGGCGTATGCAAATAGAGCTATAGCGAGAGGTAGAGGCAACGTAGTTTGTAAGATAGATAGTTAGTATTAAACGACGCAGTATAGGACCGTATTATAAAAAGAGCAATAAGGCCTATTTAAAGCCGGGTTATATACAGGCCGGATAACAATGGGAAGCATATGCCAAGCACGTGGCATTGTCTGTCACGTGCAAATCCGGGCCGGGCCCTCAAAGTCGAATCACGTGACTAACCCTACCCTGATCACATGAGGAGTGAATTCTACAGCCAATCAGAGGCCAGGATCTCAGAATTCGCAAGGCGGGTTTTTTGGCATAGTCTGTTGGGTATATTGCCTGTATTATTTGCTTCGCTTACGCTCAGCAAAATAATTATTAGCGGTAAAAAAAAATATAATATTAAAGTAAAGGATATTATCGCGGACTCCCTATTAAATATACTTATATCTTTAAATAAAGAGAATACTAATATTTATAATATTACTATTAATAAATAATAAATATATAGCTTAATTTTCGGAGACTAAGTTATATTATATTATTATCTATATAACAAATATCCTAGAACTAATAAGTTAATACTATTTATATATTAAGTATATACTAATTATAATAGTATAATATAATAACTATATTAATTAAGAGTACTAAATCTTCTATCGAAATCGCTATAGGATAGAATATAATTAAACTTTAGATCTTTACTAAAAGCTAGTAGCGAGCTAGTTATATATATAAATCTAGTTAGGATCCCGCTAGTAGTATAATTAATTTTTAGTATAGTACTATAGAAAGAATTATATAAGTTAAATATATATTCTATATATAATATTATTATTTTTAATATATATTTAGAGAAAAGAATACTTAATTTATTATCTAATTTAGATATTATTTCTACCGGTTCTTAATTCTAGAAACCCCCGGCTCTTATAATTATACTTATTATATATATTATCTATATTTAATACTCTTTATCTATAGAGAAGTAATACTAATATTCGATAGTGTAGACCCTTTATAGATATCCTAGTAATCCTCTTTTAGGGCTTTAGAACTTCCTCTAATAAGAGAAGTAACTCTATAGGTACTTATTCTAATAATATAGATACTAGTATTAATAATATTAAGAATAATAGATAGTAGGATATTAATTATAAGAAAGAGTAGATATCGGTAGACTCCTTTATAATTTTTATCTTCTTCTAAAGATATATAGAATATATAAAATACTCTAATATAAAAGATAATCACTATATTACTATATTATTTTAGATATAAAATTAGTTCCTTTTATCCTATTAAATTACCTTAATATACTAGTATTTAAAGTATTATTTAGATATAAAATTAGTTCCTTTTATCCTATTAAATTATCTTAATATACTAGTATTTAAAGTATCGTTTAGATATAAAATTAGTTCCTTTTATCCTATTAAATTACCTTAATATATTAGTATTTAAAGTATTGTTTAGGTATAAAATTAGTTCCTTTTATCCTATTAAATTACCTTAATATACTAGTATTTAAAGTATTATTTAGATATAAAATTAGTTCCTTTTATCCTATTAAATTATCTTAATATACTAGTATTTAAAGTATTATTTAGGTATAAAATTAGTTATCTAATATTTCTTTATATATAGAATCTTACTTACTCTTTAATTTAATTATAGCTATAACGCTATAAAAATAAATAAAGTATTTAATATTAAAATAAAATAGATTTAACGTAGTATATATACTCTTATATTTCTCTATTTAATTTCTCTATCTATAAGCTATTTTTCTATATATCTCTTTATAATAGTATATCTTATTAACTAGCTAGGCCTTAGTCTAATACGCGTTAACTTCGATAATTCTTAAGTCTTAGGTACTATAAATCTTAACCCTTTTATAGGATATATATATAGTAAGACTTCTATCTAAATAAATATTTTATATATACTAAGCTTATATATAGGATTAATCCTAGATAATAATCTAGGCTAGAAACTAGCCGCTTATTATACTACTATCGTTATAGGTATATAGAGGTATAATATTATAACAATTAATATTATCGCTAATCCTCTATCTAATTATACTAAGACTCTAAATAAAGAGAATACTAATATATATAATATACTAGTAAATAGGGTTTAGATATATAGTCTTATATTTAATACTAGGCCGGTTATATATCGATATATCTATAATAAATATTATAGTATAAGTAAGTATATTACTAATATATAATAAATATATACTAATTATAATCTAATTATAAATCCTAATAGACGTACTAAAATATAGTTTAAGATTATAATTAGATAGAATATAATTAAGTATTAGATTCTTAATCTTAGATAATAGCGGGGGAGCTATATATATAAGCCTAGCTAGGGCTCTAAAAATAGGATAATTAGATTTTAGTATAATATAATAGAACGTATTATATAAGTATATCCTTAGGATATATTTAATATTTACTAATTATTATTTTAGTCTATCTAATCTTTAGTTTACTACTATATATAGTATATATTTCTACCGCTTTCCGGTTCTAATAGGAGCTAATAAAGGTAGTCGGCGTCGAGTAAGTATATACTTATAATATCTATAATTAAGAAGCTAATTCTATATAACGTAGCCTAGATATACCTCCTATAATTACGCCTATAAGGCTAGTTTTAGTAGTAGCTTATTTAGCTATAATAGTAGTAGCTTTACTAGGAGTTATACTACTAGTAATAGTATTACTAATAATACTACTATTACTACTAGTAGTACTACTAGTAATATTATTACTAATATTACTATTAGTAGTACTACTAGTAGTACTACTAGTAGTATTACTAGGAGATAATAGAGATATTAAAGATATTAAAGATAATTAGGATAGGAACTAAATAGGGATAGAGAATATATCTAATTTTTATATATTTAAATTACTTTTTTAGATATATTTAATATATCTAAAATATATCTTTAAGCTCCTAATTCCTAATATAATCTATTAATTTTATCTTATAACTTTCTATTCCTTAGTATCTATATAAGATACTCTTTCTCTTATTCTAAATATAGTTTTTTAGCTTTATTCTCTTCTAAGATCTCCTTAAGACTAGTAAATAGAGATAGAGCTAAAGTAATAGATCGGAATAGAGTTAAGATAATAGATCGAAGTAGAGTTAGAGTAATAGATCGAAGCGGAGTTAGAGTAATAGATTAAAATAGAGCTAGAGTAATAAATCGAAATAAAGCTAGAGTAATAGATTAATATCTTTCTAAAATCCTTTATACTAAATCGAAAGTTAGTATAAGTAAAGAAGCTATTATAGAAGCTACTAAAATAATATCCGAGTTATTTAAACCCTCTAGCGGTTATATTATAGAATAACGCGTATTATATATATTTAGCGGGTTAAAAAGTTACTCTAGATATTATATTCGACGCTTTATAGTTTAATAGGCCTATTAATCTAAGATAATATTAATTTAGTCTTTTTATATTTATACTATATATTAAATATATAATATATATATCTTTTCTCTATATTCTCTTTATAATCCTAGTAATAGGATTTTAATTCTAATATTTATCTAGAAAGCCCTCTATAGTCTTTTTATATATTATCTTCTTAATATTATAAGTAAGTTTCTTTAGCCTATTTATATATTAATTATATATTAAATATAAATAATATATATCTTTATTAAATAATTATAGTTAATAATACTTACTTTCGACTAGTAGTTTTATTCTCTTTAAAATAACTACTTTTACTAACTCCTATATAATAGGTAGAATTAATCTACTAAGTAATAAGAATTCGAGTAAATTAAGAAGAAATACTAGTAAGAAGCTAAGAAGGAAGCTTATTCTTAAATTAATTTAAGATTTCTAGCTACTCTTCTATCGAATTACTAATAATCTTCTATATTTATTTAAGAGAGATAGTAATATAGAGATACTAGATAATAAAATAAGCTAGATATAAATAAAATTTCTTTATAAATATATATAAAATATATATAGAGTATATAATATATATATATTATAAATATTTATCTTATATAAATCTCGAATTAAGTCCTATAAGATAATTACTAAATCCTTAATTTAATTAGTATAGGGGTAGTATATATATAATATATAGATAATATACTAAGGCTTTATTTTTTATATATATCTATAGTAATCGTTCGAATATCTAAGGTACTATTATTACTTAGTCTAGCCTAATAGACTTAATAGACTAGCTATTATATAATATTTTTAAGGATTATAAAAAGCTTTTTAAATATAATATAATAGTATTTACGACTATTAGCGTTTATAAAAACCTAAGTATAGGTATATAATACTAATTATATTAGTAAGGGAACTAGTAGGGAATATAAATTAATTTACTTACTATTCGCTTCTTCGACTATTCTAATAAATAAGAAAACGCTTATCTTTCTATTTACTATCTTAAAAGTAAGGTCTATTTTAATATACCGCGTAAAGCTAAAGCGTTTAGCCTATATATATATATAATATATAATTATAAAATACTATTTTTCTTTATTAAATATATATATCTTATAGATAAACTAGTCCTTAAGTTCCTTTAGTTAATTAGAGTAGAATTCGCGGATAATACTATCTAGGTATATACTATCTAGATAGTAAAGGATTCTCTATTTTAAAATTAAAGTTAAGATCCTATTAGCTATTAAGAATATTTTCTTTATAGCTTTAATTATAGATATATAATTTTTATAGAAGATTTCCGTATACTTAGATAATCTTATAAACTACTCTATATATATAGTTAATATATATAGTATAAGATAAGTATAAGAAGGGTATTTACTTATAATTAAACTAAGGGGATCTTATCTTTTAAGTATCTTTATAATCTTATAAGTAATAGTATATAATAGCTTTATTAGTAGCGGTAGAAAGTACGAATAAAATCCTCGATAAAAAATAAGATAGAATAGAAACCGATCCTATAAGACTAGAATATAGATATTAATTTTAGTAGTATACTTAATAATAATAAATATATTAATACTATCTATATAGATCGAGTTTAGTATATAGTTAGTATATATTAAGTATAAGTTATATTTAAACTTACTATATATAGTTCTTCTTTCTATAAAATACTATATAAAATAATAGTCTTAGGATCTAAGACCTTTTATAACTAGATTACTATCTTTTATATAGAGGATTTATAGAATCTTAAAATTAACCTAATAAATAATTATATTAAGATATTAAGTAAAGTACTAGTTATTTCTATTAGCTATAAAAAAATAGCTAATAAAATATTACTAGATATAATATATTAGTATTTATATATATATTAAGAAAGATATATATATATCCTACTACTTATCTAAATATATAGCTTTATATAGTAATATATATATTTATTATAAGAATACTTATATAGCTTTTTTTTATTTATAGTCTATACTTATATAAAATTAAAGTAATATCTATATATAGTATAAGCTTAGTATATATTAGATATAAGTATAATTAAATTAGAGCTTATACTCTTATTCGCTTATAAATCTTTATATTAATATTATAAGTATAAGATAATATTATAATTTTCTTAGTATAGAATTTATAGAATAGTATTAGCTTTACCTAGTTATATCTTAGCGATAATTAGATAAAATTAGGATAAATATATCGATAATATTATATCCTAGAATATATATAAATATAATAATATACTTTTAATTCTTAGTCTTTTAGAGATTTCTAGAGGAATTTTAAATTACTCTTCTTAATAAAGTATTTTAAAAAATAAAGCGAGAATTAATACTAGATATAATATATTAGTATTAAGTTTTATATATACTAAGTATATAGTAAATATATAAGAGATATACTACTAATATAAGTCTTATAAATATCTTATTTAGACTTTCCTTATTAATAAACTAGCGTTAAAGGGGATTCTTCTCTATATAAATAATATATAAGATACTATCTTTATTAGTATCTAGATAGTCTAGAAGGATAATATACTCTTAGATTTTATAAGTAACTATCTTCCCTATACTAATACTAATATCTTTTAAATAAATATATATTATAGTAATACTAGTAAAAGAATTATTATTTCTAAAGCTTTAGTCGTCGAGGATTCTATTAAAATATTTATCGGAGTCTTAAGAGTCTTTATCGGAGTATTTATAGGTAGCTTTATCTATAAAATACAGAAAATAAGACTAAGTAAATATAATAATTAGTATATATTTAGTATATATTTTTATATACTAAATATATACTTAATATATACTTAATATATATAAAATATAACTTACCTATAGAATATTAAATAAGAGATAATTAAGCCTATCTAGAGTAGAAGGACGTATAGTACCGCGAACCGTTCCTCTTAGAGGTAGTAGAAATATAAAAAATAAAGGAATATTATAAAAATAACTCTAGTTAGGTAGTATTAGATCTATAGTAGAGGGTATATAGGATACGTAAGGTTTATAGGGGTAAATAAAAGTCAGATAAAAAAATAAAAATTAGAGAAAAAAGATTATAGTTATATAATTAAATGAATTTAGGTATCCCTAAGGTCCGCGACCTAGGACGTACTCAATATTAGACGATGATATAAGCAGGCTTGGCGGGTATCCCGGAGTTTTTTTTCGAGTACCCCCGGGCTGGTAGCCCGCATTAAATTCTCCAGCCAGTTGAGCTGAGCGAGCAGATTTCATTCGATTCTTGATCGCCCCGGGTTCCAGCCCGGGGGTACTCGAAAAAAAAGCTCCGGGATACCCGCCAAGCCTGCTTATATCATCGTCTAATATTGAGTACGTCCTAGGTCGTGGACCTCAGGGATACCCAAATTCATTTGATTATATAACCATAGTCTTCTTTTTCCAATTTTTAATTTTCCGTCTGACTTTTATTTACCCTCTTTACCCTCTATAATCAGGTGACTCCGTAAAAGTGTTAATACCTTTTACTACCGCCTTCCTAATTAATTATACCGCCTCCTTTATTTCTTACTAGCAGAACCTACAATATAGCCGTACTAGGCGCCTAATAACCGGCCTAACCCCCGAACGAACGCCGGAGCGGGGGCGTCCCTAGGGTAGAGAAAACCGAAACGTTTATACTACTATAACGTACGGTCGGAAAATACTAAAAATTAGTAGAGTATAAATAGACAATTTAATAAAGATATATACGAGATTTAAAGCCGATCGAATAGACGTAGAGGGAGAAAAGCGAAAAAGAAAAGGTTAAACGGTTTGATAGGGTAGAAGTATAAAGAAATATATAACTAGTTAGTTATATATATATACTCGGCGTTTATAAAAATTCTAGTATAGGTTATACTGGAAGATACTAATATTATACGAAACATATTATAACCTAGAATTGATATAGAAACAATGTTAAAAAGTAAGTAAATAAAAGATATTTTATAGTATTTGGGATATGTATAGATATACTGAGTACGGAGTAGTTGTGGTGCATTTTAGTGTGGTATGGGGCTACGCCAAGGGTTGGTATGATTGGACTAAATGTATTTTATATAATCAAATGAATTTGGGTATCCCTGAGGTCCACGACCTGGGACGTACTCAATATTAGACGATGATATAAGCAGGCTTGGCGGGTATCCCGGAGCTTTTTTTTCGAGTACCCCCGGGCTGGTAGCCCTGATCGCCCGTGCTGTGACCCTTCTTACCACAGTGCCGAGTATAATTCTCATTGACAATATGTAATATGGATAAGATGGAATCAAAATGCACTCAAAAATCAGAGATTGGTAGAAATATATTCCACAATAAGATATAACTATGTATTTGTTGGCATCTTGTAGGGGAGATTACTACAGTTAATGACGAGAGGAAGCTTGTGAAATACGTCGATGGCCATAGTTATGACTGTACAACATATTCATCTCTCTCTTTCCTTGGCTCCACTACGATTTTATCCGTTACAGTGAGAACCAAGGGCAATTGGCTTTGTCTCAGATCCAGGCGCTAGCGCGCCCATTCTAGCAGATACGGGGTATAGATCGTCTCTTTCCCCTGTAGATCCCTGCTGCAGTGGCCACTAGAATGGCAATTTTCCGAAACTTTCTCCGTATATGTGGGTCAAACATTGAGAATACTATATGCAGAGGATGTGTTCGCGTCCTCAGGATAGACTAAATTTACGACAACGCGAATGGTATTGCATTTTAAAGATTATTTGTGGAGAAGTTAATAAGGACATTGTTTGGTATATGGTCAAGTGAGTGCGGAGTACTCCGTAGTTTCATATCCATAGGTAGACATCACATGCCAAAGACATGTTGGCTAGTTAACTAACTAAACCTATGAGGAACATGTCGAATATTGCAGTATCAGCTCACAGCCCCACTTAAACTACAATAAAGCCAGGTTTCATATAAAAATTTCCGTCACCTCATTTGAGACACTTTCGACAAGTCTCGACAAAATGCAACAGCAATCTTGGCAGGACCCAGGCTTAAGAAGTGCCACTGCCTCTAGTAAACGTCAATTATTTATTCTATCTAAGTGAACCATTTTTGCCAAGCATCTTCTCAGTCATTGCCGTCAACATGAAATTCAGCTTTGCTCTATTCTTCGCGGCTGTGGCAGTTGCAGACAGCCCAGCCAAGAGGGCCGGTACGATCTCTGTTGCTGGCTCGCCCCCAGGGTTCGCATCCGGAGTCACCGGAGGTGGAAAAGCGGCGCCAGTTTATCCTACCGATGTCAAGAATCTAATCGAGCTTCTGGGTTCTGATGATCCTCAGGTCATCGTTATCGACAAGACATTCAACTTCATCGGAACGGAAGGAACAACGAAGGGAACCATTTGCAAGTCATATGGCGCCTTTGAAGACGGTTGCCAGTCCACGATCGATATCGGAAAAGGGTGCGATGGTAAACAGTCCGAGCAGTATGAGTGGGATACTGCTGCAGTCGAAGGAATCCGTGTCCACTCAGACAAGACGATCATCGGAGTCGGAAACAAGGGCGTCCTCCTCGGCAAAGGCTTGAGAATCGTCGAAGCCTCCAACATCATTATCCAGAACATCATGATCACCAACCTTAACCCACAGCTGGTCTGGGGTGGTGATGCGATCACACTCTCCAACACTTCTAATGTCTGGGTTGACCATGTTACGGTTAGTCAAGCTTTCCCTGATATTGGCTTTATTGAATACTAACTAGACTGGCTATAACTAGACTCAATACGCTGGTCGTTGTCACTACGTCTTCGGTCAAGAAGCGAACGCTCATGTTACTGTCTCCAACAGCTTCATCAATGGCGCAACCAATTTCTCTACTTCGTGCGACGGACAACAATACTGGGGATTGGAACTTGTCGGGGCTGACGACCAGATCACGTTTGCAAGTAAGTGTTTCGAACCACACTTCCCTGATCCCCGTCTATACGAACCTAGGAGACATTAACATCTGTCTGCTAGACAACTACGTATACCGCACATCGGGCCGCAGCCCTGCACTGAGCGGCAAGACTCTATTCCATGCCGTCAACAGCGTGTGGGAGGATAACACCGGCCACGCACTCGAGGGCACCGATGATGGCCAAGGTCTCTTTGAAGGCTGTGTCTTTAACAATGTCAAACAAATTGTCGGGGATTTCGTCGGCCAACTCTTTAGCTCCCCGGATGCTACTGCAAACAAAGCATGCTCCGCTGCGCTGAAGAGGGACTGCGTGTCGAATATTCAAGTTGAGAGTGGTCCTTTTACGAATGCGGATACCAAGTTCTTCTCTAACTTCGACGGTCTCACCGTCGCAACTGCAAGTGCAGCCTCGGCGGCCCAGGCAAGCGTCCCAACCACTGCCGGAAACACCCTTAACAATGCCTAATCGCGAAGAAGAGCGGGATCACACAGAAGAGGAAGGATAGAAGATTGAGCCGAGTAAGAGGAAAAAAGGCTGAGAGGGGGTGACCTGGCTGTTGTGTGGGATGAACAGGAGAAGCAGGGTTCATATAGAAAAGAGTGGCCTCTAAGGACAACCTTGGAAACACGGCGCGCTTAGTAATTCAGTTTATACATATCGACCACCTTGACTCTTCGCTAATAGCCTAAGACAATTTGTAGGTGGCGTGAAGGGGCCACATAAGTGACTTGGTATACACGAAGTGGATCATTTGATTTAACAGCTTGGACTACTTATTAGGGTTTAGTGACCGTTGGCGAACTGGGGAAGATATGCGGGGAAGATGTGAAGAGAGTGAGAGTGCTTATGTCGGATTGGGTACGAGACTTCCATATGTCGATTATGAAGATATCCCGAGGTCTTCTCAAGTGCTGACAAACACCGACCGACGCCAAGACCTACCACGGGCGACTAAGTGGACCATCCAAACATAACTCTCTCATTGGTTATTACCTCACCGCCAATTTCATTACCGCCTTCTTGAAGCATTTGTATGTTGTATACAAATAAAAAGCTTCGTTTTAGACACTTGCAAACCGCCATAAAACATAAAGATATCTATATCTATATGCTGATAAGAAGCCTTATTTTGACACTTGCGAACCGCCACAAAATGCCGTGGAGATATCTATATTTGTATACTAATAAAAGGCTTCATTTTTGATACTTGCATACCGCCACAAAATATCGAGATATCGAAATTTGTATACTGGTAAAAGGCTTTATTTTTGACACTTGCAAACGCTAGCAAAATCAGGCTATTTTGATTATTTTGATTATTTGATTTTGAAATTTCAAGGGAGGTGTTCTGGTCTAGCCGCTAGGCAAAAGCTAGGCATCAAGGTATCAACATTTACTACCGCTGTATATACGAAGTGTCAATTTTATAATAAATATACCAATTGATTTTATCTCGCCTAGGTATTTTAATGAATGAATGAATGCCCGTCTAAAATAAAGTAGAAGGTGAACTAATAATAATTCAGTCAAAGGTGGCATACTAGTTAACTATAGATTCAACATGGTACTTGTGAAGTGAGAGTGGATCTAAATTACTGCCTGGCAATATAAACCAATGAGAGAGTTATGTTTGGATGGTCCATTTAGTCGCCCGTCGGGTTCCAGCCCGGGGATACTCGAAAAAAAGATCCGGGATACCCGCCAAGCCTGCTTATATCATCATCCAATATTGAGTACGTGCTAGGTCGCGGACCTTAGGGATACCCAAATTCATTTGATTATATAAAATATATTTAGTCCAATCATACCAACCCTTAGCGTAGCCCTATACCACACTAAAATATACTATAACTACTTAGTATATCTTATATATCCTAAATACTATAAAATATCTTTTATTTACTCACTTTTTAATATTATTTCTATATTAATTCTAGGTTATAATATATTTCGTATAATATTAGTATCTTCTAGTATTGTGATCCCAGAGGCCACTTATGTAACTAGATTTGCATCATTGGCCCTTGTGCATGTCCGTACAAGACATGCCAAGGCCCGAACCTACACGTTCGGGTGCTATGGGCACCCGTACTAGTAGGGTATTTAGATATTAGTATTCCTAACATAATAGAAACCATACGATACTTCACGAATCTTATCTAGTAGCATATCGGTATAAGCTACCTCCTATAGTAGCCTAGGGAGGTATAAGATAGTATCTCTAGAAGGTCTAATCGGACCTAAGAGATACTAATTAATACCCTCTCGTACTATCCCGATAACGATCTAGCGGACCTACTAGGCTAAATATAAAGATACTATAGAAAATATTTTAACTACTCTACTATCTAAAAATAAGGGAATAGCTTCTACCCCGGAAAAAGAGAAGAAAAAGGGGTCCTAAAAACCCCCGAACGGAGAGGGGAAGTAAACCCTAACGGCCCTATAGACCGATAAGGAGTAGAAAATAACTATAATAATACTATATATACTATATTTAGCGGAAAAAGATCTATATTTAGGCGCTATTATAAGAAGATAATAGCCTCCTAATCTAATAAAGGGAAAAATAGATTTAGAAAAATCACTTTTCTCTTAAGATAGAACTATTTAAATCTAATCGAAATAGCTAAGAATATCTCCTAGTAAATACTTAAGACTTAAGTCTACTCTCGGCTTAGTCTAGAGATAAATAAAGCGCTTAATATCTTAACCGAAAAAGAACGAGATATATTTATCGAATTATATATTATAATTAACTAAGGACGCGTCGATCTTATTATTATATAAGCTATATAAAGGGTTAGGATATCCTAATAGAGATAAGCCGAAGCGGCGTAGCTTATAATAGCTATCGAAGCTATTAATATAACCTAAGCTAAGATAGTCTAGCTTATTATATCTTTTAACGCTATTATAGCGGCTTTTAATACTATTAAGAAGGCCCCTTAAAGACCTCCCTCTTTTTAAGAAGAAGGTAGGATAGCTCTAAACGCTTCTATATAGATCTAAATTCCGATATCTAAGAATATTATAGGTATAGATAAAGAGACCTAGAAAAGGTTCTTAAATAATCTTAGGGTAATTAATAACTTCGACGGGATAATCCTTAATAACGTTATATATAAATAGACGCGCGACTATAACTAGTACTTTTAGGAACTATTTAAGCTTACTAGATATAACTCTTCTAATTAAGTAAAGATCTTATATATATCCGGAAAGCTAGTAAGACTTATAAGGTAACGATTAGAATAATATAAGAAATACCGCGCCCTTTTCTAGCTCGAAATCTTCGAGATATAGTTAGACTTTAAAGTATAGCTCTAATAGGAGTTCGCGAAGTACCTATCTATTAAGAAGTTATATAAATAGTATAAATCGATTAAGTAAAGAAACTAATTAATCTAAGAATATACTTCTAATCTCTAATAAGTTATTTTTAATCTAGACTAGAATATTCCGGACTTAATATTTATCTAATAATTTATAATTAGAATAAAATCTCTTTATTAAGCTAAATAGGTAGAAAAATAGGATTAGTCTAAAAAATTTTAAGATATTATTATTTTATTCGCCTAATATAAATAAGAATAGGCTATCGCTTATTAATATAAGATTACTTCCCGCTACTTTAATATAATAAATATCGATAATAAGATTTTTATAGCTATAGATTTATCTACCTAGCTAGCTATAGATTCGAAAGAGATCTAAGAATATTATAATTATAAAAAGAAGGATTATTTAGCCTATAATTACTACTAAATAAAGATAGAAGAGACTAAATAAAAATAAAAGGCTATCTTTAAACGGTCTATAAAAAACTAGTATAGCCGTATAATATAAAAGCCCTCGTCGGCTATCTTAATAAGACTCCCGAACTATTATAATTTAATATAGATAACGTTCTCGATCTTAGTTATTATATAAATATATCTAGATAGGCTTAGCTAGAGCTCTCTAAATAATAGAGAACCTTATTATCTCTCTTAGCCTCGCTTAACGTATTTAATAACTCTCTTATATTCTATTAAGATAAAATTAAGACGAGAAACCGATAGACTACCCTTATCTATATACTTCTCGATAATAGAGCTAGCGATATATTCGTCTTATCTCGGGTACTCTAGAAACTTAGTATATAGATTTAGATCCGGAAATCTAAGATACTTTTAATAGTTACTATTATAAATAGTAAATAACTAACTACTAAAGGATTCGTAATCCTTCTAACTAAGATTAGTAATTAAATAGGATAGATTAAAGCCTAAATACTTCTTATAGAGTACGATATTATCCTAGGGTAGGATTTCTTTAAAATTAAAAATTTATATATTAATTAGTAAATCTCGATTATAATCCTTATAAATTATAATTACCGGACCTATAATATTTATCCTATAAATAATAACCGAACGATTTATACCGGAAAGACCTATACTAATTTAATATTTATCTAGTAGATATACTAGTTCCTTTAAAAGAAAAATTATAAAGGATATCTCTTTATAGTCCGTTATATAAGTAAAGAATCTAAAAGATCTAAATCGGAACTACTAATCTATAATAATCCTAGAATTTAATAGATTCTAATAAAATATAAAAGATTATTCCGGGTAAAACTATCTATAGCCCTTCTACTAGAATATAATATAGCTTATAAAGTTTATATTAGTACGAACTAACTTATTAATATTAATACCTATAGTCTTTTTATAGAGAAGCTCGATAAATAGACTAAATAAATTAAAAAACTTCTCTAAAAAGACCTAATCCGATAGTCGAGTAGCGCCTAGGGTTTCTTAGTAGTATTTATAAAAAAGCTATATAGGAAATAGCGTATATATATTAATTATTAGGCCCTTAATTCTATAATAGAGAAAAATAGATACCCGCTTCTATAAATCTATAAGCTTCTAAATATTATTAGAAACGCCTAAATCCTATCGAAAATCGATTTAATAGCCGGATACTAGTAAATCTATATAAGATAAAGGTCGGTTAAAAAGATAGCTTTTAATATAATCTAAAGTAAGTATAAATAACTAGCTATACCGTTCGGGCTTTATAACGCCTCTATTATATTCTAATTAATTATAAATAATATATTACGCCCTCTTTTAGGTTATAATATAATAGTCTATTTAGACGATATCCTAATCTTCTCTAATTTAATAGAGGAATATCGGAAATATCTTAAGTAGGTACTAATACTACTAGGCGAATAAGAATTATACGCTTTACCTACGAAATATATATTTATAATACGCGAACTCGAATTTTATAGTTATATTATTAGTAATAGAAATATATAGCCCCTTTTAGCTAAGATCGAAGCTATATAAATCTAGCCGCGGCTAAAAACTATTTATAACGTCCGATAATTCTTAGATTTAGCTATTTACTACTATAGATTTATTTATAACTTCTTAAAGGTATATATACCCTTTTATAAACTTTTAAAAGAAAGCGATAGTATCTTTAGGAAGTAGAAATTCCGCCCGATTATATAGACGGAAGCCTATAAAAATATATTCCGGAAGATAAAAGATCTTCTAATATCTATCCTAGTTCTAAAATAGCTAGATCGGAATAAACTATATATTATCGAAATAGATATCTCTAAATAGGCTATCGGAATAGTCTTTATATAAAAAGATAATAATAATAAGCTATATCTAATAGTATATAATAGCCGGAAACTCTATAGAGCGGAGTTAAACTACCTAGTTTATAAGAAGGAACTATTAATTATTAAAGAAGTAATCTATATATAGGATAGGTATATCGATAGGGATCGCTTTAAAACTATTATTATTACTAATAATACTAATTTATAATATCTTAATATTATATAGGAGTATAGTAAGAGGCTTACGCGATAGATCGCGGAGTTTTAATAATACTACCTAATAATATAATATCGAAAAAATACCGAAAATATTGTTATAGACGCTATTAGTCGCCGCCCTAATCTAATCGGAACTATATCTACTAATATTAGCCTTAAACAACCTATTTAGGATATATATCTCGCTATTATAATAATAGTATAAGATATTCTAGAAGAAGAATAACTAGCGGCTACGATTTAGTTCTTAGAGGATAATATAAAATCTAAAGATAAAGCTATAAAATAAGCTATAAAGAAATACGCCGATAAATTTAGTTTTTAAAATATATATATATTTATATAGGCCTTGTTAGGGGAGAATCGATAATTACTTTTTATATATAATAATAGAGTAATCTCTTTATATCTAGAACTATCTTTCCGAGCCGAACTTTTATAAATAATATATTATAAGTTCGGCTATCTTAGCTATCTAAGCCTAAATAGTATTATCCGACCCTAAGAATAGTAGCCGGCTATATAAGCGGATATTAAGAAATCTATTAAAGAATATATAAACTATTAAGTATCTTAGGGGTCCCGAAAAGACTTATAAAGAGAAGTAGCTTAATATATAGTAATAAATAGTATCTAGCTATTTAAAAGATAAGGAATCGATCTAATTAGACCCCTTCTAATTATATTAAATAAAAATTAGTAGATTATTATAGCGATTAATTATATAATAGGCTAACTAGTCGCCTAAGTAATCCTTAATACTATCGAAGAAACCCTTATAAAGTTTTTATTCTATAATATTTATATATATTATAGCGTATTTAATAAACTACTTTTAGATAATAATATAAACCTTCTATCCGGAGTAGTAAAATACTTTATAGGCCTTTTTAAAGCCTACTATAGAATAATTATACTATACTATCTCTATATAAATAAAAAAATAGAAAATTTTAATAGCCTAATTAGCCGGATACTTATAAAATACTTTATAAGAAAGCCTATAAGACTATAGGATAAATATCTTACTAAAATAGTATTCGCGGTATATATATAGGAATATACTATTACGAAAATAAGTCTTTTCTTTTTAATTTATAGCGTATATCTATATATTGCCGCTAATAATAATAACTAACTAGGGGTTTAAATAAATTTAGATAAGGACGAGTAAATCTAGTAGCTTATAGATACTTATTTAAAGGCGAACGAACTATTACTTATCTATATAATTAAAAAGTAAAAGATTCGGGATTTAGTAGTTACGAAAATAAGCTTTAAACTAGATAATTAGATTTTAATTCGAAATAAATCGAAATAAAAATTTAAGAGTATATAGTTCGGCCTATATTAGGTCGTATAGGCCTATCTATTTAATATATATATCTTAGCCTAATTAGACGGACGTATATTTAGGAATCTAATTAATACGCGCGCTTAATAGACGCGAATATTAGCGAAGATCCTAGTTTATAGGCCTCTCTAGCTAGCCGCTTAGTCTTATAGTAAGCCGGATAAAAGATCGGCTATCCCGAGGAACTCTATAAGATCCTCGATAAAATTAAACCCTCTTTACCGATATATTCGGACCTATCTATATTTATACGTTAAAAATAGTAGGAATTTAGATAATTAGGAGCCTCTACTAAATTCCTAGAAGAGGAAGTTATAGCTAAATATATTATTATAAAGGTATAAGTAGTTATATATAAAAAATAGTCTAAAGAAACTATTAATAAAGTATCTAAGTAAGGCTTATTAGATATAGACGAGTAGGACTTAGAAGCGAACGACTATAAATCCGAAGATTTATAAATAAATAATTCCTTAAGGTACGAATCGGTAGAGGATATTTATTAAAAATCTATAGAAAACTTAGTTCGGATAGTAAGCCTATTTATAGTTATTATTTTACTACTATTAAAAGATATTCGAAGAGCTTATAATAAAAGAAGCTAGAGAAATCGAATAATTCGAATTATATTACTTATATAATAATATAAAAGGAGCCGCTTAGAAGGGGTAAAGCTTAGAAAATATCGCTAAACCGCGGCTATAAAGATATAAATATCTTAAAAAAAGATTAATATATAAAAAAGGGGTCCGAACGACCTTAAATAAAATACCGCTACTAACTAACGTTAGAAGATATCTATAGATTCTTCCGAATTAGCCTTAGAATTATTAGATTCTAATTTCTTAGTATTATCCGCCTTATCCTACTAGCCTTAGAAAATAGTAAATTCCTATATAAACTAGTAATTATACTATATACGCCGGCGTACCTCCCGGATATAATTAAAAGACTCTATAAAATACTCCTTATTCTTATTATAATAAATCTTCGGCTAGTCTAATAGATTAGTATAAAGATTCGAATTAAAAATAGGACTAGAATAGGGAGTAGTATTTATACGGGTAGGGGGATTAAGATCTTTACTCTTTTTATCTTTAGTTTTTTTATAGACTAGCGCTATAATAATAGATATAAGAGCTATACGCTTCTTACTAGCCTTAGTAGTATCCTAAACGGCCTTATATATCTTTATAGGCGTTAGAGTAGCCTTAATAATAATAGCTTTTTTTTTATCTATAGTTTTTTCCTTACCCTTATTCTTCTTCTTATCTATACTAGCCGGTCTAGATATAATATTATTATTATCTAGTATAATTAGAACTAGGCCGATAGCTATAGCCTTCTTTTTTTAGCGGGATAATAGATAACGATATAGCGGGCTATTATAGGCTTATCCTTAAAAAGATTATCTAGTTAATAGAATTATAGGAGATCGTATACTTATTTTAGGATATTAGTAGCGGGGCCTAAAGTATCTATAATTATATTAATAACTATATAAAATAAATTAGATCTAAGGAACTTATATAAGGAATACTTACTACCGGTACTAGAATACTAGTAGTTTATATAGGCTAGATTCTACTAAATATCTAGACCCTCTAAGAAAACTAAATAATAGGACCCTTATAATCTATTATTATAGGCGTAAGGCTTATATATCCTACTAATAGGAGCTAAATAGCTAATTAGCTAATTAAGCGCGGTCTATATATAATTAATAGTATTTAAATAGATAGGCTTATTAATCCGCTAATTAAATATAGCCCGCTTAGTATTAATCCGGCGCTATATATTATCCGCCGGTATAGCGGATAATTTAATAAGTATAGATAGACCGGCGCTATTATAACCGGTACCTATAAAATAATAATTAGCTTTATATAGATAAAATAGAAGGAGTTAGATATACTATCGTCTATCTATATAGCCTAATAGACGTTACTAATAATAATAAATAGTAAAAGATAAGACTAGCTTCTTATACTATTATACTAGAGTAGACTAGGAAGAGTAATACTAGGAATAAGCGTAGCTATCTTAGCTATCGGTATAGTAGCTTTAGCTATAGGCCTAGTAACTTTAGTAATAAGTCTAATTAGACTAAGAACTACTATAATAGTAGTATTAGTAGTCCTAATAGGTCTAGGAATAATTATAATTATAAGATCGCTATTAGTAGACGCTAAGTTAATTATAGCTAGAGATTATATCTTTATCTTTACTATCTATTTTAATATTTATATCTATAGTCTCTACTAGCTCCCCTTCGTCTTTACCCGAGCCGACTTTATTACTACTCTTCTTATCTTATTCTTTATTATTATTATCCGAACTATTATCCCTATTATCCTTAAGGACTATAAGCGGTTTAGGCTCTATATATTTAGCCGTCTAAAAGATAATCTAGGCCGAGGACTAAGTTATAATAGATATAGAAAGGGTAGAACTATTTATAATTAAATAAAAAAAGATAAAAATTAATAAAAATCGATTAAAAAAAAGAAAGAAACTAAGAATTTAAAAGCGAAAGAGAGAAGAAGAGAATTAATAAGTAGAGATTTAATAATAATCTACTAAGATAGACTAATCCTATTTATACTAGTTTAATTATAGATCTATAAGAATTATACCGAGTTTATATTACCTATATTAAATCTATCTTCGATATAAATCTACCCCTTTATCTCTTTATCTCTCTTCTTAATAACTTACTACTATTATATCTTATATATTTTAACTATTTTATTACTTTATCGTCCGAAACGACTTAATATCTAGGTATAAAAGATCTCGAATAAATCTTTATAAAGTTATTCTTAGTCTTACTTAGCCGAACTTTTCTTTATTAAAAGATAATATATTCCGATATCCCCGAACGGATATAGATATACCTAAATACTTCCCTTTATTAATATCCTAATATACCCTATTATCCCCGATAGACTTAGTATATCCGAAAACCCCCTTTATTACCGCCTCTAGGGCCTATACGTCTACTTACCTATTTTATTCGAAGAAACGGAGGGCCGTTTCTAGTTCGGTAGGGGAGGATATAATCCTAGAGGCCACTTATATAACTAGATTTGTATCATTAGCCCTTATATATATCCGTATAAGACATACCAAGGCCCGAACCTATACGTTCGGGTGCTGTGGGTACCCGTACTAGCAGGGTATTTAGACATTAGTATTCCCAACATAATAGAAACTATACGATACTTCACGAATCTCAGTATAACCTATACTATAATTTTTATAAACGCTAAGTATATATACTAAAATATATATATATATAATATATATATAATATATATTTAGTATATATATAATATATAAATGCTCCTTCCTTACTACTATCTTCCTTTTATTAAAGCCTCTTCTATATTAATTATACCGTTCCTTCTATATTTATATTATAACTCCTTCTCTATTAAATAATCGCGTTCTTACTTCTATAGTTATTATTTATATTTTATTTTACGCGTCTATTTATAGTACTTTCCTTCTCTTTTTTACTTCTTTTAATCTTTACCTTTCTACCTATATATCTTTATTATTTTATAAGTATAAGTATAGATACTATTACGATCTAACTCGGCCTTAGCCCTATATAGATAGACTTCGATAACCCTATAGGTTTAGCTACTATAAACCCCGAACCGCTTACCGGCTATATATATAGTAAGGAGATCTTAAACGTATTATAAAGATATATACTTAATATATTAAATATATATTTAGACCTAATCCTAAATAATAATCCTAGTTAGAAATTAGCTATATATTCTAATATAATTACTAGCGGTAAAAAGAAATATAATATTAAAGCGAAGGATATCGTCGCGGACTCCCCGCTAAATATATTTATATCTCTAAATAAAGAGAATACTAGTATTTATAATATTATTATTAATAAATAATAAATATATAGTTTAGTTTTTAGAAACTAAATTATATTATATTATTATCTATATAATAAATATCCTAGAGCTAGTAAGTTAATATTATTTATATACTAAGTATATACTAATTATAATAGTATAATATAGTAACTATACTAACTAAGAGTACTAAATCTTCTATTAAAATCGCTATAGGATAAAATATAATTAAGCTTTAGATCTTTATTAAAGACTAGTAGTAAGCTAGTTATATATATAAACCTAATTAGGGTCTTATTAATAATATAGTTAATTTTTAGTATAGCGCTATAAAAAGAATTATATAAGTTAAGTATATATTCTATATATAATATTATTATTTTTAATATATATTTAGAAAAGAGGATACTTAATTTACTATCTAATTTAGATACTATTTTTACCGGTTCCTAGTTCTAAGAACTCTTAGCTCTTATAACTATACTCGTCGTATATATTATCTATATTTAATACCTCTTATTTATAGAGAAGTAATATTAATATTTAATAGTATAGATCTCCTATAAATATCCTAGTAATCTTCTTCTAGGACTTTAGAACTTCCTTTAATAAAAAAAGTAACTCTATAAGTACTTATTCTAATAATATAGATACTAGTATTAATAGTATCGAGGATAATAGGTAATAAGATATTAATTATAAGAAAGAGTAGATATCGGTAGACTCTTTTATAGTTTTTATCTTCTTCTAAAGATATATAGAATATATAAAATACTCTAATATAAAAGATAATTACTATATTACTATATTATTTTAGATATAAAATTAGTTCTTTTTATCCTATTAAATTATCTTAATATATTAGTATTTAAAGTATTATTTAGATATAAAATTAGTTTCTTTTATCTTATTAAATTACCTTAATATACTAGTATTTAAAGTATTATTTAGATATAAAATTAGTTCCTTTTATCCTATTAAATTATATTAATATACTAGTATTTAAAATATTATTTAGATATAAAATTAGTTCCTTTTATTCTATTAAATTATATTAATATATTAGTATTTAAAGTATTATTTAGATATAAAATTAGTTATCTAATATTTCTTTATATATAGAATCTTACTTACTCTTTAATTTAATTATAGTTATAATACTATAAAAATAAATAAAGTATTTAATATTAAAATAAAATAGATTTAATATAGTATATATACTCTTATATTTCTCTATTTAATTTCTTTATCTATAAGCTATTTTTCTATATATCTCTTTATAATAATATATCTTATTAACTAGCTAGGCCTTAGCTTAATACGCGTTAATTTTAATAACCTTTAAGTCTTAGATACTATAAATCCTAACCCTTTTATAAGATATATATATAATAAGACTTCTATTTAAATAAATATTTTATATATACTAAGTTTATATATAGGACTAATCCTAGATAATAATCTAGGCTAGAAACTAGCCGCTTACTATATTATTATCGTTATAAGTACGCGGAGGTATAATATTATAGCGACTAATATTACCGCTAATCCTTTATCTAATTATACTAGAACTTTAAATAAGGAGAATACTAGCGTATATAATATACTAGTAAATAGGATTTAGATATATAGTCTTATATTTAATATTAAGTCGGCTATATATCGATATATCTATAATAAATATTATAGTATAAGTAAGTATATTACTAATATATAATAAATATATATTAATTATAATCTAATTATAAATCTTAATAGACGTACTAAAATATAATTTAAGATTATAATTAGATAGAATATAATTAAGTATTAGATTCTTAATCTTAGATAGTAGCGGGGGAACTATATATATAAGTCTAGCCGGGGCCCTAAGAATAGGATAATTAGATTTTAGTATAGCGTAATAGAATATATTATATAAGTATATCCTTAGGATATATCTAATATTTACTAACTATTATTTTAGTCTATCTAACCCTTAGTTTACTATTATATATAGTATATATTTCTACCGCTTTCCGGTCCTAATAAAAGCTAATAAAGGTAGTTAGTATCGAGTAAATATATACTTATAATATCTATAATTAAAAAGCTAATTCTATATAGTATAATCTAAATATACCTCCTATAACTATATCTATAGGGCTAGTTCTAATAGTAGCTTATCTAGCTATAATAGTAATAGCTTTACTAAGAGTTATATTACTAGTAGTAGTATTACTAGTAATACTACCGGTAGTACTACTAAGAGATAATAAAGATATTAAAGATATTAAAGATAATTAGGATAGGAACTAGATAAGAATAAAGAATATATCTAATTTTTATATATTTAAATTATTTCTTTAGATATATTTAATATATTTAAAATATATCCTTAAGCTCCTAATTTCTAATATAATCTATTAACTTCGTCTTATAATTTCTTATTCCTTAGTATTTATATAAGATACTCTTTCTCTTATTCTAAATATAGTTTTTTAGTTTTATCTTTTTTTAAGATCTTTTTAAGACCGGTAGATAAAGATAGAGCTAAAGTAATAGATTAGAATAGAGTTAAAATAATAGATCGAAGCGGAGTTAGAGTAATAGATTAAAATAGAGTTAGAGTAATAGATTAAAGTAGAGCTAGGATAATAGATCGAAATAAAGCTAAAATAATAGATTAATATCTTTTTAAAGTCTCCTATACCGAATCGAAAGTTAGTATAGGCGAAGAAGCTACTATAGAAGTTATTAAAATAGTATCTAAGCTATCTAAACCCCCTAGTAGTTATATTATAGAATAATATATATTATATATATTTAATAGGTTAAAAAATTACTCTAGATATTATATTCGACGCTTTATAATTTAGTAGGTCTATCGATCTAAGATAATATTAGTTTAGTCTTTTTATATTTATATTATATATTAAATATATAATATATATATCTTTTTTCTATATTCTTTTTATAATCCTAGTAATAAGATTTTAATTCTAATATTTATCTAAAAGGCTCTTTATAATCTTTTTATATATTATCTTTTTAATATTATAAATAAGTTTCTTTAGTTTATTTATATATTAATTATATATTAAATATAAATAGTATATATTCTTACCGAATAACTATAATTAATAATACTTACTTTCGATTAGTAGCTTTATTCTTTTTAAAATACCTACTTTTACTAACTTTTATATAATAGATAGAATTAATCTACTAGGTAATAGGAATTCGAGTAAATTAAAAAAAAATACTAATAAGAAGCTAAAAAGAGAGCTTATTCTTAAACTAATTCGAGGTTTCTAGCTACTCTTCTATCGAATTATTAATAATCTTCTATACTTATTTAGGAAAGATAGTAGTATAAAGATACTAGATAGTAGAACGAGCTAAATATAAACAAAATTTCTTTATAAATATACGTAGAATATATATAGAGTATATAATATATATATATTATAAATACTTATTCTATATAAATCTTAAATTAAGTCTTATAAGATAATTACTAAACCCTTAATTTAATTAGTATAGAGATAGTATATATATAGTATATAAATAATATACTAAGGCCCTATTTTTTATATATATCTATAGTAATTATTCGAATATCTAAAGTACTATTATTACTTAGTCTAGCCTAATAGGCCTAACGGACTAGCTATCGTATAATATTTCTAAGGATTATAAAGAGCTTTTTAAATATAATACGATAATATTTATAAGTATAGGTATATAATACTAATTATATTAGTAGAGGAACTAATAAAGGATATAAATTAATTTACTTACTATTCGCTTCTTCGACTATTCTAGTAAGTAAGAAAACGCTTATCTTTCTATTTATTATCTTAAAAGTAAGGTCTATTTTAATATACCGCGTAGAGTTAAAGCGTTTAGTCTATATATATATATAATATATAATTATAAAATACTATTTTTTCTTATTAAGTATATATATCTTATAAATAAACTAGTTCTTAAGTTTCTTTAATTAATTAAAGTAGAATTTATAGATAATACTATCTAAATATATACTATTTAGGTAGTAAAAGATTCTCTATTTTAAAATTAAAGTTAAGATCCTATTAGCTATTAGGAATATTTTCTTTATAGCCTTAACTATAGATATATAATCCTTATAGAAGATTTTTATATACTTAGGTAATCTTATAAACTACTCTATATATATAATTAGTATATATAGTATAAAATAAGTATAAAAAGGGTACTTATTTATAATTAAACTAAAGGGATCTTATCTTTTAAATATCTTTATAATCTTATAAGTAATAATATATAGTAATTTTATTAGTAGCGGTAAAAAATATAAATAAGATCTTTAATAGAGAATAAGATAGAATAGAAACCGATCTTATAAGATTAGAATATAGATATTAATCTTAGTAGTATACTTAGTAATAATAAATATACTAATACTATCTATATAGATTAAATCTAATATATAATTAGTATATATTAAATATAAGTTATATTTAAACCTACTATATATAATTCTTCTTCTTATAAGATATTATATAAAATAATAGTTTTAGGATCTAAGACCTCCTATAACTAGATTACTATCTTTTATATAGAAGATTTATAGAATCTTAGGATTAATCTAATAAATAGCTATATTAAGATATTAAGCGAAGTATTAGTTATTTCTATTAACTATAAAAAGATAGCTAATAAAATATTACTAGATATAATATATTAGTATTTATATATATATTAAAAAAGATATATATATATCTTACCGCTTATCTAAATATATAGCTTTATACGATAATATATATATTTATTATAAGAATATTTATATAGCTCTTTTTTATTCGTAGTTTATATCTATATAAAACTAAAGTAATATCTATATATAATATAAGCTTAGTATATACTAAATATAAGTATAATTAAATTAGAGCTTATACTCTTATTCGCTTATAGATCTTTATATTAATATTACGAGTATAGGACGGTATTATAGTTTCCTTAGTATAAAGTTTATAAAATAGTATTAGCTTTACCTAGTTATATCTTAGCGATAGTTAGATAAGATTAGGACGAATATATTAATAATACTATATCCTAGAATATATATAAGTATAGTAATATACTTTTAATTCTTAATTTTTTAGAGATTTCTAGAGGAATTTTAAATTACTCTTTTTAGTAAAGTATTTTAAAGAATAAAGCGAGAATTAATACTAGATATAATATATTAATATTAAATTTTATATATACTAAGTATATAATAAATATATAGGAGATATACTACTAATATAAGTCTTATAAATATCTTATTTAAGCTTTCTTTATTAATAAGCTAGCGTTAAAAAAGATTCTTCTCTATATAGATAATATATAAGATATTATCTTTATTAGTATCTAGATAGTCTAAAAGAATAATATACTCTTAGATTTTATAAGTAACTATCTTCTCTATACTAATACTAATACCTTCTAGGTAGGTATATATTATAATAGTACTAGTAGAAGGGTTATTATTTCTAAAGCTTTAGTCGTTAAAGATTCTATTAAAGTATTTATCGGAGTCTTAAGAGTCTTTATCGGAGTATTTATAGGTAGCTTTGTCTATAAGACGCGGAAAATAAGGCTAAATAAATATAATAATTAGTATATATTTAGTATATATTTTTATATATTAAATATATACTTAATATATACTTAATATATATAAAATATAACTTACTTATAGAATATTAAATAAGAGATAATTAAGCCTATCTAGAGTAGAAGGACGTATAGTACCGCGAACCGTTCCTCTTAGAGATAGTAGAAATATAGAAAATAAAGGAATATTATAAAAATAACTCTAGTTAGGTAGTATTAGATCTATAGTAGAGGGTATATAGGATACGTAAGGTTTATAGGGGTAAATAAAAGTTAGATAAAAAAATAAAAATTAGAGAAAAAAGATTATAGTTATATAATCAAATAAATTTGGGTATCCCTAAGGTCCGCGACCTAGGACGTACTTAATATTAGACGATGATATAAGTAGGCTTGGCGGGTATCCCGGAGTTTTTTTTTCGAGTACCCCCGGGCTGGTAGCCCCCGAAAATCACCCACAGCGGCCGATTTAGAACCCACCAACGGAGTGAGTGGATGAAATAAGAGCTAACAGAGACCCATTTCTCAAACCTTGGCAGCGGGGCTCAGAAAGAATGGATGTGTAAATTGGTGAAGCTGGTTTTGCATTCCTGTACCTCAATCCTAGTCAATACCGCAAGTAGCTGCCCATAAGTTGCACATTTCTGCGCTAGTCTCTTGCTATCGACCGCAAGTAGCCACCACGAAGCTAGAGTGCCACGTACCGACGATACCGACTTCCTATCTCGACCGTGAGTGATGGCGGGACGGGCCGCGATACGAACCCCTGAACCGCCCGACCGTGACGAACGCAGGGATTCACCTTTTGGATTTGGAATATATTTCGTGACACCTCTGAACCACATACATACGACCACAGGGTGTGGAGAACAGGGCTTCCCGTCCGCTCAGCCGTACTTAAGCCACACGCCGGTGAGTTAGTAGTTGGGTGGGTGACCACCAGCGAATCCTCACTGTTGTATGTTTTTTGTTTTTGACCATTTTTATTTTCGCTACTTGATTGACTCTCAGCCGTGAGAAAAAGAACACCGGTACGGGGATGCTTCGATCCCTCGTACCAACGTCTACTCGGTCATGTAGTTATCGATGCAATTGAAGATACAAATTTATAAGAAATCTTCCATCGGGTATAACTAAGGAGCAAAAATATAAATATTTAGAATGGAGTTGAAGTCGAATGAGTTTCGGCTCAAGCCTCCCAGGTCCATTGTACTCAATATAGCGCGATTAAGGTAGATAGCAAAGAAATAATCATCTATCACGGTAGGTGCAGAAAGAGGGGAGAGCTGGTCAGTGGGTGGCTGGTCTTGCAGCTTTAGAATGGTTACCCCATAGATACCATACATCAGGATCATAACCCCCAAACGATGGCAAGGAATTGTAGATCATGCATTTTTTGAACTGCTGATCTTTGAGGTACGCCATGTTGCGAGACAGTAAGCTTTCCGTCGACGCACGTTCGAAACAGGCTCGAGCGCTTGCTTTCGCGGAATCTTTAGTGTATTCCCCTTCTGTGGACCTCATGGGTGAAAACCCCAATTTTTTATGGTTCCGCCATTGAGGATCTTCCGGGGTTAAACCAGCACCTAGGCCTATCCACTTTGTAATGACCAGAGCCAATTGATTTTCGAAATCAACCATTTCGAGGAGAGCCTCGGTGCCACAATGGCGACAAGCAAAAGAGACAGACGGGGCTTTTTCTCCAGCACGATGGGCGCTCACAACCTGATTAACCCAGGTATCAATGTCCCGGTTCTTCTCATGATTGCAGATGGTGATGCTGTGCGGAGGAATCATAGATCTTTTGGCTGATGGCCGTGGACATCGATACAATAGGTATCGCTTATGACGATCAACCGAAATGATCTGTTGGACTCTCAGAATGAGATTAGGATTCATTGAACATATGTTTGCGTCAACGGAAGAGATAAGGGACACCTGAGTGCCAGGCTGGAGACTGTGGAGTTGGACTTCTGTGTAAAAAATGTCCTCGGTGCCGATCCCATATTCTGGGCCAAGATAGAGCCTCATCATAAGAAGTTGCAAGTGTGTGAAGTGAAAATAATAAGCGCAACGGTCACCGGAATACCATAGCTGATGAAAAGGAAGGTAAAGTGGTGCTGATTCTCTAGGACAGCGCAATAAGATCATGCATCGAGGCCCAGGAAGAAAGTCGATTGAAGTATCGTGCCTATGGAGAATATGGCAGGCATAGCAAGCGAAGAACTTTGGGAGATCTCGCCCCAGGCGAGTCAAAAGGGCTAGCTTGTCTCGTCTTGTTCGTAACGAAGGAGGTTCCCTGGTTTTTAAAAGAGCAAATAGTCGATGATTGCAGAGTGAGGTGCATGTTATATCGTCACGAGAGAGAAATTCCGTTATTCGGAATAAGACCTCGACCGGAAGTTCAGGTAATGAATTTCGTTTAGGGCCCACGAATCGGGATACCAAGAAAGAGGAGTGAAAGAAGAGGTGCAGCATGCCCATGGTGCTTGGCATATGCCGCTTGCTTGAGAGGGGGGACTGCGAAGATTACACACCGAGGTAAGTGGCTGAGTTGGAGGTGTGTACAAATATTGTTTGAGGTCATTGAAAATGAAAGAGCTCAAGAAAAGTAGTTGATTGATTAAAGAAGGAAGAATATCAGGAAACGCTGGAGGGGGCTGATGCCTGGAATTCAACTATGACACATTAGACGGTAATAAAAGTCGCTGGAAAACCCCATATAGCCATGGATGCCATCAATGGATGCTGGAGTTCCAAAGGTTAGTCCACGGGTCCACGGGTCAACTGGTTCCTGTTGAGATGACTCATATATTTCCTTGTTTTTGCGAGATTTGGAAGGAGTCACTGTTTTCTGGTACAAATGTTTCGGGATTGGTTTTGCCAACGTAAACCAAGAGGAAGAGACTTATAAGTTATAATCCACGTTGAGGGCAGTCCTAAGGACTCCAATGTCGGGCTTTTCTTGGCGTCGGGAGTGCCTGAAGTTTCCGGCGGCTCATCGTTGTCTCCACGAGGGCCAGGATCTTGGGTGTTGAATATTGACCCTCTCGCTGTCCAGAATGCCGCAACCGAAGTTGACATGTGCTTGTTTACTGCCACTGGTGCGGTGGATGGGTGGAACGGCGACCACTTTTTGCTCGCGCCACCATACATTGTTGCCAAAAGAATATGTGGATGAGATAGTGAACCGACTGGTCAAGATTATTGCCAGTGTTTTTGCGGATGTTATCAGAAGAACAGAGCAAGGTAGGGTAGCATATGTCATGTATTCTGGAGACGAGGAGAGAAGAAAGAGAGAGGAGAGAGAGAAACTCTCTCCGTGACTACATCTATCAACCCTGACGGACCTGACCAATCAGGAGCTCCGAAGTGCTCCCGACAGATGTATATGTCTGCAGCTCATGAGATAGTAGTCGTTAAGGTCGCACTCGGCATCGCCCTTCCCCAGCTTTACAATAGATACAATTAACAATAGAGACAATTCAGAATAGGTGAAAGCGAAAATAGGTGAAAGTGACAATGGGCGGGTCTCGACAATGGAAAACTGCCTCAATGGCCCAATGTGGAACAGCTCCCCCTACTCCCCAGCTCATATCAGTCGCATCCCACAAATCTTTCCCTCTTTTCTTTTTTCCGCGCACCTGATACTTCTCTGCTTCATCCAAGTCTAGCGCACTCAACCTTCCTATAAAGCCACCGTCATGCGTTACCTTCACCCCGTGTTGTTTTTGACCATGTTGGGCCTGGTGAGGACTACTCTTCGCCCCATTTCGTGTTTTCTCTGCAGTATTAACAGGAATTCAATGCTTAGGTGATATGGCTCTCCCGCGCAAAGGCGTTTTCAACCCGCCCCCTTGAAGTCGGTCTTGGTCAGCCTCGCTGACTTCTGTGACAACAACCGTGCTTTGTTTGGTATGTGATGACTTTCAAGACACTCTACTCCCTAGAACCTTGTGTATAGCTTCTGTGCCCGATGCAAGTTCCTTGTCGTTTTGGGGAAATGTTCATCGAGCATAACTACGGGCGACTAAGTATGCCACCCGACACATAACTCTCTCATTGGTTTATATTGCCAGGCAATAATTTAGATCCACTCTCACTTGACAAGTACCGTGTTGAATTGAATCTGAACTGAATCTGAACTGAATCTGAACTGAATCTGAACTGAATCTGAACTGAATCTGAACTGAATCTGAACTGAATCTGAATTGTATCGTATTATAATGTATAGTATATAAATAAAAGAGAAGTTAAAATTAGTAAATGCTTCATGAAGGCAGTAATGAACTAGACGGTGAGGTAATAACCAATGAGAGGGTTATGTGTCGGATGGCATATTTAGTCGCCCGTACATAACAAAGACTATAAGAAGTGGTCCTAGGAAATAGAATCTAGGAATCACAAAACCTTTACTGATGCAATTTCATCAGAGCAAATTAGCGACAAGCATAAAGAGGTGCTGCCGGAGATTGTCACGCTGTCAGAGATCTGTGAGCACAAGGACATTTCTAACTGTAAGTCAACATCCCCCATACAGCTTTCCAATCAGACGACTTGGATGAACATGACTGGTTCCTCCTGATATCTAAGGGAATATCCTACATTGTACTTGAAGGATGTTCTCTCCTCGAGCAGGATGTCGAGCATTACTATGAGTTCAAGATTTTATCAAGGAGTGAATGCTAATAATCTGACTTAGGGAGATCCCTTCGAGATTCCCCGCTTGTGGGCCCGAAGGCCCCTCCAACACCCACGCCCCCTGCTTGGTTCACTGAGATTACGACAGTGCTCTCAGTAGCTTGCACCTTGACTTCCGTGATCTTTACGATAATCAACACGCGTTTCGCGCCAGCGGCAGCACAGGTACAGATGATGCGAAATGAATTGAGTGATGCGAGGGAAGCGTTTTCGAGACTTACGTGTGATCGTTTGGGGCGTGAGATCTCTCTTCGTGATATTAATTATAGGTTGCGTAACATCGAGGAGCGACTGGGTATCTTTTACAGTCGATGAGGTCCTGAGAGCCTTTCTTATGTGTCTCCGAATATTTATTTAGGTTATCATTAGGATATCTATGATTCCAATTCAATAATCCATGTGTGGGTGAAGTCTCACCTCAAGCTTACCTTGACAGATAATAAAACCCATTCTCTTTTTTCCCAATGATTATCTTCCGGGCTAGTGGTCCTGGATGTAGCTCTGCTCAGCGATAAGTGTGTGCCGTCACGCGCCGTTGTTGGAGAAACTTAATCGGCACTCTTTCGGTTCGGGACAGGGGATGGGGGACAGTAGGTCCCCGGTTCGACGTTCTTATTTTCGTTGCATTATTTGATACGATCATCTCTTCAATGTCTATGATCGTAATATCGTGGAATTGGCTTCTGACTGGTCTTCGCCTTTCACATATTCTCCATTTCTCTACCCAAGAATCCTCATCTGACCAACGAGGTCATGGCTTTCCCCCGGGGACATTGCCAAACGCCATTCGTCACCGACCTCTCAGCGCGGATGATAGCGGGGAGTGATGAGCTTCGTTGAAACGATACTATACTCTCTTACGAGATTAAATTTTACGACGGCAAGCGCATGCGAGGCGACGAGCAAGCGACATGGGCCTCCAACCGTGAATCACTTCCAAGTTTTCATTCATTACACTCCAACTCTGTCACGTTTTAACTTCAGGGCCGATAATCCCATTTACAGTGCGTCCAAGTCAGGTGCGGTGATGACAGTCTCTATTGGAGGAGGGGCGGGGATTCCAGCTTTGGTCTGCGTCTACGCTTGGATTGCTTCCGATCCAGCCTGACCCAGACAACGATACCAATCGACCAAGATGAATTTAATTTTCTGTTTCTATCACACAGGGAATTGTACGCAAGATTCGCTTCACAAAGCAAATGGGTGACTTGGTGGAAGATACTCCCAAACCTACACCGAGACCATGGCCAGCGCCATTATCCTCAACTCCCCCAAATTCACCGCCGCCGACAACGCAATCTTGCCGAGCAACGGCCAGAGAGCACGAGCCAGAGGAGTCCGACTATACTGCTCGGGGGAAACACATGGCTGATTGGTTGGCTGCGCACCGGTGGTTATGGAAGTCGACGTTAGCTGGGCACCAATGACGGGCGGGATGAACCCAAGGCACTGAAGTGAGTCTGCTCTGTCAAATCCTGATGCCGAATGTCATACCGCTACGTCGTTTACTATCTGAGGCTCGAAGGCCATGTGACGTTCTCTTCTTCGCTTGCCTCTCTCCAAGCACCCTTACTGATTCCTCTCTCCCCGGAACTGAAAATGTTTGATCAGACCCCTTTCATTTCTTCTAACAGCGGGCCTCTCCATGAAATCATGATGTTCCCCATGTGATGACCGTTGTGCTAAAGTAGGTCAGTTGAGGCACCCTGGGAGTTAGATATCCAAAGGATATGTTGACGGCCTAAAGGATTCGCTTTGTGGGTTGTCCCATAACCACTGAGATAAACGAATTTGCTCTGCTGAAACTACTCTCGAAAGGCTGAGACCTCGTTCAGGCAAACGTCCAATATGTCTTACCAGCCAATGGGCTTCATGAGAGCCTCCGCAGATAACCGAAACGAGCACACTTAGTCGGAATTGAAACCGTTAGGATGAAAACTGGAGACATACTACGCTCAACCCTTGAATTTCTGGAGATTTGAATTATTCCCGAATCATAATAGCATCCCATCCACTATCATCGAACCAGCCCTGTGCAAACATGCGACCAACGGCAAACCCGGAGCCCAAAGTCTTGTTCCATCCAATCCCAGCCCCACGGGACCTTTTCATATTCGTGCAGAACAAAATCAAACGAAACAGGCTAACATGCTGCAAGGATCCGATTTCTGCTCACACTGCATGACAGACAGGCAGTATTACGAGATCGTCATGTGCTAGAGCGCCGAGTTGCTGAATATCTACTGCCTTCATCATCGATGCAGTCAAATGAATCGAATCGAATTGATTCTTCGGCGCGGTTCCAGGTTGCCCAGAGAACTGGCGGTAATAGCTAAGTCCAAGAACGTTGCTCTCAGCTATATCGAGACGCGGATTGAAGGCGGCATGGGCAAACCCATGTGATAAAGTCACTGGCACCGCCGGCTGAGATGATTGGATTTGGGATTTTCTTTGGTTGCGAGAGCCGGATTGTCCTGCTGGGACTCCGATCACCTTTTCGCACAGGCCCCCAGTTCACTACTCGGCTGCCGAGTCTTTATGCATGTAATGCCTGAAGATCCTCCGTGCAGGTCGCACCGACAGTGGGTCTAATATCCCAAAATGGAGACGATCCACTGTGGCCTGTCCGTAAAAGTCCATGGAGCAACTCGAGCTCCTACTGATAGACCTGTTTTCCGTTATTTTATCGACACGCCTACGGATGAGGATCGCCCAATACCCACAAGAAGCATCAGCACAGAAATAGCATATGCTTTTCGTTTCAGGATAATGTCGATGACTTCGTCCAAGCTGTGGACCGGATAAGCGTTCCCAATAGTCCACTTGCTAATCGGGATGAAATTGGAAACGATTCGGAAGTTGATGATAGACCCTTTCTCCTTTCCAAGGAATCGAATTCTCGCTCCCCACTGCGAGGACATCACGGCTAGAACCCCCGCTTCTTCCGTATCTGGAGAACCTTCGCAGGTAAACTTCTTCTCCGCTTGGATGTATCTTGGTAGTCTTGGTAGCTTAGCCTTGACAGGGAGGGCGTTTGGAATCAGATCGATAGAGTGCTCAATCAGGTCGGTTGGGCAGCCGGTACATAGAGAATGAAGATAAGAATTACCCATCCAGGAAACGCGCGTATGAAAAATACCTCAAAATTACCATGATCCTACCGTAACGGTCTAAAATACTGGTGGATCACGGTATTTTGCTAAATTACCATTGAACTACCGTATCTTGATGTGTACGGTAGTTGGGGTGAATACGGTAAGGCGGAGTAGCATAATATTCTGCGAATTCTATTACACTGGGAGCTTCAGTATCAAGATTAAGGGGTATTCCAAAAGTAGATATAGGGAATACGGTAGTGTTAGGGATCTACCCAGCAGTGCGCTGAAAGTGCGGATCTCGGAAAGTTAAGAAGGTTTCGATGAAGAGAAGAAGCTCTCTGCTATGGAGCGGTAAATATAGGGGTGAATTGGTGGTAAGCGCTGGACTAGTAAAGAGGCACACGCCCAACCAAGGTTGACAAGACTCTGACGCGGCAAGTCTGCCCTAGGCCATATATACAACCCGCTGTATAGGGACAACTGTCCTGAAATTGTCGAGAGAATACGCCTATATGTATAAAGCTTAATGATGGACCGGCAAATTAAGTGCTGTAGACTAGAGGAAAAGGTGTTGTTTCGAGCGTAATGGTCGGAGCTAAGAGGGAAAGCAGAGCCGGACGAGGGAGGCCAGCGTAGATTGCAATTGCGGGATCATAGAAGAGTCGACGAGTCACACCGGAAAGGGGTAACGGAGTTCAGGAGCTTAGTGATCCGGATCAATAGCAAAAAAATGCCTTACCTATAGGACCTAGAGATTACCGGGAGACGAGGGCGAAAAGAAAAATGACCTGGATTGTTGGGTATTGGGGGGGGTGGGGGGGCAAGGGGACTTTATATAACCACGTACGGCGGCGTGGAGGGACAAAGAGAACTAAGCCAAGAAGGTCAAGGCTAAATCTAAAACAATTTCCATCCAATATCCGATATGGTGTAGTGGCTAACATCGCCGTCTCTCACACGGCAGCCGGGGGTTCGATTCCCCCTATCGGAGTACTGCGATATATATTTTTGATTATGGTTCCTCACGTATCACTTTACTTTTTGCACGCACGAAGCCAAGAAGTAAGTAAGTAGGTTTGTAGGCCATATATGTCTGGTAGGTAACTAGCGGGAGTATGGTTGGCTGTTCACTTCAGTCTTCTAGAGTTTAGTAAAACCACCAGGGCAAGAAGGGACAGGGCTGAACGAAGCGTTTGCCAAGCTTGTGGCTACCGAATAGAGATTTCACATCATTCGTATTCGTACACTAACTGTAAATCTCAGACACATCGACCCACCCGACGAGGCAAATAGCTCCCTTTGTACTTAATTACAGGAAGGGAATTGCATGTATCTCCGCCGGTCCCATCATCCATCCAGAAGCCATTCCACACAAAAACCAGTACAATAGTCAATGTTTAGATCGCAGTTGAGGTGACTAATCTGTAGATGGATAAGCCATTTTATTCCCCTTTTCTACCTCTGTCAAGTATCCTTTACGATCTATAACTCTTCAGACTTTCGGACCTCTTCTACCGAGTTAGAATCGATAATATCACAGTCTCTAGCAACATGTTCCAAAGCCTTTTCAGCATTCTCAAGTCCTCACGCCAGGAGGCAGCATCGCAGCAACACTATTCTGGGGGCATGGCCAAACAGAAATTCTCTAGTCCGCCTTCCCCTGTGACAGAAAGAGTTATCGACCAGCAGCCTGTATCACAACACTCATTTCTTTACTGGAGGCACTGACTAAATTTGCTTAGAGTGCCCCCGATCAGATGCAACAGCTACACTTGCGTGGTGGTGGCGAAGGGGCAGACATTTGCTGTGGAGTGTTAGTAGAACCCTGTCACCAACCTCTCGAATTCAGTTTTGCTGATTAAAACTATAGTTGCACCGGGTTTCTGTGCTTCGAGTGCTGTACCTGCTGCCTCTGTTGTTGATGGAGTGGTCCAGTCGTGAGTCAACAAGTTCTTAGTTGTTCTTGGAAATGATATTTGTATGCATCTGACCACAGAAGGAGTGCTAGAACGAGACTCTGTGAAGCCAAACGTCTTTGATAATATACTGGCACAGTTGCACTTCAATGCCTTTTAGAATCCAGGATCGAGTTTCAGGAGTCTTGATATGAATAAACATCTTGACACAAAGATTTGGTTGACTCTATAAGGCTCAACGCCGATCACTAAGACATGCACAATAGTTGAGTGGCCATACCAGGAATACCTGGAAGATTCTGATATTATCGCAAAATGTTCATTATATGTAGAGGTATATTAGTAGTCGGAAATGATGGCTGTTCAAATTCAGTGCTCATGTTTCAGGCTGGAGAAAGAGTCCAGTCCAGTCAGTAGCCACTTTAGGGGCGGATTTCAAAGTCTCAGCACCCCACTGATCTTCGAAGGTATCATAGACCTGGATAATCATTTACATTCAAACCTCGAGCCCCACTTCTTTCAAAGCCCACATCGCTGATGGTCTCCAATCCTCGTCAAGAAGACCCCAAACAGAACGTGCAAGATGCAAGCTCCAGTCCTCCATCCACCACTGGCGCCTGCCATTATGAAGCAAGAGACAATAATGTGCTAGAATAACGAGTGCCATTGAGTCACGTTCCCTCAACAAGTCCACATACTTGTCTGTGAGGTTAAATGACCATCTCAACGCCAGCTCAGCCCTACGTGGTTTGCCCTGGGATATTTCCATCAAGTCTGTTAGAGAGCTAATAGCAGAAGCATAGCAGGCTGTGTCATGAGTGCCGACGTCCTTTCCGTAATATTCATTTAAACGGCTTAAACGTGAAAAGGCTTCCTGGACTTGATCAGAAAGTGGCCATATCTTGTTGTCATCCACGCGGAAGAGCACATCTGAAATTCTCCCCTCTTTGACCCAGTGCCATGTGAGCCCTGTCATTTCGCGGAGCCCTCTGCATAGATCGAACCCTTGAAGAAGGTCATGAATGGGGTCATAAGTCTCTGCAAACGGGGAACACGGCCCCTTTGCGAACGCTAGTTGATAGAGAATACCGGAAAATAAAAACAGGGTATTGCTGTTTTCACAATTGAGCGAAAGAACCTCAGGCCTGAATAGAGCGAGTGCACAATTCTGGTGCTCCAAGGCAATAGAGAAATACTTCGGCCGGTCACTTCGGTTCTCTGTACGTGCGATGTGAAGCGCAGACAATGCTAGCACTCCATGAAGCACAAATGGATATGTCAGGCCCTCCGTGGGCAAGAGAAATTGGAATACATTTTCAACCTCTGTGGTATGTGCCATTGTCGCGTAAGTCGAGGAGCACCAGTGGAGAAGAAGCTCCATGTCGCGAATATTAAGGCGTGATATTAGTGGAATGTTGGCGGCACTCTCAGCCTGCTTGTTTGGTATAGATGTTTGACCCTGTGGAATAGATATCGAGTGTGTCTGAGCGGATGCATGAAAAGGATGGATCGGCAATGAGCAAGGAGAAGACTCTTCGGTGTTCGAGCGGGCTGACGTCACGGAAGCTTCAGAGGCGTACTGGCACACAGTATTTCGGTTCGTGCAATTCGTACATTCAGGGCGGCGCTCGTCACACTGCATATTGTCAGTGATTGAACAAGACACTATATGCATAGTGCAATAAAAAGTAGAAGATTTGCGTACCTTGACCCTACGCTGTTTGCAAGGACTGCATCCATCGCGAGATTTCCGATGAGACCGTCGTGATGGCATGGCAAAATCGCACCAACAACAGGAAGCTATGTAGAGGAAAATACGTCGGGAAGTAAAGTGGGATTATATAAGACGTGGCGGGGCTTTGCACGGTGGAAATATACCGAAGTGATTTTTCAGTCGAGCCCTCAGTCCTTAATGTTGAGTTAGGGTAGTGAAATCCATGGATAAGATCTACATTACATAAGTCGCCCCACCTGCCCAGGTGGATCCAGGCATCAAGATTACCCCTTTCGGCAATTATTTCCATGGTTCGGTATTTCTAATTTCACTGAAAAATGCAGCCTTGAAATTACTGCTGGATAAGCGCAAATAGGGGGTCAAATTGCAAGTTATAGTTGTAGTTGACCTATGGATACTAAAAAGAAGTTATTTTATTTAGTCCAGTGGTCTTCACGGCATTGTATGTGTGCGCCACTACCTATAGTGCCTTGAAAGAATGCTTAGCCTAGCCTTTTCTAGTAACTAAATAGTGCTTGGCGTGGATAACTTAGGCCAACTAAGACCACTAATTTACCTTAGAAAAGACATGAAATACGTTCAAACGATAGGCGCCCGGACGGTGCACCTAACCAGTCCTGACTTCTCTCATATACTCGGACTATGTTTGTCTTGCATTGAACGTAAAACCCTTGTACCCATACTCGAACAAAAAAAAAAAGGAAAGCGTAAATAGCATTAATCCAGTAGATACCTCATAGATCAATAATGGCAGACGTGTATGAATTCATGAGTACTTCCCCCGCGAGAGGGAGAGCATTTCACTTGGGTGAATGAAATTCAATAATAGCATGACTGCAAACATCAACAATCCATCGAAGACATATAAGAAAACCTCATGGCGGAGCAAATATCCGTTGTTCCCCATGGCGTACTCGACCGTGCGAAATATGGAACGAATCATGATGAGAATGTTCGCAACATAGAGAACCGTGATGTGCTTATGCCATATACCCGAGAGCGCCTGTGACTGTTGGGTTGGTGATTTACGGAGGCGAATATGGAATATTGCACTTGTGATAATGAAGAAGCCGAAGAAGAGAACCTGAATAATCAGGCCTGCGACGACAATCTTTTCACCCAAGTGAAGTGAATCCCACGAGCCACCAGCCATAATTCCGCCACCTATAGTCCCGTATATGCAAGTCAGTCTAATACCTTGCTGGAACAACCAAACGATGAGGAATTCTTCGCTTACCAGCTGCCTGAACTGAGAAAGATAACACGTCTCCAGTGACAAAGAATTTGGTCAACCATTTTTTCTTGAATATGCAGAGCTTCTCTGAATCGAGACGTAGGACCATTCGGTCTAGTATCATGTAAATCGAAGCGGCAAATAGTGCGGGGGCAAGCAGAAGGAGCAGACTTTGCTGGATATAAGGGCCCATGGTCCAATTGGGACTCTCTTGGCTAGATAGGATGCGTCCAACATATCCAACCCATTCGACTGCATATAGGAAAATCATCATATCAGTTTTGTTTCCCGGCCGGCTCGCGATGAAGGGACAAAGAGATACACTTACAGAATCCGCCTATGACAAACGGAATGAAGAACCACGCGCGAAATCTGGCCAGTTGGTAAAGATGTACAAACGTAGTTAGACCGAATAGTACCGTAAAGATGGTAGCCGCGATCAGAGATGGAGAGTATCGATAATAAGCCCATGCTGCAGTTTCGTTGCTGGACTGAGTCGACATCTTTCTTTTCCACCAGTTGCTGCCTTATTATATTGAAAGGACAAATAAGGCAGAGGATTCAAGATATCGAATGAACGAAAGTAAAATCGTACGGCCCTGTTTGATCTTATATTCTTCTCTGTGTTGAACTTTATTTGGTTCATTCTCGTATTTTCGTACACTAACGATAAAGTACCGTCGCTAGGACTCTATGCCCCACAAGTGGACCCTTGGTGTACTTCAGCCTGATTTTTATAGTCACACCCTTAAAGATTTCTTATTCGCACCCTCCCTATTCTTTAACAGTAGAAAGTAGTAAACATGCGGGGTACTCCGTACTGGTCGCAATGCTTTCGTATTCGTACTCTAACTTTAGCAGCTCGGGCGAGGGAATTATAGCCCCATTGATGATGCCCCTAGTGGCAGCTGGATAGAGTTCCATCGTATTAGGCTATTTTACCTGAGAAACAACCGCTGCTCTTCTCTTTCTTCCAATTCTCTCAATATATATAGCCCGGGTGACTGGTTTTGAATCGGTTGTGTGAATCCCACCCTTTTATTTTCTCCTGCATCCAAGCTAGATTTGTTCTTCCTTTATCCATCACCCACATTAGCGACTCGTTCCCTTCTATACAGCCCAGCAATGGCAAACGATGATGACTTTGCCCTTTACAACTATGATCCGAGTGTCGCTGCAAGTGTGATTTTTGCGCTGGTCTTTGCCACTAGCGCAGCAGTTCACATTTGGCACGCGTTTTTCAAGGCAAGGGCATGGTTCTTCACAGCATTCACCATTGGCTCCATTAGTCAGTACCCTTCTCATACATGGATTCTGTGATGTATCACAGTCACCCTCTTCTTGAAGCCTGCTGACACCAATTAGTGATGACTGCGGGATACATTAGCCGCGCTATTTCTGCCAAGAGCCCAAAAAGCCTCGCTCCGTACATTAGTCAATCACTCCTGATCCTCCTTCCTCCTTCACTTTATGCAGCGACGATCTACATGTTGTACGGACGCATTGTATATTGCACGAAGCGTCCCGATTTATCTATCATTGCTCCCACAAAAGTGACAAAAATATTTGTTGTCGGCGACGTCATTGCATTCCTCTTACAATGCAGTGGAGGTGGCCTTATGGCAATATCTGGACTGTCTAGTACTGGACAAAAAGTCATTGTTTTTGGTCTCTTCTTCCAGCTACTTTTTTTTGGCTTTTTCCTTTACGTGTCCGTGAAGTTTGCGCTTCGAATTCGTCAAGCACAGGGAGGCTTCCTGGGGGCCCCTTGGGGGACTCTCCTGCACATCCTTTTCTTGATGGCTGCCTTGATCATCTTCCGATGTCTGTATCGGGTGGTAGAGTTTTTGCAAGGACACGATGGCTATCTTATTTCACGTGAGGTATATATGTATCTCTTTGACGCCCTTCCTATGCTTGTTGTGCAGCTACTGTTCCATTACTGGAAGCCGTACAAAATGCTCAATTCTGGTGCTGAGCTTGGAAAAACCCCTAGTTATGTTAACCTTCATGCTATGGGGTAATTCGGCTTCGCAACTTTACGCACAAATCTTTCTTGCACTGTTTTTGTCAGTTATGTTGCATCTTGTGTGTTAGAAGGTTATATACATCATGTGGTATTGTCCACTTTGGCAGAGAGGAAGTCCCAAGGCGTGAACAGATCGAACATATCATTTTACAGAACATAAATACTCTTGTGGTCGAAGCTTTCTCCATTTAGAATCCAAATTACAGTAAATTTCCTATATTCATTTGGCTGTCCAGACTGTGACCAGGTGCGATATATATATTTGAGAACTTGCAAATATAAAGGGAATACTATGCGAAACGTCTGATAAAGTTCGCATCATTTGCCACAAGTGAACTTAAATTAATCAAACATATCAAACAGCAAATATACGGCACAAAGGAAGTTCTCATAGCATAGTGATGATCCATAAGAGGCTAATTAGCCACGCAGCTGTGTCTCTAACCAATCGACGATTGATCGACCTACTACTTCCGTACCAGCCGCACGTGAATCTGGAACTACGCCGTTTCATCTTAGTGTACGAGTACGACAGTTTTATAGTGTGGATCTCTTGAGCCGCCCGAGTCGTAATCGTACACTAACGCTCTTACCCGCAGCCAATGATTGGCGTGGCTCGGCCGCTAAAATTTCTACAATGCCGAACCTTAGAAGCTGCACCATCTAGACAATAAGGCCCGAAATCATATTCGCGCCTTTGGGCCATATAACGTCAATTATGGAACATGCGAAGTATTCATGGCTCGGGGAAATATAGCCAGTCGGTAAAACGAATACGAGCAGACCTAAAAATGATTTTAAAAACGGTACAACCCCCTTCGAATATCAATTTAGAAGAAAACAGAAAACGAAATAACCTCAGAGTTTATATTGTCAGCCAAATCACATATCATGGTTTCTATGCGACTTGAGCCCAGACCTACATTCATGGACGCCGAAAACAATGGAGCAAGTGACGAGCTGTGAGTGACCATCAAATATGCTCCTCCAAAACTGCATGGCTAATGTCTATTGACCACGAAGCACGGCGCAAGAGTCGCATCGCCACCATGACTCAAAATAGATTGAATATCCGTGTTCGTAAGAGCTCTGTTATAGAGCATCTTCAGATGTGTATGGATTTGGCGAGATCCCCCGTTAGCGGCGGTGAATATTCCGAGAGTTTGGAAGCCTGGTTATACACACATGTTCTTATTATGGGGACATGGGTTGCTGACCGAGAAGGATGGGTCAATCATCCTTGATCGACGGAATATCCGTAATATCCAGTTTACTTGGTCCAGCTATAGAGTGTGCACGTTAGTAATAAATTCGATCACTTGACTTATGTCCGAGGGAGAATTATAGAATGTAAAGGTCGGATGGTAATTTCCTCGATTGCGAATTCGTCTGCTACGTTGCCGCTCTGAAAGCTAGACAGACGACAGGCGAGGGGCATGCACATGAACCAGATTTCACTTCTGTGGGGAGTAACATCGGCGATTGCTGAAGTTAGGGAGGTGCGTCAGGTGGGATAGCAGGCCAGTAGGACCCAGTGTGCGAAGGTCCATCCCGGCCCGGTGTCGGAAACTAATTATTGCTAATATTGCTGTCTGAATATGCCTCATGATGTCTGACTATACACCGCCTTTTCGCACCGCTCTTACAGTGTATTGTAAATGAAGCTCTCAAATGGAAGCCTCCCGTATAAATATATTGAAGCTATTCCCACTATACAAATCTTTGCAATCTTCCGTTTCTAGGCGTTGAGTCCTCTCATATATACCATATTCTCAACAATTTCAAAACCCCCAATCTCATCGATTCCACAGCCCCCTCGCCGTATGTCACTATCTATTCTCATCGACATCTATCCTCATCGATGCCGACCGTACAAATCTGACCGTACAAATCGCCATCCATCCTTATAGATTTCAAGCACGTTACTTACTTAAGGGCTCTGTTATGGTAATTCAGGTATTCATATTTTCTGCCGTCAAATATTCAGGCATATTAAGGCAACAATATTACTACCTACACCGAGTGGGTCGGATGGCAGAATATTTTCGTATCAGCAAGGCTTTGATGCCAGGAACTTATTATGCCGTTCAGCTGAAAATATAATCTACAACATAAACTTACTTGCTCGGTCCAGTTACGGATACCCTCCAAATCCGGCATGAAATCACTATGTTGTAGTATGTCTCAGCCCCTAGACCTGAGGGATACTTCCGAGGTCGAACAGGAACCTTGGAAATTAGATGGTGACATAAGCAGGCTTGGCGGCCCTGGTATCTCAGAAGTTTTTTTTTTTTTTTGAGTATCCTCGAGCTAGAACCCGGATTCTGTCACAACCTGTATTATTTGCTTCGCTGCACTCAGCAAAATTAACAATTTGCAGTACACTGTATTAGGGCGGTGTATAGAGCGGTACTGATCCAGGTATCAAGGCATCAAAATCCCCTTAAAAGGGGCCCATACGTCTTCGTAGGCTGTTGCATCTTTTGACAATAAATATGGTGAACTTGACTGAAAGCATCCTGACGAAGACAACAACCTCCGTACGCTATTCCCAGATCTGCAAAAGCCAAGATGCCAAGTGCCAAGGCGCGGGTCGGTGAATTATCCTGGTGTGTACTAGCAACTCTTGCCAAGGTTGTATTTGTTTCTCACCGTCATCTTTATCAGATCCCATCTAATCTGATTAACAACCATTAAGTTAGACTCACCACGGAACCAAGGCTTGGCAGGGTCTTGGAACAAGCTTGAAAACTTAGACAAAGTTTTCTCGCTTCTATTCGTCACTTTATCGCGGATCCAATCCATCGGCCCACCTTAATGAGGCTATGCAACTCGTAGTTAGACCTCAGTGTCTCTGATTACTTGCAGAAAATTCTGCGTTCAACTGCCACAAGGGGTGGTGACGCTCCGTGAATCTGTGGATCCTGAGCAGCCATGGCATTTCTATGCCTCTCTTGGCTTCCATGGTACGTATTCTCGACTATACCATTACGAATTGATGATTATAGAGCATTTAGTCGATTTTCCGCAGAGAAAAGTAGCAACATTTGTAATGGCTTACATGCCATCCTTCCCCAAGAAGTAAATTTGAAATTCTCTCCACCATCTTCTCGGTGGAAGGAAAAGAAACTCACACACCGCGATGAAAAATTTGATTCTTGTCTGCTCTCTGTATCAGGTGGCATTGGTGACAGCGAATGCAGTATGCGCAACTGCGTGCCAAACCGCGCTGTCTAGCACCGAATTTTCCGGGATTAGTCTCGCTGAGGACTACTATTCAGCTATATGCAAAAATGTCCTCCAGGTGAAGTCAACATTTATCTGCATGCGGACGTATTGCTCCGCAGACGAAATTTTGGAGGGATGGAAAGGCCTTGATCAGTCATGAGGGAGATGGGGGAGTCAATATTCTACCATGGTCTATTGTCGACGACGTGACTGAAGCTGAGGTTAGCTCATGGCCTATCTTAACTTATGAGGATAGGCAAGCTGGTACCAGCTTTAATACCTCGGCTTCTGTTGATCAAACTCTTTTTGACTTTGCTTATACAACAATGGCAAGTCACAATATTATCTTCCTGTCTATCTTGTGGCTAATTTGTCTTTAGTTTGATTGGGATAATCAACTTATCACACGAACGCATTATGGGTAACCGAAGATGCCACCCACTTTGTCATACCTCAACTTTACTGACGGTGGATCCTTTTTATAGCTATGCAACTGTCGGTTTCTGGGGGCTGGTAGTCCTTTTCGGCACCCTTAATAATATCCTTCGACATTTGACCAATTCGTCTGCCTTTCGCTCGGCATTCACCAACAAATTGCAAGGATTCATCCTCCGATACTTGGCCGTACCACCTGTTATGAAAAACAAGCAAATGACTCGCTTTTCCGGATTCTCTACGACCCCAAGACTATGTGCAATTACGATTTCGGCATTCTTCTTGATCAACATAGTTCTCATGTGTGTTGACTACCATGCTTTTGAACACAACCTTTAGTAAGATCACATTAATTGGCCTCGCTACCTTTTGCGAATAAAGTATTTGACTGGCTAATTTCCACCTAAAAAGCTTCACCCAGAAGTCCACACAACTTTGGCGGTACATTGGAGATAGGGCGGGAGTTATGGCAATCAACAATCTGCCAGTGATGTGGCTTTTTGCGACAAGAAATAACTTTCTCTTGTGGGCGACAGGCTGGGACTTTGCTACATTCAATATGTTTCACCGCTGGATAGCTCGGGCATGTGGTCTAGAAGTGTTTGTTCATGGGATGTGCGTCTGCATCTATCAAAACCTAGGTGAGTCTGCCGCTGGATTTTCCAGATGCCTTCAACGTACATTAAAGCTGACACTAATATTCCAGAACTTGGAACGGAATATTTCCTTCTTCTTTGGAAAAATACCGACTGGTTCATGGCAGTTATTGCAAGTCTAGAATTCATCTTGTCTCTACTTTTCGCTAACTTGGTTTAAAAGGCGGCCTCCTCGATAATCCTCACATGCCTTTTAGCAAGCTCTGGAATCCGAAACGCAGTCTATGACTTGTTTCTGATCGTGCACCAAGGTTTTTCCTGTCTGATCCTTATTGCACTGTGGTAGTGAGTACTGTCCGCAAACATGTGGTTCGGGAAAATGACTAACCATGAGGGTACTCTAGCCATTTGATGGTTGATGGGCCCGACTACGTCGTTTTCATCTGGCCTTGTGTTGCTATTTGGTCCTTTGACCGACTTGGAAGAATTTTGCGACTATTGATTTGGAACAAAGTCACCGCATACTCATCTGCGGAGTATAACAGCGAGGCCAATGTCATCTTGATCAAGGCCCGAGTAAGACAGGGTTTGTCCCTGAGTCCCGGGACCTATTTCTACGTCTACGGTTGGCGCTCGGTCAAATTCTGGGAAAGTCATCCATTCACGCTCAGCGGCTGGAATGAGGTGACTACGGGCGAGGAGTCCTATACTGAACTTATTTTCCTCGTCAGCATACGAGACGGGTTTACCTCCAGGCTGCGAAGGCAGCTATTGCATCATGGGAATTCCGAGTCCGAGCTGGCTGCTTCATCCGCCGTGAGAAAGGTAACTCTATCTGTCGAGGGTCCGTACGGAACAAGCTTTTGCCCATGGAAATCTGAAAGCGCCATCTTCATTATCGGAGGGGCAGGTATCACGGTTGCGACTTCTTTCATGCAACAGCTGCTGGACTCTCCTCGCTCGGAGAAATATCTGAAATCAGGTATAAAGACCATCAAAATTGTTTGGGCTGTTAGAAACGTTAGGCTCTATCAGTTTGTGCGCGAGCGCTATATCTCTACCTGGGAGCACGCGCTTACATCAAAGGATGTCGAACTGTCTCTGGACATTTACCTAACATCCTCGTCCAAGTTGAATGATGAGATCTCAACGCCAACGGAGCACGTCTCCCAGCCTTTCGAACCTTCAGGGGATACAAAGTCTGATTTTTCGCCCATATCGTCGGTCAAAGCTGAAATTTTGACCAAAAACGTTCTCTATCAAGGGGAATCTAAGCAATCGGGGGATGGGTCATTGAAAACGACATTCCACCACGGAAGGCCGCGCATCAGCGATATAGTGGCAAGTCATGTTGGAGCCCTCGATTCTTCTGGGGGCAAGAACCTCGCCCTGGTTGGCTGTGGTCCAAAGGCAATGTCTCATGACATACGCCTCGCTTTTGACGATGTTTCCAAGATACCAGACGTCAATGTGGATTTCCACCTGGCTCCTTTCGGTTGGTGACCCAAACAGCGATCAACTGAATAAGGCTCTTGTTTTTTAATTGGAGGATTGTTTTATACTACGAGGAAGCTAGGATAGAGATCAAAACATCACTTGTGTTTTCCCATGCATGTATGACGTTCAGCGGATTTTTCCTAACGTTATATCTTTCTCTTTACAGCGTTGTTTTGGCTCACAGATATAAGGATATAGGGCTATTCTCTTTTGAAAGGCCAATGGAGAAATTTACTATGTAGTATTAACGCTGATGCCGGCAATTCCCGTTAGCTATGAACGTTTCTGGACTATAAAAACGCTGCTTTGATGTCGGCCGACCCATAATCCCCAGTTTGAGACCAGATATACTGATTCACGGAATACCAGCGATGCTTGGTGCTGATAGAGCAGAGCTTTGTTTATGCATTCCGCTTTCATGTTCTCGCTTTTTCAGATTCAGTTCAATTCAATTCAAATTGAATTTACTTCAGAAGTCCCTTTTAGAAGGATTAATTTTATGAACCTTATAATCTAGGTATTCAGACATAATAACTACAACATTAGTTTTCATGACTTTGGATGTTTGCTTGCAAGGTATAAATATCAGGCGGGATCTCTCTTTCTTCTTCTTTCCCACCTCATCGTCAAGTGTCCTAGTGCTTATTAGCCTTACGTTTCCTCACCTCACTGGTGTTTCTTTTCTCTAACCATCAACACCTCTTCTTCTTCTTTCTCTAACCATCAACACCTCGTCTCCTTCTTTCTTCATCCATCCACACCTCTTCTTTCTTCATCCATCCAAAACTCGTCTTCTTTCTTTATCTATCAATACATCTTCTTCTTTCTCCAACTATCAACACCTCTCATTCTTCTTTCTCTAGCCATCAACACCTCTTCTTCTTGCTCTAGCCATCAATATCTCGTCTTCTTCTTCTTTCTTTCGCCATCAACGCCTTTCATTATGGCAACCAACCCAACCGCCGCCGAGATCGAAGGTGGCCCTATCTTCAAAGAGTCTGCCTTTAGCTCATTCCTGTGTGTTTTGCTCGGCAATAACGACCAGTAGCTGGGTGATTGGTGTGACGGCGATAAAGTTGTCAAACTTCACTTCAGGTCATACCCTGACTTTTCCGAGCCGCGCATTGACATCCGACTCACGATCAAGCGAAATGAGGATGGTGTCCCAAGTGCTGAGTGTCCAGCGAATGCAACCTTTCGCATTTTCAATAACCAGATCCAGTGGTATTGGCCTGTTCAATCAGACTCACACATACGGCAATCAAACCCACAAAGCGCGGGCTATTCGTGACATCTTCTACAATGACGATCTATTCTATTTCGTTGTCAAAGGACCTCATCTCGACGATATTATCAATGAGCTCACAGTCTCTACGGACAATACCCCTCGGTTTCCATTCGCTGGGTTCTTCGAAAAACATTTCGATAAGCCTGTGACGATCCGGTCATCAGTTGTCTCCGCCTTTGGATCTGCCAGTTGTTCTGCCGCAGTTGACCGCCTGTAGAGACTTCTGCCAGATGATTCCGCCCTTGGTGTTTGTTTGCATCTGTCAAGTGTTTGTCTGGACGGGACCCACCCTACAACATTTATGGTCCTATCCCTATAGATTCTTTTTCTTCTTTTCTTTTATTCTCTGTACTTAATATTTTCGTTTAATGCACTCTTTATTCTGAAGACCTGGCTGGTAACAAAGCCGGTTGTTCAGTATGGAAACTATACCCCGAAGGATCTCTGTGACCTACAATTTGAGGCTTAAGCAGTAATTAAAATACCTTACCCACCTAGGTAGGTACCCAAAATTGGATGATGATATGAGCAGGCTTGGACTCAAAATTGGATGTTTTTTTAGTATCCCTAGGAAAGAAATACGACATCATCATGAATCTCCACCCTATTCTCCACTTAACGTCATTTCAGAAAAGATATTTGGACAAGGTCTACTCCATACATGGATTCGTATAGGACTCGTATATTTAACCAAATCCGGTAAGAAATCCGAGGATTCTCATGGAGCAATTTAAGATGCGATAGTTATATACTGGGCAGCATGCGCTTCCGAGACTCAGTTAGTTTAGTATATTCCTACCATTCCACCAACGAGCATGTTTCAGGTTATCTCACTCTCCGTTCTGGTCCTATCCGCCACTTTGGCCCCGGTTTTCGCCAGCTCGCCGGCTTCTTCTCACAACACTACATGCGCAACGCTTGTGAAGACATTCGAGTGCCGTTGTGGACATGCTGGTTTCCTTTCGCTCCCTCATGCAAACATCACTGCCCCCGAAGAGGCTCGAAAATGCGCGAGCTACAGTAAGGACGTCCTGTGGATCTCCAATTGAACTCGTTCCTATCTATATCGCGATTGCTGATCATTGTCATACAAACAGAGTTGATTGATGCTCGTGGTACGGCTGAGCCACAGGGGGTCTCGACCATGTTCTACACTATGGTCAAGGACATACTTGCCAACACAACCGGCGGTGTTAGCCAGCCTGTCGAATATCCAGCAGGTGCTGATCAAAACACCACTAGCGGTGAGAAATTTGTACTGGATGTCATAAATCAAGGTCTTCGTGACTGCCCTGATCAGAGCTATGCGCTTTTTGGGTACTCTCAAGGCGCAAGCCTGATTCTCAACGCACTTGATCAACTTGACGTTCCTGCGCTAGGCTCGGTCAAGTCGGTTATTCTCGTTGGGAACCCTTACCGCATCCCCAATAAACGATCGAACGTGAATGGTGCTTCCCAGAGAGACCATGCAAAATCGGTTGGAATGTTTGCGATGTCCGCCATTGAAAACAACAGTACAGTGCCTCAGCTCTCAACCGATGTGGATCGAAGTGGCAAAGCATTGGATTATTGTCTCGAGGTAAGTCCCTAGAGACCTAGTCCATTACATATATTGAGGTGCTTGGACTGACCATGTCATTGCTTTGGATTTTTGATACAGGGTGATGGGGTTTGCTCTTACGACAAGACCTGCTCTTGTAGCATGCCGGCCGGTCACCTTAGTTACGGGTTGGCTGATGCTGTCCAAAAAACGGCCTTTGAGCACGTTGTTTCCCGGATAGATAAACGTCGGACCAACAACCTTATGCGCAACTGAGCTTCCGTGTAAATTCGTCCCCAAATTAACTTCACTTCTCCCGAACCATGTTATAAAGCAGATACCGTACTAAATGAGATCAACCGTTTCATCGATATAAAGCGTTCAAAGTTTAACTCGGCGAACGATTTCCTTACTGAGTTTTAGAGATAGTATCACGTACTCTCTCGTTTTAAAGTTCAACCTTACCCGTTCTACGCGCTTGGCATCGTTCTTCGGGAACTAAAGACCGAGATTCCAAAGGTTCAGTTTATCACTAAAGAGATCGCTAAGTTGGAACCGAAAGGTATCACACTCTTTGACGTGGAACAGTACTATAAAGCCCTGCTTGCTGCTGTAGAGCTTGATGCTGACGGCACTTCAAATACTGCCTAGTCTACCCGCGGAGGTAGAGGTGGTAGAGGCCGTAGAAGAGGCCGTGGCGGCCGTAGTAGCCGCGGTGGAAGACAGAGCACTGAGAGCCAGTCGAAGGACGATTGTTGAACTCCCATGCATGCATGCATGCATGATTGTTTGCTGCAGACTGAGCCTTCTTTTGTTTGCTATTTGTTATCCTTCTGCCCGTTGCTTCGGCTCTGCGTTATTCTCGCTATATATCCATCCCGCTTTGCTTTGTTTTTCCTCTTCTCCTTGAGTGCCCAGATGTATTATTAGCTAGGAATGTTTCCTTCAACTGAATCATAGTTTATTGTTCTACTTAACAAGCTAGAATGCTTATCCCCAATCCCGGATAACAACGTTGGCTGGAAGCCAGCTGCACACACGCATGCAGTCAACCATGGAGCACGTAGCTACGACATCAAGGCAGTCGATATAAGGAAAAATCCTCCACCGAACCCAATCAGTTTTCTCAACAAGGAGAACACTGGAGTTTGCGATATTGCCGTGAATTGCCAACAAATATGCGGAGGGACAATGGGGGATTTTCACGTTTCGAAATTCTTTTTTCGATGTGAAACATCGCATAATTATCTATCAATTGAATTGCCAAACCGGCATATTTTCGTCAATTCAACATAGCGGTAGATTGGCATTACAGATTTGCAGAGGATTGATTTCCTTCCACATTAGTCCCCTTTCTTAAGGACATTCTCCGTTTTGAAGTTTTTCTGACTCTTCCCAAAGTCTTGCAGCTTCGCGAAAGCCTTCGTTATCTCCGTAATGCTTTGCGTCGCATAGTCTAACAAAAATATGTCAGCAAATCAAAGACCACAGATGGGAACAAATACGTACAGCAACCAACAAGCATCCAGATGAAGTTGAAGAAGAAGTAATAGAACCAGAAGTAATATCCTTCTGGTCGACAGTACGAGATTTCAAGCAGACTCGTTGCATAATAAAGAACATCACCATACACCTGGCCCACGGAAATCAGAAGCTGTAGAGCATGACGTGCGGGATGCTGTACTGCAATGCAATATGCGATACAGAACGCAAGAGGGCCCCATGCGAACTAGCAAGGTGGTCAGTAACATGTAAATTTCATCTTTGAATCAGAGGTATGTGGACGCACTGCAGTAACAGCTTCCATACAGATGAGGAAGGGATCGGATGTCAAGTAACGAGAGTCAGAAAGAGAATACTCCTTCCATAGTTGACCGAATAGTTCTTGGGAGCCTGCGAGCGTTTTGTGGTTGATGACAAAATATGCTTCGAAAAAGAGATGGATGAATCCCGCTGGTTTGTTATATATAGATAAGCTTATGCTCGAAGGTCTGTCTCATTTAGTAAAGGAGAACGGAGAATGTAGAACTCACTTAGGCACATCCAAACAAAGGCAAGCTTATCTGATTGACTAGCAGCCGGTCGCACACGAGATATGATAATCAAGGCTATTCCCAATACAGCTACCCATAGAAAGCCGAATTGAATAATTATCGAGATTGCAGAGCTTTCATTGTCCACATACTGGGGTAGATGTATGGTAGGTGGATAGTAGTTGTGAGAAACCAAGGTTGCGGCATTCGCGAGCTGAAGTGGATCCGTCATTAGAGCTGTTGTTTCTTAGAACAAGAGTGATGTAGGGTTATAATAGAACGTACCTTCCAGATATTTAGTGATACTTATATCGATCCAAGAAGCCCTGGGGGTCCGCGGAACCCGGGACTTCCTCGGATACTCCAACGTCCGAGTCGACCCACGCGTAGACCTGACGGCTAGTTATTCAGAAGGTATTGCTAATCAGATATCAACCTTGCAAAGCTTATAGCAGACATAAAGATAGAATAGCAATCAAAAACCTATTTAATTCTCATTGTTCTCACCGTAGGAGATCACCTGGCTAGTTGTATATTTTTCTATTTAACCCATGAGGCCAATATCATGTTGATTATAAAAACAGCGTTCTATACAGCATGTATGTGAGAGCAAAAATAGTATATGAAAAACACTATGAATATGAAAATTCCAATCTTGTACTGTAGAAAGCAAATGAAAGTTTTTTGTCTGTCTGTACGCAGCAGTGAGATAATGGCCTTTTCCAGATTCCCTGGCCAGAACCCAACCGCCGGAATTTATTGGCACGCTTGTGCACGGCATGTGGGAAGTCAACTGGCCAAAGGGGCGAGTGGCTCACCTAGAGGACGATATCCACCCGGTCGTCCATCGGGGCTTTCCCATGGCATCCTTTTCGGCCTTTACGTTCTTCCACTTACAACACATCACATGCGCAGGAAGCCGCCAAAGCTACGCGAGACTGTTGGTTGCATGGGTGCCTGAGGCACATAGCCCCACATGGGACAGATACATCCATGTAGTAGATAGATTCTCTCTCTCTCCTTCTCTCTCTCCTCCCTGTCTACTTCACACATTACGAATCTACCTGCATTGTTTCTCCCTCTGAATCATATCATTGATTAGAAACACGTCCATTACCGCCCCATTGTATCCTGCCAAGAAGCGTGGCAGGTCCCGAGAACTGACGTGATTGTGAATACTCGTTACTCCGCTAGCAGTCACATTGGCGAGGCCAACTGAATTATTTGTCATCACAACCAGATGCTGATTACTAATATAGTTCGGGCGTGGCTCCCGAGATTTCCTCCCCACTTTCCTGGCCAATAACGTCTAGTTTCTTGTCCCATCTTTCTATCACCGCGATTAATCTCATACCGATGAAATATCACCATGGCGAGCACATCAACTTTGACATTAAAGCAGAACCGGCGAAAGCGACCATCATTCAGCCCTGTTAAGACTAGGCATTCATCCCTCCCACCTTGGGCCAGGTCCGAGTTCCCAACCTTGAAAACTGAGGAATCTGCAATCAACTCAGCGTATTGTATTGAATCATCCGCCCTCGACTTTAACGAGTTTTCACTGCTTGATGATGGATCGACCCCATCCTTAGGGAATAGATATCATGACTTGCTCTTTGAATACCTACGAGAGCATTTCGGGGTTGAAGACATGTGGGTTATGCAGCCATTCATATTCCTTCGTTGCTCTGACCGACCGGACCCCACTCAACGCCCTTTTACCATATCGGGCTGCTTAGCCTTATGGCTGGGAATGGATGACCCGCTGCCCACTCTCGCTCCTGGTTCTTCTGGGGGGAGACGGAAATAGACAAGTTCGTTCACGTGGACCAAAATCTGGCCCAGGACTTGAAACCGTATAGGATGCCAAAGCCAGAAACGCTCCTTATGGTTCTCATGCAGTTCAGATTCAATTCAGATTCAATTCAGATTCACTTCAGATTCAATTTTACATTATAAGTTCTTATACCTATATATTGAATCCTATATTATACGTGTCATGATAGATGGCTTCTTCCGTCTAAGAAAGGAGTAAGATCCAATTGTTATATACGATAATACTCCTAGGTATACTACTAAATAGACTCTTGATTTCTTCGAGGAGCTTAGGGTTATTATGAACAAGTGACATAGAAAATGTTACAACGCCTCTTCTGCTACCGCCTTCCTAAGTAGCTGCACCGTCCGCTATCCTCGGTCTTTTATTAGTCGATACTTGTCCGGCAGGATAGCGGGCGTCAAAAACATTGGAGTGGAGGCACAAAAGGAGGTGGGGCCGGAGGAAAACCCAAGGGTGGACCCTGCGATCGTGGATTCTGAACCTACCCAGGACGCCCGGCGTCAATCTGCTACCCAGGAGAAAATCCAGCTTGATGGTGATCTAAACATAGATCCAGCTTTGCCTGGTCAGGACCCAAATCTGCCGGTTGCATCATCATTACCTAACCTGCTTCATGAATCAATGGAACCTGAACAACCACCACTGCGCCGGTCAACTAGGATCCATAAGCCTAACCGTGCCATGTTGGAGCATCTGGCTGCTCACTGCGCCGGCTTGGACCCATCTAAAATAGTTGTCTTTGCTGATCAGATGAATGAAGTTATCCTGTCTGTCTTTGCGACTGCCACAGACAACAAAGCTGCTATAGAAGGTGACATCGAAGACTCCGCTCCGATTAATAACAAGTTGACACCGCGTGACGTCGGCTATATACCCAATGGATGGGTTGACGCTATGAACTACGTTGAACGCGAGAAGTGGTTGATAGCTGCGCACATTGAATTGAAAGCGTACATCAAGAACGGCACCTAGAAGACAGTCGATCGAAAGTCAAACAAGACGAATTGTAAGCCGCTTACCTTACGTTGGGTCTTTGATATTAATAAAGATATAGGCCGCTACAAAGCCCGCCAAGTTACACGTGGATTTAATCAAATTAAGGATGTTGATTTCCACGAGGTTTATACCGTGGTTGTAAAACCTATATATTTCAAAGTTTTCTATGTAATTGCTATAGCTTTGGACTGGTTTCTCCACTATGTGGATATTAAGACTACTTTCTTGAATGTAGATATTAAAGAGACCACATCTATTTCGGGTGGAAAGCAGAGTCACTTGACGACCACGATCCCGAATATTTAGAAGACGATGGGTTGGAGGCTATACGTCTGGAGCTCAATAGTCACGACCCTATCGAAGGATATGCCGTGAAGGACATTGGGTGGATGAAAGTTGCTATCTGTGGCGCCGGGCTGGAGGGATTTTCTAAGATGGACGATTTTCTAAGATGGGCCAGCATGGCGAATGGGATAGATATTACGAGTGTCCTCCTGAAATTTGTCACTACTTGTAGTCCTGGATATAAGAATCTAGACAGCTGCCGAAATGAAACAGCAATACTAGTTTAATGATGTAGTCAATCATAGGGATATTACTCAATTTATCCACTCAGGCTTCTCCGAACAGCGATTTCCATCTATTCATCATCGCGGATATCGATGACTGTCTGCTTCCATTTCCGAGCCGGGACATGACGCCGGAACAGAATGTCGATCTCACGGAAGGATCTGTTCTTCATCTCTGGAACCCAGATCCAAGACATGGCGGTGCAGAAAAAGGCGGTACCAGCCCAGATGTAGCCGCTCTTGCCGCCCAGGTCCCATTTATCAGTGTTGAGCATGTAGCTGGAAAGGAAGATGCAAGGAATATTGACCAAGTAGTAGGCACCTCGTCCAACACCGGTTGTCAGTGGCCTGAGACGAACGGAAGATGTCTCGCCGATGATGACCCATGAGGCAGGGGCAGGTCCCAAGCAGAAAAGGACGGATACTATCAAGCCAAGTGATGCTTGCGCATTGCTAGCGGCCTTACTAGCGCCAACTGAAGCCGCAATACCGAGCGCAATCAAGAATGTACAGTTGATGAGTTGACCATAGACATAGATTGTGCGTCGGCCGAGGTATGTGGTGATGATCCAAGAGAGCATGACCATGATCCACTGGAGGGCAGAAGTAATGAGACCAAGTGCAAATGCGGTATTGCCTGGCATGCCGGCCTCTGAGCTGGTGTTAGTCTGCTATGAGGTTGCAGGAAATGGCTCGACTCACGTTTGAAAAAGAAAACCGCTTGGTTAGCAATTAGATTGCCCGTTAGATTCTGAGATGCGTACACACAGCACACAATCAATGTGCGGTAGCGATCGGTACCTCTCCACAGTTCAACAAGACTGGGCTTCTTCTCAGTCTTCTCGAGTTCGATCGTGCGACGCATCATTGCGACTGCGTCAGCGGGATTATCATTAGCACTCGCGCGTCCAAGGCGTTTGACAGCCTTCTCTGCCTCAGCTAGACGGCCCTGCCGTACGAGCCACCAGGGCGATTCAGGCGCAAGGAAGAGTAGGATAGCGAGGGGAGTAGGAAACATCCACTGGAGTGCGATGGGAACTCTGGGATGACGGTTAGTACGGTGCTCCTCGATGGCACCTATGGAAGTGGACGAACCTGTACGAGGACGAGTCAGGCTTGGATTGGTAGTGGTAAGTGATACCGCCGACTATAATCGACCCAATCGCCCAGAACATCTGCAACATCTGCGTCGCTGGAGCTCTCAATCTCATTGGCACAATTTCGGCGCAGTAGGCGGGTGCATTGGCTATAAAAATCCCCCACGGGAGGCCTTCCAGGATCTGGGACGCAAGAAACATCCCCTGGCTGTTGCTGAAATAGAAGATGAAGATGAAGCCGTTCAAGAACATGAGACCGCCAATGGTTGCCCATCGATATCCAATCCAACTGGTAATGGGACCTGCCATGAATACACCGATGAAGGCACCGACTGGCCCGCTACACTGGAATGCTGACTGCCATGAAGCTTCGATAATCCACTCATCTTTTTTTTCGCTGTATACACCAAAGTGCTCGGCGAATTTTGGTGTCGCTATGAACTGTCCCATTAAGAAAACACAGTATGACTCCATGATCTATCGTGACGTTAGAGAAATGATCTGCCTATCGTGGGCAAGAGCTTACAATGGTGCATGACATCACGAATGCCCACCAGCTGGCAGCGGGATAAGCCTTGACAGCCTGGATCACAGTCATACTATGTTCGAGCACTTCGGCATCGATGGCGCCCGCTCTGTCGTAGTCGACCTTCTCGCCGACATCGTAAACAGGTCCGCCCATGGAGGTGGGCTGCGGCTCGACCTCTGACGCTGAGGTCTGCTTCTCTGTGATGCCGCTATTCATGTCGACGATTTCTGAGAGAAACGGGTAAATGAAAGAGAGGCAGGCACGACAGGGGGTTTCAGATCTTTATACCTGCGACGACACGCTCGTAATGGTGATCCCGATCTTAGCTGAATTGAGTGACGCTTGCTCCGGACCTTGACCTCCTGAACTCAACATCTCCAATCATGAGGGTCATTTTCCCGGGCACTACGGTAGCAGTGTCACTTGATCATGGTGGGATCTTGTCGAGCAAAGTAATCCGACAGGTGCTAGTCCCGATAGATACTAGTCGGGAGGGAATGTTATGGTTCATTTGCGGGGTACGCTATAAGTAGCAATTTTGTGACTCGATGTGGTGGTTTGCGTCTACATGTGGCGTTTCATTCGCCGGATAATTCCCTACTTTGGATCGTGGAGAGTTCAGAATCCTCGTTCAGTTAGTGCGAGTCATGCACTCTAAAATCCGGCACTCCTAATGCCCTATCAGAGTGGTTCAGCTCTGTCGAGCCTATCATAATGAGCTAGTAAATTTAATAGAGGAGTTGAGAGAGAATAAGCGCTAGTGCTTGACTCCAGGTATCGAGTACCACGGGCAAATGTTTAGCAAACGTGAGCCATTCAGAATGTCTTTGATCGCTGGCCTCCGAACATGAAGTCTAATGCTCATGATTCTTGATCTCTCTATCTCTGTAAAATACCATGCTTAGTGGAGGGAAATTGGACGTGCAGGATTCAAGATAAATATTATCGATCCTTAAATAACCTGGCGAATCCCAGAGTCGGACACGTCTCGGTGTCATCTTATCCGCGCGCTCTGGGCTCGGCGAGTTCTACCCCGGACGGTCACTACCCCGCGTTATGACCCCGGACGGATTCTGAATCTCCTCCAATGGAGAAAAGAAGATGGCGTTTGGCGACGGAGGTTGAGTCCAGCGCATAATTTGCGAGGCTTTCAAAACAAACTCATTTATACTCAGGCTCCAATGTCTTCTCCCGAAACATAGTGTCTACGACAGGGACTTGTCGCCTCAATAGATGTCTTCCTGGCCGTGAGTGGTGACCAAGACGCACCCTTGCTGGCAACGTCAGGCCAGAAAGAGCAAAAGTAAGAAAGAGAGCCCCACTTTAGAAGCCGCCGTCCCTTAGTGCGGCCACTTGTTAACAATCAATTATGAGGTAACACCAGAATAGCGCCTAACCTAGCTCCTTCAAAACATAAGCTTATACACCACAGTGGGGAGCTATCTTCATCGCAGATGGCAAAGGCTACTAGCTGCAGTATGCGTAGAAGCCCCAGACCTAGAACGATTGCTAGCTTTTCGGTGCTGCTTGGCGTTTGGGGGCGAGAATGGGAAGGGAAGGAAAAGACAGAGAGAGAGAGATAGAGAGAGAGCTCTAGTCTCGTCAAGTGGTCGCAAACCTTCTGAGATATATTATTACACATGCTTCTCTCATCCGGGCTTTAACGACGAACACAGCCTTCCTTTTACGCAGCTGCGCGCACATCAGGGGGCTACTAAGTGGGCAAGGTGTGGACTCCGTGTCGAAATGGCAACGCTAGTGTTCATAAGTGACGCTGCACGTGCTTGGCAATGAACTTCTCCTTTGTCATATTCCTGCTGTCCGGGAGCGCCTTACTATCTTCTCTCTCCTCTAGGGCTTCTTGTTGGGTGCCTGGATGTCTGAGGCCCAGGACCCACATGGGACAGATCCACATTTATGTGTAGTAGATACTAGTTTCTCTCCCTCTCTCCTTCTCTCTTCTCTCTCTCCCCGTCCACTTTCTACATAAAGAATCTGAATGCATGGTTTCTCCATAAACATCCATTGGTAGATTCTACAATACTTCTTCATACAGAGCACTGTCCAAGCTGCCATGTGTCTAAGCTGCATAAAAACCAGGCCCACGTTCTTTATCGTTCTTTATTGGATCTGGATTAGCTTACTCTACTTGTAAGATAAAGAGCACGAGGTTTCTTAACCATTCTACTACCTGAATATCTCTTTTTCTATTCTGATTCTCCCTCCTAATTCGACTTACCTTTATTACTTACTCATTTTCACCATGTCGACGACTATCGAAGATACCAACACACCTGAAGAAGCTCTCCAGCTAACATTTACCAATACACTCAATATCCACGGCCAGCTAGTGAGGTAGATAGATGAAGCTCTCGAAGTGGTGAAATCCCTCGCACCTGAGGACGTTTACCCCGCTACTTTAATGATTCAAGACTATGCTTATGCCGTTTTAGGAGCAGTAGTAAGATCCCTACAGAAGCTATATAACTTTGTCGAATAAGTGGAATTCTGGAAACCATCTAACTAAACATTCCTCAATTGTAGCAAACAAACTAACAAATAGCAAATAAAAGCAAAAGGCTCAGTCCGTAGCAAACATGCATGCGTTCCTGGGAGATTGTTCAACAGGGTTCTTATACCCTAAGATCTAACCCGCACTGCGAGCCAACAGGGAGACATATTTCACAAAAACAACAAGGGCCTCAAATGTTCAACCTTATGGGAGCATCCACTTGGGGGATTCAAAACACTTCTCTGGTTTCTTCCCGTCGGCGGCCGAGGAGACAGCCATAGCTGCTATAATGTCGTATGAAGAGCAAAAGGAATTGGTGTGGAAGGTCATCTTGGCACCCGTGATTTGGTCCTCATTCTTCTCCTTTTCCTCAACTTTTTTCACATTCTCGTCCACGAACATGCATCCCCAGTTGCTGATAATACCACAACGTCCACGGAAATTGTCGAGGTATCCCTGCCCACACACCTGGTCGATTGGCATAGACTCTTTAGTTGCATAGACCTCCACATTATTGTTACCCGCCGCTTCAAACACTGAGCACGCATCGTCATCAGGGACCGTTTCTCCATCTTCACGAGGCGCGAGGGGGGTCTTGTAGTCTGAGAGTGGATTGGCAAGGGTAGACCCCATGAGGGCGGCCGCAAGGAGGACTTTTTTGAGCATGATGGAATAGAGAGCGAATTGATTCGCAGAGGATTGTTGTGTTTGTGGTTTGCTTTGGTTCTCGGGCTTTGGGGGAATCTGATTTCTTGAATGATGCTTGAACAGAAGAAAGGCTCGTACTTATAGGTTGTGAGTCGGATTTTCAAATGATAGCTGTTATCATTTTTCTCTCTAACAAAATGCCTCATTCAGCATTGACCGCGACGATCTTTTATAAATAATTATGAGGCGGAGCGCAAGGTTGACAAGGCCATGGACTAGAGTTTTAATATGGATATACCGTAACGCATTCTATGTGGATACTTAGTATACAGTCCTGTTATAGGGCTATATAGTGGACCTCGGGAGTGCAAGGATGGGGGATCTTCTCCGGATTCATGTTGCCAAGAGCACTGCTATGAGCCATTTCCTGTTGATGTTCAGCTTACCCCGTATCGGTGACAGAACTAATCACAATACTACAGCTCTTTGCCTTATTCTGTTAGTATGGTGGAGAGGATGGCGAAGTTTAGGTGACAGGGCCCGGGGTAGTCGAGGAATTAGGTAATTTGATTGAAGTCTCAAAAGATAAAAGGCGAACGTGTTCCCAAGAATCAAGCATTAAAAAAAATTACCTATACACATTTCTTGCCATTGCAATTATTCCTTACAAGACTTCACACAACTTTTGGGGTTTTCGTTGAAATCTTCAATTATGCACTTCGTTAAGCAGATCAGTGTTATGAGTCTTGCTATTGCATTCGCTGCAGCATCTCCCACGGCCCAGACCAACCCTAAAGTGTTGGAAGCTCGCGCTCAAAACAAAGACAGATTTATCAACCCCTCCGAACCGAAGATGAGCCTTGACGAGCAGTGTATGAGAAAGACAGCAGAAGTTCCTCTGCTACAGTATTGGAACGTTGTAATCAACGATGCCACAGATTACACCGATGACGAATGCGGTTCTGGATTCCTCGACAATGTCAACGGTCGCGGCTGCGCGGTGACAGGCTGGGGTTGCAACATTGCCAGTGATGGCAAGACGATGAACGCCAACTTCAACACAGGAGAGAGTTGTACCAATGAAGATGTTAGCAGTGCCATCAACGCGGCCTTTGGCGGGAAGAACGTGGAGTGTGCGGACTACGATAATGAAGTTCGATGTGGTGATGACAACAAGTGCTCCGTTGACAAACCGAGAGAGGGAATTTGGGGCTGAGGATGACGTTGTCTCGCTACAAGGAGACTACGGAACGAAGGATTGTTGTGCGGAGGGAATTACTTGTACTGTCAGACCTTCCGAATGTTCAGAAAACTGTTTATCTTCGTTGTTTTTTCCCTTTAAATCTTCTCCATGATTCTAATTTCATCACATTCATAAGCTATTGTGGAGCATGGGGTCATGTGACCTGTATGGCCGCCTGATTGGTCAGGCGCTGAATGTTTGTCTCCTCTCTCTCTAGTTATCTGTCTGTGGTAATAAAGAGATTGTAACAAAGACATGGTATTGGGTAGGTCAATAAAACTGCAAAAGATATAATAATACCAAGGTAATAATAAACATTATATAAGCAAAGTGGTCGCGATAACCTCTGACAGGGGTACCCTGTCTTGGCGCAATCCCTACTAATTCTCTATTTTATAAAATAAAAACTAAATCCATTGAGCTTATCTTAACGGAGTGAGGTGGTAAAGAAGTTGTCGACGGCGGACTAGTTATTCCGTGCCGAAGGCTTTACAATACACTGTATCCTAGATCTAAAAGCGGTCAGGATTAAGGCCAACATCAGGCCAAATTAAGGCCAAATTAAGGCCAAATTAAGGCATTAAGGCCGTAATGCATTGCATTAAATCCGAAAGTAACCCTGGCCACTATGCCCTCCAGGGCTGGGTAGACGTATTACGAGCCCTTTATCCTACAGTGCTCGGCGGGTCGGCCGGGAATTAATAGTGCTTAGCCACCGCCTAAGACGCGAGCCTGCGGGACCGCGTCCTTAACCCAAGGTGATTGTTACTCACAATTGAAATATCTCGTTTTCGACTTCCGTGCATATTCTACTTGACACCTAAGATGACTAGAACAGAACAGACGAGACCCGATCCTGACTATACCGGTCCCAAATGGCGGCAACGTGAATACCCTGATCATCAAGGTGACACCGTCATTCTTGGAAAGATTGCTTCCAGTGATCGTGAATATCATCAACCAGAAGGACGAGATGCATTTCGACTTCAGATTTACAGCAAACCCCCCATAAAACCAAAGGATTTTCAAAATTTGCACGACTACTTTTTCCAAGAACTGGTACATGGATGTTTCATGGAAATCTACTCCTACAGCCCACCCGACGCCCTCGCCTGCGTTGAACACCAACGGCGGGAGATTGCCTACCGCAAGTGTCTCCATGCTCAAACAGAAAATTCTCCCGAAGTGTTGCCGCTATTGATTCCAACCCTTCGAGCAAGCACTCAAAATGATTTTGGGTCCGGCTTCTGTATTCTCCTTACATCGGAAAGCTATCAAGCTGGCTTTGATGCAGAGGAGCGGAATGATCTTGGAACCGGGCCCCTGTGGATCATTTTTAATCGGAAATTTCCTAGTGAAATCCCGAAGTTGAGTATGATCACCCGGCTGGGTTCGTCGTTACTGAACTACAACCGTTTTCGAAAGGGTCAGATTGAAGTGTCCCCTGAAACGAATGAAACGAGTGCCAAACTCATCAATGACCAAGAATACATGGATGACACTGTATCTGATCTTCTGAATGGGGTTTTCATGAATTTTGTCAACCTCGGCGACATGGGTTTGGTGAGGCTTTACCGGTGGAAACAAAGTTCGATGCACAACAAACCAAGGAAATTCTTAAGAGACAGGAAACAGACGAAATCAAGGCTGTGGATCAAAGTAAACTCCACCTTACATGGAATGATGCCACATTGACAACATCAAACAAATCCTCGGACTGCGATATTCAATATGTGGTTTACGTTCTATTCTTGGCAGACATAAAAGATTCTTCGCTTTTGGAAACAACAGCTCGAACATTCACAGCGGCCGGCAATCATCTCTCAGCTTGGCTTCAACAAGTCGATTCGCCTCCAGTTCAAAACTCCTAGCTCATCATCATTGTCCTGCCTGCTCTCTCGGCGCAACGAGTTTCCCGTCGGTGCTTTACACAATTTCGACGCTGATACTCGCCAAGAACGAACATTGCCTTTCGGCATTGGCGACCATGCATACGAGCCCATTGCACACAAATTCTTCGCAGTGGTTCTTGATAGACCATCATTTATCACACAGCCAGACGTTTCGTTTTTCACCGTCTTGAATGAGTTGCAAGAAGAGATGGAGCCGACCGAGATTAATCTTGTGGATGTTAAACGCAGTGCGGGTATCCCCGAAGTCGCGAGGCGGCTTGCTATGCTTGCTGTGGAGGAGGGGCTTACCGACAAGCCTAAGAGAACACTGACGCCCGAAGAGCATCGATCTTTGATGATGATATCAATGTCATCAGAGTATCAATCATGGTTAGATATGGCCCGTGAAAACGAGTGAATTGTCTGGCCCGCGGGCAGACTGGTCGGTCCAACTTCATCAATTTTTAGTCTCACAAGCACTAGATAGGGATTTGAATGCCATGCAAAATGACCCCCATGTGCTTCCTCTAATGCTGACACTGGTAGAGGAAAAATGGTACGTAACTATAGCGTACCTAGGTACAACAGAGGCCCGAAATTTATTCTCAACATCCTGGGCGGCAAGTCAGTCGTCACTGGCGATAAATGTTTGTGATGTGCAATGAGCTTTCCAACTAGGCAATGCTCGACCTAGCGGCCGTAAACTCCCACAAGATGTTAGGCGCTTAGGAACGCCACGAAATAACCAAAGCCAACAGACATTTTGTTATATGATAAAATCGACTTTGGCGCTCAGTCGGAAACCAGTACAAACAAACGCTCCAATGAAGATTTAGTCTTATTACAAGCCAGCGATTCAACAGCTATTAAAAACCAGACCCAGGTATCGAGCTTAGATCCTGCATTCTGATAGCATCGAAGTCAGAATGCATTGCTCTCAAAGCCATATCCTCTTCATGCCGAGATCCTTTTTCGAGGACAAGCTGAGCGGCTAAATTCCTCACTTTGATCGTCGAGGTTCATCCCATCGACCAGTTGCTCCACGGCTATGCGAGCCATGAGATTTCCTAACTCGAAGAATCTCGAGCAAAGCCCAGTGAACAGATTAGGCAGACGGGGCATAGGAAGATCCTGAACTTCGCACTGAGGGACTAAATCAAGTATTTGTTTGCTGCAGGCAGTCGATGCTCTTTCGTCGCTCGGTGCAACTCCGTTGTAGGGGAGCGATGCCGAAATGCGTGTCGGGGAAGACGATTAACCGGAGACTGGTATTTGATGCCTTGAATGTTGGGAATCCTCTCTTGTATTCTGTGAATAGATCGTAGTCCTTTACTTCTGCTCGTTCTAACTCGGTGGTCGAGGACACATTGGATACGACCTCTGGCAGCGATAACTCAGGGACACAAATCTCGATATCCTACCAGAGGTGAGAAAAGAATATTCCTTCGGCGGTATGGTGATGGCGAAGACTTATATGAATGACTCGAGGGACATTGTAGTAGTTTAAGACAACCTCCCCAATCACACAAACCGGCAATATCTGCTTCATTGAGCGAGATGAGAAGCGGCTTTATGAGGTTGACAATATTCATTTCGCTTGGTTTGGCGCTGATGGTTGATGTGGCGAGCAGATGCAGCGTCTCCTCATTATTTTGAGGGAGCAACTACAGATGCCCATAACTGCCGTAGTCGCAGTACGCACAAAGCCAAGTGCGGAGGTCAAGGCTAAATCTAAAACAATTTCCATCCAATATCCGATATGGTGTAGTGGCTAACATCGCCGTCTCTCACACGGCAGCCGGGGGTTCGATTCCCCCTATCGGAGTATTCTTTCTTTTTTTGATGTTTTTTTGATGCCTTCAATATTTAATCCCAAAAAAAAAACCTTGGGAATAAAATAACTAGTCGGCGGAATTGAGGTAGTATAACACGTTCAAAAAGCAATTGCAACCTAAAGCCCCACCGCGCTAGCGAACGGTGAACTCCTTGCTTTATTTAACTATATCACGATCATTTTTGGAGTACGCACGTGGGATCCGGTCTTTTTTTTTTTTTTTTTCTCGCCTCGTTGCTTTTTATCCATCGTCACGGACCGATCCTTCTAGGCATGGCCCGGCTACGCTTCTAGATTGGGTGCCTTAGAATACTGATCGTCGGCATTGATCCCTGCCAAGGATAAAGTTAATAATGTTACCTAGGTACTAGTCAATAGCGATCCTTTTGGGAATGCGAGTGGAGCATGATATACGAGAGAGCTATAGAGATAGTCGAAGTAAATATCCAACCTTGGAAGGAAGAGATCGATCGAGTCTTATGTGGAAATATACAGTAAAGAAATTCGGCTACATTCGGACTTGGCTGATATATATTTATCAGTCGAATAAACCTAGAAACATATGGAACAAAGTACTACAAATCGCAGGATTTGCGATCTGCACGATATTACTTAACCCAACTAACTCCCGAGGTCCTCCAATTCTCTCTCCTCCACTCTTTCTACTGTAGTAGTAACTCGTACTAGTATCTACATAATGTAGCTATATCATGCCAAGCCCATCAACACCCGGCAGGTGCCTTGGCCTTGGCACGATTACCGTTTGAACTTCTGAGATCGACGTCATTATAGTGGGTGCTATAGCCTAAGAGGTTTAAAGGTGTTTCAAACTGCCTCCGAAAATTGCCCGCGCTATATTTACGTTCCCCCCTTTTGGGGATTATTTTTTATTGTTGTAGAAGATATATATCTCTTCACGCAGTCAAGAACCACCTGACAGTGATCGTATTTATTCTTCCTGTTTCGAGTGTCGAGAGACTTACGACTTATTTGCATATTTTAGTTGATCATGCCGTTAATGCCGTTAATCCCTAATAAAAGATAGATTGCACGTTGAGGAGTTGTGGAGACTCTGCTGCAGGTTGGGGTACTTGGCAAGGATCACTCCCGGGTGAAACTTATCGCCAAGTAACTTAAATTCGAAAGATTCGTCGAATTCGGCGTCGGGCCCGTAAGAATCGGATGATGCATGTCTGACACTCTGTCCGAATATATCAGAATATATATAAACCATGTCCAATGCCGGTCTCATCTACCTTTTGTACTATATATCCCATATCCCACATCCCATATTTCTCTTTCACTTGACTTAAGTCAAGAATCACAATCAGAATGGGGGTTACTCTTCAGACACTCGCTATTTCTGCTCTAGCCATTACAGGCTATGCCTCTCCTTTAGTCTACCCCCGGGCAGCAAACACATCCTATACAAACTCCAACGGCTTGACATTCAATCACTTCAACGGTTCTCTTCCTAATGTGACCATCCTAGCCACTGGTAAGTAGTTATAAATAACATATAACATGATAAATCCACGTCACACAATATCCCCTAACCAAAAAGAACAGGCGGCACCATCGCCGGCACAAGCGACGACAAAACCGCAACAGCAGGTTACAAATCCGGCGACTTAGGAATCAACACCCTCCTCTCCGGGATACCAGATATCTTCAATGTCGCCAACATCGCCGCCGTCCAGGCACACAACGTCAACAGCGGCGACATCTCCTCATCCCTCCTCCTAAACCTCACCCACACACTCCAGACACAAGTCTGCGATGATCCAACCATCTCCGGAGCCGTCATCACCCACGGCACCGACACCCTCGAAGAGTCCGCCTTCTTCATCGACGCCACAGTAAACTGCGGCAAACCAATTGTATTCGTCGGCTCGATGCGGCCTTCTACGGCTATCTCCGCGGATGGACCCATGAACCTCCTGCAGGGAGTAACCGTCGCTGCAGACAAGAACTCCAGAGACCGTGGAGCACTAGTTGTTCTGAACGACCGTATTGTCTCCGCTCTCTTTGCAACAAAGACAAGTGCGAACACTATGGATACCTTCAAGGCGTATGAGCAGGGAAGTCTGGGATTCATCGTGTCGAATAAACCGTACTTCTATTACCCGGCTGTGCAGGCAAATGCTAAGCACGTGGTTGATGTGTCCAATGTGGATGCCGTGCCTCGTGTGGATATCCTGTATGCCTATGAGGATATGCAGGTCGATTCGATTTATAGTGCTGTGAAGAATGGTGCGAAGGGTATCGTGGTATGTTACTTACCCCCAGTTCCGTGAGATCCGAATATGTTCAGCAGTACAGTACTGATCTCATAATAGATTGCTGGCGAGGGCGCTGGTGGTGTTTCCACCGATTTCGGTTCTGCTATCAATGACATTGTCGTGAAGCACAACATCCCCGTTGTGTTGTCACACCGTACTGTGAACGGTGAAGTCCCCACTGCTGATTTCACCGGGGAGAGCGCGAAGACCAAGATTGCCAGTGGGATGTTCAACCCCCAGCAGTCGAGGATTCTGCTTGGGTTGTTGTTAGCTGAGAAGAAGGATCTCAAGGAGATCCGAGAGGTGTTCTTGAAGGCTACTGTTGCGTGAAGGTTTTTTTGACAAAAGCCGAGAAGGGAAAAGACGAGGGATATATATGGGTACAGATAGATGCATAGATTAATATATAGATGGTTGAAGTATTCTCCAAGAATTCCCTACCTAGTAGCAGTCTGGATAGTAAGCGTGGACCGTAGAGATTAAACATTTCCATGTCACTCTCGGCAATAGGCAGGTTGGCTAGACTGCACATAAGTGGGTATGTTAGGCTTCTGCACTTAAGAGGAATTTTACTACACTCGTGTACAACGGTTCTTTCAAGGTATGCAGCATGTGTATTTCACGAAAATAAGGGAAAGATTACATGAATGATGTATTTTGCTAGCCGAGCTAGTCTAGGTTAGCTAAAAGTGGTACATGGTGGGAGGATATATGAGATCTGAGGACGTTTAGAAGTGAATGGCCTTCGAGTAGGTGGCCATGGCAGCCTCCTTGAAGGCCTCGGAGAGGGTGGGGTGGGCGTGGCAAGTACGGGCAATGTCCTCGGAGGAAGCACCGTACTCAATGGCGAGAGTGGCCTCAGCAATCATTTCACCGGCACCGGGGCCGATGATGTGGACACCGAGAATGCGGTCAGTTTCGGCATCGGCGATGAACTTAACAACACCCTCGGTGTCGAGGTTGGTCTTGGCGCGGGAGTTGGCGCTGAAGGGGAAGGTACCGACACGGTACTTAACACCGGAGGCCTTGATCTCGGCCTCGTTCTGGCCGACCCAAGCGACCTCGGGGTGGGTGTACATAACACTGGGGATGGCGGCGTAGTTGACGTGGCCGTAACCAGTCTTGATGTATTCGATGGCGGCAACGGCCTCCTCCTCGGCCTTGTGGGCCAGCATGGGACCGAAGGTGCAGTCACCGACGACACGGACGTGGGGGAGCTTGGTGCGGTACTCCTGGTCGATGACCAGACGACCACGGTCGTCCTTCTCGATTCCGACCTGCTCCAAGTTCAGGCCCTCGGTGTAGGGGCGACGACCAATAGCGACCAAGACAACGTCGGAGTCCAAAACCTCCTCCTTGCCACCCTTGGCGGCCTCGATGTTAAGGGCGACGGTAGCACCGCTGGCGTCACCGGAGACGACCTTGGTGCTGGTCTTGAACTTAATACCCTGCTTACCCAGGATCTTCTGGGCCTGCTTGGCGATCTCGACGTCCATGCCGGGACCACCGATCTGGCCGAGGAACTCAACGACAGTGACCTCAGCGCCGAGACGGGACCAGACGGAAGCCTAATATCACGATAAAGAGTTAACACGATCCAACAATCAAAACTCATTCCGTGGTCAATACATACCATCTCAAGACCGATGATACCACCACCAATGACGGTCATCTTCTTGGGGACCTCAGTGAGAGCAAGAGCACCAGTGCTTGTGATGATGCGCTTCTCGTCGATCTCCAAGCCGGGGAAGCCGGTGGCTTCAGAGCCGGTGGCGATGATGATGTTCTTAGCGCGCACGCTCTGCTCACCACCGTCGTTGAGGGCGACCTTAATGGTGTTGGCATCGACGAAAGAACCGGCACCCTTGATGTAGTCGACGCCGTTCTTCTTGAGCAGGAACTCAATACCCTTGGTGAGACCATCAACAGATGTGTCCTTGGCCTTCATCATCTGGTTAAGGTTGAGCTTGACATCGCCGACCTCGATACCGCGCTTCTTGGTGTCGTGAAGAATCTGGTGGTAGAGATGGGAGTTGTTGAGGAGAGACTTAGAAGGGATACAGCCGACGTTCAAGCAGGTACCGCCGAGCTTTCCGCGCTTCTCGATACACGCGGTCTGCCAAGTTGTTCAGTTAGTATGCGGATTGTAACGGCAAGACCGGCCTAATCCAAAGCCGGAAATATTGAGTAGTAGTTCATACCTTGAGACCCTCTTGACCGGCCTTGATAGCGGCAACGTAACCAGCGACACCACCACCAATGATGACCAGGTCGTGATCACCTATTGCCCGGGAAAGCGGAAATCAGCAATCACATCCGGGAAGCAAAGCGAACCTCTCTAGGAACTCCAAGATAGTGATGGAAGCACCAACTTACCTGCTTCAGATGCGAAACCACGTTTTGAGTGGCCAATGAAGATCATGGGAGTAGCAAAATTGTTGGGAACAGCCTTCGGGCCGGCATGGCGGAGGGCAGACCGGGGCGTAGCCCGGGGCAAAACGGCGCGGAACATAACGAAAGAAGGAACAGAAAGACTAGTTGTCTTTAGATATAAATGCAATCCTCGATGCGAGCGGATTGAAGTTGTTGGGAGTGCGCAAATAGGGTGGGTGGATTCGAGTACGGGAAATGACTGAGCTTTTGCGGTATTGCTTGGCTTCACCGCCTACGACGGGACTGTAGCCGTAAAGCTGGCCTATCTTGGTAAGGCGGTGAACACGGGCCGGTGGCTTACCGGGGGATTTCGGGAGCCGTTTCCGCTGATTCTGCAGGCAGAATATTAGACATTACCGAATATTTTGATTGAATACATTCCAGGAGAAAGGAACATTTACTAGAACCTGCATTTGTTGTCCAATTTCAATTGTATGACAAAACCAGAGAGGTATTGGTAGTTTGGCCCGGGGTTCCTTGCGCGATTTACTTCTTCCCGGTATGGAGAGGTCTACTCCGGGAATCGCAATTTGCTAAGCCACTTTCCAAGGGTTGGAGGACCTAGCGGCGATTCCCCAGAGATTCTTTTGTCTACAACATACCCGCGGGTCATTTTTATCGGCAAGGATTCTCGGCGGTCTCCGCCGCGGTTACAAGCGGGCACTAGATATACATCTGGACAAACTGGGCAAATACAGTGGGTTATGCCTAGGATTCAGTCCACAACTCTCCGCACGGGTTGATCTTTATATGAGCATCCACCATTTAAGAGTGGTGGGTCTCGTGTGAACCAGATATCAGGATATCAAAATGATAGTCGAGTATTGTTCTGCTTGTACTCCTTATTCAACCGGCTCTTGATTTTTTTAGGAATTGTTTTCTATGTCCTTGTAGTTTACATCACCCATCCCTACGCAAAGTGCTGGAAGACAAATGACCTCCCCAGGAGGATGATTATCCTAAACATGTGTGCACCCTCATCTAGAAGGTATTCGTATTTGAAATATGGCGCCCTGGAAGGAGGTATTTGGGCTGATGTGCAAAGCTAATTGACATAGACTAAGAAGACCTCCCGATGAAAGCGAAGGTTAAGCAAAGTTCATTTGTGAGTAACCGAGGAATTCAGAAAAGAAGTTCAAAGCCATTTCCCAGATGTATCCTCTAGACCGAATCCGTGAGTTCATGTGCTCGTGCAATACATATCAAGGCTGATTTAGTCCTGTCCACTAGACGATTTCTCCTCCTTTCGATTTCTCCTCTGCCGCCACTTGATCCCATTACGTGCCACTACCCACAAGCAAGGAGAAACGGCAATGGAGATCAATGCAAGCGTGGTGTATGCCCAGCCATCGCCCATGGCAGCGGTCATAGGGCTGATCGCTGCAGATGCCGCGGCACCGAGCTCACACCGGAATAGATTGTTTGCTGCAGTCGCGGCCGCCGACTTTCCCGGCCAAAGATCAACCATCAATGCATTCAAAACCTGTGAGGTTCCAATAATCGACCATCCGATGATGAACAGAAGAATGATAGGAGCAGCAAGGTTGACCTTGTGACCCAACACCCAGCCGTAGGTCAGCATCGACACATTACTAATGTAGTAAAGCGGGAGTGCGACTTCCAGTCTCGCTCGCTCAATGTTGAAGTTGCTGATGTCCGCACGCACATTCTTGACGACAGGGAGACCGGCACGTTTTGCATGACGGCGGTAGTTCCAGTCAACCAGTCGGCCAGTCGTGAAAGCTGACAGCACCCCTCCTCCGCCAATGGGGAGGTACATTAACGCAGCATGGATATCGTTGAAGTGATATATTTTATGGAAAGACGTTGACGCACCAGTCATGACAGCATAGAAGCCAGCAAATAACAATCCTGTAGTAAGCAGGATGATCGACGTCTCGATATCCAGGACGACCTTCATAGTCGGGATCGGTGATGGGAATCGGAGAGAGTAGTTCTTTCGTACCTCAGCTTCCTTTTCCGGGTCGGGGACAATCCCCTTCCGTTTGCGCGCGCGATGACGAATAATATCTGCCACGGAGTTATTCAAAGGAGGTGGGGAGATGGACCCATCTCCGACGACTTTTCGACAGGTCTCCGGCAGGAATAGACCGAGGATAAGGAAGAACACGCCGCCGAAAATAAGCAGAAACCAAAACATCCAGTGCCAATTGGTGTACTGACTGAAAAGGCCGCCGAGGATTGGTGACAAGGAGGGACCCAACATGCTCCCAACTGAAGCGAAGGCAATGTATGAGCCTCGTTCGGCGGACGTGATCATGTCTCCGACCAAACCGTTTGCCAGTGCGACAGTTCCACTGCTGCCTGCACTCTGAAGACACCTAAGAACCAGGAGGGCGGCATAACTGTTTTGGAGACCTAGTCCGAGGTTGGCTGCAAGGTAAATAGTGAAACAAATGATGTAAGCCGGACGGCGGCCTGCGGTGTCCGAGAAGCCTGCAATCAGCATCGGGGCCACCCCCTGCATAATCTGGAAAGAAGAAACCTAGTTAGTTGTGCATTTCTTTGACTAGATTGTTGTTTTCATTGACTTACCAGGTAGGTAGTGACCGTCAAGTTCACCTGGGAGACGGAGATATGTAGGGAACTCGCGATGGTGGTCAAAGCGGGCAGATAGATACTCGAAGACAAGGGTGAGAAGAAACTAGCCAAGGATCCCATGGCAACAATAGCCCTCTTCTGGGCTACTGTGAACTGAGAAAAGCCTGTCTGACCCGTATCGCCATGCTGGCTTGGTGGGTCTTCGGGTGCTTTGGTATCAACCTCGTTGCCACGCTCTTGCGCCATGTTACCTTTTTCCATTGGATCCTCGACGTCGGGGGATTTACCTGACCATGTGGTAAAATCGTGGAAGATGCGTTTGATGAAATATCCCCGATGGATTTGTTACTTCCCCGGTTCAGGGATGTCAACCAATTAAACTTTTCAAGTCCGTCGACAATCCCGGGACCGGCATCGACCTGAACTCACCCGAGGAGTCAACTCAGTTGCTTTGCTCTTGCCACTTTGCAGTTCCTACCAGAATCAGAATGTACGACCCTAAGCCTTGTTCGTAGATGTTAGGAAACATTTACTTGTGATCAAGTCTTTTCTTCTGTATTTTTGGGCCTTGAATTGTTGTATACACCAGTTTTGTCGGCTGTAGTATGTACTCTGGTATAGATTGGGGGCTCAAGTGTTCGAAGCACATGCACATATACAATCTCGAAGGTAACACTTAATTGTGACCATGGCCATGCGCACTTCATATATGGGTCAGAATGTGCTTTCGGGACATCAACTTGGAATAGACTCAACCCGGGGCGTTAGAAATTGAAATGTCGTCAGCAATGACCAAGATATTCAAGATTCGAGAAACTTGACATCTTGGCAAATCAAGATTTGTGGGCACAACGCGATTCCGGGGCTGCAGAGATGGCCTGTCCCAAACTTTCCGTTTCTCAGAAAGGAGGTAGGCAACACAAAGACATGTGTTTGTGCAAGGATAGACGAATATCGAAAGCAGTCGAAGCACACCCAGCCATGCGGATGCACAAACATCACATGTCCTATCTGTTCAGCGTAGAGTATTGCTCGTTTTCCCTTTCTATTTTGGTGCTCATATCCTGCCGCTTTTTGATCCAGTAAAACCGAGAATGCCCCTGATGGCTGCGATGTGGTCGTCCAGGTCCCAGCCTATCCCACTCAGAACTATGCGGATCTCTAAACTAGTAAAAACGGTATTCTTACCAATTACATACAATATATTGAATAGATGAGTTACTGATGCTAGCAGCCAGAAATAACAGCGTAGTAGCAATATAGGAACGGCTCTATGGGTAGAACACTGATTGGTGTCACAAGCATTGGCCATGAATTGCATAATTCCATAGCAAAATGCTATACTCTATATATTGGCACATGGAGTGTGACAGCGCTAGTGCTTAGGCTCTGAGTCCTGTCTTCAGCTCCCGGCTCAATGTCACTATGTATTGGTCTACAATTCGTGATTCAATACAAACCTACCCAATGCCCTTGAAATTCGACCCTTGTCTCCGCAAAGGCAACTACAAACTGCAGTGAGGACATATTCACTAACTTTCACAGGGGCTTCAAGAGAATTCTTAAATGACAAGACCTGCGCCAGCCTGGCCGACACCTGCAACGATTGGGTCGCAAATAACCCAGCCGCCTTCAATGAGACCTACTGGATGATACACTCGGTCAAAATCTATGCCCAAAGTAACTAATTTCTCAAACCTGAGGCTGGAAGTGGATATGAATTATGGGCTGAACGCCGCACTTTTTCATGTCGCTAGCGAGAGTTGAATGTACATCCCTATACTAGAGACCTACTCTGAGCATATAGTGCTTAGGCAGCTTTATTAATTGTTAAGGTCTCTCATACATTTCCCCGCATTTTCACTCTAGTTTTCGTGAACGACTGCAACGTATTTAAGTAGACCAACCTTGGAATCTATATAAGTGGACCCTGCCCTGAGCACAAAGCCACGCTAATCCCGATTCGGATAGACGGCGTTCTGCAATTACCGGACCCACTCCCTAACCGCTGAACCAATTGAATCTCTATGTTTTACATCTCTTGGCCTTGTGGGAACAGGTTGAAGAACCATCTTCCAGTTGTTTATATCGTTTTGAAAATGATGCCAGAGTACAGTGGGATAACCCAGCCTCCGAGGCATACTGACATGCGCGAGTACTACAGCCGTCAGAATAAGCCGGTCAACAACAACAGTGTTTATTGAAGTATTGGTATCTATATCCACCAGGGCGGCCGTTTTCTGCAGACAAAGTAAGTCTAGTTTAGCAGGGAAATAAATGACACAGTATGAGCACCTCTCTGGATAAAACAACCAATAAATGAAGTGAGAGGATTGGCGAGGTTGTGGTAGTGCCAAGGAACAAGACTTAGTTGGCTACATCACCTTCCTACTGGACTGGTAGACACAGTCTATGGTGGGGCTAACCTATAAGCGACGGGCGAGAAGATCGAGACTAATATTGTAGACCATACAGTTTTGTTGGTATTTCGGGTATGGTTTGCTGTTGGTTATGTGACCTTACTGCGTTCCTAGCTGATTTGAAGGTCAATAGAAGGGAGGAACTTGACACAATCATAATCCAATTCAATAGAAAACGGCCGTTTGACTTTTGGGTCTCACCTGGTGGGTCTATTTCCCAGGAGACAATCACATGACAATATGTCACGTGACCAAAACCAAATGTCATGCCCGGTCTGAGAAATACCCCGAGCGCATAAAAGCGGCGTGCCAAGAACATCTCCCCGGCAAAATTCGACCCACTTGGGAAAATGCGGAGGTCACAGAAAGACATGCCACCGGATAATTCACCAAATTCATCACGGAGTATGTAGCGTTCACCAGTTTGCACTTTTTCGGACCGCAGTTTGCTTTCCGCACCGTTTCTAAGCCGAATATATTGCAAGCCTCCCGGAACGTGCAGGACAAAGAAGGTCTTTCCTTCGGATTGCCGAGGTCAGTATACCGGGTAAAAGCCCCCAGATCTCGCCCCGCCATGACATTATTACCACACACGGTAGGTACTTACCGAGCCCGGATTCTGGCCCTGAATCCCGTGATCCCCGGGTTTTCTTATTCTGGTGGGTAAGGCATGTCGTATCGACGCTGGTGACTGGTTTGTTATTTCATGTTCCCCATGTTCCACCGGAATATGGCCGAATCCGCACTGTCACTCCTTGCTGTTCATGGCTGCTTTTCGGTCGATCTCCGGGGGGAAGTTGCTGTGCATCATCGTCCATTGGTAGTTCGGAGTTGTGCCGTGTGTGACCAGGGTCTCGGCGCTGCATGTAGAAGCTTTAAAGGGCTCAGTTGCCGTGGTCTGGGCGTGATTTTGGATCTGCTATTTTTCTGTTGCTGTGCAATTTATTTTACCCCGCGGGCTAGGATCTGGTTGTATTTCCTACTCTTTTATTACTATTTTGGTCTACAGAACCAACTTTAATGCGACAGGCCTCCAAGAACACTCGAATCCCTCCCCCTTAACTGCGTTCAAAATGAGTGACAAAATCCCTTCATGGAATGTCGTCCACAAGCTGGAGAAGCGACAGCTTCTCATCGGGATTAACTGCGTTGCTGGGTTGTCTATTTTGTTCTTCGGATACGACCAAGGAATGATGGCTGGTGTAAACAATGCAAAGGATTATATTGATCTTATGGGATTCGGTTATACTGAGGTAGTGGACGGAGAGGTAACCCCGGTGGTCACAAATTCCCTCCTGCAAGGTGGGATTGTATCGGTCTACTACCTGGGAACCCTTTTCGGCGGATTACTTGGTGGCTGGCTTGGAGACCGCACGGGAAGAATCAAGACCATTGCAGCGGGTGCTCTATGGGCTATTCTAGGCGCCGCTCTGCAATGTTCTGCACAAAACCACAATTGGATGATTTGCGGTAAGGATGCATATACTCAATACATGCAAGACTGGACTAACTTTTGTAGCACGCTTCGTTAATGGTATTGGAACTGGAATTTTGAACGCTATCGTCCCTGTCTGGGCTACGGAGACGGCCGAACACACCTCGCGCGGACAATTCATTGCTATTGAATTCACGCTAAACATTTTCGGTGTTGTGTTGGCCTATTGGCTGGAGTTGTATGTAAATCCCCTCAATCTCCGCGATATCCTTTCTAACTTTTGGCAGTGGTCTGTCTTTCATTGACAACGGAGAGTCAGCCTTCCGCTGGAGATTCCCTATCGCATTCCAGATCGTCTTCCTCCTAGTCCTCTTTGCGGCTGTCTGGTTCTTCCCAGAGTCACCTCGATGGCTTGTCAAGGTCGGCCGGGAGGAAGAAGCTCGCTACATTCTACAGCGTCTACGTGGATCTAGCGGAGAGGACCTCCTCCGAGCGGAAGCCGAGTTCCAGGATATTTTGAGCATCGCAGAGCTAGAGCGGACAGTGGATCATGGTGACTCATATCTGTCCATGCTAGTTGGCTACAAATCAGGTGATCTTCATATCGGCCGTCGTGTACAGTTGGTCATTTGGCTACAGATCATGCAGGAATGGGTTGGTATCGCGGGAGTTACTGTTTATGCACCGACCATCTTTGGCATTGCTGGGTTTGATTCGATGAAGAGCCAGTGGATTAGTGGACTGAACAACATTTTCTACATGGTATGTTCTGGCGTTACAGAGGAAAACGATTTATACTAATGTGCATGTTTAGTTTGCTACGCTAGTCTGTGTCTTTACTCTCGACCGCATCGGTCGTCGGTGGACTTTGTATTGGGGAGCAGCTGTCCAGGGTATTGCTATGTTCCTTGCGGGTGGATTCTCCCGTCTCGCTATCGACAACAAGGCAGCCGGTGACATGGCCAAGGCATCCTCGTATGGTGCAGCCGCAGCTTCGATGATTTTCATCTTTACCTCTGCATTTGGAGCTTCGTGGCTCACAGTCCCTTGGTACGGAACTCGCATCTGATCTTTTCATTCAATATTCAATGCTAACTTCTGATCTGTTAGGGTTTACCCGGCTGAAATCTTCCCCCTAGCCGTTCGTGCACGTGGAAATGCCTTCGGTGTTGTCGGATGGAGTATTGGGAATGGATGGCTGGTGAGTGAACTCCCTTCAATGAATACAATAACACATACTGACCGTATATCGAAGACTCTATTGTGTCCCGTCATGTTCAACGCCATTGGCGAAAAGACACTCTACGTCTTCGCCGCCAGTAATGTCATCGCCATCCCCATGGTGTGGGCTCTGTACCCTGAAAGCAACCAGCGCACCCTGGAGGATATGGATCTCCTGTTCGCGGCTAAGACCCCTGGACTTGGGATGCAGAGAAGACCTTTGCGCGCCTCAAGGCGGAGAACCCAGGCATGGTCCAGTCTCTCGGTCACAAGGGCAGTATGTTGGACCCGGAGACTGGAAAGCCTCTTTCTGTTGCTGCAGTTGTTGCAGCTTCCAAGGCTGGCGATAATGCTGTAGGAGCGGAGCATGTAGATCACGCTTAGATTTGAGGTGGGAGGGCTTGATGATGTGCTATGTTTTGGATGTGACGTTTTGATGAATACCCAATTAATAAATGGATACATGATTAGAAACAAATTAGTATCTTATTATCTTATCCCTGGAAGAAAATGAAATGAATGAGATCGTGAGGAAGATGCCATCGACAAAAGCCGCGCTGATTGGCCACTTTGGGAACAACAACCACCAACTCAACCTACAGTTTGATCTTTATAGCCATTTTTTTCCCTCGCCATTTCTCTCTCTTCAAATATTCACATTCAAACAAAGGGTTTATCACATCTCTTAGCATCAACACCTACTCCATACTCACGTGGTAGGTACCCCAATACCCCAATACTGACAAACGCGTCTCGCGTCGCATCGTCCCCGGCTAATTACAAATCAGTGAGCCTCCACGAACCCCCAAGCTATTCCAGGTTTTCAAAAAGGGCCTCGAAAACAAAGATTCCAAGAGGATAAAACACATAAAAAGATTTCTCCAAAACCCTAGCTCCGTAAGAGGGTCCAGTCCATGAGTCATGTCTCTCTCGACAGTACAGTCCGGAGATCTGCAGCCCCCAACACCAACCCCAGACCATCAAGATCAAGACCCCAAACCCCAGGAAACCCTCCAACCCGCACTACCCACAGCGCAAACAAAAAAATATCTCCACCGCATATCCATGCACCCAACACTAACCCCGTATCGCCGGCGCGTGTATCGGACGCTCCTGTCCGTCCCGCCAGGTCGGTGGACTACGTACTCGGCGATGGCGACGTACCTAGGTTCCAGCGCGCGGGCGGTTGGCAATGCGATGCGCAGCAATCCATTTGCGCCGGAGGTGCCGTGTCATCGGGTGCTTGCCGCAGATGGGTCGTTGGGTGGGTATAAGGGGGAGTGGAAGGTTGATGCGCATAAGGGTGGTGGTGGGTTTTGTGAGGAGAAGAGGTTGAGGCTTGAGGAGGAGGGTGTTGTTTTTTTGGACGGGAAGGTTAGGGGGTTTGTTTTAGGGAGTTTGTGGATTTGGGTGCTAAGTGAGCCCTTTTTTTTGGTTGATTAGAGGGCGTTTTGGGGAATGGTAAGGAGGTTTGTGTCCTTAAATTGTGTTTGATATTTGAGATACTTATGTCCGGGAAACTGGTCTGAATTTCCTATCTAGGTAGCCCCGGCTATATAGTAGGCTTCGATATTGGAAATGTTGTGCCTGACTCCAATGGCGCTTGTACCACAGCTCTTTGTCAGATAATTGTGATCTAAACAAGGGTAGGTTGGTTCTAAATGCTTAGAAACACTAGCCCGATTTCCGGTTGGCCCCGAGTGCTGAGCCTAGTATATCTACAGCTTTCCTTCGAACCTTAACCTTCCTCAGCCCTGCACCTCACCCAGAGGGATCGTGGGGGCGTTCAAGTTTCAACCGAATATACAATACAGAGGGTACAAGGTGATCCGGCTTATGTATAGAAGTCTATATACCAATACCAATATCACTTTCCAGGAACATGATGCTATTTGATGAAAATTCCCCAGAACTATAGATTTCGTTATCAGGAAGTGGCGATATATACTGCACACACTGTGCTGATTTATAACCCAAGGAATCAAGCCTTAGAAGCCAAATCTTTCTGGCTGCGCGTCACACCACAGCGATGCTGCTCAACCAACAGTAACGCAAACAACGGCATAATCTACTACCCACACAGGGAAGTCAACCTTCCACCTCCCAACACCCAACAACTGCAGCCTGCAGCCTAACAGACACTACGAAGACAAACGAGCCTTAATCCTAAGTCTGGTCCCTATAATCTCAACATCTCAACCCAGCTCTCCCTCATCAGAGCAGATATTTTCTTCAGCAAACCACTCTAAACAACCACTCCCTCTACCACTGGTATATAAGTAGGACCGCAATGGAAGGAAAATAAATAGGCACAGGCCACACCCCGCGATTTCAGCGCAGCAAGCACAACCAACAAAACAGCTATCCTATCAACTGAGCAATTATCGAAACGACAATAAATATAGCGCTCCAGGGACACTCTCAAGATGCGATACGACATGCTGCCCGGGCTAGGGTGTTTAGTTCCTGCGTTCCGCTCGGATCATTCCGGGGTGTGGGTAATGCATTGTCGTGCTAGGTAGCATCTTGACTAGGGGTTTGGGTTACAGTTTGTTGAACGGGGTGGGGGATATTGGGGGGACTTTTTATGGGTGTTAATATTGATTTTAACGATGCTATGATGCCATGGTGGTATGGTGGTATGGTGCTGGAGATTGGAGATGGCATGAGAATGTTCTTGAGAAGAATTGTTGGGACTATAATCAGAATATTGTGGTTTTGAAGGATTGTGGCTGGGATTTAGATCCGTTTCGGATGTGCATTAATGAACTTAATGATCCCTTGGTACCTGCATGTACTATACATGCTGTAGGGATTATTTTTTGGAGTGGAAGGACCTAGTTATTTAACTAGTTCATGTAGACTGTTACTCCGTACTGGACTTGGAGATTCAAAGGAAGAAAAATACCGAAATTTGGGGGCCAAAGTGAGGGCCAACCTGTTTTGGGGTTTAGGACATTTCGTTGTACAAAAGAACAAAGAACATCCTTGAAAAGTCAGAGTTTTTCATTAGAGTTTTCTTTGCTTTTTATATCCTAGTTTCTTTGTATTCTATGAGGCATATTAACAATATTTAGGGGGAAATGAAAAAAGGTACGCAGTACTCAACATTGCAGCTAGTACGGAGCACGGTGACATTTGATGCAACACCTACTTAGTCCGGTTAGTTCGTGCGACTACTGCAGAACGCGTACTTGAGAACAGGAATTCATTTGGCTAGAGCTCAATTGGAACAAGAAAGGGGAAAACCATACAACATACAACATAGATAGGAAAAAAATAGTCTAAGCCCATTGAAGAAAATGGTATCGTAATCGTTGCAATTCATTGAAACATTCCACCAATAACCCATCTAAGCCCGATCTAGAATCTAGAACACATAAAAAGTAATGAGCGATGAGCTCGAAAAACTAAAACAAACTAATGCGAAGAAGCAATCCGCGTCTTCTATACAACATACAAGATCGACCCATAACGGGACTGCGATCTACCGATGAAACAAACAAATGTAAAAATAGAAATAGATCATCAGAAAAGCGAAAAAGAAGAAAAAAACGGTCGTAGTATCGTAAAAATGCCCGGAAAAATGTCGCGAATACCAGCGCAAGACGAAAAAGGTCATTACAATTATGACATCTGCTTCGCGGAGCGCTTGCAGGATCCACGCTTGGGGACGTCGAGGTGGTGGTATGAGCGGAGATGCTCGACGAGGTGGTCCTGGCGCGGGAAGCCATTGCTACCCTTTCGCGAGCAGTGCTCGACAGGGCAGTTGCGGAAGACGGGGTAGTGGACGCTGGACTGGTGGCGTTTCAAGTCCGCGAAGCGGGTGAAGGACTTTCCGCAGTGGTCGCAACCGAAGGGCTTAGCGGGCCTGAAGGAGATATGTTAGTGGGTTGATTCAATCGCGACGGCGGAGATAGTTAGCTTACTTGGATGCTTGCGGGGCTGGCGAGTCGGCGCTGGATTCATATTCGCTGATGGGGTAGCTTGGTAGAGCAATGTCTTCGGAGGGAAAATTGAAGCTGCTGCTGTAGCTACCGCTGTAGCTGCTGCCACAGCTGCTGGGTGCGCTCTGAGGCATGGCGGGTCGGTCAAAGACCGGGTAGTCATGTGGTCTCTGGTAGGTGTATGGCGAGCTGGTTATACCGTAGAGCTCTGGAGTGACCTCTTGCATAGGGAAGGGACTGGTTGCGTCGATGTCACAGAGGGTGTCGTAGACAGGCTGGCCGCCATAGAAGAAGAAGTCCATGCTTCCTGGTGAGGAGGAGTAGGAGGAAGAGTACGAGTCTGTGTAGCTGAATGGGGACTGCATGTCGATTGGGGCGGATGAGAGTGAGCGTTGGTGTGGTAGGGGAATTGGGATTGCGGTCTTATAGAGAGAGAGAGAGAGAGAGGGTTAGACTAGAGTACGCCCATTGCAAGCTAAAGTTCACTTACCATTGTGAGAGAGTAGGTTTAACTAATGATTGAAATCTTTAAAATTGATTTGGGTCAAGTATTTAGGATTCAAATGCAAAATAATTCCCCTAAGCCATGGAGACAAGAGCCCTTTTATGTGCCCAACGTGAAACTGCATCATATGGAGCATGACCGGGGGGCTCGAGTAGGGTATTGGTTGACACGGGACAGCAACCGCGAGACTAAACTGTGAATGGCTGTGAAAGGGAGAGGAAATGGCACTAAACAGTTTTCTAGAAAACTACTCGAAGCAGACTGGACCAAACCACTCAGCCTCCCCGCCTCCTCGCATGCGGGAATTTGTTCAATTTGTGTTTGTATGCGGATCTTTGCTGACGCCGAATATTCCACGGTCCTTCTAGCGTGCCCCTCTCAAAGCCCTCATTTCACACTATCCTGGATAGTTTAGACGATGATGATTGGAGAATGATCAGGTGTGTCGAGGGTGAGTTGAGGTCGCTGATAAGCAGCGGTCAGACATTTGGGTGCCGAGTGATTTCCCCTCACGAAGATCATCTTATGATTGGACGTTGACGATTCTGTGTGTCTTCTAGTGTCGTTCTAGCGTCTTGCCAAGACCTCGTGTCTGACGGCCATGGCCCCCGGTCCTTTTTGTTTTGTTGTTCGTCATAGGGGCATAGGGGGGGTTATGCATTTACCATTTCATGAGATGTGGAATTCCTGGTCTATAGTCAGGGTCATCGAAGCTTTCATAAGGACCATTGAGTTCAAGTCCAGATCAAGGGGTAAGGACAAAGGACAAAGGTCAAAGGTCAAGAATGAGTTCCAAGTCCAAGTCCAAGTTCGAGTTCGAAGTTACAGTGCACATCATTCCGGGAATTTCCCCCAAAAAAACTAAACCCACCCATTGACGTATGTATTGACATCTCTCACGGCACAATCGTGCCGGGTATATTATCAGAAATGATCCACGATCCAGCCTTGCGCTCCCGAACATGTCGAGTATCTCCATGGAGAACCTGGCCAAGGCCTATTCCCACAATTCCCACAATTCCCAAACCCTTCCAATCCCGTATCGCAGATCGACCGATGATGTCGCTGTTACGCACAGCCCCTGACGAGGTAGCGACTAGCGACTAGCGTTCGTTAATCCCCGGGCTTCTAGAAAGAAAAATCCCGCACTTGTGCATTACCTGCTAGCGTCTGCCAAGGGGCTGAAAGAGCGAGTGGGATGCAGGTGTAACCCGTAATGCTTGCTGGCGAGTTAGCGTTCTCTGACATCGCACGTCGTTGGTTGTACAGAAGTGAAGCGATTCGTCATATGCTGGTGCTTTTTTTTTTTTTTTTTTTTTTTTTTTTTTTTTTTAGTTCTTCTTTGTTGTATATATTCGGGGATATTTGGGATCGCTTCCGGTCCTGGGCAACCTTGGTGGTTATGAGGTGAAGTGCAGCCGTGCCGCCCCCATGTCCCTTTCCCTGGTTCCCTTTCTATTATTATTATTGTTATTATTATTATTCTTATATTTTCCCGTATTTTCTTGCAGCTCTCCTGCATTGTCCCAATAGAGACAACGGTAAACCTGCAGAGCTACGTGTACACGAAGCAAATACCGACAACCCCGGACCCGGGGTCCAGGTTGGTGCCTGTACCTATAGTATGTACTACATTGGGTACTTCTAGCTGTACTTTATCCCGAGGGCATAAGCATGTAATGAACTTTACTTGGGCTGCTTGGCTGCTTAGCCACTTGGCTACCTCGTATTATGTATGTAGTCAACAATACAATATGTATGCTTGACTTAAGGATTCATTGTATGGTTCGAACAATTCATAACCTTGCAAATAACATGAAACTCCCGTATCACCCAGGCCCATTCATTGCACTCATTGATGCCAGTCCTGCGAAAACAGAAAAAAAAAGATAAAGAAGATAAAACAATCCACCGTGACCCCACAGATATCAAAGTTCCCGCCATAGCCTCAAACATCCGGTCTATCGAATCATAGTGTCAAGCCACAGACATTGTGAACAAAAACCAGGGCGCGAAAAAAAAATATAGTAATCAATCATCTGCACTTGGAGACCCGGGTGGGTTGCTCACGGGGAGAAAAATAACAAAGGCGCCTCATAACTCATCCTCGAGGTATTTGTACACAAACTTGAAATCAGCCTTGCGCCGGTTCATCCTGTTGATGCCATTCGTAAGTGGGAGAGCTCGTAAACTTGGTACGGAAACGGAATTAATCGGAAGTTTTAACTGACCATGTGCTTTCGTAGTCGAAGAAGCGATAGGTGCCTTGTTCAAACTCCTCCGTGATGTTCTTGGGCTCCTCGTGACGCTGGAACCAGGTTTGATACTGCTTATGGAAGCGCCAACTCTGGTTTCGGAGCGCCTTGGCAGCGAGGTATTGCTGATACGTCCCTTGACGATAGTAGAAAAGGTAGAAGAGAGTATCCGTGTCAATTCTCCCGGTATCGTACAAGCGAGGGTCATCAAATATTGAGAGAGGTTCCTGAGGATAGTAGAGAGCAGTGCTGTAAGGGTTCTGCGGCTTGTAATGGCGAGGCTTTTCAGCATCGCCAGCCTCTGGGCATGTCGTCAATGAGGTAGCGAGAAGACGTTGAACAGACGGCGATGGGTTGGCCGACGCACGCGACTTTGTTACCTCAAATGATTGGAGCAGGTCCTGGAGACCAGGGGGCAGATGATATACCGATTCATCAGTTTCAGTTCCTTCCGCCTCGAATTTGCCATTTGTTGATGTTTCCACTTTTGCAGGCGCTGGCGATGAGACACTTGCATTTGCAGGGATCTTCGGTCGCACGGGCCCAGCAAGCTCTTCTGTAACAGCTGCTACAGTAGGTGGAATTATTGACTTTGAAACAGGCTGTGCTGACGCCACACTAGGCGAAGCAGTAGAAGACTTGGAGATAGGCAATGCCACGGACAAAGCCGGGCTGAACCCTGGTGGAGGGGGAAGAGGAAGAATGCCAACACCACTTTTGTCACTTGCTGCTGCAGCGGCAGCAGCGGAGGCATACTTGAGGGTTTCACCGGGGGGCGGGTCGGAAGGGGAGCGGGCTTCATGCCCGGAGTGGCACTCGATGAAGCAGATGGGTGGAGGGTAGCAAGAACAGGCAGGGGCGATTTCATCTGTGTTGATGGTCTTCGGGCTGCTGGCGCTTCTTGCTTGGTCTTTGGTTTGGGTTCTGGCTCTTCGTCTTGGATTGATTGGGCATCTTGCGATGATACACGATCACCTTCGCCGCCCATGCCGAATTGTGCCTCAACCTCTTCGCCGATATTTAGATCGTCGTAGAGCGTCTCATCCTCGCCAGAGTAGTCAGGACTACCTCCTTCTTCGACATAATATTTGATACTCTCCTTGAGATCTTGTACCGCACCAACGTCCAAGTTGCCGTTCTGTAATGAACGATTGAGGAATTCCAACTTGTTTACGTGCCATTTATGTCGTTCCGTAACGTGAGAGATGTCGGCCATTCGATCCGCCTTCTTCGTGTCCTTCTTTCCTTTCTTCATTTGCGCGTGAAGCGTTTCCTCCTCTGCCTCCAGGGCCTCGATCTTCAGCTGAAGCTCGTCAACCATATTAGAAAGAAACTCGCAACACTCGACTCTCTCCTTCTCCTTTGGGTCAAGTCGTGAAGCTGCCGATAGACCTTCCTTCGAATATGCTTTCGTCTTCATTTCTTTTTCGACGGCTTTGAATTGTTCCATGCACTATCGACGATGTTAGCATGCCGTCCCTTGGTGAAAGCATTGACTCTGTAGAGGGACCAAGTTGGGAAACCCAAACGCACCACTTCAATGGCCTTCCGCTGCTCTATGAGAGGAGCTTTATCCTTGACTTCATTTCCGGCGGCCCATGATTTGATTTGATCACGGAACCTTTGCAGCTTCTTGATCTCGCGCTTAAGGTGGTCTTCGAGCTTGTCCCGTTGTGTGGGATTTGTCGCCTGTCGGATCTTCTCGTAAATTCCTTCAAACGTCTGTATCCCTTCAGAGACCTTCTTGAAGGTTTTCTCAATCTCCTGCTGCGTTTTTCGGGCTGCCATTGTGAACCCGTTGGTGGACTGTGCCGTCCACTGGCGTGGGGATTAATGCGGTCGGTACGGTGAGGTGATGCGCTTCGACCAAAGTGGTCACAAGGACACAATCGACGGAGTTTAGGAAGGAGGGATTGTGGGTAAAAGTGTTTGTTTGCGAGTAAGAGGGATAGAGACTCGGAAGTCCATGGAATGCCTCTCCGCGTTTGAGTGGAAAGCTTCGTGGATGCTCTAATAGGTAGGCGGTCACGGGCGGAGGCGAACGTGAGGGCGGCGCGAGGAGGAAGCGTGGCCTTACATACACAAGTCACACGTCGCATTTAGTTTTCTCAGTTCAAAAGTACACAATTGTCGCTGAAGAACCTTGGAAGAGCCTTGCGCTGACAAACCGAGTCAAACGAGCTCATTTCGGCAACAGCAGACAATAGTTTGTGCCAGCGCTATCACCGGCCTTTATTTTGTCTACGACGCGGGTATGTACCCAAGCTTCAACCCAGCTGTTTCTTATTTTGACGAGAATCAAAAATCTATAGGTCACCCAAAATGAAACGTTAGAAACTATGAACCTCTGTTATACACCAAAATCAACTAATACCCTTCAGTCGTTATCCAAAGAGTCAAATCGGCATCTGTGACAGTCGATTCGGAGTTGGTTTCCTCTATTGGCAAGGGTCTTCTTGTATTTGCTGGCATTGGTAAAGAAGATACCGAGAAGGATGCCGAGAACCTCGTGAACAAGGTGCTGAAGGCCAAATTCTGGCCTGATGAGAACGGAGTACAAGTAAGTCAAATAACTATATGCGAGACCAGCAACTGACATTGTCACAGTGGAAAAAGAATGTTAAGGATATTGAGGGGGAAGTACTATGTAGTATGCTTCTTCATCTTACTATCTACCTGGAACACTGCTGAAGAATACTAATTGTTGTCTAATCTAGTCTCCCAATTCACCCTCTACGCGAAAATGAAGAAAGGAAACAAACCTGACTTTCATGATGCAGCTGGTCCCGAACCTGCACGCAAAATCTATGACTTCTTCTATGATAAGATGCGGGAAGGCTATACTCCAGACCGAGTCAAGAATGGTGTCTTCCAAGCCATGATGGAGGTCGAACTGAAGAACGATGGGCCGGTGGGTATAGACTACTGCAGCGAGGACGCGGCGGTACATTTTGACTTCCCAGTTCCTTTCCTCGCAGACATCGAATCTATACTGACTGATCTCATTCTAGGTCACAATCGAAATCAATACCAATCTTCCCAAAAAGGAACCCAAGGAGCAGAAAAATGGAGACAAAGAGTCCAATGAACAGGAAATTAAGGGATCTTTTGAATTCCAAATTCCTGCTGAATTGCTGCAATGAAAAAAAGAGAAGTAAAGATAGAGTAATTCTTTATACAACATACATAAATAGATGTTAGCAGATACTCCAATACAACTTCTATACAAATCCCGTGGTCCGAGCATAGTTGGGGTGCCCGCAATGGAAGCTTCTTGAACCGCAAGCGCCGGACTCCCCCACAACGCTGACTTCTCTCTCCTCCACCTCTCTACCAGATCAACTTTGTTTCTCTCCTCTATTCTTTTCCATTTTTGAAATTTCTCTCCCTCAACTCCAGTCATGGCGACAGCTCAGCGTACGTTCAGTGCGGGGTTTATCTACCCGCGGAATGCAAGGATTGAGTCCAGTTGCTGACAAGCTTGCAGGCTCCCGTGTCTTCTTTGACATTAAAATCGGTGACGGCGAGCCTAACCGGGTTGCATTTGAGCTAGTAAGTTACCCGCATCCTCTACATGCCGAGTCTGGATTGCATCTAACATCTGGGCGTCACACAGTTCAATGATGGTACGACATGATTTTTTTCCCTTAACAATTTGCACATGGCTAACAACAGCAACAGTTGTCCCCAAGACCGCGGACAACTTCCGAGCTTTGTGTACCGGCGAGAAAGGCATTGGCACCCAGGGCAAGGAATTGACCTACAAAGGCATGTCTGAAATACCCCGCTCCCATGGCGTTGGCGCCTACTAACCGCGGCGTCCCTATTCAGGCTCAATCTTCCACCGTGTGATCAAGCAGTTCATGATTCAGGGTGGTGACTTCACTGCGTTCAACGGTACCGGCGGCGAGTCGATTTACGGCGAAAAGTTCCCCGATGAGAACTTCGACCTCAAGCATGACCGTCCCTTCCTGCTCTCCATGGCCAACTCCGGGCCCGGCACCAACGGCAGTCAATTCTTCGTTACCACCGTCCCCACTCCCCACCTCGATGGCAAGCACGTCGTGTTCGGTGAGGTCATTAACGGAAAGAGTGTGATTCGTAAGATCGAGAACATGAAGACTCAGTCCGACAAGCCCTTCCAGGACGTGACTATCGTGGACTGCGGCGAGCTTTCTGGTGCGGATTACGAGGACGCGACCAAGCGCCAGCAGGATGCGACAGGCGACCCATACGAGGACTTCACCGAGGATCACCAGGGAGAGGCCCTTACTGCGCCTCTCTGCTTCAAGATCGCTTCCGACCTCAAGGGTTTCGGCAACGCTGCTTTCAAGAGCGGTGATCTCAACCTGGGTCTCGACAAGTACCAAAAGGGTCTACGCTATTTGAACGAGTTCCCCGAACCCGAGGAAAATGACCCCAAGGAGCTAGGCGAGCAGATGAAGGCACTCCGATTCGCTTTGCACTCCAACTCTTCCCTGCTTGGCAACAAGCTCCAGAAGTTCCGCCAGGCTCAGAACTGGGCCACATATGCGCTTCAAGTCGCCGATTCGGCCAAGGCTAAGGATGCCGATAAGGCCAAGGCCTACTACCGCCGCGCTGTTGCCCACGAGGGTTTGAAGGAGGAGGATGCCGCGCTGAAGGATCTGCAGGAAGCGGAGAAGCTGGCTCCTGGTGATGCTGGTATCGTCAACGAGATCGCCAAGGTCAAGAAGACCGTCAAGGATCGGGAGGCCAAGGATAAGGCCGCTGCCAAGAAGTTCTTCTCTTAAACGGTCTGAAACCGATTCATTCCCATTTCCCTTTTGTTCCCATCACGATTCACGACGTGGTCTGCTCATTCAACAATGACCCATGATGTATGATATCACATCATTCAGGCAATGTGCCTTGTTCCTTGTGCTAAATCCATACCGTAACCTTCCATATGGTAGACTCCCTGTGACATAGCATGTCAGGCTTAAAGTGCTTTACTCGAATAATCGGGAATAACATTGCCTTCAAAAAGTACCAAATCACATATTTCAAGTACGACCTACTGTTGACAGGACATTTTTCTAGAAGATCGTAGTATTATTACGACTGGGTCTAGACCATACGCTATGTATGGTTAAAAGCATTGGTCGCATTTCAAAATATATTGCGGACTGCTTCAACCTCGTTGATCACAGAAAGATCACATTATAATGTAATGAGGTGGATTTGAATATCCAAACAAACCAATCTCCAGAATCTTCATCTTGCCTCTTCCATTTCCGAGTGTCCTACTTTGTCACGAAAGCGCAAGCGCCCATCTGCTTTTTGACCACATCCGCCTCAGGCCGAATATCGAAATCAAAGATATCCATCGGCACCGAAAGCGTAGTGCAAGCATTTGGAATATCCACAATGCCGGCAATATGCCCCTGCACCGGCGCGCAACTGAGCAGCAAATATATCTGATAATCACTATAGCCATAGCGCCGGAGGTACTCAATAACCCGGAGACAGGTCTGTCTATAGGCGACTGTCGCATCCAGGAAATGTTGCTTGCCATTCTCATCGACAGAGAATCCCTCGAATGTCAGGTATCGCCCAGGGCCAAACTGCGGCTCTACAGGCCCTGCATGGAAGATCGGTGACTTCATGGCTAGTTTTGCCATGCCGTCCTTGATAACCGTGAACTTCAATGTGATTACACCGGCCATTTCAATGGCTCCGCAGAATGAGATCTCGCCATCGCCTTGCGAGAAGTGCAGGTCTCCGACGGAGAATTTGGCGCCAGGGACGTGGACGGGGAGGTAGATTTTCGATCCGCGGGAGAGGTTCTTGATATCGCAATTACCTCCGTGCTCGGGGCGGCCCTAGTAGACGCATGAGTATATAGTACAGCCTTGTTGTGTATTATGATATCTCACTGGGATAGTTCGAGCACCCTCATTACCAATCTTGCTCTTCATGTCATTGGCAGCACTGCCAGCATGGGCATTCTGGGGATTCGGTGGCTGAGCGACAATTCGATCCGCAACAGTATTAGTTGCAATCAGCTCTCCCTCTCGTCGATTCCATTCAGCCAGCACTTCGGCTGATGGGGCACACCCCAGGATTCCAGGGTGGATTAGTCCTGCAAACCGGACATGCGGGATGTGTCGAGAGGAGCAGAAGATTCCTTCGAAGTCCCAAATCGCCTTAGCTCTGTGATAATGTTAGCATGAATTCATACCATGATATCGGTGTTAACATACGCCTCGGGATACAGTTGATCGAGGAAACCTCCTCCATTCTCTTTGTGGAAGACTCCGGTGAATCCCCATGGTTGGTCTTCAAATGGCTGGACATCCTGAATCTCGACGAGCAAGACATCGCCAGGCTCTGCGGTTTCGATGTCGAATGGACCGGATAGGTAATGGATTTGGGTTAAGTCTACATTCTTGATATCGTCGGCCGAGTCATTGTTTCCGATCTGGCCTCCAGTCCAATCGAGACATTCGATCTTGACAACTTCATTGTTGGCGATTTTTCCGTGGGCCGGCACTGGAGAGTTCAAGAGTTTGTATTAGAGTAAACTGTCTTCAATGAGACTGCTATAGTTAACCAAGGCTTGACATACCGTCTGGATGCCATCTGTTCTATCGGGGACTTAGTAATGTTTCACGACTTAAAGAACATAAGCACATACATGTAGGCCAGGCTGCTCCCACGCAGGCTTGTCGAGATCGACCTTTAGAGCAGTACGAATTCCCTTGATACCCATATTTGCGTTTATTAGGACTTTGTTAGACGGTTAATGCGATTGAGGTGGTGGTTATAGGCTGACGAGTATAAACCCCGGGCTCGGGATGAGCTGGGGAACCCCAAGTATACCGAGTTATTCTGAACTAGAGCCCCCTCACGATAAGGGTCTTACCCCGCAGACGCCCGGTCCATTTATATGCGGTCATGAATAACAGTTACGTGAAGCGTTGGAGATCTGGCTTATCATCGCTTTATCCCGCATATCAACGGTCTGATAAGCTAGCGCCCTATGGACCCCGACGGGAATACCAAGCCTTGATGAAGATCAATTGTATTTTTGTAAATAAATGAGGCTGCTTTTAAAGGAGGGCAACAGAAAAATTGTGGGATGGTCGCCTTATATGCTAATAATGCTTTGATGTGCATGGTGCATATCTACTTCGCGAATGAAAGCCTTGCTGTGGGAATCTCAAGACTAACGGCTCTCAAGTAAACTTCTTTCCCGGGGAGCCAGATTCCTTCTGATCGTCATCCGTGTCGACATTGAGCTTGTCAAGATTATCGAGAGATAAGCGCAAGAAATCATGTTTGTTCTTCCAGGTAACCTGGCTTTCCGCGAAGTTTGTACCTTCAGCTGGAGGTGGAGGCGGGTCGGTGATCTTGGTGACAAGGTACGCCGTAGATGCCTCGGCGACGCCATACATCAGCACACCAATGTATGGGATCCGCAGAAGGACCGTGAAAGCGAAGGCAAAGCCGAAGAGGACACCTTCTCGGTCGCGGAACCAGCGACGCTTTTGCTCAGGGGTGAACTTGATGCGCCAGAAGTAGGGTTCGAGCTAGAAGTTGTTAGCATAATTCCCAAGGGTTGGAGGGTGTTGGACTTACAAGCTCACGCATCAGACTGCGCGAAGCAAAGTAGGTGTGAAGAAACGTGACAATGTAGTGCTTCGGCAGAATCAAGCCTACGCCAAAAATGACAGCCGCGGGGGTGGAGCCGACATGGCTTCGGAATGTGTAGAAACTTGCTGCGGGCATAACGAACCGACCGATGATTACAACCATCGACAGAAGATATATACCAAGCATCATACCAATCTTCTTTGCATAGCGATTGAAGAATGACTTCAATGCTTGGGGAATTGGGCGAGAAACGCTGGAACCACCTTTGGCCGAGTACTGAACAAGATTGGGGTAGTATAGAGAGCGTAGGTGACGGGGATCTTCGGTTTTATGTTTCTGAATATATGTCATGTCCACCCATTGAATGGACTGCATGAAACTAGTGAGATGGTCAGCGAACACTGTTAATGAGTGTGTTGCCAAAAGAACGTACATTTCGTCCAGCGTGGGCGTCACATATCGCATCAGGGTCATGAGCAAGAATGGCACCTGAAGGACAGACTTGGACATGAATTCCAATCCATCGAGAAGCTTGTCGTCCCAGACAGCCTGTTCCATGTTGATCACCCATGATAAAACGTAGATTGAGAATCTCACGCTGAGTATCTTGGATTGAGGTTAGATATAAGCCCATAATCAGCGTAGGGTATGTTCAAAACATACTGGAATTTGAATGATCAATTGAATCACTATGCCGATGGCTATTGCGAGAGCCGCTTGCCGGAAATGGTCGTACTTGAATAATTCAGGGTTCGCTAATGCACGAACAGCTGCAAGCTTCGGTTAGCAAGGGTCCAAAATAACAATTCCCACCCAGGCGATCATTCCGAGGCAAATGACAAAATGTGGCTGGCTAAATTCAGTCCAAGTAGCACCTTGATCAAAGTCTTGGCATAAGCCGACTCCGACGCTATATAGCTCTAGAGACATTGATGGAATTTTTTGTGTAGCCAGGGATTTCTAGACATTTTAAACCAATCGCCCTGAATGATCGGGAGATAGAAACAAAACATATAGGGTGACATACTGCCTACCACTGTGAGCTGGAAGCCGCGGATCACGGCATTTGGCTCGAAGCTCGACATTGTGGCTTTCAAGGATGTAAAGTATCCCAGGGAATACCACTGCAGAGAACACCAGGACTGTCGGAATAGTTAAGAAGCTAGCAGCAATGCATTCTTGAAAGTGAAAACCGAAATAACTGTGGATGCCTGGCCTCCATTGAAAGCTGCGTCATGGTCACCTGATGTTTATAGCCTGAGGCAACAGTGCATCTCCCCGCAGATAAGCCCCGTTTCCTGAGTTTCCTGCATCGGATACCCTGGCTTCTTGCATTAGCATCTTGTACAAACATGTCTGTACATTAATATCTTTACAGGCTCTCCTTTATCCCTTATTGATCGCATCCATGAACCATGCCTGAGTCTCCAAGTGAGCTAGGTCAGATACAATCCCTCCGCCGCTCCCTCACCCTTCCTACCAAATTAAATCCTCTTGCGCAACGTCGCTCGAGTGTCCCGAATACCCCCGAGCATGTAATTTTTTATCACCCATCTGCGAAAATTGTGCATTTCTCCCCAAGAGCGCTCGCCCCTATTCCCTCCAGTTCTGCGCCATCCGACTTCGACTACCCAGTTGACACCATCGAAACACTCCCCTGGCGCTCTGCGACTGAAAGAACAGTCGCAACAGCGCCACTGAGGCTAGAAAAGGTCCATGGCTCAACCGCATTTCTGAAATGTGGAAATGTTGTCCATGCGATCCTGAAAAACTCGCAGTGTTGGTGTGTTGACGGGGTGTCAAAGTTTGTTTTACGCATCCGCCCTCTTACATACTATCGCATCGAGATACCATACGAGACGGAAGACGACCAGAGTTTGGTGCGGGATCTGAGGATCGCATTGCCAACAGTGCTTCGGTATGAGGTCACGCCATGTCCTTTCAAACGCGCTTTCAGCGTTGAACTCCCAACAGACGCGATGGCACCTCGGCGCAAAAAGGCCTGGCAACCCAAAGATCGGAGAGAAAGGATACCAACCGTCCTAGAACCTCCGCGAGAGACACCATCACCCTCTTCGGTCAGGTCGGATTGTATCGATTCCATGAGCACCGGGGACGACACCGACGGAAACCTGACCGATGACAGTTGTTTCACCTCGAACAAAGCGAACAGTACAATTTTGGAGGCTATTCCGGACGATCAGGAATCATCTCCTGTTGGGAATTTGAGTCCTTCCCCATACCTTGGGCCTCCTAGACGCTCGGTGTCCGAAGCACCGCAAACTTTCACTAGCCTGCTTGCAAAGTTTGAGGCTACATCAGTCTCAAGGGATGACGATGACTTTGAATCAGTGCCCAGGCCAGAATACGCACCCAGTGCTGATGCTGCACTTCCAATTGCTCACGAGCCCAAGGTTACAAACCAACTCGAACCTGGGTTACTAGCCGACGGTGGAGTTGAAGTCAGGCCTCAGTCTGAACCTATACTAGATGCTGAATTCAAAGTCGAAGCGCAACCTGAGGCTGAACCTGAACTCCGGCTAGAGGCTATATCGCAAGCCGAAGCTTCCAGCGAGGCTGCAGTTGAAGTGGAGCCCATCGTCTCAATCGAGACCGACGAAGTATTGGCGGCTGAAACCCCGGAGGAAGTCGAGGAAGTTGTATTCTGTGCTGAAACCACCAGTGCAGTCGAGGCTGAGGCAGTACCGGAAGATAATTTCATGAACATCGAAGAAGTCCAATCCGTTCAACCCGCTGCCGAACCCAAGCTGGAGGTTGATCATGATGCCTCCTTTACGTCCAGCCCCGAGTCATTCCATTCCGCCGAGCCTCAATCGCCAGATTCAGTCTCTACTCATCCTACATCTGTGGGAGGCCATGATCTGCCAGAGCCAGAAGAAATGTTCAATCTTTCGAGCACAAAACACATCATGTCTGGATTGGAATCAGCACCAGCGGATCCATGTATGACATCACAGCCCCCGACACTGCATATTCCTCAAAGCGACGACGTCCCAACCCCAGCCACCGTGCCTGGTCCTCCATTAATGCATAATGAAAGTTTGAATAATCAGCCCAGGCGCTTCGCAGATGCGTTCTCCGACACCTCACCCTCAATGGCTCCTGCAAGCAATGTGAATCGATTCGGTCGTTTTACAGATGCGTCTTCGGACACTCAAATGCGCCCAAGCCCCAATGCCAAGGCCACTGCACTGAATACTGATCTCGACCACATGAGTGCCGAGTTCCGACGCCGGGCAAAAGCCACAAGAGACCGTGACATTTCTCCCATGCCTCATTCTTCGGCATTGTACCAACCATCCGGTGATGATGGCTCGTCCTTCATTTCCAAGGCTATCACCCTAGTATTGATTCCCCCTGCCTATCTTTTCGTTATTCTTCTCCATATCGCTGCGCGCATCGTCATCAACCCAACCATCCAGCCGACTATCACCTCCACACCGAGTGAGCCAAATTCTCATTTCCAGCACACAAGGAAGGATCCAGCCACAGAGGATGACTTCAGCTTTCCACTGGAGCCTCGAACTTCCTCGGAGTACGAGGATGCTGAAATCTTCAAGAAACTTGACCCTTGGGATCTGGACTAGTCGGATGATTGACATGCCCACTTTTAATTTTCTTACTCTTTTCACTTCTTTATCTGGATCTTTACCCCCAACTTACGGTCGATTTAATGCTTACTCTTTGTATTCCCCTCTCTCTACACGGACCATCTTAATGTTTTTTCTTTTCTTTTCTTGTTATGATATTTGGCACTGATTTGCACGGCTCATGGGTGGATATATGGCATGGTTTGTATTCTACTGAATTTCTGTATTCTAGCGTTGCGTGTCTCATTGACAGGAATTCGGGGTCATGTCATAAACGAATAATTAATTAATTGATACAAATACGCTCTTTCAATCTCCATTCTATATGTATAGCCTAAACAAAAAGGCCTACGCAATGCCATCGGCTCTCATCTAAACGATTGAACAAAGGTATTTGAGATGCAACTTACGGATAGTGGCACGCCCAACTATAATGCTAAACCCCGTTTATTTCTTTTCCCATCCCATAGGACTCGTATAAACAAACACAGCGCCCGTGAGCCACAAGCGTAGGGGAATATGTACACTTGATAGGAAGTTCGCATTGAAAATTTTGAGAACAAGAAGCCGTACCCACCATCGAACGCCAGCTAATGCATGAGAAAAGGAAACCATCAAAACACATGCGTGTCAGGTCCGAGCCGAGCATATAAATACGATCATGCCAGCTAGGGAATAGACCGAACAGCAAATCTATGCCTTTGTGACCTTAGCAGCTCCGCCCTTCGTCTTGGCCTTGCGGCCGCGGCGATCTCGCTTCTTCAACCCGGACATTCCTGCTTTGCAGACCTCGGCGTAGCGAACGTAGAACGCCTCAATGTCATCTGGGTTGACGATGGTTGAGAGCTTTATCTTCTGAGACTTCTTCATGGAGATCTGGGTTTCCTTGCTTGCGTTCTTGAGGTTCGGCGTATTGGTGTTTCCATCAGTAGCTCGAATGAGGATAGATGGTTGGGAGTTTGTGGTAGTGGCACCGGGCACATCAATGAGAGGTTTTTGAGTGAGGTTTACCGAGCCGTGGGTTTCTTGGGAAGTTTTGGAGAGCAGTTCGGTGAGAGATTTGAAGAACTAAAGGTGACCGGTATTAGTGATATATAGCTTGGAATTGGCGGTGGTCGCATGTGCGGAGGTGTAGCGGTCAGGTAAACACCAATAACAATATTTACCTCATCGTGTCCCAGATGTGGGGCCATATTTGGGGATATTTTCTTTGAGGCGGGCGATAATTAAGAGATCTGAAAGCTGGAGCAGATGATCAATATGCAATTGACAGCTGGGCATAACTCGCAGTGGGGGAGAAACTCCGCTGTGGGTGCCTCTCCGCCTTTGTTTTGGGGCAGCAGAAAAGTGAAAAAAGTTGCCGACCGCCCGGGGTACCTGATATCGAGGACCGACATTTGAAGTTTTTGAGAGCAGACACAATACATATCTCAGCGGAACAAGATGCCCCGCCCTCGGCATAATACGACGGCTTTGCCTCGCGATCTACGATCCGAGCTCGGAATCCGTGATGTCTACGGTGACAAGAAGCGTCGCCTGAACGGACCTGCCTCGCGCAAAGAACGCCGCCAAAATGAGCGTACGCAGAAGAAATCCCGACACACAGCCCCGCAGACCAAGAAGACCTTTGACCGCCCACAGCAGAGGCATCAGCAAAAGCCTCAGCAGCAGGCCCAGGATGACAGCGACGAGGACGACGGCATGGATCTCGACGAGGGACCTAGTGCACCGCAGACCAAATCTAAATCCACGAAAGAGGCCGCGAAGAAGCCCAAATCTATCCTGAAGAAAGCAGCAGATCAACAGGCCTCCGAGTCCGAGTCCGACTCTGAGCCCGAGTCCGGTTTCGGGTCAGAAATCGACCTCAATGAGGATGAGGATGAGGATGAGGATGAGGATGAAGACGACGAGTCGGATGACGACGCCTACGAAGACGAGCCCGAGGATGAGCCCGAACAAACTGAGGCCCACATCCCCGGATCGGTCAAGGCTAAGTTGGCGCAAGACGATGCCGAGATTGCTGCATTGGAGAAAAAGCTTGGCCTCAAGAAAGGAGGTAAACCAAAGGCCGTCGAGGAGGATGGACTAGAGGATTTGCTGGGAGACCTAGGTGGTGGTGGCGGCGATGCCTCAGAGGATGAGAGCAAAAAACGCAAACGAGAAGCCGATGATTGGCTACTAAACAAGAGACTCAAGGCGAAGAGCTTGCAAGCCCAACAACTCGAAAAAGATGACAGTGAAATGGATAGCGCCGAGGATCTCGATCTCGACGAGGAAATCTTTGGAGGCGATGATTCTGACGAGGCCGCCGAAGGCAGTGATTTCGACGGTTTCGACGAGGAAGAACGCAAGGAGCCAAAAAAGAAGGAGAATCCTTATATCGCCCCAGTCACGAAAACCGAACCCACCGCCCAAAAGTACATTCCACCTTCGTTACGAGGTCTCTCAGACCCGGAAAGCGAATCTCTCACTCGCCTCAAGCGCCAGGCCCAGGGACATCTCAACAAGTTGTCCGAGGCGAACATGCTCTCGATTGTTGCCGAATTCGAAAAGCTTTACCGCGATTACCCACGCCAACACGTCACATCTACCTTGATCAGCCTACTAATGGGCCTGATTTGCGAGAGGGCTGCCCTTCAGGACACCTTCCTCATCTTGCATGCCGGTTTCATTGCGGCATTGTATAAACTCATGGGAATGGACGTTGGTGCAGAGATTATCCAAACAGTTGTCGAAACATTGGATGCAGATGGCGATGAGCGTGGAAAGTTCCAAGGAAAAGAAGCTACCAACTTGGTCTCTCTTCTCTCGCAACTTTACAACTTCCACGTCATTGGTTCTTCCTTGATGTTTGACTACGTTCGTCTTTACGTGCAGGATATCACGGAAGCGAACACCGAACTCTTGCTCAAGGTCATTCGAAGTAAGTGATATTTCTAACCATGGTTGAAATATTAGCCCCCTAACGTCTACATAGATTCTGGCCCTCAACTTCGGCTCGATGACCCGTCCGCACTCAAAGATATTGTATTGCTCATTCAGCCCGCTGTCGCGAAGGTTGGCGAAGATAGTCTTTCCGTTCGAACGAAGTTTATGATTGACCTCATCACGGATTTGAAAAACAACCGCTCCAAAGCCTCCGCTGCGGCTGGCGCAGGTATCACCACAGAACACATTACCAAAATGCGCAAAATTTTGGGTTCTCTGAACAACTCTCGGGTGATTCGCGCATCCGAACCTATTAACATCTCCCGTGACGATATCCACAACTCCTCCAAGAAGGGCAAGTGGTGGTTGGTCGGTGCAAGCTGGAAGGAAGATCCTCTCATAACAGCACAAAGAGAAATGGCTGGTCTGCAAACGACCCAACCTGAGGACCAAGATGATGGAAGCGACGGCGAGCCTGACTTTGGTGTTCTTGCCCGTGCCCACCGCATGAACACCGACGTTCGTCGATCGATCTTCGTTGCCATCATGTCTGCCAACGACTTCCAAGATGCACATGTCCGACTCATGAAGCTTCGTCTCAAGCGGGCGCAGGAGTTTGAAATCCCTCGTGTCCTCCTACACTGTGCCATGGAGGAACAGGCCCACAACCCATACTATTCTCTGATTGCCCGTCGGATTTGCGGTGAGCAAGGTCGACGCATCAAGATGTCCTTTATGTTTGCACTTTGGAATGAGTTCAAGAAAATGGGCGAGCGAGGAGATATTGGTGAGGATGAAGATAACGACTTCGATCCAGATGATGAGGAGAACGGTGTCAGCATGAAGTCTGTGGTCAACCTGGCCAAGATGTTCAGCACCCTCATCATGGACGGCAGCTTGACACTGAGCATTTTGAAGAATCTCAACTTCGCATATCTGCAGCCAAAGACGAAGACGTTTGTCGAAGTCTTGATCATCAGTATCATTCAACAATCTCAGAAGTCCAAGAAGAAGAAGAAGTCGAAGAACTCCACACCAGATGAGCCTGAGAAGGATGAAGGACCTTTGATGCAAATCTTCCTGCGTGTCAGGGAGACACCACACATTGCCAAGGGCCTTATCTATTTTGTGCGAAAGGTTGTCGCAAAGACTGATATTGTGTCCCCCGAGGAACTCAAGCTAGTTCGGTGGGGATGCAATGTGGCTGCGGATGCCCTTAAGGCTGTGGCGGAGTAAGGATTGCATTGGAATCATCTTGCAGTTGCATATAGAATATACCCAAGTTGTTACGCTATTCATGATTTGTTTACGTTCCACGCTTTTCCCACCAAAAAAAAAAAAAAAATCTTGTAAGAACTTTTGAGGTTTGATCGGTTTGAATAAGACGAGATCAGCGACGCCCCTCCATGCAAATCTAGCAGATCACACAATTATCCCATATCCTTGACTGTTCCACTACTGTAGGAGGTTTCTCGAATGATTACCGTTTGCTTAAAGGCAATGTTCCAAATATAACCCCAAAATATCTTATTCAGCTAAGCGCTAATCCCCTCGTTTGATTGAGGCCACGCTTACCACGCTGCATGACACTAGCACTGCCTCCTTGGCGACCGATAGGTTGCGAACATGGATCCCTTCTATATGATTTCAATTCTTTTACAACCACATTCGATCTCGAAGGATTATATCCTGGAATATGGAGCTTGCGGGTACCGCCGTCGGCATCATATCCCTCGGCTTACAAGTCTGCCAGGGGATCGTCTCGTACAGTCAGACATGGCGGCGTTACGACGAAGAGATTCAAAATGCGAGGAACAAGGCGAAAGCTCTTCGCATGCTTCTGAAGACTCTACGTGACACGATAGAGGAATTACAGCAAACACGGCCGGAAGTGGCTGCAGATCTCGAAGAGAAAGCCATGAGCATGCGAAGTTCAATCGAAAAGCCCAAGAAGATCGTGGACCGGTTCAAGCCTGCGCAGTCAGAGGCTTTCCCGGACAAAGTTCGTGCTCAGCTGAAGAAGGGCGTATATTACTTTCAGAAAGACACTTTGCAAGACGTGCAGAATCATTTGGATCAGATTCAGAACGTTCTGCAAACATCACTGCTGATGTGGGTATAGAATCTGGCTGAATATGTACCCTTTGAAGATGTGACTATTGACCCTTGGGCAGATATAACTGGCAGGATATGAGGGAGTACCGAGCCATGCAAATTCCAACTTACGAAGAGGTGCAGAGTATGCATTGCACCCTCAAGATGGCTATATCATCTACAGGCTTGCCACCGCCAAGTTTACTTCAACTTGCGTGTGATTCTCAGCACAAACAACCACCGATGATGCTTTCGGACAGTGGCCCATTGGCACAGACAGATCTAGGGGTTGACGGGTATGCCATGTACAAAACCGTCGTATGGACATTAGTTGACTATTTTCAGCAATGGATTCCCAAATCAGCGGCAAGTGTGGACTAGGGCTCAGTCAAAAAGAGTGACAAGAGCATACACTACACCTATCACAACCGCTTTTTGAATTTTGCAATATCTGCATCTTTCTCCATGATTCGAGGCGCTGGAGGCTTGTCTATTGCCCCACACTTGCATATTCAAAGTGTATGGGAGCTGCATGGTGAGAGATACAACGAACTTATGAATATAACACGGGACAGTCGCCAAGATGGTTTGCTCATTCCAACACTCCTACGTGCTTTCTCTGAGCAACGATTGTCTCCCTACGACACCTTCTCTTCCTCCAGAGGTGGAACCGAATCTCTTATGGATGTATTCACAAACTCCCCTACCCAAAACATGATTCTTATTGAAGATAGGTTTGGTTCGGAATCGGAATCCGGCGTACTGATTTTCAGATGGGGTTGAAAATCGTCCAATTCATGCTAGGATGTGGCATGAAGCCAACGCGAGAGCGCCCCTGGCATTATAGTCCACTGATGTATATTTACACAAAGGCTATATTCAAGACGAAAGATCTTCCATTGATTTCGGACCTGGTTGAGGTTACAGGACCACTCCAGTTATATTTCCCCTATTATTTATTTTCAACTGCTCCCGATTATGTCAATTTGAAACATAATGTTCGACTTGTTCTCTCTCAAGACGAAGAATGTATGTATTTCTACTATCGCTCCCCGGGGGTATATTTTGTCATTTATTTATAAGACTAACCTAAATTCCCAGTGATTCAAGCAACGAAGATAGCCAAAGCAATCATTCTTGAGTCCGAGAAAGAGCTCAAGGAAGCTTTGGCAAGTGGGATTTCGCCAAATGACAGGATAAATGCCACTCGGTCACTTGAATTCGCATTTGGGTGGCCAAAGGGGATACAAATTCTTCTACAGTCAGGGGAAATCCTCATTTTCACTTTCCTGCCCTTGCTATGGCCGAGGGAGAACAGTACCACGCTTCTGCCGTTCTTTTACTTGAAGCGGGATGTCTGATTAAAGTGGTCGATTTTGTCAACAACGAGCAATGTAACGATGGTGGTAAAAGATACTCACTACTGATCGATCATTTGGCAGCAAGACGAAGAAGATTATGTACACTCGCCGAATCTTCCTTGCCATCCGATCAAATTCCGTCTCTCGGTGGGCCTCCAGCAAACATATGCACGGCTCTAGCTGCCCACGGGATATACGTCCCGGTCCCGTTACAATTTGAGACTGATTTACCGGGGTCCACGGCCATCTACCAAACCTGGTTAGCCAACGAATCGAAGGATTTCTTCAAGATCATGCATAACATGTATGAAATTGGCTTCCATGACGTTGATTTGCCCAGCCAGAGTGGTATAACGCCCTTGATGATGTTCGATCCATTCTATTTATCCGACACGTCTGTGATGATCAAGTGTGCGGCCTGGTTGATGTCGAGAGGTGCTTGGGTTGAACGGAGATTGCCGAGATCAAATGCGAAAGTTGCTCATCTTCTCACAAGTCAAGTTATTCATATGTATCTTTACGACCTGGAATTTAAAGGAGATAGCCGCGACGAAAAGCACCGCAATTGGGAAAGAGGTGTTGCCGAATTAGGAGATGCTGGCTTTTTTGTATCTCCTACAAAAGACTGCTGCGTTTGCGCCTGTTCTCATGGCGGATGTACCACACTCTCAGTGGCACTTCGATCCCTCCTTTTGGGGATATCTAAGTGGGGACCGCTATCCACGAATGTCCCGCTCCGGAAATTGTTCCTCTCTCTCATTGTATGGCAGGATTACTGGCCAGATCTTCCACGAGCGGTGGTCAGAGCCTTGACGTTTGATGCGTTGGGCCTTACGCATACATGCTGCACTGAAATATATCCAGGTGGATTAGTTTGGCCGATTGTGCCCGACGAAGGGAGAGATGAGACAGAAATTGGTAGGATCTCAGACGACCAGTATTTCTTGGTCAAAGAATTTGAGGAACTGATGGAAGGGATGGAAAGCAAACTTGATGAGCTTGGCCTTTCCATCGAAGAATTCCTCGATTGCTATTGGTATGACCGCGTAATCGAGTATCTTTCGAGGCGTGACCGCTACGATGAGGAGCATGTCACGGAAGCAAGAAAGATGGGCATTTTCCTCGAAGCAGAGGAGTTCTGCACCCCTAACAGAGTGTCATTACAATTCAGATCTCGACTTCAAGAGCTGTAGGATGATTCAATGCCAGATGAACTCAGATGATTTGATATAGCTCCACGGATGTTGGGATTGGGATGTGGATTCAGTGGCCGACAGGTCGCGTATGCACTTGTTTTACGTGGGCAAACTGAACGCTTTTCTTTGTTGCTGCTGACCGAAAAAGGAGTAAAAGTGGATTTAGTACATGTAAAGTAGAAGGGAAAGATACACCTCGATATACAGACCACGCTCACTCATGGAGCCGTTTCAACGAGGTCCCATTCCATGGCTATGAGCCAGCCCTCTTTTGTCTGTGGGTGTCCGTCATTTTCAGATGGACCACACTCCGACACATTATCAGCTACTTGGCCAGGTATTCCATGTTCACAGAATGGAATTCCAAGCTCCAAATTCCAGTTGAGCCCTCTGTGAATCCCCACTATATCTCCTTTCCGTAGAGGGGGTGTGACAGTGGCATCTGAATGGGAGGGAAGTGAACGAACGGCGGATTTAGACCGGGAAGGTCCCATAATCATGATATTCAAGGCCGCATTAGGATTTCTCCCTTGCACATGATTCCCAGTAAGCACTTCTGCTTGAAGAAAGGCGAGAGCGCCACATCCGCTCAAAGCTGACTGACTGACATGGGTGACACGCGCAGTTAGGAGATACGCATTCAGCTTTTCCAGCGAGGCATCCGGCGCCTGCGAGTTTGGAGTTTGAGACAAGGGGGGCTTTGGCAACTGGTCACGCTTTGTTCCCATCTCCAAGATCCAGCCGCGTACCTCGGCGGCCATTCCGTCAGGAATATAATTGGACACACCGGCTCGTTTTCGACCACGACGACGCAGTGTGCGCGAGGAGGGAGAGAACGGTGCAGGGATGTCCTCAGAATCCAGATTCGGCGACGGTGAACGAGGCAAGACAAAAGCCGGTTTCCGTCTCTCGGGCGGCGATAGACCCGGTGTGTCTAGTTTGAATTTGGGTGTAGACTGGCTGCTGGGAGGCTTCACCGTCGAGGAAAGCATAAACCGAGGACGACTGCGGAATGGTGTTTTCATGTTGCTTGGGGTTGATGCGGGTGGTGCGAATGGACGTGCACTTGGTGCGGGAGTTCTCTGGGTGCTTATATCCCATGTCGCAGTGCTTTGCCTGGTCTTATCGGGCAAATCGATGGGACCGGCTGGAGGGTTCGCAGTCTCGGGTGGTGATGACAATATCGGATCAACTTGTGTTAGATTGCTTCGATTGAAGGGCGCCGCTCCCTCCACACGGCGCCGTTTATTCCCATCTCTGACCGGCTCAAATAGTGCATCGAACTCGGCGTCCAGGATGCCCGGAGTCTCTGGTTCTTCGGGAGGAGTGCTGTCTATGGCATCATATGCTGGGTCACCCGCAGCTATGGCTCCGATTCGTATATCCTCTATATCTGCGGCATCATCAGAGTCCTCGATCACGTCGCGTTGTTGGCGCGCGCGGGTGGCACTTTGGGTAGCGGGCGGGTTAAGCGCGACTTTACGCGTTGAAGATGGCCCATCGTCGTCTATCACGTCAATATCATCATCTTCTTTTTGTGTCGCACTTTGTGATAGGAGAAACCGAGGTGTAGGTGCGAATTGAGGGCCACTGCGACGCGTGGGTGGGTTGCGGCGGGAGAGGCGGAATGGTGATGGAGTCTGTGACCAGCCTGGTTAGCCTGGAGAACCGATAAATCGCACCGTAGACATACTGCCGGAAAAGGCATTTATCTGAAATCATCAGAAGTCTGGAAAGAACACCATGACGCGGCTTTAATGCACTAAGTTGGACGGATTTGTGAACTCGGAGGTTCGCGTCGATGCTGATAAGCAAAGCCGGCCATCGCGCAAATTGTTTTGCGGCTCAACTACGACATAGACAACAATGTTTCGGCGAAAAGAACCCTTCTAAAAAAGACCTTGGAAGACCTTTAAAGATGCTACCTATAAACAACTTCAACATGTCGAAAAATCCCTTTACAGGAGAGCGCGGAACTCGATAAATTGGCCAGTTGATATATTGAAGACGGATCCGAGATTATATTCGGTTCTATTGATCTAATTCATCGAACACACGTGTACAACCAAACTGACCAGCCTTCATGCAAGCTTAGAGTGACGTGTTGTAATATCCCTGTAGGAAGGAAAAGAAGTTTAGTACCATGTTCTTCAAGGAAAGAAAAGTGGTTGGTGGTGTCATGATATTCTCATTTGTTCTGCTGTGTAGTTCGAAGGACATAAGTATACAAAAAGGAAAATATCGAACACGCAAAAAATGGGCAAAGGATATTAATGAAAAATGCTTACATCTGCGAGAAGTATTCATCGAAATTATCCGCGGCGATCTTGGTGCAGTCAAAGCCATAGATCTCACGCTGCACATCGGCATCAGCCCACTTATCAGGCACGGGACCCTTGCCAGCACGGAGGGCGGCAAATTGCCTGTCACGCTCCTCCTTAGCAGCACCGTCACCCAAGTGCAGGGCACGACCAGAAGCACTAGCCATGTCAACCAAAGCCTCAGCGCGACTCTTGCGAACTTTCTCATAAACACGGAGAGCCTTGTTGATAGATTCTGGGGTAGTATCAGGGAGCTTGGAAAGAACTACACCGAGAACGGCGCCGTCTTCAATGGCCTGGGCAGCACCCTGAGCCAGGTGGGGTAGGGTAGGGTGGCAAGCATCACCAACCAAGGCGACGGAGTCGTGGACCCAAGTGGGGAGAGGCTCATGGACGCGCAACTTCCACTCGCAGACCTCGCCTTCAGGAACGTAGTTTAGCATACGTTGGACCATGGGGCAGAAGTCAGCAAAAACATCCATCATGGCAGGCTTGGAGCCCTTGGTGGTATAGGTAGCATTTGTGGCGGCTGCGAAGTGGGTGTCGGGCTGGGTAGTGGAGAGGTTGTAGATAGTGTTGTTGGAGACAGCGTAGGCGATAATATGACGCTTTGGGCCAATCCAGCGGGTTACACGGTTGCTGTTGATGAGAGCCAAAAGCTCGGGGTCGTCCTTGATCTGCTCCTTGTGGATCATGATACGATAAGCGGCTTGCTGGGTGTCTTTAACACCAACGTCGACACCCAATCGCTTTAGCATCTCCACCCGGGTGACACTTTTAATACCATCTGCTGCAAGAAGCACATCACATTCGACCTTGAATGGAGCAGCTCCCTCGGCGCGGGGCCTAGCTGTGAATGATGGCCGAGGACCGAACGAGTCCACGTTATCTGCGTTGATTCCAAAGTGGAACTTGATTGACGAGTGCTGCTTGCAGCCGTTGTATAGTCCGTTGGCTAGTGATGCACGGTGGCCAACCATGTGTTTATATCCGTATGTCTTTTCAATGTACCGCAGATCCACATATGCGTGCTCCGTGTCCGTTGCGCCGTCTGCAACCATAGATTAGACCGCATTACATTGTTTGATTGGTAGATCGTAACATACCTCGCACTGATGTGTCTTCAATATTCACGGCCTCGGCCTCAATACCCTTCCAGACACCAAGCCCATCCAAAACGCGGGCCATGTTAGGTGCCAACTGAATACCAGCCCCGACAAAGCCGAGGTCACTGGCATTTTCATAAACATCAATGTTCTTAAATCCCTTCTGAGCGAGAGCCAAAGCAGAAGTCAGGCCACCCATGCCCGCGCCCAAAATGGCGATTTGTAAATCTTGAGGTGCTTTCGCCATTTTACTGGGGGAGTGCGGGGACGATATATACGTGATGTATGATGGATGTTAACCCAACAAGGAAGAAGACTATTTAAAAAGAATAGCACGAGGAATCTCTTTTTTAAAATAAGATCCTTAAAGGTGATCCTACCTTTTTGCATTTTGCTTCATGGCGGAGTAAATCTTTCCCGCTTCTCCCACATTCTCCCCACACGACCATCAAGCGACCATCCCCAAGCGGGTTGGCCTCGCACGGCCTGGCAATTTCATCGCCCCTCTGCTTGGACTTTATCCGCTCTGGAATTTTGATATGGTGTACCTAGTTAAGTGGGAGACTCCTCGTACAGTAGAATCCTTACAAGGCTAGCTCGGAGATCGCTTCAGTATCAATCATGTATCAATCATGGGGCCAATCGTTCCCACACCCAAGAATAAATATAGAATTACAACAATTGAACTCACTCTATGGTAAGATCCAACGGGAAATCCATGGGGGATTGAAGTTAGTTATTTTATCGAGCACATCCAGAGTACAGAGTACATTCAGGATTAAATCTTGGAAGAAGTTCGTCATTAGCAATGACTATCATTAAGGCCATCCATGGATGTTTTAAGGCCATGTTGAAATCAAGACTAAGCCCCATATGGACTAGTGATCTGTATTGGGACTAGCGTATATCAAAGTATGCTGTAGGGCTATCTTCTAGTTAGTTATGGGTTGACTACTTCAAGTCAGTGTAAGTTGACACGCGACTGAAAAATGAATCAAATTATGAGCTGAAGGTTTGGATTAGGTGAAGCAATCTTGGCTGATCAAACATAATATAGGCAACGGAATCCAAAGAGGGTCATCAAATCCGAGAGCTCATTGAGCAAACTTCTCTCATGATCCTCTTCAATTTTGACAACAAGATCTGGTTTTCATATTGCTTTTTATCATATCCATATATCGTGAGGATGGTGGTATACTCCGTAGTCTCCAGTGTTATCATTAAAGTTTAGATACTCACAAATAGTCAATGAGGGGAGAAATATTATCACAGCAAATTCTGAAGCCATTTTCCGCTTTGAGGAGCGGAGGGTGTACGTGCACTTCTTTATATCTCGCACCTTCTCAACCACCACATCCACATTTCCACTTTTCTTTCTTTCACCTTGCTTTTCTTCATCTCTTCGAGTTAACCAGCCATACATCCTTTGTCGTTAAGGAAGCTTCTAATATTCCTGATTCGACTTTACTATCTATTGCTTCCACCGATATCATCCACACATCTAGCATGTCTCAAAGTCAGGCCATGGATGTCGATGGCGATCTGTCCTCCTTCATATTCCATCACATATTCTTCCCCCTAAGGCTGCCACAGGAGGCTGAAAGCAATCTTGTTCACTTGGAAAACCGCATGATTGTTGTGATTAGGGGTGTACTGCAAGACTTTATCCAGAATGTCAGCCCCGAGTCCCAGCAGCGATGGGCCTTAGCCAGGAGCATGTTGGGTAGCTGGATTCAGTTGCATGACGAACAGGGAATTTCACAGCTTGGTTTGGAGAATGCTTTGTCAAACCTCAAAACATCTGGTAAGCTGATTGTGTTCTTCTATACTTCATCTACTTGGATCTTCTCTCCCAAGTACATTTTAGGTGGGAAGAGAAAGCTGACCTGATTAGGGGCTATTGCCTGTCACATCAGAGCCCAGAACTGCGGATGGGTTGCTTTCTACGATGGAGATAAAGAGAGGCTCATCGTGGATGCCTTTGAAGTCTCCGCTCAAGGCAAATCAGTGCTCTCCTCTTCTGGGGGACTATTACGTCGGTTCCCTGGAGTGAGTGTCATTATCTCAGCAGATAAACTCGCCGATCCGACGTTCCGCTCTTACCTGGCTGCCACAATCTCGCAATTGGCATTTGAAGAAGTGTCCGACATGCTGCCGAAAAGCACAAAAGCTGGAACCGAAGTGGACGAAATCCGGCAAACCATCCATCCTGGCCTCGTGACAGAAGGCTTGATGATGCAACTACTGGCACTCGGAACACACAATGAAGAGGTAAAGCTTGTGAAATGTGTGCGAGATGAGGTCAACTGGATGTCTGCTTTGTTACCGTGGAGGCGCTCTCCAGCTTGGCTAGCCCTTCGAGTCGCTCTACAACTGGTTCTTCGGCGATGCTTCCCGCAAGCAGAGGGTCGCCTTCATTACAAGAATTTCATGTTATACCTCATGGCAACACTAGCAGCAAAGGGAGGTCTGTCCGTGCGTTCCCAAGAAGTTGTGGACTGCTGGAAAATTAGCCACACTCGGATTGGCCGTCGAATTTACAAGCTGAAAGATGAAGTGTTTCTATTTGTTGCGAACCGGGTACATTCCACAAGCAAATATCTACTCGAGCAATTGGGGTCTTTTCAAAAAAATATTACGACGTCCAACCACGTGAATATTCCGCCAATTCTACCATCAGCCTCTCAAGATGATCTTCACTTGTCACTGCTCCATTGTAAAGACTATTTTCAAGTCGCAATGCGTTCGTCCGCCGATGATACGCCGCCTACAATGTTTCTTCCGACTCATACACCGTACTTGAACTGGAGCAATGCCTTTCCTGTTCCGGAATCGGGGTCGATCACGGCTCTCAGTGAATTCGAGCAATGGGTTGACGAGCACCTGGGGTCTTGGTTTACTTGCCAGCCTGCTTCGAAGGACGTCAAAGCGTGTCGTGACCTTGAAAATACCATTGCACAATACTTGCATCTCGCGCGGCCAGCATACGCCTCCAACCCACAAGCCACGTCACTCATGGTCCTTGTAGTGTTGGAACTGTGGGTAGTGCTTGACAAAATGGCTCTTCGACTCTGTCCTCTGCTAGGGAAGTTCTCCCCTGGAGTCCCCCAGAACTTCCTCGAACCTCTACTGCTTCCCAAGCTGGATCAAATGAAACGTGCGAGAGAGATCGAGCACCACATCAACGTGCGGCACGAGGAAGCGGTCAAAACAAATCCTAGCATCTTCTGTGACCCAGCACCGAATTGCTTTGGGTTTCAGTATTTTGAAAGCTCTGAGGAACATCAAACACTCGAGCGCAAAATTGAGGACCATGCAGCTGAAGCTCGATCATCAAAACGCGCGGAATGGGAGATGCTAAGTGCCAAATACAAACAGCTATGCGAACAAGAGGATCGACTATCCCATGATTTCGGGTACAATAGCTGCGGCGCATATGTTCACTTGATCCACAAATGCAACAAGTGTTTATTGAGGGGACAAGCTGCGTCCCTTTGCATTCAAGCCCACGAATGGCCACTTCCAGAAAATCCGGCCGAGAAAAAGACTGCTATTTTTGAACTGAATATTCCCATTTGGTTTACATCGTGGCGTAATACTACTTGGAAGCTTCTCCACGAAGTTGGGCGAAGGGGAACAGTGGTTGCTCACGACAAGGAGATCGGGTGGCTTCAATACAAAGAAATTCAAGCGTTCGCCGTGACACGAGACTCGAACCTCGTTTTGGCCTCGAATACAAAATCGTGGGGCAAGTCTCACTACAGAAAGCACAAATTTCCTGTTTCATGCGATCAGATTTGCATACAGAACGCACTTCGTTTGAAGCTTTTCGACAACGTCGCGAACGGCTGGGTGAGAGAGCAGATCAATGACCCGACAGTCAAGGACATGTGCACTATCCAACTGCCTCGTGGTGTCTACTCAAATCTGCAATATACCCTCGGTTCTACCTTCCACACCCAGAATCAGGTCATGGCGACCCAAAAAGATTGTGACACAATCCTCAGTTTGCATGAGTTTGAGGCATACGGGTGCCTTCGCTCTGGGGAGAAGCTTCAATGGTACAATGTTGTGCGGAACCTAGCGTCGTCAGCATTGTCGCTAAATGAGGAAGCTGTTGTGTCCCTTATTAAGCAGGCTGCTTGGGAACTTGGGACACCGTCCGAATCTGTCAGGAGAGTTACACATCAAGCCTTTGAGGACAGAGGCTTTGGTGACTGTCTGCTTAACCTTTTGGAGGAGAGGTTGACGGAAATCAAGAAGAACTGGAATGAGCATTGCACCTTCGACCTAATCGTCACACTTAGTCTGCGTGTTCTCGCATTGTCGAGTGGATCACCATCGGTTGAGAAGGTAGCTGAGTTCCTACGTGAATGTCGAGAAGTGGCAATGGATTGGTGCGATGAGCTGAATGGAAGTTATCTTTATGATGAAGGCAAGGAAGATGGAGGCCAACAGGGGCACATACTTCAGATTGCATCAACTTGCCAGGCCACTTATGATGTGGACCCTATCCTTTTGAGGATCGTCATGGAAACTCCCCGAGATGTGTTTTGCTTCGCTCGATGCTCTATTTTGCTCTTTGAGAACTCACCATCAGAATCATACAGACTTTTACCCAACATAGAGGCCTGCTTGCAGAATGCGGAAAGGATCCGTTTACTTTCAAGATCACAGATGCTCTGCATGATCATGAAATACCCGTCTGGATTGAATCACGCAGTTCGGAGGAACATAAGCTGCCTTGAAGTATCCGGGCCTTGGAGCATTTGCCAAGGAAGTGGTAGCTGGGTAACCACAGTGACAAGCAGCATTATCCAAGGATTTGAGCAACGACTCCACTTCAACTATCTCACAGGAGAGCTTCTGGTGGATGGAAATCCCCCGGGGAGGTTGCCCGCCAAATTTACCAGCAATTCTCTCTATCGACGTCTTTTCGGAGAGGTAATTCTACCCCAATTTCTAGTGCATCCAGGAAGGTGTATTGACGTTTTAATAGAGAGTTCTTCCGGTGATACCGTCGCCATTGCCCGGAGCGTCCTTTGTCCTGTCACACCCCATCGAGGGATCTGAAGTAAGCCTTCTGCAACCAACAGTTTATATAACATGCGATCTGACAACTTACACAGGTTCACTTTGGGATGCGTGGTGGAGGGCTTTTGATCAAGACTCGCAAGGGCTCTCAGATCTTGCAACTTATACCACAAGATGTCCTCGAGAAGGACTTCCCCGGATGTTCGTCTCTGAGAGCTTCCATTGGCTGGATTTGGACACTGGAGTTGTTGAATTTCGTCCGCTCAGCCAGCCATGGAAACCTTGCAACCGCAATTGGCGTCTGTTCTTCGATCCTTGTGTACCCAACGAGATGGTCATGCAACAAGATTCTAAGAGCTTGGTTGATATACGCAGCCCGCTTTCTACAGAATTCGTCCGCATATTGAATCTCCTTGATGAGGAAGAGGAAATTGTTGTCACCCAGGCACCTGACGGGACGTTAGAGGCAGAGCTATGCCGCTTACGGTTAAAATTCTTCGTCAGGGCTGATGGACGAGTGGCATCGAAAGAGTTCGGTGCCCTGGTTGATATGGACCAAGATGTTGGCTGTTTCTACGGACTCAAAAACAAACTGGTCCTTATCGATCCCTTCAATAATAAATCGGTCATCGTTCCTTACGGATACCCGGTTGTTACTCGGAAGGATCATCATGTTGCAGTCAACATAAAGCTTCCCCCGGGAAATAGGGTGAAATACATGCATTACTTCTTGGACCAGCATCTGCAACTTCTCCGAGGATCTTACCCCCTGGCGATCTTGTACCAAGCCTACTTGCACGCGCTCACTTCTTTCCCAGGCCCTGATAAATTGACTCACCGCTCAGGTACTGAAGAGGCTATCCGTATTCTACGACAAGCATCTTTAAGATCGTCATTTCCGCTTCCCAATGATTGTATCGAGACTCTGGAAAGGATTGCAGCCCTTACGCCACGCCGCGACTTTTATCCTCGACACCTGAAGGTCATGCAAACTGTCAAGTGGTCTAGTAACTTAGGTCAACTTGCCCAACATGACGACTTCCAGCTCTTGTCACAAGAGATCCTTCAGTCGTCAGAACAATGTTCACACTTTCATGATGCCAAGCCAAGGGAAACCTGCATCTCTTACCCGGGAAGTACGGGTCTATTAAGGCGTGCCCGTTGCCGCAATGAGCAGCTGAGGAGCTCGAACTTCAGCGGATCGCCTGCTTCGTTGGCCAAGAATATTTACATATCACGCGATTGCGATATCACAAGTGTCCGCGGCAGGGATGTTTATGGCATCACGGCTCTGATTAGAGATTGGCCTACTACCGTTGATCATTCATCAACCCTAGTGGCAACGATGAGGCAACTCAAAAATGTTTCTTTGGTTTCAATCGATTTTGAGCGTTCCTCTTTCTCGGAAATTCTAGCGCTGTCCATTCAGAGCTCCTGGGTGGCTTTGTACAAAGCCTGTCAGTCAAGCTCTCGAGATAGGGACACCTACTTCTTGATTTCCTTATTCTCTACTCTTGCGTTTGGTAGGAGAATCAACCAGTCGATCCTCCGTCAATTGCTCCAAGTTGCCTTTTCAAAGAAATGCCAAAATGTTGCAGTGCCACGCGACACGATGATATCGTTGGATCTTACCCTGGGGGAGAAGCTTATCCTTGCTCAAGTTGAGAATGCAATTGGAAAGTGTTATAAAATCTTCACCAGGACCAAAAGTTCACACCTCACTGGCGCACAACAAGCGGAGAACAACCGAAAAGCTGAAGCCGAATGGGAAGAACAAAAGAAGAGGGATGTCCAGTTATGTGGGTCGCATGTAAGAGAGCAGTGGCCGTGCAAATCTCCCCAGCTTCCATCTCAACATTTGATTCCACGGGTTCTTAGAACGGCGGCGTACGAGAAATGCAAAACACTCTGCGACAACTGGAACCAAAATAGGAATTTCCTTGAGTTCCTGCGCCAAGTACAAAGCCAAATGCCACCCGCCAACTCTCAGGATTACAACGTGGAGCCTGTTCCCACCTCCGATATACCCCCCAGGGCGGTTGAATACAGTTCGTTTCAACCGCCCAGTCTCCTTGACTTAGTCCAGATGACTTGTCCAGATCCCCCTGGGACTCAATTTGGTCCAATCACCTACCATAGGGCTTCTTCCATTCTGGGACCGACTGCTGAGCTTTGGGCTCTTGCAAAATATTTCCAAGCTAGCTCGAGCCGATGCGAACAAGAGTATGGAAATGGGCTAAGCCGCAGCGTCCAAGCGTTGCATGATTTCTCAACTTCAGTGCCGCCAACTGGAAATTCTGACTTTTCTGAGTCTTTTGACTGGCAGACACAAACGAATGCACTTCTTTCACGCCAAAAGGAGATCCAGGAAGACAGGGACTCACTCTGGAAAAGGATAATCCTCGCTTTGAAAATTAGTGGACAGAAAGGGGCACTATGCACTGACACTGTCAGCCCTTCTATCACTGTATGGTCTGTTCTGTCTATTTTGGCTTCTGACCAATGGACCAACATTTCCCCCAGTGGAGGGCGTTACTTGTGGCATTTGGGAAGTCAATATCTGCCTTGCGTCGTTGTGAACGATTGATTTCTTGCATTGAAAAGCATGATATCGACGGGTTCTTAAGTAACACGGAAAGCCCATGGTATGAAGAGTGGGACCCTTTGATCTACCCTACTTGGCTACTTTTAGAAATCGAAAACAACATTACGATTCGAAAGCGCCAGGTGGAAGTCGCACTTCGGATGATCAAACCGGATGATGGCAAAAACTCTGTGCTTCAGCTCAACATGGGCGAAGGTAAGACTTCTGTCATTACGCCTATGGTGGCTGCAGTTCTGGCAGATAGCCGTGATCTTCTCAGAATAATCGTCTTGAAACCTCTCTTGAGGCAAAGTGATGCGCTTCTTTCTCAGCGGCTCGGGGGTCTGATCAATCGACGCGTTTACCACATCCCCTTCTCGCGACAGACTGAACTCAGTTCTAGCACAGTTAGCCAGCTGCAGTCCATATATCAGCAATGTTGGCGCAATAGGGGGATTCTGATCGCTCTTCCTGAACAAATCCTCTCGTTCAGACTCATTGGGTTAGATGCTGCGGAAAGAAACCCGGGTATTTTTGCACCACTGATTAGTCTTGAGAATTGGCTACAAAGAAAATGCCGGGATGTTATTGATGAAAGCGATGAAGTTATGGATACCAAGTTTCAGCTAGTTTACACCATGGGCACCCAGCAATCCCTCGATGGACTCAGCAGTCGCTGGGAGACGACACAGCATTTGCTTCGCCTAGTCTCAATACAAGCGAGACGACTTCACAGTGATGATCCAAGATGCATAGAGGTTGATCAGTCAGGTTACCGATACCCTATTCTACGATTTTTGAAGCCCGGTGCTATCGAACAACTGATCGGTTACACTCTCGAGTCAATTTTAGAAAATGGGATTCCGGGTTTACCTTTCACCCAATGGACTTCACGGGTCAAACGCAGCGTGCTCAGATTCATCAAACATTCTGAACTGACCGAAGAGGATGAATCTGTCATCCGGGAAGAGTTCAACGACAGTATCTTCCTCACCAAGCTTCTCGTTTTACGAGGGCTCTTCGCTCATCGCATCCTGAGGTTCTCGCTTGCCGATAAACGCTGGTTAGTGGAATATGGACTTCACCCTTCCCGATGTTTGATGGCTGTGCCATATCGTGCGAAGGGTGTCCCATCCGAGAGTGCAGAATTTGGACACCCTGATGTAGCAGTAACTTTGACTTGTCTAAGTTACTACTACGAGGGACTGACGAAGGAGCAACTGAGAGACTGCTTCATCCTCTTGGCTAAACTGAACGACCCCTCCACAGTGTTCCAGAATTGGGTCTCCCCCTGCATCGATGATCTGCCCGCTGGTTTACAGACATACTCAGGCGTGAACCTTCAGGACGATCAGACCTTCGGTCAAACTCTGTTCCCTCTTCTCTGCTATCAGAAAGAGATACTGGATTTCTACCTATCTCACTTTGTTTTCTCCAGAGAAGCGAAGGAGTTTCCGCGGAAGCTCTCATCTTCTGCATGGGACATCCCTGCACGGTGTGGTCTGCAACTAACGACAGGCTTCAGCGGTACAAACGACAACCGGTTTCTCCTACCTCTGTCGGTTCGCCAACGGGATCTCGATGGACTTCTCCACACCAATGCGATGGTACTGCGATTGTTGCTTCGAGGGGACAACAGACAATGTATATTGGCGGAGGACGAGAAAGGCTTGCATCTGGATGTTGATCGGCTCTTGAAGCTCGTAGTCCGTACCAGTGAACGCTCAACCACGGCCCGGCCTGTGCGAGTTTTGATTGATGTTGGCGCCCAAATCCTGGAGGCTGGAAACCAATCAGTCGCCCAAAAGTGGCTTTCAATGACCCCCGAGGGAGATGTTGAGGCGGCAATATTCTTCAATGACAGTGACGAAGTTATGGTTATTGACCGGGAAGGGCATGTCGACACTCTCTTGTCCTCTTCGTTCCGACAACGAATGGGTGCTTGCTTGGTGTTCCTTGATCAACAGCACTCGCGTGGCATAGATTTGAAGTTACCCCCTACGACGCGAGCTGCAATCACTCTAGGACCCCGATTAACAAAGGACAGACTTGTACAAGGTAAGCTGCGCAGTCTCAATATATCTTGAAGAGAGTTCTAATCTTGTCTCAGCTTGCAACCGACTTCGTGGTCTAGAAAAGTGCCAATCACTTCTATTTCTAATCCCACCGGAGGTCAGCCACAGTATGAGATTTGTCTTGGGGATATCCTCCGATAGAGACTTCACTTCAGCAGACGTGTTAAAGTGGTCTATGATTCAAACATGCCGCACTCTAGACAATCTGCGCCCGCTCTGGGCAAACCAGGGACTTCAATACCATAAGAAAACACGCCTTTGGGATTTGCTTGTGGAACAAAGGATCCCCTCCAAGGAAACAGTCAGTTCTATGCAGGAGCCTGAAGCTCGGACACTCTCCCAGCTGTACGCACCATGGAATGAGGATAAAGAGAGTACAAGCACCTACGACATTGCAGAAGGGGACTTGAATTATGGGGAAGTTCAGGTGTTGTTGAAAACTTTGCAGTCCACTGCGGGACAGGTCGAGACGTCTGCGTATCTTCACGAAGAACAGGAACGGGAAATCGCATGCGAAGTGGAGCGAGAACAACAGGTTTATCGACCGCCATCATATACGCCTAACAAACACAAGCTCCATGACGATATCCGGCATTTCGCCAAATTCGGCGAGTTCCCCGGCAATCAAACATCCAAGGCTGTCACATTAGCCTTCCACGGTCTTGCTAACACATCTGCTGGGAAATTCTATCATCCAAATCCGCTGGGGTCTGGGTTGTATTCTACTTTGGACTTCAACGAAACTGTGAAGATTTCCCCAAACGATCCTATGGACGATTTCTGCAAGCAGGTGAATTGGATTCTATCGAGTGTGCACAGCGATGTTCTTATTGTCGTGAGTCAATGGGAAGCGAATGGGCTCCTCAATATCGTTCGCAAATCAGAGAATGCCAGACTTAACATCTACGCCCCGCGATTAACAAAGCCAATGCGGTCATTCCGCCATCTTGACTTCTTTGGCATTGGCGCGAACATTCCAACGCAGCCTAGCGACACGATGACCCGATGTCTGGAAATGTTTTCCGGGAGTCTTTACTTCAGCACATTTGAAGATTACAAGAATTTCCGTTCGTTTTTGGGGCTCGTTACAGACGAGCTCGGTGAAATTCCAGAGGGTGGCATGACGAATGAGGGATTTGTCAAGTTTTCTACGCGCCTGAAACTTGAATGGCCTATCGACTCGCCCTTTGTTGAAAGTCCGCTCCAATTCCTCTCTGCCCTGATACATATTCGAACTAAAGGGAATGGATACCAACAATCACACGTTGGTACACTCATCAAAGCCATGCCGTTGAGTGCCGAGTGGTTTTGAGTGGAGTTCATGTTCCTGCTTCTGAAGTTCAAATGTTCGCTTTTTACAGATTCTCTTCGTGTTAATGTATTTCCCTTTGACGGTGTAGTTGAATATTATGACTTCTAGCCACTTCTGTTTCACTCCCTTATAACCTTTTCCTGGCTACAAACCGGGACGATAAATGTATATTTGTATAGAGCCCGTAGACTTCTCAATAGCCCAAAGCCCCGCAAATGGGCTGGGTTTTGGGCCCTGAATGAAAGCCCGCAAAGCCCATTCGAGCGCATAATAGGTCCCAAACAATACAAATATGCCAATTTATTGTAGCTGCATAATTAATACGTTTTCCCTGGTTTTTCCTTAGTGATAAAACTCCCATCTGAGCGATATATGAAGCTATACAGAAACGGTTTGAAGATACAAAGTTAATTTTTATAACGCTTCACTTTTTATAAGGGTTACTGTCATGACACGCACTATATATAACGGAGCCTGGACTATCTGAGCGTAATGCTCAGATATAGTGGTCTTTTGGCCTAGTTTGTAACTCGCTAGTCCAGGGGCAGGTTGTAACAGTTACCTATTTTTGTTAGGGAATTATATAGTAAGTACAGGTATTATTAGTACTACTAAAATTGTTACCTAAGTATAGACTCAATATATATCTATCATCATACTAAAATCAGTATAATTCTACTGAATTCCTATTTCTTACTATAATAATATAATGAAACTAAATATACAGGTTGGTACATACGTAAAATATAGCTCTTAATCAGCTACTTTATACCGTCTACAACAGACTCCGCAAAAGTATTACCTAATACCTCCTTCCGCTAACTACCGCATTCTTAATTGAACATACCGTCAATTGGTCATGAGTTTTCATTGGTGGATAATTAACCGGCAGAATCAGAATTAACCGGCAGAATCAGGGATGAAGCTGTTCCCGCTATATAAATCCCCGTATACACCTACTTCTTGGCGTTGAAGCTGTTGCGACGGACCAAATCTGAAGAGGTATTTTGTGCAGTCTGGGGTAGTTTCCAACGCTGGGGATTCGATGATTTGTGGGATGTTCAATTTTTGAGGAATTGATCCAATTTACAGTAAACGGTATAGAGCGGTGTCGAAAGCGCTCAGACATGTTAAGATATCAAGCCTGAAAGGTCAGGCATTTAACCTTTGGCTCCAGGCATCAAAATCCCCCTACAAAGGGCCGCACGACCCCGCAGGGAAGCTCAAGTCAAAGTTCCGGATAGAAGTACATTATCTTATGGCTTTCTCACTACTACTAACGGCGTTTAAACCGTACGTTGATATCCCCTTCAACGTATGGCTTACCATCATCCTCATCCTCACCTATGGGTGTGCTCTTCGAAACCCGGGCCTGCTTTTGGTCGTCGTCCTTGGGGTCAGCGCGACTATCTTCGTATTTAACACAACGGCTACTCTCGGCGAAATGACCAAAACAATGTGTTTGCTTCCCCTCGGCCTCGGCTCTGTCTTGATGTTCCTCATTGCGGATCGGTCTTTACAGACGAGATTTCTACCCGCCTTTACGACCTATGTTAATTTTGCGGTGTACGCAAATATTGGCATGATGGTCGGCACTCCTATGGGCGGCACACTTCGGGGAATATGCAGCAAAATCGCTTGCGTTGCCCTCTTCGTTTGGATCCTCCAGAAAGGACACCGCGTTGGATGGAAGACAGTTCTGATCCACGATAACTTGTTCGTCTTCACTGCCGTCAGCAAATCATGGATATTTGCACACGCATGCTATCGATTTGTTCTCTTGACATTGCCGTGCTTTGGGTCTGGACGCCGGTATCGCCTTCTAGAGTTGTACTCTCTCACTTTAACGTACGCCCTGTCGTCGACTTCAAAACTTCCATTCGAGTATTTCTTTGGAATGGCCGATACATTGGTCGTTCCGGCGATTTCAGGATGGTCGGCAATTGCAACAACGTTCAATATAATACCGCGCGATACTATAAAAGACGACTTAGTCTCGAGTCCTATCGGGACTGGTGCAGATGTATTTCTGAGCGCGGTGTCACTGACTGTTGCCGCTTTTGCTTGCTTTAAGATAGCTAGTGCGCCGCATTAAGAATGAGCGATTTGTCAATTTTTTGACCAGCATGAAACTCGAATGCTCTATCGACTCGCCCTTTATTGAAAGTCCGCCCCCATTCCTCGCTGCCCTGTTTCATATTCGAACTAAGATACCAACAATCGCACGCTGGTAGGGTCACCAAAACCATGCTGCTGAGTGTCGAGTGGGTTTGATTTGAGTTGGAATTTTCACTTTTGTTGGCGCACGCGATGTTTCTGCTTCTGAATTGCAAATATTTACTTTTTACAGAATCTCTTCGTGTTGATATATTTTTTCCCTTTAAATATCATGACTTTTAGATCCTTCGATCCAAAGAAGCAGCTCAACAAGGTTCGATTCAAGCAATTATTCGTGATTATATGAGAGTACTCTAGGAACTATCAACTCCTCTTAGGCCGAATGACATCCAAGGCATCCACTAGATCCTCACTATTTTTCAAGTCGCTTCTCAGGCAGCCTCAAGCATATAAGAAAAACCAGAGCCAAGCTGCCGGAGGATATTGCTATACCGGAGTTAGTTGGAAAAATAGCAATCTGAAGAGTTCTCCCATACCTGCGATGACCCCAAAAGACTGCAAGAAACAATTTCTTACGATCGACTGGATCGGCTCAGACAAAGTAAAAGCAAATCGATGATCATTCAAGACGTGTCCAACAAGCTGTGAATTGTGACCATGTTAGAGGCGTTAGAGAGAAAGGGCCAAGCAAAGGAATACAAACCTGGGATTTATCTTTGTGCAGGGGAATGTCCTGAGACAGACACTTTTCAAAAACCGCCCGACTGGCTGAAGATACCACAGAAATACCCACGACCAATCCCAACTGTTGGCAGAGATAATAGTTTGTCATGGCAGTGGCTGTCATCTCGTTTGGGACCGATACTGACAATCCTGAGAAGGTACATACGAGAATGCCACCCACTCCGAGGCCCATGCCAGCGTAAAATATCATATCGCAAAATAATGGTCGATGTGGCCATCGTGCTGCTATCAATGCATTACTGGCTACTGCAACCACGCAGCCTGCAATTAAAATTTTCTTGTATCTCCCAGTTCTAATAGTGGATTAGTGAACTTATTTGGGATCACCTAGGGACGGTATACATACTTCTGCACGCTCATACTACAGATAGCTGCACTCGCAACGTTCCCAAATACAACTGGCAGTATACATGCAGCAGCGAGACTGTTGTTGTAGTTCTTTGTCCGGATCCAAAATTCTGCAATATGACTGCTGATCTGTGCGGGCCGGTCAGTTAAAGTCCGACAGGGGAGGTAGGACTGACATACACTTCCATAGCTAAAAAAAAGAATGATCTGTGCAAGATACATTGCACCAATGTTGTTCGTCTTGAGCAACTTTAGCGGAATCAATGGGGAATTTGTCCAGCACCGTTCGTTGATTCCAAAAAGCACGACGCTGACGAGGAATATTGACGATACAATTGGTAACCCAATTATTAATTTGGATCTCAGTTCACCTGAGAACTGACAAATTGTCATTAGTGAAGCGACGGAGAGACCGAGAAGAAATATCCCTAGTAAATTAAAATCCGGTCGAGAAGATACAGATACTTCTTCCTTATTCTCAGAGTCGCTCCTCTGCTTGGCTCTTCTCAGTCGCCAGGCAGCCATAGCTAAACACATGAGGCCCAATGGAATTTGCAAAGCAAAGGCCCATCTCCAGCCAATCCACTGAGTCAAAGCACCGCCCAACGGGGCACCGACGGGAACAGCAATAGTCATGACGATCGATATGTATGCACGTAAACCTGTGGCTTTTCTTGGGGGCACCATGTCTATATTTCGAACATCAGTATAATGTACAGCGTTTGTATTGACTGTTTCGTTTCCAAGGTAGAATCCACATACCGTTGATAATGACAACCAGTAAATCCGTCATTCCCGAGCCACCAACCCCAGAAAGGAACCTTCCAACAATCGCAATCCACAAAGAGGTGGCAAATGCACTTAAGAAATGTAAGTCACCTTCTTGGCCTGGGGATTTTACCTGTCTCAACTTACGACATTGCACATCCAATAGAGAAGATTAAATAAGCCGCTTGAAGTGGGTACCTGTAGCCATAGATATCACAGACTCGTCCGTACTGTCATCGTCAGCCCAGGAACGCCAAAGGTAACAGAATTGGCAATCATACGACGGGCAAGGAGACGGCGAATCCTAGATTGTATGCCGTGACGAGCCATGATCCCATGGAGCCCTGGCCGAAGTGAGACGAGATCGTACCGTAGGTAGTGAAAACAAAAGTATCGTCCGCAAAGGCAAGAAATACGCCTGTCCATGTCAGGTTAGAATGAATTTTAGAGATTCAGAGGGTTCCCGTTAGAGGTGAATAGCTGACTTGCCTATAAGTCCAGTAATAAAGAACTTGTAATCCATTCCTGACTTCTGCACTTCCTTTGAAGAATCTTCATTGTCCGAAGAGCCTCCCGTTTCTTGGCCATTTTTATCTAGTTCTGATAGGCTCGTGGAAGCGGCCGACGACTCGGATTCCATCATTCCTTGAACTTTCTGAATCGAGGGTTGGGGTTGTAAAGAGAAGTCAATTTCAACCGGCGACCTAAGTAGGAAAATTTGGCGGAGGGGAGGGAGAGGATGGGAAGGAAGAGTTATTATACTAGCTATAGGTTCAATTAAGGAAGATAAATACATATATTTCAAGAGGGATAGCATGTACTAACATACTCCATACTACGTGATCACTCCACTTATGCGCATCCCCAATAGCGGTAAAATATGACAATACAGAACACCTTTTCTTTTGGATTTTGAGATTAAAGGGGTTTCTGTAAAGTATATAACACTAAGGATATAGTTAGTCATGGACGGAGTACTCCGTACGAAGTGCTATCATTGATGTCATTTAACACTGCCCGCAGACGATCTACGAAGAGACGTAAAACCATTGATCAATTGGAGGACTCATGTCTATTCTTCTGTACTTCCAATTGAACAAAAATCATAACAAGTTTCTGGAACGGCACCACTTTTCACTTGAGGTTCAAAAAATTTCGCTCCATAGTTTCTGCTATTGGGGATATTCAAGCTGTTCAATCTATCTCATCAAGCCCCAAAATCGGGCACAAAATCGGTAATAATATATCAGACTCTCATTAAAGAAATTCTCAAGTACATTAAAGATATAAAAAAAAAACCCAAGGCCTCCTTCAAAAAGATATTTCCTCTTTCCGTCGTCTGAGGTTGACTTTGATGTTTGAGTGTGGTAGGATATTATGCCCACGCAACTGAATGCGACCTTCTTCCGGTAGGTTCACATTGAAGTCATACTTCATAATAATGTGGCATAGCGCTATTTTGAGAAAGATTGCAGCGTAATGTCTTCCAGGGCATGCCTGTTTGCCATGTCCAAAGCCCATATGATCCGGGCTCGTGGAGGTAAGCTGGTAAGGGCTTGTCAACGAATTCTTCGCGTTCTTTCGCAAATTTGCAAATCGGTAGCCGTCGTATTTGTCTCCATCCGTCCAGACTGAGGAGTCCATCATATGACATGCTGATACCATGATTGAAGTTCCCTTCGGGATAATCAAACCATCGGGTAAAACTACCTTCTCTTTGGCGAATCGCTCCATGTTGCCTAATTACAACGAGTCAGTGAATTGAGCTTGTGCAGGTTATTAGCATCCATAGATCACTTACTGTACCCGAGTGGTCTGAGTCTTTGGGATTCCTTTACTGCACTGTCCAAAAGGTATAGCCGCTGTGTAGATGACTTGGTCAAACCCTCTTTTCCGACGGTCTCAATGATTTCTTTTCGAATGTCCTCTACCAGAGCCGGATTCTCGGAGAGGTCACACATAGCCTTTGCAATCAAATCGCTGGTCGTATCTAGTGAAGCGAGCGCAAGTGTGAGCAGAAACGTAGTAAAGTCGTATGAGGAGCCTTTGCTCGCCTCCTTGGCCCACTCAAGCGAGTTGAGTTCTGAATCAGGGCCAACTTCTTTGTCAAGCAGAGGCTTTAGGTATTTCTCAACCTCTTGAATCTGTGTCCGAACCAACCGACACATTGGACTAAACCGGGAAACAATGCGTCTCATAGGAATTGGCCATCGACGTAAATCATGAGCGGCGATAAATGTGGTTTCCAGAAATTCAAACATCAGATTTAGCCAGACTTGATTTTTACACAGGTCTTCATCACCGAGAAATGCTCGGCATACCATTTGTGCCACAATTTGACTCGTTGTGTATCTCAGGTTGACTTGGTGCCATTCTGTTTTAAAGTCAGAAAATTCCAGCAGGTATCATGATATTCGAAGAATTTGGGCTGGGAAGGTTATATATACCAGTTTCTTCAGTCCAGTAACGATCCAGGGCCAACCCCGTTTCTTTGGAAAGCGGATCGACGAGTTTGGCTTTGAATTCGAGTGTCAACCAAATGCCCAAATGCCAGTGTTACAAGCATTGAATTTTCAATCAACTCACTAGTCTGACGTGACAGTTTTGTCTTGACAGCGGTCTGTAGAATTTTGGATTCCAAGGCAATGTTCGAGATTGGCTCAAATCCCGGTACTCCTGCATGAAAGTCCTAAAGGTAGGTAAATACTTTTTTGCCTTCAATTGTGCACCGTAAGCAGAAATACTAACCTCTGCTACAAACATTCCCAAATCGAATCTATTATCCCCTCCAATCACATCGGCATATTTCGGGCTTAGAATCAAGCGAAAATGTGCCTCGGTGCACAGATAAAATGCGTCTCCGCCCTATTGTCAAATTATACCCCCAAGGTCAGCGATATACATGTAGATGAGTCGCGATTGCGTGAACGGAGCTGTACGCACCTTCTTAAGCCCGGACCTTATCCATCCCTCTGGATCAGAGATATACCGGTGTGTTGCTTTACCATAGCCAAATTCCCACCATTTCCGGTCATTGAAAACTGGCAATCTGGATGGGTTTAGCCTTCTTGCCCTGATCTCAAGGAGAAAAAAGGCTATAACAACCACTCCCAAGGCAAGACCCCCAGAAGTAGAGTCAAGGTAAACCCATTTCTCGGTAGCCATTTTATTACCTCCTGTATTGGGCTGAAATCGACTTTGGCACATGTGCTGTTGAAACAGTTGAGGGAATACCAGGATAACAAGCTTGTGGAGGACGTAGAATTTTTATGTCAAACATACATTAATTTTCGTCTAATTGTTAAGTCGGGACTCGGGATGTCTACCCCAGCTCCTCGTTGACTCAAAATTGTGGAGTCCTAAAGATAAATCATATGGTGATAGGCGCTATATGCAACTAGGGGAATATAAACGGAGCTTTCTATATACGGACGGCAAGGAGTAAGCGCCCGCAGCTTACTTACCAGATTCAGCCTCCAGTTGCCTCGCGTATTCCATGTTTTAAACAGTTAAGGTTGCCGATCTTACATTGTAATACAAAAAGTCTTCGATGTGATTGATTCTGGATAATTAAACCCCTTGTATTTCTAATTATTTTAACACTTAACTACTAGTACCAAGTAGCTAAGCTAAGGTTTAAAGTGGACATGAATTGCGGCAGCCCTCGATCTGCTCACCGCCACTATATACTCATACCGCCTACCTAAAACACGTATTACACCTTATATTGCCATTTTGTCAGTCAGTATATTATGTAACCAAGGGATGTGGGGCGAAGGAAATGTCCAATCACGTGTGCAGAATCCCGATCTGAAACTCAATCTTGTTGTACATGAATTTACGAATTTACGAATTTATGGGTTTATGGGTTTATGGGTTTACGTACTATTTTTTTTTATGGAGGTCAGCTAAGCCAGGTGCCGATCACAACCTTCCTCGCTGGCATATGTTTGAGTCTGCGCCTTACTCCGTACATGCTACCAAGATAGGCATTAAATCTGTATAACTAGCTACGACACTACGGAGAACTCCGTACTAAGAATGTGCTATAAACTGAGGTTGGCTGAGATACCTCGGATGATCTCGGTTGGATGATCTCAGATCTCGGTTTATGCTTTGCCCCTATCGTATTTTGTGGGCTCAGAAACAACGATCACTTACCGAAGTTTCACCGCCATGTTCTAGATGTTTATCGAAAATTTGGAAAGACGACTGGTAGAGGAAGCATGACGTAGAATGAGATATATAGAGAATGAGGTTATGTATGCGTAGGGAGGAGGAATAGAAAGAAAGTAGAACATTGCATAGCCCTCTGTTTCGGGAAAATTCGATCGCATTAGGTTTTAAACAGCACGAGCGAATCTTGAACTACGTCTAATAAGCCTTACGTTAAATTCGGGGACTTCAAGCCCAAGACTCATAAGCCAAAATACACGCATTAAATATTCCCAGATTGAAATTACTACCTAGGTATCCTTTAAGCCAATTCAAACATTAATAGTCAACATGAGTGAGAGAATTTTATGTAGAACGCCAATAACCCCAATATCTCCGGTGCCCTCAACATTTCCCATGTGGCCTGGTACAGGAATCAACTAGCACCTTGAAGAGCCTCAACACCAGAGCGTTCTCGACAAAGAGTATGCGATACATTATCCAACTTTGGATAAGTCTTGTGAAGCTCAGATTGGGCCAATTTGTCAACCCGAAGAATAACATTGTCGATGGTTTCTGGTGTCACAACAGGATTTATCATACACATTCGCAGTGTGATTCTTCCCCGAATTTTGGTCGTGAGGATAGCAGCAATGTTCTCCGCCAACAGTCGCTGTGAAATAGCCGTGTTCAATGCATCCAACGCTTCTTCGCCGAGCCCGCGAGGTGCGTATTGGAAAACCAAAATGCTAGCAACTGTTGGGGCAGCAATAATCCAGTTCTTGTACTGACGGACATTTTGATCTGCGGTACGGGCAAGAAGGAAACCTTGGTCGATCATCTCACCCATACGATGACGGCCCAGGGATTTGACAGTGAGCCACAGAGAGATGGCACGCGCTGGCCGGCTGAGCTCTGGACTCAGATTGTAGAAGTTGGTGGTACCTTGTGGTGCCAGTACACCACTGAGATACTCGGCATCCACAGCAAAGCTGCGCAAGAGAGAGCTAACTTTTCGCGTGAGCACGATGCCACATCCATATGTCTGGAAGAGCCACTTGTGGCCGTCCCAAGAAACACTATCTGCGCGACCGATCCCATCAACGAGGTGGCGATGCTTGTCAGAAAGCGCAATGGAAGCACCATATGCGCCGTCCACGTGTAGCCATAGCCCTTCGTCTCGTGCAATATCAGCCAGTGCATGGAGAGGATCAATGCTGCCTGTGTTGGTGCTCCCACAGTTGGCGACAAGAAGGAACGGTACGCGTCCCGATTTACGATCTGCGTTGATCGCATGTCGTAGGAGGTTCACATCTATGCGGAATGTATCATCACTGGGTATCTTGTGGACCTGGTAATCCATGAAGCCGCTTATATGTAGAGCCTTGCGGATAGAGATATGTGTCTGGTCGGAAGTGTAAATTACCGCGTCAGCTCGCTGCGTAGGATGTAGAATCTCATCCCGGGCTGCGACTATGGCTGTCATGTTCGCCATAGAGCCACCCGAGACAAAACACCCTCCAACTGAGTCTGGCAGTCCTAGCTGGGCACCCAGCCAGGCTATCATGGCTTTTTCGACAACATTCGGACCAGAGCTCACATCCCAGCTGACAGCATTGACGTTGCAGACAGAAGTAAGAAGGTCACCCAGACGGGCAAGAGAAGTTGGGCAAGCTGGTATATAGGAGAAGCAATGTGGATGGGTGAGGCGCATGCGGTTATCGAAGACTGTCATAGCTTGATGAAGGACGGATGAAAGACCTTGAGGATGGTCACCAGGCATGACTTCCTGCTGCATACTTTGTATCTCGTGTGCATGGAGCTTTTGGACGATGGGGTCAGACGGGGCTGGTGAATTGACCGTGAGAAGTCGAGGCAGAAAAGACTCCATCTCCAACATGATCTTGGACAATTCGTTGTCTGACCTTTCCTCTTCTCCAATAGAACCCATATTGAGATATCTGGAGAAGAAATCAGCTTCACTGGCGATAAGATAGCGAATGGGTGTATATCAACTTTGGATCAATGATCTTTGTCAATCGCAAAATACGTACATTGCTGTAAGGACTTTACAGAGAAGGTTACATACGCGGTCGAAATCAATGTAGTGAGCTTGAACAAAGAGTACTTTCCAGAAGAGTCGGAGATTTTTATAACAGCACTGGATTATTTGATAAGAAAACAAGAGATAAACTCCTAACATGGACATTGGAATGTTATACATCCACCACTAACACCGCTATAACGCCACTAGAACACTTGCACGTATTTACGCCTCTGGCTATTGTCTCCACTACAGCCGCATGTGCTCACATGAATGCATATCATGCCTCACACACGCTTGGTCATTGTCGGTCAATGTCGATCCAACTGCTACTCAAAAAAGGATCCGGCCGATTGGTATGACACGTTTCAATCCACACTAGTCCCTTGTTCGATGTACCACCCCTAGTCAGAATTCTGTGTGGTTCCGCCAAGAAGATGCTAACATTTGCTAGCTCAGTATTTCATATACCATCTACACCAGTTTGCGAGTTGTTTCGTAGGGGAATTGCAGTATTCCATTGAAATAAAACGCTAAAATTGCTAGTTCTCAAAGATCAGCAGGATCTACATGGACAGACTTCTTACGGAGGGAGGCAACTAGCTCGAAATCAATAGATATTTAGAACGAGCTTGTTTCTTTGAACTTTGTAAGGGGTGAACATAACTACAGCATACGAATTTCTAAAGACCACTGTAATACGGAGTACTTCAAGTGAGAATCTCAGTCTCTTATTGTCTGTATTGTCTGTAATTAAATAGATCTAATATTTCGAAATGAACCACGCACGATTCTCCTCCGGGGACATCTCCTGCATGACCTTTCGCTCAGATCTCTTCACAGAAAGATACGTCGACACCAGGGAATCACTCAGAATTTGCTTGAGGCGCTCATTCGCCTCCAAATTCTCGAGACTTTGGGTCAGCTCACAAGGCATTGCCTTGATCCCCAGCGCAGCCCGTTCCTGGTCAGACATCTTGCTCGGCTCTATGGTGCAAGGGCCGGCGCTCAGCAACGAGCCTTGAAGTAAACCATCCAGTCCAGCTGCTAACAGTGCGCAGAGCGCCAAATAAGGATTGGCCAGTCCGTCCATCATCTTGATCTCGAAACGGTCACTGGAAATTCGCCGCAAGATGGTCTCTCTATTTTCCCACCCCCAGCACACATAGTCACCCCCACTCCCAATGCCTCCGACAACCCGGCCATAGCTGATGTCTTGGGGAAGCGTAAAAGCAGAAATGGAAGTAAAATGGCCGAGGATACCAGCAAAGAATGACTCCACGATTGGCAAATCCACCTTGTCAGAATTGAGCGAGATATGGACATGAGCTCCGGTGCCGGGCTGTTCGGGTGATAATCGGGGATGAAGGGTTGCTCGGTATCCATGCTTGTTTGCAACCTTCATAACAATCTGTCTGGCAAGAACCAGAGCATCCACAGCTCTGAGCGGGGAGTCTGGTGGAAGAACAAATTCCCATTGACCAGGACCTAATTCTGCATGGAATTGTTGAACCATGATTCCAACGCTGTGCAAAGCCAGAACGGCTTCTTCCAGGATACCAAGTAGAAGCTCGTCGTCACGAGTCATGCTACACCACGAATGATCCGCATTAACCGTTTCGTACTCGACTTTTCCGTTGTTCAGTGTTCGTTGCCGTAAGAGACAGAACTCTAGCTCGAACCCGACCAGAAGTGAGGAGTTCGACTTCTGTTCAATCAAACGTGTCAAAGTGTCCAACTTAGAGCGTGCGCATTCTCCCATGGGCAATTTCTCTTTGTCTGTCCACGAAGACATGACAATTGCCTTGTTTTTATCCATGTAGGGTGAAAGGCATCGAGGATCAGGTTTCAGGAAGAATGACCCCGTCAGGGTCCCACCTTCTGCCACATTATCGTGAGGGAGAACATGAAGTATAACCTTTGGAACCGAGATTCCTTGATCCGTCTCCAACAATCGCTTGAATTCTGGCGTAGGGACTATGCGGACCAGATTGGTGCCAATGTATGTTGTGAAGGACACCCAAACGAAGTCTACGTCTGGGTTTTTGGCGTGAAACTGCTGCCATTGAGTCAAGGCTGTGGTTTTTGCCATTTTGATTCGATCAATGGACAAAAGTGGCATTCAAATGCTAGAGAATTTGGATATAGGATGTGCTGCGGACGATTTATTCCTCAATATAGTACACTTTAATTGACTATATATAAAATTAAAAAAGGAGGTATTGTCATGTATCTGTATTGATTTATACAGGTCAATCTATCGATATTTTCACAATCGTCAAATTAAAAATATATCCACCAAATATACTATAGCCGCTAGAGGATAGTAGTACATCCACATCTACGCAAGCCACATAAACTTGTGGGGCTGTGGTGATCTTGATATTTCTGCATTCTCACGATTCTCACTATAGTGGATACATTTGACATTTGGTAGCTGAATCAACCAACTCTATATATCTCTGGAAATCGATCTACCCACCCCCCCCTTGCTCTCAATCTCTCTAGCTAAAACTTAGATGTACGTAAACTCAAGCTGATCGCTGTACCCAAAAATTGGCGTAGGATGATCACTTTCTATCGCTTTGCTCTTTCTTCATAAATATTTGCCCAATAGGGGGAAAAGGTTCTGGGCCGCCTAGTTCCTTTTTTTTTCTCTGTCCTTCAGCACATCACATTTGATAAACACCAAATACCTCCCAACTTGACCGTTGTGAATGACAATATGGCCGTCCAAGGGGCAGATAAGCTTCAATTTGAGCTTCTTGACAGGTCTCTAAATTGTCCAGTTGATGATCAAAAAGACTGGTGGCAGAGGACTGGGCCTTTACTGGCCAGTCTGATGACTTCGGCGGGCTACACCAACGAATCCCAACGCCAGCATCTGATGTTCTTTTACACATCTGTCGTCCCGTATCTAGGGCCATACCCTCAGAAGTTCCCCAGCGCGATGACCCACAATGAACTTCCCCTGGAACTCAGCATCAACTTTCAACAGTCAGGTGGTACCAAACCAGTTATTCGAGTTGCGGTGGAACCTGTCACCTCCATCTCTGGAACGACGGAGGATCCATATAATTTGAGCCCTATCCGTGACATACTTTCTCATTTGGAGAAGCTCAATATCAAAGGATATGATCATCGTTTGTTCGAGCACTTTTATCCCAAGCATACCTTGGATAGAAGCGAATGTCAAAAGCTCCAGCAGAAGAATGAGCCAATTCGTGAACTTTCCCAGGTGGCTTTTGGTTTCGATCTCAAACCCGATACCATCTCTGTTAAGGGATACACTTTCCCAGGCTTGAAGTGCCATGTGGCAGGCAAAGACATGTGCTCTGTTGTCATGGACTCCATCCGAGAATATCTTGGAGATGCCGACCGCTACAATACAATTGGCCTGATAAAAGATTACATCGAAACGACTGAGGCGAGAACCAACTTCGGGTTCGTCTACTCGCACGATTGCACGACTCCCGAAAAGTCCCGCCACAAGGTATACGGCCGTACCAAAGATATGTCTTGGAACCAGGTTCAGGAGATTTGGACTTTGGGCGGGCGAATTGATTCACCCGAGTCAAACAAGGGTCTTGATTACCTTCAACGATTGTGGGAACTATTGCAGATTGGCCATGGTCCCCATCCCCTTGACCTTCATTTGGTGTGGAACTATGAAACGAAGGCCGGTATCACGGCCCCAGGTACCAAGATTTACTTCCCTGTTTATGGTCTCAATGACCAGAAAAACGTGCATACCATTTCCCAATATCTCAAGGAAATCGGACTTGATATTCACGGGGATGCATATGAGCGAGCTGTACGAGACTTGTTGTAAGTGTTTCCGATTATTTTGCGATGAGAGATCTTACGAAAACTAACTGAACAAGCCCCGGGTTTGATATACGACAAACGGATCGCCTAATTTGCTGGATATCATTCGCCTATACAGAGAAGACGGGGGTGTATCTAAGTGTTTACTATCACTCTTCACTGGAGTACTCTGGGCTTGAGAAACAGCCCTGAACTTGAGCACCGTTTAGAGCTGTTAGATCTTCCCAGAAACTGCTACATGCTTACCGACTGAGCGCTTTGTCTGGAGTTTGTCTCTGTCTGTCTGGTGTCTGTCTTTGTCTTTGTTTGTTTGCCAGCTTTGTTTGCCAGTATGTTTGTCGTTGCGGTGTAAAGGCCCTACCTTTTGTATAGATCAGGAATCAAGATTTCTTCCTCCTTTTCTCCATCTTCCTGTAGAGATCTTCCAGCTCAGTAGCTGCTACAGGAAAAATATACAACATACCTTCAGAGTTTCCAATCACCAGGGAATCCTCACTCCCATCCATCTGATTATAATAATCGGGTCGGGTTTCGGGCTTTGCGAGCTTTGCGGAAGTCTATATAGACTGATTTATAAATAATATAGAAATCGATGGATTAACAGTAATTATTTAAGAGGAATCAGTTAGAGATCGATTATAATTAATAGTTCTTAAGGCTCTAAACCCCTTTTCAAAAACTAGGAGGTATAACTAGTTATCGAATATCATGGTTAAATATATAGTAGAAATATATATATCCAGAATCAAGACCACCATAATTATAAAAGTGTATATTATTAGTCCATATCCGCATATCTTGTCAAAACAGTGGATTCTGTCATTTTTAGATAGTTAGAGAAATACATGTGCCATCCATAGCATAACTAGTTATAGCTGTCTGTACACCTCGATTTCTGTTGGAGGACAAGGGATCTTACGTCGGATGTCTATAAAGATGTTTTCCCAATGTTCGATGACCAATCAATGTCTCCGTGGCGCAATAGGTTAGCGCGTCCGACTGTTAATCGGGAGGTTGGAAGTTCAAGCCTTCCCGGGGACGTTTCTTTTTTGAACACCTCTCTTGAAAAGAGGTGGTGGACGAAGTCTTTTTTCTATTTTTTAAATGTTTCTTTGTGTTTAGTTTAGTATGACAGCTAGAATGGGGGGAGTAGTAATAATGGCTTAAGTATGCAAATATACTTAGTGATCAATCAATACAACAGCAACAACAACAACAACAACAACAACAACAACAACAACAACAACAACAACAACAACAACAACAACAACAACAACAACAACAACAACAACAACTGCGTTAAATGCCAATAATATTTTCAAACCACGCGAATCACTTGATACATGCATACTATTGGGCTCCTTGAAATAAAGCTATGAAGGAGAACCTTGCGGATTTCAGTCCAGTAGGCCCAACCAGATTTCCATCAGTCTCCGTGAAAGATCAAATGGGATGTATGTTGACAGAAATCTGTATTGAAGTAAAATGGCAGATGTTGACAACGCTAATTATCTCAGGTCTGCTTTGATTATTCACATGTAGATACCCAATGAGTGAGCATAACGAAATGTAAATGGACTCTTCAACAAAGGTTCATTTTAAATAACACTTGCTATCTCCAACTTCTCTTTTTGATACCTCCACATAAGGCTCAGCGGCCTACAGATGCATAAGATACGCTAGAAGAGCTGAGATCAATTCATCACGGGTGGATTTAAGTCTATTCATCTATATCAAATCAACGCAAGATAAATATAATTTAGGACGCCGAGCTAAATGTTCAAATACGACTGTCCCAATGAGTTTCTCAACGCGCAGATACATATCAAACTGAATGAAATCCAAGGACCGTATATTTACAAACTACATTTGGTTGACCATTCTTGTTTGTGCTGCCCAACCCTTTGTTCTTTGTTTATTTAATACAGATATATATAAGAAGCATATCACCAACTAGCATAACCTGACTTTAATTTATCCCCAGTTCTCACACAGTTTGCCATTACAGTTCCAGTATGACTTTTCTATATAAATTTAATATCTCTGGGTCGTTATTGCATTGTATATTTTGACTATATCATCATGCCCAGCCTAAATGACCTCTGCGTTGCTTCCGTCTTTTCGCGTTCAGGACCTTTGCCAATTATAAGCGGCATGTTCATCGAGAACACCTTCAAAAGGGCAAATGCGAACTTATAAGTGTACGGAAAAATCAAAAGAATGAATGAGCATTATTTAATGGCAACAGCAGGTCTCAAGTTTTCTCTCTATTGACAATATTGAAGCCGAGAATGAGTCGTTAGAAAGAGATGGAGCGTCTAAAAACCGAGACAGAAGATAGGCTCTTGCTGTTGCCGACTTTGGACTCCTCATCCAACATAGACCGTTTCACCCTCTACTTCTTTTTCTTTTTGTTTTATGCCTTTTCTTTTACCAACCGTTAACCTTTCCCATCTTCATCGACACTACCCAACGAACGTCTTTCGTTGATCTCAGACCTTACACCCACACCTCAAGTGACTCTTCCAGTCCTCAAAAAGACACTCCCGATAATAATCGAATGGAAGTCATCCTTCCTAACCTTACCTTGAACAAACCATACTGCTGCAGACTGTCTTATTTCAAGGTTAGAAAGCTCAACCAACACTACATGAAGATACCTCAGGTCGCCCAAACTAACAAGATGTAGTATGGCAGGAACAAGACCCGGAGACGTTTAAACGGGTGGCTGGATGTGTCGACACATGATAATTCATAGGCTATGGCGTCTTTGTTGCCAACCATTCAAGGACTGGATCGCATACACCAGGGACAACAAAGTGTACTTCGAAGGCAACCCGTACGCCTATGACTCAATCGTCATCCTCAGCGAAAAAGGGGACAAAGGCATAATTGGAACCCTGCGGGAACAAGTACCTCCCACCCAAAATTCTGCGAGACAGCCAGCGAACACAACCCTCACGAACAACAAAAAACCACGATATAAAGCAAACAATGAAGGATATAGCTACCGTGGCCGACGACGAACAAGCAGAAATTAACTAAATCGAAACGATCCCCGTACCGAAAATCCAACTAGCAGAGACCTCTGTTTACTTCTTATCGCTTTATTTCTAAGGTTGCTGATTTGTCTCCTGCTTGTTACAGTTACCTTAGCTAGTTGATGACAATGTATCCTTAAACACCATTCTTAGCTCTAATGGAACCGGGTTTCCCTTTACTATAAACAGGAATAGTCGGTCACATATGCGGCCTTGTCATGTCCTTTTGGTGGTATTTCTGGATGTCCTTTGGGATGCCTGCTTAGATGTATATGAAGGCGGTTAAAAACAGAATACTTCTGATACCGAGACCAAAATGTTCGAATGCATCAATCAGTGAGCTAACTACAGCAGTACATTCCGAAGGCTTTCGGGAGAAACCGATTGCATTGCTTCAGCATTGCTTCGGCAATAATAAAAGTGAACCCTTGAGTTAGCTTGAGGTCGACCTACCTACTTATGTGGATAATTGTACTAGTAATATGCAATGCTTCTAGTCATAGATTATGTCTACTATCCAACTCGGCTCACTCATTGCCAATCTCCTAGCGTCGGGCCAAACTACCAGAAAGCGGATACATAGCCACGAATTGATGACGCGGCTTTCTATAGTACGTTATTATAGCCTGATGATATATGAAAGTTGCTTTTTCCACCAATGCAGCCGGATCTGCAATCTGATAAAAAAAATTCCAAATTAATCAATTTTTCGGCACTTCTCCTACCAGAGTAGTGAGTGTCTTTTCCAGAATGCGACCACCATGGCTCATCCCACTATGCGGGTTTCTAGGCTTATCAACCGCCTTCGCAAAGGCCCCAAACAACGAAATCCCAATCAAAAATGAAAATCACATCTTCAATGTGATCCAAGACTCAATGCGCCAGTGGGGATCGTCTCTACACCACAACGGCGTGTCGTTCTTCCTCGCGAGTATTCCCGCCGGCACACAATTATACCATGGAACCTCCGAGGCCACCCCGGTGAATGGCACCGAGTGGCTGGCGTTCGAGCCTGAACATGCAATGGTCTTCGCCCGGCCCCGACGCGGGGCCCCCGTCACACCTACCATCCGATGATGATGACACCGAGCCACAGGATGGAGGCCATGGTGAGCTGCGGAAGCGGGAACCTCATGACACAGATGAGAAACACCATGGCCCGACAGGTGGTCGCCCACCAATGGCATTCGATGAGAATGAGGCCGGGTATTTGCATACGTACGCTGCAGCCAAGGATCTCCGTCTTTTGTATCTCGATGGTATGTCTGCTGCCAAGACATCGAAGGGCACACTTGATTCCCAGGATGCGATTTTGTTCAACGGCGCACTAGATGATTCTCCGAGTCGGGGTAATGGGCAGGAGAACGAACGTGCCAGACTAGCTTGCGAGATGGCCGAGAATGAATGGGAGGGTCGCATCGACGGTGTTCTACGCATGGAAGCTGGCTTTGAGATTATCCTGTGCGACTTTGGGCGCGATCTAACCCCCGTGCGAATCACGCAGGTCAAGCAGAACTCTGAGAAGCAACGTGGACCTAGTGGTAACCGTAAACATGGCGACGGGGGTGGGTCTCACAAAGAGGATGGTGACAAGCACCACGGCAGTCCTGGTCCAGGGAAGGAGGATGACGGAAAGCGACACGGCCCCGGTGGTCCTGGAGGCCCTGGAGGAGGCCCTGACTCATCGCGATGGATGCGCGCAATCACCGCGCGCTACAACGGAATCGGTGGGAACCGAGTTTCGCTGAACTTCAACCACTTCGTGACGGCCTTCTCTCACAACGTGGACCTTTTCCGAGATAATCCAACCCTCCCCCGACTTGCCAGCCTCTCTCCTAGGAGTCGGGCTTTTCTCCGTTCCGAGGTCACATCTCTGATCTTGACGCAGAATGCTGCCGATGTCAGCGAGGACTGGCAAGCGATTACGGATATGATCGTGACTCGGTACAGCAAGGAGCTATCATATTTTATTTCCGGTAGTATTGAGTCAATCGAGCGGCTGCAGTCCGAGGTTGAGCGTGTCTTGTCTCCGTTCATTGATTACAGTGAGCGAGATGATGTTGCTGAGAGCGAGCGTTGTGCGACTCAATTCTTGCCGTTGGGAGCTTTGGGAAGTGGGGGTCTTGCGGTGCAGGCTGTTCACGGTGTCGCTTACAAAATCTGCTCGTCTTTGATCGAGGCTGGGAAGGAAAATGACCTTGAGGCTGCGGTTCGGGTTGTTCGGGATCTGGTTGGTTATCTGGATTGGGCGACGTGGAAGGAGTGCAGTGGTTGTGCGGCGAATGAGATTTGTGTCGTGCCTATCTGGCCCATGGGTACGATCCAGGACTATGAGAGCCCTCAGTGCAAGGATGCATCGAACCCGTACGACCAGGGTGGAGAGAGTTACTGGGGTGGAATGTGCCACTGAACGACCTACAACATACAGTGGAATCACGGGTCATGGGTCTATTTCCAAGTTCGTGTTTTTGAACACCCTTACAAACGGACTTTTTTGTTTTGGACATAATTAGCTTAATTCGGACATATAGAACATTTATCGAGGGTATAGTTATACACTATACAAAACATAGTAATGTTTAAGAAGTAGGTAGAAGGGAGAAGGGGGACCATTGTGTTCGTCATTGTTCCATGCGCTAGTTCCAAAGCAAACCACGGGGTCGTACTCCCTTTATATAAAATACGGAATTGGTGAATGGTAGAGAACGATCATCCCATCAAGGGTAGAATGTTTACAGGGGAGCAGCACCCTTGGCGGAGGTGACAATGGAGCCAATGGCAGTGCCGAGGCTGCCGAGGCCAAGAGTGGAGAGGAGACCCTGGCCAACGCCGTTGACCTTAACCAAAAGGACGGAAACCTTGTCCTCAGCGTTGACAGCAATGAAGTCAGCACCGGGGATGCTGGGGATCTTGGACTTGAGCTCGGAGACGGAGGGAGCCATGGCGACAACGTTGCCAACGGGGCCCTGAACAGAGGAGAGGTCAAGACCGCTGAGGAGACCGAGGAGGGTAGGCTCAACCTGGAAGAGAAGGTCCTTGCCACCAGCGAGGCCGTTCACGTCAGTGATGGAGAGAACATTCTGGAGAGGGTCGGCACGCTTGATGTTGCCGGTGATGGACTCAAGGCCACCAACGAGGGAGCCGAGAAGGCTGCCAACCTCGCCGAGGCCGAGACTGGAGAGGAGATCAACGACTTCCTGGGTCAACTTGATGAGGGCGGCGTTGCCATTCTCGAGGACAGCAGTGACGTGGGTGAGGCCGGAGCCGCTGCTGGTGTCGAGCTGGTCGACGGACTTAGCAGTCTGGATGACCTGGCCAACGGGCTTCTCAAGAGCGCTGAGGGGCAGCTTGCTCATCAGGCTCTGGAGCTCAGACTCGGCCATCATCTTGACGTTTGAGGTTCCGGCCTGGTTGAGGATGGAAAGAACCTGGCCGGCGCCGGCGCCCTCGGTCATGCTGGAGGCAGCGCCGGTAGGGATGGGCAAGTCGGAGATTGAGGATGAGGCGGCACCGGAGCAGGTAGGGATCAGAGATACCACAGGCAGAGGGATGCCAGAGGGGATGACGCCGGAGGGCAGGCAAGAGGGAATTCCGGAAGGCAAAGAGCCGGTGGTGCCCGAAGGGATGATGTTGGCTGGCAGGGCCATAGCAGTTGAGGCCATAAGGGCGGCGGAGAAGGCGAAAGATCTCATCTTGTCGTTTAGTGAGTGGAATAAGTTCAAAGACTTTGGTACAAATGAATGGACGGTATAAACCGAGATTAAGGAATGACTTGGTAAGGAATGACAAGAAGAAAGTTCTTAGGGTCCAAACATCACGGCAAGACGTCTCGGGTTATATACAATAACTGTTAGTAGGGGATCAGCGTTGGCATGAGTCCGATCCCTCGTCTGTTGACGTCGTCGGGTGTACTCCTGAGCTAACAGATGGCTTGACAGAGGGGCTGCTCGTCTCGCAAAATGAGTCCGATGGGAGAATGGAGCAATAGCGTTCCTGTTTCATCTACCAAGACGTAAGCTTCATGCTGAGTGGCCAACAAAGCCGCTGCCAGGCTCTGGTACACGGTTTTAGCTCCACTATAAGCTTCATATGAGGCCTATCTTCATTAGCCACTTTGCAGATCATCCACTCGACTCTAGAACAAAACCGGGGGGGTAGTTCCCACTCGAACTGTCAGGATGAGACCCATTGTCGGGCAAATCCCGCTCATTTTTGAGTCAGGAACTCCACGGTCGGGACATGAAAAAGAAGCATGCCAATTATAGGGGCACATTGCCAGATATTCTGTCTGGCCTTCAAAGTATTCCGGACTCCATACCACCATGACAGTGAGGACTCCGAGATCAAATCCACCGGCATTTGTTATGGATAGGGTCGTGGGGGGCAAACGAGAAAACATTAGAAGTCAACCGGGGATCGACACGACTGCCAACCTTGCTGATCGGAATGGCTAATGATTGGTGGTCTCCTGTGCTAAGGTCCCTTGAGATCAGCAGTCTATCTGCCAGAACAAATATTAAGAAGAAGGTTAAACTCCACGTGGGAATATCAATGCTGATTGTAATATTAGTCCTCCACAGTGGGTTAAAGAAATATCAAATAGTCCAGTGGGCTTGATTCCCGTTAGTCCGTTAGTTGTGAGTTATTTGTTCGGCAATCACATATCTGAGCTTTGGTAATGATATCACCGAGATCACCAGTTGGAATATCCTCAGGGGATTGACAGGGGTAACAGGAACAGGGGCAACAGTGGTACACAGCTGTACACAGCTCCGATGAAATAATGTCGAAAGGAAAAGGAAAGGAATGGAGAGAAATTAACTAGTATATGCTTGCAGCTTGGAGAAGGCGGTGGTGAAAGCGGACAGGCAGTATAAACCAATAATAATTAAAGGAAAAAAAAAAGGTAAAAAAAGAAACACCCATTTAGGTGAGATACCAAAGATTCAGTTTTGTGATGACCTATCACCGTCTTCATCAAGTGTAGTTGATGATGAGAATTGTCCAACAATATCCTCCAGGATATTTTGGCTCCACTTCTGTTGAATGTTGAAGCGGAGGGTCGACCGACGAGCATTTTGGAGTTCTGCCTCGGGGGGAGTTGGCACTCCCTGCCCCACAAGGTGTTGCCGCTAGGCTAACGCCACCTTGGGGGGTAATATCTTAGGATTAATCTTTTACATAGTTATAGGATCATTTTTTAGGATTAATCTTTTCCATATAGGATCATTTCTTAGTACAATACCCAAAAGGACCTGAACACAACCCTCTTATTGGATATTGACTGACCGTGATTTCTCACGAGAATTTGTATGCCCCCTATTAAATATGTATATGATCGAATTACTGCGGGCAATATTATCTTATCCAATAAGAGAGTTGTGTTTGGCCTACTCCGTACTCCGTACTTCGTCGCCCGTAATATCTGCACATCTATTTAATGGAAAAAGTGGAAAAGTCAAAAAGCCGTTGAGTTTGGAAATTTTTGATGGATCTTCAGGGGTACATTTGATTATTTACATATAAACTATGTTGTATATCAATTTTGGTCAATGACACCATGCTTTTCATGTGTGGATATGTCTGTAAATCCTGAATTGAGTGAGAATTTTTATACTCTATCCTAATGGTTGACTAGTTATGTAACTATACTACAATGTATCCTACAATATGTGGTGGGGTTGCAGGCCCTCACGCTGATCGCCTCCAGGGTTATTGCCCCAATAATGAACTAGCCTAGTTGGACAAGATCTTAACGGCAGCGGCTTCGGCAACCACCATGACGGCAGCTTGAATATTACCGGTCGGAAGGTCGGGGTGGATACTGGCATCAACAATGAACTGAGGAGAAAAGGGGGGATTAGCATCCTCGTTTGAGCAACCAAATTATTCCGGCCCACTTACCAAATTATCCACTCCGTAAACCTTGGTGTTGGTATCGACAACGGAAGTGCCATTCTTGCGGCCATCATCGGTACCCATCTTAGCGGTGCTGGTGTAGTGTGTACCAGGAGTCTGGGCCTTAATGATGGCCGAGACATTGGTGTTAGTCTCCAGCTCAAACCCAGTGGAGGGCGCCGTGATGTCCTGGACCATTTTCTGAACGAAAGTGCGGGCGGCCTTCCGGTCAGCAGCGGTCTGGAGGTAAGGCGACTTCTCAATGACAGTCTTTCCACTGACATCAAGTCCCAGAACACCGGTCGACGTGAGTCCATGGGTCATGTACGCGGTGATCGTTACCACGCCCTCATCAGTAGGCGCGCACGAGCCCTGGTAGTACTGAGTGTGGCCATCAATCTCCTCCGAGGTGAAGAAAATCATGCGGTGCTTGCCCTGGGTCAGCACACCGTTGCCCTTGCGGTAGAGGGAGATATCGCGAGAGTCGGTTCCGTTAAGGACCCCCTCGTAATCAACAAGGCCAAATGAGGCGTTGGTGTTGAAGGTGATCGGGAAAATGGGGTGGTCCATGAGACCCACGCCGACAGGCAGGTCAATCCACTGAGCCTTGGGAGGAACGGCAACACCGCTCTTCTTCGCAGTTTCAATCTGGGTCTTACCACCAATACCGGAGTTCCACAACAGGCGGGGAGTAGACAGAGCACCGGCAGCCAGCACCACGCGACCGTGGGGAGCAACGCTGATGACCTCGGAGCGGCCCGAGGCAGTCTGAATCTCGACGCCAGTGACATGACCGCCGGAACGGACCAAGCGAATAACCTTGGTACGGAGAGCAAGGTGGAAGTTGTTCAGCTTGACAGCATCGGGGAGATAGGTGCGGACAGGGCCTGCACGCATCTGGTCCTGCACGTTCCAGGACGGGTAGCTGTAGATCTGGTGCTTCTCATTCGGCTGCTCGATCATATCCACGGACTTCCAACCAAGGCCACCGAGGAACTTGGACAGTACAGCGTAAAGACTCTGGTCGTATCGCTTGCCATCGGCAGAGGGCAGGGTAGTTCCGGGGTTGCGCTTGTAGAGTCGGTCTGCAGCCGACTCAACGTCCTTCCACTTCCAACCCTTGGGCCATTTGTCGTCGAAGTCACGGGCTGGTGGGTGGACGAAGACCATATAGTTGACAGTTACACCACCGCCAAGCACACAGGCAGCATTGCCAGCGGTGTCGGTGCACATATACTGGTTCCAGACATCGAGCGCGCCGATATTGGCGGACAGGCCCGGAAGATCGATGGGAGTCAATGAGTGGTCCCATGTGAGTGTCTCATTGTTACCGGTGGCGACAGTTGGTCCGACACCTCGCTCAAGGAGGAGAACTTTCTTTCCTGCCTTCGCGAACTTCTCGGCGCTGATGATACCGGAAGGGCCACCACCGACTACAATGTAGTCATAAGTGTGGTTCTGGAAAATGGAAGCGGAGGCAACTCCTGTAAAGACAGAGAGAGCAATGGCGAGAGGGCCAGCCTGGAAGATCCTCATTTTGACTTTTATGAAGGAATAAGATCTCACTACGAAATCCCAATCTAGAACCCCTGTCAGGGACGGGAGTTGGTCATTTTAACTGTTTCGCGACAAGTGTGCCGGACCCATCCTGTCAAACCCGGTGGATCCATTGTTGAAGACTTTGTCAGAAACATGGCGAAACATGGCTCGTCGTGGATATTTAATTTCCTCAAATGTCACCGATTAGGTCTAGTGCGATCAGATAAGAGCACTAGGTTTTCTAACAGTCCTGACAGTTTCCGTTTGAGCGTTTAGCCGGCACATGATCACAAAGAAGTGAGAAAACAGTTACTCAGTTTCGAGATTTGTACAGGTATGTTGGTCCTGAATGTTGTACTCCGTAGCGCTTAACTTGGGGCTGTTTTAAGAAGTTTCAAACTGAATAAACATGGCTCCACTCCCATTATGACCTGGGTAGTCTTTATGTTGTAGGGCACACCGAAATGTCTTGGTATCCCTTTACTCTCCCGGAAGAGCGTTTTCCTAGCCAAGCTCTGCCGCTGACATGCATATAATCAAGCTGCAGCTTTACGGGGTACATGTTCCCTCAAGTTTGATTCGTGCATTTGTATATTTGTAGTCACATAAGAGGCGTTTACCAAGTCCTCTGTCTCTCAGCCACTGTTCCACATATACCTGAGCACTTGGATACTCGTAGAATAAAGTTCTGGAACATTTGCCAAGTAGATAGTGGATATTCCAACATTCTTACCAAGCATATCGTAAGCAGAATCACCTTCTAAAAGTAACCTTGGAAGACAAACACTCTACGCTACAAATTTATCTACGTTATGTGACCCACACAGAATTGGGCGAGACTGCAGTAATGCCGACGATAGGCCGAACCATAAATTTCTTCCATCGGATACTCGGAGTCCTGTAAATTCTTTGATACCCATTCTTCATTTCTAATATTACGGGGTGAGAGGTGATCGAGTGCTTCTAAGTGACAGCGCAGGCATTAATACCGAAGTAGTTATAAGTGGCTCTATTACTAGGATCATCCGGTGGAGCTAAGGGCTAACGATGTACGGAGTAGAAGTAGTACTCAATTTAGATAAAACCTAAAAGTATATAATCCAATACGTTCATGGTGGAATGAAGGCGTTTGCTAGTTATTATATATCTCTTAACTTCAACAGCTATATGAATGCCCTGCTCGCCATACGTCTTCACTATGGCATTTATTCCCTCATAAATTTTATTAAAATTTTATTAACTAGGAAAGTTTGCTTCTAACCCAATTCAATTAACAGAGATCTAGGTGAGACATATACTAAAAGTGTATGTAGTATAGAACTTGAATATGGGAAAGACGGGGAAGATGAGGGGAGTTAACAGAAGAGTGGGGCCGTGCGTGGCATTGGGCGTGAAGCTCAACATCTCCAACACATCTCCAACACCCCTTGTATTAACCGAGATAGATCACTGTCCTCCAGACACAAAATGTCGACCCCAGCCACCCGCCTTGTACCAGCATCTTCACGTACTCTTCTCCTCACCTTCGATGCGTTCGGCACCCTTTTCCACCCGCGTCTCCCCATCCCCGAGCAATATGCCGCGACCGCGCACCAGTTCGGATTATCGCGCACCACCGTCACCCCGGATAAACTCGAAACAGCCTTCCGGGACACATATCGTGCGCGGATGCGTCAGTACCCAAATTACGGTCGCGCAGATGTTCTCCGAGGACAATATGGGGGGCCGAGACAGTGGTGGGAGGAGGTAATCAGGGGGAGTTTCCAACGTGTTTTGTCCACGGAGAATGGGGAGACGCGTCCTGAAACCTCCAAAGAGCATGTTCCTGATGCCATGGTGAAAGCCCTACTCGATCGATTTGCTGGCGCCGAGGGGTACGCGCTGTATGACGATGTGCTACCCTTCTTCCGCCGAATGCACAAACTCAAGTCCGCGCATAAGTGGTCATTTGATAGGATTATTGTGGGGGTGATATCCAATTCGGATGACCGCGTCCCCGCCGTGCTGAAGTCGTTGGGCTTGACGGTTGGTGATATGCGCGCAGACCAGGATAAATCGAGTATAGATCTTCCAGGGTTCGAGGAACGAAACATCAAACAAGATACTGCCAGTGAAGACAACAAATATCATGCAGATCGCAACCTTAAACTCGACATTGACATGGTCATTACAAGTTACGAGGCCGGCCAAGAGAAACCTCATCGTTTGATATTTGACGTGGCGAGACGGCAGGCTCTAAAGCTTTCCCGCCCATGGTTGACCAGAAAAACCAAATTCAGCTCTGTGCATGTGGGGGATGATTATAAAAAGGATTGCATGGCTGCAACGGATGCAGGCTGGGAGGGCTACTTGCTTATCCGAGATGATCCTGGTACCGAGGATTCTGGAACGAAGAAGGAACTCCTAGATCTCCTGAAGTTAGCAGATAAATTGGAGCGTTTCCCATAAAAGCGCTGTCAACAGACGGCAGATGCACAGTTGAACTTGATCAAAGTCAACCTCTGACAATTTATATCGAACCACAAGTCAGAAAGATAGCCTCGAGGTTCCCTATCTCTAGGCTTCGGGAAGCAGATTATTTTGTATATCAAACTGACACAGCAACCACAACATCCGAAACTCTTGACAGATCGTGAGTTTGTGCCAATTACCCTCGGGCACTTCGACACCATGCTTCGCTCTCTGGAACAGACCACACCGCACCTTTCTCTCTATCACTAGAGCTTCCTTAGCAGCAACCAGCTTTTAATTTGGCCCTGAAAGATTTTGCTTCGAAATTCCCGCAGAGACTTTCCTTTCCGCCAGCACACAAAGCGCAATCTCGAGACAATGCCCCAAAATTGTACTGGGCATAACACATATGCAGATGGTACCGGAGACCCTTACCTATCACCTGTTCTTGTCTATTTGACTAGATGACCTAGCCGGTTTATGGTTTGGTGTGTTCGCATCTACCGGCAGTGTCTATTTTTTTATTATTTTCTTTTCTCAGATGACCCGGCAGAATCAAATCAAATTGAGAACGGCTGCCCGAAGGATCTCGAGATTGGGTTGACCAGCTTTGGCTATGTTTGTCGGTTATCGTCAATGTGGTTCTACTTGAACTCTCCAAAGCCCATTCATTAATGTGGAGGAGCACTAAGCAATGAAAATCATGCTTGTCGTGGACATCCAACAAGTGAGGAAATATTATATCCATAACAGATATATTGTGTTAGTTAGTTTTCCATTTCCTACGCCTCTTCGTTGTATTATTCTAGCACTTTTTGGACCCGCATTTCCTCCATTCAAGACAGGAGTTCGTTGAATGCCTCGGGATATATACAACACCAATCAAATGCCCGTCTAATGTACCGCCATGTCCCGCTGTACACCCCCGTACGGGCGACTAACCACATATGTTCGAATGTGCGGAAGTCCTGAAACATTAGAGCTATAAGAGGGATTATATAGAATCAACCACGCACAGGAACGCACAGGAACACACGGGAACAAAGAGCACTAAACTGAAGGGATCAGGAGGTACATGAGTAAAACCGAGAGAGTAATTTGTAGTTCCCCTCCGATATGGTGAAAGTCGGGGTAACAGCAGGAAAGGCTCAATGGTTGCAGATCGGATAGGAGGCACAAGCACGCAAGTAACAGTAGGAACACTTTATCAAGATGGATGTCACGAAATCCGAAATCCTCTTCCTTCGATTCTGCATTGACTGAGAGTACACTGAGGACATTCTTGGGGCGATACATGATTAGGACAAATAATACCTCGAACTGGGTATCATCGAAACAGCAGCGGCTCTTACTTTATACATTACGCATAAAGAGGAAATAATTAATGACATCTTCTATCTCCGAAGCTGAACGTATCGATGCTGACGCTGTCACCAGATTCTAGCCACCGAAACAAGGTAATTATCTAGTGGAGCTAGTGGCTTAGATATGTCCAGATGTCCAGAAAAAAGGATAGAAACCGAAGCTTATGTCCAAGGAGGCCCTGTTAGTTTATCTCGCCCTGGAGTCATTCTCCTATTACCTGGTGATACTATTATTTTGAAGACAGTAAACGGAACTGAATAGCCAATTGGCCGTTTGAACTATATAGTTGTGTGAATTTCTTAGCCACAATACTCACTAGCCCTAGCTTATCCTATCAATCCAATATGACACTTGTGGAGTCTTCAACGTTCTTGCCCTACTTTTACGGCCTCTATAACACATCAGTAGAATCGCTCTTTCCATAATGTAGAATAAGAATAATTTCATTGACTACTTAACTCTCAAACCAGCCATGTTGGACTTTTCTTCTTCATGTTATCACATTCCATGTTGGACTTTTCTTTTTCTTCATGCCATCAATTTTTGTTTCACTATTCCAAAGCAAGTATTAAACGAAAAGCCCTAATCAAAGCTAAGTACTGTACCCTCCCCCTTCCCTTTACATCAACCATGGCCGAAGGCTGACTGGCGATCGACGCTAATCAGTTCAGTCATCGCAATCGTGGGCATCGTGGTTGGCGTCCTCGTCACATGGAGGGCGTCAGACAAATCTTTCAGGGAGTTTTTCTACGGACGGAGACGTTCCTCGCCGGGAACCGATCCTAGGGCATCTCCTGATCTCGAGTAGCAGGCCGACCATGAAGCTATACCCCTACGGGCGATTAAGTATGCCACCGGCACATAACTCTCTCATTGGTTCATATGACCAGGCAGTAATTGAAATGAATCTGAAATGAATCTGAATTAAATTTGAATTGAATTTGAAGAAAATTTGAAGAAAATTTGCAGATCTCTTGGCCGCTAGTTTAGGGGTGGTGTTGTATACAAATTGAAATTAGCGTATATTGTCAGACTGGGATATGGCCTCCCTAGGCCCTAAACAGGAACCGAGGTTTTTGTTATGGTCTAGTGGAAAATACGCCGTATTTATTCCATCATATATGTTTCAAAAAGGCGGTGATAAAAAGGCAACTACCAGATAGTCTCCTCTCTCTCCTCTTCTTCTTCTTTTCCCCTTCTCATCCATCAATCATCAGCAGTTAGCACGAATATCATTGCATTGCTGATCTCTCTTCTCCTGACTCGCTGTCAGTATACCCCACCCCTAGGTCGCCTCCGTGCAACCCCCGAGCCCGCGCGGCAAAAAAAAGTCCAGGGCCCACAGCCCCGCCGCCGTTCCGCTCGACTCGCCGCTCCCATTCCCGCCCGCCCCAACTCGTACTAGCTTCATGGTCCGGTACATGCGACATGGCGAGGATACGTCCTAAGACCCGTGAGCTGCGTTGACAGATGAAGATATATTGAGGGCACTTGACAATCTTTCAGGGAGTTTTTCTGCTGCTGCAGACGGAGACGTTCCTCGCCGGGAACCGATCCTAGGGAAACAACTCCTGATCCCGAGCAGCAAGCCGACCATGAAGCTATACAGCTACGTCACCTCAGCGCTCCTCCATCCCCCACCCCCGAAACCCCCCAATCTCCTCCCCCCGCCGCCGTTCCGCTCGACTCGCCGCCCGCCCCCGCGCTACTCCCATTCCCGCCCGCCCCAACTCGTACTAGCTTCATGGTCCGGTACATGCGACATGGCGAGGATACGTCCTAAGACCCATGAGCTGCGATGACAGATGAAGATATATTGAGGGCACTTGACACGATCAAGTGCCTGATATATAATGACCCACGACCTCCCTCAAAACTCCTACTTTAGAGACGGCGTATCTCTATTGTGGGAGTGAGGGGGGACACCCGCAATGGGCTCGCACTTCTACGCAGTGCTAGTTACTTGTAGCCTTCGGGTGAAGCTAATGCCCATTTCTGTCACAGCTTCCGATTGGGAAAAACTAGCCAATGAGGCCAGCCATTACCCTCGTTTGCGGGTGGCCGAGGAGTCGGCTCGCAGTTGGTATACCGGGGTCATGGCCTTCCGCGAGGATATCCGGGAGTTGATCCAGGCCGCCCGGGATAATTCATTTTGCTTTTTTCTTTAAGGACTTCTGATATCTCAATATGATCTTCGGCGCATTTGCCATTGAGCTTTCAGGTACCTATTTATTATATTCCGATGGCCAACCGTACCACTTCACCAAGTAGTGTAATTCATCTTCGAATATATAGTGGTCCTTGATTTCTTCGACTTCCCATTCGTCATCCTCCGCTAGCTCTAGCAAAGGCAATTGTTCTGGTTCACCCTCTCGTTGATGCCATGGCTGAAGTAGGGAAATACGGAAAACGTTGTGAATCGCTGTATATTGGCTGGGGAGTAGGAGGCGATACGCCTATTTCCCGACGCATTCGAGGATTCTGAAAGGTCCAATCTATGGTGGTGACAGCTTCTTTGTGGTGCCTTCTTTTAACCGTAGGTTTTTCGTCGATAGGGCTACTAAGTCGTTCTTCTTGAATGTCATTTCTTTGTGACGCTTGTTGTAGTGGAACGCTTGTGTTTCGGTTGCTGTTCGCCATGCTTTCTGTAGCTTTTCGCGAAGCTCTGTGAGCTTTTGGACTCGCGTACGGGCGACTATAGGGCTCACCATCACATAACTTTCTCATTGGCTAACTAGTGCCTTACAGCCTATACTTCATAGGTCACGCTAGGTCTCCGTGTTGTCAAAGGAAAGACCTCTGACTAGACGGCTTTAGGTCCATCCTTAGGTTTCCTTCTAAATTTCAATGTTGGAAAAGTTGTTACACTGATAGTCAGGGGAAGGCAAGATGGTTTCTATTCGTAGCAAGCCCACGCTGCCTATGGAGGGGCAGCGGGTCTGTGCTGACTAACTACTATTATATAACATCTGCCGCCGCCGAAAGGCTCGGCCGCCCCGGCCGTAGCGGGAAATGCGAGAAATATCAAATAAGCAAAGAGAAACATCATATATAAATAAAGCGATAAGTAAAGCCTTCCCTCTATCGTCTACGATATTGTTATAGTAAGGAGTTATCGGTAGATACTACGGAAGCAAGTTTAATTAGTCCGCCTATAGCGAGTGGTCGGGTATAACGCTACCCTATATCTTCCCGGTATCTTTAGGTAGCGCTAGGATACGAATTCGTGATAGTTCTACTACGACGCTTAGGTACCGTATAGGTAGTAGCTTCGCCTATTTATTACGTAGGTTAATAAGGATACCGATCGTAGGGTCCTCCTATCGTTTGTTACTTATAGCTATAAAGAAGACCGATAGGCTCTATATAAAGCGTAGTATATCCCGAATATATATACTCTCCGCTTCTATTTTAATACTCGAAAGTGTATTATTTATATATATAGGGAGTATTTATTATCTAGTATATTAAAATAGAATATTTACTTCCTTATTATTTATATTATACTTACTAGCTAGACGTAGGAATATTAGAGCTTTTCTACTTACTATATAACTAGCTATAAGCGCTTCTAGATAGCTAGCCGCTATTATTAGTACTAGGAACGATCGGGCTATTTCTAGCCTCGCGAGGTTATAAAAGGATTATAAGATCGGGAGGCTCTATTACGTTTCGATTAAGTAAACTTCGGGTATAGGAATCGTTACGATATTAATATTCTACTCTATATTATCTATTATTATAGCCGCGTCTTTAGTTTAGACTTTAGCTCTACTTACTAGTTATATTATATTACTATCCTCTAGCTCTAGGGTCGAATTAGTAATTAAGGTAATAGCGGTAAGTATTTTTATTTTATAACGCTTCGTAGATACGACTATTATAGTTATAAATAATCTTATTTTACGGTATTAAGACGAATATAATTTTATAATCTCTTCCTATATAAATAGAGTATTAGTTCGCTTAGCGATAGTAGTTTCTTTTATCTAGCTATTATATAATACTATCTTATAATCTTCCTTTATTTAATTAAGGGTCTATAAGCAAATCTCGTAGGGGTTATCTTTATTCGCAGATTAATAAATCTTAAGGTAGAAGTATTTCTATCTTTATAATATATTAATTATTCCTCCTTTTTCGGTAATAATAAGTATTAGGTAGTAAGCGCGCTAATTCCCTTCGAAGTAAATCTTATTATCGCGGGCGTATATAGTCTATCTATTAATTAGTAGACTACTAGCTTAAGATTCGTAATTATCGAGCGTAATATTTATCGATATAATAGGCTCCTTTACTAATAGTACTAGGCCGGCTATAAAATAGTTAACTAGTCCGAGGTTACTACTTAGTAGTTATCTATAATTATTTATACCGCCGGTAAAGGCGTATTAGTCCTTCTAAATAGATATAATCTTAAGGCCGTTCTATATAATTATAATCGTTAGTCCGATAGGTACGCGTATCTTCCGGATCTCCCTTTTAGAGTCGAAGTCCTATAATAGGAAGGTTATATAGTATTACTTATTATAAATATAGATCGATATAATTATAGCGTTGTTTATTAGGCGGACGTACTTTAGTTCTTAGAGTACGCTACCTAATCTATCGAAAAGTTAATACTATAGTAGTAGCGATATTAGCTTCTAGTTATTATATCCGCTATATTACCTTTTACTCTACTCGAATTCTTTACTATTATTATTACTATTTATCTATTAGTTTATTATATTTAGCTAGCTCCTAGCGAGCTATCGCGCGAATTTATTATTATACTATTCCTATAGCGGTTTAATTTCTAGCGCTAGCCTCTTTTCCTCCGGTATTAGGGTATCTATCTTAGTATATAGGGTTAATACGCGTATATAGATAAGATTATAAATACGTATATAGATAAGATCGTAAATAAAGGTTAGTAAAAGTAAGTTAGTAACTTAGAAGTAAGTAAGATAGGATTAAGATTAGTTAGATTCGGATTAGGAGTTAATTAAAATTAGAATAGGAGTTAAAATTATTTATAGATTAGTATAGATATAGCGATTCGAGTAAAGAGGGAGTAAGGATAGGAATAGTAGAGGTAAATTATTAAGAAAAATATAAAAGTAAGATTTATAAAGGAGGTTTTATTTATAGTATTAATTTATATCGTCTTAATAAGTAATACTATTATAAATAGATTAAGCGTTCTTTATTATCGCTATTAGTTAAACTTATCGATCGCTTCTTCTATACCGACTATATCTCTTTCTTTAACCTATTCGGCTTCCTCTCTTAACTAGCTACGCTATTATATTAGGTAGTCTATCTAGGGTATTCTATATTATCCCGCGCGATATATCTATATATCGAGGACCCGTTCTACTTTATAGTAGTCGGTATTATCCGGGAAGCGTTCGTCGAATATAGCTTTTAGTTCTACGGCTTTCTTATCAAATAGATTCGGGCTAGGCGCTAGCTCTAAATACTCGATACTAATAACTAGATATATCTTTTATATTATAAGAATATCGATCTAGTAAGTAAGTCGTCTAATATATTTTAGTACTATAAAGTATCTTATATACTACTATCCTAGCTTTTTAGTATATATATTATTAATAGGAATATTATAATCTTTCTATAGCTAGAGTAGTACTCTATTACCTACTATAAAGTACTTCGGTAGATAGGTACGGTTATAGTACTTCTTTATCTTAATAGCCGCGTACTTTAGGTATTTAATAATATCCTAGCGAGCTAAGGTATCTTACTATCTGCCTAGTACTATTTATAGTAGGTTCTATAGTATTCGAAGGTTTACGCCGAATAGGAGCTTATATAATATCTCGCGTATAGCTACTAAGACTAAGCTATTTATTACTATAATTAATCTTAGTAGGCCGTTCGGCTAATCTACTACGCGGTAGAAAGTATAGTAATAATAGAGCTAGATCTTAGTAGTTTAGTTAGTCCTTTCGCTTTATCCGTCTACTTATATATAGTAGGCCGCGGTATAGAATAGTAAGACTTATAGTATAATAAATATAGCTTTTTAGAATCTTTTAGTAAATTTAGGATTATAGTCGCTAATCTATACTATAGGAATATCCTAATCTACTATCTATAAGAACGCTAGTACTACTAGGGCCTATTCTTCGCTCGTCTAGATTAATTTCCCTAAGACTACGCTTAGACGCTTTATAAATTTATATATTAGGTATACTACTATATCGAAATCTTTCTTAGATATTAGTAGCCCTATAATAAAATCGATATAGATTATATAATATAGTATCGGTAGGGATATAATTAGTTATAAAATACTATATAATTAGTACCTTCTTATATTATTATATAGGTACTTAGGATAATATTTAATATACGTCTTTAGTTTATATATTTTATAGTAAATTATTAGTCCGGCTATCTTTACTTTATATTATTTAAAGCCTTAGTATCCCTAATCGTTATAGATAAGCTAGAATATATCCTTCTAAAGTAACTTTAGAACGTATAGCTAATAGCTACCGTCCTTTTATAGCGAGTATAATAGCCTATCTTTTATAGCGTACGGTAGTTTCGCTATTATATCGTCTCCTTCGTTCGCTATATTTTTAAGCTTCTAAATAACTATCTTCTAGCGTAGATTAGTCTTATAGCTATCTTTAACTTTTGCTTAGAACTTATCGCTTAGTTAGATCGTAGAGGTTTAGAGTATATAGATAGCTAGGTTATAGTCTTATTTATCTATTTATATACTAAATAATATATAGCGAGGGTCTAGTATTATAGTTAGTACTTTTAGATTATCGTCTTCCTTTACCGATATTAGCGAAGCGCTTAGTAGCTTTAATAGCGTATTTACTATCCTATTTATTTTCCTAGGTCTATAGAAGATCTTAATAGGAAACTACTATATATATATTAATACTCGTACTAAGCGAAGGTTTAATCGCTCTATAGATAAGGTTTTTAATAAGATAGCGACCGCGATTATCGCGGAGTAATTAGTATAGAAAATAACTAGTTTATATACTATTTCTATTAAGTATCGGACTTTCTTAATAATCTATATAATATAGCTTATTTCTAGCTCGATAGCCTAGTAGTTCTTTTCTACTAGTATTAGTAGCTTACTTAAGAATATAATAGGTTTTATAGCTACTATTAATAGCGGTTTAGCTAGGTCTTTCTCCTAATATTCCTTCTTAATATAGTAGATTACTACCCCGAATCCTATCTATTATAATACGTTAATATTAATATACGCTTATCTACTATCGTCCTAATATACTAGTTTACTATCGATATCTATTAAATACGCTCGGAAGTTATCTTAAAAAATCTAGAAGGATTATAGTTCCTTATCGGTAGGATTACTATATCGAGTCTTCTTCGCCTATTCCTATCGCGGTCGTCCTACTAGTAGGTTACCGCGTAATAATATTATTTTCCGTATTTATAGCGGCTACGCTTTTTACGTATACTATAAGATAATATAGCGGAGATCGCCTATTATTCTAAGATATATCTCTAGCTTCTATAATATATTTAGGAATTAAAGATCTACTATTACTTTAAGCTTCTCTTTAGGGGTAGATATTCCTAGTACGTCTACTCGCTACCCGAGAAGAGAAACTTATAGAAAACTAACGTATACCTTTTTAGGTTCTAGCTTAATATTATAGCTCTATAGACATTTAAAGAGCTATTAAAGATAGAAAATATAATCTTTAAATATTATAGATATAATAATAATATTGTCTATATAGGTCTTATACTAGTCTATAAAGTCTTTTAGGATTAGGTCTATCTATCTTTAGATATATACGACTAAGTTATAGTAACCTATAATCGCGATATTAAAGATTTCTTATCCGCGGTAGCTAATAATAGCTATCCGTTCCTAATACTTTATTTTAATCCTCTATTAGTAAAAAAAACTTTTCGCGTCTAGAACTATAATAAACTTTTTTCTAAAGTATATATAGATAACCTTACTTTAGCTATATATAGGATAGATATTAGGGATTATAATTTTATTAAAGCTATAGATATTAATAATAGGTCTCTCTTTATATATTAGTACGCCGTCCTTCTATATTATCCGATATACTATAAAGACGGGAAAACCTATTAATATATAATACTTCGCCTACGATATCTTTCTTTCTATATAGAGCTTATTAAATTATTTATTAATTAGGACGCGATCCGCTATACCGAGTAGATAGATTTATAGTTTAGGTAGTTTATTCTATTATTCCTCTTATAATAGGATTTTTATCTAACGGTCTAGAGGTATATTAATTAGTCTATTATCGCCGTCTAACCTCTAAATATTATACTAATTATAAACTTCAGCTAATATAGCGACTATTTTATTATTACCGAAGATCGTAACTCCGTTCGGTAACTATATCTTATTTTAAGTATAAGTAGCTCCGGACCTATAATTAGGATTATTTAGCTCTAATTAGGTAAGCTCCGCGACTTCCGGTACGACTTAGAATATATATATCGCGTCGTTCTTTATAAGATTACCTATCTAGGCCTTCTTTAGGATCGTATACTATTTATTTAAATAGTTTACTTCTTATATCTAGCTAAAGTCGGCGTCTACTATATAATAATAGAGACTAATATTTAGATAGCTTTCTTAAAAGATATATTCCTAATCTTATAGTAGTTCTTTAGTAGCTATTAGTATTTAGAAGTTAGAGTATAGGGGTATTCTAATAGCTATTATATTATAGACGTCCCTATATTACTTATAGTTTAGCTTTACGTAAATTATAACTAAGAAAGTAACTCCTATATAAGATACTATATAGATTTACTTTATTTCTAGATCGATTCTAAAATCTTTTAGTCCGGCTATATTAGAGCCGATTAGTAGGTTAGCTTTAAGATTATCTACTAAATACGCTTCGATATTTAGTTTAGTTATATTCTCTATATCTTTAAAGAAGATAGGTAGTTTAATATAATTAGTAGATAAATATTTTAAACCTAGTCTTAATATAGAGATAAGTAGGTTCGGTCGCTTCTATAGGCCGAGAGTATCGGCTAGCGAGGCGTCAATTAGTATAATACCGTATCCTATATCGATATAGATTAAAATTTTATATTCGGGGGAGCTAACTCCTATAATAGTACTAACGTAGCGCTATAGCTAGAAGGCTATATCTAAGGATTCTCTTATCTCGATATTAGATTCGATAATTAGCTTATTTTCTTATATAGGCTCGTTATCCTTACTAGTAGTAGCCTAAAATATAGCGGGCTCTATAGCTACCTTACTATAATAATCGGGTAGATATCGGAATAGCTTATTCTTAGATTCGAACTCTATATTATACTAGTAGTAACGGACGATTAATTTAGAAAGGGGTATAGTAGCCTACTCGCTTATTAAATAAGTAGCTACCTTCCGAAAAGAAGGCTAGGCGAAGAATATATCTACGCCTAGATTATTATAGCCGCCTTTATAATTATTATATATATCCTCGTTATACTTATTATAGGCGGGCCCTATATCTTTATATAGTTCGAACTATTCGTTCGGGTAAGCGTTATATAGCGCCTAATTATTATATATTATATTAGGGGCGACGTTCTATAGCGTTCTATAGGTACTATATACTATAGTAGGTTCTAGCCTATATATAATAGCTTATTCCTATCCGCTATTATTCTCTACGAAGTAGGTAGTGCCTTTTTATATAGTATTAGGCCGGTTCTAAGGCTATCGAGGGGTCCTCTAAGTATAGTTCCTACTCTATAGGTTATAATTAAACCGCCTTTATTATTAATCTAGGCCTTATTATTAGAACTACTAGCTAAACTATCGGTAGCCGGTCTACCGCGGGCTATTATACTTATTATAATCCTATAAGTTACCCTACGATTAGCGGTTTATTAGTACCGCTCCGGAATTTATTATCGCTTAATAGCTCTACTACTACTATAGCTAAGCTTAGTATAGCTAGGCTTAGTATAGCGATAGCTAGTATAGTATCTACTAGTATTAATATAGTTATTAGTATATGTTGGCGGATCGAGAACAGGCAGTTGTGGAGAAGTAATATTGATTGAAACTGGAAACTGGAGAACTGGGGAGAAAAGAGAAGAGAGAGAGAACTACAGAGAGAGATGTAGATATGGAGACATGGAGTGGGGCGAATATGCAAACATGCAAACATCAACCACTAGCCTGACAAAACAGGCAGCCATATAGGTCACATGACCAGAGGCTCCAACACCCCCCTTAGGTTAGTAATCCTCCTTAGATAAGATAGGCGCTCTTCCCTACCCCCCCCGTAGAGAATAATAAAACAATCACTTCTTCTTTGAAGATTTGGAATCCTTCTTTACCGAGTCCCTTTCCTCACGTTCCGCACGCTCCGCACGCGCCTTCGCGTAGCACTAGACATTAGAGAAAGGCTCCTATCCTTTAGAAACAAAATCTTTAAGTAGGTAGAAACAAGTCTTAGTAGGGTGGCCCCCGGTACCACAGTAAGTATATTCAGTACTATTGATATATTACGGCTACTAATTACGCTAACGCTTAGCCTAATTATCAATGTCCTAATCTTTCGAAGGTACTCTACGTAGCTGCTCCTCGGGTTCCTCTTCGACTTCTTTATTATTATCTTCTTTATTATCTTCTTTATTAAACGGCTTCCGGTAGTCGTTTCTACGTCTAATATAGCCTCTACGACCGCGCTATCTATATCCGCCGCGAGAAGAAGAACTATAAGATTGAGATACCTTAGCCGTTAAAATCGTTTCGTCCGCTTCCGTAATCGAGTTCGCTTTAATTACGAGTTCTTTATAATATTCACTAAAGTTATCTATCGTGATTTCCGTAGGAACTTAACATTTTAAAGTATTAAGAGTAAAATTCACGCTAGGGAGTTCGCTATAAAGCGCGTCGAGAATAACGTAGAGTGCCGTAAAAGGATACGGCGCTACTCCGTAACGTCCGAGAACGTTAAACTAACTCTAATATACTATAATATAATCCTTTACTATAGAGAAGTTATTATATTTTAACTTAGCGAATTTTAAAGCTTCTAAACTAACGTTTATAACTTTATTATTACCGCTTATAATCCGGGTAATTTCCTTTATTAAGTCGTCGGCGTATTCCGGGAATTATTAAATCGAGCCTTCGAGAGTTGTAGTAATCTTATTATTAATCCTCGAGGAAATCTAGCTAAGAATAGATACCGACTAGTAGAACTAGGTATTATACGTCGGGTCGTCTTCCGCCGGCTTCGGAATATTAAAATTTATTACGTTCTCGATTCGAATTATCTATAAACTATTCGTAATTTCGCGCTTCTAGCGTATAAAGTTTAATCTATTAACCTTTAAAATATATATCTTCGGGTATTATACGTTAGTAACCGCTTTTAAGCGAGTTCCTTAGGTAACGGGAAGTCCTAGAGTCGGTTAGGTAGATCGGTCCGGTATAGGTAGCTATCGGGAGCTCTTACCCCGTAAATTAGAGTTTGACTTATTAGTTATTTTAATAAATTAGGTTACTTTAAGCGAATAGTCGCGAGTAGAATAAAGAGAAGTTTCGAAGACGTTAACGGTCGCTACTAGCGAATAATCGCGAGTAAGAAAAGTAAGGTTTTTGAAGAACTAGGGGTTGCTTCTAGCGGATAAATCGCGAGTAAGATTAAGAATAAAGTAGGTTACTCCGAGCGAATAATCACGAGTAAAACAAAGAATAAAGTAGGTCGCTTTAAACGGATAAATCGCGAGCGAGATAAATAAGATAAATAGGGTTGCTACTAGCGAATAATCGCGAGCAAAGTATAGGGTAAAAGTGGGTCCGTGAAAACTCTATAGATCAATCACGTAATATCGTTATATAAATAACGTCACTAAAATAAAGACACTAGTCTTACCACTTCGAGAACTGATAGAGTCTTAGTAAGAAGAACAAAGGGCTTAGAACCTGTTGGCGGATCGAGAATAGGTAGTTGTGGAGAAGTAATATTGATTGAAACTGGAAACTGGAGAACTGGGGAGAAAAGAGAAGAGAGAGAGAACTATAGAGAGAGATGTAGATATGGAGACATGGAGTGGGGCGAATATGCAAACATGCAAACATCAACCACTAGCCTGACAAAACAGGCAGCCATATAGGTCACATGACCAGAGGCTCCAACAGTATATCTAGTACTATTAGCGTAATTATAGCTACTACTATTATCCTTATCTTAGCTAGTAGCTACGTTAGTTCTAGGAAGACTCTTTAGCGATACTTATACTATACTATTATATATATTAGTAGTCTAGCTATTATATAAAGCTATCTACTATAATTATCTCGGTCGGCTTAGGTATATCTCGTTATAGTATAGGATCGATCTTTACTTATATTATATAGAGCTACTAAGTCGTATCGCCGAAGCCTACTACTTAGGCTATCCGTAATATATTTTAGGCCTATACTAATACTAATCGAGCGTTTCGAACGTTATTCTAGGAGTAGGTTATATTCTATAGCTATATTATCGCTATATAGACTAATTCTCGCTAGCTCCGAAATATCTATTATATACTAGTATTATACGCTATCTAGTAGAAGTAATTAAAGGTTAGCGCGTACTATAGATTCTATTTTTAGTAGAATTAAGCTTTATAATTAGTTAAGAAATATATATACGTTTATATAATAGGTTATTCCTCGGATTATACGCGTTAGGAGTTCGCTCTTAATATTTAGAGCGAAATACCTAATCTCGTCCGTCTTCTATAATATATTTACTATTAGTAGTACTATTACGTCTAGCCCGTTATAGCCTAGGATACCCTAAGGTCCGGAAGGGCCTAGTATAGCGGCTTCTACTTATAATATTCTTATTATCTGTCAGATGGAATACAGGCTATGCAGGAATGAATGTTAACCTCAAGGGATTAATATTGTAGACTCTGGAGAGAAAGAAAAGAAGAGAAGAAAAACTAGCTACTATCTAACAATATCCTGAGTTCTGTGGGTCAGGATCACCTACGGCCCCACATAGCCGTCACGTGACTCCAACACCCCCCTTTAGGACGAAGACTGTCACCATATCTCTTTATCTCCACTAATAAAAACTCTCTATTTTGTTTTCTCATTTTCTACTATTTCCTATACATCGTAAACCTATATCTACCCGTAAACTTTAGTATATAGATTAATTAAGACCTAGTATCTAGATAAACTTTGTATATACTTCTTTGTTAAGCGCTTTTATAAACCTATCGGCGACGTTACTCTTCGTCTCGACGCGCCGTAGATCGATCTTCTTCTAGAAAATAGCGTCCTTAACGAAAAACTACTTTATATTAAGCTAACGTATACTATTCTTATACGATTTCTTACCTATTAGTAACTAAGTATTAATATTGTCTATTAAAATAATAATTAGATTACCTACCTTAGGAAGATTAAGTACCTTAGTAATCTTTAAAATCTACTAAGTATCCCTAGTAGGTCGATCTAGAGTATACTATTCTATAGCTATCGACGATAGAGTTATAATACTCTATTTCTTTAAGTATTAAATAATAAGTACGCTACCGAAAAACTAAATAGTATCCTTTATCGATTTTAAATTATACTAATTACTATACGAAGTATCGGTATATATAAAGAACGAGGTATCGTCTACCCCCCCCTAGCGTTATACTAAGGTATATTATATTACTAAGATACCTATAGATAGTACGGACTACCTATAAATCGTTAGTAGTCGGAGAAGTAGAATAATATTATAACTTTATAATACTAAATTTAATATTAGGCCTAGTTTTAACTACTAGCTAGTTAAGTCTACCGACTAAAGATCTAAATAAAGTATACCCCTCTTAATCTAGAAGAGCGTCGGGATCCTTATTACCGTTATCCTATTTATAATTTAGAGAAAGCGGAATCGAAATTAGAGAATATACCTATATCTCTACTAAGCGAAGTACTTCTAGATAGTATACCTATTATATTATCCGAATTATTCTCTTATTATAATTCCGGATAACGGTACTACTAAGAAAATAGGATAGTTCTCCTATATCCTTAATCTCGAACTAATCCTTTACCTACTAAAAAATCATCTCGACCTCTCCGTCAGTCGGAGCTATACTAATAAAATTATTAATATAAATAAGAAGAAACTATATTAAACTATTATATATCTTAATATAGATATACGGATTATTATTAAGAGTATAAAACCTAATCTTAACTAGTCTTCTATTAAGTTCCTTATTCTATAGAGCTGCCGAATTATAAAGGCTAAATAATACCTATTATAACTAATAAACCTAACCTTTACTTCCGATATTAGGTTCGGAGTATTTAAAACCTACTAGTTAAACGATATAAACTATCTCCTAATCTTTACGAGAAGTATTAAGATACGTAGCTACTACGTTAAACTAACGCTATTTATAACCTCTCTACGTAATAAGTATAAAGATAATCTTTATAAGAATATTCTAAATAACTAGAGTATAGAAGATTAAATCCTCCTTCTTCTACTAGTAGTTACTATAAACTATCTAGCGTACTTTAAAACTATAAATAAGGTTATCCTTCGTTACTTTAAGATTAAAAACCTATTAACTCGGTAGAGGCACTACCCCTAGCGGTTTACGAACGATATTAAAAGTCCTTTTCGTATAAATATCGTTAAACTAATCTTCTATCGCTGCTTACTAGCGGTCTAAAAATCGAGAATTTATCGCCTTATTATAAGACTAGGGAATAATAACGTCCTTAATATATAAAGGCTTATCGTTATAAATAAAAGGAGTGCTCTATTTCGTAATAACTCTCGACTCTATAAGTCTCCCCCTACCTTAATTACTATTACTACCTAATCCTTTATTAGTACTATTATTACCCTATAGAACGTCCGGCTTTATAACGATTCGCTTCGGTTATTTCGTCTATTTCGGTTTCGTTTTCGGAATCGATATAGTCTCGGTAAGTTCTATAGGAAAACCGTATCGTTTAGGCGATCGTCTCGTCCGGCTCGATCGTTAGGGAATAAAGTATTCTAGTAGAATAGAAGCTATCTCGGTAATAGAACTATCGGTAATTGTTTCAACTAAGACCTCCCGAGGTAATTCGACCTCGGATACCGTCTCTATATATAGTTCAAAAATAGGCTTAGAAACCTAATAAGAACTAGGCTGAACCACTACCTACTCTTCCTCTAAAACAATAAGATCATAAACCTCCTATATAGAAACCTCCTATAGAGAAACCTCCTATAGAGTGTCTTCTCGGAATGCTCCAGGTAAATGCCAAGGAGAAGTAGGAACAGCCTATTGTATAGGAACTTCCACATCACGAGTAGCTCGCTATATATACTATCCTTAATAAATAAAACCATCATATTCACTATCTTTACTATCTTTACCGTTATCCTCCTCGATCGACTAGTAAATAACTAGAGACTCTAGAATAGCCTCTAAAACCGGAGATATTACTACCTATTTTCTAGGCTATAGTAGAACTAGCGGAAGCAATAGTCTACCGTCTATATAATCAACTATATAATATCGAATTGTCTTATAAACCTACGGTTGAAGAACTAGACGATAACGTATTAACTAAAGAACTAACTAATGAATTAGCTGCTAAACAACCTACCTCTTTAGCGGTAGAAGGTAAGCTATCAGATGGAATACAGGCTATACAGGAATGAATGTTAACCTCAAGGGATTAATATTGTAGACTCTCCAGAGAAAGAAAAGAAGAGAAGAAAAACTAGCTACTATCTAACAATATCCTAAGTTCTATGGGTTAGGATCACCTACGGCCCCACATAGCCGTCACGTGACTCCAACACCCCCCTTTAGGACGAAGACTATCACCATATCTCTTTATCTCCACTAATAAAAACTCTCCATTTTGTTTTCTCATTTTCCACCATTTCCTACACATCGTAAACCTATATCTACCCGTAAACTTTAGTATATAGATCAATTAAGACCTAATATCCGGATAAACTTTATATATACTTCTTTGTTAAGCGCTTTTATAAACCCGTCGGCGACGTTGCTCTTCGTCTTAACGCGCTGTAGATCGATCTTCTTCTAGAAAATAGCGTCCTTAACAAAAAACCACTTTATATCAAGCTAACGTATACTATTCTTATACGATTTCTTACTTATCAGTAACTAAGTATTAATATTATCTATTAAAATAACAATTAGATTGCCTACCTTAGGAAGATTAAGTGCCTTAGTAATCTTTAAAATCTACTAAGTATCCCTAGTAGGTCGATCTAGAGTATATTATTCCGTAGCTATCGACGATAGAGTTATAATACTCTATTTCTTCGAGTACTAAATAATAGGTACGCTACCGAAAAACCAAATAGTACCCTCTATCGATTTTAAATTATACTAATTATTATACGAAGTATCGATATACGTAAAGAACGAGGTATTGTCTACCCCCCTAGCGTTATACTAAGGTATATTATATTACTAAGATACCTATAGATAGTACGGACTACCTACAAATCGTTAGTAGTCAGAGAAGTAGAACGATATTATAACTTTATAACACTAAATTTAATATTAGGCCTAGTTTTAACTACTAACTAATTAAGTCTACCGACTAAAGACCTAAATAAAGTATACCCCTCTTAATCTAGAAGAGCGTCGGGATCCTTATTGCCGTTATCCTATTTATAGTTTAGAGAAAGCGGAATCGAAATTAGAGAATATACCTATATCTCTACTAAGCGAAGTGCTTCTAGATAGTATACTTATTACGTTATCCGAATTATTCTCTTATCGTAATTCCGGATAACGGTACTACTAAGAAAATAGGATGGTTCTCCTATATCCTTAATCTCGAACTAACCCTTTACCTACTAAAAAATCATCTCGACCTCTCCGTCGGTTAGAGCTATACCAATAAAATCATTAATATAAATAAGAAGAAACCACGTTGAACTATTATATATCTTAACATAGACATACGGATCATTATCAAGAGTATAAAACCTAATCTTAACTAGTCTTCTATTAAGTTCCTTATTCTATAAAGCTACCGAATTACGAAGACTAAACAATACCTACCGTAATTAATAAACCTAACCTTTACTTCCGATATTAGGTTCGGAGTATTTAAAACCCACTAGTTAAACGATATAGACTATCTCCTAATCTTTACGAGAAGCATTAAGATACACAGCTACTATATCAAACTAACGCTATTTATAACCTCTCTACGTAATAAGTATAAAGATAATCTTTATAAGAACGTTCTAAATAACCGGAGTATAGAAGATTAAATCCTCCTTCTTCTACTAGTAGTTACTACAAACCACCTAGCGCGCTTTAAAACCATAAATAAGGTTATCTTTCGTTACTTTAAGATCAAAAACCTATTAACTCGGTAGAGGTATTACCCCTAGCGGCTTACGAACGATATCAAAAGTCCTTTTCGTATAAACGTCGTTAAACTAATCTTCTATCACTACTTACTAGCGGTCTGAAAATCGAGAATTTATCGCCTTATTATAAGACTAGGGAATAACAACGTCCTTAACGTATAAAGGCTTACCGTTATAAATAAAAGGAGTACTCTATTTCGTAATAACTCTCGACTTTATAAGTCTCCCCCTACCTTAATCACTATTATTACCTAATCCTTTATTAGCACTATTATTACCCTATAGAACGTCCGGCTTTATAACGATTCGCTTCGGTTATTTCGTCTATTTCGGTTTCGTTTTCGGAATCGATATAGTCTCGGTGAGTTCTATAGGAAAACCGTATCGTTTAGGCGATCGTCTCGTCCGGCTCGATCGTCGGGGAATAAAGTATTCTAGTAGAATAGAAGCTATCTCGGTAACAGAACTATCGGTAATTGTTTCAACTAAGACCTCCCGAGGTAATTCGACCTCGGAAACCGTCTCTATATATAGTTCAAAAATAGGTTCAGAAACCTGATAAGAACTAGGCTGAACTACTACCTACTCTTCCTCTAAAATAATAAGATCATAAACCTCCTATATAGAAATCTCCTATGGAGAAACCTCCTACGGAAAAATCTCCTATGAAGAAATCTCCTGCGGAGTATCCTCCCAGAATACTCTAGGTAAATGCTAAGGAGAAGTAGGAATAGCCTGTTATATAGGAACTTCTATATCACGAGTGGCTCGCTGCATATACTGTCCTTGATGAACAAAACTATTATGTTCACTATCTTCACCATCTTTACCGTTGTCCTCCTCGATCGACTAGTGAACAACTAGAGACTTTAGAATAGCCTCTAAAACCGGAGATACTACTACCTGTTTTCTAGGCTATGGTAGGACTGGCGGAAGCAATAGTCCACTGTCTATATGATTAACCATATAACGTCGAATTATCTTATAAACCTACGGTTGAAGAACTAGACGTCGACGTATCAACTAAGGAACTAACTGATAAATTGGCTGCTGAACAACCTGCCTCTTTAGCGGTAGAAGGTAAGCCGGTTTAACTTGCTTCCGGAAATTCGGTTGCTATAGTAGAGATTGATCTTCGATCTCCTATATTCTGGTTGACGGCTTTAGTGTAGGTAGTATAGTCTATGCTCTTCCCGGTATATCTAGACCTACGGAAGCTTACTTCTATTAAATTATAGGTCTTGAAATCTGAATTGCTATTTCTAGCTATCTACTAGTAATAGAAACCTACGGAACTAGCTTTAGTCTAATCACAACCTTCGGACCTTCGTAAGGTTGTTTACCTTTCTTAATTATAAAATCTAGAATATACGGACTACCTTCTTTATAAAGTGCTCCGGCGTTATTATCTAAATTAGGATCCTTAGGTACCGGCTTTCTAGCTAAAACACCCCCCTTTAGATCGTTATCCGATCGAGAAGAGTTGAGATCTAGTTTGTCGGGAAAAGTGACGTCCCGTAAACAAACAATCTCCTTCGAAGTAGGATTCTATACCTTAAAAATATAACTATTCTTATCTTTATAACTAACTAGGTATCCTTTAAATATATAAGCAGCTAATTTCTCTGATTAAATATATATCTCCCTCAGAATATAGATAAATACGATAGTACCCTATATACGAAGATATTTTAAATTAACCCTCGTCTTACTAAGACTAAGGCCCTCCTACTAGGAGATAATTAGTATCTTCGTAGTCTTCGGATTAACTAAACGATTATAAATATAAATTACGGTATCTACTCGGTAAGGCTAAAGCTATTTAGGAAGCTTAGCGTCTATATTTATTATACGTTAAATCTAGTTAATATAACTACCTATACGCTCTATAACGCTATTTAGTTTAAGTATATAGGTAGGCGTGATTTTAAAAACTATACCTTCTTCCTCTGCCTATATCTAGAACTTATAGAATTTAGTTCCTCCGTTAATCCGCTAGAAAGCTAGGTAACGTCTACGAAGAATCTTCTATCTCTTATAGAAAGCAATTATATAAGATATAATCTCCTCTTTAGTTCAAAAGTATAGTCCTTCGGTATATCGAGTATAGTTATCGACAATTAGCACCTAATAACATTTACTATAAGATCTAGGTAGGTTTATAGTTTATATATCCGTATAAAACTTTATACCTAGCTTCTCTATACGTCGTTATATATCCCGAGAAATCTACTTCTTAGCTTTACTAAGTTAATAAGCTTCGTAGTTAAAGTTATAAAGTTTAACCTAGTCTCCTTCCTCTAGAAGAATAGTATTAGAAAGAGAAGCTTTAATATACGGTCTTCCTATATAACTAAGTCGATAATAAATTTTGTAAGTTAAAATAGACTTATTAATTCGATCAAACTCTTTATCTAAATCCGAGTCTAAATTAGAAGAATTCGGTTTATAGAAGTAAGTCGTTTAAATAGTCGTTTAAACAGAAGACTATTATTATATCTTCTCTAGAATCACTCCTTAATAGAGTAGGCTATTAATCTAGGATAAACTATTAAACCGTTTTACTAAACTAACTTCCTCCCTATTCTTATAAACTAGTTTCGAAACAATTAGATTATAATAGATACCGTGATCCGCTTTAAGAGTATTAGATAAAAGTAGACGATCGGTAGTTACCGTATTATAGTAGGTATTAATAAGAATCATCTTAATCTTACCTTCCGAATTCTTAATTTGAATCGGCGCCTTACTATAACCAATTACTAATTAGATCTTACTATTAGTATTTATATAGCTATATAGCTCCTTACTAGGCTTATAAATTAAGTATTCGTAGAAGTCCTTATAATATCTAGTAATTATTTTAGAAGTACTACTATCAATCATCTAGTTATCTTCCGAAGAACGAGCTATATTAGCACGAGTAATACTAGCCTTACCTTTTCCTTTACGTATAGTTATATAGTACTAAGTATTACTACGCGGCTTCTATCCCTCTATAGGTAGATCCTTTATTAGGTAGAAATATATCTTAGTAGGATATCTAGTATATCTATAATAGGTATATTTAGAACTATTTATATACTATAGCTATTAATTACGCTACTATTCCGCCTATTCGTTAATCGACTTACCCTTAGGCAGCGTATTCTTCGTACCTTAATACTATTCCTTCTAATTATTTTGATTATCCTTATTATTATTATTATCCGATCTAGAGTTATATAAACTACCTCTACGACCTCTACTACTACGGCCTCGACCTCTTATTCTACCTCCGCGTTAATTATTATTATTATTATTCCGCGCGACGTTAGTAGAAGCTTCCGGGTCGAACGATAACGAAGTAGGAATATCGCGTGCTTTAATCGTCAATGCCTTATATATATCGCTAAAAACCTCCTTTATAATAGAATCTAGCATCTTATCTTTTAAAGTCTTATAGGTAAACGTAACCGATTTGAGTTTACCTTCTAGTTATCGAAGTATTATAAATAACGCTCCGAATAGGTAAGGTTCGACTTTATATATACTAAGCTAGTTATATTAAGTCTAGTAGGTATTAATATAGTCCTTAGTAGAACTAAAGTATAATCTCTTTATCTCGTCGAATTTAATCACTTTACGTCTTATATTATTAATAACACTAGTACTACGAATAATAGACTCGACTTCACGTAGTATATAATCGGCGTAAATCGGGAAACTATTTATATATCCTTTAAAAGTTATAATAATCTTCTAATCTAGAAGACCTTCGATCTATCTACTAGAAATCTTCGACTAGTATCTCTATAGATTATAATCGGGATCGAATTCGGTAGGACGAGGTAGATTATAGTCGGCGACCTAATCGATTCGCGCTATACTTAATCTATTAATAATCTATCGTTTCTATCTTACTAGATTGCTATTATTAAGAGCCAATTTAACACCCTTATTAAGCTTAATCTCCTTTACTTTAGGAAGATTAGTCCCCTATATACGTGTCCGTCTAATAGGACCACGTTATTAATATTACTATCCCTAACTATTAGAAATAGGATTATATTACTAGCGAGAAGTAGGGAGAGAACGTAAGGAACCTTCTCCTCCGTTATCGTTATTATCGTAGGAACTAGTTATTTTGATTATACGTCGAGTATCCGTATTCGGTCTCGATCGAAAGAAATACGCGAAGCGGTACCGTCTATCGCGTCGATAAGGTGACCACGGAAAACGAAGCTTCCTAGATAATTAGAATAATGAAAATATTAACTCACGATAAGATCGTCGATAAAAATTAATAATAGGATCGATAGTCGAAAAGTAGAGATACGGAACGGGCCGAAAAACGCGTCCCACAAATGAAAAATAAAAACTCTGATTAGTTGAAAATTTTAACGAAAAGATGCTCGGAGTCGTACGAGCAAGGGCTTATAACCTATCAGATAGAATATAGGCTATGCAGGAATGAATATTAACCTTAAGGGATTAATATTGTAGACTCTCTAGAGAAAGAAAAGAAGAGAAGAAAAACTAGCTACTATCTAACAATATCCTAAGTTCTGTGGGTCAGGATCACCTGCGGCCCCACATGGCCGTCACGTGACTCCAACATAAGCCGGTTTAACTTACTTCCGGAAATTCGGTTATTAAAGTAGAGATTGATCTTCGATCTCCTATATTCTAGTTAACGGCTTTAGTATAGGTAGTATAGTCTATACTCTTCCCGGTATATCTAGACCTATAGAAGCTTGCTTCTATTAAATCATAGGTCTTAAAACCTAAATTACTATCTCTAGCTATCTACTAGTAATAGAAACCTACGGAACTAGCTTTAGTCTAATTATAACCTTCGGACCTTCGTAAGGTTATTTGTCTTTCTTAATTATAAAATCTACAATATACAGACCACCTTCTTTATAAAGTGCTCCGGCGTTATTATCTAAATTAGGATCCTTAGGTACCGGCTTTCTAGCTAAAATACCCCCCTTTAGATCGTTATCCGATCGAGAAGAGTTAAGATTAAGTTTATCGGGAAAAGTAACGTCCTATAAACAAATAATCTCCTTCGAAGTAGGATTCTATACCTTAAAGATATAACTATTCTTACCTTTATAACTAATTAGGTATCCTCTAAATATATAAGTAGCTAATTTCTCTAATTAAATACGTATCTCCCTTAGAATATAGACAAATACGATAGTACCCTATATACGAAGATATTTTAAATTAACCTTCGTCTTACTAAGATTAAGGCCCTCCTACTAGGAGATAATCGGTATCTTTATAGTCTTCGGATTAATTAAATAATTATAAATATAAATTATAGTATTTACTTAGTAAGGCTAAAGCTATTTAGGAAGCTTAGCGTCTATATTTATTATACGTTAAATCTAGTTAATATAACTACCTATACGCTCTATAACGCTATTCGGTTTAGATATATAGATAGGTGTAATTTTAAAAACTATACCTTCTTCCTCTGTTTATATCTAAAACTTATAGAATTTAATTCCTTTATTAATCCGCTAGAAAGCTAGGTAATGTTTATAAAGAATCTTCTATCTCTTATAGAAAGTAATTATATAAGGTATAATCTCCTTTTTAGTTCGAAAGTACGGTCCTTCGGTATATCGAGTATAGTTATCGATAATTAGTACCTAATAACGTTTACTATAAGGTCTAGGTAGGTTTATAGTTTATATATCCGTATAAAACTTTATACCTAGCTTCTCTATATAACGTTATATATCCCGAGAAATCTACTTCTTAGTCTTATTAAGTTAATAAGTTTTATAGTTAAAGTTATAAAGTTTAACCTAGTCTCCTTCCTCTAGAAGAATAGTATTAGAAAGAGAAGCTTTGATATACGGTCTTCTTATATAACTAAGTCGACGATAAATTTTATAAGTCGAAATAGACTTATTAATTCGATTAAACTCTTTATCTAAATCCGAGTCTAAATTAGAAGAATTCGGTTTATAAAAGTAAGTCGTTCGAGTAGTTGTTTAAATAGAAGACTATTATTATATCTTCTCTAGAATCACTCCTTAATAGAGTAGGCTATTAATCTAGGGTAAACTATTAAACCGTTTTACTAATCTAACTTCCTCCTTATTCTTATAAACTAGTTTCGAAATAATTGAATTATAATAGATACTATAATCCGCTTTAAAAGTATTAGATAAAAGCAGACGATCGGTAGTTGCCGTATTATAGTAGGTATTAATAAGAATCATCTTAATCTTATCTTCCGAATTCTTGATTTAAATCGGCGCCTTACTATAACTAATTACTAATTAGACCTTACTATTAGCATTTATATAGCTATATAGCTCCTTACTAAGCTTATAAATTAAGTATTCGTAGAAGTCCTTATAATATCTAGTGATTATTTTAGAAGTACTACTATTAATTATCTAGTTGTCCTCCGAAGAACGAGTTATATTAGTACGAGTAATACTAGCCTTACCTTTCCCTTTATATATAGTTATATAATACTAAGTATTATTACGCGGCTTCTATCCCTCTATAGGTAGATCCTCTATTAGGTAGAAATATATCTTAGTAGGATATCTAGTATATTTATAGTAGGTATATTTTAAACTATTTATATACTATAGCTATTAATTACGCTACTATTCCGTCTATTCGTTAATCGACTTACCCTTAGGCGGCGTATTCTTCGTACCTTAATACTATTCCTTCTAATTATTTTAATTATCCTTATTATTATTATTATCCGATCTAGAGTTATATAAACTACCTCTACGACCTCTACTACTACGGCCTCGACCTCTTATTCTACCTCCGCGTTAATTATTATTATTATTATTCCGCGCGACGTTAGTAGAAGCTTCCGGGTCGAACGATAACGAAGTAGGAATATCGCGTACTTTAATTGTTAATACCTTATATATATCGCTAAAAACCTCCTTTATAACGGAATCTAGTATCTTATCTTTTAAAGTCTTATAGGTAAACGTAATTAATTTAAGTTTACCTTCTAGTTATCGAAGTATTATAAATAACGCTCTAAATAGGTAAGGTTCGACTTTATATATACTAAGCTAGTTATATTATATCTAGTAGGTATTAATATAGTCCTTAGTAGAACTAAAGTATAATCTCTTTATCTTATCGAATTTAATTATTTTACGTCTTATATTATTAATAATACTAGTACTACGAATAATAGACTCGACTTTACGTAATATATAATCGGCGTAAATCGGGAAACTATTTATATATCCTTTAAGAGTTATAATAATCTTCTAATCTAGAAAACCTTCGATCTATCTACTAAAAATCTTCGACTAGTATCTCTATAAATCGTAATCGGGATCGAATTCGGTAGGACGAGGAAGATTATAGTCGGCGACCTAATCGATTCGCGCTATACTCAATCTATTAATAATCTATCGTTTCTATCTTACTAGATTACTATTATTAAGAGCTAATTTAATATCCTTATTAAGCTTAATCTCCTTTACTTCCGGAAGATTAGTCCCCTATATACGTATCCGTCTAATAGGACTACGTTAATACTATTGCTAACTATTAGAAATAGGATTATGTTACTAGCGAGAAGCGGGGAGAGAATGTAAGGAATCTTCTCCTCCGTTATCGTTATTATCGTAGGAACTAGTTATTTTAACTATATATCGAGTGTCTGTCTTCGGTCTCGATCGAAAGAAATACGCGAATCGGTACCGTCCGTCGCGTCGATAAGGTAACCACGGAAAACGAAGCTTCCTAGATAATTAGAATAATGAAAATGTTGACTTACGATAAGATCGTCGATGAAAATCAATGATAGGATCGATAGTCGAAAAGTGGAGATACGGAACGGGCCGAAAAACGCGTCCTATAAATGAAAAATGAAAACTCTGATTAGTTGAAAATTTCAACGAAAAGATACTCGGAGTCGTACGAGTAAGGGCTTATAACCTATTAGATGGAATATAGGCTATGTAGGAATGAATGTTAACCTCAAGGGATTAATATTGTAGACTCTGGAGAGAAAGAAAAGAAGAGAAGAAAAACTAGCTACTGTCTAACAATATCCTGAGTTCTGTGGGTCAGGATCACCTGCGGCCCCACATGGCCGTCACGTGACTCCAACATTATCTCTATTAATATCGCTATTTATTATAGCGAGAATCCGGATTCTAACGTTTCCGTCTCGGTAGTCTATACTCTTATATATCTCTCGACTAGAGGCTCTTAGTATTAGTTATCCTATCGGCGCTATTATTCCTATCGTTACTAGCGTTACCCTATTAGGACTATTCCTATCGCTTATATAAACTATCTAGATAGTTCGTCCTTACTCGGTTAGGGGTAAGGACGTAGAGCCGAGTCTAGGAATATACTAGGCGGCGGTACTATATCTTTATCTCGTCCGGTTAGTATAGCGGGTAGTATATTACTATAGCCGAACTTAATAAGCGATAGAGATAGACTCTAACTATATTTCGCTACTAAGATTTATAATCGAGCTCGTTTATATACCTAAGGTACGGCTAGCCTTATAGTACTTATAAGACTTTATAAGCGGTATAGCCGCTAAGGAGTTATAGGTTATTCTAAAGGTTACTCTATAGAACCCGGCTACTATTACTTTATAGCCTACCCCTATTAGAGGTATCTATAGAGTCGTAGTAGATCCTATATAGCTTTCTTAATTAGCTAGCTACTTTCTAGAAGCTACTTAGGTAGAAAGCGGAATAGGATTATAAGGAATATAGGTAGGAAGGGCCTTACTTAGTTATAAGTAACTTACTCTATTAACTAGGTTACGTTATCTATAAAGAGTTATCGGTAAGGCCTATCTATATCTTCGATATAGAGCTATAGTTAAAATACTAGCCTTAGTACGCGGGCTTACTATTCGGTAGTCGTTAACTAGGGCGGTAGGGTTATCTAGCTACCGCCGCTAAGAGGGTTTTACCGTTAGAAAAAAATTCTTCTCTCTTACCGCTCCGACTACGCGGATACTACGTAATTCGACGGGTAGTAAGAGATAGCGATCCTTACTATACGGGTACTACGTAGTAAGGATCGAGGTCTAATAGATAGGGAAGGGTGATAGAGTTCTACTACTACGCGGGTGCTACGTAGTAGTCTTCGTCGCTTACGCGTCGGGTCTACTACTACGCGGGTACCACGCAGTAGTCTTCGTCGCTCTCGCGGATATAAAACGAAAAAAATTTTGAAAAACTGCTAAAAAAAACGAAAACTAGGGTCCTAGATGGAACCTAGGACATGCTACCAGTTGTTACACTGATAGTCAGGGGAAGGCAAGATGGTTTCTATTCGTAGCAAGCCCACGCTGCCTATGGAGGGGCAGCGGGTCTGTGCTGACTAACTACTATTATGTAACAAAAATGGTATTAGGCATACTATATATATATACACTGACATCTTACTAGATCTTCTTTTTTGGACGTTCTTCTTAGGGTCTTTCTAGTTGTCTTTCTAGTTGTCTTTCTAGTTGTCTTTCTGGTTGTCTCTTTATATATCTTTTCTAACGCATTATCAGGCATCATCTGGGTTCAATATTACTACTAACTAGTATATAACTGGGTCTAAGTTACTGCCAGGCAATATAAACCAATGAGAGAGTTATGTGATGGTGATCCCTATAGTCGCCCATACTCGCGCTAAAGCTGCCGGTGCCTCCCTCTCATATTTAGAAGTTTGGGTTGAACCCTAGGACGAGCCCAACTATATCTACATTTCTAAGTAAGGTGGTGATGTATTCATAGCAGAGCTTTTGTGCAGGTGTCTTTTTTTACCTTCATGCAGTGTGACAGATGTACCTTTGCTTGATTTCTACTAGATGGTTTCTTTGCCCTATGAAGCTATATAGATGCAGCTTCATGGCAGCTAGTTAGATCATCATCATCTATTATCATTGATCCTGATCACACTTATTCTCCACTGTAGTCTTGTAATACCTTCGGAAGATGATTCAAGGTGGGGGTCTAGGCGTCAATTACATCCATGTTTGACCCTCTTCTACTTCAATAGCGAGCTCTCTCACATCACCAACGAATCAGCGCTCAGATTCGCCTGGTCCTTCAGCATCATTGGTCTAGTGGTAGAATTCGTCGTTGCCATCGACGAGGCCCGTGTTCGATTCACGGATGATGCACATCTTTTTTTGGTTTTTGTGGAATCCACAGACCCGATAGCTCGTTGTGGAGCAAAAAGAAGAACACATAAATTACTCAAAACTCAGTGCTAAGAAAGACCAGCAGAGAAATGTACAATCTAAATGTTTGATTGAATATGTGACGTGAATCATGAACAATGCGCCTAATCCTCCAAATCCATATGACCTTAGAACTACGGTAAAACCAATCCTATTCCCTCATACCATAACATAAAAAAAGCAACCGCGCACCCATGCAGAAAGCAAGACTCACTAATGCCATGAGGCATCCATTCAGTCCCATTGGCCTTTATCCAGGCCACCCAAACCACCACCAGTATGCTTACCCAGCAACTTGGCAATGTTAGATCCCCCGCTGCGTTGCTTGATGCGGAGCTCCTTCTCACGCTCACGCTCACGCGCAGCTGTATAGGAGTTGACGGCACCGCCCTTCTTAGGACCCGAAGCTGCGGCTTTGGAGACACGGTTGGAGGCGTTCGAGCTACTGGAAGAGGAAGAGCCAGTTGTAACGCGACGCAGAAGTTGGGGAGGGCGGAAGCCAATGGGACCCTCTCCGCCGCTGCCGCTGTGGAATGCAAGCTTGGAGTTTGCAGAGCCAGTGTTGGTGCCTGTGGCGGAATTGGAGGATGCTTGTCGGAGGAGTGCAAGACGGTCAACCACAACTCCGCGCGTGCGGCGTGGGTGGCTGGGTTTGGCGAAGGTGGTGTCCGGTTGTGGTTGATCATCATCGCCTTCGTCCCCACCGGGAGTATCTTCATCTTCTTGCTCATGTTCTGCATCGTCGAGAGAAGCATCGTCCTGGAAGGAGTCGTATTCCGGGGTTTCGGTGAGGAAGGACAACGTTTCACGAATCTCTGCTATGGTGGCTGGTTTCTTGGACATTGCACTGGCGGGGGTGCGACGGAGGCGAGCCGCCGGACGGTTGGTTGCATCTTCAGCTGATGGTTCGAGAGGGCGTTTGCGGTTCTGACCATCACTCGTCGCATCATTGGAATGTTCTCCTGAAGCGGGGTCCTGAGATGCTTCTCCTTGGGAGGCGTCCTCTTCTTCATTCAGGAAGTCGATATTGAAGTCATCATCAACTTCACGGTCCTCAACGGCCTTGAAGAATGCGGCCTTCTTGGGGTTCTCGGCAATCTCGCCGATTTTCTCATCTGCCAAAAGAGCACGGCGCATCTTAGCGAACTCGCGTTGCTTCTCACGACGACGTGCTAGGTGCTCATCGTCCGAGTCGTCGAGGTCAAAGTCATCATCCGCATTCTTGCGACGACGGAGGGCTCCAGTCGTGATATCTTTCATCAACTTGGCGACATCTTTCTCGTCACGGTTGCGATCGTGAACCCTATAAGAATGTTAGTATCTTTCCATGGGCCATAAGCCAAACCCTTAACATACGCATTGAGTGCGGCAAGCTCCTTCTCATCAACCACCTCGCCACTGTTGTCATTGATCATATGGCGATCAATGGCATTTTCTTCGCCGTCGCTCTCGTCACTGTGACCTCCAAGGCCTGCGTATTCATCCTCGGATTCTTCGGCAGCCTCATCGACAATGTCTTTCGCCTTGCTGTTTTTCTTGTTGTATTGCGCAGCAGGACCCTTCTTTACAGCCTTATCCTTCTTCAAGACATTGAAGGCATTGGCATCGATTTCAAAGTCACCTTCATTCTCATTCTCGTCCAATTGAGAAAGTTCAGTTGCACGTCCGCGCCGCAACATTTTGCGCTTGCGATCGGCAATGGGCGACTGAGTTTGACCCACAAGGACGGTGTCGACGGTAGACATAGGCGGGGTACCCCTGAATCTTTTTGCTGGATCGAATGGTGAGAATACAAAGCCCTCGTCTTGGGTTGGGTCAGGTAGCTGGGATTGGGAAAACTCCGAGAAGGCGTATGGCGCAGGCGACTCTGAGACTCGGGCCACACTCTGTGCATAACCCTCCATAAAGTCTTTATCCTGAGGCTGGGGCTGGCTGTCTGGAACAAGAACCTCTGATTCCTCCTTTCGAAGTTGAGGAACAGGCCGACCAGGGTCTGGAAGAGAGAAGGGCATGGTGGCAGATTCCACTTGAGTGCCAGCACCATTGCCATCCAATGTGGAGGCAAATGCCTGAGTAAGACCTAAGGACATATCGCCTGATGTTCCCATCCCGAGGAAGTTGGGTCGTTCGGCGGACTGTGGGACATAACTCGGGGCTCTCACAGGCGTTGAAGGTGGTTGTGGTTGGTCTTCATCTTCGTCGTCGCTAATCACGCGAGTTGGTCGCTTCCGTCTCGCGGTAGGCATCTCGTTCTCTGCATCTGAAGGAGCGACCTCACTCTCATCATCAGCGGAATCGTCGTCTTCATCTGCCTCCTGTTCGACGAGATCCCCGCCACCATTGACGCGCTCATGTTCTTCCTCCTGGTCATCTTCATCGTCTCCTTCGCCATCAGCCTCCTGGTCAGAACCGGAAAGCTCGTAGTCATCGTCTTCGTCTTCGTCGTCGCCGTTGGCCTTCTTCCTAGCAGCATTCTCCTGTCGGCGGATTTCATCGGCCTCTTTGCGTGCTTTGTCCACAAGATTTTCCATGTCATCCTCCATCGCTACACGCTCCTCGGCTGTTTCAATGACCACTCCCTTGGCCCTGAGCTCTTCAATGCGCTCCCGGCGCTCCTTGGCCGCTTGCTGTCGAGCCCGCCATAATAGACTTGCGGAGAGCTCTGCGGAGTTCATGGATGCCATTTTTCGGGTAGGAGATGTCAGATGTGCCAATGCCTTGAGCTTGGTCATAGAGGGGTCTTCATGCCTCTGCCTAGTAGGCAGGTTTTCGAATGCTGCAATGCGACGGCACTTGCCAGGGGATGTTACCACCTCAAGATCGCTATCTGAATCGTCCAAATCTCTCTGGTGCGCAGCAACCTCTTGCCTGGAAAGCAGCACGCGGATAGGTGGTTGTGTCAGTGGGCGAGAAACTCTCTTCAATTTAGCACCCTCTGGGTTGGGCTCAGGTACGGGAATTGGGACCTCCTGGACTGCAGTGCCCTTGGACAATGCAGGATGCTGGTTTGGCGCCAGGAGGTCTTTCGGGGCAGGTAAATATTCAGTGTCCGCATCCATATCCGCATCCACTTCAGCTGCTTGAACTTGGGCATGCCCAGAATCAGCAGTGGATTTGGTGGCGTCCAAATGCCCAAGAACTGGAGAAGTATGTGGAGTATCTTTGGTTTTGTTCCGTAGTTCTCCGTCAGAGGAATTTTGTGATCCGACTGCTGACGATGAATTTGCCGCGAGCTGCTCGGCTGGGGTAGCGGGTTGCATGAAGTTGAATTTGGCGAACAGGCTTTCTTTGGTAATTTTCTTCTTTGTCTTGGCCTGGTGAGCTAGTTGCATGTTACGGCTCATTCGCTGGGTCTCCTGCCTCATTTCATCCAGTGCCTTTTTGCTGGCTTTCCGGGGCTGACGAGCCTTCTGGGAGAGCTTGCTCGCAGAACGGGGATCATCAGCACCGCTCTCCTCGCCTGAGAGGACCTGCGAACTAAACTGCTCCAGCTGAACTTTTCGGATGGCCTTCTTCTTTTCGGCCTCGACTTTCTCTCGCTCCTCGCGTTCCTTGCGCTTTTGAGCGACAAGAGACAGGAAACGGGCGTTTCCTTTAGGCTTGTTCTCAGTGGCATTTTCTGTGTCTTCATTTTGGGTGTCTAGGTCGTCATGCGGTTGGCCTGGAGAGGATACGAAGAGAGGAGAGTCGGGTCTGGAACGGGGAGGGCTTTGGCTCATTCGGTTGGCGGCCCTGGGCGAGTTGGTTGTGGACTTATGCTTTCTCCTCGGACCGGCCGCAGGTAGGTCATCATCATCACTAGATTCGCCGATGGGTGTGGGTTGTGGTTCTTCTGTCTGCTGAGGCGTCTCGTCCTGTTTCTTTTCTAATCGGATTGCCTTTGACACGCGAGCAAATGCTGAATCATCGTTCTCGGGTTCAGCCGATCTAGAATTACCCTGTAAACGGGCAGCCATACGGCCTTTCGGTCGGAAAATCTCATCTGCGCTGTCTGAATCGTCTGCTGAGTCGTGCAATGGGCCATTCTCACGTGTATCAGCAGCCGGCACCGAAGTACGCCCTAAATCAAGCTTCGAGACAGCATTTATTGACTTGGCAACTTGAGTGTCGTCTTCCGAATCGCTGTCGAATTCCGCCATCATGGCCTTGATCTTCTGGCCGGGCGTAATAATGTTCGGCGAATCGCCGGTGGGCGACGCGGAACGCGTCGACCGTGGTGTGGATGGCGAAGACATGTCGTGAATATTATGGTGAATTATGGTGGATTTTAGGAAATAGTTTTCATAATGATATCGATTGTACCTGACGGCGGACTTTGAGACTTCCAAGGTCCGGAATAAGGTGGAGTGGATGCCAGGTTCAAGGGCGCATAGTCTGAACGCGATGCGCGTTCCTCGCGTTGCTAGGCCCCACACGTGACCTTATCTTATCGCCTAATTTGTCTCAAGTGGGCGTTAATTGGATTTATTATTCCTACGACCAACTATGGAAGTATTGTAATAGCAAGTGATATTTTCATATTTTCATCTTTTTTTGTAGGGGTGTTTTGTGTGATTCTGATGTAAGTACCTCTTTCGGTAGATCAATGCTGCGCTGCTAACAACGATGGGAGTATTGCTCATGCTGTTATTCCCTGGAATCTCATAATACAAAGCTTGATGCTATTTTGTGAATAGACGCCGAGATCACCCATGGACTCCTCAAATATCGCGTAAGAAAAACTGAAAGCAAAAAAAATACAATCACAATACAGGCAAGGCTTTGAGCCAATCACCGCCACGGCTCCTTGGGAAATTAGACATGTTCGGGGAATCATGGAATCAAAACCAATGAATCTTCTCAATAAAGGTTCGTCGAACAAACGTCATCAAACTGAAACGTAGGACAAAAGGGCATTCTTGAGTGAGATTAAATCTCGATGTCAATGTCCATATCGAGGGCTGCAATGTTCTCATCATCGGTGTTGCGGTAGCTAATCATGAAGCCATTCTTGGGCTTCTTTGGAGTGACGCGGGAGGCGGCAGTTCCCTTCTGTGTGGGATTGCCGTTGGATTTTTCGGCATCAAGGGTATTTTGCTGGTTGTCCACAGAAGCGTCGGCGGCAGCGGATTTAGCTGCCCCACTGAGATCATGGTGAGTTTTGGCCACTGTTCGCACGCGCATAAAGGGATTTGGAGCAGCCTCTCCGCGGGCAACAGCCTCGGCTGCCTTCTTAGCAGCCTTTCTCTCCTCGAGCTGAGCACGACGACCGTTCTCAATATTAAGCTTCTGGTTGCGAAGGTTGATCTGGTGGACTCGTTCGGCTTCCGATGGACCCCTGTCGACCTCCTTCTTGACAAGAGTTGTCCCCCAGGACAAGGTCGGATTGACCATTTTCTGCAATTCTGCCTCGATCTTCTCGGCTTCCTCCATGTCTCCGTTGACTTTAGCGAATTCCAGATTTCTTTCAAGTTCGAGACGATTAAGCACATTCTTCTTCTGGTCGAAAGCACCCTGGCGACGGAGTTTCTCGTTCAGTTCCTCCCGAGTGAATGTATGGTTGAGGAGACGGTTGATGTCGGCGACTTTCGACTCAACTTTGCCCTTTGTAGCCAGCTTGCAATCCTCAACGGCGAGGGTCTGAACGTAACGGCGGTACTCGGCCTAGTTATCTGTTAGTTGGCTTGCAAGATTTGAGATTTGAGAGGAAGAAAACAAACCTCAGTAAGTGGAGAATTGGAGAAAGTGACGAATGGGAAGTCCCTAACAGCCTTTCCGTGTGCTAACTTGACGTACTGATCGGTGACAAATGAGCGGCCGTTTTCGCCCTCTAAGGCGTATGGCTTGCCCTGGGAGATTCCTAGAAAAAGGTCAGCATGCATAAACAAGCGAGGCAGCATAAGTTCTTACCAGTAATCAGGCCCAGGCGATATTCGTTCTGACCACTGTCGGGGTGCGGGCCAATGCTCAGCCGAGCGTAGCAGCCGATCATAGCGTTCTCAAATCCGGGGTAGAAGCAAACTTTGGCAAAGTTGTTACGTCCAACTTGAGCACGTCGGATTTCCCGAAGCTCGGCGGGCGGGTCATCCTTGGGAATGGAAACAGAACGGCCAACGCGGTCATCCAATTCAAGATCACTCTCGGCATCAGCATCTTCATCAGAAACATCAGACCCCATGGAGTGCGAACGGCGCGATTTTGTAGGGTCTCGGCGACGGAGTTCATCCCGCTTGCCCTTCTGCTCACGTTGGCGCTTGTAAGCCTCGATGGCTCCAGACGTTTCTCCGACTTTGCGGCCACCAAGAGTGGTCTTCTGGCGCGAGCTCTTGCGTTGATTATCATCCAAGCCGGCGGAGCCTGCCTTTCGCTTGGCTTTCTTAGCTGCCCGTGCTTCCTCGCGCGAGCGAGATGCTAGAAGGCGGCGTAGAGCCAGATCCTGGTTGTGGCGATCGACTTGCTGGGCACGTTCGGACAGGGTTTCCTCGCGCTGGATTTCAGGCATAGCCATGATGTCCTTTTTGTCCTGGGCCGAGTAGTACAACTTATCATATGGGAAAATGGGGCGATCCTCGTCGTTGTCGCCGGAGTTGTCGGCCTCTGACTCGGACTCGGACATTGGGGCAGACTGAAGCGAGTGACGGGATCCATCGTCAGACCTGTATACGTTGCCAGGTCAGTAAGGCTCTTGATTATCAAAATAGAGGGGCACTGCTCACACTTCGCCCTCCGATTCATCTTTCGCAGGCTTGCGAGATCGGCGCCCCATCGATTTGGCGGTTCCTTTGCGAGCCATGCTTGCAGGTGAGGTATCTCGATCTTGGTCGTGTGAAGAAGCGGAGTGCGCTGGTGATTTGGGGGGTGGTGAAGTTTCCTCCTCAGAGTCACCCGCCAAAGCGAGCAGCTCAGCATCCAAATCGTCTGCCATTGTGAAAATGTCTCAATACAACTTATACCCTTAATAGAACTCAATAAGCAAAGAGCCTATATATCAATAGGCATTCAACAGCCCTAGAACAATAGGAGTATTCTTGCTCCTATAGACTTATTCCCTCCTTTCCAGGAGTCGTTCCAAATATGGAGAAGTTGGCAAGACTTGCAAAATGCGGTCCAAAATGTCTGCTCAAGATCGAGTGATGTCCCAAATTCAACAAACACTCTGTACACGGGACAAAGGGTGAACGTAATGGAGGGTATCGTAAAAAGCAGGTAGATGGTCGTCGCAAGTTGGCCTTAGCCGTCAACTTCATGACGTTCAATGCCAAGCCTATTATAAGCGCGCGGCAGCGCCAAGCCGATATAAGCGACAAACACGCGACCTCTAAGCTTCGTCCCTGGAATTGGCTTCATTGGAAGTCCAATTTGATTCCACGATGTTGCCTTTACCTATTCTGCGAAGGTGCGCCTTGTCGCATTGCCGTTATTCTCTACCTGCAACAACACCTATTTGTCTCGATTTCCTCGTGCCGTCAACATCTAAGCATGGCCAATGTAGGCAGGCTTCAACTACCGCCGGCACCTCCGGTGCCTCCAAACCTCTATATGTTCTTAGCAAAGAGCAGCGAGAATTCATGGACAGTGCCCTACGAGTGAATCAGGCCGGTGAGCTTGCCGCAACGCTGATCTATAAAGCGCAAACACCTCAGATCGTCCGCTCATACCCGCACCTCCGACCCTTGATGAAACACATGTACGACCAGGAAGAAGGACACCTCAAGACTTTCAATCACCTCATCGCCAAACACCAGATCCGACCGACCGCCATGTATCCGGCATGGGAGGTGGCTGCCACATTCTTGGGTTGGTCGACTGCGGCACTGGGTCGCGAAGCTGCGATGGCGTGCACCGAAGCCGTGGAGACTGAAATCGGATCACACTACAACGACCAAGTAAGAGAGATTCTCTCTTGGGAGGCAGATGCCAAAAGGCGAGGGGAGGAGCTGGATGAGGAGCTTAAAGAAATGTTGGCGACATTCCGGAGAATTCGTGACGAGGAACTAGAACATCTCGACCATGCCGTGGCCAACGACTCAAAGGAGGCGAAGCCCTACGATCCGCTCGTTGATGTCATCCGTCTTGGATGCAGGACCGCTATCAAGATCAGCGAGAAGATTTGATATCACAATTTGGCGGGACGCATGTGCCGGGGTTGCGCCACCATTTAGATATTCTGCTGCCATCCAGGACTGTATGTACTATACGACTACTCATCTCGATATTCCTAGCCATATTTTAACATTGTATATTCTAATTTGATTCATGTGCCCGATCTAATCTATCTCTCATCGCAGGGTATCAAGGTTCATGGTCTCTGACTTTTATTCCCCGGTGGTGTGGCCAGCACCATTCACTCAAGAGTCAATGGGGTTTTGCTCCAAGTATTCCACAAAGTTTTGGGAAAATCGGACAGCCTGTTGGTACACCTCCTCGAAGCCATTAGCGCCCCCATAGTAAGGATCCTTAACCACCTCACCGCTGCCAATGCGATCGTGCAGTTTTCCACCCTTGCCGAAATCACCAAACAACCGCACCTCGGCAACCTTCGTTTCAGCCCCGTATGCACCGATGGCAGCATCGACGTGCGAACGCGTACTCCTCGAGCTTTGCTTGGTATCGGTCTTCCTCTGCAGCGTCGCAATGACCGACTCGCGCACATCCTGCAGGTCGCGGAGATTCGACTTGTCCATAGCGAGCAGGTAGTCAAATGTGAGGAAGTCTTCCCTTGTCACTTTGCGGGCAGCATGCTCGTAATCGGTGATTTTGTGGCGGCGCAGAGTAGACATGGTGCGGGAGTCGGGCGGCTCGAGGCTGTGGTAGGCGGCTGTACCGGCGGAGTCGATCTCACCGACGGAAGGGTGAGCGCCGGCCAGGTTGCGGAAGACTCCTTCAGCCATCGGGGAACGACCTAGACTAGATTAGTATATCGCAATGGTGGAGAAAAACCGAGTATGACGAACAGATGTTTCCCAGGCAGACAAATAACACCTTGGCGGGGCGCGCGTTCGAGTTGGAAGCCATAGTGGGGTAGCGGGGGGATCACCAAGGAATCTATATGTGATTTTTCAGGATATGCAGAGCTAGGAAGTAAGTGACACAATAGTACTCCGTAATGGACAATAATATATGTTGTACAAGGAAGGCCCTGGTTCGAGTTTGACGATGCTAGGCGGGGAGGGAGGGGGGTTATCCATCCGGCCCTAAGTTGTGGTCTCCACCAGTCTTGGAGAGTTGGAGAGATATCTTCACTTGCATTAGTTACCCCATACGAAGGACGTGTTGTACATATGTCATAAACCAGAAGAAAGTAGGAACAAAGAAAAAAAACTAAAAGATGTGCAGAATAAGGTACAAACTTAGCATATTGAAGCTAGAGGTAGATCACCCTATTCATAGTAGGAATAGGCAGCTGTTTTTAGTCAAAAGAAAAAGAAGAAGAAGAAAAAAAAAAAAAAAAAGCAGACTCCAATGACTTCAGATTCTAAAAAAAGAAACAGGAGATGAGTTAGTGACTCCGTACTTGGTAGAATAGGCTGCCACTGGTTGTCCACTGGCGAAGTGAACTTGGTTAGGGCTGAGATAATGGATGAGCCACACATATGATAAGCCCAATGTGGCTGAGTTCCAGTCAGTTGGCCCAGTAACACGATCGTCTGTGGAAGTGGAGTTTCTCCTCTTAACATCAACCCGTGGCTCAAAGGTTTCAGGACTTCCAGGAGTCTTTGGTTACTGCAATATCATTGGAGCTTTTTGTTCCGAAGCATTTGAAGATTCTGCTCTCTCTTTTTTCTAAGGAACTGTACCTTACATCTCTATACAACAGGCCTAATCAGTGGGTGAAGAGATCTCCACAAGGCAGTGCGGAGCAGCACAGACACTTGTGATTCGTCCCCATATCCACCATTATCGTTGCCAGGAATTGAAAGGCCTCGTAAACAACAGAGGGGGCAATCTTCATTTTATTCCACATTTTTCTTTTGATCACTGTTCTTCTTCACCCTCGGCACCGTTGTGTAACACCCTCTCCTTATATCGAATTTCGCTTGCAACCCTTCTTCATATCTGAAACGACGCCGAGAACTCGGATCCGTTAATCGGACTAGTGATCTCTCCCGCTGACGCTTAATATTCCACTCCGCGCTCCTGGCGCAATCTCCAACAACCCCTGCTACAAACTTGGGGCGGGATAATCTGAACTCGATCCCAAGGCTCCTCAATTATGGCCTACAATCGTGTGGGCGCTGGTACGTACTCCTCTAGCCTTATTGGACTCCACCTTCCTCTCACTCTTTTCATATTTCCCGCGCATTCTCCATCTCTCTGAAACTGCTCAAATCAGTGCTGGTCATTGATTCAATGGTCTCAGTACAATTTGCGCCGTCAAATTATTGCCATTCAGGCTTTCATCAAATACTCTTTTACATCTAAAAACTAACCATGTCACGAAAAGACCCGTTCGGAGACGAGCATACCTCGCCTATCTTGAATCCCTCCCATCTTACGGGATACAGCAATCGCACTCCTTCCCCCGGGCGACCACTGGAGCATGGCTACCAGCTCTCCGACAACCCGTATGGGCCCCAGTCACATCTTCCCATGCCATCCAGTGATCGCTTGGCCGAACAACCCACTGTGAGTATTACGAGACCACAGCGAAACATGCTGTGTGGGAATGAATACTGACAATCTACCTTGGAAACAGTACTCCGTCGAGAATGTTGATCACTCTTATGGCCATCATGACGCATATGACGCACACCATCCTTATCCTGGCCAAGAGTACGCGGTCGACCCTGAAGCCCATCACGACGCCTACTACACCCAACCCTACCAGCCTACACATACCCCACATGATGATTATGACCTAGGCCAGTACCCAGAGGGAGGACACACTCCCTTTGAAGTTGATCAGCCTATGCTGCAACCGGGCGCAAACCCCTTCGGGCCGGACCCGTATACTGAGTTCCAGGACGAACCGGTCCCGACGCCCAGCCCAGCGCCCATTCGCCGTTGGAAGACGGTGAAAGAAGTTCAACTTTTCAACGGCAACCTCGTCCTCGATTGTCCCATTGCGCCGAGACTACTCAGTCAAGTACCCCACGCAGAGCCACCAGGTCGCGATGAATTCACGCACATGCGATATTCGGCAGCGACATGCGATCCCGCCGATTTCTTCGAGGAGCGATTTACCCTCCGCCAGAAGCTTTTCGCAAAGCCTCGCAACACCGAACTCTTCATCGCCGTGACCATGTACAATGAAGATGACTTCCTCTTTGCGCGCACCATGTCCGGTGTGTTCAAGAACATTGATCACATGTGTTCCCGCACAAGCAGCAAAACGTGGGGTAAGGATTCGTGGAAGAAGATTGTAGTCTGTATCATTAGCGACGGTCGTGCCAAGATCAACCCTCGGACGCGCGCTGTGCTGGCAGGTCTGGGTGTCTATCAGGACGGCATTGCGAAGCAACAAGTCAACGGAAAGGACGTTACCGCGCACATCTACGAGTACACTACTCAAGTTGGGTTGGAGGTGAAGGGCACTCAAGTGCATCTGAAGCCTCGATCTGGTCCTCCTGTGCAGCTGATTTTCTGTTTAAAGGAAAAGAATCAGAAGAAAATCAACTCTCATAGATGGTTCTTCCAAGCCTTCGGTCGTGTTTTGGACCCCAACATTTGTGTCCTCTTGGATGCGGGTACAAAACCTGGCAAAGACTCGATTTATCACCTCTGGAAGGCCTTCGATGTCGAACCCATGTGCGGTGGTGCATGTGGTGAGATCAAGGTCATGTTGTCTCACGGCAAAAAATTGCTGAACCCGCTGGTGGCTGGTCAAAATTTCGAGTACAAGCTCAGCAACATTCTCGATAAACCACTTGAGTCTTCATTCGGTTTCATTACTGTGCTGCCTGGTGCGTTCTCCGCCTACCGGTTCGTCGCACTTCAAAACGACAAGAACGGCCAAGGTCCACTCGAGCGGTACTTCCTCGGCGAGAAGATGCACGGTGCCAATGCCGGTATCTTCACAGCCAACATGTACTTGGCTGAGGATCGAATTCTGTGTTTCGAGATTGTCTCCAAGCGGAAGTGCCGATGGCTCCTTCAGTACGTTAAGTCGTCGACTGGTGAAACCGATGTGCCTGATCAGATGGCCGAGTTCATTCTCCAGCGTCGTCGCTGGCTGAATGGCAGTTTCTTCGCTGCAGTTTACGCCATTACCCACTTCTACCAGATCTTCCGCAGTGACCACAGCTTCATTCGCAAGTTTATGTTGATGATTGAATTCGTCTATCAAACAATCGCGATGATTTTCGCGTGGTTCGGAATTGTACGATTCCCTCCCCTTCACCATTACTTTTTTTTTTATCTATACTAACGCCTTGCGCAGGGTAACTTCTTCTTGGTTTTCCACATCTTGACATCATACTTGGGCTCGGATGAGCTACTGGGTACTGCTGGTAAGGTTCTAGGTATTGTCTTTGAATGGCTATACCTGGCAACTCTTGTTACGTGCTTCGTTTTAGCTCTTGGTAATCGACCCGGCGGATCCAACAAGTTCTATATGACCATGGTCTATTTCTGGATCGTAATCATGATATACCTTGCATTCGCTGCCATTTTCGTCACGGTTAAATCGATCCAAGCAGAGGCGGCCTCGAACACTTTTTCGGTCAGCCAACTATTCACCAACAAGACGTTCTTTTCCATTATCGTCTCCCTTGGATCGACCTATGTCATGTGGTTCGTTGCCTCGTTCATCTTCCTGGACCCATGGCACATGTTCACCAGTGTAAGTTATCCTGTGGACCTAATTTTGGCGAGTCTTCTAACACCCTCCAGTTCATTCAATACATTTTGCTCACGCCTACCTACATCAACGTCCTCAACATCTACGCGTTCTGCAACACCCACGATATCACATGGGGTACCAAGGGAGATGACAAGGCCGAGAAACTGCCCTCTGCGCACCTTAAGCCCGGCGGTAAGGTCGACGTCAACATTCCTCAAGACGATGGCGATCTGAACGCGCAGTATGAGGCGGAGTTGGCCAAGTTCGCCATCAAGCCCCCTAAGGAGGTTCAGATCGTTCCCGAGGAAGAGAAGCAAGCCGACTACTACAAGGGATTCCGCAGTGCTGTCGTGCTCGCCTGGGTATTCTGCAACTTTGCTCTTGGTGCCGTTGTTCTGAGCGCTGCCGGTTTGGAAACCTTCGAGAACAAATCCCACGAGGAGGCGCAGACCGAACGCTCCATGATCTACATGGAAGTTGTTCTCTGGAGTGTTGCTGGTCTGTCAATGTTCAAGTTTATGGGCGCAATGTGGTACATGGTTGTTCGTATGGTGAGTTATCTTCCTTGCATTACTATTTTTGTCGCATACTAACATTTACATTCTAGTTCCGTGGCGTTTGATTTAGTGTACTTTTAAGCATGATGATTATGTTCTCTTGCACCAGCAGAGATGCTATGTTTTCATATATCCCCCCTGATTTTATCCGGATTTGGATTTGGTTACAATACCACGGCGGGCCCGGTCTGGTACGCAAATGGAAATGGAAAATGTAATGCGTTTGATGACTTGCCTGCGATATCCCTCTCGTCCTTTGTGACACGCGGAATGATATGATATCGTGATTTCTCTAGTTTTTGTCTTTTTTTTATCGTTCGATCTGGTACATCCTTTGCATGTGCTTGCCTTTGCATATGTATACTTGGGCTGATGATTTTTGTGTTTCTCATGTGGGCTGGGAATTTGTGTACTGTATCTATAGATATGGAGGAGTATTGATTATTCCACGAACTTTGTGTCCGAAACATCATAAGAACTGTGTAGTCGAGACTTGATTATACGAAGTTTCAAGGAATAAGTGAATGTAGTGCCATTTCTATCACTTGTGAAATTTCCTCGGAGGTTCCAAACAAGTTACATTGCTCTATTAAGTGTCTAGCATGCACCAAATATATCGACACCATATAAATTAGCCCTAATCCCAAATCGAATCAACTTCAAGAAACCTGGTTCTTAGAATGCACACATAACGCAATCCCTCCAAGTACCAAGCCCATGCCCAACCAGGTCTGCCTCGCAATCACCTTCCGCTCAACATACCACTCTCCAAGAACAGTAAACAAGAACGCACTCGAGTTCGCAAGCGGCACAGTCAAAGAGAGTTCTACAAAGCAACCAGTTAGCAATCCCACACCTCAAACCCACAACATCACCAATAACTCCAAGGAATGACACATACCATGTTTCCCAACAAGCAAAAAGAACCAAATACTCCCCGTGAGATTGATAACCAAGGGAATTGCATACGCAGGCGTGCGAAGTAGATTAACAACCGTCCAGAAAACACTAACAATCTTCGTCCGCAGCCACGACTGCTTCACAGACGTCCCACGTCTCCACGCCGGCGTGGGTATATCATCCCGGTCCTGGTCCTCATCTGCGCCGTCTTCCCTATCGTCCGCAGTATCGCGACTAGCACTCTGTCCAGCAATTCCACTATCCAGTCCCGTATCCGCGCCCGCTGTCTTCGCTTTCCGCTTCACATCACTGCTGCTCGTACTCCGTCGTCGCACGCCTTCCTCGTCGTCGGAGTCGCGGTGTTCGTTCTCCCGAGAGAGCAATTCCTGTCCCTCAACGGCATCTGTGAACCCGGTTTCTGGTGACCCTTGGGAGCGTCCTCGCGTGTTTGATTCGTTTGCTTGCTTCTCTTGTCGGGCGTTGAAGTCTGCTGCTGCGCGGCGGATAAAGGGGGTTGTGAAGCCCCATGCGACGCCGACGAGTAGGAAGGAGAGAACGTAGCTGAAGACGGAGGGTTCGGCTTCAGCGGGGATGCCGGTGTCGGGATCCATGTTGGTATTTTGGGACCTTGGGGGTTGTCGGACGATTCGCGGTGTTACGGTCCTGACGGCCCTGACGTTGGTGTAACCTATGGGTCATTGGTCTGTGCGTTACTGATACGACAGATAAGGTTCGTTCTGAGTATCCTCCGATCTATAAAATTGATCCTCCTGAGATAAAAGAATAATTAGCCAAGCAGTGGCACATGTATTATATATTCTTACAAACAAGCCAAGCCCAATTTCAATTGTCTTTAAAACAAATAAACGGATTCATCAGTTAATTACCCACCACCCACAAGCCCACAAGGATACCACACAAGAAAAGAATCAAGTAACAAAAAAATTGCTCTCAGTAGGTCAATTGCGAGCCTCCGATCAAGCTTGCCCGGCCGCCACAGAGGGTGTCGCCAGATCCGATGGATGATTCACATCATCAAGACCGATTCATCACAGAGCAAAAAAAAAAAAAAAAAAGAAAAAATAACCCACCACCCGCCTTCTCCCTCGAAACCCACTTCACCAGAGTCCACAGCACCAGAAAATCAGTTCCCTTTTATCCGTTGCTTAAGCGAACGCCGAGGCTTGAGAAGACGAACGCCCACTGTGTCCGAGAAAAGAGTCCTGGTGTGCTTCCTACTCTGATGTGCTCAAACGGTCGCCCGTGCAGCATCCCCACTACTTCTCTCACCAGTAACAGACAATTCCTCCTCTTTATGGATCCTCACTGGCATCTTGAACCGTGGCAGCCCGCTGCCCTTCCTCCTTCAGTGCTGCTCGTCGCAGGTGAGTCTGCTGTCGAAGCCCTTGTAAAGCTGCTCGTTGCAGGTGAGTCTGCTGTCGAAATCCTTGTAAAGTAACAATTTGGGAGAGAGAGGGAGAGAGAGAGAGAAAGTGAAAGAAAGAGAGAATTTATATGTTGGGGCAAACATCACAACTTCTGAATCGGGAAGGCACAATAGCTACATCCACAAACAGATCAAATGCCAATTCCTGGTCAATTATTGTCACATCAAAGCTACACTTAAGCCGAAACACCCCAATGAACAACCAGTTTACTTTATATATCTTAAAACTAGATCTCCTTGAGACACAGCAACAATAGCAAACACATCATCCAAGTCACATACTACAAGAAAATTGGGGATAAAATCCGAACAGACATCCAAATAGTGTATACTGGAAAGCGACTGATAATCACCCACTTCTAGGCTGACGGCCTGGTAGTGACATGATTAATGCCATTGTTCGGGGGTAGCGAGCATAGGTTTGAGGTTGCGGGTGGTACATTGGGTGCAGTGAAGTTCAAATTTGTATTACAGAGTGTCTAGTATGTGTATATGTATAGTCTATTAAATAAATATTTTCTCTTTGAGTAGTGCAGTGCAAGAGACGTAAAGTGACAAAATGTGAGAGATAAACGGCAAAGTCAGTGGATAGCCAAAAAGGCATTTGAAAGAACGGACAAAAAGATCAGAGAAAAATGACAAGGGAATATCGAATATAGACAAAGAATGACGAATATTAGCAAGAAAGGCAGTAACAAAGTTTAGTTGGCAGCCTTTGATTTCTTGCCAGGAATGAGCTTCATCACGGATTCCTTCATATCGGCACTGCTCCACCGCTTCACACGGACAAGGTAGTACATGAGAGTAGCAACGAAGATATTGAAACCAATGAAAGCCCACATGATGCCGAAGTTGCGCCACCTGTCGGAATAGGAGATACCGGCCGTGATCAGGTACTGGTCTGCGACTTCGAGAGAGCAGTAATTGCAATCACTCGTAGCCTCGGGGTTGAGCAGCTGACCACCCGCAGCGGTGATATACTTCATGAGGTACTCTCCGCAAGTCTGGCCAGAAGGAGGACTAAAGACAGATAGTTCGGCGGTTGAGCATACCACTTGACGATTGTGAAGCTGTGTGCCAGCCATGCCACCGATCCAGTATGTGAATGGCGAGACACGGTACATGAAGATCCAGAAGCCGGGGAGGGCAGATGGAGGCTGCATCACACCGCAGAACGTCAGAGACATCGCGAAGAGAAGAACAACTACTGCACTGGCGGTTGTTTCATCTGGGAGACCAGCAATGACCATGTGGGTGAAGGTGCTGGCATAGATGAAGAAGACAATGCAGAACAGGAGGACAGTTCCCTGGGTGGTCGAGTCGGGGATTCCAACGACAGCATAGAAGTAGGAGGCGTAGGTCAAGATACCCATGACGACCATGAAGGGGATCTCAACAACGACGTTTGCGATGAGGAAAGCCTTCCAGGAGTAGGATTTGCTAGGACGTTCACGCCCCTCGTAGAGCGATCGCTGGCTGACGAACACGGGCATGATCTGGTGAGATTAGTGTATGTTCACTTGCTTGAATTCTGGGTTCGAACATACCTGTTGCGACAATGACGAGAAGATTGTACAAATCATGAAGAGAGAGTAGATGACGGTCTGCATGCCTTGCAGTGACGTTTTGGCACCATAGAACGAGAAACCAATAAATAGACCAGACACAATTCCAAGTCCCCATTTTGCCAGAATGTAGGCTGGCATGCGCCAGTATTGCTGGAACACGCGGTATGTGACCTGGATTATTTGGAACCAGAATGGCATGGCAAATTCAGAGTGGCCTTGAGAGGAATCATCGACAGCAGAGGGCTCGCTTGCCTTTTCATTATGAATTCGCTCGAGCTCAGTCCGGACCTGCTTGCTTTCGTTGCTTTGCTTCCACACGTCGAACCAGTCCTGGCCCTGGTCGTTCTTACCGGCATTGACAATGCCAAGCATGTATTCAGCTGGGTTCTCGCTATCCGCGCACTTACGCGCACCGTTGGACTCGAAGTACTCGAGCATTGTGCTAGAGTTGTCTCCGACCGGACCAAAGTACACAGTCTTACCACCTCGGGCAAGGAACAGTAGTTGATCGAATTGCTGGAAGAGCATGGCGCTGGGTTGATGAATTGTGCAAAGAACTGCTTGGCCGTGCTCGGCAAGCTTGCGAAGGAATGAACAAATAGCCCAAGAGCTCTGAGAGTCAAGACCACTAAAACAGGGTTAGTATTTGAAAGGCATGAGAATTTGTTGGTTAGGGTACTTGCCTGGTAGGCTCATCCAAAAAGAGTAGCAGCTTGGGTTTGGCGGCTAATTCGACGCCGATGGTCAACAGCTTGCGCTGCTCGACATTCAGACCCTCACCAGGGACACCAACAATGGCTTCGGCGAATTCCTCCATCTTCAACATTTTGATCACATCCTCGACATAGTCGTACTTCTCCTTAACCGAGACGGAGGCTGGTTGACGCAACATAGCACTGAATCGCAGAGACTCACGCACAGTAGCAGTGTCGAGGTGAAGATCCTGCTGCTGAACATAACCTGTCTTTCGCTGGAAACTCTCATCAAGTTCACGGCCATTGACAAACATATCACCGGTGATAACACCCATCGATGTGCGGTGTGCCAATACATCAAGCAAAGTCGTCTTACCAGCGCCACTCACACCCATGAGTGCAGTGAGCGTTCCAGGCTTAACCCATCCGGAAACGTTATCCAAGAGACGACGTGGCTCGCCCTTAATCTCAATGTCATAGGACACATCACGCCAAGTGAAGGTATCTGTCTGAGCCTCCATAGCACCCATTCCCTTGTCCTCTGTACCCGCAGCAGGAGCTTTGGATGGCTCGGTACTTTCAACATCGGATCCAGACTTGAATTTGGCAGGCTCGTGACCGCGACGGAAGACCAGAGCTTCGGCAGTGCTTGTAGTAGCGGAGTTCAGCTCGCTTGCGATGAAGTAGATGAGCATGAAACCGACCAAGAAGGCCATCAGGATACCAAAGTTTCGCCAGACATGGCTGTAGCTGTAGGAGTAGTTCAGTTCAATATACCGGTCACCGCTGACAGTTCTAGAGCCTGCCACCGAACCAGCCGCAGTGCAACTGAATGCATCGCCTGATAGATCGGCGTATGAAGGAACATAGGATGAGCAAGGGAAGTCGCGACCATGGAACTCGTTGGCAATCAGGATCTCGAAGGCGTAGTAGATCGGATTGAGGTAATGAAGCCATTCGAACCACGGGTGCATAGATGGAACAGGGAGGACAAAACCGGTGTAAACAACGAGGATCAGAATCATGACACCTGCCAGACCCATGGCCTGTGAGATGGTTTTGGTGATAGCGGCTAATGTGCGGAAGACGGCACTCATGACGAACGTGATAATGAAAGTGATGAGGAAGTAGAGGAAAAAGTTCGATGGTTCCCGTTTCAGACCGGCCAGGAAGTATAGAATGATGTTGAACACGACAGACAATGCAAACTTTACTGGTATATCACTGAGTACACCAGCAATGGCTTCTGTGGCAGGATGATAAAAGGCAAAGGAGTTATGCTTTTCGACAATTGGGCGTTGTGAGTAGAGACTGTTGATTTCGGCCATTGCGGTGAGAGCATTGAGGAGGACAGCAAAGAACAGAGTTGCACCTTTGGACGTAAAGCCTGCAGTTGCATCCGGGGTCCCGTAGAAGACTGATCCGATGATCAGAGCCATGATGATATTAGTGACGATTGTAGAGATAGTTGCGGTAGCATCGTTCCAGAGTCGTTGATAGGCGCGAACGGTGTTGAGTTTGATTTGCATAGGAACACTGATGATGTATGGAGACTTGGGCCGGGTGTGTTTGGCCTGCGCGCCGCGCTTCCATTCCTGGAAATCAGCGACAGCGGGCACATCATGTCCCACAGGATTTTGTCCCTCATATTCAGCAGTTTCATTCAGCAATTGCTTGTATTCAGGCGACTTGAGCCATGCAGCTTCAAAGTCCTCAGGCGTACGGGGAACACGATTTTCCATGCCGGGCTTCGCTTGCCGCTCCTGAGCATTTGTAATCGAAGTGAGGAAATCTCCGGTGGTCTGTCGAGTCGGACAATCCCAGCCTTGGTGCTCAAAGTAGGACTTGGCTGCAGCAGCAGGACCGAAGAAGATTTGGCGACCTTCGTAAAGTACAATCACCTTGTCAAATACATCGTAGATGCTTTGACTTGCTTGATAAGCAGCAACCGCGTGACACGAGCCAGTGATATTAGCGGACAGGCGCAAAGCCTCGACAAACTTCAATGCCGTGGCGGAATCCAATCCTCGAGTAGAGTTGTCCCAGGCAGCGATTGGAGCATGGGCGAGGGCCATCTCTGCAATACTGACACGCTTTCGCTCACCACCCGAAACACCACGGATGAAATCGTCTCCGACGCGCGTGTTATATGTGTGACTCAGTCCGAAGACAGCCATGATGATCTGAGCCATGTATTTGGCGTATTCTATGCGCGACATATCTTGGAACCGATGAGCGGGAGTTCGTGTTGCAGCTGCAAACCCCAGAGTCTGACCGACGGTCAAATTAGGGAAATGTCTATCAACCTGTGTAATTCAAAGTTAGCAATATGTCTATTGGCAGTGTCGAAGGGTATATACCTCTTGGTTGTATACGAGTTCGCCCTTGAACTCTTTCATCATGCGAGGTTGAGGGACTCCTGGTGATTGTTAGTTGGATTGTAGAGTTGTGTTGGAGCGCGAGTCTTACCATTGTAATGGATGACACTCTCCTTATCCATATTCAAACCATGTAGCTCTCCAGTCATAGACTTCAGAAGTGTACTACAGCCGGCACCTGGTCGACCAAGCACAAGCAACAGCTCGCCACTTTTCAAAATACCATTGAAATCCTTGAGGATTCGCCTTTGGGGGAGTGTGATTGACGAATGATTTGAGGCAACCGAAAAGGGGCAGTCAGGGTGGATGTGACTGTCTCTTGGAACTGCAGCGCCGCGCCCGATCCATATATATTGAGGTTTTTGAAAACGACGTCCGATGTGTGTCCCGAGCGGCCATCTCGGCTCATATCATTGAAAGCTGCTTGGAGCCATTTTTGCAAATCGAACTTTCCGGATTGGGGATCGAGAGATGGGTCCTGTTGAGCGAGGACTGCCAGGGCATCTGTGGTTCCAGGGGTGGATTGTCGGCGAGACCGTTGAGTAGCTATTTTAGTGAGAGTCTCAACATCATCTTGATCGATGAATGCCATAGGAGAGTCGCCGAGAGTTGATGCATCTCCAGTATGAGGAGGCGTTGGTTCACGCTTTTCCCTCAGCTCCAGGGAGCTTGTGTCCGATGACATGGTGCCGAGCCAAGATATAATGGACCACGATCTCGGGGGGAAATTTAAGCGCACAGAGATGTTTGACGGAAATATTCGAAACCAAATTATTTATGGAAAATCAGTCCAAGGGGGGAGAGGGGTGATCAGGTATTTAAAGTCTGTGGTTATTTCCGTTTTTAGATGACATCCTACATTGTAATGGAACCGTGGATTGGGTCGGCGGTCGGAGCAATTGAAGAAAAATCCCGAGAAAAATAAATTAAAATATCAAAAATATTAAAAATATTAAAAAATATATATATATGTGGAGCTGGACCTTACTACGGAGTAGTATTCCTAGCGATGATTGGGTAAATGGACATTCAATTCGGATGAGCAATTTCGAGGCAAAAGGGAGCCTAGAGTTATCATAGTCATCATAGCCATCTTAGCCTTAAATTGCCCTACGCTCTCGGGCTTGACGCCATCAAACTCTGAATTTCTAAGCCTCGTGATGAGTCAGCGGATCTTTCTTGGACCCCAGGAGCCGGGAGGTCGGACCTGGGAGATCCCGAGCCCCCGGTCCACTTTTTGCTCGGCACCCGTGGACAAAAACCCTGCACAATCCCTGAAATAGATCCACCTTCTGTACATAACTAAGCACTAACTAGGTAATATTGGAATTTATGATCGGACCGCAAGGTGGCCAAGCCTATCAACACAGTAGAGCTTGCGACGTTTACGAGCACTCTGGAACCTTCTTACTCCACATGTGGGCCTTTTTTTCAGTTGTTCCTTAATTTCCCCCAATGATTACAACATACAAAATAATAATGAACACCTGAATTAATTATCAGATTACCTACATGCATCTACCTAGGTAAGACTCGGATGAAAATTCGGTCGAATTGAGTGGGGTATCGGCTCGGGAACAAACCGGTCCATTCTATAACTTTGAAACAAGTCCGAGATTCTAGATTCGATTACAATTCGTGATTCACTGGACCTCTTTTTGTACCCGAGAAGAGTTATACAACGCACCCTGATATGCCATATTTTGTGCATCTGAGAGCGTTAATATTTCACATCTAGTAGACCGCTATCCCGACATCCATCCATGGGTCTTGCATAATTCCTGCATTATGTATGTAGTAGGTACGGACTGTTGTCGAATGTGCCCTATAAACAAATACCGTTTTCGATCGATTAACTATCGATCTCGCAGTGACATTATCTACAGTACTTCGTACTAGTTACCAAATAAGTACTTGGTGGCACTTGGCAGACCCACTAACTAACCATGTAACTATTCACCCTTAGTCGCGATTATGCGATCACATGCTATCACATGCTTGAAGATCATTCTTTGTTTGTTTGATATGTTTGCTCTCACTTGGTAATATATATGGATGTTTGCATAGTTTGACGATGTGGGTTGGCTACATTCATGTACCTTCCCTACTCTCCCTACGATTTTGAAATGGCTGTGCTCTTTGTTTATAGAACTAACACATAACAAGCACATAACCTTGGAATACAGCAATTAAGTGATCAATTTTATTAGCTTGGATCCATAACAAAAGCCACGTGCAGGTTCTAATTATAAGGCTTGCGTTGTCAAACGGAGTCAATAACATGGGCTAAAATTGTGGATAGAGATCTTATGTAGTTATGTTGTAGCCGTGCCCAGCGCCCAACAACCGGGAACCGGTTGTTGGGGCGCCCCAGTAAACGCAAAATTCCCAGTAAACACAAATTCTATAAATTAAGTATCTTTTGTATGACTTACTGATACAAAAGGTACTTAATTTCTAGATTTATATAATATGCTTTTTCTCAGCCCTCAAACTAGCTAAAGTAATAGAAAGTATACAGATATATAGTACGAGTCTAGCTTAATTGATTTAATAGTAGTATTAATTATTAGTATTTAATATGGAGGAAGAATAATTGTTTAGAAATAGCACTACATAGAGTGTATAATGGTTAGATGCCTAGATAATTTCTTTATTTTAGTATACTTAGTATTCTTTATCGAAGTTTAGGAAACTAATATAGACTTACTTCATACTATCTATATCTCCTTATATTTGCCCTAACTGGTTCGATGGCTGAGAAAAAGTGTGTTATACTAACGGGGTACCTAAGTACCTTTTGTATTGGTAAGTCATATAAAAGATACTTATTTTCTAGATTTTGTGTTTACTGGGAATTTTGCGTTTACTGGGGCGCACCGACACCAGGGGACCTGGTGTGTTGGGCGCTTGGCACGGCTAGGGTTACATCTGTACAACATAAATCAAAATCAAATGGGGGAATAATACTTATGTAAATAGGATTCGTTAACTATTTATGCAAAAGTTATTCCTTCAACATCACCCCCACTAGAATTGAACTTGAGCGAGAAAGCAAACGCAGGTTGAAAAATCACCAGGACCGCCCGTGGCAACTATGTGACTAAGAGTTTATTGGGTTTGAGAATTGAGGACAGTATCCCCAGCAAACATGGAGTTAATAGATGTCTGTTAAGTGTGAAGCTAGTTGGAGTTGTAAACCAAGGCATCTTAATCTTAGGGTTACAGATGTGTGGTAAAAGTATTCCACTCCTTGCCATTGAAAGACTGCCGACACATTTCTATTCAACCCACCCTGTACAAAAAAGCAAATATCGCTCACTACGAGCCCACATCCTTAGTACAGCCCACGTCCTGATCTCTTATTGCTCTCATTATCTTCTGCATTGTGACATTCTTATCATCCGCCGTTTCCCCACATCATTTTCGATTTCCAAAGGATTCGTTTCTGTTCTTCCGTGGTACATGATTTGACTCTTTCATAACCACCCGATCCACAATTTGTGTCATTTTTTGAGCTTGCTGTCAAGAAGTTTGTAATCTGCATTCTCTTTGACCAATTCCTTGTTGATGTAGTCCACAGGCTTTGTGCAGTTTCGTCGACAGTAGCTGTTCCAACGAGCACGAGGAGGCAGAATACCTGAGTTGTTGGAAGAAAAATATTGAAGGATATCAGATAGGAAACGACTTGTTTGAAAACATTAAGTAACTTACTACTGGAACAGCTCAGCATTGTATATCTACAGAGAAAGGGGATGATCTACAGTGGCTTTATGACATCTTGCATATGCAGTACTTCCCCATTATACTGTCATATATTAGATGATCTGCAGTAATGACCACATAGTTCAAGTGGCTATTGATTCAACGGTTTCACAATACAAAAGCATATGCAGTGGGTACCCATGACTGCCTGACACCCCATTCGGGGTGTACAGGAGAAGAGAGCACACCCCGGGAGTGGTATAGTAGGATGTTGTATGGTCAAGGGCTATTGTACTAGTATCTAGTAGTATAAACTTAGGATCAACCGCCATACCCGATTTAGATTATGTTGTTTCGAATTGGGTTTCTAGAATTAAGTGGAAGAAATGTAGTGGAGAAGCTATAGCCTGTGAGACTGGCTATTTATATATCCACGCATTCCTCGCCGTTTCCGACGGAAGTCGGAAATCTAACGGGCCGGCGAACTCCCGAGGTTGGTTGATTGTAATGGGGCAGTATTACGGGGTCTTCAACTTGGTGATCACATATATAATCTGCGCTGCACTTCAAGCTTCAAGTCAAAGTTCTGGATATTCATGCATAGCGACGAGAAACTTGGTAGCTGAAGACAATTGACTGGTTGGAATTCTGTGACTTTTTCTCATCGGGCTCATATTTCAGTAATGTAACTCCTGGCTATCAAAACTTTCCGGGGGAAGCTGGGAACTCCTGGAATTTACAGCAGAATCTTGAGCAATCGCTAGTTAGTTCTAGTTATATATTAAAAGTCCTCTGCATGTTTTCTACCGTCTTCGTATACATCAAAGGAGGCCAGAAAACCACCAAAAAGAAATTATAAGGCTGTATAAGCGGTCGACTATTCTTGTGATATATAAATTTACATATGTAGTGAGTGATACGTCAGAATCCAAATTGAAACTGGATCTTGGGGGGGCGGGGTAATTAAGCAAGCTTGGCTATCCGCGCTCTCTCCCTCTTCATGACTTCATGAACTCGGAATTACCATCTCGCCATGGCTATCCAGTCACTACGCGAAATCAACGCGTATAATCTACGCACCTTCAAGCGCCAATATGTCTCCGAGATCTCAGGTTCGCTTGGCGACCTAGGCACATTCCTGCCTATCGCGATTGCACTAGCTGCCAATGGCACCGTCTCCCTCGCTAGCACATTGATTTTCTCGGGCATTTTCAATATTCTAACGGGCGTGTTTTTCGGTATTCCACTACCAGTCCAGCCGATGAAGGCCATCGCTGCAGTGGCAATCGCGCGTAGTTTCTCAAACGGCACGATTGCTGCGGCGGGGATCTTCGTCGGTGCCTGTATCCTCGTCTTCAGCTTGACGGGTATCTTACACTGGTTCGCCAATGTAATTCCCATTCCAGTCATCAAGGGTATCCAAGTCGGGGCGGGATTATCCCTGATCATCGCAGCCTGCAGCAGCATGCTTCATCCCTTGGGCTGGATCAACCCCTCCTGGGCCGATAACCGGATCTGGGCAGTTGCTGCATTTGTTGCACTTCTGCTCACCAATATTTATCGCCGAGTACCCTATGCGCTCGCCGTGTTAGCGCTGGGTCTGGTGTTTGCTATCATTCGGACTGCATTGGCGGGGCAGATGCCCAGTTTCGAGGTGTGGCATCCTTTCGCTCTGGTTCCGACCCCACTTCAATGGCGTGTCGGTGCTGTGGATGCTGGCATTGGTCAAATTCCCCTTACCACGCTGAACTCCATTGTGGCGGTTGTTCACTTGGCGAATGATCTGCTGCCGGATGTGCGCACTCCCTCCATCACTCATGTCGGGCTGAGCGTGGCGGGCATGAACTTAATTGGCTGCTGGTTTGGTGCGATGCCCGTCTGCCATGGATCTGGTGGTCTTGCAGCGCAGTATCGGTTCGGAGCTCGCTCAGGAGCAAGTGTGATCTTCCTCGGCCTGTTGAAACTTATTATTGGCTTTTTCTTTGGAGAGACCTTGGTTGACCTTCTGAAGCGGTTCCCTGCTGCCTTGCTCGGCGTGATGGTTGTTGCAGCTGGCGCGGAGCTGCTTAGCGTGGGCGAGAGCCTCAACACCTCTGGTGCTCGGGACCTCAAACAGGCCGGCGCTAACCTTTTGTCAAATATGGAGCATATTAGCCCTCTTCTTACCGATGAAGACCGCAGTCGCCGCTGGACTGTCATGATGATCACTGTGGGATTGCTGGTAGGTTTCAAAAATGATGCGATCGGTTTCATTGCCGGTATGCTTTGCCACTGGTCCTACGACATTCCCAAATGGTGGGAGAAGGCGCGCAGCCGGTGGTCAGAGGGACGCTTGCGTCTACGTGACTAAACATACATTAACGTGGAAATTTCGGGTTTACAATCTCTTGATATCCTTAACATATGCATGAAGAACTCACCAGATATATCATTTTGGTTTTTATGTATATAGCAAGTGTAACTACTTACCATAAGCATTGAAAATACCCACCAATCCACTCACACTAGAGCAAATTTCTAACATCCACGTCACTCTCACTCCGCAGCCTGGTGCCTGTACTAGGATCTTCATACGGGCGGTTCTCCCTTGCCGAAGACGAGAGACCATCCGCCGCAAAATCCACCTCCCGTCCGAACCTCCGACCACTAGCGTCCTTCATCTCCTTATGACGCCTAGTAACCCCACCGATATCATACTCGGGTTGGTCATTATAAGAGCCGGTCACGGGATTATAAACTCTAGACCCCAGCGGCGAAGAAACCAGATTAAACGAATCGTCCTCGCCGTCCCCATCCAAGAGCTGAGCCGCCGCACCCCCAATACCAGCCAGGACGTTAGGCGAGGAATCTTGGGACGTGAAATTTTTGGAATCTGAAACATTATCCTCTAGTTCAGTGATGCGCCGTATTCCACCCGCAGAGGTACCGCCTGCGGGCTCTGGTAAAGCTAGCTGTTCCTGGCCTGTGTTGTCGTAACGTCGCTCTTCAACGACTGCTGGTTGGCCTAAATCTTGCTGGGCGGTACGTACGACTGTCGTGCCGTCGGGTTCGGTGTATGAGGTTGTCGAATACCTGTGTCCGGTTGTAGTTTTGCCGTCGCTGCCGTTGGTTGTGGAACTGTAGTAGTACGAGGAACTTGTGAAAGAGTCGGACATCGTGGTGAACGGCCGCGCTCGGTGGAATGTGGGAGAGGAAAAAGTTGATCTGGTCCACTTGGAATGCTTTGCAATTGAGTTCGTTTAGTTGGGTCAAGGAAGGCTGATACTAAACCTTTGGGGAGATGTGTTGATGTTGGTTTGCCTGAAGAAGCTTCTCGGTATGAAATGTTGGCATCGAGTTGTATTGATTGCTTTCGATGTCTAAGCTGCTCAATTCCGATATGTTTATATAGTTTTGTCTTGTCTTGTCCTGTGGCAAGGTGTACTTGCCTCTTGCATCATTGCCTCCTGCGGCAACTAACCTCTATGGAAGAGGCAAAGACCCATCGGTGTCGCCGAGGGGTCTGGAGAATACCCCACGAGCGTTGAGCTGAGGAACCGAAGCATATATTGATCGTGTAGGCGTTGTCCATAGATGCCCGGTGCACGGATGAAGCCGTAGATAAGGTACTGGGCGTATCAGAATGGCTTATCACCTCTCCCCCGCTTTTCAACATCGAAACCAACTCATCTTCAACTTTGGAACATAAAGCACCTCATGGCCGGACTTACCGAAGCCCAAGTCGCCTCCTTCAAGGAGAACGGGTACCTCGTCCTCCCGGACTACCTCACCCCAACCGAGGTCACGACTCTCCTCGCCGAAACAAACAAACTCCTCGAGGAGTTCCCACTAGAATCCCACCCCTCACCCAGTTCACAACGGGCGACGAAACAGTCGACCATGTAGGCGACGACTACTTCCTGAGCTCAGGCGACAAGATCCGCTTCTTCTTCGAGCCAGACGCGTTCAGCACCGAGCCGGATCCATTGACCGGCCGCGCCGCGCTACTGAAACCCAAAAACCGCGCCGTCAACAAAATCGGTCATTCGCTGCATACCTTGTCTCCTCCATTCAACGCCATATCACTTAACGAGCGGAACGCTGCCGTCGCGCAGTCCCTGGGATTCGCCGACCCTCGCGTGCTGCAGAGCATGGTTATCTGTAAGCAACCCTCCATTGGTGGAGCTGTGCCGTCACATCGCGATTCGGAGTTTTTGTATACGGATCCACCCTCTGCCGTAGGCTGGTGGTATGCGCTGCAGGATGCGGGACCGGCGAATGGGACGCTGGGTATGTACAAGGGGTCGCATACGGGAAGTAAGGGTGGTCACATTGCTAGGAGGTTTGTGAGGAAGGAGAATGACGTGGGTACGGAATTTATTGAGAATCAGGGACCTTCACTCCCCAAAGGCATGGAGGAGGAGAAGAGTTCGGAGGCTACAGATGAGGATCTAGAGATTCTTGATATCAAGGCTGGATCGCTTGTGCTCATTCATGGGAATGTTTTGCATAAGAGCGAGAAGAATACCAGCCTGAATAGTCGGTATGCCTATACCTTCCATGTTATTGAAGGTGCGGAGGGGTGGGAGTATGATGCACGGAATTGGTTGCAGCCGCCTGCTAGTGGGTTCTCAAAGTTGAATGCTTGATACACAGTCAGAATACAAATGAATGATGTTACGGTCAATAATGGTAAATAGTTCGACTTTTATTCTTTATGCAAACCCTGTACAAAAGATGGCCCGCCATATACACCGAGTGTGCGAATCCCAGACACCCCGAACTCCAAGTTGCGATTCAAGGCCGTCAGATCAGGTTGCCTTCAACATGTCAAGCATTCCCTTCGTTTGCCACGCTTGTTGGGCCATCTCCACTTCATCGCGTACCCGGCGGTGCAGACGTTCAACCATCTTGTCGACCTGTGCGGACTGGCCCAGGTTTCCAGAGTAGATATCGAGGAGGTTCATGGCGACCTCGACGCTAAGATCGACCAGACGGGGTTCACGGATGTTCTTGTGAACCCACTGTAGGACAGGCTGAAGAGTGACCTCATCGCGGTCTTTCAGAGAGGCGCGGAGGGCGGAGCGGTGGCGCAGGGCCGTGAGGAGTGTAAGTTGCGCAGTCTTGTCCGCCGAGGTGAGGACCTGGTCCAACGCAACAGAGTAGCGTGCCTTACGGAGATCGTTCTCCCAAGGCTGCTCTCTCTTCCGCTTCTTGCGGTCCTGGCCCTCAATGACAATCTCCACACCTTCTCCGATGAAATCGCGTCCACGGAGACGCTTTTCCCATCCAGAGCCACGGGTCTTCTTCTTCTTAGCGACTTCCCGGTCATGCTCCTCCAATTTGCCCTCCAGCAAAGCTGCCATTTCCTTCCGGCGTTCCCGCTCCTTGATCTTCTGCTGACCAGACAGTCGGGTTTTGATAGACAGGAGACCTGACTGCATACCGACGGCAATGTGCTTATCCTCGTATTCAGTTCCGGAAGTAATTGCGCGCAGAGAGAGAATGGGTGACGGGTATTTGGATCCGGAGACGGGGTTCCACCCAGTGGTCTCAAAGACCTTCATGTGTCCATCGAGCGCACCACTGAGCAATCTCTCACCGTTGGAGGCCAACGCAAGGGCAGTTACAGTCTTTTGGTGGCTCTGGATCATGTGCAGCGGCTTACCAGCCACAATATCCAGTACCGCAATCTTGTTATCGGCCGCGGCCAAAACTGTAGTTCCGGCGGGCATGGGCAGAATGGTCTCGATCGGTGCACCCATCTTGAAGGTCATAGCGGCACGGTTTCCAACTCGGGGATCCCACAGGCGAACAGTACGATCGTAAGAACCCGAAACCACCAGACCAGAAGAAGCCATTGAGCCAGGCATGAATGCACCGCTGCGCACGTAATCGCTGTGCCCGACAAAAGTGCGCGCACTAGTCTGCGATGGCAAGTCCCAAAGCCGCACTGTACGGTCATCACTGGCTGTGAGGACCGAAGTAGGGTCGCTGGGAGAGAACTTGGTCACCCATACGGGTTGCTTGTGGTCCTTCCATGTCTTGAGGATGGCGCGCGATTTCACATCGAAGACTTGCACGGAACCGGTGTCGTCACCTGCCACCAAGACACGTCCATCTGGACGAACATCAGTACCGCGCACGGTATCGTCAAATCGTGTGAGTGTTCGCAGAAGTTTCCGCGTGCGAATCGAATAGATCTGGACTCGTGCGCCCGTTGTCACGGTGAAGACATCGGGAGGTTGTGTAAGAGAGGGGAATGCCGCGGTAGAGGAAGGGACGGAAGGCTGGGTGATGAGATTGACCGGGCCATTGGCCGGTGACGGGATCAGGAGCGGGTTTTTGAATGTTCGCCAGTATTGTTGCTCGGGCGTTAACTGCGTCGAGGGTAACGAGGCGAGCTTGACCTGCTGCAGAGGCAGGACGGGGGCCGCCATGGTTACAGCGGTGGATAGACAGTAGTTGTTCGGGGGGTATTAGTTAGGTAGATAGCCCGGGATGAGCAATGGGTGGTAAAGTTAAGCCGACTAGAGTGCTATCGTGAAGTTCATGGAGACCATCTTTTTTTCTGCCGATCAAAAAAGTTCGTCTCGCCCAATCGGGAAAGGTGGCGGTAGCTCTTTCTGCCTGGGGCATCAGATTCTTCAAGCCTGAGGCAACAAGGCATATACTAAGATCTTGGCACTTATCCACGGAGCATCATTGGCACATGTGACTTTGCCCGTGCATCAAAGGTGTGAAAGTCCAAGGTTGAATACATGGTGGGCATATGCTCGAGCCGGTTGATACCGAACTGGCTGGCACCCTGCAACTGGTACCGTATGTGAAATGGCGTCCGAGTATCTGAGCTGGGAAGGAGATGTAATACCAACCCCGGCCGGAACTGCTCGCTCATATAGGGAAGCATACAAATGTAGAGTAACATGCCCCTAGTTAACTATACCTAATTAGCTAAATAAATATCAAGATAATCTTTTTCTTAAACTATAGTTATAGAAAGAGATATTTAACTACCTATTTACTAAAGGATTCTTTATTACTATAAGACTAGAATTAATTAAGATAAAATAGATATATAAAGTTAAGCCTCGACTATAAGATCAAAGTATTTAGGTACTTCTTTTAATCTAGATTTCTCATTGAAATGGCAGTATAGCCACAATTAGGCATCCAGTGTGCACACCCAACTGCTGACAAATTTGCCAAGCTTCGAATGAGCGGGGTTTACTGATACGAGATTGGCTGCCTTCAGGCCTTCAGAGCACCCCACTCCGTACAGCAGTACTGAATAGTTAGTTAGATGCACCATAATCACATCTTTCACACAGCCCCGCTCCACGTATTCCATCGAGCTGGTTCTAATTCTCTCCTTTTCACCGTGTAGATCTCTACAGATGGTTGACCCAATTTCGATTCTGTCCCTCGTGGATTTGTGTCTAAAGTAAGTGAGTTGTAGAGATATGATATTTCATGCTATTAATACTGATAGATATGGGAAATTACTGGTGCACACATGTTCCGCATTTGCTCATGCAAGCAATGAGCTTCAAGAGCGAAAGGTTCGGGTGAACCATCATTGGATGCGAACTGAAGTTCAGCTCGAGGTACTTCAACAAGTTGAGGGAACCCTAAATGAAGTACACCGGAATATTCAACAGGAAACCCTTCAGATACTTCTCAGCAAACTTCAAATCGCAAATGAGAGCCTTGAGGCCGTCTCGAAGGATACCAGACCTGGAAAGGATGAAATGCGAATTCGAAAATGGAAATACGCCTTGTTGCAGCAGAAGATCGATAAGGCCATTCAAGAACTCGAGCTCTGGCAGCAGGTATTTGATCCGTCGTGGTACCTAATTGTGATGAGTACATCTGGCATTGATACTACACTACACTCGCATCCGCGTGGTCCAATCGGTGCCCCACACACTCCAATCTCGTCCGCTCGATTACTGAGGACCGCACTTCACTCCGACGAATCTTCTAGAATACCAGTTTTCCTCCCCGAAGAAGGTCTAAAATCCCTACAACTTTGCGATATCCCACTCTCTACTGCACGTATCGGGCAAGGAAGAGCTTCTACATCGTCGCAGTTTGTTCTAGAGCAATATGAACTTTCCCCAGAATTGAATTTGAGACAATTCGAGAAAGACAGCCGCGACCTAGCACAGAAGCTAGCTTACTCGGATGCTCTGGAGTTTGGTCTACTCAACTGCAAAGGTGTTGTCAGACACCAAGATAAGAACGGGGGCGAACTGAGTTCAAAGGCGTTGACCTTTATTTTCCGAGTTCCTTCGGGATTTTCGCAGCCGCGCAGTCTCCGGAAGAGTTTAAAGGATATTGCACGAACCGAGTCCTTATCTGATCGTCTTAGAATTGCACGGGGTCTTACGAAAGCAGTCAATTACGTTCATATATTTGGTTTCGTCCATAAGAACATCCGCCCGGAGACTGTTATACTACTGAACAACGGACCTACTGGGATAGGTTCTACGTTCCTTATTGGGTTCGGTAATTTCCGGGCCGCAGAAGGAAATACTTTGAGAAAGGGCAGTTCCGCATGGCAGAAAAGCCTGTATCAGCATCCTACTCGCATGGGGGTTACTCCTACGGCCGATTATATTATGCAACACGACATTTACAGTCTGGGGGTCTGCTTGCTTGAAGTTGGGCTCTGGGAGAGCTTTGTGGATTATGAGAATGCTGAGGCACTTTTGCCCCACGCAAGCGAAAAGCCGGTTGCTATTCACGGTTACTCTTTAGATGACAGTGTTCAACCTTCACGTTTCAAGGACCATCTACTCTCATTGGCGCAGGGCGAATTAAGGAGCAGAATGGGCACTATCTACTCTGAGGTTGTAGTCACCTGCCTTACCTGCCTTGACCCTGAGAATGTTGATTTTGGCGACGAGCGAGAATTCCAAGATGAAGATGGAATCTTGGTTGGCGCTCGATATATTGAAAAGGTTAGTGTATTTGAGCGACTGATTTGCATGCGAACTCGACTCACAATTCTACAGGTCATCATGCGACTCAATGCCATTTCCATCTAAGCTCTTCAAGTTTACGAAAGCACGAAAATTCTAGCGTCATTTTCTCTCCATAGGCACAATCCCGTCCAATAGTTCACCTTCAATCCCAATTTTATATTATTAAGGGATGTGGTACACTATACGACGTGTCCTTCATTGGCAGCTCAATGTCTGCTACTCGGCTAGATAGAGAGGAGTTAGACGGAGATGGGCGAGAAGAAGGGAAAAGAAGTAGCGAGATAGGGGAATAGAGAAGAGCGATATACTATTATGGGATCACATGAGGTGACCCACGTATAGCTCTCTCTTCGTCACTCTTCTCTTATCCACCCTCCGCCTCTCTCCTCTGCGTATTCCTGTAGCAGATAACAATTCCTAAGACAACACAACACGTTCGAACGATGTGCCGATTCTACTTTGAGGCCACAGAGAAGGTAATAGAAGTAAGCCTGACAGGCTGGCGAGCTAAGATGGTGGACGTCGTATGTTGTACTGATTTTATGAAAGCGTCACAGCGATCCTGAAGGGGCAGCCTAAGTACGATAACGGCAACTAGAGCTGATTCAACAGATTATGCCTACTACATAGGAAATATCTGGCGGTGGTTTAATATTCCTCAGTACGCTAGGTGGACGGCTCCGTTGTGATTACGTTTGCGAGATTTATATGATAATCACAAGCATTCACATAACGAGGGCGATTCTAACGGCCTTGTCACGTTCTTCGGGTGACTGGAAGCTGGTGGAACAATCTTTAGTTAGTGAGTATCAGTATCTTAAACACCGTCCCAGGCCCTTGTTCTAAAGAGATTAGAAAATAGAAAAGATGGAAGTTGATCAAATGATATAGACGTATAAAATAACTACTATCGACCTGCAATCTTTCCACAAAGATTCACACAACCATATCTCGTATCGCTTACGCTGACCGGCCGCCATCGTGCGACCAGGCCACGGAGAAGACGCAATCGTGGTGGCCTTTAAGCGTCGATACACAGCGCCACGTTGCTGGATCCCAGATCTTGACTGTCTTGTCGACTGAACCCGACGCCAGCCGGTCGCCATTGTGCGACCAGGCCACCGACATAACCGAATGGCTGTGGTCTCTAAGCGTCGATACACAGCGCCACGTTGCTAGATCCCAGATCTTGATTGTACTGTCGTCTGACCCCGATGCCAGCCGGCCGTTATCGTGCGACCAGGCCACAGACTGGAACCAATTATTGTGGCCTTTGAGCGTCAATATACAGTGTCCCGTTGCTGGATCCCAGATCTTGACTGTCTTGTCCACTGAAGCCGACGCCAGCCGGTCGCCATTACGCGACCAGGACACCGACCTAATCAAACCGTGGTGGCCTTTCAGCGTCAATATACAGTGCCCCGTTGTTGGATCCCAGATCCTGACTGTCCCGTCCTCTGACCCCGCCGCCAGCCGGTTGTCATCGTGCGACCAGGCCACGGAGAAGGGCCAAGTGTCGTGGCCTTCCAGCGTCGATATACAACGCCCCGTTGCTGGATCCCAGATATTGACTGTCGATCTCCCCGACGCCGCCGCTAACCGGCCGCCGTTGTGTGACCAAGCCACTGACTGGACCCAATTGCTGTGACCTTTGAGCGTCGATATACAGTGCCCCGTTGCTGGATCCCAGATCTTGACTGTCTCGTCCAACGACCCCGATGCCAGCCAGCCGCCGTTGGGTGACCAAGCCACTGACTTGACCCCATCGCTGTGACCTTTGAGCGTCGATACACAGCGCCCCGTTGCTGGATCCCAGATCTTGACTGTCGTGTCCTTTGACCCCGACGCCAGCCGGCCGCCATTGTGGTAACCAACCACTTCCCGTCCTAAACCGACCTGACTAACCAATTCTTTCCCGATCTTCTCTTCCCGGTCATATCCCTGTTGCCCGAGGTATGTCGCCGCTACTGTGAGCTTCTTCATCCCTTTCTCTAAATTTTCCCTTAAATTCTGTGCCCCCGGTCGCAAGGGAGAGTTACGGGACGGTAACGGCGTGGGCACTGGATCTATGTCCGGCGTGCTAGGTGAACGAGGCTGCGGTTGGTGAGTACTAGAGCTGCTATATGTGTCCGACCAGGCGTTAGACGGTGGTACGTTTAAGGCCGTCAGACCGTCTATCGCGTTCCCACCCGGCTCCCCTCTATATCATGTTAGAATAGCTCCCTATATTTGGGAATTTGACCCATAGAAGATTACCCCTGAGAGACACCGAGCTGCATAGAAAGCCAGTCATGCGCCAAGATTTGCTCGATGGTGAATCGTCGTTCGGGAGCCTCGGCCATAGTGCCTAATACAAAGTTCATGCAGAACCCGCTCGATGTACCTAGTGGCCGCAGGGGGAAATGTGTTTTGTGATCACGGGCATAGTCGAGTAAGTGCTGGATGGTGCGGAACGGGGGAAATCCGGTCCTTAAGCAGAATGCCACAGCCCCGAGTGCCCAGACGTCGACAGCCGCTGTGTATGGATCCGGCGAATTGCCCCATAGCTCCGGCGCCATGTATCCAAGAGAGCCAATCTGGAGTGTTCCAAGAGCAGTGCCATCTATGTTTTTAGCAATTCCAAAGTCCGCTACTTTAACGTGCCACCGGGGGCCTAGACTGGAAACGAGGATATTCTGCACCACGTTAGTATCGCTAAGCAAAGATCGATCGGCATCAGACCCTACCAAAGGCTTGATGTCCCGGTGGACGAAATTCTTCTGATGCATGTATTGCAAAGCCTGGGCCACCTGCACCGTGATTGACGCCGCTTCGGGCTCCGGGAACGGCTTTATTATGTATTTCTGGAGGTCACCGTACTCGAAGAACTCCATTGCGATGTAGAAGTGCTCTATGTCATCGAACCAGCCAAAGCATTGGACAAAATAGTTTCTATACTGAGTTTAGTTAGTCTTCCGGTCTTATCAGGCACTTGACCTAGTGCCCTTTCCGCCTGCTGTACCTCAGGGATGTGAGAGTTAGAGAATGTAACTAGGGCGTTGAGCTCCCGCCTGGACATTTCCGAAAACGTCGACTGCCGCTTACTGAGACGTTTCACAGCGCGAATGGCATCCTTTGAGGGTCCCGATATACAATGCTCCTGCCAGACGTCGCCAAAAGACCCCTTCCCTAAACATCGCACAGCCCGCCAGCGCTCGGAGCCTGATGGTCGTAGATGATGTCGGTCTCCATTCGCGTCATACCCGGTTTCTAGCCTCCAACCCCGTAGAGGATTACTCTCGAACGAATCCATTAACTTTTGGAGGCCCTTGTAGATAACAGTTAATAAAAAGGATTAAGAGACGCTGGCCGTCGAAATGCTGTTGCTTCGATTATGCGGGGTCAGATACCCGTCTCGACGGGGCTGAATTAGTTGTGCCAAGCCAGGGTACTAACCCCCGTCAGGTCAGTTTGTTTATTATTAACTAGCCGTGCCAAGCGCCCAACACCAGGTCCCCTGGTGTTGGGCGCTTGGCACGGCTATAGGGTCGACTGCAATGAAGGCCCCGAGGACAAAAAGCCCGAAATTTCGGGCAGATGGGAAAAGCATCTTTCCGGGCGAAATATATATATCACCATAGATGCAGCCGGGTTAACAGAAAGGCCTCACTTACCGTACGGAAATAGTCAAGGGCTCGAGATATGTCTTCCTTTCGGGAATAGCGTAGCATCACGACATAGAATACGGCGCAGTAGAAGTGAACTTGAACAACCAATGAGGGTCGGTCTTTTCCATTTCGCTAAGCCTCTGCCGCGGGCAGGCCGGGCTACCAGCCCGGGGGTACTCGAAAAAGAGCTCCGGGATACCCGCCAAGCCTGCTTATATCATCGTCTAATATTGAGTACGTCCCAGGTCGTGGACCTCAGGGATACCCAAATTCATTTGATTATATAAAATATATTTAGTCCAATCATACCAACCCTTGGCGTAGCCCTATACTATACTAAAATGTACCACAACTACTCAGTATATCTATATATATCCCAAATACTATAAAATATCTTTTATTTACTCACTTTTTAATATTGTTTCTACATCAATTCTAGGTTATAATATATTTCGTATAATATTAGTATCTTCTAGTATAACCTATACTAGAATTTTTATAAACGCCGAGTATATATACTAAAATATATAACTAACTAGTTATATATTTCTTTATACTTCTATCCTATTAAACTGTTTAACCTTTTCTTTTTCGCTTTTCTCCCTCTACGTCTATTCGATCGGCTTTAAATCTCGTATATATCTTTATTAAATTGTCTATTTATACTCTACTAATTTTTAGTATTTTCCGACTATATATTATAGTAGTATAAACATTTCGGTTTTCTCTACCCTAGGGACGCCCCCGCTCCGGCGTTCGTTCGGGGGTTAGGCCGGTTATTAGGCGCCTAGTACGGCTATATTATAGGTTCTACTAGTAAGAAATAAAGGAGGCGGTATAATTAATTAGGAAGGCGGTAGTAAAAGGTATTAATACTTTTACGGAGTTACCTGATTATAGAGGGTAAAGAGGGTAAATAAAAGTCAGACGGAAAATTAAAAATTAGAAAAAGAAAACTATAGTTATATAATCAAATGAATTTGGGTATCCCTGAGGTCCACGACCTAGGACGTACTCAATATTAGACGATGATATAAGCAGGCTTGGCGGGTATCCCGGAGCTTTTTTTTCGAGTACCCCCGGGCTGGAACCCGGCTGAAACCCCTGGAGCCTCCCGAGGAAAACCAAGACGTCGGGTCCGGCAACGGGCCGGAAAGATCGGCTCGGGAATTAGGTCATCCATGGATGTACATTGATTGTATAATTTAGTTTATGCCTGGGGATGCGGTGCAGATTCTTCGTTGACTCGACCAGAATCAAATTGGCGAATCCATGTCCACGGAGGTAATTTAGTGAATATAATTAGCGTTATAGTTATTAATGATTTAAAGGAGTGTGAATGGTATAGTACGCCATAGTTATCTGATGTGAACCTGAAACATTGCTTAGTTTATGATCTCTTTCTCGATAGAAATAGAGGGGATATTTCAGCTGAGGTTTTGATTCATATTTTCATCTTGGGATTTTCAAGATTTGTGTATTAAGTCCACACAACAGGATATGGATCCGTCATGTACCAAATCAGGTCTTCAACGTCAGCGTCATCCCGCCATCCACCACCAAATCAATACCATTGAGATAGCTAGCCCGGGGACTGCATAGAAAGATTATAGCATCCGGAATTTTGTCTACTTATGCAATGCGTCTGAAAGGTAACATACTCTATGAGTGGTAGGCTAGAAGAAACCACAGCTGTCAAATCGACATGTATGGCCTCCAGTTGTGAAAGATTCTCCCAATTCTCAATATTCTCAGTCTACTCTTTAAGTGAACATTTCCTAGTCGATCTTCCACCCCTTCTGAAGCTTCATGCCGGCGTACCATGTCTTGACATACTCCTTTCCTGCATGAGGCCCATATAATTCAACTTCCCATTGAGGCGAAGGGGGAGCAAGTCCCGTCTCTGCAAGGCAGGTTTTCTGCAACTCCTCAATACTTCCACCGCGATCGTAAATCGGAAGTTCTCCCAACTGGGCACGTTCCATATGCATCCTGACCCGCAGCTGTTCAGTTGATGCATAGTCTACTGTAAAGTCGCTGTTGACGACAACGCCATATCCGTCGCGCGCTCCATTCATCGTAACAAGCTTGCGATGAACTTCGAGGGCAACCTTCTCGGCAGGTCGCGTCAACGGATCACCCAGCCCGCCTCCACCCCAGGTTACCCACTCGAGGAGATCACCGACGTCAACGCTGATATGGTCGCATTTTGAGGGCAAAATTTCAATAGGTGGATTTTCTGCAGACTGAGAGTACCGGTAAAAGGTCTTTCGAGATCGCTGACCTGGCTTTCCACCCTTCAGACCCCATGGTTTGGTAAACCACCGATCATCGTGGAGACTGAATTCACCACGGCACAAAAACCGATACTGCGTGCGTTGGGCGTTTCCGCCACGGTAGAATCCGGGACCGCCACTGTCAGCGACGCTTTCATTAGCTTCAATACGTAGTGGGTAATTGAGCTCAATGCTTTCTGTGGGGATGGACTTGATCGCGGGGAAAAGGCAGTGGCAATCAGGACCGTCACCGGCCTGGCGGGCAGGAACACCCCCGAATCCGATTTGATAAAGCTGATACCACTCGCCGTTAGGCTTAAAGCCGGAATAAAAGAAGTGAGGTGAGTCACTGAACCCGGCTGCAGCCTGGTACGCTTCATTCTTTTGGCCGATTAAGGCTTGGATAATATCGAGCGTCCGACCCAAGAGATGAGTGCGGCAAGAGATTGGCGCGGGCCGGACAGGCTTAAGCACTGTGCCTTCAGGAATATGCACGTCGATCAGGTCGTGGAATCCATCATTGATGACGGTACCCGGCGCAGCAGCCGCAATAAGATAGTACCCGATGAACATCTTAAACAGAGTCTCCGAGAGATAAAAGTTGATACTGTATCGGCTCTGTGGGGAAGTTCCGTGCCAGTCAAACAGCAGCCGACCGTCTACCTTTTTCATAGAGCAACAGAGAGCCCAAGGTCCGACGTTATGGCCATCATCGTCAACAAAGTCCGTGAAATGGCTTTCTTTATCGTCAAACTGTCGTTCGATAATCTTTGCCAGTCCGGTTCGATTCCGGTGCAATAGCTCATCAGAGGCAGCTAGGTAAACCTCACAGCCAAAACGGGTAGCCAGCTCACAGACTCGTCTGCCGGCCATAGAACATGCCGCCACGATTGCCGTAAGGTCGGAGCGGTACCAATCGGGCTGACGAGAGTTTCTACACAAAAGCTCCACCAAATCAGAGTTCATGACTCCGCGATTGTAGAGCTTAAGGCAGGGAATTTGAACACCATCGTCGAACACTGAGGTGGCGTTAATAGACATGCTTCCAGGAACCATACCACCGACGTCCGTTAGGTGGCCGAACTGTGAAGCCCAGCCAATGATTCGACGGTTGTAAAAGATAGGCAACAGAACAATAACGTCATTCAGATGGCTAATAGCACCCTGAACCTGGTAGGTATCATTGGTGATAAATATATCGCCTTCCTCAATAGTGCCTTTCCACACCTCGAGGAACTGCGTAATGAAACTGCCGAACTGGCCAACCAGCATCTGTCCTTTGCTGTTCGTAATGACATTGAATTCGTCTTGTTGCTCTCGAATGGCTGGCGACATGCTGCACCGTAGCATCATCTTATCCATCTCGCCTCGGATAGAGGCAAGGGCTGCGGATACCAAGGTGGGGATCAGGGGAGTGGTTCTGACGAGGTCACTAGCAGACTGGACTGTATAACTGGTCGCATCTGAGGACTTGTCTAACACGTTGATCAGAATATTCCCGACGCTATCTATCTCTCCATAGTAACCAGGCAGAATCAATGTGTTGCTGTCCATCTCTGTAATGATGCATGGCCCAGTCACCTGGACACCCTGCTGACTGATCTTTGATCGATCCCACACTATAGCCTTTTGCTGCTGCCCTTGCACGATGATGGTCTGTTCCCCAATCTTTGCGGCTAGTGGGGGTTTAGCCGACAACGCTTTTCCAATCTGTGGAATATTAACGACAGGTGAGTCATCGATCAATATAACTCCCAGCCGTATCAACTCTAGTTCAAAATTTGGAAGGCAGTAGGTAAAAAGCTGCTGGTGCTGGCGGTCAAACTTCTCTCGTAGCACATTATGCCACTCCTGAGTGCTGAGAGCTAGCTCATCTGCCTCCAGGTCGACCGTTATTGTCAACGCCTGGCCCTTGTACCTGAGGTCGGCCTGATACTGCGCCTTCCAAGTAACGGGCCACAATGTACTCATGGATCTCTCAAGGGTTTCCCGGGCCTGTTTCTCTAGCGCACAATACTGGTCTTGAACTGCGGCCGCGGTCGTTTCCGACACCAACCGAATAAAAGTAGCAGATTTCTCATGGGTCATTTTGGTAGTCACATCGCCCTGGGCGCACAGAATACCCGGTGAAGGGGGAATAATGACCGGCCAAGCCCCCAGTAGTTGACCAACGGCGTTCGCATGCATGGGTCCAGCGCCGCCGAAAACCACCAGAGCAAACTCTCGAGGGTCGTACCCTTGCTCCACAGAGACGAGACGGAGTGCTCCGTGAATGGTTTCGTTCGTGAGAGCGATGATATCTTCTGCAACCTGGGAGACGGGGAGGTTCATTTGCGACGCGATGTTCTCTACGGCCGCAATTGCCTCCTTAACATCCAACACAAAGTCTCCTCCTAACAAGGTTTGGGGTAAATACCCCAGAACCAGGTTTGCGTCCGTTACCGTTGCTTGACCTCCATTATTTCCATAGCATGCAGGTCCTGGCGATGCGCCCGCACTTTCAGGGCCCACCCGCAACGTCTCTGTGAGCTCCATATATGTCGCAATCGAGCCTCCACCAGCTCCGACGGTGTGGACATCCACGGCGGGAGAGCGAACGGTCAGACTGTCGATGGTGGTTTCCCGTCGCAGGCGAGGCTGACCGTTATAAATCAGAGCGCAGTCTGTCGAAGTTCCACCCATATCCAGAGTGATTAGGTTCTTATATGGGGTGCCTCGAGCCACGACGTCTGCCACTCCTGTGACGCCTCCAGCTGGACCCGACATGAGAATAGTGACGGGTAATTCTCCAGCTAGCGCTAAGCTGGTTAAGCCACCGTCGCTCTTGAGTACACGGATAGTATCGCTTTCAACCGCGAGCTTATCAGCAAGATTCCGCAGATATGTCTGGACCACCGGTTTGACCAGCGCATTCGTACAGGTCGTGACCGTGCGTTCGTACTCGCCCACCTCGGGCAATACATCAAAAGAACAGATAACGGCCACATTGGAGCCGAGCTCCTCATGGATTACTTTTTCCACCACGCGTTCATGAGAGTCATTGCTGTGCGAATTCAAGAGGGAAATGGCAACAGCTTCGGGATTTTGTCTCCTTAACACTCGCAGGCTCTGCCGAAGATCCTGAATATCCACAGCTGTAACCGGCTCTCCATGCACTGACATTCGCTCTTTGCATTGCACTACCCGTTCCAGAGGGACGATAGGCTCTGGCGGAGTAAAGTGCAACCAGGCACCCAGACCGCCTGGGATCTGAGAGCGACGCAGGGCCAGAACATCTTTGTGGCCAGCTGTGACCACGAGCGCGGTATGCGCGCCCTTGCCCTCTAGGACAGCATTGGTGCCTGTTGTGGTGCCGTGGTGGATGAACTGGAACTTTCCACTCCAGTTGAACTGGGCTTTGAGGATTTCACGCACTTTCTTGATGGCGTTCTGGATGCCAATGCTTTGGTCTGGGATTGTGGTTGGAACTTTGGCTCGGACGCTTTGACCGTGAGGAGAAAGGACATATACGTCGGTGAAGGTACCACCGACATCAACTCCGAGTTGGTATCCTTGATTCATGACGAATTCCTTTTGTTGATAGTGACAAGACAGTCCTACTCACAAACAAACGAAGTGATGAGGAGGGGCTCAGGAAGGAGGAGGGGGTAATAAGAATAGTGGATCGTTTGAGAGGACAGCAGTGATTTTTCACCTGCACCCTGGTGGTGACATAACAATCCGGTCTAGAAATTCCCTCGATATCTTCATTTCTTTGACTAAGTTTTGGATTACAAATTGAATAATGGAACTACTTCGTACTCCGAGTTTATGTCCGCATACATCGATATCTCGATCTCTGTTGCTTTAATAGATACTTACACATATTCAAAATTCCTACCGAGAGCGCAAAGTTGGTAAGAAACGAAGACTTATGAGACACTGTATGCTAAGGATGCGATGGCCAAATCTAACTTTCCATTAGTGTTTCCCGAGTACGTACGGAGTATGGTTAAGGACGATCCCTGCTTCCTCGTGTAATCAGGAATATCCCAAAAATTATGTATTCCGTACCGAGTGGAGAGCCCATAACCAGTTATAGTAGCTTCGGAGCAAGATGTGGAGTATACTAATATAGAATGTATCTAAATCAATACAGGTGCATACAGCTAACCCCATCATGAATTGTGAATCCCAAGACACAGGATGGCCACGAATTCATCACCAATTGACTGAATTTATTATGATGGAGACCAAGTCGGGCGATTGAGTTGATCCTTTCAACCACCAAAATCAAAAGAAAAAAAAAAAGAAAAACAATGAATAAAGTGCGGAGTAGCAATATGGAATTCCGATTGGTGTATTGGCGCGCATACCTTACCCTAGCCGCCTTGCCAACAGGGGGTTATAACTTGGGAACTTGCTTTTCCTTCCTTGTTCAGGTTCAGTCTGGAATCCTCAAGTCATCCTACAATGACAGACAAAGAACAGATCGGCCTTAGTTCTGCGGACCCGGAGCATGCAAGTCTCTCTGATTCGACCGAAGAGTCTGAAGTCTTCAAGAAGACCGCGGACGGTGTCAGCTTTCGCAATGTGGGCTGGTTCAAAGCATGCATTCTGTTCGTGAAAGTACTCTTTGCGACAGGAGTATTGTCGCTGCCTTCGGCACTACTCTCTCTTGGTGCTGTGGGAGGTGCCATTAGCGTCGTCGCCTGGGGTGCCTTGAATACATATGCCTTTGTGATCCTGGGCGACTTTCGCATGCGTCGCCCTCACTGTCACTCCATTGCGGACATGGCAGAAGTAATTGGCGGTGTTATTGGTAAAGAGATCACCGGCCTTTTGTTTATTATCGGCTACGTTCTTGTTACAGGCAGTGGGATAATCGGCGTGTCTACAGCCTTGAATGCCCTCTCACACCATGCCGCGTGTACAGTCTGGTGGTCATTCCTAGCTATGGTAGTAGTGGTCGCCACTGCCTCAATCCGCAAACTCACCCATATTGGCTGGCTCACGTATGTAGGCTTCGCGTCTATTTATGCTGCGGTGCTGATTGTCGTCATCGGTGTCACTACACGAGACCGACCCGCTGCCGCTCCCCAGACAGGCCCCTACGAACTTGGTTATGTAGCTATTAACAATCCAGGTTTCGCCGCCGGTATGGTCGCCTCTAGCACTATCTTCGTCTCCTCGGCCGGTACGAGCGCCTTTCTCCCTGTAATCTCAGAGATGCGGAACCCGAAAGACTATAAGAAGGCGCTGTACCCCTGTATGGTACTAGTCACGGCATCATATCTTGCCTTCAGCTTGGTCGTTTATCGCTGGTGTGGACAATGGGTCGCCAGTCCGTCATTAGGGGTATGTATTTCTCGTCTATCCCGATGCTAATCTAATCATCGTGTGAACTAACGGGTTTGCTTTATAGAGTGCTGGCCAGACGATCAAGATGGTATCCTACGGCGTTGCCTTGATAGGGCTAATTGCGAGCGCCACGCTCTATCTTCACGTAAGATATTGTTTATATTCTCTCTATATGAACTTTTCAACTGATGCTGGTATCTAGGTTGGAGCAAAATACCTCTTTGTAAGGATCCTGGGCAAAACCCGTCACTTGCAGGCAAACTCGGTGATCCATTGGGGGACTTGGCTTGCCTGTACAATGTTTCTAGGCGTCATCTCTTTCATTCTCGCTGAAGCGATTCCTATATTCAACTACCTGATTGCCTTGGTTGGATCGTTATGCTTTGCTCCGCTCGCTATATCCCTCCCCGGGTTACTTTGGCTACACGACCATGGGCACTACTTGAAGGGGTCTCTTGTGCAGAAGGTCAAGTACCATCTCCATATTGGAATGGTCGTCCTTGGCATATTCTTCCTAGTCGGTGCGACCTACGGTGTCAGCATCCAAATCAATGCGGCCTACGCTGATGGAACCATTGGTATGTGTGGTGTGTGGGAGCCTTAGAGCAGAACGCCAACCATTAACTAATATCTACTATAGGCTCGACATTCTCCTGCGCTGACAACTCCAATTCCTCTTAAATTAGATAAGCTGGTGCTAATACGAAAGGATTTGTTGATGGGTCGAGCTAGTATCTCGCGACTGGGATGATGGCATCACTTTTTTAAGAGATGATGAGTATGCAGGGTGAAAAGGATGAAAGGTGATTATAACTAGTCTGAAGAATAGACTTTGGACCCACATGAAGTTTTCATAGAAGGTGTGAAGTCGCGTATTTACACTCTAGTACTCCTATCCGTACTGCTTTTCTTACACCGCCTAGTTACTTACCTATTATCCATTGTTTACATCATAAATATAGGTACAAGAAGCGACGCGCTGCAATATGGGGAAACCGACCGTTCATTGGGTTTATCAATTTAGATGAGACTACGGAGTATGCCTCACCGGGTTGAGGACGCTATCAAGTACGAAGGCTGGAACACTAGTTATTAAGGGGTTTGTACTCCGTATATAAATTGACGTTCAGGAGTTCTATCGGCAGAAAAACAGTTTTCATTTTTGAAACATGCTGTATAGTGACTGAGCAAACTTTAACACCCCTAGTCTTCTGCCCCCAAACATAAAACCAGCTACGCTACGCGTTTATGGAAGGCGGTGTATCAAAAAAACTAGTAACACTGTCATTTGACATGCAAAATTTCTGGGGTCAGGCGCAAGGTACGTATGAGGTAGCGTCAGCCCTGGACAAACTCCACTCGGATCCTTTCCGTCATCCGCAGGATCAGAGGCGTTGAAATCCTTCTAGAATCGCACCACCATGTTGCTCCACCTTGGATGCAACCTCCGGTGGAGAACTTTCAACCCTCCGAGAATTCTTGCCACAGCTGGAAAAGAGAAAACGGAGGGGAGACTGCAGTATGAGAACTATTGCTCCTAAGAGCCCTTGTCTCTTCTCGGGCACTGGGCAAAAATTATCGCCCCCAGATCTTCCACCATGGTCCAAGACCACAGCCGCAAATAAATAGACTTCCCAGCCCGCTGTGGGTCTCTGGTAACTTGGTCCGGTCCGCTTCGCCCCGAAGCCCCGCTATACGTCTTCGTATAGGGGTCAGGCGTCAAAACCCAATTTTGGGGGGGATGTTGATGCCTTAATGCCTGGATTACCACCGCTTTATACACCGCTCTATACAGTGTACTGTAAATTGTTAATACATCAACCTGCCTAAATGAAGCTTTTTGACACCATAAACATAAGGCATCAACATATTTCTGGGTGGTTGCAAGTCCAAAAAATGAAGCTTTGACCTCCATACAAATCAAATCAATGCATTTCCAAAAGTGAACTTTCTCTCATTATTACTATCAAATTCGGACTTGCAACCACCCAGAAAATGGAGATGCATTGATTTGTATGGTGGCAAAAGGCTTCATATACCCTACCTAACAACGCTGGGAGAAGCCAGGTACTTTGATTATTAAGGCACGTGTAATAGTAATTCAGGTATTTATACTTTTCTGCCGTTCTAAAATAAGGCATTAAGGCACCAAGATCCTCTAAAATTGGGTTTTGACGCCTGACGTCTTCGTACCCGCTATGTGAACTTAGATCCCTTCGCTAGACTTGACAATTAATTGTTCCTCGAGAACTGCACGTATTAGGGGTAATTTTACCTGGCAGTCATTTTAATTTGCAGGACGGAGGACAAATCTCTAGCAAACGCAGTATTAAGCACTTTTAACCCTACTCCGTAGACGCAAATTGTTCCAGGATATTTCTTGATAGTATTAGTATAATATCTCTTTCACCTCTGGGTCATTCTAGGTGCTCTGAATTGTTACCTGAATGGTATGGTGACGATAAAATTTTTAGCTCGCTGTGGGCCTCCATTGGTAGACTCTTTGGGCGAACCTGGTCGCCTTGGACTTTTCGAACTCATTACGTTAGTTAATTTAGCCAACTAGTTCACTAGGTTATGCAAGTCGCTATCAGGATGGACGAGGCTTAGATAATCCCGGGTTTCAGTTAGCACCCATACTCCGTACAAAGGGACACTCTCGACTCGAGACGCAAATTGTTCCAGAATCCATCATATGGCATAACATCTCTTTTCACCTTTGCTTAGGTCTTGCCAGAAACTGTCAATTGCTAATTCTTGGTGGAAGCTTCGATGCTACCTTAAAAAATCTTGCATCGTTCCCTTGCTTCTACGGTGAATAACCAAGGAAATCGACTTCGCAAAATTAAAAACTACGCGATGGCAGAGCAACCTGCTGTACCGCCGCCGGTAGGGCAGACTTCCAACTTTGCACATCCTAAGGACGTATTGCACACAGTGAACCTCGCGTCCCAAGTGTTGTGTATCATAGTCGTCACGGTATTTGTGGTGATACGAATATGGATTAAAGCTAAATATCATAAAAGCTTCAATGCAGAAGACTGTAGGCAAACCTATCATTATGTTCGAGTATGCTTTGATACTGACTATCTCCACCAACAGACTTGACAGTTGCTGGATGGGTATGGCTTTCTTAGCTGTTAGTCGGTTCTAATGCTGACTTTTTCAAAGGTGTTATTCATCGCGTTTTGCGCATGCATGTTTATACGTTTGTGTCTATTTTCCAGGCAAAAAATATAGGAGTTGCTAACCATGATATAGTCAATTCCTACGGTGGTGGATACAATGCTTGGGATGTCCCTAAAACTCAGTTCATCAAGTTTCAAAAAGTCTGAGTTACTTCCTCCCTTATCGCTTTAGCACGCTAACAATAAAACCAAAAATAGACCTCCTACGCAACTACGCTGATTTATGTCCCAATGGTGTTCGTGATCAAGCTCGCCCTCCTATCAGTCATGGGGAGAGTTTTCGCTCCAGACCGCCGGAAGGTTAAAGTCATATACATTAGCATTGGTGTTATGTTGTGCTACTACCTCCCAGCACTGTTCATCAAGATATTCTTCTGTGTCCCTATCTCGGGGTACTGGTTGGGTACTTCCAATGGTGGCAAGTGTCTCGACCAGCGGAAGGTCATTATTGCCGACTCAGTTATCAGCATCGCCTGTGATTTGTGGATCTTATTTTTGCCTGTTCCATTAATATGGTCAGTTCAGATGACATCGGCCAAGAAATTGCGAGTCGCCGGAATTCTGGGTGCCGGGGGACTTGCTACGGGGTTCAGTATCTGGCGACTTGTGATCATGGTGGATGAGAGCAAGACTACAAACACGACGTGGTTCTGGATCTACTGTGCTTTGACTGCGTAAGGAATCATCTCTTCTCTCCGAAAAATAGCTTTGCGAAGTCACCGCTGATAACTAAGCGTCAACAGCAACGCCGAAGCCTGCATCGGGCTAATCTGCGCCTGTCTACCTGCGATGAACCATTTCTTCACCACAATGAAAACAAGCAGAAACAACACCGGTAATAGCGGTTATTTGAAAAGCCATGAACTTGAAAGCTGGCAAAAACATTCCAGTCGCTCCGCCCAAAAAAACCCGGAAAACTTCTTCTTACCTAACCAAAACGATCAAGCGCATCTTATTACCACTGCCGCTGGTCCCCAACACCGTGAGAACTCCGTTTCCAGTCTACGCTCCGAATCGCCTACTTCACCTACTGCCAAGGAGGGCATTAGCAAGAACATTACAGTGTCGCAAGTTTTCGAAGTTGTAAGATAATCATGCCTCGGGTAACATTTACGGAGAATATTATCACCGCCGTTGGAGTTTCTGGGAATTTACCAAGGGAATTGAGCACGATCAACTGAGCGCAAAGTACATTAGGTGTTTGGAAATTTGGAGTCATATCGAAAGAGCTAGAAAGGAGAATCCGAACGAGATGGACAGGCATTCCGAGGGGAACTAAGGGCGGCTATACTGCTGCGATTAAGAAGAGGAATTAGGCCACCGGTTGTGATGGTTCTTTGCGCACCAGATAGCAAATTGGAAAGATTGGTATTCTTTTTGTATAGCGACTCCACACAAAAGGTACTTAAATACCTCATCCTACAATTTGCTAGCTGGGGCCACCAACTCCTCCATGCTCCGTGTTGGTTGGCTTGCTACAATTACAATTAAAGCGCTGCTAAAATGCCATCCATTAACCTTTTTTGCCTTCACCGACCAGTCTTCAGGGTTAGAGTGCGTACTAATCTACATGCACTTATCACAGGTATAACGTCGGGCTGTTTTTGAGACCAGCAATTGCGCAGCTGCGGGCAATGAGGGGCTCGTGTCATCCCAATGCGCGTATTAACACAATTCACCTAACCCCTTTAATGGGTTCTTATTGAATTTCATTTGTGAAGCCTGGCCGAACGAGAGAAAAAGTGCGAATTAGAGCCGCACATCCTTAATGTTGCTGACTTTACTCAGCCTCTCGTTCAGACCTTCGCTCAAATTAGATACATCGTCCTAGACCTCCGCAATGGGCCGAGTTGGGCCAGGACCTTAGACCCATAAACCAACCAGCAATGGGCTATGGGCCCTACCTTCAAAGACCAACTAAACCTATGGCCCATTAGTGGGGGCCTATGAGGCCCCCAACAAAGACCATTTCTATACATAAATCCCGTCTTAGCGCTCATAAACCTGCTGAATAATGCCAGTTTACTTGGAAGATCTCGGCCCGCTGGCCCTAGTCTAGCCTAATACGGGGGTTCAATAGGTGATAGATTATAAATGTGCATATATATATATTTCATATAGACAGAAGTAGGTGCATCTAAACTTTGAAAATTATTCAAATGCCACTTTAAGGTTATTATATAAGTACCTTCTTCTTCTTCTTGGATATCACATCTATAGATTGATTACTCTTATTAATCTTATTAATTTCATAAATCCCATCTATGGTCAATTCTACCAATTGATTGACTTAATTCCCATAAAGACTCGGTCAACTTAGGTCTTAGACGGTAATTTAAATACTCAAAAATACTAGAAGAATCTGCATTACTTATGAATCTGCTAAGAATTGGCATTTCTGTATTGTTTGAGGCCCATTGGGCCCCCATAAAAGCCTAGTGGGCGTTTATCCTAGGCCCAAGGCCCATCGATGGGCCTAAGGACTGGCCCAAAGACCAGCCCATTTGCTATGGGCTTTATGGGCCGGTGCGGAGGTCTACATCGTCCGCAGGCATGTAATCATGTAACGGCGCGCACTGGCAGCTCGGCCGATGGCCACTGCATCTGTAAGAGCCAATGGGGAGAGAATAAGGCCAAACCCATTGGTGCGTTATCGGGGTCGTCAACGATGGTGTAAATGTCCAGAGCGACATTACCGACTTCACCCAACAATTCGGCCAATAGCTGCCATGGAACTGACAGCACCAGCACCTTCACCAATTACTGGAATAAAGAAGAAGATGGCAGTCAGGAAAGCCATTAGAATCGCCTCCCGCTTGGCCTCCTCGATTTCCTCTCCAATTTCCTTGGCCTATGCTATCAACAGCGTCCGCAACCATAGAGATTGGAAGCGACAATGCTTCTACCAAATCATCAGCATCGAGTGAGAAAGTCCCCTTAGTCATAAGATCCGGAACCCTAGTCATCTCAGAGCTGAGAAATGTGACATTCTTGTGAGCGTCTGACACAACGTCTTTCGGGTTGAGTACGTCTTCCTTGTCATACCCGTCGGCCACAGGGAAGTTATAATCCCAGTGTCGGTATGCACATGTATCGTCGCTAGGCGCACACTCCCAATGATGGACATTTTCCCATTTGATATTTTCCTGATCAATGCCTTTCGTAGTGTACAAGTCTGCCCAAAAACTCTTGGCCTTGGAGGCCATCAGATGCCAGTACACCGACTGTGACCAGCGCGAAACTTGTGGTGTTTGCGCGCGCAATTAGTAATCGGGCGGACATGCCCAGGTGGCTCCGTCACATTCTTGTACCTGTCCTCTACACCGTCACAGACGACCTCGGGCTCGTCACAAATTGGGTCCCAGCCATTGTCGTAATCCTCGCTGTAACGACAGTAGACGTCACTGTCTTTCCCGCACTGGTCTTCGCAATATACTCTTCACTGGTTGTATTAAGAAATTTACTATGAATTCTACATATTAAATATACTCAATAATAGGATACATCTTTATTATACTATTTGTAGTTATTGAAGGTAGGTGACAGTGACCGATGTAAATAACTGTATGTGCACGACTACAGTTCGATCGCCAAGTAGATCTGTCTAGTGACCTTATGACCAGTACGTTACAAAGAGAAAACATTAGGAGAAAAGCTTTAAAAGATACTTCCACCATTTTTCGTGTCGCAAAATCAATTCTCAATCAGACTCGATGGATCTAACTCCTTTACGCTACAATGCAGGCTCCTACAATCTCATTGTTGTTGCATTGCGGCTCAGTACTTACGTCTGCCCATTTCTTTTATCAATTAGGTACGAGTACGAGACTCCTTAAAAAAGGGCCGGATTTCAATGCTATGATTAACCAACTAGCTTTTTGCTACTTCCATGGATCCTCCTGCCTGAACGGTATGAGTACGACGGGGTATAGCGCTCAATGACAAATGCCTGAATTTGGCCTGGCAGAAAAATGAAAATACATGAATTACTATTACAGGTCGCTTAATAAGCAATTTACACTGGTTGCCTACAGTGCCCTTCCGCTACCGCCTTTTAAATTAATCATACCGCCTCCTTTATTTGACGTACCGCCCTTTACCCCTTAGTTATTGGTGGATATCAAGCCGGCAGAACCTGAATGAAAATGAAGCTTTTCGTCCCCATATGAATGGCGACATCTCCATATTTTTGGACGGTTTGCAAGTTAAAAATGAAGCACTTGCAAACCGCTCAAAAAAGTGGAGATATCTCTGGTATAGGATCAAAAGCTTCATTTTTAATACTTGCAAACTGTCTAAAATATGGAGATGTCGCCATTTGTATGGAGATGCGAAAAGCCTCATTTTATGGGTTAACGGCGCCTAGTTATTCCATGCCGAGTTGGTTACAGTACACTGTATAGACAGGCCTGAAAGCGGTCTAAAACAAGGCTTAATTCAGGCACATGTCAGGCCAAATTCAGGCATTTGTCATTGAGCGCTATACCCCGTCGTAGTATGAGCTTACCGACCTCGGCCAGTTTAGAATTTCCACCATAGCAGCCATAGTGTGTCTTGCTTTCTCTTCTTCAAGTTTGCTGTTTTTAACAACCCGGTGCCGAAAGCATCACACACGTGAATTAATGATTTTATTGAAGTAAGGGCTTTTTCCACGAAATTATACTTTTGAACGCATGGCTTACCCACACTTTCGGTCTAGAGCATGTTACGATGCTAGCAAGATGGGCTATTTTAATATGTCTATTTTCGTGGTTTTGGCACCGCAAGATTTTTCACGGCCTACTTTGATTGGATGGATCTTGACTATAGCCATCACGATATGCTACATCATCATGCTTTATCTTGCGGAATATCAAGACGGACACCGAGGATGCGATTCAAACGAAAGACCTGATATACCATATATAGCAAAAGGCTGTCTTATCTCATGTATCAGCCAAGACGCTTATGATCTTAGATATATGGATCGTATTTTGTTGGGTGCCTGGATTGATGCCTGAATGCCTAAGGCATACAGAGCCACATGATGACAGATCCATAACTATAGATCTCTCCCCTTCTCTCTTTCTCCTCTTTGTCCAACTCAATCATCAAGAATCTATCTACTAGGTTTCATTATCAATATTCCATCAAATAGATTCTACATTAAAAGCTTATGATTGTCCTAAGGTGGATGCTATTATACCCTTCCTTTACTCCAATAACCTACTAGTACAGCAGCATTACTAAGACCAAGCAACTATGAGGATTCACAAGGTGCCATAGGTATCAAAGAGGTCCAATACCGCAGCCACAGAAGAACACAATGGACTTACATGGAAAACTGGTATCGTTATCTTAGATCCGCTTCTCGAGGAATTCATCGGCTTACAATTTATCTCGTGGAGGCAATGAACCGACTGAAAGCTTCCGTCGGGTCATTGGCCAGTTTATCCTCGGAAATCGCGGCCACACAAGCCAGGTTTTACAGCCATCTGTTGACCAGTCCAGTGGCTCCGTAGCTACAGAGTGAACTACTTCTGTTGTTAGCTCGAGGGACTATATGATCACTCCAACCGCCATAAAGGCTGAAAGCCACGACTTGGACCGGATCAGGAAGTTCAGGAGAGACCACCGCTCACCACTATACCAAGTAGCGGAAGCGATGAAAAACATCGAGATGGAATCGCTGGAAATCATCAATCCGTTTACGCTGGCACCCTGGGAAGCACGCGTGCAAACTGATGATGAGCCCATCTCCGAAGGGTCAACTGTACCAGGCGGATCAATGCAAATCGCGTTCAGCAGCTCGTCACGGAATGAGCTGGTGGGATTCGGGGTTGCGATCGAGAAACAACCACCTCGCTATCGGAAAGTGAGACTGAAGGTCTTCTCCGTCACGTTGGGCGAGGACAGAGCAAAATCCATTTGCCGCGGAGCTAGCGGCAATGGCGCATACACTGAAGTCGTTCGTGGGATTGAAAGACTACAGGATTAAACTGCTCACGAGTAACAAAGCGGCGGTATCAAATTTACTCACTCACAATCTTTGCTATATCTGCTTCTCACCACTGGAGTTCGCGAAACTGTTGAGCTGACAAGCACTTGGACTGCGCATAATTTCTGTTCTCCTGTGACGTCCAATTTGAAACACCCTGCAAGTTTGCCAAGCACGATATTAAAGTGCATAACACGTGTGTCACCTGGAGTCAATTCTTCAATTATCTATCGTCTTTGACTGATGTTAGTGCCGTCTTTAATTATCCTCTAGAACGCACTAAAGATTCTAACAGCTTGCTCTACCACATGACTACCCACGTTCAAAAGCCATCTATTGCCCTGAATAATCCCGCTGAGCTTCCAATGAATTAGTGCAAATATTGCACCTAAAGGCCGCGATATGAATGTGCAGTGGGTATTATCTATTGTATGGCTATTGGCAATAAATTTTGAGTCATGACGTGAACATGACTTAAAATACCTAACGAAGATTTGGGATTCTACATCAGTTCAAATTAGTGGCGTTTCGAAATATAATTATTCCAGTTGCGACCTTGTATCGTCCTGCAGAACGTAGGACATAAACGTATTTTCATTTAGAAATAGGAGATGTTGCTGGTTGCAGGAAGTACTGTATGTCCTCAATTCTCGGTCAATTGTTACAAGCCTCCAGAGATGATGTCGTCAGCGGAAATTTTCTGCCCCTAAGCAGCTAATGCTTCATCCACTGTAAGGTCGCACGTCATAAGACTGAAGAAGTGTCTAACTTTCCTCGATGATTTCCAAATAATTAAAGCAAAAGAAGGCCCGATCTCAAAGCCTAATCTGCGAACCCAGATATGACTTGCGGCGTTCGAGGTTATGGCCACAACGTAACATCAGAGTGGGGAGAAAATACATGTTGGCCAATAGCACACCAAAGCCAGATGACTGCCCCGAGCTAAAATTTCTCGGCGTCAGTTGTACCAGCGAGACCCACGGGTTCGGCGGCAGCTCGACCGCTCACTTTTGTACTTGCCGTTTTTGGAGAAGTATATGGGGTTTAATGCACATTAATTGCAACGGGGTGTTACATGTTACGACCGGTCAAGCCTAGATTAGAGTAAGTCTAACTTGCCGAACCGGATTTCATTCGCGATAAGGATACACATAAGACCGTTGAATAATACGGTTCAATCTGTGCATTGCAATATTTGAAGACTATGTCTTGTTATTTCGTGCAACCCATTCATACTCAAACATTTTCAAGAGGGAGACACCTGCATCTTGGTTGGGGGAAATGCAATCCATATTCTGTTTAGTCCACGAGATAGAGCTCAGCCCTCCGCTAATCATCCTCAGCAGGTACTCGAAGACCCTCTTTCTCGCCGTGAAAGACTGGTTTTTCAGTGCTAGCAACAAGCAATGTGACCCTCAATGCCGGCAAGCGATCTCTGAGAACATACCGCCGAGCTTTCCTTTTCCAGACCTAATGCAGGATACCCTAACTCCTCCTGTGAGCACTATACCATGCAAGTGTTGCCGAGAAAGCGATGCGCAATGTGACAGAACCATGCCTGCCTGATTGTACTGCATGCATGAGCAGCTACTTTGCTTTTATGTTGAGTCTAAACGTAATCCCAAAAGCCGTCGTCGCTGAGAATACATATTGTTATTGGCTGTGGTGTTATAACTGAATTCAGTTGTGCTCGGTGTTGGTGCTTATCAGGTCCACTTATCCAATGAAAAGGCCAAAGTAAGTGTAGTTCGCGTTCTTACTAACGAAGAACCCATTTCATAGAATGTAAGGATACACCAGCCACGCTTCCACGGTAACGTTTTCTGATGTTTCTTTTTGAGGAAGCCCGCTTTGCCTTCCCCTTTTGTTTGATTAATGGTAGCAAGACAGCAAACCCAACCCCTCACTCATACTGTTGTGATGCTTTGCTCTTTCTACTCATGCCAGAATTCAAGCGATCACCCAACCTGGAATAGTGCCGTTGGAAGTCTCGGAGCGCTTCTCATCTTTGCTGAGTCAACTCGAGAATCGAGCTTGCTCGCCAGCTTAGAATTATGCGGCCCTGTAGTTTCGCTTCTGTCGTTGCTGACTGAATAGAGATGATTACCCCCAGAAAAGCCTTCTAGTATTGGCCTTATCATTTCTAGGCAGGTCAACTATTTGCGTTCTAATCATCGAGTGCTAGAGAGCTGTCACACCTCTTAAGGCTCATCACTTGTGAATCGGCTCGCAATAAATGAAACGTTGCATTGGTAGGCTTAGAGCACGTCACCTACCGCATACGGTAGTCAAACATGTCGCAGGCCGTGTTATTTACCCCGAAAGCCATATAAGTAGCCAAATTCCGTACTTAATCGATTGGTTCCTTTCCAATACAAACTAACTATGGCTGCCCCTCCCGCTGGTTCTTCTCCCGTTACCAACGATGGGCGCTCCAGTAAGCCACACCATGCAAGCCGACTAAACGGACCTCTCAAGTACTCGGGTAGCCTCGACCAGTATGAGTCATTTGACCTGACCGCTGCCATTGGACGGGAATTCTCGACGTTGCAATTGAGCGACATAGTGCATGACGACGCGAAGGTCCGGGACGTGGGCATTACGGGTTGATATACCTTTTTACATGAAGTGGAGAAGGCCAAGATGTTAACGCTGAAGCAGTCTCGCAACGTGGTGTGGTTTTCTTTCGCAATCAGGACTTGAACATCGAGGATCAAAAGACCTTGGCTGTCAAAATCGGACATCTGACTGGAAGACCTGAGACTTCGCGCCTCCATAAACATCCCCTGGCCAACAGCAAGCGTGGGGTTGCTGTGGACGAAGGTGGAAAGGTTGATGATGAGGTCACAATCATGTCTTCCGAGCAGAACAAGAGGTACTACAAAAATCGATGCGGTCCTACGGCGAAGAGGCTAGCAAGTGAGGGATGGCATTCCGAGTAAGGGAAATTCTACTTCGTTTATTTTCCATGCGGTTGACCTAATTTCAATCATTCTAGTATCACATTCGAGCCTGTGCCATCGGATTATGCCATCCTTAAGATTGTCACTCTTCCTGAAGATGCTGGAGGAGATACTCTCTGGGCATCTGGATATGAAGCCTACGATCGACTCTCCCCTGCGTGGAAGAAATTTGCCGAGAGTCTGTCAGCCACTCACTATCAGCCCGCTTTCAATGAGGCGGTGAAAGATCAGGACATGGAGCTGATCACTGAGAATCGGGGCAATCCAGTCAATAGCGGAGTGGATTTCAAGGTTTCCCAGTCAGCACACCGCTCCCCAAAATCTTTCTAAACCGAGGCCAGCTAACCAAGAGCCATCTAGCCCTGTGGTACGCACAAATCCCGTAACTGGGTAAGTGAGGCCCACCTTCCCGAGAGATCGATTCCAATACAATAATGCAATGCTAATAATATGCAGGTGGAAAAGTCTTTTCGCGGCCGGATTCCAAATCCGTGCAGGTTGGATTGACGACGTGACTGACTATGAAAGTGAAATATTGAAAACTTATTGTACCATGCTACCCTCAAAGCCTGAATGAACCGAAAACACTAAACACTGACATTTCTTCTAGTCTTAAAATTGGTTTCCGAGAACCATGATCTCCAGGTCCGCTTCCGTTGGAGCAAAAATGACATCGCCATCTGGGACAAGTACGTGCAAGTCCCACCTTCTTAATTCTTTCACACGCTCTAACCTCGCACATAGCCGGTCCGTCTTCCATACTGCCACATAGTAAGCCAAAGGACTCCTACACTGCGTGGATATCCATGCTAACCACAACATACAGTGACTACACCGGTCTACGACAGGGAAACCGTGTTGTCTCACTGGGAGAGAGGCCATTTTATGATGCAAACTCGGTTTCGCGGAGAGAGGCACTTGGTTTGGCAACCTAGTGAGTCAACCGTGATATGGAGAAAAAGCTTCGACTGGTGATTTGACAGATAGCTTTAAATGCATCATCCTTATTTTTACCGCAAATATAAGTGCCTGTTTCTCTATATATTTACATCACGAAATAATTTATGCTTGTCCAACTGAAAGGTCACATCGCTACATTTCCGAAAACGGAAAGTCCGCACACAGGCAGGTGCTAGACGTAGATATAGGCTCTCTTTATAAATGCCACCTGAACCCTCTTCCACAACCTCTCTTCCACAACCTCCCCAAAAGTAGCAAGCTGAATACGCAGCCAGGCCAACGAAAAATGGACCCCGCAATTCCCATCAAACTCGACTACACCCTGCGTGATCTCTACTCAAACGGCAATGAAGATGACTTGAACACGGTCCTAATTTACTATCCTCTGCAATTTGAGTATATTCATGGAAGATCATCGACAAAATTTGTCTATGCGTATACACTGCAAAATGACGATGAAAAAGCGTCGTCTTCGATTGCAATGGCAGCAGGCATGTTACCCCAACGGTACGCATTCTCCGCGGGTAATATGCCACTGTTTATCCTGGATTTTGATCCAAGAAACATCCAGAAAGAAGCGAATCATATAACATGCCAAGTGATGGACAAGCTACCTCCCCGCCATGTTGATATCCGTCGGACCTTTGCCCAGTTAACGCCCGACCAACAACCGACTTTGACTTTCGTGGACAACCCGGAAAATATACCTCTAGAGGCTGGGGCGCAGGTTGCCGTTTTAGTCCCTATAGACTGTCTGTCGCATCTTCCCCATCTTGTTCAGCCGGAGATCCATTACGAGATCCTGTCGAAACGCGGGCTTGCTGTGTCCGGCTTGGCGACACCCCCTTCCCAGGTTATTGACACCTGCCTTATCGACCCAGGGGACCCGATTCTTTTGAAACAAGAGGTTTCGCGGATGGTGGAATCAACTGAACAGCGTCAACTACCGTTCATGATCAAGCTTCCACAGTCCATTTCCGGCATAGGTACCTTTGCGATCACCACGGAAGCCGAAAGGGACCGAGTGAAGAATATTCTCACGGCGCGTTTGGGGGCGATGATACAGCAGCTCAACAAGTCCAATCATCACTTATATCCTTGTTCTATGGTACTTCAAGATTACATTACTGGGCCAGTGGTGGCGCTGTCGCTTTTCGTCACGAAAAAGGGCAGCCCCGCTTCATTGCTTGTTGCGAGCAGCTCTTCGACGAGCAGGGACATTGGATCGGCGGGTCAATCTTGTACCGACAGCAGACGGAGCTTTGCGAGACCTTTTCCGCCATTTCGGAGAATGTGGCAACTTTCTTACATAGCAAAGGGTATCATGGGCCGGCTGGTGTGGACATTGTTACTGACGAACACTCGGGGGAACAGTTCATCGTTGATCTCAACGTCCGGGTCACCGGTACATTCCATTTGGGTCCCCTACTGGGACATTTCACCCAGCGCGGGCTGTTTGAGGCTGCCATAACTATGGGTGACTTTTCGTGTTCTAGAGATGCATTTGAGGAGAGGTTTGCGGACGAGATTCGCAATGGTAGTCTGATCGTGAGTGGCTGGGTCCATGACGAGTCGAGTCGTCCTAGCCATGCTGCAATCACTATCGGGGCCAGAGACTCTTACGAGTTGAAAGAATATCTCGAACGCATCAAAGCGGTTGCTTTGCACGCATAGTCGATACGGATGACAGCTTTGTTATCTAGCGTCGATTTGCGTCAGTTTCGGATCGAATTTTAGATTAAACCTTTCTATAGCGTCTCATTCTAGCTATAAGTCTTAGCAGATTACTGGCTTACGACATTCCTCCGTCATGACAGACATCAAAAAGCATTCCAGCCCCTTAATATCATCCAACTCTGATAGGAATGCCAGATGCTGATCCGGTCGCAATAACACCATGCAGCCCTCCGGTCCGATACCAAAGGATTTATACAATTTCCCTCCCCCGGCGTGGTGGTACGCTTTTTCGTCCACCCATACCCTGTTGTAATCTACCCCGTGGTCCTCCGTCCAAGGCCGGAAGATCGTCGGCAGATCGTGAAGCTCGATGCCGAGTCTGTCTGCACAGTGGATCAAATACATTTCGACGGATGCAAATCCAGGTCTCGTCGCGCTTGCTCGATTGCTTAGCCTCTGGGTGACGGACTTGGGGGAACCAAGGGCTTCTTCCAGGTGGCCGAGGCGTCGCATTTGCCGCGGATCCGCAATATCGGCCCCGAAAATAATCAGGTTCCACTTTCCCGTGCTGGACAAAAGCTGCTGCAAATGGCGTGGTTGTGCGTCACTCTGGTTAAGGATCAGCAAGCTTGGAATCCGCGCCCCGACCCGGAGGTTTGTCGCCAGAGGTGGCTTGCTGCGGCCGGGCACCACTCCATCATTTAGCAGCCCGGCCCCTGTCATGCAAGGGGTGGTGGGTGTCACGAGCAGATTCGGCTGGTAGATAACGGCCAGGCCTGAGGCTGATGAGTTCTCTTCCTTCAGTGCTCGCTTGTGGTCCTCGTCGAAGCGACCGTGGTTTGCTTCGCCACCCACATCCCTGCGGCTGCACATTCCACGGCAGATCCGCTGGTCAAGTGCGATCAATTTTTCGGCCACAGGTAGCCTCTCTTGTTGGTATGTCTCGAGGATTTGAGGGTGCAAGGTGCCTTGGACAACTGAGGCGAGTTTCCAGCCGAGGTTGAACGTATCCTGCATGCTTACGTTCATTCCTTGGCCTGCCTTGGGGGAATGTGTGTGGATCGCATCACCGGCAAGAAAGATGCGGTTATGCAGGCCAATTTTTCGGCAGATCCGCTGGCCTACCTAAAAGTATTTGTTAGCTTTGGGGATGGTGCAGTGTATGGCGGATTCTGTGGGTGTGCGTACAGTGTATATGGTGGACCACTCGATATGTTTCGTCTTCATCGTATATGGCTGCATAACCTTCTCGACCTGGTCCATGAGGACCTCGCTGTTTTGTTCCTCCCTGTATCGCGTGGCCACGTCTGGATGGAGCTCAACGTAGATACGGACAAGCTTTTGCTCCCGCGGGATCACCATAAGAGTTCCGTGTTTTGTCTTTACAATGGACCGTTTCCGTATATCGGCTGCACAAAGTCCCTGTTTTTAGCAAAGCGTTATTAGATATCCAATAGGGTAGAACTCACGGAAGTTCGTGAGGGGGATAATATCCAAAACCCCCCAAGAGTCACTTGAGCTTCCTCCGTCGAGTCTGAGCCTGAGCTGTTTCCTGAGCCAGCTACGCGCTCCGTCGCATCCCACGATATATTTGGCTTCTACCACGGTGTCCATCCCTGCATATCCGGAATCATCCGAATGTGGCTCGCTGCTTGTAACACTACTCGGGGTATCCATGCCATTGGAATGGGGCTTCGATATAGGAGCCGCGCTCTTCAGATTTATGCGAATTGGGAACTTGCTGTGGTCCTCGATTTTATCGTAATCGATATCTAAACCGGTCGGAGTCGTCTCTCGTCTGATGTCAACGTTGCCACGGGCCCGGACATATTCCATGAGGTATTCTTCCACTTTTGCTTGGCTGAGCGTGGATTCATGGAATCGTGACCATCCGGGCTCTGAATTCGCAGTAACGCTTTGTCTTTGGAGGTTTCCGTCGACTGTGCCACCCTAAACTAAGGAGTCAGATATCTGCCGACCATAATCTACCTTGACCAACGTGGTATGAAGAAGATAACTCACCCATAAGGAGATTTCTACCGTATGGTTTGCTTCTGCCCAGACTTTGTCTGCAAGGCCAAAGCTGTCTAGGATTTCCAATGTTCGGCTTTCCAGCCCGTCGGCCCGGCCGCATCGCGTCTGATGCGACCTTTTGTCAATTATCATCGCTTTCACACCCATCTGAGCCATCCAGGCGGCAGCCATTAATCTATCCAGCGAACGTCAACGGTTTTTCAGGGACCACACGGACATAGCAACATACCCTGCCGGACCGGCCCCGACTATAAGAACGTCAGTTCGAACTGTGTCGCCCATGGTGATGGCACTTGAAGTCATTGGCCCGAGCCGAGTCGGCTCAAGAATATACTTGAATCAAGGCGTTTTTATTATCTTTGCGTAAGCAGTCGTTAAGCATATTAGTACTCCATGGTCAATCCGGGATAGGCTTCCAGGCAGTCCATCCAGGAGTTGTCTGCGTCATATTCTGGCGTTCTAACATCATTACAGTACCGCATTCAAACTACCGTATTTTATTTAGTGGTTCAATCGGAATGCCATGGTCGGGCAGATCAGCGTTGCATCGTGTCTAGCCCTAATTCGGCTTGCTAAATGCGGGCGGAAAGACGCATGCGGGCCGGACCTTGGGGGTAGCCCATCTACCTGTCTAGGTCTACATATATAAAAGATATTGTAAAATCATTAATTTGCGTAGAAACGTACACTAATCTATGACCGTCCGACATTCCTTTCACTAACGACTCCCACACACTTCCATCTTTCAAAAATGGCCCCTAGCGTCGATTCACCCACCGGTTTCTACAAACCTGAAGAAGATGTCTTTGTAAGAACCCCATCCAGATCTCAATCTATAACTCCACTATTCCATTTAAATCCCGCTGGCAACACTAAACTTAGACACAGTGCAACGATGGCCGCGAAGACCAACTCCTCTCTTTCATCTCCAATCACCCCCAACTCCCTCAAATTCGCAACTCCCCGGAAGCCGTCCTTGCCGCTATCGACGAATTCGGCCGCACCAAGGATTTCCTTATGAACATCGGTCCTCACAAAGGCAAAGTCATTAGCGACATCATCGCCACCGACCGACCATCCACCATCCTCGAAATTGGAGGCTACATCGGCTACTCGGCCATTATGTTCGGCCACGCTCTCCGCAAAGCAGCCGCAGCAACAGGCCGCCAGCCTCAGATCCCAAGGTTCGTCAGTCTGGAAATGAATCCCAAGTTCACCGCCATTTCGAGAGCACTGGTCTCTATCGCTGGGTTAGACGACGTCGTCGATATCTGGGAAGGACCATGCCGCGCGTCTCTCCAGCGTCTCGCGAAGGGAAAGACTAGTGATTTCGCTACGGAGCCCTGGGACATGTTGTTTCTAGACCACTCCAAGATCTCGTATCTGAATGATTTGAAGCTTTGCGAGGAGCTGGGCCTCGTGAAGCCTGGATCTATGGTCATCGCGGACGATATGAAGAGGCCCGGGAACCCACAGTATTCGGAGTATGTGCGGGCTTCGCCGGTGAAGAAAACTGAGGCGTATTTGCCGTTTAAGGGGTGTCTTTCGGATGGGGGTATTTCGTTGGGGAATCCGTTTTTGGTGTATAAAACGGCGTTGGTGGAGGGGTTAGAGCCAACAGGGCTTATGGTGAGTTTTAGATTTCCTTTAATTTTGACGATTTCGGAGGTGCTAGTTGGCTTTGTGGCTAATGTTTGATATAGGATGCGGTTGAGGTGTCGAAGTGCGTGGATCTGGTGGACGTGAATTAAGGGAGCGAGCGATCTTTTGATGGCGCTCAGTTCCCGTGTTAGTGGTGCCGATGACACTCGAGCATGGTCTGGGACACCTTACCCTGTGTGTTAGGTTATCTCAGCCGGGAGATGGTTCTCATCGTTCGAGGATCATATGTTCCTTATGGAGAACCCCTCGTATCTGATAACTATTCATGACATATCGGTATTAAGGTTGTTGGCCAGTTTCTCGGATCACCCGTATTGCGAAGAACCCAATGTACTGGAAATACGATACTGTGCTAGTGCCTAATTCGGTGTGGCGCGCGTTGGCAGGGTCCGAATGCTAAGAATGGGGAATCCTTTTAATTCTTCTAGTTTTGACCAAATACAACAGTGGACACCCGAGAAGACTAATTCCTGTCTTCTCTCGTAAGCGCCGGAGTAATCTTAGGAGGGCTGTTATAATGTATTCCTCTAGAAGTAATTATTAGATACGTCGTCTATGGGTATGGCCCGTAAGGAGAGCATTGTATCTGTATGTAGTATTGTAGGCTCGTTATGAAGTAACCGTCATCCCAAAAACAAATATTGTAAAACTTCAATTACTTTCTGTTCTCCACTTCAGACATAGAGCACAAATACAAAGGTAAGTGCAAACTTCCACAAGCCACATTTCCCTTGACTTTCGCCCCTAAGCCAGGCAGGCCAAGTACAAAATGAAAAGTTATTGTGCGGCGTCACTCTTTCAGCCCCCCGAACCTGGCCAAGACTCTAGAGAATACTATGAAGCTGGGCCCGGGCAATTCTACGCATTTAATGGGTACTATCGTTTCAATCCCACACACCATCTCCGCTCGCACAGTTGCAATATTGGGCTACGACTTTATGATGATTGATGCACAACATACGTACGTTTACCCTCCTGTACTTGGCATTCACGGAGGACTGCAGGTCGAGAGTCTGCTTACTAAGGATTCTGTCCGCTTGGCAGGCCTATCGGCGCGGAGAACCTCGTTCGCTTGATTCAGACTATCAGCCTCTCCAGTCAGGGGAGAACCGTGCCGATCTGTCGAGTGCCATCCGCCCAATCACACCTATTAACTTATGCTCTTGGTGCAGGTGAGTTCGGATTCTAGCTTTATCGCTATAATTCTAAGCTTATACACAATGTTCCATTAATATAAGAGCGGGAGGGATAATCTTTCCGCATATTGATACGCCAGAGCAAGCTGGTGAAGCTGTCAGCAAGTGTCGGTATGCATACTCAGACGGTGATCAGTCCGCAGCTCCAGCGGCATTAGTTCCTGGGGTTACAGACGTGGCACCGATTGGGTCCTCCCATGCGCATGTAGCGGACGATAATCTCGCTGTGATCATCCAAATCGAGAGCCTATTAAGTCCAGTCACCTTGACTAGCGATTCCTTGATTGGCTAATAAGGCGTGTCCCAGCTTGCACTGGAAAACGCGGATGCCATCGCCGCAGTTCCCGGGGTGAACGCATTAATGCTTGGAGCCGGGGATCTCCGAGTACCTATGCGCCTCATCCCGCGACAAATGGGTGATCCTGAAGATTCAAGAATGATGGATGCAATAGATCGATTAGTGAGCGTGTCACGGCGGCATTGGAAGCCGTTGGCGGTGGTGACATGTAAGGTGGCTATTACCAGTAATGAATGGCTGAAAGACTTTCAGCTATTGATGTTAACCTCGGACTATTCGAGCATTGTAAAGGGTCACAAGGAGGAGTTAATGCAGATGACGAAGACTATAGCAGAGTTGCTTGGTTTAAGGAACTGAAATCTCGGGTGGCAAGGTGATGGCACACGGCTAGCATTGAGAATCTGCTTCAGTTTGTTGTGTATGAGACTGGTGCAAGTCAGGAATCAAGTCGCACCCCGGAATCAATCCCGAGGTGTCTATACAAGAACCAAGTTGAGTGGAAATCAACTTGGACTTTGTGGTGTATACATAGCCTCATATTTCCCTCTGAACAAAACAATCAATCTTCCTATCAGTTACAGCAGGTTATGAGCCCGGGAACAAACTCTCGGGTGCCGTCTCTAATCATCAGAGAACTAACTTGACCCTCTTGATTATATATATCTACTTCACTTTCTCAAACATGTCTGCTCTGGTCCACGACTCGCCTGACCGAGCGGTCACGGCCATCGAGCCTCTGACAGGAAGCGACAACTTCGCGACCTGGAAACGTCTCATGACCTCCTACCTCAAAGCAAGGCAGGTCTAGGATATAATGTCGGGCGACCTTTAGCGTCCCGATTGTCTATTTAAGTACGCCAAACCCATTACGGCGGATATCTACCCCTTAGTGGAGCCCTACCTCAACGGGGCGGTGAGGTAGCGGACTATTAAAGCGCGCCTCGAAGTGGAGGTCTAGGCGTTCGAGCGCTACCGTGAATAGACCTTGCCAACTCCCATGGGACTAAGAAAATTTTGGTCCCATATCCTGGTCCCATCTACTCCCATAGGACTAAAAAGATTCCGGTCCCATTACCCTAGTACTCCTATGGGGGTCCTATAGGAGTTATGGGACTCCTATATAGTCCTATACTTTTTATAAAGAATATTTGCACTATTTATGGTCCTATAGGAGTCCTATCAAAGTCCTATAGGACCGGACTAGTACCTTAATCCGAATTTAAGATTAAATTGTAGGAACAGCGCGTCGAGCGAGAACCCCGACCGTGAACCCGGCTATATAGTAGATTGTAAGGAACGCCGAATTCACGCGCCAATAGTACTATTTTTGGTTTTTTTCGAGCTTGCCATTTAGATAGAACGACTGCTAATGATTTCTCCAACTTTAGGTTTTTTTTAGGCATGTTTGTAGGGTATAAAATAGTAGTAAAAATGATGGGTGGTATAAAATTTACGTTGAGCAAGAGTTTACGTTAGTGTGTGGTAACCCAACACCCGCAGGGGGTGGGATTACTTGGCAAGAACCGGGTAACTAGTTAATACTATAGATAGATCTTTGATTCCCTCGATCTAGGGGTTATTTCAGCACGAGGCAGTTTAGTTCTTATTGGCTTAGTCTTTGTTTCGGCGATAGCGAGGTTGATCTTTTAATTAGATCTTAACAGAACGATTCCGGCTTATAACTGTGCGGGAGTCGATGTATTATGCACTGTGTTATGGTATGGTCGGTACCAGTTGTTACCTAGTTACATGATTTTCTGAGTAAAATACCCTATCACCTGTCCGATCAACCTCTTCCCTGTACTCTGTAAGCCTAATATCACCATCAAATGACCCGTCTGCAACATAAAGATAAATCTGAAATCTGATGGATACGTTGTACGTTGTAGGCTTCCACATTTCTAACCATCTGGTAATATTAATAATAGTAACCCTGGCGGGGTTTGATTGCCTGGCGAACCCACCGAGGCAGTGAGACAGGCAACATCGTTAATCGTAAAAGCATCTTGAGTCGGTAGGGGATAATAATATGTCCAGAGTAGGCGAACAAGACAGTCTCAGTAATATTGCCAATGTTTGACATGCAGTATCAAAAGAAAAGGGCATAAGTACTCCGTACCTAGAATCCCACTCATATTGTACACAGGGTGATTAGGACTGTGAGTGGTCGCTATGGCAATCCAGTGGGGGAGGGGGTCGGAGACTCCATCGTGGGTGCAGCTCCTTAACCCTAAAGGTGGGGGAGCCGCGACGGCTTGACAGCTTATTGAAGCCCCAATGCAGCTGAAACCGGATTCACAAGCAAAAGTACGGAATACGGAGTGTAGAGGGATGACGATCTTGTCTGGACCGCGCAATGGTCCACCAGGAAATGCGCAAATCTCTGAACCCGTGGTGGCTGGGGATCCGATCGAAGCTGACGGAGATCCACTACATGTGGAATACCTGACTGGGGTTGGGTAGAGATGCCTTGGAATGGCATCATGCAATATACTGCAATATACTGCAATATATATGAGGATGATAATTATATAGCAGTCTTGAAAATATATACAGAGTTACATCGTAACGAAATGTAATGAAATGAAGTTCATCGTAGTTTCCTTGTTTACTTGAATGCAAGGTTTGTGTATCCATGGTATGGTACATCACCCCGTCCACCGCCAGGGGTAACAACCAATCAATTCTTAAGATCTGATACAACCCCAGCCACCTCCAATACCCACTTCGGATATTCCAAAGAGGTACCTCTTCTCTTTTCTTCTTCCCCTCTCCCTAGACATTGGCGTCAATGGTAATTTTCGTTTATATTCAATATTTCCAGTGATTGATTAGAATCCTGGACAATGTCGAAGGTCTCCAAGGTCAACCATGCGGCGGGCATCTTCGCTGACATCTCCGTCGATGGGCCCATTATCGGTACCTTGGTCGCTATTATCGATCGAGCCAAGAACCTACCCAACCGGAAGACTATGGGCAAACAGAACCCTTATGCTGCAGCACGATTGGGCAAGGAAGCAAAGAAAACACAAACAGACTTGCGAGGAGGACAAACGCCGCGATGGTAAGCTTTTAGCCTGATAAACGTGGAAAATGTAACTTACTTGCCTAGGGACTCGGAACTTCGATTTACTGTACATGAATCCCCCGATTACTTCAAGCTAAAGGTCTCTGTGTTCAATGACGATAAGAAGACCGACTTGATCGGCGAGACCTGGATCGATTTACAAAGCTTGATCATCCCAGGCGGTAGCCAGAATGATCACTGGCACCCACTTCAATACCGTGGGAAATATGCAGGAGATATCCGAATGGAAATGACTTACTACGACACCAGACAACAAGATGAGGTCCTGATTGGACGTCGACAAGAAGCCGCTGACCGGGTCCAAGGCAAAGTCCCTAGTACTCCGAGCAACACGAGTATATCTGGTCCGCGACAATTGAAAGATGTCAAGCGACGACCCTTGCCCAGCGGCCCTGCAGGGGCCCCGCCAAGACCAGCTCCTCTGGAACAATCTCACTCTGCGCCTCCACTTCACCACCCTGCCCCGTCGAGACCCGCCCTTCCTGGACATTCAAACACCCTATCTGGTGCTCCAGACACCATCTCCTATGCCCCAAGACATTCAGAGCATGTATACGATGCATCATCTTATCGCGCACCTTCTCCCGTCCCACCTCCATCTCGGGGCGGGTATGATGGTGCCGATAACTACACCCAAGAATGGGACACGGCAGTTGTTGCTCCTCTCCGCCGACAAACCACCCATGAACTGCCTTATGCCTCCAATGAAGTTATTGAAACCCCGTATGACTCGCGCCTACTGCAACAGCAGCAGCAGGAACAAGAACTCCAACAGCAACACGAACTACAGCGGCAACAAGAATTACAGCGGCAACAAGAATTACAGCGGCAACAAGAACTGCAGCGGCAACAGGAATTACAGCGGCAACAACAGTTGCAACAACAGCTGGAGCTACAACAACTGGAGCAACAGAAACTGGAGCAACAGAAACTGGAGCAACAGAAACTGGAGCAACTGCAGCAGCAGCAACAACAACTGCGGAATCATCCCGAGTATGATCAGCCACCTTCGAGAGACTATCGCCTCGCCAGGCAAAATCATTACGAGGCAGATCTCCATCAGGAAGTGCCATACAATTCTACACGCCAAAGTTTCTATGCTCAAATAGAGCAGCCTCGATACGATCCAGATCCCATGTCATATGGCGCAACGCATACGCACGAGGTGCCAGCTTCGGACTTTATGCCTTCTTCTTTAGGGCCAGTGGATGACCCGAGGTACCATGCACACAGAGTTCGGCCTCTACAGATCACTGCTCATGGTCATGATTACCACCCAGAGTATGCCGGAATGCAACCACGAGTAGAGGATGAAGATGATGACGGACCGCCCCCTCCTCCACCGGCACACGGGTCACGAAGGCCGCACTCTCAGCTGCCTACACCGAAAACGTCGCCCCGCCCATATGCACCCTATACACCCCAATCTACTGCTCGATCCTCAGTCCCCCATCTTCCATCGAGCATGTCTACCCCGTCCCACCGCGATCGCTATCAGGACCCCTCTTCAATGGGAAACTCCCCAGCAATGCCCGCAAGCCTCGTCGCAGGCTATGAACCGGAAGACTCATCTGAGAGGGTAGCACTCGAGCGATCAGCCAACAGACGCAGCACTCACTGGGACGATGAGATGATGATTTCCCAGCCGCCTGCACCAGTTCCTGTATCGGCACCTGCTCATTACGATGCCCCTGTCTACCCCCTACGAACATCGCCCCGGCCTATTGAGCAAAGACCCACTTCTAGCAGAGGTGAATCTGTCAGCCCTAATATGCGGGCTGTGACCCGGAAGTCAGTCAGTCCGCGTCCCTCTTCTTCGGACGTCCGCGGTGGCTCTTCAATCCCTTTCTCTCCAGACTCTTACATCTCTCTAAATCCCAATGCCTCTCACCCTCCCAGCCGAGATCCTTCCCCGGCATATGACTCGCCTTCGCAAGCTCGAGATGCCGTGATACGCGGAAAGACTGAGCCTCATCGAGACCTAGATCACCCAATCATCGGGGATGATGGCCGTGAGATTGACCCCTCTGACCATCTTCCCACCGATACATGGGCGCCTGAACCAGAGAGGAAGAACCGCAAGCCAGAAGTTATCATCCGCTTCAAACACTCCCCTCGGCCAACTTCTAGAGGAAACGACGCTCCCTCATCACGCAGCACAGGCCCGCCACGCGTTGGATTTAGAACCGAGACCACTACCTACCCGTCGGATCGCCCGGTCCAATACACACCCACCCATGTGCACGCAAGTCCAGGGGCAATGGTACGAACACCACCTCGCCCGGACTACGCGCGTGAGCGCTCTGATAGCTACGCGCGAAGTCAGGCCTACAACACCCCCACTTCGACTGAGCGGCCGCGTTCTTCCCGAGGCTCTGTCTCGCCCTCTCCGGGGTCTCGTACGCCACTGTATGACTATAGCCCAGGTCCCCCAATTCCAAACAAGGTGCCAATCACCGGAGGAAGTCCAAGCTACCCCGTCATGTCTGGTAATGCAAATGGAAATGGCCGCATGGATGCCCTGAGCAGAGAGCTGAGTACAATTGACATTGGCTCTGCGGCATGCAGCCCTGGCCGGGGGGCCGTTCGAAAGTACGTACCAAGGCAACCAGCGTCGATAGGCTATGCCAGGTAAAACGATTTTCATTCTACATTTAGGGATGACTCATGTACTGCTATGTTTATGTTGGCCCCCTGGTAGGCATATTTCCCCGATTCTTTTCAATTTTTGGTTTCAGACTGTACTGCTCTTGATATCCGGCAAAGATGGCGTTATGGATTTGATTTACGAGGGATATAACTCTTGATGTACACATAACAAGAATCCGCAATGATACCTTTTAAAGTGACACCTTGACTCTTACTGGATAGGTGCTCCATAGACTTGAGACTAAGTTTACCAAGTTCATTGATGTAGTTGCTCGATGGTCTGACATTAGTTCTCAGGATTGCCTATATAAAGGTTCCTGATCTCCCACTTTCTCCAGTGGATTTTATTCCACTCCGTTAGCTCTATCGAGGTGGTTGTCGGTGGTTGTCTCTTCACGCCATGTTGTATAAGAAGATATTACCCTCACGCCGTGAGCCAAAAGCCTCATTACTCTTATACTCTTCTAGAATCTGGTGATTTCCATCGAATTCAAAAGGTCTCGTCTCATGTCTCTATGGATATAAGCACTACTCCCATACTCAGTAAATCGGTCTTAGAGACTCGGCTATTCCAAGTCCTGTTATTTCTTATTGTCTAGCAACTAAATGGTACCCACGATGCACAACCTCATACTGTAACTAGATGATGTGGCATGGAGATATCCGAATATCCAACAAAGGGAAAAAACCATCTGAACTCGATCAAATACAAACATCGCAGGTAAATTCCGACAAACTTATAAAAACCCATCCTATTGCAGTTCTCCTCCTCCTCCCCTGTCCTATCCTCGCACTGTTTTACTTTCTACTTTCGCCCACCACCTGAAGCCTTTCACTTTATCAGATAGCTCGTGCATCATCATCAACGGGCTTTGCTATCAACATTCATCATTACCCAGGTACGTCCGTCATCAAGGACGTACTTTCCCATCTCCATTTATCTTCGTCTTTCTCTTGCATCATAGTTTCCATCATGCAGGATCAGGGCCCTGATGCAGGTGATCGGGGCCACCTCCCTCAGGAGGACTTGAAAATGTATGTATACTCAACATGCTCACTCTTCCCCTCTAGCTTGTTGTGCACATATTTTCCGTTTATTTTGAGATCAGATGCTAACTTATATGCTTAGGCCTAGCAGTACTGCCCATGCCAACCAACAGGTTTCGACGTAAGTATATGATATATCCCATGGGGTCGCTATCTTCCTAGCATCCAAGCATACTATATCTGGAGTCCTACCTTTCGTTCAGCCTTTCACTATTCCTTTGCCTTCCCCTTCCTTTTTCACTGCCCATGAGCTAGGATCTGCGATACAAGCCCGTGATAGGTGTCAAGAACATCGTGTTTTTCGAAGATGTCAGCTAATCGAAATATTAGCCCCGGCATGTCTAGTCGAACGATTCGTCAGGAAACCCCACCCCTGTCCCTACTTCTCTCCCCTCCACTTACTTCACCATTGATACAACTGGACACGGATTTCAGTCCCCTCCAGCAATACAGCACAGCACAGCCCCCAGATCCCCGTTTCACCAGTAGGAATGGATCATACCCTGTATATGATCCCAACCGAGGGGCAGAGCTCAGGAGTGCTGCAGACTGTGCCAACCCATACCGGGATAGATCGGAAAGGGTTGATCATGTACGAGCACAAGAACGGGCTCGCAGCAGAAGTCCTTGCCGCCTGAACCAACTCGATGACCTTACTCGATCCCGAGAACTACCACAAACTCCATTTATGGAATTCAATCACTATCCGCGGGAGATGTATGTCCCACCCGGAATCAATGACCTGATGCCTCGTCTGCCTAGCTCCTCCCCGACACTATCTCCGAGCAACATCCAGCGTGGTCGTCGTGGTCATGCTCTAGACCATGCAGGGAACTCTACTGGACAGACTTACCCTCTTGATAACCGCAAGTTGTATGGATACCACCACGACCAGGAGCAACAGGTGCAGGGGTGTGACCCAGCACCCGGCAGAGAAGGAGCGAACAACCAAGAGGATGCCAAAAATATTGACGACAACGAGGAGGATCACTTATGTGAATTTGCCGCTCCATGTCGAATGCATCCCTCGCCCGATGGAATGCACTACCGAAAGGTTGTGTCACACGTGTTTGGCAGAAACAAGGCCGTCACCAAGCTGTTCCCACTCAGCGTCTGGGTCCATTACTGCCGAAAGCACTACCAGCGTGCCCGATACCGTGCAGACCAATGGCCGTTTACGCAGTGTGATCTCCTGTTAGAATCCCTGAGCCGAATGGAGAACTGGGATGGAGTGGAGAGTTTCGAACTCATCCTCCGCCGACGAGAGCAAATGCGTGTCGGACGTGAAGCCGAAGGCGCACTCACCACCACCGAGACCTCCCGTCAAAAGGAGACTACTCCCTCGGCCGCCAGCCAGGCCCAAGACCAAGACAAGTCTTCAGACATCGTTCCTCGAGGTCCAAGCCGTAAGCATCCAACTGCCATCATCGCCCCGGTCCCGGACTGGCTTCGCCAACACATCGGTCACGGCAAGTCATTTGAAGAGATCCGCCAGATCATCGAACTTGTCCGTGACCACATGGTCCGGCTACGGAACCAGGAAAGAGTCCAACAACAGCTCCGTCACCTTCCCAAGTCACCGAGCGCACCAGGTACCCCTCGTCGGGGTGCGCTTTCTCACGTCCGAAAAGGACGGGTGACTAAGTCTACCAACCGGGACCCTCTACGCGTGCGTGCCAGCACTGTGCGCTTCCCCGACGTTGAAATCCTCCCCCATTTCAAGCCATGGGTTAAGGAGGCTGCTCTACGGCAGCGATCTGCCACTCACTTCCCCATGAACGAAAGGGACAGTAATCAGTCAGAGCAGAGAATTTCTGGAGGGGGACACATCATTGGAGAAGTCCAGGATACCTGTGACACCAATGCTCGGACTGAATCGACGCAGCCGACAAATGGTGCTTTGGCGACTAACAACAACACAACCCCGCGCAACGATGAACCAAACTCAGAGCCCATTGAGATGACTGGAGCCAATCTCTCACTGATGCAACCTCACATCGGCAGGGCTGGGACAAACCGAGGTCAATCTGAGAGCCAGCGACGACGCAGTGAACGGGTCTACATCAAGGCCATAGACCGTGTCCCTGGACAGGGTCCTGTCAAGAAACCCGGCAAGGATGGAGATAAATAACTGAGATCTCATTTCTCATTTACTCCTCAATCTACTCTCACTATCGCTTAAGTTTGTGCTCAGTTCATATCAACCAACGATCACATCAAAAAGAAAGGGAAAAAAGATTGAAAATAAAATCTAAAACAAAACAAAAGAAAATGAATTGACGGAATATTGAATGGACTCGTTGACTCGTTGACAATCAATTCACAACTGAAAAATGAATTCAAAATGATTGGAAAAAAAAGGGCATAATCACAATACACTCAAGGTGTTTCTCTGGGGAAGCAGCACCATCTTATTATGCAAAACAGACATAAAAAAAAAAGTGTCAAGAGTGATCTCCCCATGTCAAGGAAATCTGATCTACATTGGTATCAGACCATGTTCCCCTAGGGTTAACATCAACTGGTTGTTCATTGTGTTTCAGATACGGACCTTTCAAAAGTCCTGCGTTTGCCTGATGATTTTGTGATGTGGTGAAGACTGGGAGAAATAAGAGTAAGAAAAGCAGAAAAGAAAAAGAAAAAAGAATCGCTTTAGCAAATATGACTGTGTAGATTTTAATTGATTCAATTTCATTGCCGTACAATTATTGTACATAAGACTTGGTCAATAACTGGCTGTCTTGATGAATTATAGATACATAGACATATGGTAGTGTTCAAATGTTAGTCTCAAATTCCATTTGTAGCTTCTTCAAAAGACTAAGTTCCTATGTATTCAGCTAAGCAGTAAAAAGTTAATTGAACGAATATTTGCATGCGAAAGGGAGAGAGAAAGAAGAGAAAAGACACCAGACCACATACTCCGTACCTACATGAGGTACAATGGTAGATAGAACCCACAACAATACGACTCGCTTGCTGGAAAGACACCAAAATGCAGCAGAAAAAAAAAAAAAAAAAAAAAAAAAAAAAGCTCCTATGCAACCACCCAAGCCATATGAATAAGAAATTAATGTAAGATAATTATCATGGTAGTTTTTGTATGAACAAAAGCCAAATCCAGCTCTCAGATAAACAGACTGGTCTAGCTTGCCACAGCCAGCTGGGCGACGAGATCAGACGCCACATCAAGGAAGGGGTAAGGGCTGGTCACCTCCTTCTCCTTGTTCTTGAAGCGCTTGCTAATAGGATGCCATCCGGTGTCGCCCTCGGCGCGGATCACGTTCTGGTAGCCATCACATTTGAAGTCAACCATGTAGTTGTTTTCTTCGAGTTGGTAAAGCTGGATGTCGAGGAAGACCCAGACACCGTAGGTGATGTGCGGGAGTCCGCTTGGTCCATTGACCGAGGAGGCCCCGCTCGTGAGACCGCTGTCGGGTACGGAGGACTGGGGGTCTCGGCTTCTGTCTTCTGTTGGGACAGAGATCCCCGAGATGTTGAAGCGGCGGCGCAGCTCTTCAAGGTCGCTGCGGCTATTGTAAACACTGGTGGAGGCCCCGGGGGCCTTGATGCCTTCTTTCAGTAGACGTGCACGGATAAACCATGGATCCTTGGGAATGTAGTAGTCGGATGGGAGGTCGGGGTATTTGCTCTGCAAGGGTTTGGGCTTATCAGGGGAGGGAGTCGCGTCGGGGCCGATGTTGGTGCCTAGAGGATGTAAGAATGAGCTCGAAGCAGGTAATAAGTGGAAACATACCAGATTCCACCGGTTGAATATCCCACAATCCACCCTGGGCAGCAATTGCCCGGTACAGATACAGCATGGCCTCATATGGTTGGTTTCGGGATCGAATACCAAACTGCCATTTGCGGCTCCGCTTTGGCTGCTTTTCAAGTGGTTGACCGGTTGGTGGCTCGAATCGTAACTTGTCGAAGTCGACGACACTACGTGCGTGGGGCTTCAATGCACGGGCTGTGGCGGCCTGTTCTTCGGGAGACATATCCCGATAGGCAGATCCATGTCCCTCTGGGTCAAGGTGAGCGGCTTCTTGGCGACGCTGCTCGAGCATTTCGCTGCGAGCTCTTTTATCTCGATCACGTTGTTCCATGAGTTGATCGTGAACATACGGCAAGCTAGTAGGGAGGATCCGCACGTGGCTAACGCGAAGTTCTTCTTCGGATTCTGATGGCTGTGGGTCTTCCGATGCCCTCCGGTGCGATGCACTAACGGTCCTGTCCATGGCGGGGGCAGGGGACCCTTGATGACGAGGCGCAGGAGTCCGTTCCGCAGATGAAGGCGCAGCTCCTTTCTGAACATTTTGAGCTAACAAATTATCTTCCGTGGGTGCTGTTGTCGTTAGCGGAGAGGTAAGTAAATTAAACATTTCAGTGCTTACAATTCGTTTGCATCATCTCATTCTCAACAACGATGGAGAAGGCATCCTTGATCGCGCTGGGTTCCGGGTGCCTCAATGCCTCTTCGATATCCTCTCGGCCATATCCCATGCTTCGTTCGAGCTTGGAAACTGCAATTCGATGGATTTTGTGCTGGACTGGTGGAGGCTTTGCCATACCAAGCTTTGCGGAATCAACCTTCTTCGGGTCCGCCCCTGGGGCGATGAACTCCTCTCGTGGCGGTTCCAGGTACTGGGGGAGATTTTTGGTGAACCATGGGTCCAGCCTGATCTCAGGAATTGTAATGCGGTGGACGGGGTGAACTTGGAGCATTGCCCGGATCAAACGAGCTGCCCCGGATGAGATGTATCCAGGTATGTGGAAGGTACCGGCTGCAATCTTCTTGAAAAGGGCTGGAATGTAATCATCATCGAAAGGCAATCGGCCTACCAACAACACATACAAAATCACACCACAACTCCATACATCGACCTCGGGACCGGCGTAGAGCTTTCCGGAGATGACTTCTGGAGCAGCGTAGTTCGGGCTACCGCAGCTGGTTTTGAGGAAGTTGCCATCTGTCATAATATTACTCAAACCGAAATCCGCAATCTTAACGTTCTTCTGGTTGTCGATGAGCAGATTCTCGGGCTTCAAGTCACGGTGTACAATCTTGTGTCGGTGGCAGTATTCCACCGCACAAATTATTTGTTGGAAGAATTTCCGGGCTTCGTCGTCACCGCACCTTCCCTTCCTCACAAGATAATCGAACAACTCTCGCTCTGCGTACTCCAGCACCATCACAATATCGGACTTGGTCGCAATCACCGTATACCTAAAACATAAATGGTCAGCCAACTGAAACCCCAATTGAATTTTGGATGGAGATTGTACAATTTAATGATGTGAGGGTGTCGTAGCAATTGCAAGTACTGGATTTCTCGCTCCACCCGCCCAACCATGTCTCGGGAGAGTAGTTTGCGTCGTGAGATGATCTTCAGGGCAACCTGACGTCCACTTGGCTGGTGAATAGCAAGTTTTACCTTGCCAAAGGAACCCTCACCTAAGACCCTTATAGTCTGGTACTGGTCGAGGCGTTGCATATCTCGGGTAGTCGACGGTGATTGCAACTGCAATGGGTCCTCGGCCTTGCCGGTCGGCCTCGAGGGCGGGGGCATTGCCATGGCGGAGTGGTGGGAAGCCGGAGTCCTAGCACGTTCACGCGGACGATCACGGTCGGAGGGGAAGGGGATAGCGAGGTCTTCCTCATCGAATGCAGCGGCCATGGTCGGGAAGAATGACAACGTGACGTGATTGATTTTCCAGACGGTTCAGCGGTCCGGGCCTGCTGACTGTACAGACCGTGGTAAAGTAGGGGCTTTTTTTCTATTTTTTTCCTCTCGAAACATTTGCCAGGCGCCAATCAGTTAATCAGTCTCGACCCTCCCCACAACAGAACCGAGAGTGGAGCTGGACAGCTGTTTGTCGGTGGGGGGATGGAGGGGTAGACTTTGCTTGGTCAGGGGTAAGCAGAAGAAGTGAAGAAACCAAAAATGGGAAGAGGTTGGGTAGATACTCGGTATCAATAATAAAATAGGAAGATCAATGAGATCTGGGGAAGGGAAGATTCTCAATCAACCTCGTTTAGGAATATCGATGGATTTGCGGGAGTTCTAGACCTTACCTAAGCTACTTCAAGGTCCACTGGGCTGGGGCACATCACCGTACTCTGTACGGAGTACGGAGGACTTACTCCGTACCATAATATATATCCATGGATGTCAAGATCAACCTTGTTATACGGATAATATACATATAAATCTCTATATGTCTATATATATATATATATATCATAATACTTTAGACGTTCCCGAGGTCACCTCAACATCTTATATCTTGTCGGTCAACATGGCAGAATATATTTTAACATTTATATCCTTATATTAGCCCTAATGTAGTGCATCTTATCCCAGATCAAAGGTTGGTCTGTGTACGGAATATGTGACTAGGAGATCATCTAGCTAGAGCTCATGAATAAAGCTTCTTTTTTTTTAAAAAAAAAAAAAACAAAGTAAAAGAATCTTCGCCGAAGCTCCGAGAAAAGCCGTGTCCTTTGCGGTGGGTCAACAAGACCCTTAAAAGACTGTGGCTTAAAGTCAATTGATCGAGTTTTTCATTATTCTCACATTACCCAGAGATATAATAATGCATTTTTCTTGTTCTTTTAGATCCTAAGTCGACTATATATGTCAGGTTTGTAGATATAACGTGCTGGCTATATTATCCTCGTGTACTCCGTATGCTTTAGTACAAACTAGCTGGGCTGTGCAACACAGCCTCTCGAGCTTGAGCATTTCGGAAAAGAGATATCTTTTTGCATTGTAAAGAGTGGAACTTTTCGAGTTAGTGTATTTATATCATAGAAACATCCACTAAAGAAGTTACCTAGGTATACTACGTAGGTATAAAAAAGGCTAAGAGCATATGGAATTTTCTTCCACTAAAAGATACTTTGTAGGTACTTAGATCTCTATAGTAGATCGTATAGATCTGAAAGTACCCTGGGAGTATGTAAAGAGTATGTACTTTGAGTCATACTGCGGCTTAGAGCGATCGAGCGGGGTGTCGGGGTCCCAAAGAGGATTAGCGTCTAGTCGGGGACCCCGAAAAGGAATGGCGGACTAAGAGAGACAGAGCATACATAGAATCAACGGTTGCCTCAGGTCTTGGGTTCTTCACCTTCCCCGGAAGCCAGCATCCTTTCATCTTATTCACGACCTCCTCACTACCTAGGTATTCTCTAGTATCCTACTGCCTCAGGATCCTTAGCCTTGGCCTCACTAAAACGGCCCCCTCTCTCTTTGACTTTGTGTTCTTCATCTTTTTTTCATAAATAGATACCCAAGTGATACCCACTCTTTGTTTTATTTTCCAATGGCTTTTGTTGCGGATCAATTCTTCTCTGACATGGATGCGACAACCCTCAATGAATGGGTTGACTTCGATCAATTCCTCGATCTCCCTTCAGGTTACGATGACCAGTCGACCGCCACCACCGTCTCACCCCAGGACCTGGCTCTGCCTTATGAGGCAGATGGGATCTTCACCTCACCGTCTGATTTCATGCAATCCTCCTTCGACATGATCAGCCATGATCTCCCACAAGAAGAGTTCATGGGAATGAATGGAGGTTTCATGCAGGACCCGGCTGCTCCTTTGTTTGATGATGCTGCGTTCTTGGGGTACAACCCATATGACGGCAGCAACATGTTCCGGAACTTGGTTGAGGCGCAGGCCGCTGCCGACCCGCGCGTTGCTAGTAACAAGGAGAAGCGCCGTGAGGCAGCGATTGCGCTGCACCTGCAGCGCCTTTGCGATGCCACTGCCCTTGACTTGGATATGTCCTCGGACTCCAACACCAGCTTCTCATCCCCAAGCTGGTCAGAATATGTTCGTGGGAGCATCTCTCCGCGTCCTAGCTCGGAAAACACATCCCTCTCCGAGGCGCCCCCTCCAGGAGGCATGGAGATGGTTCTCGACTTGAATATGAACACCGCAGCCAATGTGCCCAAGAAACAGAAGCCTCGCTCTCAGGCACAGAAGGAGAACTACATCAAGGCTCGGAAATACGGTGCTTGTGAAAAGCACAAGAAGCAGCACAAGCGAGTAAGTTTCCCATTCACATTGAACATTTGAGCACGCTAACGTTCGAGTAGTGCAACTGCCTGGAGAAGGCTGCTGCTCGTGCCGCTGCTAGCGATGTTCCGATGAACGCCGCACTCCAAGATAGGCCGAGGCAACCGATGCGCCAAGTGCCAATCCAGGAGGCGTGCTACTCGGACTCGCCGGGTCACGACACATTATTCAACTCATCTCAAGTGCTTCCAACAATCAAGGCGATCAGGAAACCAACAAGCAGCTCATCTAGGATCGATCCATCTATGGGACTGCCTGTGGCAGTACCAATCGCCAAGCAGATTATCAGGACGAACACTCAAAAGAGTACTCTGCCGGGACACGACATTGTTCTACTATCTGGCAAGCCAGATTCCAAGAACGTGTCGTGCCAAGACAACGTTCTACCATTGAGGAGAAGTGCTGCGAACGGTCAGGCTGCAGGACACGACATACTCCTATCTGGCAAGAACATCGCAAATCACTCATCCACGGGACACGAGATACTTTACACGCAAGAGAGGATCTCGAAGAACACAGCAAGTGGACAGCCCCACGACCCATGCAGTTCAAGTACATCTCGGCCGGTTCACGCAGCTGGAGTGCCATCTGGCAGCTCGAGCTTGCGCTGGCGCGTGTCGACCTCGTCGGCTGGTGTTGTAAGTTCAGAGAGGGCCGACGTCAAGACGACATCCTCGGCGAACCATCCAACCACCGGTGTTCGTCATACTCCAGGTCTGGATGTGCACCGAACAAGGTCCGCCCGCGCCGCAGAAATTTCTGTGGCGCCAGGTACTGCTGCTGGCAACATTGGAATGCGCCATTCCACGTCGCTCGTGTGCAACTCTGGAATCCAGGTATCCGGGGCAGATCACAGAGGGGTTTCAGAGAAACTTGCCAAGCAACTTGCAATACTCTCTGGCTTGCAGTCTGTGCCAAAGGATCTACTGGTCTCGCCAGCTCGGCGTGGGTCACCAGATCTCTTTGGAAACGGATCACGGGATAACACCGAGAATCGGCCACTGCTCATCAGTAGAAAAGGTCTCCTTGTTCCGCCCGTTGTTGAAAGTGCTGGCCGCCTGCTTTCTAGTACTGCCTTGGCATTTGCTGGTGCCTGGCAATCATCGATGTCTCTAGCTTCCGGGCTGGAGGGTATGGTTTACAAGTGTCTGTCGCTGTTTGGCCGACACATCGTGTCTACAAAGAAAAGCATATATTTGGGTGGACTGCGGAACGCTTGGCGCCTGGACTAACCGTTTGTTTTCGAATCGTCGGCTCTGTTTGTTCGGCACTGGATGCATAACTTTTGATAATTGGCTGAGCTGGCTCTGGACGATACTTGATTGCAAAGGGCATATATAGGTGATATAGTATATTGTCATATTACAATAGTCCCTCACGATTAAAAAGATTTGATTTGTATCTAATATCCACCAAATCCTGGATGTTCAAGTAATAATCTCAAGGCGCAAGTACAACTATATATGGCTTCAGAAGCAGTAACCAATGTCGTGAAGACACGGACACTTTTATAAAAACCCAAGGTACGGTACTTGGTAGATAACTAGGGTTGAGAATTCATACAGCGAGCCCTGTGCCGACTATGTCCGCTACTGGATTTACAGGCATAGCTTCCTTCTCGGAGCTCCCAATGGGTGGGCACCGATATATACGTAGGTATACAATAAAGAAAAAAAATCAAAACCAAAATCCCCCATGTCAAAGGATCATAGTTTCCGGGTAATTTCCAAAAATGAATTCAGTAGTGAACATCCCTCATATGAATTCAGGTTGCACCTTTTGCCGTCTCCACCACCTCAGCCCTAAACCTCCCTAATCCCGCCCCAACCATCCCCCGTTTTCCTTGTTCTTTTACGGTTCAAACCAACACTCGTACTTTGATTCAGCTTCAAAACTATGCATTCTCCCCTGCTACGCTTCACTGCAGTGATGGGATATTTCCTCCAGGATGACCCCGCCACTGACCCCGACACCTTCGACTACGTAAGAGACCCCAATATCCTTGTTCAAACAATCAATTGTCTGATGATCTGGAAAGGTGGAATCAAACTTCGGACTCATCGAAAAACACTACGATGAGCACCTCGGAGTGAACCAGACTGACAGCCAGTGGCGGCGTTTTGACGCCCACATTCAACGCCTGAATGCCAGCGAGACTAAAAAGCTCAAAGTACTCTTTCTTGGACGGCACGGCGAGGGTGTCCACAACGTGGCTGAGCGCAAGTATGGCACCAAGGAGTGGGATGTAAGCGACTGAGCATTTCCTCCATGGACTAACTAGACGCTAATTAGACGCCTAGGAGTACTGGTCTCTCCAAGACGGAGACGAGGACGGCAACTGGGTCGATGCTCGTCTTACTGAACAGGGCAGATGCCAGGCACAAGTTGCGCATTCAGCTTGGAAACAGCAGATCGATGCTGGTATCCCGTCACCCGAGTCCTACTACGTGAGCCCACTGAACCGGTGTCTTGAAACGGCGCAGATTACGTTCCGGGGACTTGCGATCCCTGACACGGATCCTTTTAAGCCGACCATTAAAGAGGTGTGTTTGATTTCTACTATGTAACCTACAATGTCTAACATGGCTAGCTCCTCCGCGAGACGATGGGTCAGCACACCTGTGACCGTCGCTCAACGGCTTCGGAAATCGCAGAAGAGTACCCAGAGTACCAGTTTGAAGCTGGATTCTCCGAGGAAGACAAGTTGTGGGATCCTAAGGTCCGCGAGTCAAACGAGCACCGCAACGATCGGCTTCGCGGTCTTTTGGACGATATATTTGCCCACGATGAAAGTACATACATTTCATTAACGGCTCACTCAGGTGCCATCACTAGCATCCTGGAAGTTTTGGGCCATCGCCACTTTCCCTTGGCAACTGGTGCGGTGATTCCCGTGCTTGTTTCGGTGGAAAAGGGGTCCCGTCGCGGTAGAAGTCACACACATTGTAGAGCTCGCATGACTCAGAAGTCAATTTCGAGGAATGCACCAAGTATATAACTGAAATGGCTGCTGGGTTGATAAACATTTGAATATTAAGAGGTATACAGCCGGTCTCAATGGTTTGAAATCCAAGAAATTGATTCAGTATTGTACATGAGTCGCTCTTACTCAAGAAAGATGAGAGCGACTTCTCACAAATGCAATTGTCGCCTCCAATCGGCTAATGAAAAACCACTGTCCACGCGAAAGATCTAGATATAAATAATACAAACGCCAAAGCATTGATCACCAACTGTAGTACTGGTTCTGTGCAGAGACCTTGCGATCCGGCAGTTGTGTCCAGAGCTGAGACCTGCGCTCCCGCTGGGCCTTGGCCTCACGGTCCTCCCACTCGCGGATACGAGTCTTCTCTTCCTTCAACAGGACCGAGAGACTTGTAGTAGGGGGACGCATGCGGTTGATCTGACCACGGGCACGGTGATCCATCTCATATCCATAGGGACCGCGGTTAACCCAGGCCTCTTGGATGAAGATGTCTGTGGGGTTGGCAATCTTCTGTCGCTCGCCAGTCTTGAGTATGACAGTAATGGGTTTCGATGGCTCGGAGTTCGAGGCCCCAAGGCCCATGCCGGCACGGACAATGGCAACGTTCTTTGCGTGTTCCAGGTGTTCCAGTACGTCCTTGGCGGCCTTTTTGTTGCTGAAGCGCATCTGGAGGATGGCTTCGTCGATATTCTTGCCGGCGATTTGGCGGGCCAGAGGACCCAGCTTCTTCAGGGACGTCTTGATCCAGTGAGATTTGGAAAGTGATTCGCGCTCTGTGCGCTTAATTTGGACCTTTGTCGGTACGCGGCCTCGTTTCCGGACCTCGCGGACAGCCATCTTCCTCTCCCATCGCAGCTGGGCCTTGGGGTCGGGACCCAGTCCCACTTGCAGGCGACTCAAGTCGCGGTCCTCCAACTTTCCGGATATGCCTTCTTTTTGTTGTTCCGCCGTTGGCCGGGATGGCATGGGTCCGGTTGTTGGTGTGGTGAAGTCTGATCCGAAGATGGAGGCGCCTAGACCATCTTCCTTCTTAGGGGCCGAGGGTCGGTGGGCGACTTTGTGTTTTTGGCTTGATCCTCCCGAAAACATGTTTTTCAAGGAAGAAAACAAACCAGTCGGCTTTTTGCTTTCGCCATCGTTCAAAGCGTAACGGATGGCCGTCGAGGTCAATGTTCGGCGAGGGACGAAGGAGACGGTCCGGGCAGCTAAAGGTGGGAAGTAAGTCAGTAGGGAGACCAAGCATAAGATATATGAATACAACATACCTGTCCGGACCAATTGCCCTGAGGGATAGACCATTATGGCTGTTGGGATGTTGTTGCTAGAAGTTCACGTCGGGAAAAAAGCTGAAAGTTCCCTGCGCTTGTGGTCTGTGCGGGATACCGGAGCCTGAGGCACCTTGAACTTGATCGATCAGAATAGCTTCAAGAGATGCGACTTACGACTGCACGAGGCTATAGAGCAAGAACAGACTTATCTACAGATGGAGTTGATCTCATATCTTTGAAAGTCATTTTCGTATTTCATTCTCGCGACATTATCGTTTCTTCTTCTCAACCATCTCCACAGTATCCACTAGCCCTCATCTTTCCCTCTTTCAGTTCTTCTCTCTCTTTTTCGTCTTCCCTCATCCCTCCCTTCCCTCACCAGGCCATCAGCCTGTCATTTCTATCCCTTTCCAATATCTGATATCTCTGATATTTCAGCTTGCCCTCTCGATTAAAGCGCTCTCGTTCATTCCAGGCATTCCTTTAGACTCTTAGCCACCCGCCAAAAGCAGCTGCGCAAGTGTAAATCTACGTCATTTGCAGGAACAACAACGAGTATTTGAATACGACCGGCCGATGCAGGAATGGACGTGCTGAGGTACATCAAGACTGTCGTATGATCTGGATCTCTGCTTGAAAAGCATCGGGGTATCCATTACGACATTTACCGGTATCCCATCGTTCTTCTCCAAAACTGTATCCAAACATGGACATCAACTCGCTTCTTTCGCCGGACTCAAATCCCAAGTCTGGAAACTCCACGCCCGTGTCCGGTCCTATGTCGAACAACGCACCGGCAACCTCTGCAGGGCCATCCCCCCACAAAGCTATCGAGAGAACTCGGACAGGCTCTAGACGAAAGGGCAAGACTTCTTCGCCTCTCGCACAGCAGGTGTACGCTCCTACTGGAGAATCTTCGCCAGGACCCAGCGGAGTGAATGGGACTTCTCCGACTGAAGTACCCCCAAGACAGGCATCCACGCCGGGAATGGACACTTTGGCGGATCTCGCCTCGATGCAGCACCACCAGCCACAACGTCCAACACCGACAAGCATGCTCCGGAGTACCGAGTCCTATGAGCACCAGTTATCCCCATCTACTATCCACCCACACGTCAATTCTATCACCCACAACACCCCTACCTCTCGGATGTCGTTCGAAATCGCCATGTCGGAAGGGCGCGATGGGCCCGCGAAGAGGACCTACGCCGCGACTTCGCTTGACCCGGATGCGCAACGGTCGGCGACCGAGCTTTTTCATCAAATCTCGCTCAACCCCCCACACGCATGACGCGCACGTGCAATTTATCGGATTACTGCATGCAGGATTTGTCAACCACGTCTACCCACCGAATAACCCAGATGTCCACGGTGACCCACGACGTTATGATCTGCTCAACGATTTGAAAACGGCACGCGAAGAAATGGACAAGCTTTTCGCCATGGGAGAAGATCTTTGGGCTGAATGGATTCAGGATGAAAGTATGTTAGCTCAAGATGTCGACGGGCGCATTGCTGTTCTAGAACTTTGCCAGAGATCCGTCGAAGAGGAGTTTGGCAGCACAAAACTGTGGAATATCTACGGCGAATGGGTGCTTTATCTTTACAATTCCGCTCATGGCGAAGCCAGTTCGCAGTGGACCGAAGAGGATCGCATGGTTGGGCGCGAGGTGTTCACATGGGACTCGGTCGTAGAAGTGTGGCAGCGGGGCGCAGACGCTACCAAATGGAGAATCAATAACAGCCACTTGGTCTGGGATCGCCTTTTGGACCTCTATGCTCAGGACATTGCTCGTGCACCTTCCCAAGAAAAGATCAACCATCTTCATGGACTTTACGGCCATCGTCTGCAAACTCCCCACGCCACCTGGGACCAGACCTTCCAAAAGTTTTCAAGCTTCATTTCAACTTATTACGACAGCAAGTATGAAGACATCATGTCTGAGACCGTCGCCCGCGCAGCTGAGCCAAAGGCTCTCTACAATGCACGAGAGGAATTCGAACACCGCCTGGCGAAAGCGCAAGAGTCGGGTGATCGCACTCTCGAATGGACAGTTTACTCCGAGTACATTGATTGGGAATTGACGCGCAACCGCCGGAAACGAGGAGATTTCAGCTTCGATTTGGTGAATGCCATCTACCAACGCGCCGTTCTTCATTTCCCGACCGATGTGTCGCTTTGGGAAGACTATGTCATGTTTTTGATCGGCGAATCTCTTCATCGCCGCGCCTCTACCACGACAATATCTACCCTAGACCGTGCCACGCGTCATTGCCCGTGGTCTGGAAACCTGTGGTCCCAGTATATTCTAAGCTCGGAAAGAGAGAGCCAGTCGTTCAACAAGATTTCGAGTATCAAGCACAAAGCAACTAGCACTGGACTGCTTGATGCTGGTGGTTTGGAGGAAGTCTTGAAGGTGCACGTCACCTGGTGTAGTTACCTTCGCCGACGCGCCTTTTTGTCTGACTCAACCGACGAAGATCTTGATGTCGCGGAAGTTGGCATTCGCTCCGCAATCGAAAGCGTGCAAGAACTAGGCGAAAAGAAGTACGGCCCGGCGTACCAGGGCGATCCTCTTTTCCGTCTGGAACGAATTTACATCCGTTTCCTTAGCGAAAGCGGCAGCTGGGACAGCGCGCGAGAGACCTTCAAGGGTTTAGTGGCTCGTCGTGGCAGTAGCTATGAATTCTGGCTCGCCTACTACGAATGGGAGTTGATTTGCTGGAGCAAATTTGTGCAAGGCGAGGCAACAGTCGACGCAGCGCGCCGAACCCCGAACCCAAGCTTTGCTACTGCCGTGCTCAAACAAGCGATCAAGAGAACAGACCTGGACTGGCCTGACAAGATCGTTCAGACATACGTTACACATTGCGAGGACTACGAGGACTCAGATGAGCTCCAGCTAGCCGTGATTGAGACTCGGAAAGCAATGCGAGCCGTGACTGTCCGGAGAGAAAGGGAAGCGCGAGAGGTAGCCGCAGCCGCAGCACAGCAACAGCAGCAGCAGCAGCAGCAGCAACAGCAGTGGGAGACGGCAGTGGAGGCAGTCCCTTCGCCTGAAAAGAGAAAACGCCAAGACGAAAAGGACGAGATGCCGGAAACCAAAAAGGTCTGTAACGAAGAAGTCCTGGCGGAGGCTCCCGCCCCTCCTGCACGCGATCGAGAGAATGCGACCGTTATCGTCTCGAACTTGCCCAAAGGTACCACTGAGCGCCAAATCCGCCAATTCTTCCGCCATGTAAGTTCCCCATCACTATTTCTACCGGTACAACTTAGCTGACCAAACAGATCGGTACCATCAACACTGTCAAATTGCTCCGTAGAGACGAGAAAAAGTCCGAGGTTGCGGTCATCGAGTTCGAATTCAAGGAAGACGCTCTTGCCGCTCTCACTCGTGACCAAAAGCGCTTCAACGACACTGATAACATCATCGACGTCCAAGTCGGGTCACAGACGACACTTTGGATCACCAATTACCCGCCCACTGCGGATGAGGACTTCCTCCGCAACCTTTTCAGCAAGGTAAGTGCTTCAGCCTAGCCTTTGTGACATCGCTAACTTTAGCAGTATGGTGAAGTACTCGATGTTCGCATGCCGTCTCTCAAGTTTGGCACTTCCAGACGCTTCTGCTACTTGCAGTTTGATACCTCCAGTGCTGCGCACCATGCGACGGAGCTTCATGGAATGCGATTTGAAGATGGTATGAGGCTCACTGTGAAGATATCCAACCCTGAACAAAAACTTCCCCGCAGTGGTCCCAGATACGAAGGACGAGAAATTTATGTTGCAAATATTTCCTGGGATGCCAGTGAAAAAGATGTGAAAGAACTATTCTCCAAATTCGGCGAAATCGAAAGGGTCTTGATTGAGCAAAAGATTACCGGTGGTAGTAAAGGATTCGGCTTTGTTACTTTCGCTACTAAGGACGCTGCCAAGGACGCCGTTGCAATGAATGGTCAAACGTTCAGGTCACGTCCTCTGTACGTTGAAATAGCTTCGACCGACACTCGGCGTGGAAACCAAGTCATTATCTCGAGAGTTGCAGCACACCCGGCGGACTACGGTGTCAGTGGCCTTGAAGTGCCGGTTGGTGATCATGCACAGCGCACACTTGCTTTGATGAACGTTCCCGATACCGTCAATCAAGCCCGCATCCGTGCCCTTGTCGAGCCATATGGGCGTTTAGTCGCGATCAATTTGCGCCCAGAACATCAAGGTGCTATTGTGGAATATGTCGATGTTCAGAGTGCCGGCAAAGCTACGTTGGCGCTCGAAGGGAAGGAGATCACTGCTGGACGCCCCCTTCATATCGGCACAGTTCGAGAGATGATGAATTTGCCCCCCCGAAGTCAAAACAGACCTGGGGCAATCCGTCAAGCAAGAAAACAAAACGAAGAAGACGAAGCTACAATCTACCGGGCCGATTAGACGCCCGCAGCAGCCTGGCGCTCGCAAGGGTGGTCTTGGGATGAAACGACAGATCGCACCTCCCGGTCCGACCCCATCTACCGCTAATCAGGTGAGTGAGAAAATGGACACGACCCCGGACGGCGAGAGCAAACCGAAAAAGAGCAACGATGATTTCCGCGCTATGATCCAACAAAAGCGTCCGGAATGAAGTGCCAGTGCAATGACCGTGACAATTCCTGGCGCAATTTCTTTTTTATTTCTTCTTCCTTTTTCTACGGGATGTATCCGGTTGGCGTTTTACTGTTTCCTGGTGGTCATCTTGATGCTTCCTTTTAGATCCGCATGTATTCATCCGGGTCGGTCTTTTGCGTCATGATCTCTTATTGTTTATGGCACATGCCGTCGTGTACATTATGACTGTATCTTGCTCTTAGTTCTAATGATGATGTCTGTTCCAAAGGGCTGTCTGTTGAGACATTGCCCCGATGACTTGAAAGTTGTGTGGTGATGGTATATGGTAAATTTTTTATTTTGTATTGATTCCTTATACAATATACATATTAGATATATATATATTATATGTAGGATGTAGGATGTAGGGGTGATAGATGAAGTACGCATTGACGTCAATCGGCTTGGCCTCCTTGGCCTCCTTGGCCTCCTTGACCTTGAATTGTCTGCGGGGAAAGAAATCCCCTTTTGAATCCAGTTGAGTCCAGTTGATTCATTCGGATGTTGCACAGAGCGATTTATTGTGACCAAACAATATAACCCTTTTGTTATCTCCCCTTATAACATTCATTCCCCCCTAAACTCCTTAAACTCCGCGTGACCCTCCAAGGGGAGCTGTCTCTTATCTGACCCGATTAACCCACCCCGTCTAGTACTTCCTATCCCTTCCCTTGCCCGCATCATTTCTATTTCCTGTGTCTTGCTTGGCGTCTATTGACACTTCTCAAACTCTTCACTGCTCTACACTCGATGTGCAGGGCTGGCACCAAGCATCGTGAACATCCCACGCCATCCCATCCTCTGCAGCGATGGACTTCCACCTAGTGCCTCGCGGTACCGATCGGAACTACACAGGATTCCTCACAAAGACGATAATCTATATTGGGACACTAGTGATATTTTTGGCCTGTAGGCAGCTCTCATCTCTCTGCCCTCAGCTAGGCATCTGCATTGACTAACAAAATCTCCCAGCATTTGGCTTGACAGTATCCTCGATCGTCATTCCAAGATGGGTCAGCTACCATAGCGAAAAGGTACAACGTTCATCTCCACCCACCAACAAGCTCCCACTAACACTATGGATCTATAGCCCGATAACCATTACTCATACGGCCTCCACCGCCGCTGCTCCTCCCTCACCGATACCTGCGAGAGCTTCCCACAACGCGATGACTGTCATGGCGGAGACCGGTACTTCTGCTCCATGTGGCGCTCCGTAGGGTTCTTGATCTCCTTTGCCGTCGTTCTGCAGGGTATAAGCATAGTCACCTACCTCGTCATCCTGAGTGGCGGGAAACGGCTGCGCGAAAATGGGTGGAGTGTCCTTAGTTTGATGGTTGGTCTGTCTGCCATTGTGCAAGCAGGTGGCATGTCGATAGTGGTGGGTTGATAATCATTATTCCTATATTTGGGTCCCACGATGAATTGTCCTAATGATTTGGCTTACAGGCATATCTATTCGATAACGAGGACCGGTTCTTCGTCGGCTGGAAACTTGACCAGTCCTGGATCCTTTGCACTATTAGCTGTTGTTTGAGTGTTTTCTGCGCAGGCGTCGTTATTGTCGCTGCTAAGGTCCTACCATCAGAGGGTGGGTATGAGTTGATTCCTGACCATGATGAGTTTCAAGTCACTTGATAGCGCTCTGTGTAGCTTTCATGGCACCTGAACGAATCACGCGTCACGCAAACAGGGGAAGGAGACCTATCCAGGTACCATTGGTCCTTCACGACTTCTCATAATTCTACTATTTCAGTCCTTGCAGATTGTTGACGCTTTTCTTATCTTTCGATTTCGTGCTTCGGCGTTGGGGCTGTATACATTTTTTATTCTTCCTGGTAGGAACAACTAATATGGATAACGATTTGAATAAAATATCTCTTTGTGGGTTTGTGTATCTACAGCCAAGTTCAGTTTATCCAGTTCGAATCATATCTTCGTGAATCGTCTTTGTGACCTTACACAAACACCACCAGTGATAACCTCATCTCAAGATAGGTAGGAAAATGCAATGTGACGTAGAAAGAAGCTTCATCATTCATCCCATACAGTACATTCCCTCCGATAGGCTGAGTCGACCTACCAGAGAATTTCTTTCCCATTCAATCCCTCAACCCCCGGAATCTGTGACCGCAGCGCCTGACCATAGTCACCCCCGTTCGGTGTGCGAAGCAGAGTATGAATGTGGAATTTCTTCGGTTCCTCATTATTCAAAAACACCCCGGAATGATGATCAAACTCGACAAGAATCACCGGATTCTGAATACGGTAATAGAATGGGTCCTCATCCCCATACCCTCCAATCCAACAAAAGTACGTCTCCGCCTCATACGCACGCACCTGATCAATCTTCATAGCCCGCGATTTAACCGGCAGATAAAGCAAATATTGCTCCAGGATGTCATACATAAGCCGTTTCTGCGCGGCAGTAAAAGTCGACGCGAGAATCCCCTCATACGGCACCTCCCGATTATCACGGTACGCACCGCACAGATGGCGCTGGTCATCCTTATTCCAGCGACCGGGCGGCATGGCCGGATCCTTCATATGGACGAAGACACGAGCGGAAGCCTGAAGCTCCGTCGAGAGCGATTGCATCAACTGCAACCCGAGTCTCTCTTCGATCTGCATGATGCGCGTGCCGGCGTGCGGGCCGGCGTCGACCTCGTTCGGCTCTGCGCCTGTGAACCACGGCGACGCGATGATCTGTCCCTTGTACAAGAAGATGTTCAGGCAGAGATGGTGGCCGTAGAATGACCAGCCCCAGGGTCGGGTTGTTGATGGGCGGCCGAAGAGGACGAAGTTGTAGGAGAATTCGTTCATCACTGCTGGGGACTTGACTAGCTCGCCGAGGAAGTGGTTGATGCGCATTGCGCTCACGGCTTTTTTGTAGCCTTCTGGTGAGAGGGTTGTTTTGAGGACGGTCATTACTGCGTCCCGGGTCTCGATGTTGACTTCGTCGAGTCGGATGCCCTTGTTCGCGAGTAGGAACTCCGGATTCGACCATGTGCGCCATTGCGGGGAGTCGATGTGGTAGTTGATGGCTTCTTTTTGCTTCTCGTCTAGCAGGTCGGTTACAGCTTCTGTTGCTTCTACGATTTGTTGAATTGGGACGTCTTCTTCTTGTATTGTGAATAGACCCGGGCGGACGTTTCCTATACATGTTAGAAGCATTCTACTAGTATCCTTTTCGGTTTGGTTCATACCATCGGTGGTCACGCCTTTGAAGGGTTCTTGTAATAGCTCTAACCAATGCATATATAGTGCATGCAGCCAGGGTGGCTGATGCCCCGTCTTGAATTCGTGTGCGTACTCGTGCGCATCCTGCTGGCACATCCCCTGGAAGCGTGGGAGGCTGAGGTCAGGCAGGTACTGACGATACTCGCCTGTGGGCTTTTCCAATGTATTGGCCATAGTATAGAATGATTATAATAAAATAAATCAAAAAGAGAGAAGAAGAAGTGTGCAAGTGGTATGTTATTGAATGATTTTATATCAAGTCAACCCGAGACCCCACACCCGCCATCCCCACAAGCGTGGGGATGGGAAATTCCTTATCCGCTCGGGGCATCCGATCAGAACAGAAACCTTGAAAGATATCGATCATTTTGGTTTCATCTCAAGATCAGGGAATATCTGCTGCACGTCGATTATCAAAAGAGCAGTCTTAGCCGGATCAATGACGATGTTGTTCGCTGAACTGAGTGAACAATGTTTGCGCATCTGATTCGATGTTGAACATTTCATACACATCAACGCCGACACCCTCATTATCTGTGGCCGCAATTGGCACTGAGGTAGTTCATCCGTCCCTTGGGTTTGACTTAACAATCATTTTAATAAAGCATTCAAGACTTCTGGAAGCATTACCAGCCCTGCTGAGTTTAGCAATGTCATTGGGTTGAAGCCTGCTCGAGGTCTTATTGCAAACGATGGCACTATTCCTATCTCTGTCCGACAGGATATCATCGGAACTATCACACGCAATGTCAAAGACGCCGCATATCTTCTAAGTGCAATGGCTGGTCGGAGCGAGCACGACGAGATGACCTGGAATATTCCACAGGACCAAGCATCAGATTATACTGAATTTTGCAAAGGAACTGACCTGAGTGGAATTAGTATCGGTATCCCTAGGAACACTTTTGAGGCGAATAAGGATTCTCCAGTTGGCGGTGCATTTGAGATTGCCTTGCAATCTTTGAGTTCTGCTGGTGCAACGATAGTTGATAATGCGGACTTCCCGGCTGCTGAGGAATTCACGAAGCTGAACGAACAAGTTAAGGGTATCGTTCGATCATCGGAGCTCCGAAGGGACTTCTCCCGGTATATACAAACACTCGAAACAAACCCCAACAGTATCGGCTCTACGGAAGATCTTATTGAGTTTACCAAAACACACCCGGAAGAGGAGTATCCAGAGAGAGATATCGGCAAGTTTCTATGGACTCAAGCCGAGGGGATTGACGTGGACAGCGACAAGTATACTGAAATGGTACAGCAAGAGCGTTACTTTGGGGGATCAGGTGGTATTCTAGGAGCTATGGAGAAGTACCACGTCGATCTTTTCGTCGTTCCATCATACTGGGGTATTGCAAATGATCTTGCGGCAAAGATAGGGTCCCCTGTGATTTCCATTCCACTAGGATACTTTCCCGAAGGCACTCCTGTTGAGCTTGACCAAGGGCTAGTCGTTCAGGCGCCTGGAATGCCGTAAGAACGTCCCATACCACTTTATTGATTGGTTGTTCCTGCTAACTGAGGCCAAGATTTGCTTTGACTCTTCTTACCAAGGCATTCTCAGATGGAGTTCTCCTTGAGGTGGCTTATGCGTTCGAACAACTGAACTCCGTTCGCAACCGTGAACCAGCGCCGATCAAACTTCCTCTAACAGAGTTGAGAGATGTCCAATATGAGGTTGGGAAGATATAGTCGCTCTCATTTGATTGAGCAATTAGTGTAACTACAAACAGTGCGTTAGTCGATATGTTCTTTCTTTGTTCAAGTTGACCTTATGAAATATATTCCTAAATCAGAAGTAAGGTAAGGTTCAACTAATAAAAGCAGACATGTACAACATATATTCTAAGCGAAATATGGAGATATCAAAATTTTAAGAATGAAAACGCTTCCCGCAAGCCAAAAGAGAATAGTTGTCCCTCGTATACTGTATAGTCTCTGCCTCTTTCATCCAAAGGGTATGTGCATGATATGGTAGCATCCAGTGCATTCACCATGAAAGGACGAAAAGGATACTGAATCAACACGAGCAGATCAACCAAATAAGATCCAAAAGAGATAGAAAATAAACACAAGGAAAGAAAATCCCCGAAGATGAAGCCACAACCAGGTAGCCACCATATCCCATATCCCATATCCCATATCACATATCACATATATCTCATGAACCAAAACCCAAAACTCCTTCCAACATATAAACCGCAGTCGAATTCCTTTACCAGGAGTAATCATCCCCCACTTAGTCCAAGCGGTGGAAAATCACACCCAAACCGTCGGACTTGCCATGAGATATATCCAACCCCCGCCCTCGGTGTATCTGATATCGATATTCCTCGCACGTAAACCAAAGTCACATATCACAGATCACAGATCACAGATCATGGATTTCGTGGCTTATTCATATTGCTATCAATCCGGCCACAGCTCGTACTATCCCGACCATCCCCATATTTTGCATACGAACGAGCAACGTTCGGATCGATATGTGAAGGATGCGAACCAGACGAGCTGCGACTTAGAGAGCCGGGGGAAGACGGTGTCGAGGATCCCGGTGTTTCTGCAGATGCAGCTGTGGGGTTCGCCGTTGCTCTGGCTGCGGCTGCTGCAGCTGCGGGGTTGCAGTGTGCACAGACGAAGATGTTGAAGCCGCGACCGTTGCAGCTGAGGCAGATTGCTCCTCTGGGAAGGGGGTTAGCATTGCCTGTTGAGGGGGCTATAATGGATATATCTTGGAGCTGGTGTATGTGTATATAGTTACCTCGGGGCATTGCCTGCGCAACCTTTGCATGTCACTACCGTCCGTCCTCCGATGCAGGATATATGCTCCGGGTCAAGGTTCATCATGGACTGGGTGGAACTGGCCATTGTAATGGATGTTGGAGGTATAGGAAAGGGAAATATCAGAAGGTAAAGGGTGTATGTAGTAGATGTGGAAAATGAAGTAGTATGGTCCAAATCCACCTCATATAAAGTCCAGGTGGCTTTGTGCTATTCTTCCTGTTGGTTCTTTCTCGTAGAGGAAAACTGATCAATAAAAGAATAGCCAGTATATTGTGAGAGTCTTGAAAAAGTAGTTGGAAACAAAGGAAGACAATAGTTCCAAAGTATAGACGGAGAAAACCACGGATTTCTTATACAAGACGAAATTAATCAGTGCCACCAAGTTCCCGAGAGTTTCCAAGTGTCACATATGATATGCACCACGGAGCGTGGAATTGATGACGGGAATCAGGTTTGAGTCCATGGGGATGATCAGCAGGACAAGTAAGAGGGATGGTGATAGGACAGTTCAGGTAATGTACGTGGGAGATTTCATTTACACACTTGGCTATTTCAATCGAATCCTACGGTGATTCCCCCAAAAAATAAATAAAATAAAATAAAATAACTAGATCCCAACATGAGAGGGGGAAACGGCACAGAAACCGTTCTGGACTTAGCTGAGCTGTCAGACCCCCGCTGCCCAGGTGCTTGTGCCTGTCAAGCTAAGGTACGGAAATGCAGGGTTTATGAAACAGGAGCTGGTGGGGGATTCTGGTGTTTCTCGATCCATACAACTGGGCCTACGCCAGTTCATACATTTTTACAAAGGGTTCATTCGCTCGACATTCGGTGGGAGAACAGTGAAACTACAATACCACCAGATTGGCAAATCATAAGTTGATCTAGTGTTATACAGATAAGTCGTTCATGTGCAGCGGAAAAGATGTCCCAGGAGCATGGCCGCCATTTTGTGTCACAAACCTTGACCGCAAGACTTGGTATATACCATTATCCTCGTGGGTCAGGACGGTTGAAATGGCCACGAGTATAAGACATGAAAATTCCAACCACGGATAGCTGCATTTAACCATGCAACCATGATTTGATCTCCGAGATGATATATAGATGATAGGGGCCATACTGGCTGAGATTCTTTTCGAGGATTTAGTCCCCATGGTGGGATTCCGTCGTCAGCTCTTGTCGTATTTTCCTTGTGTCGAGAGGATCTTTCCATCTCAGCCAAATAGAGTAAAGTACCATGCATGGAAGTTTCAATTGACAGCTAGATGGTCACCAGCTCAGTTCGCTTAACATATACCGAATCAGGAACGGTATTCAAGGGCTTCTACGGAGTACACTCTCAAAGTATATCTGCCGTATCTGCCGTATCTGCTGTGAGCGATGAGAAAAACGCACGGTGACGATGTCGTGCAGGGATATCCAATCGACGTACTAATCTCCCATAATCCACATATCACATTCCAGCCTTCGAAGATAATCCTTTAGAAGCACAATCTCCGATGAGTACCGGAGGCTGCGGATGCATCTGACAAGCACATGTGGTGCCGACATAAAGAAATCCGAAAACAAAACAAAAAAAAAAAAAAGAAGCTGCAGCTGTAATTGAGGTGAAAAGAAAGCCCTGTGAGAGGTATGAGCTACCAATAGGCAGAAAGAAGGAGAAATCAAAATTTGGCCTCGCAGCCAATCGCATGAGTTCATAGGCTACAAGCCCGAAGCGCCGTGGATGTGACACTTAGCCTCAAGCAGGTAACCGTGGAGGGGTGCGGCTGCAAGGACAGGGGGAGGAGAAAAAACTCGAAACTCCCCCCATCCCCCCTTTAACATTCTCATCTCAACATTACAAGGATTCCTTGCAGCCGTTTTTGACTTTGCCTCGAATTCATTGTATGATCTGACCTGACGCGCTTCCGCAGATTGGTCACATGCAGAATCAAATCCTGTGGAAATGACAGAATCCATGAACAGCTCGAAATCAATCCACTCATCTTCGGCGTTTGCATGGATGCAGTCTGCCATCAGTTATGAGATCGATGTAACCCGAATACGACTTCAAGTACGGAGTAGAAGCAACGGGTATGCGCGTCATTGGGCAGGACTGTGGATTCGTATACTAAAGATATCAGCCTCCGATTCATCATACTGTTATGGATCCAAGATAGCCCAGCTACTTCAAACTCCCTGAGCTCGTTCAACCAGTTCGCTGTTGGCAGTAGACATGCAGGCAGCCACCTCCAATCACACGCTAGTCCAGGATTCGAAGTCGAGGATTTGAATTCGGGCTGGAGTCGAGGCTTCGCATGAGCGGCAAGTTGCATCAATCATTACAACGGAGAAGTTTCCATCGATGTCTCAAAAGGGCTATCTGAGACTTTCGAGGGTCGTCCTGGAACCAGAACGTTTGTAAACCAATTAGTGTCACGATTGAACCCCGAGGATGCCGGGAAAAAGAAAGGAAAGAAAAGAAAAAAGAAATTATGAGGTTGCACGTAAATGGAAAAAGAGCAACTCCAATTGCAAGTCAGCTGATATGAACCTATGAGATACCTGCAGCCCGGTTCCCATTGTCACTGCGGTCGTCTTTTTTTCAATGTCCTGTGGGAATGGAATGTTCCAATCCATTTTTATGTTGTAAATGAGATGGCCATCTTTTCTTTTCCTTTTCTTTTCCTATTGGGATACGGGATATGTTGTATAGGCAAGTATAAAAAGTCAAGCACTGTAGAATATCAGATACTATTCGAAACTCGGCACTTAATAGATCCCCCTGAAGCATAAAATGAACTCAACAAGCTAGACAAGTGCTGACTTTGAGCGACAGTGGAATGATATCATGGTGCATTTCTAAACGAGGCCACTCAAGACCAAAAATGGTACCTGACAGGCACGAAAAGGCTGTAGCCTTAGAGACCACAAGCTCCACAGTTGGTTCTTTAAGATTACCTGATGCGTGGACAAAAGTAAAGGATTAAAGGATTTCATTATCCATTACGATCTGCATAGCTATCACATGGGAAAAATAATAAAGCGCTACGTGGCGTTCCATCCTCGAGTCACCGTATGTGACCCTATGGTATAGCCACGGGAAACGGGAAAAAGCAAAGAGATAAGGGCAGAAACAAATTATCCAGCTAATAAAACGCCCACTAGTGGCAGCTTCCATAACCATACCGCGGTGCTCACGTGAGGATCCCGCGTGCTTGCCCATGGAGCCACGACATAAAAACAGCAGGGGGAGAGAGGGGGGAGAAGAACAAACAAACAAACACCTTGATCCATCCTTCCACCCAAAGCCAGGACGCCTGGGTAACCCCGAGATCATAAAATCGTTGGAATCACGCCGAACTCATGTGTCGGCGTTAAATCATAAAATATGGAAAAAGCGGAGAGTAAAAGCAACCGAACCAGGAAACTAAGTAATTTCAATCACTGGAAGTATTCATTGGGCAAGGCTGCTAGCATAGCAATAGTTCCCAGACCACCCAGCAGAGCGCTGACGACAGCTGTGGTGGCGTGGCTTGCCAAGGACTTTGAGGCTGGGTGATTAGACTTGATTCGCTTTGCCGGGCGCTCATTCTCTGCATTTCCGTTCTCAGCAAATGCAGAGACATTCTCAGCAAGTGCAGAGGTGATCGCATCCTTGGCTTCGGAGGGAATAGTGTCGGGGTTGAGATCTGGCTGACTAGCTGGCTCTACAGGCAGCCGCTGAGCATCTTGAGAAAGACTGGGTTCAGGAGGCGACGATTGCATCTCTGTTGCAGTACGCTTCAAGTTGGATGTTCTGGACGTTGCCAGGTGAGGCACAGAGGCATCCTCCACGGAAGCACTGGTCGAGAACGGTCCATCATGATAGCGATTCTCGAATTCATGGGACAAGGACGGTACCCCAACAGTGCTCTCAATCTTTCGTTGCATTGGAGGGTATTTGTTTTCACATGATCTTGGCAGTTCACCAGAAACAGCGTATGTCGGGAACCGAGCACCTGGGTTTGTCATACCAAGGGCAGTCTGTGTCATCAATGGGTTGCTCTCGATCCGTGCGGGGTTCACTGACTGACCCCCAAGAGCCTCCTGGTACAATGATCGTGTGTCAGTCTCTTCGGGTAGATGCTTGGACACCTCGACGGCATCAGTGTGGTCGGCGTCCCCAGAGGAACGATCAGAGTCGTTTTCAGATTCATCGGAGGCCTCATTATCTTCCTCCAAGTCCTCGGCATCTTCTTCCTCTCCGTCATCTTCGTCAAAGTCTTGTACCGACACCTCATAGTCGGCTCCATAGTCGGCTCCATGAATCGATTCGTTGTCGTACGTCTCATACGGATATACGCCGTAGTCCTCTGACATTGAATCACTGAGACCATCTAACTCAGACACATATCCGTCACTGCGCTGGGCTTCTTCGTCTGAATCGAGGGACTCGTCATCAGTGAGCATATGTCGATTGTTAAATGTCGGATCCCAGTAAGGCATCGCCTCGCACCATTGATCTCCGACCATTTGGGGCTCCCAGTTCCTTATGATCCAGCATTTGTGGTCGTAATCATCGTCTTCATGCACGAGCGCCTGCTTCACTTCCTCGCTGAGGAGCTCTTCTGGCTTCTCAACGATCCACCACCAATTGTTCATATCCTCGCCGTCATCGTCATCGCAGATGATCCAATACCTTCGCTTATCGACTGACCAGTACCTAAGGAGGCTACCGGGCATACGATGGAATGAGGTGTCTGATTCTTCGGAGTCATGCTCCCAATGGACTTCTGTCCCAATGCAAGGCTTGAAGGTAATGTCGTCTCCTAGCCAGTAAGAATCTTTGGAAAGAGAACAACGGCGCGCGGCGTGAATAATGCGTCTTTCATGATCAACGTCGGGTATCATATTAGATTCACCCCAAGCCATGTCTGCCAGGCGCATGAACATCGGCCGCATAATGGTCCAATCGCTGTATTGGTCTTCCGGTACTTTCTGGTAACAGGTTGCAGGGAAAATATCTGCCTCGTCTGTTGGCTGAGCAGATGGAGGTTCGGTAGAGGCCCGCTCCGCGGTAGATGGCTTATCGTCAGAGGGCGGTTTAGTATCAGACAGCAGACTAGGAAGATCTGGGACTAGTGGTGTAGGACCGGGTACAGCCTTTGTGATAGACTCCTCGGTAGAAGAGGAACCACCCCAATGGAGCTCCGGCTCGTCCTTTGCATGTTCGTCGCCTTGGACACTCGGAACAGGAGAGACAGGAGATGTATCCGCAGGCTGCAGAACAGTAGTTTCGCAAGGTCGGGCAGCCGACTCTTTAGAGGTGTTATCACTGGGGATATCGGCAGCTTCGACATCGCTATCGTCCTCGGGGACAGAGAAACTGTTGGTTGACGGACTTGGATCCAATTTGATGGAAATGTCATCATCTGGAATGGCCACATGCTGGGGTTTGAGCCACTGAACCTTGAACCGGACTTCGATGGCCTCAAACACCTCTGTACCTAGTTAGTGTCGGTATTATTAGGCTGAGATCGACATCACTTACCCTGACCACGGTCGACGTCGACACCAAATCGGATGATATCCCCATTGGACAGCGGGGTATCCGCATCTGTCACCAGTTTGATATCATTCAAGTATGTTCCGTGCGTTGAGCCACAGTCGGTAATGAAAACCATCTGTCAAAGATGTCAGCGAGGCTGTATGGTCGGATTTGGAGGTTGGAGCTAACCTTATGGTCCGTCGGAATGTTAAGAAAGGCATGGTCACGAGACATCACCCGGGACTCAAACCAAGCGTTCTCTGGCGCGGGACTCCGTTTTCGAGTCTCACGCTTCGAGGCACGTCCGATGGCCACGGTCTTATCATTGTCGGTGATGGTGAGGGTACGCAGAGGATGGGTGTCTTCGAAGAGGGGGATAAGCGTCACAGTGGCTGTGAATTCGAGTTGTCAGTTGAAGCCAGGTGACTGTTGAGTGATCCGAGTACTTACCGCGTGGGTCCGACATGGCCAAAGGATGAATGATGGTACTGTGGAGGATCTGGAAAGTAGAAATAGGAAGCTGTTTGCTTCTAGACGATGGTCAGACTGAGAGATAGAATGCTATATGTGATAGGAGAGAACATGATAGCAAGGTAGAACTAATAACAAAGCATGGGAGGATGAAGGGTAAGGGTGGGGAGGAGGGGCAGGAGGTTAAGGGAGTTGGAGACAAAGGCAGCTTACCTGGGTGTTTCCAGGCTGCAACGCGATCACATGGATCAGTTGAGACAGCCGGGAGATAGCAGATGTATTGTAGAAAAAGTAGTTTGCAAGCAGAACAACTCAGAGCAGCAGATACGAAAAGTTGTTCCTAAGCACAGAAGGTGTGGAAGGGAAAGGGAAGGAAGAGGGGTAGATTCATGAATCAGGTTGAAGTTAGGTTCACCGCTGACAAGGCGGTCGTTTGGGGATGGCCAGGGTGGTAAACCCCTTTGAAATATAAATCAACTTAGACCTCAGTTACTGGTAAACCTATTCAAATTTCCAGAGTGTCAGAATTCAACAAGAAACTAAGAAGTAAAGTATCCGGAAGCTCAGGGACAATGAGGTATGTATGAGAAGTGATAGTATAAGATAAGCAAATGACGCCGTTGGGCTTATTTCAACACGCATATACCCTGGCTCAACGGGACTTCCCTACTGGATATAGACCATCGAAATAGAAATAGTATATATCTATATATCAACTTACTTATTGAACCTTTTGATGATTCAGTTCCTTTCTTCTTTCGACTTGTCAAGTATTAAAATCAAAACAGAGTCCGGAGATGCCGATAAGGGGTGGGGTCAGCTGATGTGGATACTCACGTCATGGGTCATCTGCACATGGAGTACTATAATGCTACTACTACATACTACTAGTTAACTACTAGTAGTTAGTTAACTAGTTAAGGGGAACTATATTTAGTTATACTCTACTTGCATAAATAGCAATAACAACCTTGGAAAAGTAAGCTAATCTGGTGTTAATGAGCACTCTCATTTTCCTCTATGGTACACAAATTACTACATGGTCAAACCCCAATGCACTTACCCGGGCTCGGTTTGCCGTCAAACGGCCCATCCCATCCCGAGTCTTATCTCAGACAGACCCAGTACCAAAACAAAAAGAAAAGAAAAGAAGGCGGACGGGGAATATGTCAACCGATAGTAAATACATGCGGAGAGAATAGTGGACCGGGGATCCAAAGATACCAAAACCGGAGGAGAAAAAGGCTTAGACAAAAAAAGTACCCAAACCGGGGCAAAAGAAAGAAGCGAAGGAGCGAAGGACTAAGATGATCCGCTGACTTTCTTACATGCCAGGAGCACCACCGTTCATGGCACCCATGGTGTTCAGGCGGGCAGCCAGCTGGGGGTATTTTTCCTGAACCTCCAACTGGGTGCGGGTAGCCTCGGCATAGGAGATGGCATTGATGATCTCAGCCTCGGTGCGAGCCAGCTCAGCAGCGCGCTCGAAGTACTTGAGAGCCTGGGAGACCTTGCCCTGCTGGAGAAGAAGCTGGGCCATGGTTCCGACAGCAATATCGCACTCGGGATCAATGATCAGAGCCTTCTGGCAGAGGTTCTCAGCCTCCTGGAAGTCGTGCTTCCACTGGAACAAGGCAAGAGCCTTGTTGATCAAAGGCAGGACGTTGATACCCATGGGCTTGCTCTGCTTCTCCATCTCAACAGCCTTGTCAAACTTCTCAATAGCCTCGGAGTAGTTCTGCTGGTCAAGCAGAAGCTCGCCGTAGTAGTTGTATACATCGGGGACTTCCTCAAAGTTCTTTACTGTCCGGCGGAAAGTGGCCATCGCTGAGGCGACGGAACCCATCTTGTATTGTGTCACACCAAGTTGGATGTGGGAGTAAATGAACGACCGGTCGAGGTCGATCGACTTCTGGTAGTCCTTAGCGGCCTCGGCAAGCTCGGTCAGGATGAAGTGCAGCTGGGCACGGTGGTAGTAGATATCGGGGTCGTCCTTGTTGTGGGTAATGGCAAGCTCGAAGTCATCGGCCGCAGCGTCCTTGTTACCAAGCTCCAAGTGCAAGCTGGCGCGCTTGATATAGCTCTGAACCAGAGAAGGCGAAAGCTCAACACTCTTGTCCAGATCGACCAAAGCGCCAGTGGCATTACCGCCGAGGTAGGTGAAGGTAGCTCGCATGTTGAGGGCCAATCCTTCAAATTCGCCGAGCTCGCCGAGCTCAAGTGCCTTTTCGAAAGCGGCGGCAGCCTCTTCGTAGCCATCGGCAGTCTTCTTGCCCATAGCGATGAGACCCTTACGCAGCTGGCCTAAACCGGACTCATCGCTCAGCTCAACCGACTCCTCCAATCCCTCGGGCAGAACCTGGGGGCGGAAGCTCTGGAGGTAGTTGGAGACAAAAGTGGCACTAGGCAACTTCTTGGTGCGCGCCTCCAGAATAGCCTGGCTCTTCTTCTCGGCAACCTTCTTCAGCAGCCGTTCGAGTGAGTTGCGGCTCACGTCGTTGGAGAAGGCATCAATGATGCAGCTGGCTGTGAAGTCGAGAAGAGCCTCGCTGTACTTTTCGAGGTGCTCGTAGGCAATGGCTCTTCGGTTGAGGGCCTTGACGTATTCGCTGTCCATGGCGAGAGCGGCGCTGGTGTCCTCGACGACCTTCTCCCAGTTGGATTGGACGTTGTAGCAGGCGGCACGGTTGGAGTAGAATACGGGATCGGGCTTGCAGATAATGGCCTTGCCGTACAACTCAATTGCGTTGGGGTAGTCCTTGATTCCGTAGGCCTTGTTACCAGCAGCCTTCAACTTGGCCGCATAGGCGTTCCGGGTCTTAACTTGTCAGCAAAAGTGTGAGAAAGAAGATTGTTTGACATACCTCTTCGGACAGCTCTCCAATAGTTGCTTCATCCACTTCGGGAAGCTCATCAGTGGGCTCCTCTGCCTTTTTAGGGGTCTCTGAAACCTTGTCAGTCATCTGACAACCGTGTTTAAACAAGAGCACATACCATCCTTCACTGGTGCAGCCTTTTCTTCCTCAGCCTTCTTCTTTTCCTTCCGTCGCTGGTTCTTGCTCTTCTTGGGTGCTGAGGGGGTGGATTTGCTAGAATCGTTCAGGTAGTAGACGACACCCGCGCCGGTCACGACAACGGCAACGCCGGCAATGGTGTAGACAACGGCCTTGTTGTCTGAGACCCAGTTAGTGATGCGATCCCAAACCGATGCCGATGATGATTCGGTCAGCTTTGATGTATCAATCACCACATTTTGGGCGGGCGTAGGTAACGGCAATTCGTTCGACATGATGTGTAAAGGAACCAGGCAAAGGGAGCGACGCAGCTAGTTCTTTGAATGTATCAGATGTCAGTATTCAATCGTGAAGTCAGGCGCAAATAGGCTGAGATGGAAGACAAGGGATGCACTAACCAGACCTCGACAGAAGGAGTTAGAGATGGGGAAGTTCGGGAATGATGAAGCTCAGAGGAAAAGTCAAGGGTTCCGCTGGCCGGACCGGCCAATCATGCGCCATACGCCGGTAACACTCAAGTTCTCCACAACGCATGCCCGGATTGAACAACAGAGCTGGCTCATCGGGTCTTTTATATTCTTCCCCCTTCTCTTCTTCAAATTCCGTCCGAAGCAACATCGCTTGATTCATCTACTATCCGACAACACTGACTTGGTGACTACAGCAACGACCATAAGCCATTGACTTTCGCAAAAATGACCGCAAGCGCACAATCTTTCGAGATCTTTTCTTCCCTTCGCTTTGACCCGGGCCTTTCAGACGCAGCCTGTCGCCATGCATCGAGCTATCCAGATCCTCACAAATCCCCCTACTACCTCCTCGCCTACCATCAAGCCCGGCTGATAGCTGCTGCGGCTAATTTCCAATGGAACGATGCTCTAAACTGGCTGCAACAAGACTTGCAAAGCTTCGAGGAGTTCCTCGACGCGTCAATTCCGGACCGAAGCAAAGCGTGGAGGCTTCGAATTGTAGTGAACAACACAGGGAAAGCCAGAGTTGAGGCGAACCCAACAGCAAGCATTGATCTAATGAGTTTGTTCATTCCCTCTTTACATACAAACCCAAGCCTGCAGATATGGCGCGTCTATGTCGATGCCCAATCAACAACACCTTCCGTCTTCACTACACATAAAACCACTGCGCGTGATGAATATACGTCTGCGCGGCTGAGAGCGGGGATTAATTCGCCGACAGACCTTGCGGAAGTACTGGTTGTGAACCCGAATGGCGAGGTTATGGAAGGCAGCATCACTACGCCGTACTTCTTACGGGACCATATGTGGATCACTCCCCCGCTGAGCAGTGGCGGTAATGCGGGTACAACACGGAGGTATGCGTTATCTCAGGGTTTCTGTCTAGAACACACCATATCCCGAGATGAACTTGTGGATGGCGAGTTGTGTTGGTTGAGCAACGGCGTAAGGGGTTTCATTCAAGGCCAGGTCATAGCCAAGTAATAAACCCCATACTACATGGCATTCACCTACGTTGTATGCACCTACTTCAATAGGGATATATGTGAACTAGTCGATGTTTGAATGGTATTGGTAAATTGATGAAAAGGCTATGAAATCGTACGTATTTTTTTTCCGCTCCAGAAAATGCCCCCTTACCCATCTAGGTCTATTTCTTGGCCTTCTGGACCACCACTGGGTTGGGATTCCCCTTCCACTCAAGAGAGCGAGGACGCATGTACTCGGCCATGATCTCATCCGTAACCTGTGCCCTGCGCTCCTGGAATCCTTGGACATAAACCTGGAGCTCAGCGATACACTTCTGCTTGATCTCGCCGGTCATCATCTTTCCAGCCTCATAATCGGTACGGATGCGCTCCAGTTCCTCGTCATCCTCGAGGAAGAACGTCAAGTACTGGAATGGGATATCGTCCTTAGTGTTGCCGCCCAGCTCGCGCTGCAATTCGGCGGTGTCCTGGCCACCTGAGAAAGCGTGCTTGTTGATCTTGTTCTTGATCTTGTTAGGCGTGTCGTTCATGAAAATGGCGGAACTGTCGATACTGGCGGACATCTTGGATCCAGGACCTTGAAGGGCGGGAAGGAAGATGGAGTGGATGAGAGAGGGCTTCTTATACTTCATCTTCTCCGCATGTTCGCGGCACTGGCGGAAGTAGGGGTCTTGGTCAATGGCGCATGGAATCAAGCAAGGAATCGATGCCACCTTCTTCGTCTCGGTACCGAAGATGTGGGGGAAACTGGTAGAGAAGGCTGCAGCAGACTGGGTGGCACAGAAGTGGAACTCGCCAATGTTGTTGCTGTCGTTAAACCCGAATGTGCCCTTGACCTGGTTGATTGTAATTCTCTTCGCCATCCGGCACATGTTCTCGTAGAAAGCACCACCAATAAATTGGAAATCACTGAAGATAAATGTCTTCTTCATATCGAATCCAACAGCAATGATATCCTTGGCGTTTGCTTTTGTGTATCGCTTGGCGTCCTCAATCTCGATCTTCTGAGAGTGCATAAACTTCTCATCGTCGGTCATCATGATAACGAGGGGAACATCAAAGACATCCTGGAGCCATCTACGATTGAATCAGTTTCCGATATCTACCCAGGTGGTTATCCGAGACTAAACATACTTGGTGAACTCGAACGGCACAGTGTGTCCAACGTGCATGCTGTCGCTACTCGGCCCACGGCCAGTGTAGAGGAAAAATGGCTCGCCCTTCTCGTGCTTATCCAAAATCTTCGACAGGTCGCGGTGACTGAACACAATACTCCGGCGCATGAAACGGTGTGGCCGATGACCAGTCACTTTCTCAAAGCGCTCCAATAGAGCTGCATTGATGGGTGTGGCTCCAAACTCCCTCGTGAGCTTCTCATAGTCGACTGGCAACAGCTTGCCAGATTCATCAACTCCACCGGAAACATCGAAGGGCGTCACGATCTGGCCAACGGCCTTGCTGTCTGGGGTTTTCTCGTCGATGCTCAACGAGCTGAGCGCCGGAGGCTGGGTTGTTTCGTTGGCCATGGTTTTTTTTTTTTCTTCGTCTGGTGGAAATTGGTTAGTTCTAGGTCTTCAATTGCAGCAGTCTAAGGCCGGTTCTCACCTTATTAATGGTGGAGGAAATCGTGAATTTCTTTTGTTGCCCCTCTTGCAATATCGCGGGATGAGTCAGAAATCCCGCTATCAGTGGGTACTCTGATTGGTCTGTTCTATCCATTATCAGGTGACCGGTCCTAACCCCGCGAAAGCCTCCCTCGGTGCTTCTTACTGCTGTCTTTTTCAACTAAATTTCAGTCGATAAAAGTATGCGACCCTCCATTGGATGAGATAGTTATCTCTGTTGTGTCTGCACTGCATTCAAAGTTTATCTTTTCAAATAAAGTGCATCAAGAGGGATCTGCCGGAGGTATATAACTGGACACTCACTCCAGGGGTACAACTACGTTTTTCTTTTATCAACAATGAAGTAAAATAGATGAAATATCACGAAGTAGAGAAGGACTTCAGGATCTCGAAAAAAGTACATAATAGAGACTCGGATAACTTTGGCTTTCACCCATCAATGTAGGAAGTCTAACCTAGTTTCCATTTCATCTGTGTTATTAATGTCTATAAGACACAAAAATCATATTGCCCGCTATTCCAATGTTCACAAGGGAGTTCTCAGCAAATGGCCAGACAGGTTGGATCATTTAAAAAAGAGTACTCGTGGCGACTATAGGCGCTTGTCCGTGTCAAAGTCACATTCCAATGTGTCAACCCGTAGCCGTTGTTTTTCTGTGAAATGTCTCGCCTACTAGAGAGAAAGAATGTTGGTCTTAAATCACAGGAAAATGCTAGAAGATGAATGACGAACGTCATCTAGTTATATAGTCATTATTATCTTGGAAATTTAGTGTCAACCGATAGGATCTACGAGGGAGTTAGGGTTACCTGACTTGGTAAATCCGAGCAGGAATCAACACCACAGGATTCAGACTTAGTAGCCCTCTGCCTATCCTGTATTTTATCCTCACAGATCTAGAATTCCTCCTCATCTCGAGGATCATTACCTGAAGGTATTGTAGTCTTTATGCTCCCATGACAAGTATCCCGAGTGTAATGCATGATGTGTATGGCGATCACAGCGAACAGATATGTTCTATTTTCTCGCATGCAGCGGAGACACTGTCTTTTCAGCGTTCACGACTGGGGCATTCTTGGGCTGGCTGTTTCGATGTCTTTTCAGCGTTCACGACTGGGGCATTCTTGGGCTGGCTGTTTCGACAACAGGCGCGGGAGCTGAGCCTGGATCAGGACATGGATATACAATATTTGCTGGAGTTTCCTATTGAAAAGCTGAAGCTTCGGCTTCTTATTTCCGAGCTAGCAGTGGATGGTATGTCCATAGTATGTGCTAATTCCCTATTCAAAAAATCGATCCTAACTAACGTCGGACGTTATGTTTGGCTAGTTGAGTTGCTTAAATACAAATACCCCATAATCTTTGTCTAGACCTTTGAGATCGCCTTTGGCTTTGGGGGATCAGTCGCCAATCAGACAGACACGACGTTCCTCATGAATATCCACTCAAACTCCCCCGCCGCTACGGAACCAATCCCCAACCTCGTTCGATGTCTATTGGGCGCTGACATCCAGGCCGCTACGCTTCTACTTCTGCACAAGATGGGGAAAATGTTAGTTTCACATACTTGCTGGCGTAGCTTGGGCATTTTCTGAGATTCCACTGGCGTGGTGGTGAACTCGAACGGTGTACAGATTCGAAACATCGACGGTCTAGAGTCAACATGATCCAAAGGTTGCTGAGCCAATTTGCTCTACCCTGCTAGAACACCCCGGCTTCCTGCATGCTACGAGCCCCATAATCCCAGTCCAAGTGTGATATAGATGCGCTGTACGGAGGATATCAGTACACTTTCCTACCTCACGGTACGGAGTACTTCGTAAACATTCCCTCCATCCCACCAACCACTACCCAACTTGCCCCGCGCACCCGCATCGGGCATCACCCCACCCCACTGCACCCGAAACTTCATGCAGCAAACCGCCGCTAAGCACGCCTTGTTCGATGTCTGTAAGCCACTGTATGCGATAGTACAACCCCCTTACGCCTTACGCGGGGCCATCGAGTGATTCTCCACAATATAGAAGCCAGCGGGCTGTATAATTGGTGACATGTGTCGGTTAGTATCAGGTCAGGATAACGTCGTAGACTTCCGCGGATATGTGGGTCAGCCATGTTTGAAATTATGCCAATAAGCTTGTCTTTCCGGTCTGCTGCAGATGCGAGTCGCTTTTTTCTCATAAGTACGGGACACGTTATCGATAGTTTGGTATATGAGGGAGAAAGAGTTGGGATTTGATGTCAATTTTTGAGACTGTCGCAATTCCGGAGGGGTCCGATTGACACGTAGTTTTGTCGTGTTGGATGGTTGAGGACTGTGGGAAAGGAGACCCGCCTGCCTTGTTGGTTTCAGGGGGTTTGACATTGGAATATATTCTGAATCGGATTCCAAGGTCGGTTTCACTGCGTCAGATAATTTCCGTGGTGGGGAGGGGCCGAGGCTATGGTCTCATAATTCTTTGCTCCCCCGTGGACTTGGACTTGAATTTGAATTTGGACTATAGACTCCTCGCTAGTAAGTTTCACTCTTCTTTCTCATGTAGTACAGAGTACAGCAGAAAGGTCCAAAGAGCTGTAGAACTCACAGTATGCAGGGGCAAAGGACAAAGCTACCGAAACTTACTGCCTCGATTTACTTTCCAATATTAGGAATGGTAGAAATAATCATTAGTATCAATATATTATTTGCCACTTATAACCCTTACGAATATTTGATTCTAATTATACACATTTTTAAGTGGGTTGAGGTGAAGAAGATCAGCTCTAGTTGTGTTGTAGGTATGTCTCCGCCTCAGCAAAGTGTCTCCGCCTAAGCAAAGTACGCGGCAATGAAACCAATGCCAGCCCATTCTGCAGCTAGCTCAATTCAGACTAATGGGTGCCCCAATGTACTTTTTGTATCTTGATTAGTTCGTCTGTGACACTACGGAGTACTGGGTCCCCGTATCCTTCGAATGTCACTCTTTTCTAGGGGATTGTGGTTCACCCAACATAAAGATAAATAAATACCTCATTTGGATTTCAATGATTCACTCCTGTTCTAAAGATAACCAATTCGGCGGCCTTGTACGGAGTAGGAAAAGGGGTAGCTGGATGGACTGGAAGCTTGGACAGTAATCCAAGACATACAAACACCCTAGACCCATCATGAGGTTGTATCAAGCACCTAGAATATGTTATAAGGAGGTTCAGCCTGGTGTGTCAGCCAGTCAACGTTAACGGTTCCCTCCCTCTACGGCGTAGTGATAGGTGTCGGGTGATGCGGCGGACCAGGCAACATGGATGATGGTTGGCTCCTCTCCAGCTTAGGGATAGATTAACTTCAACAGACGGATGTAGACAGATGACATGAGTCGGTAGTTAGGACGTCACTGTTGAATCAAAAGACGCGTGCGAATCAGAAATGACCAGCTTGACGCATGACACCCTTGGTTAATCACTCGTAACTGGACGGGGATCTTCACCTATTTTCATTTTGAGTGTCCAATCTCGTTAAATCAAAACTGGATTATCTCAATTTATGATATGAAGAAGTCATTACTTGATATTTTCTTTTTCTTTTTTTTTAAAAAAAGAAGAAGAAGAAGAAGAAACTTACGGGTCATCAGGCGGTTGCGCGTGGAGAGATAGATACCTGGGTGAAATATTGGTTTCACAGGTGCCTGGCCCGGAGCTTTTAAGAAAGGACATTTCCTTCATTTCTTGTATTTCTCATATTTCTCATATTTGACTGATTTGACTGATTTGACTGATTTCCCTGATCTCCCTGATCTCCCTGATCTCCCTGATTTCTCTCAGAGTGGGTGTTTTGGGCAAATCTAAAGAGCTCCACTATTAAAGCGGCACATTCGTCATCCCGTTTCCCCATCCATGGGATCTTACCGTCTTGCCTTTTGAAAGAGTCTGGATGTGGGAACATCAGAGTCCTCGGACTCAGAGAATTATACCAAGTAAGAGATTCTTTTTTATATTTTATATTTTTATATTATTTTCTTTCTGTCTTGTCATTTCCAATTCCCTTTTTTTTTTGTTCTATTCTTAAATACTTGGTTAAATACTTGGTTAAATACTTGGTGGAGTTGCCCACCCCGCAAGTGCTTGATGCACACTAACCGGCAAAAAAAAAAAAACCAACAGATGCGAAAACATTCTCCCTCAGATTCTCCTTTTTCATTTTCCTTTTATTCATCGTCTTCGTCATCTTCATCTTCTCTTTACCCTTCATCACGCAGTAGTTCATTTTCCCCAAGTAAGTGGCTCAATTACCCATTCCGGTTTGTATTTCCCATGGATGTTCCGGGTGTCTTTCCCACTCTTCTACCATTGGCCTATAACATCCCTACTGGTTGTATATTCTCAAACTTTTCTCCCCCCTTGACATGTCCATGGATACTATTAAAACCAATATTCTGTCGGCTATCGCGACACGCTGTCATTCTTCTCTAGACACGTGTGGCATTCCCATTTCCATGCTAATTAAAATTTAGGCCTATCATCGGCCTCGCACCGGCGTTCAGCATTCCAACCAAGAGATCATCTGGAAAGTCTGATCACCAAACACGGCTACCCCACACCTGTGTCACTCTCCTCTCTGCGAGATCTGACAGCCACCTCGTCTACTTATAATCCCCCTTCGCCACCTCGTCGGACCCGTTATCCGGATACCATTCCGATCGACCCTTTTGACTCGCTTACTTTATCTTCATCCACGAGACCCATTCCTATTCCAAGACGCCCTGATCCAATATACGAGGACCTTCCAGTGACACCACTCACCGGTCGATTTGATCACGACTCGTATTTTGACGATTGGGAACGTGCGTCTCAATCCGCCAAGTCCCGACAAATATCATCAATCCGGCCTGTCCGTCGCGGCCGGTATCCATCGCGGCCCCCGCCATCCTCGACAAGGATGCGTTCTGATAGTTCACCTTACTACTCCCCGGCTGCCTCGCCTATCATGTCTCCACGACGCTCAAACTCTCCCCAACCAACTCGCTCACGGACTCAGAACCCATCCAAGACCAAGCAAACCCAGAATTTCCATCTCGGCAGCCTGCCCCGGTTCCATCCCGCCGTATATCAGTCGAGCAATACTTCCCACAACGCCACTACCCAGCCTCCGTCTCCTCGTCAACCTCGACAGCCTACCTACCGCAATGCAGCCGGGTCACGCGACATGATGTGGCAGTACCGGGAGTTCATCGAGGGCGTCCACCAAGGTCCATCGGCGCCCCGTTTGGATCCTCTGGTCAGCCCAGGCCCCGTCACGCCCTTGGCGCTAGAGGCCGGTGACTACCTCGCCCATGGCTCGATGAACAACACATCCGAGCGGACTCCACGAGATGTCCCAAAGAACTCCGGTCCTCCGGCTGAGCTGGTGGAAAAGCTCATTGCCTATGAGGAGAAGGCTCGACAGAAGGCTCGAAAGTCCGCCAAGGGCCGGTAATAGATCTATCCCAACCCGGATTTGCATTAAAAGGTTGTTTCTGTTTATTATCCATTAGAGAAGTGGGATCCCCTTGGAGCCTTCATTTCGTGCCTGTTTTTATATCTGCTTTTGCTTTTGGTGTTCTGGAACAAAATAAGCTCGCTCCACACGCCTGATACAGTGTGTATGTTGTCTTTTTTTTTTTTGGTTGTTTTAATTTCTTTCTTGCTCTGATTTTTGCATTCTCGTCATTCTCACTCGTTTTGATTAAACATCCTCAGCCTCGGCCGACTACTGTGTTTGATCTTGCATCACGACATCATGTATCTAAATTATATACCCTGCTCTAGTCCAGCCTCGGACCTTGATATCCAAGTAGAAGCCAAGTATCAACCTTCAATACAAAACATTGTTTTGTGGTTTTATTTCTTGGTTTAATTACCCACAGTAACAGTTACCCAACGCGTGCTATGACCGTACGGTTATAGGGCCAACGTCTGAGGCGTGGTGGACATGTTGGCGGGATGTGCCCGTTGGGTCATATTCGCTTCATTTGAAATGCGCTGTTCCTTGCGTGTTAGAATACCATTCCCATCTCCAGGTAAGCCGGGCTATATGACCTTTCATCTTGTTTTCGTTTTTCGGAACTTGTATGGCTTCCCCTAGCGAGCCTTTTATTGAGTCTTATCCTATTGTCTTTGGGATTGGTCCCAGGCAACACATATTGTACGGGATCAGATAAGAGATGATATACATCTGGGCAGGCAAACTCTTAAAGTTAATCCCCAGATTTACTACTCTACTACGCCATATAAGGTTAGCTTGAAAAGTCACTTCCAATATGCGCCTAAGGCACCACATGCGATTCGGAGGAATACCCACTCTCCCCGAGAGAGGAATCTGCGGGGCCCAAACTATCATTAAACCAACTCCCCTCACTGATATTTTTCTCAATTACTCCATTACAGTCATATATATACCCCAGCTTCCCCAGAAAAGGCGCGCCAGTTTGGAAAATCCTCCTTGGCAGCCCAGCAACCCCAAATCACTATCCTTATCGGCATCCGTCACACATTTCGATTTGGCCGCCCGCGCGTTGCGCACAAGCACCCTACAATTTGCGCGAGGCGTCCATTCTGTGACGTATTGGATCTGCGATCCACGACTAGGGATTAGGGGAAACATTTGGGGCTCTTAGAAGATGTCATCAGCGCCGGCGCCTTTAGCTGTTTCAGCATCTGATATGACGGGTCAACAGAAGGAGGAACACGCGCTTGCTCAGTCTGGGACATCGAAATCGAATTACAAGGGTTTTGTGGCGGGCGTTTTTTCAGGAATTGCAAAGCTCAGTGGTAAGTTGTTTTCTGTGCTTTGATTGAGGATTGGAGCTAATTCTTTTCTTCTTTTTTCCCCTACAGTTGGCCATCCGTATGTATAACCAACTACTTCGCCTTGCGTCAATTGTTAACGAAATTGCACAGATTCGACACCATCAAGGTTCGCCTACAAACCAGCAAAGATGTACAGTTTCGAGGACCGTTAGATTGCACGTTGCAGACTTTGCGAAAGGAAGGATTACAAGGGTTTTATAAGGGAGCTACACCGCCGCTGGTCGGATGGATGATGATGGACTCTATGTAAGTGTTCTACGCCATTTAAGAGGAATCTTGCTGACCATCTGCAGCATGCTGGGCTCGTTGACTCTATATCGCCGATTACTACTCGAAAATGTCTTCTCGAAACCTCACATCCGCCCTTACCTCCCCTTCTCGCGCTACCAGCCAGACCTCGCAACCCTTCCTAGTTTCGGACATGGCATTGCAGGTATCCTGGCTGGTACAACGGTCAGCTTCATCGCAGCCCCAGTCGAGCACGTCAAGGCACGCTTGCAGGTGCAATACGCCGCCGACAAATCGAAGCGAATGTACAGCGGGCCGATTGACTGCCTACGCAAGCTGGTGAGTGCCAATGACTCCACACTGTATACACCAACTAACATGAACAGATTCGCACGCATGGCATCAGCGGCCTATACCGCGGTCTCTGGGCAACGGTCTTCTTCCGCTCCTTTTTCTTCTTCTGGTGGGGCTCCTATGACGTCCTGACTCGCTACTTCAAAAAGAACACTACGCTCTCCGCCCCTGCGATCAATTTCTGGGCCGGTGGTATCTCCGCACAATGCTTCTGGCTCACCTCCTACCCGTCCGATGTCGTTAAGCAGCGTCTTATGACTGACCCCATGGGTGGTGCGCTGAATGACGGCAAGCGCCAGTTCCGTGGCTGGAAGGACGCTGCGGTCGCCGTATGGCGTGAGCGTGGGTGGAGAGGGTACTGGCGGGGCTTTGTACCATGCTTCCTTAGGGCATTCCCGGCGAATGCAATGGCTCTGGTTGCGTTCGAGGGTGTGATGCGTGCCTTGCCCTAACTAACTCCTCCATGGTCTACACGAACCCAAAATGATTGAATATACCGAAGTCTCATGGCTATATAATTATTTAGAAGAAAATACCCATTGTTTTATGCATTATTGTCCCCTGAAGAAAGTCAATCGTGGGTCGTGGTAGTCTGTGATCAGGAATGTACCATGTAGTGACGGGCCGCATTCGGCGATGAGACCCTTCGGGACCCTCTTTAAATTATCCCCCGATAAAATGGACACGTTCCAAGACCGAGCGAATGGCGATTCATAATTGGACCATGCAGCTGAAGTTATGATCTCGGCCGCCGTTGAAGGGTTCTTGATAATGAGGTGACAATGGGTTGTCTTGGTTTGTCTCTTTCCGGACAAGGCAAAGAATAAAAGTGATCTATCATCCATAGTAGTTCTCTTTGACATCTTTTCAATCCCTTTCACACCAGAATCAATTTCCCGTAGTTGTCACCAGGGGAGGAATTGAGGCAAGGTTGAAATCTGATTCCTTGGTGCCTGAGGCATTAACGCAATCAGGACGTCAGCGGTTTCGCTGGACACGTCTCAATCTCCAATTAAACATTTAACGACGTTTATCGTTGACCGGCCATGGCCGTTGCACGCTCCATGCGCCGCACGAGCCCAATCAGCCTCGTGCTAGCAGCGCTGCTAGCATTCGGTTTCATATGTTTCATGCTCTCGCCCTCGACTCCCTCCGCATCCTCCGCATCCGCTAGCTCCCAACAACGCCAGGAAAACGCCGCCGAACATCCCTTATCCCCACCCACAAAACCCTTCTTCAAATCACAGGCAGTCCGAAGCGATGGATACAAGGCAGCTCCTCCGGTTGTCCACTACGACCTCAACAGCCTAACCAACACCGCGGACTCTGTTGCCAACGGCGAGCGGGTCCTCATCCTGACTCCGCTAGCCCGCTTCTACCAAGCATACTGGGATAACATCGAGAGGCTGAGCTATCCGCACGAGCTGATATCCCTGGGCTTCATCGCACCGAAGACAAGCGAAGGAAACGCCGCAGTTGCGGCTCTGGAAAAGGCCATTTCCAAGACGCAGTCGGGACCAATCGACAACCGCTTCGCGAGTATCAGCATCCTTCGCCAAGACTTCGATCCGCCGTTGAAATCCCAGGATGAAAAGGCCCGCCATGCCATGGAAGCGCAGAAAGAGCGTCGTGAGTCCATGAGTCGCGCGAGAAACAGTCTGGTCTTCACAACGCTCGGTCCCGGGACTTCGTGGGTCCTCTGGCTGGACAGTGATGTCGTTGAGACACCGGCTGCTCTCATTCAGGATCTGACAGCCTTCGATCAGCCGGTAATTGTGCCGAATTGCTTCCAGCGCTATTATGATACCTCCAAGAAGAAGTGGGATGTCAGGCCTTATGACTTTAACTCTTGGGTTGATAGTCAGACTGCGCAGAACCTCGCTGCGAACATGGGGCCTGATGAGATTCTCTTGGAAGGCTACGCTGAGATGCCTACGTATCGTACTCTGATGGCGCACTTGCCGGATATGAAAAAGCTCGATCCGAAGAAGATGCTTGCTCTTGATGGTGTTGGCGGTACCGCCTTGTTGGTCAAGGCTGATGTGCATCGTGATGGTGCCATGTTCCCCGCCTTCCCGTTCTTCCATTTGGTGGAGACGGAGGGCTTTGCGAAGATGGCTCGAAGACTGGGATACGAGGTCATTGGACTCCCAGATTACTTCGTATGTTTCGATTCCCCAACCTAATTGGCTGATAAGGTGGATGTTTTTTGCTAACACGTTTCCAGGTCTACCATTATAACGAGTAAATGGCTTCCAGCCTCGTCTAATGTCTATTTCGATTGCTTGCATACTTTGCGCTGTGCGCATCTCAAGCTCTTTCTCGCCTCTCTTAACATCATTCACTTCGGCATCCGTCCTTCCGTCGAGGCTTTTTTATTTCATACGTACTTGGGATGGTTGCGTCCCCAAGTCTTAAAATTGACTTTGCATTATCCTGTGTATTACCAAGGAATATGACTGGGTATTATTCATTCATGTTGGAGGGGAGTTAGCTCTAGGGGCGTTGCTGGCTTGAAGGTTCTTGTGCATTTATTTTGGCTCTAACGTGGCTAATGCCATCTCGAATGAACGGTTACTTATTCGTGCAAGATGAATCTAAATGGTCGTATATAAAAAGCACTGTAGCATCTGGTTAAACGTGGCATTGGTCTATTTACAAGTCGGGCGTCACTTATTTATTCTTGGCTGAACCAAAGGTATCGACTTTTGTCGTTGCACTGAGGCTTAACAGTCATGGGCACAAAATGAGCTTACTGGTGTATATCAGCATATACCATTGCCCAACACAACTGAATCAATCCCACGAAATGCTACAAAGTGTGTTAGTGATAATTGTACCACGGAGGCCTTGTGGCCTGGGGGTGGGGGAACAGATACTTACGCGAGCATAATACCGGCCCCAAGAGCAACAGCCAAAAACTGTGTGATAGTCTTGCGCACTTCAACGCCCTTGTCCTTACCAGTCTCCAGCAACTCTGGGATCACAGCCACGGTGCCAACATACAAGAATGTGCCTGCCGTGAACGGAAGAAGCATATCACCCCAAGTGAGGCTAGTTCCCATAAGACCAGCAGGCTCGGTATCATCCAACATAGTGCCGTTGCCACCAAACTCCTGGACGGCAATTCCAATAATGGTACCCAAGAATGCACCAATAGCAGTAACGAATTGTGCACCCATGGCCTTGCGCTTTGAGAAGCCAGACTGAATAAGAAGGGCAAAGTCACCAACTTCATGGGGGATTTCATGGAAGAAGACAGCCACAGTGGTCGTTGCGCCGATGGTAGGTGAAGCATAGAAGGAAGAGGAAAGGGCAAGGCCATCGGTGATGTTATGGGTGAAGTCAGCGATGAGGTTGAGGTAACCGCCAAGTTTCACGCTTGGGTTAATTTCCTTTTCGGAGACGACCTCAGAGGACTCCTTCGCAGCAGACTTGCGCTTCTTCAGCTCGCCGCTGGGCTTCTTGCTCTCGGCGCCGGATGTAACTGCATCGATTGATTCGGTGTGCGCGTGGCTGTGCGAGTGGTCATGGCCGCCCTCACCGCCAGTCGCGATGCGCAGGGCCTTGTCCATTGCGACAAAGGTGAAGAATCCGACCATGATTCCTAAGCCAAGAAGGAGGTTCTTGTTTGGCTCAACCATTACGAAGCTCACGTGGTCGGGGGAGGCTTCGCCGACGAAGATCTCGGGAAGTAGGTGGAAGAGGGTGTCACCAAGCAAGCCGCCGACGGCAAATGCGACCATCACTGACAGCGAGGAGGGGTCAATGTTAGGTGGGCATAGTGCCAGGAGGAAGTCTAAAGCAGTTAGCAGAGATCTATCGTGAGTATTGAGGGGGAAGACTTACTCGGTGGACCGGAGATATACAAAGTTGCCAGAAGCGCGTTCACGGCTGGGGTGCTCGGGAAGAGAACAGCGAAGATCTTCGACGTCAAGCTAGTAGTCTCTGGGCGGGTTGCACGCTTGTGCTCATTGAGAGATTCGACAAGTGGGCAGCTCTGTGACAGATTAGTTCAAATGTAAGCCACAAAGTACGTTGTACAGCGTACCTGCAATTGCTCCTCAATCTGGCCCACGGAGAGCTCTCCGGGGCCAACATTAGCTGCCGCTAAGGCTGAGAACAAAAGGCATCCTGCAACAAGGGCAATGCCTGTTCTACGCGAAGGGAAAAATCGAGAAGCCATTTCGAAGAAATTGGCCAAGGTTCTGTTTAAGTGACAGGCAATACAGCCCATGGAAGTACAGCTAGCCGCTATCGTTATTTATCGCGGGACCCTGAGCAAACATGCCAAGACATGAAATGCAAACTCAGAAAAAAAGTTTCGATAACGCTTTTTATTATCGCCGACTACAGAGAAGAGGAACCAATTTACCTCTACACTCACTTCACTATTCACAATGGGTAAAGTTTTGCAAAAGAAGAAGGCCCGCTCTGGGCGCTCCACAGCCCGTGCCAAGGACAGCCGTCTCAAGAGCGGCCACAAGAAGATCAATGTGCTGGGCAATCAGATCATCGCCGACAACTGGTATGCGCATCTTGCCCACTTGAGAAATGCAAACCACTAACGACTATAGGGATCGTGATCTGACCCTGACACAAAATTACCAACGCCTTGGTTTGATGCACAAGCTGAACGCACCATCCGGTGGCCGCGAACGCCTCCCCGGAAACAAGGACCAATACCCCGACAACAAGAACTCGCTGCACATCCGCGGCAGCGCCAAAGCAGCCGCGGCCAAGCTTGACCTCGGCGAGACCCGAGTCGAGCGAGATCCCAAGACTGGCAAGATTCTGCGTGTCATCCACGACGACGACGAAGACAACATCGAAGTGGCGGGCCTTCAGCGCTCGCGCAACAACCCTCTCAACGACCCTCTGAATGATGTTTTGGGAGGTGATGGTGACAGCAACGCTCTCGCCGACTCGGTGATTGTGCAGCAGCTTGAGCGCCAGGCTGATCAGGAGGGCAAGACTGTCCGTGCTAAGAAGCCGCGGTACCAGAGCTCGCGCGAGGGCGAGTGGGCTCAGCGCTTGATTGAGAAGCACGGAGATAATTTCACTGCTATGACTCGTGATCGCAAGCTGAATCCTATGCAGCAGAGCGAGGGTGATCTGCGGAGGAGAATTAACAAGTGGAAGAAGAATCAGTCGTAATGCCTTGTTCATTTGTTCTGAGCATCTGGTTAGGGCGAGTCTGGCGTTTATCTTTTTCTGTTTATTAAAAGTGTCTACGTGGATGCATGTGTCCCGAAGTAAATATTATTGGACGGCAACTGAGCCGCTTGGATTCGTTATCTCGTGTTTCCTTTAGCTGTTACTACTGAGGGTCGAGTAGGTAACAACCCCCGCCGGCGGAAGGCTTATTCGTTGCACCACTCGTACCCATCGTCGGCGTCTCCATTCTCCCACTCCGTAGGACGCAGTCCCTTCCTCCCAATCCCGTGACTTCGCTTGCTCCTTCCCCTTCTCCTTGACCTTGGTTTCATTGGGAGATGGTGAATCAGGTAGGTCTCCGTAAGCTAATGTCAAATCATCATCTGACTCGTGCCGAGTTGGAGGCAAGTCCCAAACCCAACCACCAACTTCTCCGACAATGGCGTTGCCTTCAGCATTTACGCCTGGGACCTCGAACCCAACACTGGTGATCATGCGCTCCACCACCCATTCACGGCAGTCTAGATCGAGTTCCCACTTCTTGCTCTTCCAGGCCCAGCCACGTGGGGCACGGACATCCTCAAAGAATCGGCACCCACGAGGTCGGTCCCCAGCGATGCGAGATGGTGATAGCGGGTCGTAAGGCGCGTGACTGAACAGGAAGCTCTCCCACCCAGACTCCGACGTTCCTGCGGCCCGGTGCTGCAGCTCAAAAATTTCCACCTCCCGCTCTTCGGGATATATGTCCAAGGAGATATCTGCAAGCTTTTCCATGGCCGACATTGCTGCAGATGGGTCTGCAGGGACCGATGAGGCGAAGCCATCTTTCTCATCCGAATCTGTGTCAATGGAATCCCCAGCCATATCCTGCATCAAAGCAGATATGAATTGCCCCACCGTTGGGTGGATGGAGAGAATCAGCGCATTGCCGCCAACAAGCAGCACAATTTTGAGGGGCAGCAGATGCGCACTGATAAACAATACTACTATTGCAATCGTACATCCGAGAAATAGAGTTGAAGAGAGCTTCTCATTGGAGAAATTCGTCAGCGGCGCAACAACAGAGATAGCTGCATCATGGGCATCTGAGAAATCAGCCATGCAATTCTGTAGATCTCGCATGTTCCGAAGGAAATCCTTGGAAGTCTCTGGGGCTGGCTTGATAGTCGTGGCTGGTGCCAGGGCTGGTCCATCATAGGAGTAGTAAGGAGTAGTACTGGACGTCGAGGTGCTTGGGGGTGGTGGGTGACGAGTTGCAAAGGCTGGCACCATTATAAAGAGCAAAAGAACCACTAGGGGCAAAACCAAAAGTAGATGAGGTTCTAAGCAGATGAAAGAATAGACAAAAAGGAAAGAGATGGTATGGGTTGGGGTGTCCCAAGTGAATAGTTGCTCGAGACGACTTTGAAACAGAAATACCACACCAATTCTATAGTGGTTTAGTTTCAGTTGATCCATGGATAATATCATATGAGATGATTCAGCCCTACCTTGCATTAAAGCGACGGAAATTATTTGCCATTACAGGCAAACTGAAAGCCGGTTTCTTTGGAGAGGCCAAGGCCTTGTCTCCCAATGAATCGGTTTCATCTTCATCGTCCGTTGGAATAACTTGTTGGAGAAGCCTGTAGTCGTCAGCCGTTAGAACTTCTCACATATCTATTGGATCTATCCAGGAAGAAATCCATTCCAAGCATACTTTGTAAATAAGCGGTCTTGTAGTGAGTTCTTGGATACAGAAGAAGATCTCGAATGGGAACTATCTGGCGAACCAGGTCTATTCCGTTTTGTTGAAATCTTAGGGTTGTCGCTTAGAGCTTCTGTAAATCCATCCATGATTAGACATAGGATCTTAAAGAAGAAGAAGAAGAAATGAAGTGTAAAGAGAAACGGGAATTCTAACTGTCAAGCATGTGCTTTGCCGATCTAACGGGGAAAGAAGCTGACATAATCCTGTTTTCATCAGGGGGAACCTCGAAGTCCAATAGTTCACACTAAAAAAGAAAGCAGCTTGGCCTTCATTTGTCTCAGTTTTTGTTATTTTTTGTTATTTTTTTTGTTATTTTGCTTTAATATGCATATATTTCCTCTGTGATTATTCACATATAGCTTCGATCTTATCTAAAAATCCCCTTTGTTGACGGGGGTTAACTTATAAAATCCACTTGCCCCCCCCAAATTACCTTCTTTTTCCCTGTTACCGCCTTAGTGGACTTGCCCCAGCAACCCTGCTTTCCCCCCAAAATTATTTGTCAAAGAGAACCTGCGTTGGCCATTGCTATTTCACAACTCGCAATGGAACGGTAGCTGTTTTCAAGAGTCGCGCGACGGTGCTCAAGTATCTCTTGGTTTGAGACCTCGCACTTCTCCTGAATGCAATTGCGATCGCATCTCTGGCACGGTCCAGTCTCCTTTTTCGACTTTCCTCTGAAAACGCGCGAGAGCTCAAACAATGTCGACAAAGCCCCAAACACCGGGGAGGGGTCAAGCGCGGACCGAAGCAGCATACAATCCCTCAAACGATGATTCGGGTTCGGGAGGTAAGAGTGAAAGATGTCGGGAAGGTGCAGCTAGATAGTAACAAGAAACAGCAGAGGCTCCGGGCCGCAGGCGCCTGCAGAAGTCGGCCTCGACCAACTTTCCATCAAACAATAACAATTTTGACACGACAAATGGGATCGCCGGACCGCGCGCAGGTGGGATGAATAGGAGAAGACTTTCAATTCGTGACCAAAGGGTTCCTCAGGGCCCACGACCGCAAGACGCTTCGCGGTGGAGGTATGTCCAGTTCTGCTCTCGTGGCTGGCTTTGGACTAATTCGATATCTAGCAAACCTACCCCGTACCCTCACTCTGGGAACTCCTCTGTTGATTCTACGCTTGATTCGACCAAAAGCTTTAACCTTCGATCTACGAGCGTGGGCAACCTGTCAAAGGCTGATCCCAACCATGCAGACAACACGGACTTTTTAGCGCCGGTAAACTTTGATGATTTCCATAACAGCATCATGGGGGAGCCCAGCTTGAACCACTTCCCCATGCCCGGGAACGGCAGTTCGGGTGAGAATCGTGAAACAGGCCCTCTAACAAATCCCTGGGAAAACCACACCTATGCGGGCAATGTATCGGAACGTACACGGGGTCCTTCCGCTCGACGAAAGAGTGAAGTGCAACGTCCAAATGGTGCGAATGGTGCGAATACCGCTGCAGGGCTCACAGCATCCTCCGCCAATACTCGCGCTCGCCGCCAAAGTATAGCCCAGCCGGCTGCCGGAAGTACTTCAAGGGGTCCGCGCAAATCTATCAGCTCTGGAGCATTTGCACCTACCAATGCTTCGGCTAGGCGCGCCAGTCTAAGTGCCCGCAAAATAAGCACTGACACTGCCTCAACAAATAACTTGCTTCGCCCTCGACTTCCGGAGTCTGATGCCAAGGTTCCGCCTTCTGTTCGAAATATGAAGGCAAAATCATTCCAGCCCAGCCCAAGGGAACCCCGTGGTCAGTTGCTGACTGCCTCTGGAGTCGTTGACCACACACGATCAAATTCCACCAACGCCGTGCGGACCCCGGTAAGAAACCCTTCTGGCGCCGTGGTGACACCTTCCTCTGCATCTAAGCGGACTTCTGTTATGCCGCCACATGCCACTGGACTTGGTGCTCGAACGATCAGTCCCACTGACGCACGACGACTAAAGCGAATGTCGATTGCGCCTCCTGCCCCTCCGATGCCACATACACCTCCCACCCAGACAGAACCTATGCCCATCCGTCCTCTATCATCAACCCAATCTCCCTCTCAAATTCCGAGGAAAAGCGTCACCCCCTCCTCGAACCGAACCACGCCTGACCCAAATCGCAAATCGTACAGCTCAGGGTTGTCTGTTTCTTCGAACACCAGCTATAACTCGGCGCGAACTTCCGGGAGCTCTCTTCAAAACCGGCTGTCCCAGAATCTATCTTCGTCCCGACTCCCGACGCCTAAGCCACGCACAGAGCAAACAAACTCCAACGGGGAAGAGGTTCCACCGGTTCCAGCGATCCCCAAGGCCTACGAGTCACCCAAAGGTGAATTGGATGCGCCTGTTCTCCCCGCGACCAGAAAATCAAGTATTCCTGTGGATTTGGGCCTTCTGAACATTAAAGATTCAGACTCGGAAACGCACACCACTGCCCAAGTTGAAAAAGTTCACTCTACCGAAACGAAAACCCCTGATTCGCGATCACGAACTTCTACTGTTCTAGCGGGACGAAAGGGTTTGCAGCCCTTGAAGTTGCCCCCGTTGAATTTGTTGCCTTTGGGCACACCCATGGCGGCCAAAATCGAGGCACTCAAGGACAGGGATGATGAGCGCAAAGCTCTCACCCCCTCCAACCAAGTGATTTCCAAGACACCCAGTACTCCTATGACAGCATCCAAAGCGAATTTCTGGTACCCTGACGAAGAAGACCAACTGCTCCCCACTCAAGCAAGAAGCAGCACCTCCCACTTTGCCGTCAGCTCATCAACCGCCGCGCTACGAGCTTCTAGCAGTACCAGCGCGTTTGGGTCATTTGACACGCCAAGCGCAGCTCGCAACATTTCTCCCTATGCCTCATACACGCTGCCCAAGAGTGGCGCCGAGCTCAACCATCTCCGCCACCAGGTCAGCGCCGACTACTCGAATCGGACGCCAGCACACAAGTTGAATGGTCCACGACCTCAAACACAAAGTGCCATTTTCACTCCCGCTCCAGAACGGCTCAGCCAGATATCGACGCCTTCGGATCCTGAGAGTGTCGCTGCCACTGCGTCCGGCACTTCTCTTCGGGACCGGCTTAAGGTGGCACGGCTTCGCAGCAACTCGAAGCCCCAAAAGGCAGAAGCTGATGCTGACCCAACCAAGTACCATCATATGCCGCCGCCTAAACTTCCAGCCTCTGCAACATGGAACAACTTGTCTTCGGTCAACTCGACAAGTCCTAATCCCAAACCATCGTACCTCAACCCTCGCCGACAGTCTTCTGTTTCAAGTGTAACCAACTCCACGACTCGGAAACCAAGTGTCAGCAGCGAGAAAAGTCTCGCCCTGGAGCCAACTCCGTCCAATGAGTCGAGCGAAAACGACCGCTCTAGACGCGTGCAGAGCACTTACATCTCTCCTGTCCACAAGATGATCAATAACGCTAGATCTAGTGTTGCGGCTGCTTCCCGGCCTACGGATAGCACTGTTGATGCAGACGTGGCCATTGCAGATGAAGAGATGAAGCGACTTGGGTCTAAACGCAAAGACTTTGAAAAGGCGGCGCGTGTGCTAGACGACTTGCGCCGCAAGGCTGGTCCAAAGGATCGTGTCAGTCCGGCCCAGGCCTTGAAGATGGCAACGCTCAACATCTTTGAACGCGGTGAGATCATCGATTATCGCGACATTTTCTTCTGCGGTACCCACACTGCAAAGAAACATGTTGGAGATCTCCACTCCAGCGCAGCGAACTTTGGGTACGATGATGACCGTGGTGATTACAACATTATCATTGGCGACCATCTAGCTTACCGGTACGAAGTTGTTGATGTCCTGGGCAAGGGTAGTTTTGGTCAGGTCGTGCGATGCGTCGATCACAAGACTGGGGCTCTGGTTGCGATTAAAATCATTCGCAACAAGAAGCGGTTCCACCAACAAGCCCTTATTGAAGTCAACCTCCTACAAAAGCTGAAGGAATGGGATCCTCATGGCAAGCATAGCGTGGTCAACTTCACCCAAAGCTTCTATTTCCGTGGTCATCTGTGTATTTCGACCGAACTCCTTGGCATGAATCTTTATGAATTCATCAAGGCCCATGAATTCCGGGGCTTTTCGTTGAAGCTGATCCGTGTTTTCACCAAGCAGATGCTGAGCAGTCTTGTGCTGTTGCATGCGAAGAAGGTCATTCACTGTGACTTGAAACCCGAAAACATTCTTCTCGTTCACCCGTTGAACTCCGAAATTCGAGTCATCGACTTTGGTTCAAGTTGCTTTGAGAATGAAAAGGTCTATACTTACATCCAAAGTCGCTTCTACCGTTCGCCCGAGGTCATCCTCGGAATGTCGTACGGCATGCCGATAGACATGTGGAGTTTGGGTTGTATTTTGGCTGAGCTGTTCACCGGCTATCCCATTTTCCCAGGAGAGAATGAGCAAGAGCAGCTTGCTTGTATCATGGAAGTTTTTGGTCCTCCGGAAAAGCATCTCATTGAGAAGAGCTCACGCAAGAAGTTGTTCTTTGATTCCCTGGGCAAGCCGCGTTTGACTGTTTCATCCAAGGGGCGCCGACGTCGTCCGAGTACTAAGGAGCTCCGACAGGCCTTGAAGTGTGACGATGAAGCCTTCCTTGACTTCATCACTCGCTGCCTTCGCTGGGATCCTGCTCGTCGCATCTCGCCTCATGATGCGCTGAAACACGAGTTCCTCACTGGTGTGAAGCCCCCCCGGCCCAGAATGTATACATCGAACTCGCCCTCCAAGCGAGGTGTCCCGTCTGCGGCTCGTCCTCTCCCTGAACCTCCAGGCACAACGCTAAAGAGCGGGTTCATGCGCACTCGCGATGCCTCAGCCAATTCCCCGGTCAAGGGTAGCGGCAAACGACACTCGACCGTGAACGGTCCTCCGTCCAGCCCCGGCAAGCGCGGGTCCAGCAACTCTACTGCCGGATCTGCGCTCCCTCGTGTTTCGGCGCGGAGTATCAGCGGAAAGCCAGACCTTGCTACTGCGGCGGCTGCGACAAGCCTGGTGAGTTAGGCCAACGATCTGAAAACCAGGGGCCAAAGAATGAGATGCTGACTAGCCGACAGAGGAAATGATCTTGCACCTTTTGTTTTTCTGTTGAATGCCCTGTAATACTAATCCTTTCCTTTTTTTACTTTCTCATCCTTGCATCGGGTGGTTGTCATGTCGGCATTTTGTTTGAGATGCATTCATGTTATACCCCCTTGTTCCTGCATTTGCATTGCGCCCATTATGACCTGAGTATCGCTTATACCTTACGTTTTGCTCTTGCTTATGCATTTCCCTTCGTTTTTATACTTGATGACCCCCATTCAGGGCCATGTTTGGTCCCTGTGTTTGTACATTGTTACCTCTCATTGCATTTCTTAAGAGTTTACGATGTGTTGCTCATGGGTAGAGCGATTTAACGTTGTGTCAAGTGGCTTCTATAGCTGAATTAATGACTATGTGATTTTTTTTATTCTAAGGCAGTACTTCTATAAATAAAGCAGCTAAAGCAACTAAATATAAAGAAGACACGATATACATGTACGTTGGACCATTGGCATGTCCCCACTGGGCAATCGGGATACTTGGCCTCATCTTATCTTATTTACTCCACTTCTTTGACAACAACTTCCATTGGGCCTTCATGGATAATTGATTCGCGATGAATGGCTTCGAATCTAAGGGTCTGAACGAAGATGCCTTCGGGGAAAAGCCAGGTTTGGCTGCCCTGAAGACCTTCGACGCCTTTCGTGAGTACCTCCGAAGTTCAAACATCTAGACAAGCTACTCACCTTCACCAGCCAAAACAAAAGCCGCCTACACAACCCCAACCCGCAGCGGCGGCCAATGGACCGTCCTAATCCTCCTCATATGCACAATCTTCAGCTGGTCCGAGTTAAAAACCTGGTGGCGCGGCACCGAAAACTACCACTTCAGCGTTGAAAAGGGCGTCTCCCACGAGCTCCAACTAAACCTCGACATGGTCGTGCACATGCCTTGCGACCAACTCCGCGTAAACATCCAAGACGCAGTCGGCGACCGCATCCTAGCCGGCGAACTCCTCAAACGCGACGACACAAACTGGCTCCTCTGGATGGAAAAGCGCAACTACGAAACCACCGACGGCGCCCACGAATACCAAACCCTCTCCCACGAAGAAACAGACCGTCTCGCAGAACAAGAGGCTGACGTCCACGTCGGCCACGTCCTCGGCGAGGTGCGCAATAACCCACGCAGGAAGTTCCCTAAGGGCCCGCGCATGCGTCGCGGCGTCGTCCCAGACGCGTGTCGCATCTACGGAAGTCTAGAGGGAAATAAGGTGCAGGGTGACTTCCATATCACAGCGCGTGGCCATGGGTATCGCGAAAACGCACCGCATCTCGATCACTCGTGTATGTATTCTCCCCGTCCCCCATCCCCGAAAGCCAAAAGCCAAAAGCCAAAAGCCAAAGCCATTCTCATCCCCGTATCCCCGTACAATTATCGCTAACAGCTCTCACCTCTCACCCAGCCTTCAACTTCTCCCACATGATCACGGAGCTCTCCTTCGGGCCGCATTACCCGACTCTGCAGAACCCACTCGACAAGACTATCGCCGAGAGCGAGGAGCATTACTACAAGTTCCAGTACTTCCTTTCGATTGTGCCGACGCTATACAGTCGAGGGAAGGGCGCGCTGGAAGCGTACACGAGCTCGCCGGAGGCTGCGGCTGCGCGGTACGGGCGTAACACCGTCTTCACGAACCAATACGCGGCGACGAGTCAGTCCAGCGTGATCCCTGAGTCGCCGATGGTTATCCCTGGCATCTTCTTCAAGTATAACTTTGAGCCGATACTGTTGCTGGTCAGCGAGGAGAGAGCGGGGTTTTTGTCGCTGCTGATTCGGGTTATTAACACTATCTCGGGTGTGCTTGTTACTGGTGGTTGGCTTTATCAGATTACTAGTTGGGCTGGTGATATCTGGGGTCGTAGGAAGAATAGGTCGTCTGAGGGGTATTTGACGGGTAAGCCTTCTTTGGATTAAGATGGGATTAAGATTATTTTGGTTTTGCTTCAGTTCGAATGTTTGAAGTGTCTTATTATATCGGTTTTCCATTAGATATCCTACGTCCATTGCATCAGCAGTTCACTCTTTGCGTCAAAGTTCATTGGTCAACTCCAGGTAAAGTTGAAGTCGACCTCGTGGTATATTGTAAATGATCGTACATCCAGAACACACATGATGTAAAGTAAGTAAACAAAGGCTAAACCTCAAATATCTCACCCATGCCTACGCCAGCCCCTTCTGCACCGGCACGACTATCGACCAGATCCAGACGCCAGCCGTTCCAGTCACGCAGCTTGCTCTTGATATCACGCATCCACTCAACACGCTTGCGGCCTTCTTCCTCGGCCTGTGCACGCGCGAATGCATCTTCATCGAACTCGTCATCAAAGTTTTCTTCGGAAACAAGTTCAAGACTTCCACGGGTACCAGGGGGATGAGACGGGTTAGACGATGAAGCGCGGGCGCGGTTGCCGGCAGCTCCTGTGAAGGCAGCAAAGCCGCTAGAGAGCACAGTGGAGAAGGAGGAGTGCTGCTGCTGGGCCATACTGCGGCGACGGGCATGGTCGGGTCGTCCGCCGACAAGGTCAACGTCGTCGAATGCATTGGCCGCGTCGCCAGAGGCAGGGCTAGGTCCGTCATCCGGGTAGTGCTCCATCTCCTGCCGCTTCTCTTGCCAAACACCGCGGCGCAGATCGAAGACCTCCCCTTCTAACTCGCGGATTCGGCGCTCAAGGCGCTGGCGTTCTTCGTCCTCAAGCTCGTCCAGGGCGTCATCGTCGGCGCCTCCACCAGTCTGGCGAGTCCGAATCCGATCACTCTCTTCGCGTAGGCGGAGGTTCTCGTTTTCGATGCTGGCGACCTTTTTCCGCATGACGGCGATTTCTTTGTCGGATTTCTCGCTCTCACGTAACCGTGTTTGGTGTCGGGCTTCAGTTTCTTTGTGAAGATTGCCTAATGCTTGGAGTTTCTTGTCTAGCGTCTCGATTTTCTTTTCCGATTCGCTCTTTTCGTTCTTGTGCTCCTCGATCTCACGCTGGAGATTCTTGATCAGCGTTTCGGTAGATGTCTTATCGACGCCTTCCTTGACTGCTTTCTCCGAGGCCCGCGCCAATGCCTGTTTGATGTCTGCCAGTTCACGCTGGGATTGATCTAGTGATGATTGGGTCTTTGAAACCTTCTCCTCTAGCGCTGCGACCTGAGACTCGTGTGCATCGTTAGAGGACGTTTGGGAGGCGACCTGGGCGCGAAGATTTGAGATCTCTAGCTCCATAGACTCAATAGTAGCTGACTTGGACTCGAGCTGACGAACAAGGTCGGCTGGCGGTGACTCTGTTGCACTTGTGTTTCGATGTGACCGGGTCTGGAGCTGTGAGTTCTGCCGCTGGAGGGAAGCAATTTCTTCTTTCTGTTCCGCGAGTTAGAAAATATAGCTATCAGAGGAAAACAAGATTTCATACCAACGACTCGATGCTTGCAACCTTCTCCTCTGCCTTCTTCAATTGCTCTTTCAACTCCACGCCATCAACACTCGCTTCCCGCAGATCCTCCACTTGCTCCTCAGTCTTGCGCCAGCGCATAGTTGCATCCGAGAGGTCCTTCTCCAAGCGTTTATTATCTTTCTCAAGCTCCTCGATCTTAGTAGACTGTTTGCGGAATACTTCGTGAACCGACTCCCCGTCACCGGTTAGGGGCGGTAATGATTGTGCGGGGGACTTGTTTGCAGTAGACGGAGACGGGGAGACGCTGCCCTGGGAGACTGAGGTCTTGCGGAATGAAGATGAGCGCATCTTTGACTGGATTGACAGCGAGGGTTGTCGGCCGTGACTGGCGCGGGGTGTATCGAGCCGGAGTGGCAGCGGCTCAGCATCTGGATCAGGAGATGTGGGCGCTGGAGGCATTGGTTCGGTAGGAGACTCGATATTCGCATCAACAGCAAGTTGCGGAGTTGGTTCTTCTACTTCCGCTGGTTGTTGGGGGCTGCGGCCTCGGGTTGTGCGGCCGGTTCATCCTGTATGTTTGGCTTCTCCTCCGCGGGGGCATCTACTTGCAGTGTCTCTGGGCTCGGGGCATCTTCATCAGGTTGTGTCTCTGTTGGGACATCTGCCTCCTTGGGTGTATCCGCTCCAGTGGCGGGAGTCTTCTTAGCCTTCTTTTTCTTCTGGAGCTGGGCAACCTGAAGAACAACAGTCCAGTTAGCGACCAAAACAACGTCATCTTGTCAGTTGTGAGGGATTACCCTTTTCTTGGCTGCGGCTAGCTTCTCAGCCTTAATGCGCTCCTCGTCGTCGGCCATGATTAATCGTTAGAATTGTATGGATATAATAAAATAGGGAGGAAGATGAAGCGGAAGGGAGAGAATGGACAGCTATCCCCGATGCACGGACCACGTGTCTGATCTATATGTCCGACTGAGATGTCAACGGTAACCGTACAAGGTAATACCAACTCGAAAGATGTGCTAGATAAATCACTTATAACCATCTATGGGCCATGATATTGGATTTTGTTGAATCTTACTAGGTAAGATCAGCAAGATAGACGTTGACGCCACATAAGGGTTGAGGCCCTGTCAATCAGCCCTACGCACCATCAACCCGAGCGAACCCTGGAAGTCCAAGGTTGGAAAAGCCATATGGACATGCCTTCGGGAAGTTTTGCTATTTTGGAACAATTGACGAGGGCAGAGTCTGTAGGGTTGACAGCGGAGGGTTGTAATGCCTGAGTTTACTTGGGTCGATATCATTCAGATTGAACACTTACCCGAGCAGGACAAGGTTCGTTCGTGGTACTATGGGGTTCAGAGTCATGAAATTACAGACGGCGTTGATCATGGCATATGAAAGACTGCTTTACTGTCAGGTTAGTGTCAATGATAGGATTTGAAACGGATGCTAGCGGAGTTTTCAGAAAGAAACAAAAAGGCTTTACTTCCTAAAATTAATACATCTGCATCTACTTGATGCAGTACAAATCTCCCAAAAAAATAGACATGGGTAGTATTAGACAGTAAGTCACAAACTTGAGGGGCATCATGTCAATATTGGCCGTTCAATAACGTCCATTCAACAACTCCCCTTGCGAACAAAAGTCAAAAATTCATGCAAGTTGATTGCGCCAGCCAAAAAAAAAAAAAGCATTAACCCAACACCTCCGGCTGGAAATATCATACCCGATCAACGGGGCCAAAAGAAGACATACAAGAAACGAAAAACAAAAGCACACAAGCTAAATCACTTGATTGGTAGACCTTAGACTTCCATCGAGTCGGCAATTTCCTCACTTATTGCCCGAACTCCCCGACGGTCGACTGGCAGATGCTCCTCGTCGTCACTGACCAAATAAGTGTCATAGTCAACCGAGTTATTGCGAATCGTCTTGGAAGGGCGCTCCATCTCGTCATCACTGTCGCTGGCGATAAGGGTCGATCTGGCGCGTTCTCCAAACCAAAACTTGGCACGCTTGCTGGAGCTGATGTCCGGCGTGAGGTATCCGTCGTCGTAGGTCCGCTTCCCAGTAGGTGTAGTTGCCATCTCGTCTGGGGTGTGGCTGAGTATAGGAATCGCGCGCAGGAAAATGTAACAGACACGCTTGCGAATCGGGTTGAAGAAAAAGAAATGTAGACTCCAGATAGCCCCATCATCGGCATCGGATGGGTCTTCCTCCGGCGAATATGAGTAGATTGAACACTCCTTGAGCGACATGTGCTCATCTATCGTTTTCCACACCCGCGGGCCCCATGCAGAAGATGAACCTGCTGTATACGATCCAGAAAGCGTCGCGGGGGATGCAGGAGACAAGTTGGTGCTCTCGCGCGGTCGGAGGTTGAGTAGCGTGGAGTCCACCGTGTTCATAACACGCTTCAAATTCCGTTCGCGTCGGAAATCAGTGGCGCGCAGGACGTGTGAGAAGTCGTAATCAGGATGACTTGCGTTCAGAGTGGCGATCAAATAGGCAAAGGTCCGTCGGCTCGAATGGTCGCTCAGGGGTCCGAACGGGCTAGATCGCGATAGATTGAGGGTCTCGGCGGCATCGTGTGCATTTGGAGGTGACAGCGAAGCCGAAAATCGAAGGACCGATTCATATTGAGCCTCGAGTGACTGTTCGATGTGATTGTACAGTTTCCGATCGGAGCGTGCCGCCTTGGTGGTGTAGATGTCACAGCCACCGACGATATGGCAATCAGCCGTGTCGAAATTGAGAGAACTAGTCACGTCCTCAAACTCTGGAAGGGGAAGAAACTATATATGACGGGGATGGTAAGTAAACTGAACTGAACTGAAAGACACGTTGGAGTTGCGACTTTACCTTCATCGTGAGGTTATACTGGGGTAGTGGAGATCCCGAGATAAGCCGATAAGCGCCTTGAGATGACGTGTCGGTCTGGGGTTTGAAGAGACAGGCTCAAATCTCTCTTTTGACGTAGAGAAAAATATAGAGAGAGTAAGGGAGAGAGATAGACGAGGGACAGTGGTGTTGTCACAACGGGTGATTGAGCCGAAGGTGGAGATTCGATGATGTCGATCGGCGATAACGGCGACCAGGGGAGGGATAAGGGAGACAACGCGAACTATAGGAGATCGGTTGCAGTTCTTATAACAAGTCAACACCGCCAAATGAGGGGATTATACAGAGAGATGAAAATGAGGCAGGAGGGGATGGTCTCAGATGATCGGAGAGGGGAGGACGCCGGAAACAGTCACGTGTGGGAAGGCGTGGTCCAGTAGGAACCCGCACTGACCTCACGAGCAGACCAACCATGGAAAGGACAATTCATAGGCCAATTTGATCCAAATTGCGTGTCATATCTTCCGACTCCTGATGTGAAACAAGTTGTATTGATTAGTATCGTGTGAAAACTCCTATGTACGCCCACACAAAAAAAACAAAAAAGGGAGCAAGAATCCTGCTTGCTCATGTTACATGATCTTGGTGACCACATCTTCCTCAACCTGGGGAATAATTAGCCCGGCTGAATCTTGGCCATGGCTGGGGGGACAAGGGGGAGATGGGATAAAGGGTCCAAATATAGCCATGTATAGCAACACCCCCTTTGGAGATTCTTTCTTTGATAAAAGAAAGTGCCAATACACATGGAAATGAACTGGAACATGTCCTAACTCACCTCCATATCTTCCAAACTGTCCTGCTGGCTGATACAGCGAAGAACATTCTTCTTGCTGGTCTCCTGCATTTCCCCGCAATCAATAACTCATCGAGAATAAAGTATGCTTTTTGAAAGTTGAAAATGATGTCTAGCTCGCAGACATTGCCGTAGTACTTGTCCATCTGCTCGACATAGCGGTGCACCACCTCGAGGGTGATTAGCTCATTATCGGTCGAGGCACAGCCAGCGATGAAGAAGAGAGAAGCGTAGCGACGGTAGACGACTTTCGAGTCTAGGAGTACAATCCCTGTTAGTCCAATTCCAGCCCGTCGGTGAAAAGGGGTCGTGCGGGGATGGAAAGTCACCTTTGTATTCCAGGAAATTGCACATCCGCGTCCGGCGGGACAGCACCAGCTGGGTTACATCCTTGATGATCTTGGCCTTCTCCTTGGGAGAGAGGGTGGTGAACCACTTGGCAAGGCGCTAGAGAAATGTTGTTAGTTGGGGGGCTTCGGCCAGGTGTTATGTAGTTGGGTAGGTGACGAGGCATACCACTTTGCCCTGTCGGGAGAGTAGAATCAGGTAGCTAATGAGGGGGTCAGTGGTTGCAAATATAGGACTGTAGGATAATCTCACTGGACAGGCATATTGATGGAGATGTGAAATGAAGGGGGAAAAGTGTCAGGGCAGAAGCTCTGGAGAAATTCTTTGGGTGGAGCGGAGGGAAGTTTTGCCCCGCTAAGCCCTAAGCTTAGCAATGTACGGAGTAAACGTGGAGATATATGGGATTTAATATATCTGGAAATTGATTCCAAATTGTTATGTATTTGTTTCTGCTAGAAGTTCCCAAAATATCCCCAAGGGTTGTCTTTTGCGCACGGGACCTTGAATGAGTCAACCCGCCCATGACGAAGCACATGCATCTACCTAGGTACAGCTCCCTAGAATTCATAATCCATGCATATAGGAATCTTACCTATGCTACAACGATAATTGACGGTACATAGGCTACCAAAAATGGCTACCTTGGATACTAATTTAACCTTTTAGATCAATGGATTATTGTGATTGTAATAATCAACGTATAAAATGACAGTTTTCAATTTTCCAACTCCTGCTGGCTCCGTAAAAATTTGTGTCAGGACAATACGTCTTTCTGTGTTTTTATCTAGCGACTTCAGAAGTTTCCTACGCAAGCCTAATTGACACCCTGCTAACCCCCACGGACATTTGTCAACCCATAGAAAAGACATATTGAAATAAAAGTCAACGCCAGGTAAAACCCGAAGGAGACCAAAACCAATATTATTAATGAAATAAGTAGCACATTAAGTATCCAAACATCTCTCTCATGATCGAACAGAGACTAAAACCACGGCATTTCCGTCGAATCGTTGCAGGCATGAGGGGAAGACATCAAAACCAAGAAGCTCCAAGCTCGTAGATCGTACAAACCACCTTCGTACAAACACCTCAACCGTATACCGACATCACCCCGTCAGCGCCATTAACCAGAACCAGAACCATAATCCAATAGTATCCCAAATTACCAGGTAGTACATATAACCATGACAGACGAGGACGATAACAACCAAGCCCGAAGCTCGATCTACACCACGCACCTCGCACCCGCCTACCATGACAAAAGACCCATTTAAACCTGGGTCATGTTGGGGCGGCCTCCGCGACGGCTGCCAGTACGGCTGGTACGCGAGGGACCAGCCGCAGAACGGGACAGGAAGACAGAGACGACAACGGAGGCCAAGTAACCCGCCCAGGCGAACCAGAGGAAAGCAACAGAAGCCTGGGCCTCACGGCAGCGCTTGGTCATATTGTCTGAGCCATTGGTGATCTCATTGCTCCTGAGGTAGTCCTAGAGAAGAGGTTAGTGTCTATTCGCTCTCTTTCCGTCGCATATTCACTACGATCGATCTTAGGTTCGAATTCCACTTACCTCGTTGTTGCAAGAGTGGCACTCTAGCTTCGCGGCGAGTGCGATAGCAGCACAGAAGAAGAAAACGCAGTTCAGCGCATCGATGATGATCATGATGATCGGGTGGCCGGCCCAGTTGATGTTGAACGAGGCTGGGATCAGGTAGATCAGCGTGAACATTGAGAACACTGCTACGTAGATGGCGTAGTTCACAGTCGCAGGGTTCCCGGAGAAGGCTTCGGCGATCATGTTGCCGACGAGGGCCATAATGAGCAGGGTCCATACGAACTGTGAGTTTGGTTAGTACTGAACTTGTGTGATTTCTTCATGGCTTTTTGTTTTGCTGTTGCGATATTGCACATACCTCCCAGGCTCTAAGACCTAGCTGCACAACCCGGAGACCCATTTTTATAGATTTAGATTTAGATTTGAATTTGAGGTTGAGGTTGAGGTTGAGGTTAACCAGATGTCGCGTGAGGGATGGTTGGTATAGAGGTATAGTAGAGATATAGTAGAGATATAGGATAAGAGCAAAAGAATAACCTATCTCACTATATAAAAGTTCTCTGGGAAATCGACGTTATAAATCGGATGCTCCGGAGGTCAGTGATGACATGGGAAAAGCAACATCCCCAAACCCTAAAACTCGTTGCTACGTCATGCATCCGGGATCAAGCGGTCTATTGGACTACATGGCTGTACAATATACTAACTACTATATACTATAGTATATTGGACATGAAATCATAAAGGTTGCACTTGGATCAATGATTCTTTCTTTTCTTCCTTGATCCACCTACATTCCAATTTTTGCAGATTCTGCTGAGAGGAATCTAGGTTTCATCGCAATGTCTATCATTTCCATTTTGTAGATTGGCCCATTTACTAGGAGAACATAGACAGGAAGGATTTGGTAGATAGCACCAACGACTAGTATTGCTAAACTAGAAGATAAAACTAAAAAGGAAGAAACAATCACCCTCGAGATTGGCGTTATTATCACCACACTCTAATCAACTAAGTCTGTTCCAGTTGGATAACGACACTAGAAAAATATAAAAAGAATACAAATCCCTCCTTGGATAAAATAAAATTCAATTGCAGCAATTATGCTCCATTACCATCAGTTCGCATAGCGATCATTCACTACTTTACATTAAAGGCGCTTTGCACGGAACCATATCTAGAAAGGTCAGCATATATATTTTCAGATCCACCCAAGTCAAAAAAAAAAAAAAAAATTACCCTTGAGGGCACTGGCTACCCAATGCAACACTACCACTGCGCATATAGCAGACCTTGGCCTCCTGACACGCGGTAGTAGTACAGTTAGGGCTCTTGACACTCCGCTTCCCCTGGTAAGAGTTATGCAGAGTGACAAGCTCCAAGTCCTTCTCCATGGCCTCGGTCACCCGGTGCCAGAAGGTCGCGTTCAACGGCGCATCCTCGTCCCACTCAGCTGCCGGTCCATATGTATCACGAGTGGAATATTCAATCTCAAACGTCGGGCCCTTGTGCTCTAGTGCCGGGTACTCCGACACATTACTGTAGAAGGTATATGCTTCGTAGACGTTGAAGTCGCCCGTGTCGACCTCGTACACACGGAATCCACTGTTGAGGTTTGTCAGAGGGGTGACACTGGGCATGATCCAACCGGTAGTGAGGGCGTTGTCTGAATTCTGCACTGTCCCGTTGTTGGCGTAGTAAACCATGAACTGGTCCTCGTGGGTGTGTCCGAAGAAGATGTTGGCAATGACGTGAGGCGAGTAGCGGTCCACGATCTGGTAGAATAGATCGGTCGGATTGGGTAGTGGGTTGGTTCCGTCCCAGCCACTGAGGACATGGCCAACTATCCAGACACGCTCACCGGCATCCTCGGCCTTTTGCAGCTCCTCGATCATCCACGAGAAAATTCCAGAGTTATCGGGGTCAGTAGTGTTGATGAAAGTCAAGAAGTTCGATCGGTACCACAAGTCTATGAGAGTGAGTAAACAATTCCCAAATGAGTTGGTGACAACATACCAGTGTTGAATGTAAGGATGCGCAGTCCGTAGTGCGTCTTGACAGAGTACCCGCCATAGTGCGTGCTCGCTTCATCAGCGGTCTCACGACTAATCCATCCTTCATGGCGCCACAGTCCAGCCAAGTGCTCATAATTCCAGCTTTGCTGTTCCCCCAGACGCCCGGGGAGATTATGAGGAGAATCGATGTTTGAAGGACTGGTGTCATGATTTCCAAGTGCCGCAAAGACAGGACCGGAGATATAGTGTTTGAACATGCCATAAATGCTGGTCTCGGTATACTGAGTCAACGCCATGGATATCTGGGATTCCGGATCATGCGATACAAGATCGCCCGTATATAGCGTCCATGCAAGGTGGTCGTCGTGTTTTCCTTTGCCAGTTCCAGTCAGAGGACCAACAGCCTGTAAAGCGGCAAGACCCAAGTCATATGGGGTATCGCACAGGAAAGAGCCATACGCAGAGGCAGAAAGCAGTGGATTATCCTCGGAAAGGTCGTTGTTGTTGTCACTCCGACAGCAGAGGCCAGACGTGCAGTTTGCTTCAGAACTGACGGCATACCGGGCATCGAGATGGAAGTCTGACAGATGTAGTACCTTGACCCGCTCCCCACTTGCCTTGGGGGCCTGGGCATCTGCAGGTTTGGGTTTCGGGAAAAGCTTGGTCGTGTCAAGCGGGCTGGTTTTTGGCGCGCTGCAATACTTGCTGTCGAGAGAATGGCAGATGTATTCACCATCCAACCCTTCTACATCAGCATAGGCCAGAACCTGAGTCCAGATAGCGCCGAATGTGTTCGTGGCAAAATCTTGCTCACATGTCTCATCATCATGGAAGCTAAAGGTCTTGCACAGGCTGACCATAGCATCTGGAACAAAAGCCGGTCCATGCAAGGCTGCAGGCTTTGCTGCAGCTAGGGCGTTCTTGCATTTGGTGCAGTTGTTTGCTGAGCTATTCGACTTGATGATGTTGGTCACATTGGATAGTGCTTCCTGAACCAACTTATACCTCTTCTTGGCAGGCATGTGAGTTCGCGGCACAGGGAAGTAGACCTCATCCTGATTGTCTGGGATATTGTCAGGATCTGTCAACTCATAAGGGAAGGTGAGGTCCAACACCGGATCATAGATGATCGGCTGGGGTTGTTGGGTTGGCTGGGCCGGGGAAAGGTAGTAGGATCTGCCATTGGCATTAGCATATCTATGTGCCTGAGCCACCGGACTGTTCATAGAACTCATACGAGAATGCAGAGGTCGGGAACCCAGCAGCAGCCACATAGGATGAGTCTCCTGGGAGGGAGACCGCAAATGCGACATTCAAGATGAGATATGTAGTGCCCAGGAGGGCCAAGAGGGCTTGCATCTTGAATAAACCCGAGGACGAGGACCCCATTGATGTACAACAAGGTAAATGAGAGAAACCAGAGAAGAATTGAGAGAAGAGCCAAGAAAGGGGGAAAAAAGTAAAAGAAGTGTCGATCTTCAATGTTTACAGGTATCATGCAGGTACTATGCACGTGGTAGATAGCTTGGATGTGAGTGGAAAGTGTTGACAACCCACTCTAGAACGGGCAACAGTCATGCTATTTTGATTTGCAATGACTTGTATCTACTCCGTACTATACATAATCTTCACAAGTTAAATGACCGGTCTCTTAAAGACCTTGGATTCAGATTCATGAAAAACAAGTCCCACAATTCCAAATCCCACCCCACCAAGCTATCCCAAAAGGGCTTAACCTTTAATTTCTGTTCTGTGTGGCCTTCATATCATATAGGGCCATGCGATTGTAGCACATGCATGAAAACCGGTATCAATTACACCGGACACGGTGGTGATGGGGAGACATGTCAACTTCCAGACGGTGGATGACTGATGTATCTGGGCGGGAGAGAGGTGAGAGTATAGCTGGCTCGAAAAAGACCTGTTCGCGCCCATGTGGGAAATCCCCACATGAACAGCACTATCCTTTCCAACATGCCCAAGGGTCATTGGGAGAAGGCGGATAATGCACATGGTGAGTGAGAATAGGGATTCGAATGAGACCCAGAGAAGTAGTGTCTTGGGTTTGCGAAGCTTGGGAGCCAAACGGATCGCGTGCTGTTGAGTGAGCAGGCCGGTGGCTTGGTATCCTGGAGGCCGGGGCATTCAAAGCCTGTTAAGCTTGTCGTTTGAATGTCAGGGGTGACAGACCCGATTCGGTGGCGATGAAGAAGAGTAAGTTCGTGGGTTCCCAGAAGCCAGTGACAAAGATCCAACGTATTGCCATGTCACTGTACAGCATAGGTACTGGACTTCCACGTTTCTTTGCATTGAATCAATCAACTCTGTTCTTTGTTCATGTGGAACTTGCCGAGTATTCAAAGTGACGTGGCGCCACCATTGACACAGAGAAAAGGATTGGCGCGCTGAGGTAGTTTGCCGTTTCAACCTAGTCATCGAATTCACTTGTGCCAAGAAAATAAGTGCCCTGGGATCTTGCTCAGACTTGCTTTTGTTTCCCCACCGTGATGGAATGTCGCCATGGCGTGGCAGGTGTAGACGAAAACTGCAAGCTAAGTACCGAGAAGAGCCATAGGTCAAAGGGCGTAATGTATCACCCACCACCCAGAAAGAGAGAGAGGGAGAGTAAAGGGAAAAAAATCCCGCCCGAGGACGATCGGAAGATCGACCTCGACATCCCAGTTTAATCATGAGAGCTCTTGGAAGATCCACTAGAAGGAGCCTGCACACAGACAAGTTCAACCATGATGTCGTCTGGGCTGTCCGGTGGTGAACTATTGTAAGAAGGGGCGCGACTTATGATGCCAACTGCGACCTGGGAAGCTTGGTTGCGGGCGTTCATGTTATCAAGATACCAGACCTGCCAAGGCCAGGCGCCCGAGCCAGGTGGCATGATGGTGACGTTCCGATCGGGGACTCGTTCTCTAGCGAAATCTAGGAAGGTTAGAACATAATGATATAAGATATAATGATTGACATACCTTGGACTGGAATGGCCGAGACATCAAGGGTGGGTGGTGGGCACGAAGGCAGCGACGGCGGCTTCGTCAACATTTTGTTGAGAACGACCTCCAGAGGCTTAGAATAGGGCTCGCCCGACACAGCAAGACGATAGATGGCATCCTGTAGGGCACTCTTAAGATCACGGGAACAATCATCCCCCCAAATCCCATCGCATCCATTGTTCGCTCCAGATGGGGTACCGGTCAAGTTGCCGACTCTGAGGCCGATTTCCGAGGTGCGATTCGAGTCGACAGCATTCACATCGATATTATTACTTTGATATCCCAGCCAAAACGCCGTCTTTGTCATGGGCCCTGTGCCCTTGCCGGAGGAACTGGCATCAAAGCCATAGTAGAGGGTAACGGGGTCCGGAAAGAGAGGATTGAGATCGAAGCGAATTGCAGTTTGAGCGAGGGAGTCGATGCATCCGTTATTCCAGAACGAGCAGAACTGAGCCGATACAGTTTGTAGTAATACCATCAACAGGGCTAGGGACCCGAGGCTCAGATTGAAAGGCATATCCGGTGGGTTATATGTCCAGCAAGAGTGACCGCGGAGGCCCTCAGAGTCAGGATAATCGAGAGCAGATGTATTGCAAGTTCATTACGGGGGAAAGGAGGTAATAAAAAAAAAGGGTGGGAGATTTAACTGATAAATGTCAACGGAAGCCAGGGAAAGTTTAGGGAAACGGGTCCCCGCAATAACCTACTAGGGTCTTTTTTAGTGAGGGAAATGAGGCTAGTCTCAGTGAAAACCACAAAAGAAAGAAAGGGTTGTTATTTCACCGGGTCCCAAGGAGATGAATAATGGACCTTCCGAGAGAACCTTGGAAAAGGAAGAAAAACAGAATGCCGAGTGAATTGCCAAGGAGTACGGAATACAAGGAAAGTATTATTTCAAGGAGAGTACGGCGTACAAGTGGACAACCGTACAACCATACCATCATACCATCATACAACCAATACATACAACGGTATACAACGGTATATTTATTATTGAATGTTCCCCCGAGCATTCCTGGTGAAAAGGTGTGATTTGGAAACTCGGGTACCTGCTGGGTACCTGAAAGGTACTTCATGCACAGTAGTGGATTCAGAGAATAGGTAAGTTTCCATTAGGTACCCCCTTGATTGTGAAATATTGTTTTTCGCGCTAAAACCAAAAGCCCCCGCATTGTTATCCCAAAGGGGAATTATTGACGATGATCAGTCACAGGGTAAAGCAGGGTCCAGCCACTTAGATGCGAGATTTGCCTCACAGAGAGGAGATTAGTGAGGAATAGGTATGTTGTACTGTTTGTACTGTTGTATTGGTATTATATCGATCCTTTCTCTTTTCAGAGTTAAGGTCAGAGATCATCCTCAGATCATAGATATGCATGACCTCATCTTCATTCCAGATGTTTCATATTGAAGAACAGGGTATATATATATATATAAAATATATATTGTATGTACATTTTGGACACGGAGTAATAGTACGGAGTGATAAGACGGAGTACAAACCAACGTATAATCATGTATAATAGCCAATAATACCAATATGAGATCTGTGCGATATGCAAGACGCCGTGATGTATATAGTAGCACCGATTACCAGATATGTATAATCCTTACCTGTCCTCCGATAGGCTTAACAATGTAACAGCTCTGACGTAGGAAGAAACTCGATCAGAAATACTCTGCTCTTGAGAATCTTACTGCGTCATTTGGTTTCTCATTTGATTTCTAGGGTCTGAAACACACTCCATTGGGGTTGGAATCTCGGGTTCGCATATTTTCAGCCAAGGGTCGTTCGCTGATTCGGCTGACCGTTAGCGTGCAATTATGTGTATCGCAAAGACCGCCGGAATCCACTTAGTCCGGCAATCCTCCGAGACTATGTATTATTCTCAATCTTCCGTACAAAGTACTCTGAAGAGGTTTGAGAATAAAATACAACATACTAAGGAAAAATACAAATTAATCCTATAAGAAAATGGAATGTCGGCTTACCTACCTAAATCTTCGGTATGCATACATATATTATATATATACCTAGATATATCTATATATGTAGGTAGTCATCGGGCTGAACCTTCCAAGGCCGTCCTTCAGAGGTTCCCGATAATCTTCTCGGTCATCTTCAATTCAATTCAAAGAATATCCGAAAATTCAATGAATACACGAAAAGAAAGACAAGAGGGTGGTTTGAGATTGAAATCACGTAATTAAAAATAAGAACGAAATATAATGTCTGGTTTCCAACAACACTAACCTAAAACAACCGCAATCCAATATTGGGCTGAGGATTTTAGAACGCTACGAGCTCAAAATGTCATTCATCCACACGGTTTCGCAGCACAGCCTGCGCTCATTGGCCAAAAGTATCTGTGTAATCTGTCCCTCTCACGCGTAAAGGTTGTCCTCGGCAACGGAGTTCATCGGCTGCAGGGTATCTCAACTTCGGGGTTTTGCGCCTCGTTCAAGTTGTCAAGTGGGTCATTAATTTTCGGGTGGATCTGAGAACCAAGTACTCCATACTCCGTACAACATACCGAGTACTTTGACAGTGCCCTTTTGCCGATGACAGCCGATTCACATACGAATGGTGCACCAATGCCATGAATGTCATCCGAAACTAAGGCGCTACCGCCGGCAACGCCACATTGTTGACGTAGAACATGCCACACCTATTGCCCCTGCAATAGCTGGGACTTGCATGCTTGTAACTGCTCGAGCCCGACGGGAGCTACCTGCGAAGCTCTCTTGGTCGTGATTGGGGGCCAGGCATTCATTTCTAGCCGCCGTTGGTGACGATGTCCGCAATGGTCTGCTTATTGGTGATGGTCTCCATCTTGTCTGTCAGCTTGCTGATCTCCATGCTAAAAACGAATTGACGGTAAACGAACGGGAGTTGAAAACTTAGTAATGATCTAACTGTAAGGAGTGGGAAGACTAGTGGGGAGACTAGTCGCGCCAGTAGACATAGACAGACCTCAACGCTCGTTCCCGCCTCGGCCGATATCAGGAACAAGACACATCCAGCCAAAGGTGATATCGTTGATGCGTCGGAAACCTCCAGACTTGAGACCCGACGACCAGTGGTTGCATCTGCAGCCGCCCTGTTTCCTCTACCTCCATGAAATACAGACCAGACAGACAGATATCGGCGGGAATGAAAAACCCCTCAGAAAAAAAAAAAAAAAAAAGCACACAGAAGACAAGGATAGAAAATTGATCCATATTGTACAATTAGCCTTCCAATGAGCGTTAAAATGTCCCCTTTGATGTACATCCCAGAGGCTTTGCCTCATAACAACATATAAACATATACAGTTTCAAATATCAACAATCAAAAAGATTTGTGGGAGAGTTTCGATCATATCCCCACGCCAGAACTCCGCGCTTGAAATAAAAATGCAAGGACGGGTAGATCACCCAAGCAAAAACAAGACAATCCAAACCAGAAATGGATGTCCATCACGACTTGTCGTTTTCAACGGAACGGTCCTTGCCCTGCAGCCAGACACGCTTCCACGTACCATCGGGACCGAAAGCTGCCTCTCGGTCTTGGCGCATACCTTCTAGGACACCAACAACACCACCACTGCGTAGACGCTCAAGGACAATGTTCATGCCCTCTTTGCTTTTCAATACGGCTTCTTTGGTTCGGCTCACACCGATAAGCTCAATGGTCCGTTGGATGCCGGCAGTGGAAAGGGACGAGAAGAACCCTTTGCGAGGCTCTTCGTCTTCATTATCGCCAGTGCCCTGCTTCTTCTTCCCAAGGAGCTTGCCCTGTCCGAGTCGGGAGCGGAAGGTGACCGTAGTCTTGACATTGGTCTGTTCGGAACTTTTGTCCACGGCGAGACCATCGAGAGCCAGGCGATCCTCCTCGGATGGAAGCCGCTTGTAGCATTGCTTCTCAACGACGCTAAGGATGCCCGTCCATTCCATGTTGCGGGACTCGGTCTCCATCCACCCCTCCTTGGCATCAACAATGGTCTTCTCCAGAATATAGCTCTGACCGGAACTGTCTGAACCTCCCATGCCTTTTGGTAGAAGCTTTAGGATTCCAGATGGGACCTTGGATTTTTTTAGGTGTAGTCGGATTGTGTGAAGACGCTGGGTCTTGGGGTCGACGTATCTGTCGATGACATCTGTTGTAAGGACATGGCGAGAATACGGATTAGGATAGCGGAGGAAATAGGCGAGGGAGACAGCGGGGAAGGAGTAATCGTAGGTGAAATTGTTCTCGAAAAACTTCATGATGGTATACGGTGATTCATGTGATGGATTGATTGAGTAGCAGAAAGGGCAAGGAGTCGTCTGATCCAGTACTTTTTGCGAAGGCGAGCAGAGGTAGAAGTGGGGACTGAGGGGGATGAACAGTTATTCCGAGGGAACTCAATGCTTAAGATCACATGTACCTCACGTGGTCCGGGGGATTAGGCCTATCATCGGCCCGCAATAGCTAATGTGTATATAACCTGTCCACTCTTCTTATTTTTCCGATGTGATATAAGAAATTCAGGTCTCGAAACGGATTCCGTATACCAAGCTTCAACGCTTCATATTACCTGCTGTGGAAATAAGTGCTTGTGGAGAAAGAATGATTAAAATGACGCCTCATGTCTTAACCGGAACGATCGAGAAGGGCATGCTATCACGGCTTTTGTTTGTATCCGGTGGCCCGGATTTGAAGGCAAACAAGGCATACTCAATTCTTATCCTGGGAAGTCCATAATAAATACCGTACCGTCACCTTCTCCACCTCCCCACGGTTCTTACTCTTCCCTCCCCCTGTGGTCTTTCTTCGCAGATCTTGCGGAACCTTCACCGGCTTCTGCAAAGCAAGACAAGGCAATTAAACTTTCCTTGCACCGTGAACCTATTCTCCACCAAGAACATCAACACTGCCCCATCTGCCACACCTCCTACGTTTTCCCGATAAGAAAATGACACCCCCGTCTGGCTGTGGTGTGTGTGGCAAGGAAGATGGAGTTCTCCGCTGCTCTGGCTGTAAGGTGATGATGTACTGTGGCGTCGAACACCAGACTGCTCACCGCGGAGAGCATAAGTCTGCTTGCAGCGCCATCAGAAGATGCCGTGTTGCTATGGAGAAGCAAGAACAGGCCTTACGGGCTCTTCCAGATGATCCCTACTCCTATGGCGTCGGTAACTTCTGGAAGATCCTCGAGACACGCCCTTACATGCAGGCCCGTGCTGCCCTGTGTAATATCATGAGCAGTATTGGGAATGTCGAATCGCTTGAAGCACAACTCGGCCTATTGATGGAAAATCTGCGGCTCTGTCGAGGTGATAACATGGGCTCACGAGACGTCATCCCCGGCTTGATGATTCGTCTCCAGCAGGACCAGGAGTGCTACGATTTTCTGAAGTGGTGGGCTACGACTGGCCGGAACCACCGCTATGATTGGGGTAATACCAACCTGCCCTACCTTGACGTCAAGAACGCCAACCCGCTTGAGCCAGTCGATATGTTCCGTGGCAATTCGAATCTTCCCCATATCGTTTCTTTGACTCTAGTCAAGATCAAAGTGCTTCAAGCGATCCTCACCGGCATGAGATCTGCTGATGAGAGTATTACCCACATGCTGGGACTCAGACCGAAACCTTCGACTATCGCCAAAAACACCAATATCGCCAACTGTCAGGACGCACCGCTCGAAGGTGCGAAACTAAAGGCCCAGATTCGCGCTTTGTACGAAAGCGTCAAGAAATTGAACCCCCACTTCTGGCCGGCTCTTATGGACCCAGGTGAACACTTGGCGGTCAAACCCACGATGTTTCGGATTGGGAGTGTGGAACAGATGCGGATGACCTTGAATTTGACCTATGAAGCATGGCAAGAGGCTCCTGGGGCCATTGCTGTTATTCAGATGGTCATGGAGGGTAAACTTTGATGGAGTTTCCTGCCAACGAGAGATATCCCGAGGTCTGTATGAGATACGAGGATGATGACAGCGGTCTTCGAGAATTACGCAATTGAGTTCGGAGTTCGGTTACCTGGGATCGAGGTTATTTTCTACACAAGTACAATGCAATAGCGAATTCTCAGAATAGTCCTTTGAACAATGAAATTTGAGAAAAAAGCTCAACTACTTGTGTAATATGTGAGATATTTTCGAATTTTGACAGCCGCCATAACGTTTCAGCCCAATGGAATATGTCAACTTAAAGATTTATCCAACTCAGGCCTTTTTGTAAATATCATCTCCTAAGCTCGTATAGGTCCACCCTGTGAATCATCTACCCCTCACCATGGAATAATTGCATTCTTTCGCAACCCACCATGGGGATGAAAGCTCGCTGCCAATGTGGCAAGATTCAATTCACAACACCGGCAGAGAAACCTCTGAAACTCTGGATCTGCCACTGCACAGAATGCCAGCACCAAAGCTCGTCCGCGTTCGGCATCACCGCAACATTTCCGTACTTCGAGCTCCCTGAGTCAGTCTCCAGTCTGGTCATCAGCTACACTCGTCTTACCCTTAAGGGACGCGATATGGAGTGCCTTTTCTACAAGGAGTGTGGTGCACGGCTTTTCCATCGCTTCCGGGATACTGTACCTGCACCTAGCGAACAGGTCGAATTTTCTGCAATTACCAATGTGAAAGGTGGCTGCTTGGAGGATCTGAACAAAGAAATGCTGCGAACTGCAGTTCATATTTGGTGCCGGGAGGCGATTATTGATATTCCGGAAGGAATGGAGAAGTGGGATCAAGGACCCCCTCAGCCAAATCCCTTGGTGACTTAGGTCTTGTGTTTTGAAAGAGACATGATATGTATCCAAATTGATTCGTTCGCTTATTCCCAAGTAGTTACAAGAAACATGTGTATGTCATAGAAAAGAAATCTAAAAATTTAACATTTTGCAGAAAAACACAGCCACAACTTGCAGTCTACCCAACGACAGAACTCCAGCCATTATCAATAGCGATAGTCGCGCCGTTGATCTGACCGGCGCCCTTTCCATATGTCATGTTCACACAGAACCCAGCAGCTTCATTCACATCGACGTAGGGAGCTTGAATAGAATCGTAGACATTTATCATCTTCTCATAACCCTCCGTATGCATCCCGGCGCTGAAAGCATCAACAATGTTGGTTTCCATGCCACCCATCATCAAAGCGTTGCACTTGATGCCCTTGTTGCCATAGTACGCAGCAATGTTCTTGGTCAATCCGACAAGACCGTGCTTGCTGGTAGTATAGGCAGCACCTGGAAGAATTAGTTAAATGTCAGATCTAGTAGCACCCCTCACTTTGGTTAGAACATACCACCAGCCCATCCAGCCTTTCCAGCAACAGAAACAATATTAATAATACGTCCATCTGGCTTCGGCTGCGCCAGCATGTTACGAACTGCCAATTTGCTCAGTAGAGCCGGAGCAGTGAGATTAATCGCCATGACGCGATCCCAAAACTCCATGTCCAGATCGCCGATTGGGTCGAAGTGGTCCATGATGCCGGCGTTGTTGACCAGGACATCAATTTTGCCGAATTCGCCAATCAGCGTTTCAAAAGGTTCTCCACTTCGTTGGTCTTGGTGATATCGGTCTTAATGGCCTTCAGGGGCCCCTTGGATGACAGTTCAGCCGAGGTCTTCTGTAGACGTTCCTCGTTCACGTCGCAAATTACGACACTGGCGCCAGCTTCCAGGAATTGGGTTGCAATTGCTTTGCCTAGGCCGCCGCCACCGCCGGTGACGAGACATGTTTTTCCCGCAAGGATTTGTTCAGGCATTTGAGTGGTGAGTATGAATAGATAGGAATAATGGGTTGAGTGAATTATCGGCAGCGTCAATTGGAATCAAGACTGGACCTCGTTTAAATATTCCTCCATTTTGGCGACGGAAGGCCTTCTACCCGTTTTCCGCTCACTTTGGAAACGGCGGAATCCACTTTGTGCTTGATAGAGTCGGTTCAGGGGGCCCCATTTTCTGGGGTACGGGCGGCCTCAGAGACATCGGACCACCCATGGCAGCTGGCATTGCCGAGTGGTAATGTTTGCACCAACGGATGCGGATACGGATCTCCATATGTGTCTACGGAGTAGACAGGAGTGGGATGCGTGTTTATTTTAGAATTGGAAATGTACAAAATTGAGGAGGACCAACTTTAATCAAGAGATCACACGTTGAAAAATCGAGTTCGATTGATTTAAGCTTCTTGTCGCCTGGGGATGAGTCGACCTATAAAGTGGCGTGTAATACACATCCGGGTAACTGACAGGTGTGTTGTACTTTTAACACACAGATTCTGCCGGTTAAGTATCCACCAATAAAAGCTAATGAATAAAGGGCGGTATATCAAATTGAGAAGGCGGTAGCGGAAGGGTCACTGAATATTGACTTGATGCACGGTACTTTATAGTCACGTGAGAATAATACCCGGAAGCGTGTCTATCCGAGAGCCCTAAGCCCTTGTTTCCTGTTTAGGGCATATTCCGTACCTACATTGTAATATACAATCTTGGCTGGATTAATTCAGAATAGAGCTTTTGAGCATAACCAACTCCCACACCATCAACTTATGTTGCGTCATTTTACAGCCCGTGGATGCCTCTCGATGGTGGAGCTACCAGCCTCTATAGGCTGTGAGGTGAGATATCTAATTACTCTTTGTGGTAGCTCGGCTCGCGTTAAATTGCCGGGAAACACAAGATGTGATATGCAAGTGATATGAAACCGGGAAATACTGTTGGTGATCACCGGGGTCACAGCTACCGTTCAGAGATAAATAGGGTGTTATGGTGCTATTTGGAGGAACGACGTTCAGAAACGTCAATGGCAGCATATTGGAAGTCCTTTGCCGGTATTACAAGTTAGTGGAATCTGGCAGTCTGCCATAAGGCCTATTCTTGATTGATTACTACCTTGAGCGACTACGGATGTTGACTCTGAGCGAATATGGGCGCGCGTGACATCGTTGCTGTCGTACACAAGAATATCAGAATACTCAAGTCATGCACCAGGGTCTTTTTTCGTCTAATCACCTACAAAGTACATATGTAGGTAGATAGTGATAGAATGCTCCTACTTTCCTATTTCTATTAGTTACAGTTCTCGAGCTCATCCTGTACCACATGCCAATCGTGGAAACTCCCGACTTGACCCCACGAACCTTATCGAATTGGTTAATTCCAAAGTTGCCACCAATGATTTCATTCCAAACCTTATCAGGTCATTTGCATCTGCATAGACCTCGCAAGTACGAGGAACATCGCACACTTCAAACCTTGACTTTTAAATGACACAGGATGCCCGAATCAAAGACGACTAGAACCGAGTGCAAACTAGAATTGATGCACAATGACGCCCACCGCCATTCCGCACTACAGCACTACAGATATCCTTCGAGAAAAACAAATTGAGAAATCGAAAGATCGCCCAGTGGCGGGGACGCGCAAAGCCAACTGGCGGTCTACGATCAGCCCCCACTTCCGTCATCAAATCAGCACCAAACCCGAACTCGCAAGCCACACTAGATCGGCACTAGATCCCACTACCGGACCGGTGTACATCGTACATGCTGAGGTTTGTCGAGAAGGGCGGTATGGTATGAGAGTTAGCCATCAACCCAATATTGGCTATTGGTGATGTCAACGGGGTCGTGGCTCTTTTTAGTCGCGGGCGGAAACATCGCAAACTTTGTTTCGAAGATCAGGCCATTCAGTTCGGGAATCTTAGGGCAAAGAAATTCTAAGTGACCTACTAACGAGCCCGTGGGCAGATGTTCGACCTAGTGGGAAAAGTTTATGCGGTATAACATGCGGTATGGACTTAGCCAATTGGGTCTTGTCGTGGGCTGGGGAAAGGTAGTGGGGGGGAATGGATTTCATATTTTAGCCCCTAGAGATTCCATTGTCGAAAGTTATATGAAGAGAACAGTCCTGGGGCTAGACTTTATTTCTAATATGGAGAGTGGGGAGTGTGTTCTACTTCCTTTTTTTTTTCAACCTCACTATAGCGAACTTTGATCGTAACAGTGATCATGTTTGTCTTTTTCTTATTAGGCAGTGCTGTGGCCTATAACATAGTCATGATTATTTATCGTCTTTATTTTCACAAGCTCAGCAGGTTCCCAGGGCCTCGCCTTGCTGCCGCAACAGGGTTATATGAGATTTACTTTTCTGCCTGGGGTCCTGGAATTTTTGAGTATGAGATTGACAATATGCACCGGAAGTTTGGTATGCCATCTGATATTTATGTAAAAAAGAAAAAAAGTTATTGAATCTGACTATTTCCAGGCCCTGTTGTTCGTATTACTCCCGATGAGGTTCACATCCGAGAGCCGTTCGGGACTTCCAGCTATTCCGATGACTGGATCAAAGGTACCAGAGAACTGGAATCTGGCCATTATCAAGGTCGCAGCGTCCATGGTTTCCAGTACAAGAAACCATCAATCTCTCGAGCACGATCTCTACTCCGGGTAGAGGTCAATCATATTATCAACACCTTGATCGAGAAACATCAAGTGCATAGAATGTTTAGCTCAAGGAGAGACAAGAAAGTTCAGCCAGTCGGGAGTACTTTGATAACTCCGACATCATCCCGTATTCTAGACTCTGGACTCCAAGGTGGAGTCAACCAAAGCAGTCGAATGAATGGGTTTCGGGATTGACACATGTCGAGATCTGATGAGAGATGAGCTTGCACATCCAACATATACATTAATTAACCCCACAGGTGAGTGGATGGTAGTTCCACCAGTATGTGCCATCCACAATTCGACATGAACTTGTATCTGAGTTGAGTGCATCTCGATAGAATCGGGCTTTATCGGGGGATATAAGGAACAAAAGATCAGGAGGCGAGAAAATTAACCTTGGAAGAGATTCCAAGGTCAAAGAAAGTAGGAACCTCTTTTTCTTTTTTTTTTTTTTTTTTTTTTTTTTTTTTGGTTGAACGTCTAAACGCCCCGCTTCTCCGATTCTGCCCTTTTTCTTTTTTTAAGAAAAATACCCAGAAGCCACTTAGCGCGATCAATTCCTCATCTAATTTTTTTGTCATTTCGCATCTCTGCGCACACATCCTCAATTCATTGAATCGTCATGGTATGCTCGTCCCCGTGTGGTCTTTGCGAATTTCCTGATCCACTGCAAAAGGACATCGCGCAGATCCCTGCAGACCGAAACAACAGCGCTAACACAATCGCGTCTAACAGCCTCACGCCGACTCCTCCTATTTCATGCCAGGTAGCTCCAAGGCCGATATATACGAACAACTCCTACTGTCAACACAAGGTCTTCTGGACGGCCAACGGAATTGGGTTAGGTGAGTTCACGACATTCACAATCACAAAATACACAATAAATATACGCGCTTCAAACAACCGCGCGAACCCTTGAAAAAGCATGATCGCTTACGACCCACCAGCAACCTCTCCAACGTCGCTTCCCTGCTTTGGCACGCCTATGCCTGCCTCCCCGCCCCTTCCTCCTCCGTCAACTGGGCCGGGTTCTACATTCGCGATGACAAATTCCCAGCTCTTGCATCCCCGGTCACCTCGCAGCCATTGCCTGGCGCACCCAGTTCCGGCGGCGTGATTATCTCAACGACATACTCTTCCTCGGAAAACCAGATTCTTCTCCTCGGGCCCTTCCACGGAAAGCCCGCGTGTCAGGAGATTCGTTTCGGCAAGGGCGTTTGCGGCACTGCTGCCGCCAAGCAGGAGACTGTTATTGTTCCTGATGTTCTGACCTTCCCTGGACATATTGCATGCGATGCGGAGAGTCGTAGTGAGATTGTTGTGCCTATCTTGGTTAATGGAGAGGTGAGTACTCATTCCCTACCGACCATGGCGCATTTTCTGGAGATGCAATTTAGTTTTGAGAGGAACATACTCACATCTTCATTAATAGACTGTCGCTATCATTGACATCGACTGCACCGAGCCTTCTGGATTTGATGAGGAGGATAAAAAGTACCTTGAGAAATTAGCCATCTTCCTGGCTGAGAACTGCGACTGGTAAAGGCGAACATAATTCTTTTTTTTATATTACCTTTTATAATGCTTACGAAAGACACGGGGTTAAAATGAAATTGTTCGGTTGATTATCATGTTGATTATCATGCATCTGAGTGGTTGCTGTTTAGCTATTGCGCAAAGCCTAGTAGGGTTTCTTCCCACGCAGAGCTTTTGCTATATAGCTCTTACGCAATTCTACGCTTTTCCATTGGAAGGCTACCGGAAATCAAGGATCATAGCAAAGTGGTATGCCGACATTCGTCTTGCACAGATCGTTTATGAACCATGCAATATCGACAAGCGAATACCTGGTGAGCTTCCATGCGCCCACCCGTTCTCCTTGAACGGGGATAACCAAAGAAATAGTCGAAGATCGCCGGGGAGACCGAGTTCTTGCCGTCACCTTTTCTTGTAGATCTGTGCTAGGCTCTGGAAGGTTCCTTCCTGTGTCGTAGTTCTTCCTGTATTGTTGATCACGGCCTTGTTTATCGCAGCCACTGAGCAGGTGTGTTAGTGCTATACCCAGATATATGTACTGAATACACTGTGAAATGTTATAAGTACAAAAAAAAACAAAAAAAACAAAAAAAAAACAGAGATATCGGTTGATATGGTGGATACGACAACTTTATTGAATGTGGAGTAAGTGGACTCAGCTCCGTCGGGCCACGAGAGCTCTCTGTCTTAACTATGAAAGAGGGCTTCACGTTGCCAATTTTTGACGATCTGGAATATGGCAAGTTGGTCATTGCTGAAAGTCTAATGGAGGCTTTTCTCGACAATTTCAAGGACTTCTTTTTTTCTTGTCAGAAGCTAGTATACAGCACCTTGAAGATGCTTTCAAAAGCTACATTGGTACGTGGTCCGGTGCAAGTTTCAAGTTACAGGATACGGGATAATCTGACATCTTTGTCGTACACCGTTCAGGACCGAAACACTGCCGTTCTTGAGTACTCTTTGGTGTTGACTTTATAAAATATCTCTTCCTTTGGTGTTATAGGCTCGGAATAGTAGATAATTTTAGGAGTTCTTTCCAGATTGGACCTTCTCAGTAGAACCTACTTCATAGTAGAGGATATATCAAACGACCCGCAATGTAAAGGCGTTGTGTACTCTATAAATCTGACTGCTTCCTTTGACGGTAGACAGGGGGCAAGTTTTCCTGAGAAGTATTGTCGACGGATAGTTTCTATCGTAATTCTAAATCAAATCACGGCACATAAGTCTAAACGGGACAACAGCAAGTCGCGAGACGGAAATCATAGTCGACCCGCCGAAGGCTTTCTATTCAAGCCGTAGAGGCAATATATCATGATCTATCAACATGATCTCCAAGACAAACGGTGATGCGGATACTTCCGTGTCCGAGATATGTCGGAAACAACATAGTTACAATGCAAAATCAAACACCGAGCGAACCTCATCACGCTGGGGTTGATAAACGAAAACAAAAAAAGAAAACACCGAGACCCAGACGTTAAAAAAGGTATAGAGCAGAAAAGGAAAACGAAAATCGCTAACATGCACAAGAACATCACATATTGAGCAAGCTCATTTGTCGACGCATGGGATTGGGCGATAGAGCATCCCCATCTTCACTGGGACCGATGCCGCTATCTGTACCACCAAGCATGGTGTCCATATCGATGTCCCACTGTTCGTCCTCATTGGGATCACTGTTCAAATCCGCGTCGGCATCGCCACCATCCCAGCTCTTCTGGACCGCGCCGCGGGTGTTCCACCGTAGAGCACGCTGGACGCTAGTGAACCATTCGTTGTTGTTGGAAACAACTGTTGGGAATGGGTACTGGCTAGCTTCGACAGTGACGTAGTCGCCCTGGCGGAGTTCGACGCGGCCCTTACCGTCAAAGGAGCAGTAAGCGGTGGACCGGGAGGATTTGGGAACTGCAATACGGAGAAGGTGGGAGTCTGAGAGGACCATTGGGCGGAAAGAGAGGGTGTGCGGGCATATTGGAGTGAGGAGGATGCCAGGGATGGATGGATGCATAAGAGAACCGCCAGCGGATAGAGAGTACGCCGTGGAACCTGTCGGCGTGGAAAAGATACAGCCGTCTGCTTGGACGACTGTGAGCAGTTCGTCGTCGGCGTAGAGCTCTAGGTTCGACACATAGGGGGGATGGGCCGCGGTCGATGACGAGCTCATTCAATACTTCGAATTGCTCGCCCTCCTCGACAGCGCCCACCTCTGCTCCCTTGCTCCGGTCTTTCCGATATACGGTACATGTGAATCGCATGCGTAAATTGACGCGCATGCCCACCTCGCCCATAACGGCATTAAGCTGTGATTTGTAGTCGGAAAACTCGAAATTTGTCAGGAAGCCCAGGCTGCCAAGCGAAAAGCAGAGCACGGGCGGAACCACGCGCTGAAAGAGCCAAGATGTGAAGAGAACGGTACCATCACCACCAAGCGTCAGCACCAAATCGAATTTATCTGGCGATGTCCAACAAAGATCCGGTGTCCAAAAATGTAACATCTGGGCAAACATCGGGTCTTTCTGCAACAGGCCCGGAGCATCAAATCGCTTCGAATTTCGCAGTTTCGCATCTACGTAGACATTGACTCCTAATTCACTTCCATATCTTGAGGTCGAAAGCAGCCACTCGGCAACTTCCCGAGTCAAGTGTACCAAGCTGTTATCACGCGCCTTAGTGACAATCATGACATTTCGCACTGCGCGTTTGATAGGTCGGCGCTGTAGTTGCTTCGACACTTCACGGACTCCAGTTGCCGTCTGAACTAGTCGCGAATGGGACAGCCACTCGTCGTCGGCAATTTCCTCCAACACCCTTTTTTATGTTGACAGCGTCATCGAAGCGCTGATGGAAATAACATGGCGATTGCAGTATTAGACGTGCCGTGGTAGGTGATCGATCGAGATATCCGTTCAATTGAAGATTTGATAGTGCGGCAGAGAGGTTGTGGGAGGAATCGTTGCTCCCCCGCCGTTGTCGGCTGTCAGAAGGCGGGGAAGCCTGGGTGGATTTATTCGCGAGCATACTCGACAAGGAACTCGTCGACATGTTGGTGGTATTGCCGAGGATCGAAGCTCGGGAGGCCAGGGCTTTCAAAATTGTCTGTCGCGGTATACAGTCGGTCGACAGCGCTTTCTTCGATCGCCGATTGATCGACTTCCGGCGAAACGACCGTAATGTCGAAGAAGGCAGCGACAAGCCTGCGTCCTCCTCTTGAGTCGATTCGGATATTTGTGTACAAAGTACGCTGTTGGTTCCTTGAGGGAGATGTGGGCGATCCTGGGTTGCTATGAGAGCATCGCGGAGGAGCACCGTCGTTGGGAGTGGGGCCTTGGTCGGGGATAGAGAGGGGAGAGAGGGATGAGATGGATGAGATGGGGTTTGTGTGGAAACACTCGAGAGGGTGTCAGACTGTAGATTATCACAACTGGACGCCATCGGCTTAGACGGGTAAATAAGATGGGGGGGAGAGAATAATCAAGGAAAAACAGCTCGGATGTAACGGGGTTTGCGGATCCGAAGTCTTGAGATCGCAGCTGTGTCAAGTCGTGCCAGTTGATATTGATTCTAGTATCTTCCACCGGATTTGCTTTTGCTTTTTTTTTTTTTTTTTTTTGATATATCGGACAAGGATGCGAATAAACTTGAGAGGAAGTTGATCTGGTAAGGTAAAGATTGACCAAAGGGCAGGGATACACCGGAAAAATCAAGGGAATCAATCCCTTTTAGGATAACCACTGACCTCGACAATCACACTAAATTAGGATATTTAGGAGATGATTTAGATTGATTTACTGGATTACTGGATTACTGGTTTATTTGGTTTCTGACATTGGCGAGATTTCCCCAGAAAATTCTATCATTGGTGAGTTTGATTAGCCTACAATATATATACGGAGTAGTAATCGCCAAATGCGTACACTCGCGTAGTGCGCTCAGATAAAATGACGTTTACACTGTGATATCCAAAGATACAGAATGATTCAAGAGCTTAGAGGTAAACCATGGATGGTTGGTATTTGTTTTTGGGTATTCTATTCTCACATCCTACTTGCTGTCTTTGCCAGAATGTCGGTTAAACCATGTGTTCCTTCCAATCATGACTCGAACTGGGGGACCCATCATTCTGGCTGCGCCTGTTAGGAGTCGGTAATTCCAATCGTTCACTGCTAAATCACTTGGCAAGATTGGGCGACGGGGTCCGTCCAGAATTCAACAGTTGGGGGGAACCCGAAAACAAGCCTCATATGCAGCAAGGCTGTCGCTTGTGGCAGCTGAATGAAGCGTGTTGTACATGCAGTGACAGTCAGGTGACGGTGCCTTAACCGGGTGTCGTACTCGATCAATTATTTTGTGGCCCCGTCGTATCTCTAGTCGAGGGGGAGGAGGTATAGCGAGTGCTTCAGGGAAGTCATGTGCACTAGAGAAGGGGACCAGGGGCTGACCGATCGACCTGTCCTATTTTATCGCGTCTCACTAACTCTCCGCAAATTTGCCGTGGGCGCAGCCAATCTCAGATAGAGTCCAGCTTGTAGGCGTAGTCGCTGTAGACCTGGTCCTCCACGGTCTCCCGGATGAAACTGTTCAAACCGGCGCTGGCTGTTCCTTCGTCCATAGTAACATCACCATCATCGCTGGCGGTTATCACGCCCTGACAAATGGAGAGCGCGCGCTGACGGACAAGTTCCCAGGTATCAAATTCAAACCGACCCTCGCTTTCGTTGAGCAAAAGGTGATTCTTCGAGGAGACGGCGAAAACATGGAGGGACACAGCAGCCTTGGCGACAGTCGGGGAGGGGTCCCGCACAATATCACCAGACTTGGTTACACTGAGGAGGGTTGCGGAGAAGGTCATAGACAGAGGCACGGAGGCAGATATCATAGCGAGCAAGGCAGCATGTAGGAGAGCCGGGATGATAGTAAGGTACTAGATAGATCAGTCTGACAGTTCGACACAATGTAGAGCGAAGCAACGCTTTGAAATACTCACAGAGTCACCGCGTGCCACGTTCTCTCCTCCAACAATAGCCAGGGTGAGGACCACGCCGCGACGGGGGAAGCCTTTCTCCCGCCCGAGGACAATTTTCCCTAGCACAGACCGCAGGATTCCTTCGACGTATCTTTCACCAACACCGGCAGTTGTCGTACCAGGTTTGACAAAGACCTCCACAGTAGCTTCTTCGGGTTTCAATGCGTCACGGCGTGCTGGGAGCTCAATGGGCGCGTTGACTGCACCCAGAATGCTGTAACCGGTAGCTGGGCATTTGTATGAAGCCGATCCGTCGGCACGATTTAATTGTGAGAGGGATGTTATAGGGCCGACCATATTGACAATAGAAAAGAAAGCAGATTGGGAAGCTTCTAAAGTTGTGTTGATCGAAGAGCAAAAAAGTCGAGTTCCAAAGTTGTCGCAGCGATTTTTCATGTGCGGGCCGCTCCTTGATTGGCCGCCTGAGGTGGGCTTGTACTTGGTACTTTGTTTGTCACCAGTCCATCTTATACTTCTGTGGTATCAACTACAACCTACAAATCCTACATGGAATGTTGTTAGTTACTAACTAGTTAACTAGTTAACTACCTAACTAGGTAGTTATTTACCTACAACATATTACCCTATGTTGTAGTTATGTACTTTGTGCATAACTAGTAGGTAAGGACTGGCACATACACTCTGACCGCTCTCTGACCATGGCCGGCTTAGATTGTCATCTCCGATTCGCTACCATTTCCCATAGGGTCGCAGTGGACGTGTCAGCCCCCAAGATGCCGAGTTCTTGGAATGCAGCCTATTCAACTAATCAAAAGATTGGCAAGGCGACTGTGTCCATACAGGACCTTGCAGTCGTGGACCTTTGCGGAACCACCAATTTTAAACAAATAGGGCATTTCTGGTATCTGGTACTCGGAGGTCGTTACCTCTTACCTGGATTGAGCTTCCAACAGCCAAAGTACAAGAGGGTATCGCTGGAATTCCGATAAGCCGTCAGCTTTAATCCAGGAATAGAACGCCACGACTGCCTAGAAGCCAAGTGTATTGGGGTTTCAACCCCGGACTGGAATGCCACCAATCCCAATGTAAGGATCTTTGGTCCCATGATTTAACTGGACTACACACCAATATCTTTGAAAACTCCCACCAGAGTCCAGAGGAGCCAAGATTTTCCGACAATGGGTCGACCCAATGACATTGTGGCTTCACGATGTGATCAAAGCTGCCCCTCACAGCCTGGAGAACCCCCTCTTCCGGTCGAAAGCAAGGGAACATGTGAACGTTTGATGCAAAGGGCTACTTCTTGATACAAATTCCGTTTCTAGATCATTCCCCATCTTGCTACTTCCACCTCCCCCCTCTCTCCTCTAGTGCGAATATACTTTTCCCCTACTCTCAAGGTTGACGGGCATTCATCAGGGGATTTCAATACCATCTAGCTTATTTCCACCGCTTTCTTTACCAAAATTCTTATTGAATGGGCGTAGAGACAACCCCCGATGTCGAGGAATCGACAGAGCCTCCTATATGTCCTTTTACGGAAACCAACCAACCCAATGTGACAAACCGCCTACATACTAAGCCCTGCGATACCGATAAAAAGTCCATCTCACATACTGATAGTACTACGTTCTTCGAGCCCCAAGCAAGGAAAGAAGGGCCCGGCCAGAACGCCCATCTTATAGAACCATTCGAGCTCGCCTCTCTCCTCCACACCGATCTCCAGTGCGTTAATATCTGATGTACTTCAGCATGACCAGACATTTTTTATTAACACACGCGTTAGAAATGGACTCTATGGCACCGAAGCGGCCTCCCGCCTCCAGCGCGATGGTCCGAATACCGTGCGTGAGATGGAGGGTGTCTCCGTCTGGGGGATACTGCTAAGACAGGTGTCTAACAGTCTAACACTAGTATGTCAAACCACATAAACCAAGCAATGCCACCAACAAAATATAGCTGACATAAATCAAGGTCCTTCTGATCACCATGGCCCTATCCTTTGGAATCGATGATTACATTGAGGGAGGTGTCATCACGGCAGTGATTGTTTTGAATATAGTCGTGGGGTGAGTATTTCCGAATCAAGACCTGTACACTACTGGCGTTAAGACTTGTCTTCTAGCTTCGTTCAAGACTACCGCGCCGAACAGACAATCCTTTCGCTGCATCGTCTCTCCGCCCCAATATGCAAGGCCATCCGAGAGGGTCGCATTGCCTCCGTCAAGGCCGAGGCACTGGTTGTCGGTGATATAGTCCAGCTAGCAGTTGGGGATATTGTCCCTGCCGACCTGCGCTTGTTCGATGGCATGAATGCTTCAATGGATGAAGCACTTCTGACAGGCGAATCCCTCCCCGTCCTCAAAACCCCTCATGTAACCCTATCGTTGTCTGATATTCCTATCGGTGATCGAACCAACATGGCTTATTCTGGCTGTAGTACTACACAAGGTCGTGCAATGGGAATAGTCGTTGCAATAGGGATGAACACGGAAGTTGGGAAGATTGCACAACTACTACAAACACAGCCCAATCTCGGTGACTCGAGTCGTCTTGGTAAGGCGGGGAAACAGGTGAAGACATTCTTCATGAACGTGTTGGGCTTGGTCGGTACGCCGTTGCAAGTGAAGCTGAGCAAATTTGCACTCTTGCTTTTCGGACTAGCAATTCTGCTCGCCATTATTGTCTTCTCAGTCAATAAATGGGATGTTCAGGGCGAGGTTCTCATATATGGCATCTGTGTTGCCGTTGCCGTCATCCCAGAATCGTTGATTGCTGTCCTCACCATCACAATAGCTGTGGGCACAAAAGCAATGGCCAGAGGAAATGTGATTGTCCGAAAACTCCAGTGTCTTGAGGCAGTCGGCGGTGTCACGAATATCTGTTCTGACAAGACAGGCACCTTAACCCAGGGAAAGATGGTAGCCCGATCTGCATGGATCCCCGGTGCTGGGACTTTGACTGTGAGCCAGACTACAGATCCATTTGATCCGACCAGTGGTCTGGTCCAACTGGATGAGATTGATTGGAACTCCAATCAACCCATCGAAGATAATCCCGCACTGCATACCTTCCTACGAGCGCTTGCTCTCTGCAACCTTTCAGCCGTCCACCATGACAATCAAGTATGGAGTGCTGTGGGTGAACCAACGGAGATTGCTCTTCATGTTCTGGCTTTGCGCTTCGACTTTGGAAAAGACTCTGTGATGAAGAAAAGACAACTTCAATTACATACAGAGTATCCATTTGATTCTGCCATCAAGAAGATGACCGTTGTCTATGACAATTTACGGGATAGAATCAAAGAGGTGTATACCAAGGGCGCCCCGGAGACCATTATTCCGCATCTCAGTATTGATGAAGCAGAAAAGCAAAACATACGAGACACGGCCGACCGGATGGCGGGCGAAGGACTTCGGGTGCTATGCATCGCATACAAGACACCCCCAGCCGACGATGAATCTCAAATATCTCCACGAAGCTCTGCTGAATCAAGTCTACGATTCGGGGGTCTCGTAGGACTCTATGATCCCCCTCGGGTCGAATCAGCTGCAGCCGTACGCAGATGTCAAATGGCAGGGATCACAGTGCATATGCTCACTGGTGACCACATCAAGACAGCCACAGCAATTGCGTCAGAAGTCGGTATCCTTGACCGTGTCACGGCAATTGTCAAAGCCGGCAGACTGGTGATGGCTGCGGATGAATTCGACAAGTTGACCGATGCAGAAATTGATGCAATTGAGGAACTGCCTCTCGTCATTGCACGCTGCAGCCCTGCCACCAAGGTTCGGATGGTAGATGCGATGCATCGACGTCAGGCATTTTGTGTCATGACGGGGGATGGTGTTAATGATTCACCTGCCCTCAAAAGGGCTGACGTTGGTATTGCCATGGGCAAAAATGGCAGCGATGTTGCAAAGGAGGCTGCCGATATGGTTTTGACAGATGACAACTTCTCGTCTATTGTCAAAGCGGTTGAAGAAGGTAGACGGCTTTTTGATAACATTCAGAAGGTAAAAATGTCTTTTACCATTGATATTACAATCAAGGTTGATTTACTGACACCACCTTTAGTTCCTCATGCATCTGCTCATTTCGAATATCGCACAAGTCATCCTCCTGCTATTTGCTCTTGCTTTTAAAGACGAGGGAGGTGACTCGGTTTTCCCTCTATCTCCATTGGAAATCTTATGGGCGAATCTTGTTACCTCTTCATTCTTGGCCGTCGGTCTTGGACTTGAAGAGGCCCAGCCAGATATCATGTATAGACCACCCCACGACCTACGCATAGGCGTGTTTACCCGTGAGCTGATCGTAGATAAAATGATCTACGGAACCTTCATGGGCACACTTTGCCTCGTGTCATTTGTCTGTGTGATTTACGCCGCCGGCTCGGGAACGTCTTCTTTAGGCGATGGATGTAATCAAGAATACAATCCAAGCTGCGACGCAGTGTTCCGCGCTCGCGCCACAACATACGCCACACTCACCTTTCTTCTCCTTGTTACCGCATGGGAAGTGAAGCACTTTTCTCGTTCCCTATTCAACATGGATCCCATCCGGAATCCCAAGACATCATCGGTCTTCTCCACCCTCTGGAAGAACCGCTTCCTCTTTTGGGCAGTCATGGCTGGCTTCGTCGTTGCCTTCCCGGTCATTTACCTCCCAGTTGTCAACCAGCTTGTCTTCAAGCATCATGCTATCACCTGGGAGTGGGGAGTCGTCCTTGGTTGTACATGTGTCTACCTGTTGTGCGTTGAGAGCTGGAAGGCCGTGAAGCGGTCACTGGGCATTGGGAGCGGGAGGAATGCAACTCTTACTCTCGAGGATGCTGAGACTCGGGCAGGATTGGCTACTCTTACGCCACTATCGCTAAGTGCGAATGCGAGTGTGGAACTGAAGTGATTTTGGATCATTTGTCTGACTGGTTCAACACCACGTCGGCCATAAAGTGCTGCCTCTATGGTGTTCAACACGCTGCTGTTTATTCATTTTCTTTATCTAAATTTTATGACCAAGGCCGTTTGAAAAGAGAACATTTTGGACAGTCCACGTAAATGTTGACTACTAGGCGGGTCTGTGCTGCAGGTGCCCCGGCAGCCCTGGAGTGCGTGGTTTTTTTTTTTTTTTTTCTTTCCCATGGCGAACTTGTCAATGAATTACCAATCAACCTGTTGCTCTCAAATCACTGTCGATCAACGACATATCCGATGATGCTCTCCACATGTATGTAGTTACTTACAACATAGGAAGGTATCTCGTGCTTCTCCAGGGGTGTTTGCTCTTGCGGAGACTAAGCCTAATGCGGACAGAGCCTTGATCTGATTGGCCATTGTCCAAATCTCGGGGAGCTTCTTCAGTGCCGAGGTACCCGCGCCTTAATTTCGAAGGTAAAGACCGTTATGAAGGATTTACGTTTATTCAACGTTGTGTGGTCAGTTTTGATATGCTTTCTCATGTTCCTGGCGTGTTTGAGCAAAGGTCGGATTGATAACCCATGGCAATTGGTTTGGAACTAGTCTGGGCTGACAAGACAACAGTTAGTTGGAAGTGGGATTTAAAGCGAGGACCCGAGGGAGTACGAAACGCAGAAGAATGGCTCGATTGATAATCAGGTTTGAGATGATAAAGGAGGGGCAGGTGACGTGTGGAAATTTCAAGCCTGTTTTGAAGATTGATTCTACATTGATAATGTCAATGACAACTAATGGGAGATATATCATCTTGGAAGATAGAATAGATGAAACTCGCACAGTAATTCAAGGTTGTGGAGGTGAAAATGGTAGCTTTTTCGTTCTCTAAATCATCCAGTAGACAGAAAGTAGTGTCTTACTCCGGGGTTTCGGAGACATTGTAGACCAGCTTCTCGCCGCTGACCTTGTCCTCCTTCAACAAGTTCAGACCCTCAATCACACCCTTCAATCCATGCTCGCCGACCTTAGGAGGGTGAACCTTAACCTTTCCTTGGGCGAGCAGACACTCGGCAATGGGAAGGAACTTCTCAGCGAAAGCCCTATCCTCTGGCTTGGCGGGGAAGGGAATATCTCCAAAGGAGAACGCCTCACCGATGGTGGTATAAGCCAGGGTGAAGCGGTCATTCACATTGGCACGGTTAATTTTGACGCCCAACAGAGCGCTATACTCGCCCCCATCCGTGGAGATAGCATTGTCACAGAACGCCGCGCTGGACTCGAGCGAGATGCAATCGAATACGAGCTTCAGGTTGTTATCGGTGGCATTGCGAATTTTAGCGGCGGCCTGGGCGTCCTTGTAGTCATAGACATCATCGGCGCCGAGGCTGCGGACCAAATCGAAGTTGCGCGGCGAGCAAGTGGTCAAGACCTTGTAGCCCGAGAGCTTGGCAAATTGGATGGCCAGGGTACCGGTCGCGGTGGATCCGCCGTAAATCAGAATCGGAGTCGCATCCTTAATGGGTTCGGTGGGCAGTGCAAGCTTCAAACTCTGGTACAGACCCTGGCCCACGGTGTTGATGCCCACTCCGAGGGTGGCGGCCTCCTGGAAGCTCATATTTTCGGGTATCTTCCACTGTACGTCACCCTTGGCGACAATGTACTCGGCGAAAGTGCCATCTTCGGGCTGCACTGCATTGGAACCGTGCACGAATCCGCACACGCGGTCACCCTTGTTGAAATTCTTTTTGACATCCTTGCCGACGGCCTCGACTGTGCCTGCATAGTCGCATCCGATGAGAACGCCAGGAGGGGAAATGTAGGCAACGTGCTTCCAGTCGGTGGGGTTCAAGCCCACACTGACGGTCTTGACAAGAATGTAGTCATCGCGAAGCTTGGGAATGGGACGATCAGTGACCAAGCCCGCGGTCTTGGGTTGGGTGATGATGACTGCCTTCATGGTGGTAGTATGGAGTATGGGGGATAAAGGAGACAGTGAGTGAACTGAAATATTGGAATATTGGAATATTGGAATATAGAAGATGGAGAAGATGGAGGATTAAATAGTTGATTGATTACAAATTGAGGTGAAATAATCCACTTTATATCTCTCCACTTGGACCAAACTTAGGATCGTCCCAAATATTGCACCGACTCCGTCTTAATCCATCCGCTTCGACATCGTTGATTAACAGCGTTGCCCCTGGAACAGGCACGTATGAATATGCTACACAGCCTTCACGCCAAAACGGAAAGCCCACATTAGGCATCTTTCGATTCACTCTGAAAAGTAGGCCCCAATCGATAGTTCTGCCCTGATTTGGTCTCTTGGCCATATTTCAATGTTGCACAGGGATGACATGAACACGAATGTCATCAAGGCTTTTGATATGCATTCCAATTGGCCTTATTGCGTCAATCGCTCACCTGAAACGTAGTACTGTGATTATTGCAGATCTGTAGGAAAGACAACTATCTATCTCCCAACCGTGGCCCAGAGGTCAATTCTCGACAGACAGATGGTCCAATTTCGAAATTAACATTTGTATATAAATATAATTCAGAAATAAAGTGCTAGGAAGACTAGGAAGATGCTCCGAAAAGGATGATATCACATAACGATTACTATCTAACTATATAACTATATATATATATATGAGGCTTGGTATACGGAACAAACCGGCAGGGGAACTACCAACAAAAAGCCATAGCAACTTTGAATCTATCTTAACAGATTTCTATTTCATTTTCAATGTGCAAGAATGTCTGACATGTTAACATATCAGGTAACTATAAATGAGGTCCTCCGCCTAGCTAGCGCAAGGGGGTATCAGCCAAGACTAGAAAATAAAACCAGGGTTCAAAGCAATTTGAGAATAGTAGTCAGACCTATATCTTGTAATTCTGGTCTAAACCAACGAATTTGATGTCCTTTAACTGTTCAAAATAAGGTGTTATTCCGAATCGTGATATCGCGGGGTTGAGTCGGTTAGTGCTTATCTGCATGAGCTTGAACCCCTCCGACAGGATTCCCCCCCTCTCTTATTTCAACTTCAACCAGAATATATATCATCATGAAAGTGCTTTGCCTCCATGGTCGAGGGACTAGTGGCTCTATCTTCAGGTCCCAAACTTGTTAGCCCCCTTCCCCCACAGTCCACCGGTCTTTCCACAGACATAACTAATATATCCCCAGCCTCATTCCGCGCCAAACTTCCCAACGACATTCAATTTGACTTTATCGATGGCCCATTCGAGTGTGACGCCGCTCCAGGAGTAGATATCTTCTACAGTCCGCCATACTACTCTTTTTGGCAAAATGACGGGGTCGAGTCCATCCGAGCCACCTACAACTGGCTGACAGATCATATCGCCAAAAATGGCCCCTACGATCTCGCGCTCATGTTCTCTCAAGGCTGCGCCCTGGGATCTAGTGCTCTCCTATTCCACCACGAAGAGACACCCCACCTCCCGCCGCCGTTCAAAGCGGCTATTTTTGTGTGCGGGGGTGCATCGTTGGGTGTTCTGGAGGAAATGGGCTTCCATGTTTCTGCCGAGGCGCGCAGACGTGATCTTGCTTCCCGGTCTGCGTTGAATCAACAGGCTCGCTCGTCGGCTCTCTTGACCCAAGGTGGGGATCGGTGGATTGGTCTCAAAACTCTAGACAGCGGGCTCTCGGAGGCCGAATTGCGGAGTGAGATTACAAGTCCTTACCACATCAATATTCCCACGGTACATATTTACGGCTCGAAAGATCCTCGCTGGGCGGCTGGTGTGCATCTTTCTGGTATTTGTGAACCAACGAAACGTCGTACCTATGATCATGGTGGTGGGCATGAAATTCCTAGGACGGCTACGGTGAGTAACTCGATCGCAGAACTTTTCCAGTGGGCTGTTGCACAGAGTCAAATTTCAACGTGATCATGGTTCAATTGATATGCCATTGGATATTTGGGATCGATATATATGCGGAGTATATACAAGGGAAATGCAAATGCCAAGTTTTAGAATTTTAAGGAACTCCCCCCGCACGGTCAATGTGCCGCTTTGTGCCTTTGGGGTTAATCTTCCCACGATCCTTCGATCCTTTGATCCTTCGATCCACTACTGTCTTGGTACAATATATATATTTTATATATTTTATATTCATTATTGGTTAACTTCAATGTCTGTATGTTGTATTTATTTATTCCACTCCAACACACAATCAAAAATAAACTCTATCTGTAACAACCCCGAGCCTAGTCTAGCCCTAAGACACGCTAGACAAGGATTTCCCACCCACTAGCAAATTGAACAAAAAAAAAAATAAAAAAAAGGAAGTTCATCTCAAGAGAACAAAAACCTTACCAATAATTCACCATGTGGGATGAAACGCTTAAGCACACGCGGGCCGAAGAGTCCAAGGAGTTCAAGTTATTCGAGGCACTTGTCAATGAAGAAGTCGAAGTGGACGATGCTGTACAATGGGTTATAGCCACGACAATGGACAGATTGGAAAACTACGGCGCAGGAGGAACTATCGAGAAGGCCGACGCAATAACATTCATAGCTATCATTGAGTTGGCTATGCAAATCGATACAACCCAGTATGATCCATTGGTTAAATTCCTGGCTGAGTTGAAGCTGTACAATGCCGTCGACTCATCGACTGGTTTGGTCCTAAAAACACAAGATGGAAGCAGAGTATGGTCACATCTACCATCCCTGACTTTCTGGGCTCGTGAAATATGGACTGACCAGATGAAATGTAAGCAAAAACCTCGGATTCTTGTATTTTCTTTTTCTTTTCTTTTCTTTCTTCCTTCTGTAGCGCTAATCAATCCTTAGACCTCAACGACCCGGATATGGAACCTGAACACCAAATCAGATGGGCAAAGTTCAATATCTTCCTCGCGAAAGCGACCCAAGCTGCCGATGTTGAGTACACTTCCCCGTTGCAGGTGTGGATCAGCGATGCTATGGATGAGTCTCATATGGGACTCCGTGGACTTCGTCATGTGTTCGAAGAGGGCATTCTTTCCGAACGAGTGGCTTCTACGGCTGGTCTGCTCGGCGTGTGTTACTGGCTAATCTGTGCCGGCGATAGGCTGTGGGAAAATGTACTCAACTGCCGAAGATACAACAAATATGACGGTCGACCGGGAGAAATGTATTCAACCCGTGGTTGGAAAGGCTTTGAACGCGACAGATGGGATATATGGCTGCAGGGTCTTCGTGATGCGAAGGCTACTTGCACACCTGGCCAGGAACTCGTCGAAGACTTGATAGACCGTGCTCTAGCCAAAATGGAGCGTGTAATGAACATGAACAATGAAATATCATCCTGATGAACTTTTTCGATGCTTCCAAAATAGAGTAGAGAATGCATACGCCAGACTTCTAATCGAAAATATACATTTAACTAGATTCAAAAACCGATTCTTAAAACCTCACAGAGGGTATCGATGTAGAGCTCAACTCAAAAATTGTTTACACAGAAATATAACGACAAAACTCGCAGAGCTTCTAGAAAACATATCCAGAGACACAAAGCCACCTACCATGAGAATGTCTCTTCGAAGAGATCAACCGTCTTCTCCCCTTGCACATTTCTAACAGCCTCCCGCACACTATCGCCCAGGCCACCAGGACCGCAGACACTAACCGCCATCGCACCGATCTGATCTTCTTTTTCTTTTTCTAGCACGGACTGCATACACGGCTTGCCGTGGTTGATGCTGACCGGTACGTTGGGCGGAGCGCATTGCATCCACAGCGAATCTGGCTGTGGGATGTATTCCTCGACCGTGTCCTTATGCGATGTGATATGCAGGCTGATGGAGAGGAGAAGCCGTGGAAATTGGAAGTATGAGTGGCCGTTCGGGTTTGTTGGGCTGGTTAGGGATTCGTGGCCTAGTATCTCGGCCATGAAACTTTGAATCCAACTGAGATGGTCTTTTTTTTAAAAAAAATGTTAGTGGTCAATTACATGTAACAGGCAGGGTTGTCATACCTAGACTGCGGACGATCCAGACCAAATGCACCTTGCGAGTAGCTGTCTTTTGTTCGGTGAACGTGGTGATAACCTCGTTCAAATATGACATTGGGTGGGTAATGCCGATCCCCCCCGGCTATCAACAGTAGAGTACCATATGAGGCGAGAGAATGGATACCGCCTGTGAAATGTTAGCAAACATATTTAAAACCATCAACAACCAATGTCTAAGATATGGAATCCATACCAAATGGCCCCTCTGCCAATGCCATAGCCTGAATGCGTCCCTCGGGGGAGTCTTCCACCTTCTGGAGCAACTTTTTTGTGAATCCGTCTTGGCCCTTGATCAGGACGGACATGGTTGTAGTTGGCGAGCCTCCGGTGAGAGCGTCCAAAGAGTCACCCGAGGCGCGTTTTTCGTTCATATTCAACGAATCCGATGTCGACGACCACGCAACCGTGAACGGATGTGATGTCCACAAGCCCAGACACGGCATATAGAGGTACATATACTGACCAGGACGGAAGCGCCATGCCCGAGCCACGGCAACATCAACGCGAGCAACAGACCCAGACAGAGCCTCGACTGTGGCAGTTGTGGGTCTTGAGCTAAGATTTCTCCAAAGTAGTATTGCAAGTCGACCTGCACGATCAAGACCCCACAGGATCAAGGTGCCAAGAAGCACACGCTGTTGCAACAGGTTTTTCAGGTGATACCAAAGTGCCACGAAGGCAAATACGGCCAGGGCTATATGCAGGTGAAGGAATAATTCGTAAAATGCATGTCGGGCCGGCGACAGAGATTGAATAAAAATGAAAATAAATCCAAGGATGGCCTGTGGAGATATATGTTAGATGACCATCTGAAACGCTGGTGAACTGTATCACATACCATAAGGCCGCATAGAAAGAGCCTCTGTTGCCACATGATATATAGAACATAGTCTGTGCCATCTAATTTCAAAAGGTCGATATTAGTGAATGATTGCATCATATATGTTTAAGGCTACTCACGCAGATAAACCTGGTCGGCCAGCACGGCGCTCATGTGAATGATCGCGTTAGCTGTGATCACACGTCCCACCCAACGATGCATAAAGTTGAACGCATCGAACGAGATACCCAGCAGCTGGACCAACGGATTGTTCCGTCCTGCGCCAATGACCAAGCCTGGCGTATTCATGACTGCCAGATGGCCCGCGGAGTATTTGAGCTGGAACATCTTCTCCGAGTAATCGCTGATCCACCAATCGACGGTCACGACAATGAAAATTATGTTCAAGCTGAGGTAAATCAACAGGCAAATCACTTCCAGTCGTAGCGGTAGAGACCCCATATGCATCCGTAAGATGCGGAATTCGCGGCTATGGCGATTGCCCCATATCGGAGCATATAGTAAATTCTTTTTGAGGGCGGCATTGAAGCGATTTGTCCGGCATAGCTGCGTCTGGTCAGTTCCTTCCTGTGCCGCCTTTGATCGTCGGCGATGTCGAATGCGAATGACGGTTTTCCAGGCAAATAAAATTGCTATCAGTCCACCGACAACGAACAGAGGGACGGCAATCGTGGGGTTCATAGGCGGCTCCCCCGGGCCATTTCCTTTGAGTTCGACACCCATCATGCCATTCAATAGGCAAGGGGAGCTCGAGCTACAGATCGGCTCAGGTAGGAAGACCGTCAACCACAATGAGCATATATTATCCAACCCTCGAAGAGTTCAAGACCGAGAAAGGGCGAGAACACAAGGTTTGGGCGGAATATGCTTCAAATGGTACTGGGGTCGCGTGGAAAGGAAAGTAAGACGTGGGCATCATTGGCGTTGTATTAATTTCCAGACTAGCCATCCATGGATGGAGACATGCCGTCATTGACCGGTGCAGGTCCCGCAAGTTTATTTTTTTTTAAAAAAGATGAACGAACCCACCCTCACGTTTACACGACAAGCGTAGACAATTGTGTCTCACATGGCCACTGTAACGTCGAATTGGGCGAAATGGACCTTGGCATGCGTGCGAAGTTTATTCTGAGTGGAGATGATGCGCTCGAGTAGTGAAGAATTCCAAGTCTCTGGCAACTGCCTTGTCATGACCAATTGAAGGGCATGTGGACCTCGGGGTGATGTAGCGGGCTGGGCCATCATTGTAGGCGTAGGGGTGGCCGTATAGATGGAGCCCTTGTTCGGCAACCCGAAAACGGAATGTTGACACCTGCTGTCACTTCCAGCATTCTTCGTCCCCCAATCAGTCATATCATGGGATAAGAACAAAGATATGTGAACATGAAAAAAATAATAACCAATTTAGTTCCTGAATCGGGTCGATTCTGCTTGAGATTTGCAGATCAATTTTCAGAACTCTCGATAACAAGACGCTTAAAATGACTCGAGCATCGAACACTCGGTTCAATGGGATGCAACCGTAACGTTAGAGACAATGGTCAAGTTCGAGGTGCAAACTGCAGCGTAGTAGTCGAACCTTGTATATATGACGCCATAGTACACTATACTAAGACTCGGAGCCGCAAAAACTTCTAAATTGGCTCGAGAGATTCTAGGTAAGGGTCCGAGTGTGTATAGAATGATACCAGATGGACACAATTACCAAACGACTTCTCTCGGAATTCACGCCAGTTCAGTGAGCTCCGTTGAGCCGAGGCTCTCGAAAGCACCGCTGACCATTCCGCTTCACGAAATGCCCGAAACGGGTTGAGGGTCGTGGCGGGGCTGATGCCTTGAATCAGATGGACAGTAAAATGATGAGGCAAGCCGAGTTATCGCCTCAGGAAAACCAAGTATGTGACAATATGCAAGATAAAGGAATAGAATATTTCAGATGAGTTAAGTGGAGTGCTTGTTGTATGTGGTATCGTGACTATACAGGTCAGGAGGTCGGTCCATGGGTTGCTAGTGAGATAGATGGCCTTAGATTCCTGGCATAAATAATTGATGCCTTAAATACTTAGTTAACCAGCCTGTACGTACTCCGTAACTCCGTACGGAACCTTCCAAAGGAAGGTTCTGTTACATTGGGGATTTGAGGTTCTCAGGGCCTAGATTGATCCATACAAAAATACCACATACAACATATAACTAGTTAACTAGTTAACTAGTTATAGTATATGTACAATGTTGAAAATACATACTAAAACGAGATGGATCTCATTAGATGAACATGACCGGAAACAACTTGAAGCGGAATCCAATGCACAGACCATCTCCCGTTGTTGCGCAAGGTCAAGAGAAGACGGCTGCAAACATTGGCAACTACCATCAGAGCAAATGGCCTATGCCAAAAATGAATTGCACACACTCTCAGCCCTAGAACAAGCTGAATGTAGAATTTTTCTGTCCATGTTGGATATCATAGGCAAAGACCCTCTAATGCTACCTGAATTCATACAATACACCTGCAGTTTTGAACTATGACTTTGTGAGTTTATCATATATGTTATGAGGATGCCATTCTATTTGACGCTAGAGCTTATACAAATACGCTATTATCGATACCATTCCATTTCCCCCTCTTTTCCCGATGACCAAAAAGAACCCTTGACCATAACCAAACTAGAATACAAAAACCGAAAACGCCGTCATTATTGGGTTTGCATAAGTGACACAGGGGGCTGTGGTAATTGGAGACCTCAGCCAGGTACCTCCTGCACATTGGGAGGGGTTTGGGGGACTGGCTGTGCATCTTCCTCAACAGAGAGGCTGCCATACCCAGTGTCGTTGCTGGCCGATCGTTCCCGACGCAGAGACGGTCTTTGGACGGGATAATCAACTAGATCTTGATCGGCGTCGCTTTGAGATGACTGGGATTCTCCCCTGCGTCGACGGGTCCTGCGTTGCTTAGACAAAGCCCTGTCAGGCGCAGTGTGAACAAAGTCATCAACATTGATGCCTGCGTTTTGGCAAACTGCTGTGCACGAATTGACGATTACTTCTACAAGAGTAGATGAAAAGCCGTAGAAAGCCGGGGTGTAGGCATGTCGGGCCCAATAAATGAGTTCTGCTGATACCCGCCCGAGATTGGGAATGTCGCGGGGGAAGATGGAGAGCTTGTGGGCCGAACGGGGCTTTTCTTCAGCTTCATCGTCTGCGGAGGAAGTAGCCTCTGAGGTTGGAGTCGAAGGGCAGGATGAATCGGATGACGCGATATAATCCACGTCAGAGGCGAGGAGGTGTAGGAGGTGATAGACAGACGAAAACCCAATGAGAGAAAGCTCGATTGGATCGATCGGAAGCTGATTAAACCAAGTAATGGCCTTTTGAATGGTGAAAGACTCCGGTAGTGAGGAAGAGTCGCCTGTGGATCGTTCGGTGACAATGGTGGCAATCATAGCACAACGCACGGCAATGGAGATTTCGTCCCGCACAGAAACGGGGAGAGAGGAATCAAGGAAGTTGGACGAGTGGCTCTGACTTCCCTTTCTCTTCTCCTTCGGCAGTGCGGCAAGAACTGCCCCGACATTTTCAATGCGGTTTTGTTCAAAGAATACGGCTTTCATAACAAGTGCTCGAGTGTGCGCGGCGGAAAGCACTGGCGCCACATCGAGAGACATACGAATCTTCTCTTTGAATGCATCACGGCTTGCCTTGGACACCGGGCCCTTCTCACTTGCTTCGAAATAATTGAGAAGGGCGGTTTGCAAAAGGTGACTGGACCACCAAGCCGCAAGTGCATCTTGGGAACATTGAATGGCCGGGTCTTCGTCCACAACGTCAAGCAGCACTTCGTCGTCGCCAGTACCCTCTTGAGTTGGTCGGTTCCATGTCAGATTCACAGCACGTTGAATAATGTTGTCAATCATGACATCTTCGCAATCTAGTTTGATCAAGGCAGCAAGATGAGGGGGAAGCTGATCAGGGTGACCCTCAGGGAGCGCGGCATTTAATTCTCGAGCCACACCCCACTGGAATCTGGCAAGAGCTCGTGCAATGTCGTTTGACACATGGAATGACCAGGAGCCTGCCTCTCCGACGTTCCACAAAAGAATGCGGACATGCAAGGCTTTGATTATCATTCTCGTGGGAGTGCAGGGGAGTGTGCCAGCAGCGAAGATAGTGAGCACAAGGCGGCTCTTGCTGATCTCAGCATCTCCACCAGTGAGTTGAGCATCAATTGCAATATCCCAAGTCTTGACTCGCCCTTTTTCATCTTCCTCGGTGATTCCGGTGGCCCACGAATAGAGTTGCCATCCCATGAAGCATCGTAAGACGTATTCAAAGCATCTCGAAGTAACGACATACCACTCTCGGAAGAATCTATGACGTGGAACACCGGCGCGTTGCATGCTAGTTAACCAAGCCTGCCGGCGGAAATCACTAGACGTAAGGGGCGCAGGCGGGCCCTCAGAAGCCGATTTGGATGGGCCACGTCGCGTGATGGGCTGCGCATTGAACAAGTAGACAAAAACAATGAAAGCACTACCAACGACCAGCGTTGCTAGCATGAGGAAATGAGAAAATGCACGAGCCTGCCACGAGTACCAGAACTGCTTCAGATAGAATTCCCAGTGTGCCAGTGTAGGTGTTTGGAAACGGCTGAGAAGGCTGATAGGGAGTGCAAACAGGCCCTTCGGCTCGGACTCGGAATCGTCAGAGCCCATACCTTCAAGAACCATCAGACCGGCAAGGGCACCCAGCATATACTTGTTGGGCATCCTTGAACGTCGGGTGGAGGTATCTTCTCTCGCATATTGTGGTTGATGAGATGAGGATGATGACGAGGGGTATTTGATATAGGATTCGGCAAAGATTCCTTGCTTTGCAGTCTCAGATCGCATACGTTTCCATGCATCAGGAACCGGAAGGAGGCCTTCTGGGGGGTTCTGAGAGGTGGGTGAACCGTCGCTGGACACCTCTTCCGCCTGAGAAAACACACTAGGTGAGCTACCGGAGGCCGAGTCCGTTGAGGCGTAGTTGCTGGGAGAGGACACAGATGCCGAGGATGTGGCGGCTTGATCTGCTGCCTTATCAGCCTGACGGAGCCGATTCTTCAAATCAGTGTTTTCGTCTTCCAAACGTTGGTTACGAATTTCCAAATGCTTGATGTACTCCGTCGCTTTCGACAAAATGGATGCTTTGTTGAGCTTGTTCGCGGCATTTGCTGCCTCCGCTTCGTCGTCATCATCGGGTGAGCCTCCATTCGGGTTCTTGGTCGACCGCAGGCTGGGAACACTGTCGCGAAGTTCGGCGATTTTATCGTTCAAGTTGGCACGATACCGCTTCTCGATGACGTTGTGAGCCCGCTTTTTGGCAGGCATTTTCTTGCCCGGTTGCACTGGTCCAGTCACTGTGGTGGCGTCGTCATCGCTGCCGGTCTTTCGCTTCCGGCTTGTCCCAGCACTTGAGATTGGAGACACCAGACCTGAATGTTGTTGCTGGCTGGTGTGGCAGTCTTTTCCAGGCAGGCTGTGGGTGTAGCCAAGGTTGTTCCCGGCATTGGGCTCAGATGGAATTTCCACCAAGCCGAGGGGAAGATTAGGCGAGAAGTCTTTGTAGTTCAAATGACTCGGAGAGCTCATATCTGTGTGGGGGGAAATAGATGGTAGGTCTATAGACGAACCCATTGGCTTTTGATCTCCTTCCGAGAACATTGGCTCATCCCATCGCATCCATTGCGTCCAATCTTGGTTCACATTTTCTCCGGTTGGATGTGTGAACAGATCACCACCTCCTCGCGCTTCATCCGCATCAGTAGTCCGTGAAGAAAAAAGCTGAAAGTCATTCTCCATATTGGGACCAGACATTTTGGCTAGTATTCCACGCTTGGATCCTCGACCAATGCCCGAGGCAGTCTAAGTCCGAATGATGTATTGGGCACTCTAAATGGTTGGCACTGAATAGCATGTTAGTTCCAATAATAGAAGAAAGACACTGCTTCTTTAAAGGCATAGAATTTAGCTGCCTGCACAGCCATCTTGGAGGCAAATCAGGCAGCTAGGCCGATAAAGGCTAGCGGCGATCCAATGACAGCGGCAAGGAGATAGATGGTACTGACTGGGCTCAACTTCAAGTGTAACGCTCGAACTCAAATAAATGAAGCTTAACAGACGTGAATGCACTCTTTGCTTTCTGCAATGTGAAATGTAAAGACTGAGTTGCGAGGAGGGGGATGTGAGAATAACAGTCACGGGTGGTGGTAGGCGATTGGAGGAACGAAGCAGGGGTGTGTCAGATACCCACATAAAACAGACCTGATGCAATCACTTAGGCCCAAGGAACCAGGTGGGTTCTAAACCCGCTGTGCATAGGTGATCTCTGAGCGATAAAGGGAAGGTGGATCACCTGGGTAGCCCTTGAAAATACAAGAACCGACGTAATGGGAAGAGACAGTTCTGGAGATACAAGCTATTGCTTTAAACTGAGATTGAGCTTCCAGTCTCCATGCATGAAGATCAGAGGGGGTTGTATGGACCAAAATACACCAGCCAGGCAGCCGAATGGGAAGGAAGTTCTCGTCGTATGATCGCGGCTGGCGGCACTTCCGGCTCGCCGGTCACCCCTGACGGTATTCTGGCTGTTAATTATGCTGACTCATGACAATTTAGGCTTGTAACACAGTAATAAATGTTTTATGACAGTAATTAATGGCCAATGTTCATTGGCCTTAACTGTCCCCACTCTGTTTCTTTCCAAGGTTCCAAGCCCTGCCCATGTGATTTGCAACCTTGGAAGCTTTTTCAACTTCTTTACATCCCCCTTCTCTACTCTGTTATATCTCTATATCTCCTTGCTGAACATTCAATATTAGGTTGCTGAAATGGAGCCAACCAAATTTCGTTTCTTTTTCGCACTCTGATCATCTTGACACGTCATCGCGTGATGTCTTGGCGCCCCGCGACACAGAAGAAATGGGCGTGTTATGATCTTATCTGATCGCGCTAGTCTCCACTACTACCTCACCGGTAGCACCGGAACCTACTTGCATAGGTAGAGGAACGGCGCAAGAGACGAATGGGATCAATGGTACTCCACACAACCTAGCAGGATTTGTGGATCTCGAACCCGACGCTGTAGACCGCATTGATTTACATTGACAGAAGCACTCGAACTCTCGCGACCACTTTTTTGACAGGAATTCTGAATAAACTTTTCCGTTTTACACTTCGGATAATATCCACCCTGCCTCATGATCCTCTGGCTTCTTGAAGCTCCATTTTCTTCCAATCGGGCTGCTTTTGGCTGGGACTCGGCTGATTGTTCTACTTGACCATCCTCATCGACTTCTTCATCGACTTCCTCATCACCTCACCGTCCGCTTCGTATGCAACACAAGGCTTGAGCCTCCTGGCACAGAATAGAAAGCCACCGCGTATTTGGTCAATGCAGTGGACATACATATGTACCTGTGTAACCCAACATACATGAGGCTCACACATGTCGTTTGGCAAAACTTGCGCCTTTGCCCTGAAATGACTGACTGAAATGACTTCAAAAAGTTGTGTGTTAATTAATGCAATATTTAACCCTATATATAAGTCTGGGCCATAATAGCCTTCAACCTCCCCGCTAAACATAGCATATGTCTAGCGAGCGAAGCAGAAACGGGACCCAAAGATGAAAAGGCACCTCTCCCAATTCAGCACCGCTAAATCTTAGACCACGAACAATATGTTCCTTACACTAGGAAAGTCCAGCAGTATATGGAACCAGTGGAGCCATTCAATGTCTTTCTAATCTCCGCCTTTAGGTGATGGTCGCTGTAGTATCGTTTATATATGGCTATATCCAAGATACGCAATCATATAAGAACTATAAGTAAACGGTGGATATATACAAAACTCGTATTAATAAGATATAGCCGATAGGCTTTAAGGATCAATATATGCTTAGCACGAATCATACCATTACGACTGCAATTAAAAAATCGCCCGCGGTGATTGTCAATAGCCTCTACCGAGACGCGTTCTATAGCACGACGCCAAAGTCGCTCGAATTGGGGAAGTATGCAATCCTCGATATAAGTGGATGATGAATGAACTCCTCTCCATAAATAATACTAAACATATAGCTCAGGGTTGAAATAGTACACTTAAGGCTTCAATAAAAGGGCTACGGAAGAAATTTGGCTTCTTAAGGTGACAACAAAATGCTATGAGTTTCGAAAGAGACGTGATAGAATAAAATTAGATTTTTCCTATGCGGTAATGATATACCCAGAAGAATATCATTAAGGTGACCGAATGGAAGAGTATTGTGTTTCCGGTATTGGTTTCTGCCTAGAGCTTTCCGAAATTTTGTACAAAATTTCTCGCTCGGCTGTAGTTTGAAGAAGCAATTTTCCCTTTTATCTCGTTAGAATTGTTCAAAGGAACTCCTTACCTCACCGTCCACTATGTCCAATGGAACTTACCTACCTAGGTAGGTTCTTCTACGTAGGGTATTTCCTCTGTCAGGTGGGGGCTTACGGGTGATGAGGGGAAGCTTGAATCTTGAGATAAGACCCGAAATGATAGCGGGGGAGACTGTTATCAATGGGGAGAAAGCTACCGATAAGTCTTGATAGTATTGCTCTGATCTCATAGACTATGGGCCTACTTCGCGTGATAAGATCGCGTAGTTGAGTAATAGGTATATGAATATGCAGATGATGCTGAGTGGGGAGGATTCCTTTACTTGATGCGGTTAGCCCTTCCCCATCACATCAACCCCGGAACAATCACTGGCTTTTAATGCTTGGCATAATAGGTATTTTCCTGATAAAAAAAAGCATACTACAGACACACCCCCAAGAGGCTCGAACTTCGAGAAACGGGAAATAATAATTGGTCGATTGTGCAGGGCAGCCGAAGGAACACCTGGTATACAATAGTAATGGCAAAAGGTAAAAGTAGTTCAAGCCCAAATACCCAAACCATTTGTATATGACAATTTCTTTAACTATAACCCTAGCTCTGATGCTAGTTAGGCACCGGTCCTCGCAGATATATATTGATGATTCTTGGGGTATGTTCGTCAATATCTGCAAGAAATCTGTCTTAGGGAAGCAGGGCCTCATGGTATACTCCCTAGGAAAGATAAGCCTTACGTGAAGAGTTCCTCTATAGAGAAGAAACTAGAGAAGCCTACGGATATACACGAACCGAACGCATCCCTAACATAACTAAGAAAGTGGAGGCCACCGTTATGGCTCGGAATATAATAGAAAGATATCTGTTTCGTTATCTCGAGTACGTTCAGGGTGAATCCGAGGTATACAACCCCCAAGCGATTCGAGAGGAAGTTACACGTCGCGCTAAGGAGGATGATAGGGAATGATGGTGAGACGCTATACAAGAGTTTCTAATGCGTCACGGGGATGTCCTGATAGGTCGGGGGGACGGCCTGCCACTCGATGGGGGATGCCGGCAGAAATGGTCCGCCGGAAGGAGAGGGACAATCCCGCCTTCCAAAATACTTGTGTATTGGCACCTTCTAGTTCTTTAAGAAATTCAGACCTCTCCTGATTCATCGCGTTTATCACCTTGTCCATCAGATCTCATCACTTTTTCAGCTCATCGAGATTCCTCATAAATCTTACGTCAGTCCCACAGGCTTCCAAGGTTGGTCTTTATATATCCCCAGGAGATTTCAAGGTTGTGAGGACCGATCTATCAGACTAGCAGACGTCAGCCCTTATTCCGACCAACAACTCTCCCTACCTTCATGTACTTGGTACCAACCGGCCCCGTCATCAAATTCAAGTGGCCGGACACGCTGAATATTCCCATTCTAACCTCTCTTTCATTTAGTGTCGTTCTTCGTCTCAGACGCTTCCTGGACTGTGAACAACTTTTTGTTCATCATGCCAGCAGTAATCAGGCCCAGCACTCATGTTGCGACGCCAAGGTCCAAGAGACAACGGATATACGCTGGAGATTCAGGGCTCTTCCCCTACCCTCCAGCTCCGGATGACTCCACCGACCCTCATGAGGAACCTCCGGCTGAAGGGGTGGGATTGCTGCGGTCCATGGTCCCAGTGTCAAGTGAGGATGATCTCGGTCGGTTTTTCTATAGTGCAAGAAGTTGCTAATTATTTTCTAGGAACAACTTCATCTGAATGGGGAAATAAAGAGGTTGCTACTGCACGTGCCACTATAGAACCAACCATAACGCCACAGAACGAGAACTTGGTTCGGACATACCACCCTTCGCTAGGCCCAGTCGACGGCGTCTGGGTCACGAAAGAGTCAAACGAGAAGCCTATCTGGTTAGTTGCTCCTGGTCTACGGGCGATTAAAAATGCCATCCGACACATAACTCTCTCATTGGTTATTACCTCACCGCCTAGTTAATTACTGCCTTCTTGAAGCATTTACTAATTTTAACTTCTCTTTTATTTGTGTACTATACACTTTATAGATTAAATTCAGATTCAATTCAGATCCAATTCAGATGTCTCTCACCATAATTCAACTCCAGGCTCTAATTCAAATTCGGATGAAAGTTGTGTGATATTGAGGGTGACTAGGCCGTTGACTGCACTGGGAATAAACAATACCGCGGCCGTGCAAACTATGATGGCAAGTCCACGAGAGTGGGTGTCCGAGCGGGTGAAGGGGGAGCCGAGAAGCGGCTGATCCTCAGGGATCTGGAGATCATCTAAACATTGATATTCCGACACGAGAGTAGGTCTACCTTTTTGCATCATTAAATTGATGTTGAGACGCCTGGCAGAAACAAAATAGTTTCAAACTCGAAAAAGAAAAGGAAAAAGAACAAAAAGGAAATAAACCCGAAGAGACGTATTGTATATTTGAACAGCTAGTGATCACATGTCCACTATTCAAGGTTGTCCCTTACTGGGCTTTCATCCCATTGGCCAGTTTTGTTTACACTTGTCACAGGTAATTTTTCTTTGTTTTACGGTATTTTTCACCTTCCAAGACTTTAATAGTGGGATGTCTTGATCTATATACTCCCCGAGGTCGCACCGTAGGATATAGATCAAATTCTGATGGACTAGAGAAATTGGTTATGTATCTATTGAAGAATTAGAATGTCATGGAACTTTTGGAACTAGAATGGTTTAGTGTCCCTTAAATCTACTATATATGAGTCTACTAGTGACGATGGACATGATCCTATTATCCAGCAATTATCTGCTCCGCTATGTTTGATCATCTCTTGCACCGAAAGTAAATGCCGTGCAACCATTCTGATGTGGGGTATGTCGAGAACCTCAAGGTCAGGGTTTCAAGTTGTGCCGAGGATATAAGTCGAGAAGTAGTCACTATCAAGGTGCCTTTTTTTTTTGGAAAGGTCCATTTACACTCTTTGAAGTGGGAAATAAATAGTGGGGTTTCAAGCAATTTGCAAGCATTCATACAGGTGGTTCTAACAGTATCTAATTTCAAGCACATCTTTCGAGAAGCTACCATCTTGGGTAAACTGATGATAGCAGTCAATGTTTGTGCAGTGGATAATATTGACGAAGTGAAACATCATTACCGGATCAGGAAAATTCAGGCGCCCTTGAGACGAGGCGGGTTTTCCCCCAGTGGCGTTTCCCCACGTTATTCATCCGGTGACACTACGATAACACGATAGATTCAGAAAAAGTCCAATTTCGAATCTGGAATGATTCCAAGGCACGACATTCATGTCATCAGATTCCCATTGTTCTATATGCACTTCTATGAGGTCACGGCGCCGAGGAGGATCAGCATCTCAGTTCCTAACATGAGGATCTTGACCCCAGCGGCGAGCTTGTTGATTCAGTATGAGAGCGAAGATAAAGCGATAGGACAATGTTGATCGCGGTGCAAATTTTTTCACTTTACTTTGAGATACGTCAATCTTACTCTTACCACCCAACCATACAAAAGCCAAGGTTCCTGTTTAGGGGCCGTGTCCCATCTAGGCAGTCTGACACGATCGACACTTGCCATAATACTCCTTCCTCTTTCCGACTATGATTACGAGGTAGTCGCATTCGAGCTCGATAGCTTCCCTATATGAGTTCGAAGCCACCTATTACAGAGGTGAGATGACTTGGCCCAAAACCCATCCAGCGCCAGCTAATGATGGCAGGTAAATCGAACAAAGCCTCAATGCCTGCGTCTGCTTCACTTTCCAGTACTTCTTCCGTTTCTCGCTTCTATTGTAGCACTCAAAATTTACAACCTCGAACGGACATTTCGAACGCGTTCAGTGATACTGTCAAGCTTGAGGTTTCCCGCTTGTCTGGCGCTCAGTGTTGGAGTTGTTCGACTACCGAAACTGAATTCGCCTATGTTATTGCGCAGATAGATGGCCAAGTATTTATCCATACCCATATACATGTCCTACATTAGCTAATCAGCCTTAAGGTCTCTTGTTGGATCGAAGCTGGCCTGGTGCCGTTCTCATTGAAGGCAGTGACCAACTGCATTCAGCTTTGTCCCACCTGCCACGCTGCCTTTGACCGTGCCGATGATCCCCGCTGGGTGTTCCTTCCAACGGATTTGAACTTTTTCATACGATATGAACTTGAAGATCAGCGTCGCCGTGCCCAAGCTGATCCACCGTCAACCCGAATCGTGCCAACAGCAAAGGACTACCGTGACCATCATACTTCAAAAGGACTAGTGCCAGACGACGCAATCGGTGGACTGTACCGTGGCTACTACCTCAAAAATTTTCTCTGTGACGGCCGTTTACCCATCGATTTTCTTAGGGTTCTTACTGCCCCCAAGCCATGGCACGGACACCCATTAGCTGCAATTCGACGAGGGATCGCTATATTAGGAAGTGCCCGCTGTCATGCACTTGACCAAGCCACTATCGACGAATTGACCATGCTACGTGATTTGTATTTCGACGATAAAAACCTCATCCATCCACACCTCGTTCAACTCTACCACATTCCTCCAGCAGGTGACAAGAGAAAGAGGACTGACGAAGATACCGACAATGAGACTGACCATCATGACGAGAAAAGGCCCAAGCTCGCCACATATGCAGACAACAACAGAACCGTCCAGGACGTTGTCAATTCTCAGGACCCTCAAGCTACGGTTTCGGACACCGTTCAAACCGATTTGTACGCAAGTACAGAATGGGTTCTTGGGCCAAGTGCAACTGGAAATGATGCAATCGACCGGTTTGCGCCATTGTTAAAATCGATAGACGTTGCCACGCTGCTCGGTTGATAGCCTATCCCCTTCTCGAAACATGACCTCTCAGCTTTCTTTCTCCGATGAGAACTGCCCATTTCTTTTGATGGTGTTGCTCAAAGCCTCCAAGTGCTTTTGTTCTTCATAAATGCGTCAGCTCTATGTCCAGATTTGAACAACCAGGTCACCTGTTCTTACATTTCGGACGCCAAGACTAGATTTGGCCTTGAGGAGTATTTTGAAGAGCGCTTTGCTAGAAGTTCCATAGCCGGTTTTGCGTCATTCAATATTACAATTGTTTGTCCCAGCACCGTGATAGAGCTGACCGGCCCTGGGAATCCCTTGCGTCAGTGTGTGTTGTGGAAAATAATAATCGCTGTAAAAGCATACCGTAAGAATCTTTGTATTGAAGCCAATGTATCCAATCTTGTGTCCCCGGCGGCGGTAGATCAGATACGTTGCCAAGCACTGGCGTCGGCCTTGGGCCTGGTGGCAGAGGGCCAGCAAGCCTCTGGCGGCTCAACAGGACTTTGGCGACATAGAGGACGAGGGCTCCCAGCAAAAGACTGGAGATAAAGGTGAATAACATCAAGGTGGGTGAGTACTAAGAAACGAGAATGGCGAAGGAGATAAAGAAGGTTATAACACAAACAATATGGCATCTGCCAGCCCAACTCGGTAACCTGTAGATCCCACCCCGAGTTGGGTGAAATAAACTCAAGGTTGTATGAATATGACCGTGCTGAATTTCTAACCTTCTCCAATTGGTTTTCAGTTTACGATAGTCCCCGCATGTACGTGTCCATTGCTTCCCCGCTGCATATTACCAGCAGTGTATCTCCCCAATTCCACCGTTTCTCACTACGGAGTCGATCAAGGCTAGGACACGAAGTTACCTACACTCAATGTCAGTTCAAGACTAGTTCACAATTAGGGAATGAATTTTCATAAGGAAATCCAAGGAGAAGTAAATTTACATAACGTTGACATTCTTGGACAACTGAAAGATGTGGGCAAACGGCCCGGCGCGTAATTTTAAGCCGCTTGTGCAACCTTTTTTTTTCCCATGGTTTTAATCACTAGTGGTCTATGGTCTTGGACTCCAGTTCCAAGGTTGAGCTGAGCTTATTCAAATATTGGGAAATTACGATTCCAAACATTGGAACATTAGAGGAACCCATTCGGATCCAACAAACTGGCCAATAAATTGACATCATGTTGGGTGTGGGTCCGGGTAGACTCAAAATGTGATGAGCGTAAATCTAGACCTCGTTGACTCTCACCTATCACACTAGCCGCGGTGATGTATGGGTTGTATCACTCGACAGGTGCAAATATATTAGAATTCTTCTGCTTCTACCTGGTCCAGAATGTGGTCCCTGCCGCTCTCATCATCACCACACGGAAAAGCTCTCCCCTGCGCTACCTGTGCATTCCAGGGATGATATGGATCGCGAGCAGGTTCATCCGTCGCTCTGGCTCGTCTGGCAGTCCCGCATGGTGCCAGGCCATATCACAACTTGTCATTGCGACTTTGCAGGCAACGAATCTATTGTTGCTCAATCCTCTGGCCAACTCAGAGCGGAGTATAAAGAGCGTTCAAAACTTCGGATCTAGGTTGATCGCAGCATTTCGCTTGCTTGCTCAAACCCGCGCTGTCAATACACAAAGGCAGGTGAAAAATGTGCCTTCTCATCCAAAGTATTACCTGTGGCGGGGTATGCAGGTCCCAACACGGGGTCGATTTTTGCTACGACAGTTAGCAATCGTCGCATGGCAGTACTTGGTGCTGGATATCGTGCAAACGGTCTCGCTTCAGCAGGCTAAGGAACGTGGCCTGCATGAGCCCACAAAGTTGCAAGTCGAATGGATTGTGCCTTTAGGACATTGGGCAGAGCGAATAGCCACGTATCTGTCTATTTGGGTTGTAGTAAACCGTCTAATTGGCGATCTTGCGTATCGAGTACTGTCAATATTCTTCGTCGGGATCGGGCTAGATTCTCCTGCAGACTGGCCACCAGCTTTCGGGAGTTTGGCAGACGCATTTACATTACGCAACTTTTGGGGGTAGGCCATATTTGTTTACCAAGGTATATAATTATGTTGACGCATTTTGAAGGAAATTCTGGCATCAATTCATGCGCCAGCCCTTTACTTCTATCAGCAACTTTATTGCACGAGATGTTTTGAATCTTGCCAGATCTTCAATACTCGAACGATACACCAATCTTTTTATTGTCTTTCTCATCTCCGCGGTATTTCATGTCCTCGTCGACATACTGCAGGGCATTCCGATGGAAAGGTCCGGCTCGATGCCGTTTTATTTAGCATTTGTCTTGGGAATAATGATCGAGGATGGAGTGCAAAGTATTTGGAAACGGGGGCAAACACCTGACAGCAGGCAAGAGGAGGCACAACAACCTTCAGACATTGTGCCGCTTTTGAAGCGTGCTGCTGGGATGGTATGGGTTATGCTATGGCTTGGGGTCACCTCGACATGGTATTTCACTCCGATGATTCAATCAACGAGTGATGATCTACGGATGGTTCCTTTCAGTGCCGCAAAATATATCGGCTTACAGCCGCTCATAGCTATTGTCGTGGGTAGTGGGGTTGGCATTGCGGTCATATTTGAAGTCGAGATATGAGATACAGAAGTATCCGCTCTCAGAATAAGAAGCAAGGACACCGATCGGCGGATAGAAACTGAGGGTCTGAAACCATTTTGGCTTCGGCTAATGACTACTAGGAAGCGCTATCTCGCAATAGACATCGTATTCAATCTGTTCTATAAATATCCCTCCTCCCAGAAATTTCGCTGCAAACAAGGCAAACTGAAGTAGACTTGTGGATACATAGTCTGGCAACTCGTCTTCCTTGGACACCCAACCCAGAAGTACAAGTGCGCATTTGGCGAATCAGTCCCAGCAATTTCTACAACATAGGTACTTTCTTTATTTTAGTATACTTAATATTCCTTACCAAAGTTTGGTTAAATAATACAGACTTCCTTTATACTATATGAATGTTCTTATATCTTCCCTAACTGGTTTGAGGGTCGAGAAAAATGTATGTTATACCTAAGTACCTTTTGTATAGGTAAGTCATACAAAAGATACATAATTTACAGATCTTGCATCCTATGAGAATCTGGTAACTACAACATAGTGGGACACACCAACACCAGGGGACTTGGCACGGCTATTACCAACCCGGCCTGAATCACATATCTGCATGAGGTACGGACGAACAGATCACCTGGAATTTTAGTGTCATTCCACTACAACTTGCCCATTTATAGATATCCAAGGTGCACTTCAGTGGAAGCTACAACGTTGAAGTGATTACAACTTTATGACTATATACAGACGTACTTCTTAAGGTAGGTTTGCCATTTCAAGTCACACCTCCCATACGGAGCTATAGGTGGCATCGCGCTCGGACCCATTTGTGAAGAGGGGTTTATCTGCAGTATTTCACACCTACATTCATATTGAGGAGGGGGAACGCTCAAGGCAGTGTAGTCAGAATACGCAGTTCGATGCAGTACCAACAACACCAACACTCACAATACGCTATGGAAGGGCAAGGGAATCACTTGTAACTAGAGGTCCGTTGAGAGAGGCGTCTTAGACTATAAATAGTTAACCATTACTTTTAGGGAACAAGGGCATCTTCATACGGGACGGAACATGACGCCATACACGTACGTAATCGTACATGCGAGGACAGGCTTCCCCTCTACAATATGTACATGTGCCTACTAGGTAGAAGGTGGACTGTTTTGTAGTTGCATAACTACCTATGTAGGTATACCCGACAAGTACGTCGTCATCAGAACAACAAAGACCAGAACTCACATCTTCGTAAAGTACATAAGACACGACAAAGACCCAGAAATTCACTATACTGAATCTTGTACTGAATTCACACATTTCAATCTTGGAGCACACCCAGAGCTAGAGCTATCTTTCTCAAACTTGATTTGCCTTTTATCAGTTTAAAATGGACCTCCGAAGGGCAGAATGGATCAATGTTTCTGATCTCCCGCCCCTTTTTCGCGATGAAATTCTGGGATCAGCTGCATACGTCACAAAGCGGTACTTTCGTTCTGCAAAGGGTGGTCAACTTGATCCAGTAAATGTGAAGCTGCCGATGCCTTTTGTCGTGGCTATCACAGGGACAGGCCAAAGAGGAATTGGGGTTTCAATTGCGCTCTCTTATGCACAGGCTGGAGCATCTGGGATTTTACTGAGTTCACGCTCTGAAGCGAGCGCGAAGAGCGTTGCAGAACAGGTCAAAGCCATCAATCCAAGTTGCCGAGTGGAATATGAAGCTTGTGATGTGTCTAAAGAGGAAGATGTGATTCGATTGGCCTCTCGCTGCAGATCGTCATTTGGTCGACTAGATGTTGCTGTCTTCAACCAATGCGAACCACTACGATACGAAAAGGATACGGACGGGAATCCCATCTCCCCCTCCGGAATTTGTGATGAACTCGAGGAAGAGAGAATGAAAGCTTGGGCTACTAATTACCATGGTACCTATTCCGCTATCAAAAAGTTCCTTCCTCTAATTCAACAATCTACCAATGGGCCTCAAACAATGATTATATTGTCTTCATTAGCGGCAAACTATCCCTATTCGACCTTGGGTTCACCGTCTTATAATATGAGCAAACTTGCATTGAACCGCCTAGCTGAGTATGTTGATGCAGAATTCAAATCAGATGTGGTTTGCATTGCTGTTCACCCGGGAGCTATCAAGACAAATGACGAGACTGTACCGTGGGATGATGGTAAGTTTCGAGATGACCTACTTTTGTGCCTATGATCTAATTATTTCACCTCTCCAAAAAGTTTTGCTCGACGACATCAGTTTGCCTGGTGGGTTCTGTGTATGGCTTACAAAGACAAAGCGTGCGTGGCTATCGGGCCGCTTTCTAGTCTCGGGATGGGACGTTGCTGAGCTAGAGAGCCAGAGGGAAATAATTGTGGCGGAGGACAAATTCAAATTTAGATTGAAGATATAGAGGTCGGGTGGTCTTGCAGTACTATCAGAAGTGGAAAGAGAACGTGGGGAAGGGGGAATCATGGTCTAGCGTCCGCAGCGCTGTTATATTGTCGCCCGATGACAGCTACTGCAGACACCCGCTCCTACAGCAAGATGATGATCCAATGAAATCAACCCTTACTGAAAAGCGTCCGGCTAAACCACCGGCCACAACCTATGGTCACCTCACACCATCTTAGGGGTGTTGGGTGTTAACACTTTTGCGGAGTCACTGTAGTGTCGTTCATCCGAGTTGACAGGGGAGTTTAATCCGCATCAATTAGGTGTACCAAGACGAGCAACACCTGCAAGATCCAACTCATGCACTGTTCCCCAGTTCTTCTCCAGCTTCTGGATGGCCCGTTGTTGTCCATATCGAAGCAAGAATCGATAGACCGCCGCATATGCACTGTTCAACGAGCCGACCACCCACCCATGATGGACACTGGAGGCCTCCCCTACAATATGGAACTTGCCATCGGCAGCTGGGAGAGACAAAGAAGGGTAGAGATTGGTGAATTGTCCCGGGCCAAAAAGCGCAAAGGCCCCTGACGAAAATCGGGAATTACCCCAGCAGAAGGCATGATGATCCCTGTACAGACTTTGCAGCTTCTCGTACGTGATTCCATGCTGCTGATGTTGCCTAGCGAGGTCGCGGAGGACAAGATCCAGCAGGTCATCCACTTCATCCTCACCCCTATCCGAGCTGGCGGAAGACGAACCGATTAGAGCCCCCATGCGAGTGGCGTCTTGGCCCCAGGTGTACGAGGCCAACAACACGGCTGATTGGTCCCAGTTCTCTTCGGCGATATTCGACGGGTAGACGCAGGTCCGTGACGGCAGGGTCGACGAGACACTACCACCCCCTCGAATCCCGCAGTCTACGATCCACCATGGATACGCAAACTTGATACCTACCTTGGTAGAGTCTTCATACCGTAAACACCGGATTGCTTCCTCTTGAATAGGATCAAGATGGAGTGAGCTAGTGTCGATGCGCTGCAGACATGCCAATGGTGTAGTGCTGAACACCGCCGCGTACCCATCGCGATCATCTTTCTCGCCCGCACATGACACGGACAGATTGGCGCTACGATTGATGGCAATTCGGCGAACTTGTTTCCCGAGCTCGATTGTGCTGCTTTTGTTTATTTGATGGCACATTCGCTCGATCACCACGGAAGAGCCGCCATCCACAGAATACCATTTCACTGCCCCACTGTCCTCGGACCCTGTCATGGATTGATCAAGGTCGAAAGAGTCCATGACGCTTTCTGAAAAGGCTTGATCAAACGTGCCTGTGCCGGTTGTATCGCTCTCGGCAGACTGGATTGTCATGAAGTCTGACTTGTGGCTGCCTCGAAGGTATTCGCGGGTGCTCATTGCATCGGCTTGCATAAGGAGTTGGAAGCCCTGCACAAAGTCCTTTTGCATGACCTTTTTATAAGGGCCGAAGCATTGACTGACAAGATTGGCTGATGAGCTATCTTTGGTCTTGGAGATATTACTGCCCCCCCGTGTTCGTGTTTCTCTCTCGCATCTCAAATTCCTTCAATGGTACTTGCATTCGGCGAAAAAGATCGAAGACTCGAGACATAACAGGAATATCCGGAAAGCGCATTGCGCCCACGTCATAGTAGTCGTTGTGCGCCTCAGAGAAGCGATGGGTATAAATGCGGCCACCAATGCGATCCCGATTGGCCTCAAGGATATCCCAGGAAAGGTTTGGGATCTCCAAATTTTGCAAAATCAGCGCGAGATATAGACCAGCAACCCCGGCCCCGATAATGCATACTTTAGTATTTTTATCCAAGGGAGGATCTGAGCTTTCTTCCTATCGGTAGCTCGTGCGAACGGGAGGGACGTTCTTAATATTCTCGGGCCTAGTCACTGCAGGATTACCAGGACCGCATATTGAACAGTCTGGATAACAAGGGCATTCAAATGAATGGACATCTGGGTGCTCTGGAGGATCCTGACATAGGGCAACCCGTATAGATGGTCTCGAGTACAAATCACGATACGGAAGTTGGAGCTGCATGACGAGGCCCAGACAGAAACACAGACCGGTTCAAATGAGCTACGAAATATGCAAAATAGGTGAAAGGTATGTACGAGAAAAAAGGTTCTCTGCTGTACGGAGTATGTAAACGAAAGACCACCTTGGGTAACTTTTGGGGCAGTGTTTTCTTCCTATCAATTACAAGGAACCGGTGCCTAGTCGTGTCTAGTGTAGTTTATACATGGACTACCGCCGATAGCTCTCAGGCAATTAATGCCGATGATGTGATTAATGAGGATGTAGGATATTCTCACCTAGGGACTCTATGGTGATAGACGTACAGGAGGATATGCATTGAGAGATCATCCCGCGTTAAGATCTAGAACTACCCACGTTTATCAAGGGCATCATACATCTTTGGGGCTGGCTAAATTATGGCTCGAACACAAGGTCTACATGCCCAGACGTGAAGGGTTATAGTTAACTAGCAGGGAATGTGCATGCAACTAAATGCTGAGAGGATCTAGACGTGTTTTGTCAAATCCAAGATGATTGGTCCTCATTCCAACGGTCAAACAGTTCTGATCCTTTTCATTCATTTAAATACTTCCGTTGAGGCATTTTTAGAGCGTATTCGGACATTTACTTAACCCAAGTACCCCAATCTACTGAGAGGCTAGTGTGGGCCTCATGTTGAGAATGGAACCACACTTAATAAGAGTTTCATCTACTAGAACTTTATACAACTGCACCCGCGATACCAAAAGCTATTCCAATCAGTTACCGGCTCCGAGGATCAACATGTAATTTGTGACCCGCTGCCTGCTAAACTGCCGTTTAGTCGCAGCATACTCAAGATAGTTGGCCTTGTTGGTGGCTGCACCGGGACAGGTGAAGTCTTGGGGGTAGTCTGTCTTGGATAAACTACGGGGATCAGATCCAGATCATTGAATGTCAGGTGGTTGGGACCGCAGCGAACGACCCGACCTGTTTATAGGTTAGACCATAGAAAGGGAGATCAGACGTGACGGTACAACAGACCATATTCTCACTGTGAACCTTGGTACCAGGTCTTTTCCCGCCCAGTCCACACGATGTAATAAAGCTGGAAGCTAGAAGCAGCAACCAGGTTCGGCCCTGGAAATCCCGACAGTGGATGGAAGTAGACTCGTCGCACTAGAGCAAATGGCCCCAGCCAAGCAAAATAGTAGAATCCTGGAGTAAATTGCTAGCCAGGCCATGTCGTAGATGAGTGGAACCAAGGATCAACTGCTGTGATCTTTCGGGTGGATATTGATGAAGTAGGTCTGGCTGAAACCTAGATTAGGGTTAGAAATAGGTCTCCAATCTTTGTCTCTGCGAACTCGTAACGTGAATTCCCTCAACTGCTCGTATTCCCTGCATTCTCTGCATATTAACCCCCGTTTGTAGTGGAGATAAAAGAGAGAGGGGGAAGGTGGAGCAGCCAAGTAAGCGCGGGCCGGAGCCCCGTCGGGTAAGCCCCCAAGAATCCTGCAGGAAACCATCTAGGCAGCTCCTTCAGCTCACTCTCTGTGATAAAAGTACACTGTTACAACACAACTATCGCCTCATTCGATTTAGATTGGTCTCACTTGCATTATGTGGAGTATGTTGAGATCGGGAGTAACATATCAAACTGCAAATACACAGGCGATAGTTACATAACACCACATGTATTGAATGCCAAGTATTCTTCATAGGCCGAGGAGAACGTGCGCAGGCAGCTGAACTATCAGGTGCTGTTGTACGTGCTCTCAATTCGCATGTGCTGGAACTCATTGGCTGTCAAGAACTTTTGCACTGGCTTGGTTTCGTCAACTAACGAATCCAGCAGTGGATGGAGAAGCGCTGCACGATCGGGCTTCGCGAAATACGCAATCGAAAAGCGTTCTGGGACCATATTACACTCGTTTTCACTTTTTGCCAGATGCACCCGGTGTCGGGCACTATGCAACCCTGTCCACATTTGGAGACAATCACCTACATTGACAATACACTCATAGGGGCCAGCACTGTCAGCCGGAACAAATACTCCGCTCCCAGGGGGGCTGTTCCATCTCTAGGATTCCGTTAGATCAATACTAGTATAGAGAGATGACACCTTCCGAACTTGGAAAGTGGTATTGCTTACCCAGGCCTCCAACATTGTCTTGAAACAATAGAGTAATAGTGCCAAAATCCGTGTGCGCCGCAATGCGGGTGGCATTAGCAAAATCAGCACGATCCACTTCTGGGTAGTGAGTGAGCCGCAGCTCGTTAGTCTGTGCTGTATGTAATTCACGTAGAGAGTGCACGGGCAACCCCAAGCCAATCGAAATAGCGTCCAGAATGACCAATTGGGCGTCGTAACAGACAGTAAAAAATGAGCTCATTGTCGTTTGAAAGTTATCGTGGACGCCTGCCGGGGGCCAAATATTGGAGTATAGTGGATCTTGTTCCGATCCAATGTCATAAGACTCCTAGTGAATTGGTTAGATATGTAAAACTTAAATAAGATGAGCTGGTCAAAAGTACGTACCTTCATATCTCTGAGTAGGGGCTGCGTAGCTGAGGAGCGATAATTAGACACAGTTGATATGTTCTCCAGACCAACAGGACTGAAGCCTCGATGGGGATGAGCCGTGGGCGGGTGAGGCGACTTCAGCTTCTGCTCCATTGGGAGATCGAAGAATTTGTGACTCTGGGGAGACGATGAGTGTGAGGAGCTTCGGACAGATGTTGAGAGAATGTTCGCACCATTTCAAATGCCCGGTCAATGCTATCTGAAGGGACACCATGATTGACTAGCCGTACCCAGCCCGACTTGCTCAACTGGGAGATCAACTCACGACAGAATTGATCTCGCTCCTCGATGCTTCCACGGTGAAATCTCGAAAAGTCAAGTTGCCCGAGCATGACTGATAGAGATATAGTAAGGAATGTGGTGGAAGTTGCCCAATGTGTAAATACTCGAACCAATGGCTAGGCTTCTTGTAGTAGATGCTAGCCACCTATGTTGTAGGAAATGCCTTATCAATATCGGATTGCAGATTGACTGAAAAAACGTGGAAGTAATGGTGATCATATCTTGTGTTGTCCAGTTCGTGGGTCACAGTGGTGCATCTGCACTGAAGCGGGCCCTCCAGGTGTCAGGACCATTCTGATCAATGACAGGTCAGCAACACATAACATAACAGCGGTGTACCTAGTCGTTTCTTACTGCATGACTCTAACCCGATCTTGCATGTGCATGCATTGCCGGGTGCGCACAGTCAAATGGAGATCCACAAAGTGGAGTGGATTCCTGGCCCGTTCAATGCTCCATCGCTGATACCGAGATACCAAGGTTGTGAGAATTCACATTAAGAGCTGATGATAACCTTCCCCTACAATTGGAATCATCTTCCTAAAATATTAGAATGATTGCGACAAAGACGAACCATGGTACTCAGTTACCAACGCCGGATGCACCAGTTGCTGTATCAACTTCGTCGCAAGAACTTGATGACATATGGGCTAGTAATACTGTTGTCCCAGGGTCTATCATGGGCTGCGTTCATGACTTGATCACTGAGGTGGTGCAAAAACAGCCAGATGCCCTCGCTGTTTCCGCGTGGGATGGAGATTTTACCTATGCTCAACTATCCGCCTTGAGTGATTATGTTGCTCACCATCTCTGTGAAATGGGCATCCCACCAAGATCCCCAGTCACCATTCTTTTCCCGAAGTCACGATGGACATGTGTCGCCATGTTGGGTATCATCAAAGCCGGATGTGCGGCTATTGCCCTTGATTCGATTCATCCAGACGCGAGACTGCGATCCATTATTAAACATGCGCAACCAAAAGCAATGATTTGTTGCGCAGCAACTCAAAAGAGAGTATCTCTCTTGTGCGGTTCACCCATCCTTCAGCTCGACGATAGTCTGCTGGAGATTGCTGGTACCATAAAACAGCAGACGCTTGATTTTCCGGTGGTATCACCAAACGACATAGTCTATATATCCTTTACCTCGTAAGAGTCCATGACCCAATTTTCCAAGGGAATAAGAGTGCTAATTTCAGTGCTACAAACCAGTGGAACTACCGGCGAGCCCAAAGGAGCGTGTATTAGCCACGCCAACGTGAGAAGTGCGGTACATCACCAGGGCAAAGCTCTTGGCTTCCACCAAGAGTCGCGCGTCTTTGACTTTGCACCTTATTCCTTTGATGTGGCCTGGAGTAATGTTCTTCATACGTTGTGTGCAGGCGGCTGTCTGTGCGTCGCCAACGAGCAAGATATGGTGAATAACCTCTCAGCTGCTATCACGGCATTTGCGGCTACCCTGATCAATATCACTCCCACTGTTTTGCGAACAATTAGTTCGGTCCCACCGACCCTTCAAACTATACTTCTGAGTGGAGAGATGCCGTATCGAGAAAATGTGACTCAATGGGCTGGCCGTGTTCGTTTGCTCAATACGTACGGTCCCACCGAGTGTACCTGGAAATGTACGTTCTCGCAGCTCCATTGCTACGCGGAAGGTCGCCCAGATATTGGGAGAGGCACAGGATTCTGTCTCTGGATTGTCAACCCCAACGATAGCAGCCAGCTTGTTCCTCCTGGAACTCCGGGAGAACTGTACCTCGAGGGGCCCATGGTTGGGCAAGGGTACCTGTCCAATCAAGAAAAGACCGACGAGGCGTTCATCGATAACCCACCGTGGCTTTTGTCTGGGAGCCCTGGTAACCTGGGGCGGCAAGGCCGCCTATACAGGACCGGGGACTTAGTCAAGACCCGCTCGGATGGAAGTATCCTGTTCCTAGGGCGTAAAAATGTCTCGCAATTGAAGATCAGAGGTCAACGGATTGAAATCGGCGATGTGGAGCACCATGCGCGTGCTTGTCTGAACGACGCACTGACAATAATTGCGGATATCGTGACTCCCAAGGGAAGCGATACTGCACTGCTTGCCCTCTTTGTGCAGAATAAGAATAAGGACCCCGAGACAGTCAAGGCCATGATAAATAATCTTGTGCGCGACCTAGATGGTGTGTTGCCAGCATTTATGCTCCCCAGCATCTATCTCCCCATCGAAGACATACCGGTGGCTGCCACTGGCAAAATTGACCGGCGAAAACTGCGAGAGCTGGGAGATGGTTTGTCTTTGGAGGAACTTCTTCAATTACAGTCAGCCATCCTCCCGGTCCAAGAATACCGTGACCCATCGACTGCCATGGAGGAGCAGCTTCGTGGGCTCTGGGCGCACATATTGAAGATACCATCGATTAGAATCAGCACCACAGATAGTTTCCTCCGCTTAGGAGGGGATTCAGTTGCAGCTATGTTGTTGGTCGCGGCAGCACGGAATGCCAATTTATCCATCACGGTGGCAGATGTGTTCAAGAGTCCAGTGCTGAGTGACCTTGCCCTCGTCATCAGGGAGCATTCTTTCTCCTCTGAAAGCGAAGAAATTGCCCCATTTTCCCTAATGGACCGTCCTGCAGATACCCAAAGAATGCGCGAGGAGGCTGCTGAACTCTGCAATATCGAATTGGCTCAAGTTGAAGATATATATCCGTGCACCGCACTCCAACAAGGCATGCTCTCTATCACAGCTCGGGGCGAAACCAATAACGTTGCACGGACATTGTTTGAGCTTCCTGGCCACATAGATCTATCTCGGTTTGAAAAGGCATGGCTGAATACCGTTCATCAAGCATCGATCCTGCGAACAAGAGTCATCGACCTAACCAGCGATGGTCTAGTTCAAGTTGTTGTCGGCTCCCCCATCATGTTGGGTCGGTACGAGAGTATCACCAACTTCATCGAAGAGTCAATTCCGATGGGACTGGGAGTCCCTTTGTGTCGGGCTGGGCTAGTTTCTGGGGAATCCCCCAGTCTTATTGTAGAAATGCACCACTCGATCTTCGATGGATGGTCCACCAAGCTGATATTGGATGCCATTGAAGCCGAGTACGATGAGAAGACAATCCCCTCGTCTATTTTGCCCTTCCGGTCATTTGTGAAATACACAAAAGGGATGAACAAAGAAGCATCATCGCTCTATTGGAAGACCTACCTAGATGGTGGGTCTGAAACGAAAACTTTCCCATCTCCGGGCTATCGGCCAGGGGGAAAGCTTGACTTCAACCATAACATCTCCGAAATGTCGTGGATACATTCGGGGACCACACCGTCATCGGTTGTTAGAGCAGCATTGGCCCTGTTACTAGCCTCATACACCAATTCCAACGATGTCAGGTATGGAGCCACGATCAGCGGGCGACAGGCCGCTGTGGCCGGGATCGAACGGATTGCAGGGCCAACAATCGCGACTGTGCCAGTCCGCGCTAAATTCGACTGGAATCAAACAGTTGGGAGCTGGCTTGAACAGGTTCAAAGACAGGCAGTGGAGGCCACTGAGCATGAACAGCTAGGGTTGCAGCAGATTGCTAGATTGGTTGAGGATACAAACCTTTTTCAGCTACTCCTGGTGATCCAGCCGGCTCAGCAGGCAAACAGACACGAGGTCGACAGGCTTTTCAGCCGGACGAGTAGTGTTGTTAGCAGCTCTGACCAACCGGGCAGTTTGAAAGTTGTTTGCAAGGATGGAGAAGCCGACACCGTCGGCATGTACAACCCATACGCGATGATGATTATCTGTCAATTGCATGAGTCTGGAGTTGAATTGAAAATGAACTTTGATTCCGGTGCCATTCCAGCGAAACAAGTCCAGAGAATGTCGGTACAATTTGAACATTTGCTACGGCAGCTATGCTCGGAAGAGTGTACTCAGATGAGCCTGCGCGATGTCACCGTTGTCACCAAGGATGACTTGGCTGATATTTGGACATGGAACGCTGCGCGGCTGGAGTCCAAGTTTGAATCAATCACCGATGGTCTGCATCGGCAAAGTGATGCGAAACCAGAAGCAGTTCTGATATCTGCGTGGGACCAGCAGTTAACTTCCCAACAAGTGCAGACCTGGTCTGTAACGCTGGCTGCGCGACTTCGCCAGGAAGGTGTGCTTCCTGGGTCATTGGTTATCCTAACCTTTGAGAAAAGTGCTTGGCAGGCAGTGATGATGCTTGCAGCCCTCGGAATTGGTGCAATAGTTCTGCCGATGTCTATACCGGTTTCTAAAACTCGAGCCTTGCAAGTAGTTGAGAGCTTGAAGCCCCAGATTGTGGTTACCTCCACCTCATCCGATTCATCTCCATTCCATGTGTTGGTCCCAGTCCTCAATATCGCCGACCTCATTAGGCCGGAAATGAAAGGCTCCGATGTTGTTGTTAAACCTTTGCCACATTGCCACCTGCCCAGTGATCCTGCTCTTGTTCTATTTACTTCAGGCTCTACTGGAACACCAAAGGCCATTGCGTGGAGCCACAGCGCCTTATCAGCTAATATAAAAGCCGCCATCATGGCATTTGGACTGACCGACAGGAGCCGAGTTTTCCAGTTTGCCGGTTACGACTTTGATGTGAGCACAGTAGAGACTTTGGCTACCTTGCTTGCTGGAGGTTGCTTGTGCATCCCATCGGAGACTGACCGAAGGAATCGGCTGACCGACGCAATCAACTGCTACGACGCCAATTGGATGTGTCTGACCCCATCTGTGTCAGAGACCATGAGCGCTGGTGATTTGCCATCCATGAAAACGATGGTATTTGCAGGCGAGAAGCTCGAGCACAAGACTGCTTTTCGGTGGCTAGACGCCCAGAAAACCGTATATAACTGGTACGGGCCAGCGGAAGCCTCGGTGGCTACTTCGTGCCTTGTAGATCCCGACAGTTGGCGTCCAGGCATGATTGGGCAAGGTCGCGCCGGGCTTGCGTGGCTTGTCGACCCAAAAGACCCCAACGTACTAGCTCCAGTGGGAGCAGTGGCCGAGTTGTGCATGGAGGGCTCTATGCTAGCTCAGTATGCTGGAACCAATGGCGCTGAGTTGAACAAAGAGAGTTTTATTTCCCCATCGTGGCTGCAAGATGGCCACTGGAAGACCCCTGGTCGACCAGGTCCAGTATATCGTACTGGGGATCTGGTTACCTACGACTCGGATGGTCGTATCATCTACCTTGGGCGCCTCCAAGATTCTCAGCGAAAGATCCGAGGCCAGCGGATTGACCTAGGAGAAATAGAGCGGTGTATCCAAGACTTCTTGATCGGTTTGGTGGACATAATACTTGTCGCAGAGATATTTTCTCCGGCTTGCGGTGACAACGATACTTTGGCCCTCTTCATCAGTCCTGCTGATGCCGTTCATCGCGCAGATCCCCATGCATATCTTCAAAGTGAATGGCCGGTCGATGCTCTGGAGAATCATCTTGCCAGCATTCTTCCACCGTATATGATTCCCAGGATGTACATACCGCTTAGTGAACTTCCCATCGGTTCGACGGGAAAGACAGACAGGAGACGATTGCGAGAAATTGGAAGTTCCCTCACGTTGGCCCAATTGGCGGAAATGCAACCAACTCGAAAGCAAGCCAGAAAGGTAAACACTGAGAACGAGAGATTATTACAGCAAATGTGGGCTCATGTGCTGGTGGTTGAGCCGGATGTCATCTACGCGACCGATCACTTCCTTCGCTTGGGAGGAGACTCGATCAGCGGCATGCGCCTCGTTGGAATGGCTTGTACCCATGGCTTTTCTCTCACTGTTGCCGATGTGTTCGATTTCCCCGAGCTGGAGAGGATGGTCGAGAAATTGGTCCACGGTGAAAGTCATGTGATGCATCACATTCCAGCATTTTCGCTTTTACCCCTGGGCGTGGACGAGTCACATTGTCGATCATATGTTGCCCAAATTTGTTCAGTCTCGCAAGATCAGGTTCTTGATGTCTACCCATGTACAGCACTTCAAGAGGGATTGCTGGCGCTAGGCGCCCGAAGAAATGGGCAATATGTATCTCGTAGTGTATTGCCACTTCAAAGCGATATTGACTCAGACCGACTCAAAAATGCCTGGGAAAAGACAATCGCCAAGCTGTCTATTATGCGAACCCGAATCGTGGATCTCCCTGGTAAAGGGCTTGTGCAGGCCGTCCTCAATGACACACCTTGGAGATCTGGTCAAAACATCCAGCAGTACTTGCATGCCGATGAGACGGAGCCGATGGCCTTAGGGACCCAGCTCTGCCGTGCGGCCATCATCGATCGCACGTTCATCTTCACCATTCATCACTGCTTGTACGACGGCAGCTCACTGCCCATGGTTCTCGAAGAACTCCAGGCTCAGTATTACGACCAGCCAGGAAGAACGGTCACTGGAGTGGAGCATTTCATTCGCCATTTGAGTCAGATAAATACACAGGAATCGGATGATTTCTGGAAGGCTCAGCTGTCTCGCGCTGAGTTCCGTTCATTCCCTATCCTACCATCCGGCACGTATGAGCCACAAGCCAGTGGGTTTGTGGAGCATCCGATTGCCCTCAACTGGCCTTCCAAGGGAGCGACACCATCCACAATCCTCCGCGCAGCGTGGGCGGTCCTCGCCTCACAGTATGTGGCCTCCAGCGATGTGATCTTCGGGGTGACAGTGGGTGGACGACAGGCAAATATAAACGGCATGCAAAACTGCGTAGCGCCAACTATTGCAACGGTTCCAATTGCTGTATCAATTGATTGGGGGAATACGGTCGAGACATTCCTCCAAGGCCTCCAAAGACAGGGGTTGGACATTATGTCTTATGAGCAATACGGCTTGCCAAACATCCAACGAGCCAACGGGGATCGCAATGGTGGGTTGTTCCAGACTTTGCTGGTGGTCCAGCCAATAACCAAAGGGAACAGCCTGCATGAAGATAGTCGGCTGTTCAAGGCACGGAGCTTTGCCTCCAATTTGAGCACAATGGGGACAGACCCGTTCAATGTGTATGGCTTAATGATCATCTGTCAGCTTACCACCTCGGGACTTAACATTCAAATGAGCTTTGACCCAAAGATCATCGACAAGCGGCAGGTTAAAAAGATGGTCTGTCAGCTGGAGACAGTCATTCGCCAGTTGTGTACAAAGTCCCCCGATAGGACGACACTGAACACCCTCCAGACAGTCAGTGAGCTCGACCTGGAGCGCTTCTGGGCCCAGAACGCAGACCTACCCCCGGACCCAACCACGTTTGTACATGACAGGATTAGTCTATGTGCCAAAACGAACCCCGAGGCTATCGCCATTGATGCATGGGATGGCCAGTTCACATATGGCGAGCTGGACCAAATCTCTACCGTTGTCGCGCGCAAGTTAGTGCTGCATCTGGGAGTCAAGAAAGGGTCCGTTGTGCCCTTGTGCTTTGTAAAGTCTCGATATATGCCACTGGCTCAGGTTGCCGTCTGGAAAGCCGGTGGAGTGACTCTGCTACAATCAGCAGACATGCCAGAGCAGAGAATGAATCGTACTTTCCAGCATCTTGGTGTAGAAGTTGCCCTAGCTTCACCCGGGCGCTTGGCGACGGTCTCAAAATATGCTCGCTGTATTACCATGGAGCAAATTTTGGAGACCCCATTGGAAGAAATCATCACGCCACTACCTGTCCTGGAGATGGATAGCCCAGCCTCGATTCTAGTATCCTCGGGGAGCACTGGTGAACCGAAACATGTTCTCTGGAGTCACCGAGCTCTGGCTGCAAACGCAGAGGAACCGACTCTGCGTTTGTTGGTAACCCCCTCTTCACGCATGTTTCAATTCTCATCGTACGATTTTGATGTCTCGACGCTGGAAACAATTATTGGGCTGACTCACACGGCCTGTCTCTGTATCCCATCTGAAGCTCAACGCCTCGATGGTATCGCGGCTGCAATTAATCATTTTGGGGCGAACTGGGCGTTTATCACCCCATCCACCGCGCGATTGCTGCGTCCGCAAGACGTACCGGGGCTTTCCACTATTGTAATGGGGGGTGAAAACGTTTTGCAGGGCGACGTTGAAAGGTGGAAAGGAAGCTGCGCTGTCCGCAATTGGTACGGGCCCGCCGAATTCCCTGCAGTTACCGTTTACCCGGCCGATGAGCCCAATTGGTCCAGCGGTGTGATTGCACACATTGACTTGTGCCGCTGCTGGCTAGTAGATCCTCAAAACCACCACAGACTTGTTCCATTTGGTGCAATCGGCGAGATCGTGGTGCAGGGCCCTGCACGTGCCAGTGGCTATGTCGGAAATGCGTCTCTCACAGACAAGCACTTCTACCAAAACCCCACATTCCTCTCTCGTGGGTTTGGGGCTACTCGTCCAGGAAGGCAGGGTTGTGTCTATAGAACAGGGGATCTGGCCCGATATGACTCCGACGGCTATTTGGTGTTCTTGGGGCGGAAGGATTCCCAACTCAAAGTACTTGGTCAATTAGTGGTGCCAAAAGAGGTCGAGACCCAAATTCAACAATGTCTTGATCGACCAGGCGAACACACGGAGGTCATCGTCGATGCCATCTCGCTCCCAGGTGGAGGCGGAATGATACTCGTGGGGTTCATCGTCACCCAAGAGGATATCGACCAATTAACCAGAGGACTCAACCAAAAGCTTCAGGCGGTTCTGCCTCGATATGCAGTCCCCTCGTGGTATATTGCACTTCCAAGTGTTCCTTTGACTACAAACGGGAAGCGAGATCGAAGGCGGCTGCTTGAGATTGCTGCGTCGTCAACTCCATCCAGCCAAGGATCCACGGGACGGCTACCAGCCACAACCGCCGAGATCACTTTAGTGAGGCTGTGGTCTCTTACTCTAGGAATCGAATCGGAGACAATCTCGGCCACCGACAGTTTCCTGCAGGTTGGTAACTCCATTGATGCCATGCGATTGGTAGGTACCGCTCGCCAACACGGCCTGCTGCTCACCGTCGCCGGGGTGATGGAATTTCCCATCTTGGAAGAGATGGCTAGCCTCCTGCAAAACTTGGAGGATGCACCAGATGACAGCATTGAGCCTTTTACGCTATTGGATCATGGCCGAGACCTGAAGCTAGCCCGCCACCAGGCAGCATCCGCCTGTGCTGTGAATGAGGATGACATTGAAGATTTATTCCCTTGCACCTCTCTCCAAACAGGTTTGCTAGCTTTAACCATCAAGTCCCACGGGGATTACACCGGTCGCAATGTGCAGGAGCTAGACCCTTCGATAGATGTCCGCCGCTTCGAACATGCCTGGGAAGAGCTGGTGCGCACAGTGCCTATCCTCCGCACACGTATAGTCAATCTTCCTGGGCAGGGATTTGTTCAAGCCGTGATCCGAGAAAAAGCAGATTGGAGCAAGGCCGGGAGCCTGGATGAATACCTGGAACAGGACCGTCAATATCCCATGGGGTTGGGTACCCCTCTCATGCGTTGTGGGTTGTTTTCATTCAAGTCAACTGATGAAGCATCTGGTGCTTCCGGCCCAGTGCGCCGGTCCTTTGCATTGACTATGCATCATTCGATATATGATGGGCCGGCTTCAGCCATGATAATGGGCACGCTAAAGAGTCTTTACTATGGAGAAACGCCTCTTCGACTATGTCCCTTCCAGTCATTCGTCAAATACATCTCCAGTCAGAATAAGGAAGCCGACGCCAAGTTTTGGAAGACACAATTTGAAAGATGTGAAGCTTCGCAATTCCCACTGCTTCCCTCGGCTAGCTACCAGCCAAGAACGAATTCCACCCGAACTGTTGTAATCGACGATGTTAAATGGCGAACAGATGGGTTCACTCCTTCGACCATAATCCGTGGAGCATTCAGCCTCGTATACGGCCAATATGCGATCTCGTCCGACGTGGTGTTCGGCACAGTGGTCATGGGTCGTAAAGCCCCCATTCAGGGCACAGAGAGAATCGCAGGCCCAACCATTGCCACAGTTCCTGTTCGTGTGCAGATTGAAAGCGATGCCACTGTCTCACAATTTCTCCAATCGATCCAGGATCAAGAGCGAGACATGGTCCCTCATGAGCAAACAGGATTGTCGAACATCCGGCAAGTCAGCACGTCGGCAGAAGAGGCATGTCGCTTCCAGACCTTGCTCGTGATCCAACCACCTGAGCAAACTATGGACGATACTGGCTTGTTTGTCTGTCGGTCGGCTGAACATAATGAGGCTGGTCGATACCATAGCTTTAGCTCTTATGCGTTATCGGTAGTGTGCAACCTAGAGCCAGGTCGGCTGAAGGTCGAGTTGTGCTATGACTCTGCCATTGTTCAGTCTGAGACTATTCAAACCATGGCGGCGCACCTGGATCAGGCCCTTCGGACCATGTGCACACAGAAATTGCCCCATAGTACGCTGGGAGATGTAAACATGATGACCCAGTCTCATCTGAATGACATCTGGACCTGGAACGCAAATTTGCCTGCCGCTATAGATCGGTGCATGCATGATCTAATCAAGCAAGTTGTACAACGCCAGCCTGACTCAGTGGCCATATCTGCGTGGGATGGTAGTTTAACATATGCTGAGTTAGATCGGCTGTCAACCAGGCTCGCAGGTTACCTAGTGAGCATTGGAGTGAAAAGGAACATGATTGTGCCGCTTTGCTTTGAGAAAAGCATGTATGCTATGCTCGCAGTGCTTGCCGTTATGAAAGCCGGTGGTGCCACCCTCCTCTTAGATCCATCACTGCCAGACGCTCGTCTTGATGGTATATTGCGGCAGGTGAATCCCACTGTGCTATTGTCATCAATCTCTCAGGAACATCGGTGTTCACGATGGGTGACTCACCCAGTGCCCTTGGGGAAGGGATCAACCTTCTTTGAGGCCGATGTGATAAATATGACACCCGAAAGTCACGACCTGCCGTCTGTATCTTCAGATGATCTTTTATACACCGTCTTTACAAGTGGCAGCACCGGAACTCCCAAAGGATGTCTCATGCATCACCAACAATTCACCAGTGCAGTGGTCCACCAGCAATCCACGCTTGAAATGAATTCAACGACGCGTCTATATGATTTCTCTTCCTACTCATTTGATGCAGTCTACTGGTGCCTCTTTCACGTATGGAATGCCGGGGGCACGTTATGTATCCCCAGCGAGGAAGAACGAAAAAGCGATCTGACCGAGAGCGTGCACCGGTTTGAGACCACGCACATCTTCCTAACCCCTTCCACTGCGCGGTGGATAGATCCGCAGCGTACTCCTACCCTACGCTATCTCTTTCTCGGGGGTGAGGCGGTCTTGCCAGAGGATCTCGCTAGATGGGCCCCACCTGTCAACGCATTCGAGGTGTATGGGCCTTCGGAATGCTCTGCTATTACCCTCTATCATCGAGTTCCCAAGACGCCAGCCACTGTCGTACACTCTATCGGGAAAGGTATCGGCGTTCTGACCTGGGTGGTGGACCCTGAGAACCATGACCGACTGGCACCTCTTGGGACCGTAGGTGAGCTGTGTCTCGAGGGACCTCTAGTGGGACAAGGGTACTTCCAGAATGAAGAGAAAACAGCAGCAGCCTTCATTGAGAATCCTTACTGGCTAGGTCAGGGCTCTCCTGACGGAAAAGTCCCGGGGCGGCGTGGTCGGATGTATAAGACTGGTGACCTTGTCAAATATCATCCACTCACTGGAAATCTCGCGTTCGTGGGTCGAAAGGACACCCAGGTTAAATTGCGAGGCCAACGCATTGAGCTTGCAGATGTTGAGCATCATGTCATGCAGTGCCTAATGGATCGATCTTCGTCAGGAGCTGCGCCAACGGCAGTGGCAGAGGTTATAGAGCCAACCGTCACAGGCCGGCCAATGCTTGCCGTATTTATTGACTGCGACCAAGCACAGTTGGCCGACTTGTTGCCCTATCTCGAAGCTGAGTTGCCGAGCCGGGTTCCGTCCTACATGGTCCCTGCAACTTATATCGCAACCCCATCTATGCCTATGGCGGCGAGTGGCAAGACTGACCGATGACGGTTGCGCGAGATGGGCTCTAGTTTGACTCTAGAAGTATTGACGCGCAGCGATGCTCCTGCAACTATGTTGCCCCCAAGCACAGCCTCCGAATGCCACCTACAAACCTTATGGGTTGAAGTCCTTGGTGTACCCGCCGAGAGGATTGGAGCCGAGAGTAGCTTCGTTCGTCTGGGTGGCGACTCCATTTCGGCGATGCGGTTGGCCTCTTTGGCTCGTATGCAAGGGCTGTCCTTGTCAGTTCATAATATTCTCACCACGCGTCGATTGTCTGAAATGGCACAGGCAATGTCTGCCTTGTCTCCGAAAGACACCAAGGAGATGGAAGTGGTCAATCCCTTCTCTCTTCTGGAGCACCCCTCGGAGCAAAAGATCATCTTGGATGACTTCGCGAGCCAATGCCAGATCCATAACAGCCAAATTGAAGACATCTTCCCTTGTACGGGTGTCCAAAAATCACTGCTCTCCATGACCGCCAAACGCGCCAACTCATATGTCGCTCGACTCTTGCTCAAATTGAGGAAGAATGTCGACGAGTCGCGGCTCGTGAATGCGTGGGAAATGGTGAGTAGAGCCTCTGCTCCAATCCTTCGTTCACGAATTGTGGACTGTCCAACAGATGGTCTCGTGCAAGGTATTGTTGATGAACCGCTGCACTGGGACGTCCCTCAACCGCTGCAGCAATATCTCCAAAAATATGAAAACAGGCCCATGGGTCTAGCCACCCCGTTGACTCGGCTTGTCATTGTTGAAGATGAACGCAACCAGGAGCATTACTGTCTGCTCACTCAGCATCATGCGATATATGATGGCTATTCATTGAACCTTCTCGTGGACGAGGTGTCTAAAGCTTATGATGGCGTCCTTGATGATAATGCCCCAGTGGCATCATTCCAAGCTTTTATCAGGCATGTCATGGCGGTTGATGCTGAGAAGGCAAAGGACTTTTGGAGTCGTGAATTCGCAGATTTCGAGGCAATCCCCTTCCCAGCATTGCCTCACGCAGATCATCAACCCAAAGCAGATAGCACAGTACGACGTAATCTGGAGGCATTCCAGTGGCCACAGCGAGATGTCACTCCGTCAACTAGTATGTTCCTAATGTTCCCTCTTAATGAACTCTGTTTTCCGTGGGGGTTGCTAACGTATTTATCATCACAGTCATTCGTGCATCATGGGCCATCCTCACTGCGCGGTACATGGACTCGGACGATGTGGTTTTCGGCGCCATGGTCACGGGACGACAAGCTCCTCTCCAAGGTTTGGACCGCGTGGTCGCGCCTCTTATAAATGCTGTGCCTGTCCGAGTCAAACTTGACTTCCAAGAATCGATCGATAGTCTGCTCTCTAACATCCAAAAGCAGTCCATTGACATGATTGCCTACGAACAGTCTGAGTTGCTCACAATTCGGCGCATTGATGCAAACACTGATCGAGGAAGCCGATTCAATACTCTTCTCGTTGTTCAGCCTGCTAGTCAAGGCCAGACTGATGATCATCACGATGGCCCCTACGAGCATCCCAGAGAACTAGTCTCTGCAATTCAGGATCTAGATGACTCCAATCCAAATGCTATCATGATCATGTGTCAACTTACCAACACGAATGGTCTGCAACTTGAGTTCAGCTTTGATTCTAGGGTGGTAGATGCAACGCAGATGGAACGAATTGCCTCTCAATTCGAGCACGTCTTACGCCAAGTATGTATAGGCACAACTCAGCCTGTCGATCAGATTCAGACTCTCAGTGGCGCCGACCTAGCAGAGCTATGGAAATGGAACTTGTCTGTGCCTCCGGCAATTCCTGAGTGTGTGCACGGCTTAATCAGTGCAACTGCTCAGAATTATGGAGATCGGCCAGCCATATGTGCCTGGAACGGCAATCTAACGTATTTCGAGTTGGACCAACTTTCCGATCGGTTGGCCTCTCACTTGATGGTTTCTGGCGTTGGTCCCGGTACCATCATTCCACTTTGCTTTGAGAAGTCTATGTGGCATCCAGTGGCTGCCCTTGGAGTGATGAAGTCAGGTGCTGCGTGTCTCTCGATGGACTCGACTCAACCGGAATCCCGACTGCAGTCCATCGTCAGACAAGTCAATCCTCGGGTCGTCCTAGCATCGGCGAAAACCGCCGGATTGGCACGTCACTTATCTAATACTAAAGTTATTATTATTGATCAAGATTGCCTCGACTTGGTGGCCGAAGATATTCTCACTCGGCCTTTGCCTACAGTTCACCCATCCAATGTTCTATATGGTGCGTTCATACTAGTTTCTCTTCCACCCCCCAGTCACTGTACTAACTTCTTCCATCAGTGGTATTCACCAGCGGCTCCACGGGAACACCTAAAGGCGTCGTGACTACACATCAGAATTTCGCATCTGCTGCAGTGCATCAAGCAGAGATGCTGCGTATTCAGCCAGGCACACGTGTATTTGACTTTGTTTCGTACAGCTTTGATGTGTCATGGTCCAATACTCTTCAGACATTGATCCGTGGAGGCTGTCTTTGTATTCCCGACGAGTTGGAGCGTCGAAATGACATTGCGGGGGCGTTCAATCGCATGAATTGCAACTATTCCTACTTCACCCCCTCCGTGGTGCGATCTTTGGAGCCATCTAACATGCCTAGGCTCAAAACTTTGGCCATGGGGGGCGAACCCATCCCTACCACTGAGGTTGCTCGGTGGAAGCAGGCTGAGGCCGTCATTGGGATCTACGGCCCCGCTGAATGTGCACAGGCTCTCACGTTTACGCCTCTCCGGTCCAACGGGCGAAACAATCATGTAGGGTACTCATATGGGGCCCGGACATGGCTGGTGCAACCGGGCCGTCCCGATCGTCTGGCCGCAATTGGTGCCGTGGGAGAGCTTTTAATTGAGGGTCCCACGGTCAGTCGAGGGTATTTTAATGACTCGGACAAGACTGCTGCTTCGTACATTCAGAATCCTTCCTGGCTGTTGCAAGGCTCATCAAGCCTTCCAGGCCGTCAGGCCACCTTATATAAGACGGGCGACCTACTTCGATACAATTCAGATGGGTCGCTAGATTTCCTCGGTCGTAAGGATGGTATGGTCAAACTTCGAGGTCAGCGAGTTGAGCTGGCTGAAGTAGAATACCATATCCGTGCTAACCTCCGCCATCCTGATTTATGTGATGGCCTTGCGGCAGAGATTATTACCCCCAACAATAGCAGTCCCATTCTCGCCGTCTTTTTTGCCCTATCTCCCCCTGAGGAGGAGTGGTCCGAGGAAGCCACTTTATCGAAGCTGGCGCGCTTGATCGACGGTTTGGAGGATAGGCTTTCCAATTCTTTACCGCAATAGTAAGTGTCCTCCCATTCAACAGCGCTTTTTCTACTCTCGAGAAATACGACTGGGGTTAACTGTGATTCTTTCCTAGCATGGTTCCTGGTGCCTACATCCCCATTGAAAAGATTCCAATGACTACCACCGACAAAACAGATAGAAGAACTCTACGGCAGTTGGGAGCCGTTCAGACTTTGGAGAAGCTAGCAAAACTGCAGTCTCACGGGAAATCCCATCGCGCGCCCACCACTGTTATGGAACAGAGATTGCAAGTACTATGGTCGGTGGTTCTTGGAATGGATCCGCACATTATCAATGCCGACAGCAACTTCCTCAGAATTGGTGGAGAGTCCATCGCAGCCATGCGACTGGTGGCAGCAGCACGAAATGAGAAGCTCACGCTCACAGTCGCGGATATTTTCAACGCGCCACGTCTCTCTCAACTCGCCCTTTTAGTTCAGGAAGCCACTGAGGAGGAGTCTCTGCCAATGCTGCGACCGTTCGCTTTGCTCGAGACGAGTGAACCAAAGCCCTTCCTCGCTGACTTTGTCGATCCGCTCCTCGACCCAGGAGCTGGGAATGTTCTTGATGTACTTCCTTGCACTGACTTCCAAGCCTGTGCAATTTTGGATGCGTTCCAGGACCCACCCAGCCGATTGCCTCATTGGATCTTCGATCTCCCAGCAGATGTCGACTTCTCGCGGTTACAGTGGTCGTGCCGCAAGTTAGTAGACCATCACGACGTCCTTCGTACGGTGTTCATCCAAACGCACGGTCGATACTGGCAAGTCTTGCTCGAACATTTGAATCCTGCGTATGACAACTTCCAGGCAAATCAAGACGATGATATTACAACCTTCGTCGATTCCATTTGTGAGCTAGATCGAAAACGGGTTCGAGCCTTTGGCTCTTCCTTCATCCGATTCATGGCAGTACGGAGTCCCTCTGGGCAACACCGACTCATTTTCCGGATCTCCCACGCCCAATTTGACGGATTTAGCTGGGATACGGTTCTCCGCAGTCTCTCTTCACTCTACTGTGGCGACACTCTGCCTGACGAACCCAAGTTTGCTCAGTATATCACCTATAGAGAGGACAGGAAGACAGACGCCTTTGCGTACTGGACCTCGCGCCTTGAGCACACTCCAAATCCCAAGTGGAGTAGTGTAGATTATTCCAACCGTGTGTACACTACCAAAGACCGGCTGACGGTGAAAGCGACGATTCCAATACCCGAAGGGCGCTTGGTTGAGGGGATGTCACCCGCAACTTTATTCCATGCCGCATGTGCCATGGTATTGTCCCGCCAGTATCAGCAAGCTCACGTTGTTTTTGGACGTCTGGTCACTGGCCGGACAATGCTACCGAGCAGTCTGCAAAATGTGGTCGGGCCATCTATGACCGAGATTCCTATCAGCGTGCACATTGATGACCATGCTACTCTTTCAGGGATTGCATTGCAATTACAGCGTCAGCTCATTAAGGATTCTCGATACGAAACCGCCGGGATGGAAGAAATTATCCGGAACTGCACTAATTGGCCAGATGATACAAAGGACTTCGGCTGGCGGACCTCTTTCCAGCAAGAAGATGATCGTAACTTCACTTTCCTTGGGACGGAAAGTCGGATATCATTCTACGAGGCGGATCTGCTGCCTCGAAATCGACCGGAAATATATGCTACCCCACGAGATGGGAAGCTGGATCTTGAATTTGAGGGTAATCGTCAGTTGATCAGTGAGGATGATGTTCAACGCTTCATTCGAAGTCTGGAAACAGTGTTGACTGGTGTTTGATATACGACGAGAACGGCCTTTTATATATATATTTTACTCCGAATTTCAATGTTACCAAGTTCAGAGGATGTCTAAAAATCTAGTAACCGTTTTAATTTCCTTTTCAAAATGATTCAATTCCTCGATGACTACTCCGTCCTTAGTAAGGGTTTGTGCGCCTAACAGACATGTCGTATCCCCCTTTCTTCCCGATGTCTACTTATTATTTCTTTATATTTGGAATAGAATTTCCAGTATGCCACGAAAGTCCATCTCAACGTGTGATCATAAATCTATCTGCTTGTCCTCCTCTACTCATGCTGCCGTAGCCAGTTTCAGAAGATGGTTTCAGAAGACAAGGTCCACGGCAACGTCTCGCCGCAATCAAAGCAGACAACCGAAGCTTCCCACGAGAAGACAAACTCTTCCTCGAAGAAGACCACAGAGTTTTCAAGAATGGCTTGATGATAAGCACCGCAACCCGGTAACTGCAAAACAAAAAACCGTCTGTATCGTTCCATCTCCTCAAATTGACCCAGATGTTGACTTCATGCGAAAATGGACAACACCAAAACACCCAGACGACGAGCTTTCCCCAAAGCCCCCTAGTGCGAAGGACGTGCGGGAGTATCTAACTACCTTCTATCACGGTCTTCCAGTTAAGATGATGCCACCATCTACCCTGCGGTTTATTCCCTGGAAAGAACCCACAAAGAGACCACGGGAAAAGACAGGCCCGCAATACCTAGGTGTGCAATCTGGCGACGAGTGCGTGCGCATTCGCTCGCGTACCTTGTCCGATGGGACATATGCGGGCCAAGTCAATTTAGACGATCTTCTCGATGTTGCCATTAGCATTTTACCGAACGATGCATATGCCCTCTTGATTCTTGTTGACTTCGACCTCTACGAGGACGAGGACGAGTTTGTATGTGGCCGTGCATACGGAGGAAGTCTCGTTGCAGTGGTATCCAGCGCAAGATAAAATCCCACATTGGATGATATCCAAGATGTTGAGCGTCTCCATGCATGGCCTGCATCGCATTGCGATAAGTACATGTTGACATGTGCTTCGGCAGAACCAAGTGCGAAAAGACAGAAAAGGAAATCTCGGGACAATGGTCGAGGATCACAGAATTCGACTTCGGAGCTAGACGGTCCTGTGGGGGATGCGGTCTCAGTCTACTGCTCCCTCCCGGAGGTAGATTCATCGCCTTCGTTACTTGCTGCGCTCTGGTTGGGTCGTGTTTGTCGGACGGTCAGCCAACAATTGGGACACTACTTTGGTATTGCCCATTGTGTGTACTACGCATGCTCAATGCAAGGCACTGCGTCTATCAGCGAGGACGTAAGACAGCCGCCTTATCTCTGCCCGGTTGATCTGGCGAAGATACTTTGTGCCTCTTCAACGGCTGCGTCTGAACGATATCGGGCTCTTCTGGCGTTTTGTGAATGGCCTGGTAATGGTGATACACATTTCTTCGCGCCGTTCGCTACTTGGATTCGAAGTAGGTTAGCCCGAATCAAGGACTCGGGTTGAGTTTCTTGATGGCGGTGCTGCTTTTGTGCTTTTTTATGCTGTGGATGTAGATAGTCTCTTTCACAAACTCAATAATAGAATATATTAGTTAGGGCTTGTATGAATAAAGTTGATCTAGAACCTTGGAACAGGAATTCTAGAAAGACTTCAAATTCCCGGCAACCAGTCTACAACATCCAGTATAGAGTGTAGCAGCATAACTAGTATGTGTGTTGTACTATGTTGACCTCGGCACTTCCAAAATGGATTCTTGCCGTCGAACCCCACTCCCCGTTACATGTGATATGGGACGTCTCGTCTTGTCCTCGCCGGTGAACTCCGGAAATTCTCTGACCTTGGTCTGAATTTGGTATAACTCCCAGTCATGGTGTGTGGTATGGGTATGGTGTTTTGGACCCGTGGATTCAGGAGCTCACCTTAGCGTGGAATGAAGGGGTTGGGTTGCTGTACTCCGTATTGGAGGATGTACTCCGTATTGGAGGATGTACTCCGTATTGGAGGATGTACTCCGTATGGGACGATAGATCGAAGAGAACTCGGTCGAGAGAGTAACTAGGTTGTTGTAGGAATGAGATCCAGTTCCTGTTTCGTGTATCTCAACAAAAAAGGACAAAAACGAGCCGTCGTTTCAAGTGTTGCGATCCGAGGACGTTCCACGGTTTCCATTAGTGATATCGTTGGAGTCGTTGTTTTTTTTCCTTCCCATCTGGTATCAGAGATTTTAGTTAGAAGTATACTTATCTCGATCGGGTAATTCGGGTGATCGGGTGATCGGGTGTTCCTGACAGTTAACCTTCAGCTAACCTTGCCAAGTTGTTTCAGGTTGAGAATTGGGGGGGGTTGAGGATGGTCTTTTCTGTCTTTCAGCCCGCCATCCACGGCAAAAGTCCGGGTGCATGAAACTGTTGGTTTTTTGGGAAGCTTAAAAGGGTTTTACTCGACAGATCTTGGCGTGAACTGGTGGATCGGAAATAAAAATAGCAACTGTTTCAAGTAGAGTGAGGTTCCTGATGGATCTGAGCATTGCAGAGTTGGTTATTTTTTTGGTCGAACTGATTCAAAGATGAAACATCCGACTGTTTCCGAAAGGGTGGGGAATATAGTACCTTTGGAGAGATCGAGTACAACAAACTACTACTCATATAACTAACTAGTTAACTATACATAATTCTAAAAATATTTTCGATTGTTCCGAATAAACGACTATCGCAGAGAGGCATTGGACTAGTTGAGCCTAATGGGTTTAGTTTTTGTTTTATTTTTCTTTGTTTGAGACTGTATTTTGTACTTCGTACTCGTGTTGCCCCTCGGATATTATGGTGTGGAAGTCGAAGTATTATTGGAGACACGTACTTTGTGTCCTCCGTATAACATTTATCATCATCTCAACATTTGGTTTCTATTTTATTCCATTTACTTCTAGTCATTTTTCCCGAGCCGTAGCAAAGATACCTGCATTGATCCTAACAGCGGGTCGGGTACCTGCAGCTGGAGATGAGAACTGCTACAATAATATAACTACCTAACTATGTTGTATATTGTATGTTGTATGTGCCCAGCTCTTACAAATCAGCCCATCACAATTTCCAAAGTGCAAGTGCCTGAGTATCCTGCCAGTTGAGAGGCTGACCATCACATACACCGTCTGCAAGTGCTCCATTATTGTACCCGTGGAGCTCGTGGAGTGAGACATTTTCATTTATGCAGATCACAACTTTTTACTCCATAGTGTTGTTTGAGAACCGGTAGTTTGTGGAGCAGTGGAAGAGAAGCTTAATGGTGATTATTTCTCAAAATTCATTGAGTAGTCGTCTACTGTTTTTGGTATTGGTTTAGTTGACTCCTATATGGAACATCCAGTGCCATCAGCATATTAACCAAGTAACTATGTTGTGGTTCAAAATCAAATTTGCAATTTTTAAGGGATATGGCTTTTCTCCACTCTACGGCCTAGGGCATTTTTAGCTTGTTTTTGATATTAATCCATCTGGAATAGACCATTCTGATTTGACTATGCCAATCCACCCAGTGGAGATGCTTCCATACGTGAGTTGCATAAATTCATATTTCATTCACATTTTAAACCCGACTAGGTAGTGTCTTCACTAGTGCTGTCAAACAACATTAGAAAGGCCTAGATGCTGCTAACTATCCTTGTTTTGTGTCGAGTACAACATACGGGGTTATTCTGCAATAGTTAGTTGGTCAAGAACCTCCTCTTCACAACCTGTAAAGTGTAACCATATGCATTCTTGCCGACCGTATATTTTGGGAATAGGCTCTCGCGTTGTAGTTACTTTGTAACTAGTTAACTATGTACTTTGTACTCTATACTTCGTACTAGTTTCCATATGAAAAGTACTAGTATGATCCAAGTTGATCAAAAGTACTCCCTACCTCGGAAAAGAGCGAAAATTCACTTGGTCTGACAAGTTCCCATAAATAGCCCTAATTGCTATCGTGTATGGAGTACGGAGTACAATATATCTTGAATTGACAGGTGCAAGTTGGACAAAATCGGACGTGTCCATCTTTGCCTAATAGAGTCAAGAGCATGCTGTACCTGCGCTAATTCCCCGGAAGCAGTGGAACATGCATTTGACAGCCCACTCGGAATGTCGCATATACTTCTTAGTACGGAGTACGGAGTACAGGGTTCATGAGAATCAGATACTTGGACTTGGACTATAAGGCGTATGTTGTTACTCCATAGATGTGTAGAGTAGAATATAGTTCCAACTGTGGAGATAGAAAAGGGGGAGGACACAAAATGGTGATATTAGACCGTTTCAACCGTCCCAAGGTTGATCTTGTTGATCTTTTTCCCCTTATGACTTGGCAGGTTTCTTTTCTTTTTTTTATGGTTTCTTTTTTTGGGATGTTTATTTCTCATTTAGGGTCTGTCTGTCTCTGAGGGGGGCATATATCTTCCACTTCCAAATGAGTTTCTCTCTACCCAAATGGACGGAGTATAATATAATGAATATGATGAATATCATAAATATCTAAATATCTAAATATCCTAAATTCCATAAATATGATACAATTTTCCCAACTCTACCAAAAATAGTTCAGAGCATGGCCCACAAGCACGGAGTACTAACCTGTTAGCCCCTCAGGAGTCATGATCCACTTGAAAGATCCCAAGTCTCCATCTTTCTCATCCCTGAGGCCCCAAGGGGTCGATAGCTCCAAATGTGGAATTGGAGACCGGGGTAGAACCAGTCTGAGTGTGTTCCGATTCCAATACAGTTCAGTACCTGGAATTGATGCCCGGATCCCTCCCGGCTCATAAGTTAATCAGGGGTTTTATATATAACCATGGCGATCACCTCTTCGAATCTTCAATTGTTCAACTGTCTTTCTTCTCTTTTTCCTCTTTCCAGTCTATCGTTAATTCCTTTGGCGGCTTTCTGCCTGCCTGTCCAGTCTTTCGCTTCTGTATACCCTTGTTCAGAAGACTTTATATACATCCAACTAGTTTTGGGTCTATTACACTCGTTAATACAACACAAAAACAACGCATCATGCGTTCTTCTCTCGTTATGCTCGCCGGTCTGGCGGGCGCGGCTCTCGCCTACCCTACCGACAAGGTCGTGGAGCCCCGTACCTTGGGTCTCCTCGGTGAGATCCTCGGTGACATCACTGTCGACGTGACTTCGATCCTCGGTGCCGTCCTCGGTGGCCACTCCTCCCACTCCTCGGTTGAACTTCTTGCTGGTCTGAGCGCTGAAGGTGCTGCCGCTCTCTCCGGTGGTGCTCTTGGCTGCAAGTCCGGCGTCATCCACCACAAGGCTAAGGCCGCCCTCAAACTTTGGTTGCTCTTCCACGCCCACCTGGATGTCTCTCTCAAGAAGTCCCTGATCTCCTGGTGTGAGGGTAACGACGAGCTCGTCCTCTCCGAAGACATCCTGGCTGCTCTGTCCGTCTACATCCCCGGATGTGCCGATATCGCTGCCCAGGGCCAGCTTTACGTGACCGTTGACGGTATCTTTGAGGCTGCCAACCTCGAGTCCGCTCTCGTCCTGAGTGCTAGTGCTCAGTCTTCCCTTTCCGCTTGGATTGAGGCTAGACTGGATCTTGATCTCGGTGTCAAGGTTGGTCTGAATGTCTGCGCCGCTGGCGGTGTTGTCGGCAGTCTGGCAGCTGATATCAAGGCTTCCCTCCTCGCCTGGATCAACAGCAAGGAGTGTGACCTCAGCGCTCACCTCAAGGTCTCGGTTCTTGCCTGGATCAATGGTCACGCCGGTGGTGACCTTGTTGAGATTGGTGCTCTTGCTGACACTGCTCTCTCCACCATCTCCGTTGGTGCTTCCGTCGGTGTACACGTTCTGGAGTCCGGCCTTCTGTCCGTTGGCGGCCAGGCCACTCTCGCCGCCTTCCTGGGCGTTGATCTCGCTGCTGGTCTCTCTACTGATGTCAAGCTCGCTCTCGAGGCATGCGCCAAGGGTGAACTCGCCACCGCCGTCGAACTCGACATCCGCACCAAGCTCGCCATCTGGCTCCACAGCTCCGACTGCTCTCTGGGCGTTGAGCTGAAGGCTGTCGTCCTTCTTTGGCTGTCCTTCGCTGTCGAGACTGATGTCTCCGCTTCCCTCGACCTGGTCGGTGGCCTCGTCGGCGATGTCACCGGTCTCCTGACCGACACCCTCTCCGGTCTCAGCGTTGACCTCCGTGGTGCCCTTTCCCTCTGCGCTGCCGGCGGTAGCTTGCTTGACCTGAGCCTCGCTGCCCGTGCTGAGCTCGCTGCCTTCCTCAGTGGCTGCACTTCCATTGACATCGATGTCTCCATCGAGATCATCATCATCCAGTGGTTCACCGGCTGCAGCATCCCCGGTGCTCCCTCCGTCCCCGCTTCGTCTTCCGTTCCCAGCCTGCCCTCCAGCACCCCCCACCTGCCCGGCACCTCCGCTGTGCCTTCCGGTCCCGGTGCCTCCGTCTCCGTCTCCGCCTCTACTCCCGCCGGCACCCCGGTTCCCAGCGTTCCCGGTGCCAGCACCACCCCCTGTGATACCGAGACCTCGCAGATTGTCAGCTCTACCGTCATCCCCGGCCCCAACGGCTCCGGCTCCGTCACTGTCGCTGTGCCTGCCGTGCCCACCGGCACCGCCCCTGCCGAGACTCCCTCCGGCGTTGCTCCCACCGGTACTCCTGTCTCTGGTGTTCCCGGTGCCAGCACCACCCCTTGTGACACCGAGACCTCGGAGGTTGTCAGCTCTACTGTGATCCCCGGTGGCCCCAATGAGTCTGGCTCCCAGACCGTTGACGTCCCTGCCGTGCCCACTGGCACCGCCCCCGCCGAGACCCCCTCCGGCGTCGCTCCCACCGGTACTCCTGTCGCCAGCGTTCCCGGTGCTAGCACTACCCCCTGTGACACCGAGACCTCGGAGATTGTCAGCTCTACTGTGATCCCCGGTGGCCCCAATGAGTCTGGCTCCCAGACCGTTGACGTCCCTGCCGTGCCCACTGGCACCGCCCCCGCCGAGACTCCCTCCGGCGTCGCTCCCACCGGTACTCCTGTCGCCAGCGTTCCCGGTGCTAGCACTACCCCCTGTGACACCGAGACCTCGGAGATCGTTAGCTCTACTGTGATCCCCGGTGGCCCCAACGAGTCTGGCTCCTCCCAGACCGTTAACGTCCCTGCCGTGCCCACTGGCACCGCCCCCGCCGAGACTCCCTCCGGCGTTGCTCCCACCGGTACTACTGTCGCTGGTGTTCCCGGTGCCAGCACCACCCCTTGCGACACCGAGACCTCCGCGATCGTCAGCTCAACTGTGATCCCCGGTGGCCCTAACGAGTCCGGCTCCCAGACCGTTAACGTTCCTGCCGTGCCTACCGGCACCGCCCCCGCCGAGACCCCCTCCGGCGTTGCTCCCACCGGTACTCCTGTCGCTGGTGTTCCCGGTGCCAGCACCACTCCCTGCGACACCGAGACCTCCGCCATCGTCACCTCGACTGTCATCCCCGGTGGCCCTGCTCCCTCCGGCCCTGCTCCTACCAGCGCCCCCAGCGTGCCCTCCGGTGGTAGCGAGGTTGTCACCGTCACTGAGACTGTGACCGCCACCGTCTGCGGCTGCGAGTAAAAGCAGACACTATACTAGCAGACACTGTCCGTGGACATATTCCGAGGCCAAGGCCTTAGATGATGGTCTGTGATAGAATTTCCTTCGCCAATTGTTATTTTATTTTATTTTTTTGCTTTTTGAGCCCTATCCACGACAAGATGATTTTCGATACTCGTGCGGTGTGTGTCAATGTCGCTGCGCCCCCATGCTTCAGATACCCCTTTCCCATGCACACCTCTTGTTGATCTGCCGTCTCTGAGCCTCTGGTGTCTCTGTAGATATATAATTCTAATTCTAATCTGCTTGTGTGGAGATTGAAATATCCTGTTCATCATGTGTATCGCATATCTCATGTTCTGGTGTGTTTATGTATGGTTTTGGATATCGGCATGCTGGAGATCCCTTGTCTATTGATGACTTGTGTGTATATATATCTTTCCCTTTAATGGAGTACATTCCTTTGTGTTATTGTGTTAGTGATGTGTTTTTCTCGACTACATAGTATGTAAGGATAGCATCATCTTTTCCTCCAGGGCTTACAGCATATACAACAGAGCACGTAAACCTATCTGATTTAAAAAATAATAATAATAATAATTGGAATTGTTACAAAGTACATGTACAGCGCTAAAATGCACACATTTCGTTGAGGTAAATCTCAAAGTTCAAGTCACAAATGGCCAGTGTTAATCCGTTCCACTGGTTCTTGCTGCTCTCGTTTAGTCCTGCTTTGGCTGTGAAGCACTGCTCGGCTGCTCGCTAGACCGGCGACGCAGAGCAATACATCTCTCGCGGAGTAATTTCTCACGAAACTCAGTTGAATTTAACCAAGCAGAAAGTGGTTTCTTGGTCTAAGTGTTGCGAGTTTGTTAGTATCCGGTTCAAGATAGCAACTTCAGAAACAACATGACATGTGAAATTTTAGACGAACATTAAGTAGGAATTGAATATGGGCGGTAAAGGATACAAGGTGGAGGTCGAGCCAGGAATCTCTATTCTCAATAACCAACCTGCTCGGCAACTTTTGTCTCACTGTCATCAGCTTTAATGTCATCAGCTTTGGTGTCATCAGCCTTAGACGGGTCATCAGCTTTCAAAGGGGGTCGGGTGGAATCATCGTTCTCATCAGCCATCTTGCGTCGTTTCTCATCAGGTTTGTATCTTTCCAAAGAGCGGCGCCGCTTGCCGTCGGTGTCCTTCTTGGGGCTGCGGCTACGGCTCCGACCACCGCTGGGGCTGCGGCGTCGACGGTTCTCACCACGATCACGTGTACCAGTACGGTCAAGGCTGCGACTGCGACTGCGGCTGCGACTGCGACTCAAGCGACCAGAATTGCGGCGGGCATAGCGTCCAGATGAGCGACGGGATCTCGAGGGAGATACGGGCTTGGCAGAGTCTGTCTGGCGCCGGGTGCTGCGGGGCGGGGATGATACACTGCGGCTACGAGAGACGGAGCTTCGGCGGCGGTCTCCTCTGGGGGAACGTGAGCGCGGGGAACGGCTGCGGGAAATGGGTCTTGCTTTAACACGGTCACCGTAATCCGGACTGCTGCGTCTTCTCGCTCCTCCGCGGTTGCGTCGCTCGGGAGATACTGAGTTGCTTGGGGAACGACGGCGGCGTTCGCGTCGTCCGTGGCGTGTCTCATCGCGGTTTCGACGAGATGGTGATGATGGCTTTGGGGATCGAGATGGAGAACGAGTGCCATGTGGAGACTTAGATGGTCGGCGGCCACGACGATTACCAGGCGGCACGTAGGAGTCAAAGTCACGTCGCGGAAGAGGCTCACGGAATCGGTCTCGGGTACGGTCTTGGTCTCTGGGAGGCGAGTATCGTCTGTTGTTTAAGTCTCGTCCTCGACCTCCACGGCCACCGCGATCACCGCGATCACCACCTCTTCCTCCACGTCCGCGGTCTGACCCACGGTCTGTTCGCTCGCGGCGTCTCACATCGTCCAGCTCTCGTTCGCGGTTTTGGCCTTGTTCCCTTTGGCGTCGAAGTGCTTCACTAGCTTTCTCGGCTTCCAGCTATATTGTAGTATGGTTAGAAAATATCCAAGGTCGAGGGCACGCTTACAATCACCTTCTCTTGTATGAGCTCAAGCTTCTTAGCCTCCAGGAGCTCCTTCGGAACGCCCTGTGGATTGGCCTGACCGCTCAGACACAGCGACCATAGCTCTTGGCAGAACTTGGGAGTATCTTTGTCGAGGAATCCGGTAAGTTGGATCTGGAGAGATTTGATATCGGGCTAGAACCAGAAACAGGTGTCAGCAAACTAGGGTCGAGACAATAGATATCCGACAGCCCAACATACATAACGTGGTCCCTCCAGATGTGCGAAACAGAGCTCGATAACAACGTCATCCTCGTTTCCCAATATTTTAGAGATTTGGCTTGCGATCCATCTACGTAGGTGGGGAAAAAAGCAATGTCAGTAAACCGGGGATCCGAAAAACGCCGGGGAAAGCCACTTACTTCTTCATAACCTCGATATTGACCTTGGTCATATCCACCTTCTTATTGAACTCAGGGGGGAACTTGGTCCGCCTAATTAGCTTCGCATCCACGCTGGACGCCATTTTTGCTAGAGTCTGAGATGAAGGAAGGAAAGTCCATAACGAGCAAACGCGAGATAGATGTCCGCGGTGTTCTCATTGCGCGTGTGGTCGCTCTAGGCTGCCGTAGCTAGAATGTTCGCCCGATTTCTAAGGCGGTCAAGTCACCAATATCCAGTTCGACAACCTCCATCCATCCATACTACCATACTAGCTAGACAGATCTAGATATCTGTGGGTTTTATCCTTGTATATGATCTTTTTTCCCCTTTCTTATTCTTATATCCTATTAAATAAACAAAAATAAAGTGATATTCCAGGGTGGTTTTTTACTTCCCCCTCTTGAAGAATATATGTCTGTGCCCGACTACCATATACGTAAGTCTCATCGTTCTTTAGCACTTCTATAGATAGCCATAAAGTGATAAAATTAATTTCATATATTCCTGCTGCATTACGAAAGCTATGTAATCTAAAATATATAACAATTCCGCATTCCTTTTAAAGTGACTAGATTGATTCATAGTGGTAAAACACCTCAAAGCTATACTTCTTGTACGATATTCTTCCAGGGCTACTCTGATAGCCTAGTATCTATAGAGGCCAGATGATCTAAGTCTTGTTGATGTTGACTACGTTCTGAGTTATCGGGTTTCGTTTCAGCTTCGGGTTTTCCTATGAATATATCAATCATACCGAATATTGGAAGGCAGTGGTGGCCATTGATATTGACGATGCCTTATATATATCACTTGACTCTTGATCAAACCGATAAAATCCCCTGATTGAGGAGTATAATTTAGACTAGTACAATGTTGTAGTTTATAGTTAAGAGGAATACTAACTAACTAGTAAGTGGAGGTTATCCGGCCGATCCTAAATCGGGTATTAAGGGATCGATTGCGGTCTTGCGATTTACTTAATGTACTGGGATACTCTTGCTAGGAGAAACTGGGAGATTATTAGCTTAAAGCTGCGGCCCCCTTTTTATGCAATCTTTTCCACTCAAGCTAAGCGCAGAATCCAGTCTTTCAAGTGTTCTCTGGTATGTTATGGTGTAGACGTCGCCATAGCAACAACATACACGTGACTATATAGCGCGCCCGCGACGAAACCTCGAGACTGGGCTTTCTCCAGGGTCAACAAAACAATCGACAACTTTGGAGGGGCCACATTGATCCACGACTTCAATGTAGGTATTATCGCCATGGCGTCCCCGAATTCTCTCCCAGCATACAACGAACTGTACCGACAGCCACCCCGGCCGATGTCCCGATCCGCGGTTTCACGCTCGGGTTCCAGACGGGTATCTCCATCAACACAAACTATGCCCAAACACTACTCTGGGGACAGCTCCGACGAAGAGGTCCCGGAACCTAAATTTAGCGCTTCTGTAAAGGCATTGCTGCATGGGGATGGACTAGGTTCTTCGCCTCATTTGCAAAAGGCACACATCTCGCACGAACCTCGAATTGAAACATCAAGACAGCAAAGCCGCTCACCCCGGAATTCGTCCCCGCACGACTCATCTAATGGTAGCCCGGCTCCAAGAGTTGTTCGTGTAGGCGCTATCTCTTCCGCCTCTCGATTCTCACGCGAAAGCTCCCCACTATCAAATAGCCAGAGCGCTGAACAAGAGCACCATAGCCGCCCCAATGATTTTATTACTCCCGCCCCACGCCAGCGCAGTGTTCGTATCAATGCTTCACGCAGCAATACACGATCCCCTGCCTCTGTCTCACCTTCAGGAAAGCGCTCGTCGGAACGCAATTCGGGTGACGAGTATGGTAGTGCAGAGCGCTCGGATAGTGATCGGAAATCGCAATATGATGATGATCCAGCGTTGCGATATGGCCTTTCTTCCGCATTACGAGGCCGCGGCGGTGAAGAAATCGCTCCGCATAGCTCACTGCGTGTCAAGCGGGTTGGTCGACTTGCCGGCACTTTCTTGAACGGCCCTGCCCGGAGGGGTGTGCTACGTCGTCAGAGCGAAGAAAGCAACGAGGAAAACCACCAATATCTCTCGGCTGACGGCGTCCGGGAGGATGTCGAAGGAGAGGAGGAGAATGCCGACTACCGACCTCACAACCCAGCAAAACCCTCATCCCCCAAGGTGTCATGGGCCGACCCAAGCCCGCCTCTTATGCGTGAATCCAATCGACGAGAGTACCCTCTTCGCCCTGCTGAGGTTGAAGGGCCGTTTTCGAGGTCGTCCTCGCCAAAATCATATGGCTCAAAGTCTACACCTGCTTCATCAGAAATGTCTTCCAAATCATCGATTGCGAAGGAACAACCTGTATTCAAGGTTCCTTCAATACCGGCTTTGCCATCGGTCCGTGACCAGGAGAATGAACCACCGCCAACTTTCCGGCGTACAAAGCCCCAAGGGTTGAATGTGTTGGATAGACCTGAAAAGTATAATGTTGTCTACGATACCGAGAAGAAAGATGTAGCAGAGACTCCAGCAACCAACTCTGCGCGAAAGGTACTGGCCACACGGAGCAGCAATACCCCTCATAGGGCCGCCCCTCCTCCCCCGAAAATGTCAGTTCTTGAGACTGCTACTTCCACAGGAGGCGCATCGACATCTCGAAAAAAGAAGAGTCAAGTCGCGATTAATGGCAAGCATTTCACTCGGCTCGATTGCATTGGCCGCGGCGGCAGTTCGCGTGTCTACCGAGTGATGGCAGAGAATTACAAGATTTTCGCTCTCAAGCGTGTCAATCTTGAAGACGTCGATCCTGTGACTTTGACTGGATACAAGGGTGAAATTGACTTGTTGAAGAAGTTAGACAATGTGGACCGTGTGGTGCGCTTGTTTGACTGGGAGCTGAACAATGACAAACATGCCCTTAGTGTGCTCATGGAAATTGGAGAGTCTGATCTTGAAAAGATCCTTACATTCCGTCTAAATGCTGAAGATGCTGTGTTTGATATCAACTTTACTCGATTTTATTGGAAGGAGATGCTCGAGTGTGTCCAAGCTGTCCACGAGTACAATATCGTTCACTCAGATCTGAAACCGGCCAACTTCCTCATGGTACAAGGCCGGTTGAAGCTCATCGACTTTGGAATTGCCAATGCAATTCAAGATAACACGGTCAACGTTCATCGCGAACAGCAAGTCGGCACACCCAATTATATGTCCCCCGAGGCATTGGTTGATTCTAACGTGTCGCTTGGTCTGTCTTCAAGTGTTGGAAAAGTTATGAAATTAGGAAAACCCAGTGATGTCTGGAGTTTGGGTTGTATTCTGTACAAGATGGTTTACGGACAACCACCATTCGCCAAGATCGCCAAATATTATGAACGCATCATGGCTATCCCCAACCCCCGTGTACAAATCGATTTCCCGGCATTCGGTGTCGGTGGCGTCCCTGTGCCTCCTGGCCTTGTTCGGACTCTCAAGCGCTGTCTGCAGCGTGACCAGACCCTCCGACCAACCATTGAGGAGATGCTTGGCCCGCGCGACCCTTTCTTGCACCCAGATGCTCAGCTTGAGGGTGCTGTTCCAGTCACCCAGGATATGCTTGGCCGTATTTTAGCCAATGTCGTCAACCACTGCAAGGCACGCGGTGTACCCAGAGAGGAAGAACTGGCTGCATGGCCCGCAGGCTTCTTTGCAAAGATAAAAGCGGCCCTTGAAGAAGAAAATCCATGACAACACCCGACCACTCGTTTCGCATTATTTCCTTTGTCTTGACTGCCCTATCGGCCTTTTCTCATGTTCCCTTCTTGGTTAGAACGACTTAATGACTGGTGTTGGATATGTTTTTTTTTTCCTGTCTGGGTTTGGTTGGTTTAATTTGCTGGATATATGGCTGTCTGTGTTTCTTTGCATTGTCTCTTCTTTTCTTTCCGCATCATCCTTCGGGGTGTTCGACCCAACCATGTTGCCTTATGGTTGGGTATTCATTCACGGCTCTCGGTTCAGCGCAGCGTGTTCATTTTCATTCCCGTACATGATTTCATAGGCCTTTTTCATCTTTTCTCCTTCATCCGAGTGGGATATAAGCGTTCTTAGAGTGACAATAACTCCCAATTTGGTTAGGATGTTCAATTGGCAACCTCTATCTTCATTACTTGGATACTATACTGCGTCCACGGGTTTTTTTTATCCTATGGACTACCTGGAAATCCGATCAAGTCTTTGGTTTATGACCTTATAATCTCTTACAATGGACATGCTGCTTGTCTTCATAAAATCATAGTTGATAAATGCCTGACTATCTAAAAACTAGCTATGTCCATTCAAAAGCCAAACATGCGGAATACTTTTCGTTTGAAATCAATGGACTTGACTCTGCGCCATTAACACCGCCCAAGAATAGAACAGTCTTGATAGACCGTATGTATCAAGAAAGGGAAATAAAGAACTGTCTTAGATGGAGGTATCGGAGACAGGCGGGTGCCTGCCGGGAATGTAGAGGAAGTGGTTGTGGTAAAATTAGACAAGGAGGACCCTATTTCAGGTTAGTTTGAGATATAACATAGACAATAGGAATGATCGAAGTAACTCACGCATTGACACAACCGTCGTTCTCAGGTGTGTTGGTCACCTGGGCCCATTTACCCCAGACAACCTTACCGGCAGTGGTAACAAGACCCAATTCGGAGACGTTGACCTCAATGATTGTTCCCTTGGTCAAGACACCCAGCTGGGTATAGAGAGGGTTCTGGGGGTTCTTCTTGACGGACAGGATGGGGAGCTGCACGGTGACAGCCAGCTCGGGACTGTGAAAGAAGAAAAAAAGTCAATATACCATATCCAACCGAAATAAACCGGAGGGTGGGCATTCCCTCCCCAAAGATAAAACATACTGTGTGACGTTGCACTTCTTGTAACGCAGACCCATGGGGCGAATGAACCGCTCGTACTTGACGGGACGACGGGTGAAGTCGTTACCAACGAAAGTAGGCTTGGTGATCATACGCTTCCAGGCCTTCTTGTGGGTCTTCTTTCCGGTGTTGATAACCTTGAACATCTCCTCCTCGCTAATACCCTTAACCTTAGGCAGGGGGACAGCAAACTTAGCAGCCTTCTCATTACGCTTGTTCTTGATAGCACTGGAGAGGGCCTTGGCGTTGGTCTCCTGCGAACGATCGAGCAGGTACTGGGGCAGAGGAGTCTTGGAAGGCTCGTCGGGTGCAGCGGACTTGACGTTCTTCTCTTCCTGGGCCTTGATGCGCTTCTTCATTTGAATCTTCTCCTTGTGGCGGTTCTGCTGGTACAGCTTGGCCCGCAGACCACGAAGGTTCTGGGCATCGTGGGACGCCTTGTGTCCCTCACGAGCCTGACGCTTGCGCATGCGCTCATCGTGATCGAGACGCTTGCCGTGCTGCTTCTGCCAGCGCTCGATATACCTGGTGGGAAAATGTTAGTTGGAGACCGGGCGGTGGCTGGCGGGGAGGGACGAACTCGTTCTGAGGCTGTAGGTAGGAAAAAGTTAGTAAATTGATGGAATTGGACATTGAGACATTGAGAAACCATTAGGAGCTTACCATGATGAACGACGAATGAACAACACGAGGTGAATGGGTGATAAAGTTCTTGCCTTGAAGATCTAATCGAGACCGAAAAAGTTGTGATGCGGGAAAAGATAGTGAGGCACGTGACGCTTCTTATCGTAAGGTCATTTCTCGACTTCTTCAACTTGTTAATATTCCAAGTAAAAAACCCCAGATGAATGGTAGAAAATCGGGGATAGAAAAACAGTTGCCTTCACATTAGGAGATATAACTCATTATCACCATATTGGTCTCTTCTCGCTGCAAATCTACACCCTCGAGTCAGATAGACTAACATCACGTGATACTACGGGTGACAAAGCGGCCCTTTGCGCAAGTAGTGAATTTCTCTAGTTACGGGGAAGCCGCTCTTCTATCTCGGATATCACCACCGCGAACCACTTCCACTCTCGATCATTGAGCATTGGCAAGCGGTCAGTCAACATGTTCTCACGCTCTGCTCTAAGGAGCCTCGCCTCCGAACTGCGCTGGACTGCGCCGTCTACAATTTCATCCGCAGCTTCCCTGCAGCAACGAGCATGCCTTCACCAAACTGCATCTTTGATGAATTCGGAACAACCTCAGAGCCAATCGGCATCTAGTCACCCTGAATCACCTCTCAGCGCCACTCCCCGAGCCCAAGATACCCAACCAAAGTCTCACCAGGGTGTCAAGGCCTCCACTTTCGACGAAACCAATATGACACCCCAAACACGCGCACACGTCCCCATTGCCAAACAACCCGTTGCCCCAACTTTCACCTCCCCTCTCAAAGTGACAGAATCTCTCATGTCCCAGCTCCCCCATCTTGCCGGTCAGAAGCCGCACTACGTCGTCGCTCAATTGCACGCACGACCATACCTCTTGACAGAAGGTGATCACATTCGGTTGCCTTTCCTCATGCCCAAGGTCAAGGCGGGCGATATTCTGCGTTTCAACCGTGCTTCAGCACTTGGATCCCGCGATTTCACAATGAAGGGTACGCCGACTATCGACGAGCGTATCTACGAGTGCCGTGTTCGTGTGACGGGTGTGGATGCAGAGCCGCTGCGCATCAAGGAGAAGACTAAGCGGAGACAAAGGCACGTCAAGCAGGCTAAGAGCAAGCACCGCTATACGCTCCTGCGTGTCATGGATGTGCGGGTGAAGACACCGGAGGAGTTGTTGGCGGAAGGCGCGGTGGTCGTGGAAGACTCAGCGGACAGCTCAGTAATTGAACCCCGGTCATAATTGGGAGGTTCGGTGTTTGGGAGAAGCTTTTTTTCAGGCGAAAATGTGATGCCGGACCATGATCCGACAGTGATTCGACGCATTGACCGTATTACTCGAGATATGGTCTGATCTTTGGGCTGTTGGTAATGGTCTTGCCGCGATGCATTGATATCTTTGCGGCATATTGTACAGATAGATCGATTTGGGCTGTTCTCTGTATGCAATGTATTCTATAGTATTGAATTTCTTTCCAGAAGACCTGTTTATTCTCGTGGTGTAGGGCTACTCCGTATATTGGTGTTACTCGAACATGTTCTTTAGTTAATACATATTTATATCATATTGCCGTTCCTGCAAACTGTCTTGTAATAAATCAGCTGTTCTTGCCCTTTAGCATCCTTCGGTAGCTGGTAGCGTAGCTATCAACGTCCGCATGTGTACAATGCTCCAATAACCATGCGCCCTCGGCACGACGTGCCTTGACTATGCTCGTTTTTGTCCTGAAATAGACAGCCGATTTTAGGCTCTTCGCAATACCAACACCAGGGTATACCACAACACCGAACATAGCGCAACCCGCTTTAGTCGTCATATTTGTCACGCCCTTGCCAATGCCCGTCACAGCGCCCTTTGCACCATCCTTTCGGATGCCTTCGTACGGCTTCACGACCAAATCGCCCACTGCCTCCACCATCCCCAGAGCGAAACCCCTGCCGCCAAGGACGAACCCGCTTTTGATGCCAGTAACGGAACCGTCATGCTGTGGCTTTTCGCCATATAATCGAGGGACGTTGCGCATTCCCTCCGTCATGGCGAGTGGAATGTCGACCGTCATGCCTTTCAGCGCAGTCGGCACAAAATTGGCAAGACTTTTCACTGAAGCTCCGGCCATTCTCCCTGCAAGCCTAGCACTATTATATTTAGACGCCGACGATGAATCTTCTATAAAACTCATGCTTTTTGTATCGTCAGCTCCCTCTTGTGTCTGTAGGGAGCAGTTTCCGGTAGAGCTGCTTGTAGGCCGATGTACAGCTTGACTCGAGGCACTCGTCAAGGGCCGATCCCTGTGGCTTATTTGGAAGTCTTTATATTCCTCAAAGGGTTTGTAGAACAACCCCAAGACGGAATCCATGAGTTCTGTCGTGGTTCCCATCACGGCAGAAGCTCCGCCTGTGATAGGGTCCCACCGACGATTCTCGATCACAATGGGCTTGATTGCATGTCTGAATATTGGTTAGTTTTGTACCTCCATGGGACTAGAAGCTTCACGTACAATTTTAGACGTTTGGGGTTAATCAAATTTTGTGCGACTAGCGTTGCTGCCGCGACCTTTGACAGTTTTACGTCGATATCCCGTTTGGAATAAGACCATACTGCTGGTACCCCTGGACATATATCACAGGAGAGGCGCTCCAAGGGAAGATGTGAATGGAAGGAAGAGACGGCTGCTTGGACCCCTGTTTCAGAAGTCATTTTGACCGCAATTGCAGAGGCTGCAGTGATCGCTTGGTCTGTGAAGCAATATCGAATTCCTTCAGCTAAGATATCGGCATTTAGCTCTTGGTGGGGGATGGGAACAGGACCAGCGCCCGCTGCAGCCACCATAGCACCCCAGAACGGTTGACTAAAAAGGTAAGTCTCGAGGTCATATGAGATACCATTAGGAATGAAATCACTCACTCTCCGAAGAACGGGACAATAACTGTAGGTTTTGCATTCCGCAAGCCGCAGGCCGTTGTGCCAGCGCCTCCATGATGTACCACCGCTGCCACGTGTTGGAACAACCATTCATGAGGGCAATCTCCGATAAAATATACGTTCTCGCTTTGGTTTCCGCCCAAATTCGACCAGCCCTTAGAAATGATAGCCCTCACACCAGCAGCATTGACCGCATCAAGAATGATTGCATTGATCCTAATCGGATCCTCAAGCACAATACTCCCAAAGCCAATATATATCGGTGGTGGACCAGACGATAGGAAGACCTGAAGATCTGTTGGAGGGTCATATTTGGGAACGTCACGGAAGAAGAAGCCGCAGACATCTACATTTCATGTCAGCCGCGTCTATCGATAAATAGAAAACTCCTTCGTGGGGCACTGACCAATATAAGACGGCCAATCCAACGGTTTGGGTACAAGAGCCGGAGACCAACAGTATGTGAAGGGGACTTTCAGTATTTTAGCAAGATGAGGACCTTCAAACATGGCCACTTCGTCTAGATCAAGCTCTTTCCGCCATTGATTGACTACATCCCCAACCCTGATAGAATAGATTAGTACGGTGTACACGTGTTCCGTTTCAAATAGAACCATACCCTTGCCATGTAAGCCAGTTGACAAGATCGTACGAGGCATAATTTTTGAACCCCTGGTCTGGACCATCGGCCTTGAAGTTAGCCAGGGGATGTGGAAAAGACTTGGTACTGCTCCAAGGCATGGTGAACATCAGATGTACTGGGACGCCGAGAGCTTGAGCACAGTGAACATGTGCAAAGCTCGGTGGGTTGGCAATGATAGCATCTGCCACGAATGGGTGGCCTGTTACCAAATCCGGCTTGATACATGATTCCCAACACCCATCCAGCATTTCCCGTATCATGATGCGCTTGCGACGAATCTCGCCTGCTCGAAAACTCTCCATGCTTGGGATAAGTCCCGGGGTCTTGACCATGTATGCCATCAGCTCTCTTGGATCGCCTCCAATCGGGTAAAACTCCAACCCCGATTCCCTGACGAAACTTTCAAACATATCATGTGTGGCTAGACGCACACGATGACCATATCGCTGAAGTTCATTTCCAAGGGCAATGAAAGGTTGAACGTCACCCCGACTTCCCACTACTTGGATCGCAATGTTCAATTTGGCGACCCAACCTTTTGTAAGTTGCTGACTTGGCTCGAAGTGTCCCGACATGCGATCGGGTCTAACTGTCGTAGACTCGGCATCTTGCGTCGGTAGTTCAGAGTATTCAGGCGGCGGTGTAGGAGCTCTCAATAAAGGGCCAGTGTAGAGCTTCGAAAGACTTCGTACGACCCTCGATTCCCAGTCGATATCAACGCGACCTGCATCTATTTCCGGAAGGTCATATATCAATAAATCGAACGTCAAGTCCAGCATCAAGATACCCTCACGAGTCACGGCGAATAAAAAGGCTTTGCAAAAAAAGTAAACATACCGTTCAAATTGATACCACTCACACTAGTAGTCGAGGGACCAGTGGTAGATGCCTCTATGATAGGATCACCAGGTAGTTCGTAGACACATCCCGAACGGCCATTGCTAGCCATATTCGCTAAGGCGTCGTGTGTCGTAGATGGATTAAGGGAACAAGATGAAGTCCTGAGAACCAACAAATACGACCGAGTGGGAAAAAAAAAGGCAGACTAGATGCATCTGGAAATGAGATTTGCCCATGGAATTACAACATTGGACTTGGATCCACTTCCAATAAACGAATACGGCCTGGCTTCTTCATTGGTTGAATTTCAGCCGGAATTTAAGCTTAACCTAAAAAGTGGGGCGTATTCGTATACGTTTAACGCTTTATCGACCATTAAATTTGGAAACAGGTGGTTAGTGGAGCAATAATAACTTGATCTACAACTAGAAAATTTACGAATAAGAACAATCCCTAGTCGGGTTCACCTCATATCAATGGCGAGTGGGTCTGCTCGTATACGTTTTTAGACATCGGCTTAGGCGGCTCCCACACTGCAGCTCTTCTTCAACTATTGTATGTACTGGGATTTGGAGTCCAGTGGTTCCATAAATTCCTTGAACCAGGGATGAACTCGTTTACGTGTAGAACTAGCGTGTTCGTACCCTGCTATGACACCGCAGTAGGCACCAGCCCACGATGTGTCCCGGCGATATGTCATTGCCTGGTCCACATTTTCCCAGCTATAAAGCTGTTGGATCTGCCTCGACAGTCTTGACAATCACAAACAGTTGAGGTACCAAACAAACAGAGAATACATCGCCAGACAAAATCATGAAGATCTTTGCGTCAACAATCGCCACCGCACTCATCGTGGCTGCTGAAAGAGTCTACGCGTTTCCGAGCACTGGTACCACATCGCTGAGGAACGAGTCAAGCAAGAAGGATATTCTTATTGGGTCTGGAGCGATCAATCCGGTGTATCTCAATGATCCGGAGTTCTCCGCTGTCCTTGCCAATCAATTCAACAGCCTCTCTCCCGAAAATGAAATGAAATGGTCGTTCATCAACCCGACCAAAGGGCACTACAACTGGGATCCGATCGACCGCCTCGTTAACTTCGCGGAAGACAACAACATGGTGGTCAAGGGACACGGCCTTATCTCAAACTGCTGTAACCCTGACTTCCTCCTCAACATCACCCACCCTGCGGCCTTTCGTACTGCGATGAAGACTCACTTTGAGGCGGTCATGCATCGATACGATGGCAAGATAGATCGGTGGGACGTTGTCGCCGAAGCCTTGAAAAATCAGGGAGGCGGCCTAAACAACAATACCTTCTATCAAGTTCTCGGATCCGACTACGTTGAAGATGCCTTCCGCATCGCCCGAGCAGCAGCCCCAGGCGCCAAGCTAGTTCTCAACGAAAATATGGTCGAGTCACTTCCTGGCAAACGCCAGGAACTATACAACCTGGTCTCCGGACTCGTGGCAAAGGGCGTCCCAATTGATGGAGTCGCCCTCCAGATGCACATCACTGCAGTAGCCCTGAAACCGGGCGTTATCACGGAGATTGTCAACTCCTACAAGGCGCTCGGATTGGAGGTGTCAATCGCCGAGATGGATGTTCACACGCTCGACAACGCGCTCGAGACTGATATTTACGGCGCCGTCATCGGCGAGGCTCTCGACGCAGGAATCACCGACATTAGCTTCTGGGGCTTTACAGATAAGCACGCTTACACCTGGGCGAAGGGCGCAAAGCCGTTGATGTTCGACCAGTGCTACAAGCCCAAGAGTGAGTTTTATGCCACTCACGCTGCCCTCACCAACTTCGTCAACCGTTCCTAAGGAGCTTGAGCGCCATCTGGCCACCGGAGATTGCGATTTACAAGGCTGCAGTCACACAGCCCTGCGACATTGACCGTAAACATGTTTGGAAAAAAATACTGCGGACGAAAAAGGGTCAGGATCTTACTGACGTGACGCATCCGAGGGATTTTCAACATTCCCGAATGCCTGATTTGTTACATTCCCTTTATGTTGTGTTCTATATAGTATTCAATGAACCACACTTAAGTATCTAATTAAGCTAAACCCATACTAGTGTATTGTACTGACCCTATAACCTCGTATCACTGAAACGGAGCGGAATTGTCCGTGGTTTAGGCACAGTTAGGCCACTATTTTTAGACACAGAAATCACGTTATTTCTGAAATACACGTACTTATACATGTACCCTTCTACAGATATGTCTGCTCCCCGTGGGGCTCTTCCACATCCCCGGACGTGAAGCTGCAATGTCCCACCGAACCCACGACCGGCACTGAACCCCATTGAACGGGCAATAGAGCCATATCCTCGTCTTCATTTTCCCACTCCGTCCCTTCGTCGACCTCCCCATTGCCTTTACGGTTGGGATCAAAAGTAGGGTGACACGCCGCAGAAATGGTAAAACTGCAACTTCCCACAACGGGCATGCCCGACTCAAACAGTCTGAAACCTAGTCCAACGACACAGAAAAACATAAAGCCCCCAACCGCAATGGAGCTGACAATCGCAACAGGCGAGTATCCACATGTGAGGATGTCATCACCCTGCTCTCTCTCCATATTTGGACTGTATGCTTCAATTCCCACGATAAATAGACTCCGTGAGATAAGCCAGTGCAGAAGAGCAGAGACGGCCATGAGTGGGATTGCGTAGCGATATGGCAATGAGAGGAAATAGTTACTGCGTTGCGAGAGGGACGGACTACCTGAGACTCGGAGTCCTTTTCGGTTGACGGCGTAACCGCTCCATTCTGCGGCCATATTCATTGCGGTTAGGAGGCTGTTGAAGGCAAAGTAGAGGAAGGAGAAGAGGAGTTGGGGGAGGTTAGCAATTATCACGATTGGTATTAGAGTGCTGGGCCAGTTGTCGCTAAGTATGAGGGTGCTTGGATTTACTTCGCCTAGGGTTGCTTGCCAGACGGTTGACCCGGATCTTGTTTGGGAGATGCCGTATACGAGAAGGATGATACAGACAAGGATGGCTATGACCCCTCTAAAGAGATATTAGTTGAGAGTCTCAGACGTTATGGGAACGGTGGTGTAGATGGAAAACTTACGAGGATATACTGAATACCCATCGTTTGGTGGAAGCGGCACTACCCCAACGTCTCCGTTTCCTAACATACTTCCTCGGTTCATGTAGTGGATACTTCTTGATTGATGACGATGAAGACCGAAACATGGATTCCGCTTCTCGGTTGAGAAGGAGACATCCACCCTTCGTATATGGATCGGGGCAACGTAGGAAGGAGGTAATGGCATCACCGATGGTCAGGATGGGGGCTTCTTTCATACGAAACCACATATAACACAGTATGGCGGACTTGACCAGATTGAATGTAATTGCGACAATGGTCAGTGGCAAAGAGTACTGCAATTTGCAAATCTGTCTCGCCTTTTTGGCAAGACAGTAATCAATCTTCCGCCCACGAGCCCGAGCCGGCGGTCTATTACTTGCCACCGTCCAGTTATCTTTCTTGATTTGAGTATGAATAGTCGGCAAATACGTTTCACAGTCATCGCCCCAATCAATTGGACAAAGCCACTCATACGGATCTGCCGCCGGCGGCGGGTAAGTCGAGTATACCCGAGGATTTATTACATGCTGCGTTGTAAGGTGAACATACGAAGTGTTTGGTGGCAATTGCTCGGTGACAAGAAGGAGATTGCCATAGGTTGTCTGGAAAGTTTGGGCGTATTTGTCCACGCATTCCTTTGGGTCGAGATGCTGCAGAGATCCATTTTTGGCGGATGACAAGAGTTCGTTGAAGGAGGACCATTTGTCCGTGCCTTTGATTTGTACTCCAAGGTCTGGCAAAGATATTTTGCCTAGATCTCCATGTCCTAGGAAGATATTGTAGGCTGTGACGGAGGTTGTTGAGAAGATTGTCGAGTTATACCTTTCTATTTTGCTTAGCGGGGGCGTTGTTGATGTTTAGTTAGATGAGGGAATGTCTTACATGAGATGGAAAGGGAGAGAGGAGGATGCCAGGCATATCCATAATAGCGATCGTCCTTTAGATACGCGGAAAAGGTTGCGGATACTGGGCACTCCAATATCGAGCCATTTCCCGTTTTGGTGAGCTCGGTCGATGTTTCGTCTTGTCGGTGCAGCGAGGCATTGCTGGTATCGCTATTAGTTGATTAGAAGACATAATTGGGGGTGTTCATATTAAGTACCATCCCAAAATTGCTAGCAGACAACAGAGTCGTGCTCAAGATGTTGATCAGCAAATGGAAGCCAATGTCCAAATGCCGCACTTTATCGCAATCACCCTGGTACAAGATCCCCTTCGTATCATCCTGTCGATGATGAGAGATAGTATAGAGCATAAAACCGAGGTTGAAAAAGAAGACGATCAAGCTGGCGATAAAAGCCAGACAGATAGTGAACCTCCAGCCTTGGAACCGGTCTCCGCTTTGAAAGAGCCAACCATGTTTAGGCTTGGAATCTTTGTACACGGAGAGTCTTTCTGTGTCTCTTTCCGAGTATCTTTCAGACTCGCGTTCTGATGTCCTTTCGGTCAGCAAATCTGCACTTTGGTGGTCGGAAATCGTCATTAATTCCGTGTCGCGGTCGAGTGAGTCCCTATTCCACATGGTGGACAGTCATGCGAGGATGGGCTTAGAAGGCTAGGGAGTGTACGATGACGGGAACGGAGTTTCAGTCGGGATGCATCACTGGCTAGGTTATGTATTAATCCCGTCAAGATAGAGTTGGCTATAATAAGAACATTAGCTCGGGGGATTTTGAACGTGAGGCTCAGCCCCCGAGTTTGCCCAGTTCTGGTGCCGATCTTGCAGAATTGGTCACTTTGCAGGGCTTGAGCGGCCATGGGCGCGAGTGACTGACTATTTCGTAACTTACACGATTCAATCGTGTATGGAGAAACATTTTTGTTTCATGTAGCCTACCGCAAAATAAAAAACTTAAGTATCATTCGTATGACTTACCAATACAAAAGGTACTTAGGTATCCTTTTTTGTACTTAGGCACTCTATAGTTAAGCATAACATACTTTTTCTCGGCCCTCAAACTAGTTGGGAAAATATAAGAAGATATAGATAGTGTGAAGTGAGTATTAAGTATACCAAAATAAAGAAAGCACCTTGGTTATTTCTACTATATAGCCTTTAGTTATATAGTTTCATTTAAAATTTTTCTTCTTCCTCCATATTAGATACTAACTATTAATACTACTAACTATTAATTTAATTAAGCTAGACTAGCACTATATAGTTATTCGTACACTTTCTATTACTTTAGCTAGTTAACTAGTTCGAGGGTCGAGTATGTCATGCTGGGGTGCCTATGTACCTTTTGTATGACTTACCAATACAAAAGATACTTAATTTCTATTTTGCATTTGCTAGTACACCTAGGTATGCTTTGAGAAGGCGGTGTATAAACCCATAGTAATTGAGGACCCGCACACTAGTCGCCCGTATATACGTCTATGGTTGCTGTGGATCGCCCTGGTTATAGGTTCATCGCCGGATTTTACTTAGGCAACTACTCACAAATATAGGCTGCAACTTTGCACAAATGTTGCCAACCATGGTGGATGTTCTTTTTTACTATCAGAGAAGCTTGGTTCCCTGAAAATGGACGAAGACACCGTAGTTCATACCCACAGAGTTATGAGAAGACATCGCGCCCGCCACACCAAATCTCGCAATGGCTGCTATCCCTGCAAATTCCGAAGGGTCAAGGTACGCCTCCTTACTCCTAGTCCGGTTAGTTTCTGTTTACCGATTAAATGCTGATTTCCCTAAGTGCGACGAGCTTCAACCCGTTTGTGGCACATGTTCTTCCAGAGGCGAACCCTGTTCCTACCCTCCCCCGCGCCTTACTTTGAAAAGACCTCCTAGATCAAGAGCAGACACAGAGGAAGGCGATGGATATCTCTTGCCGGACTCTTTTGCGCCGTCTGATGAAGGTCCACCACTCGGTTGCATCCAGCCCTTGTCAATAAATGCGACAGCACCGGCCATCACTTCAGACCAATCCCACCAACACCGAGATGGAGATCTAAATATGGATGATCTGAAGCTCCTTCAGTTCTATCATCTATATACCGCAAGACAAATGACGTTGCACCACAGGCGATCTCAAACTTGGCAGCATATTATCCCCGAGTTAGCAAGCGAAAATCGATATTTGATGCATCTGCTCCTAGCATTAGGGGGTATACATATGGTCAAACAGAAGGCCGATGCCAATACGACCGTGGTTTTTGAAGACTCCGATACGGTGGGCTTGGCGATCGTTATGGAACATCATCAAAGAGGGTTAGAAGGCTTCAGGGAAGACGTGTCCCGCATTTCTCCCTCCAATGCCGAAGCTGTTTTCACAGGGTCAATTCTCCTGGTTGCATTTGCATTTGCATTCCTTAAGATTCAGGACCTCAACCCACTTACTGAGCCTACTAAAGGGAGGAGCGGCGCCATGGCAGATCCTCTTTCTACAAATACCATCCCGCGCCTCAACTGGTTATACCTCAACCGAGGTGTAACCTCTGTGATAGGTGACCAATGGCAAGCTTTGAAATCCAGCCGGCTCCGGCAGATATTGTCACTCCAGCATAGCGATGAGTATTGGGTGGATTCATCATCTAATGCACCGTCTCGGCTTTCTCGTTGCGCACCCCGCTTGCTGAAATTTGCCGACGGAGCTCGTCAAGCAGTCGCTTCTATCAAGGCTTCTCTGAATACGCTTGAACATCCTTGGGATGACTTGTCCAGCTGTTCGGGAACGCCAACATCTCAAACCCCACCGCCTACGACGTTAGACTGGGCTATGGATGCGCACAACGAGACAATACGTATCCTAGAATTTGTTTACTCACGCATTTTATCCGTATTGGGGTGTGCATCAACTGAAACCCCGACAGACAAGGAGATCCAGTTGGACTTGGAAGAGGCCGCAATTCTGTCCTGGCCGAATATGCTCCCTAGTGCTTTCTTAGCGTCACTTGAGAGCAGCGACAGCGACCATAACTGCCTCCGTGGACTCTCACTCGTCATCCTCGCTCATTTTTATCTAGTAAATACTCTGGTCGATACTTGGTATATGAGAGGCTCCTTTGAAAACGAGATACTGAGGACCCATGCGCTTATTGGTTCTTTGGATGAGAGCCATCTGTCAACATTCATGATATGGCCCAACGAGGTCATGAACTTGCCACTGACCTGTACATCATAAACCAAATGCCAACAGTGAAGAACCCGATAACATCGCCAATGCCGTTCGCCGCATATTAATGCACTTGTAGAGTATACATTGCAACTAGAATATGAGGGCCTATGGGATTGGCGCCGAAAATGACCGCTTTTTGAGGCCAGAAACGGCTGCCTTTCCGTAACTTTGGATGCCCAGCCGCTCTACTACACCAAGGGAAAAGCGTCCAAATTCAAAGCTGAAACTAACATCGCTTTGCGACGAGATTACTATCTAGGTACTACACTCGGATACATAGGACCACCACTATTGTTAAAAGTAAAATCATAATTCATCATCCAATCTATATACATAATTCCTGTATAGAAACATTGGCGAAAAGTCAAACCCAAAAGCAAACACGAAGCATAATCTGGTCCAATCCAGATATTCCAAAGCCAGGGTAATTCCGTCGTCACAACGTAACAGGTTTAGTCCGCAGACTCGGTGCATGGGGTAGATGCATCCATAATCAATAATTTCAAATAAATCAAGCGCTTCATCTCAGAAAATCAAGAACAAATGCCCTAGAAAACGCCGGAGCAGAAGGGGAGTCATGAGGAGTCAAAAGGTTGGAAATGAGGTAAGATGTGAGGTCGAGGGCGGAGGTAGGAAAATATGAAGCTGAATCGAAGAGGTGGAAGAGATGTGGACGTGATCACAGGGGCGCCATAGAGGCCTCCCCGTCATCCTCCATATCACTAACAGACGTAGCTGGCGACGCAAGCCCCGACATAACCGAGCTCGAAGCGGCCGTGCCGGTGGCATCCATCATAGCCTCATCGTAAGAGCCAAGGGCTGAAGTCGGCATGCGTGGCGGCGCATTCTTGCCAGATGAAGCCATGAGCTCTGCAATCCCTGGCTTCGCGGGGACGTGCTTGTGTAGCGTAGTGGCATTATCAAGACTCTGCAAGGCAAAGCCCATGAATTCGGCGTTCTTATGGCTGACACCTAGAGTCCAGCGGTATTCACACAGCCGGACGCGGTAGAAGTCTGCCTCCTCGCTTGTCGGGGCGGTGATGCGAAGGAGCATGCCGAAAGAGCCGATAAGGGAGAAGTTGGTGCGTGCGGAGGCGGGCCAGAAAGAGCGGAGGTGAGCAGGGCGGAGGCGGTTGACAAAGTCCATTGCGGAGATTAGGCGTGTCTTTGCGGCGGAGCGGCAGATGTGCGCGAGGTATTGGTCTGTGCCTTCGGCGAGGAGGGAGCGGACGATGCAGCGGTGTAGGGTTATTTCGGTGGCGAAGTAGGCGAGGTGGAGGGCACCATTGCGGGCGTGTTCGTCTGTTATTGTTTCGACGAGTTCGCCGGTTGAGGTTTCCATCTTGAGGGATGGTGGAAGGGAGGAGAACCAGTCCTTAAGACGGATTTGGGCTGGTTTGGCCCTTTCTAAGATCATGCGTGTACGCTGGTTTCCGGCAGCGGCGAACTCTTCGATGGCGTGCAATGTGTAGAAACGGTCGAGGATGTCGGAAAGAATGGTTGTTAGTGCGACCATGTTGCAGAAAAGAAGAGGGCCGTGGCCGACGGCGGTTTCATCGTGCGAGGAGTCAGTGCCGGAAGCAAAGGCGTCTGAGAAGTCCTGCTCCACGAGATCCTTGACCGTCCAGTTGAAGGCGAAAATGTGTGAGGGTCGGCCGTGCACCAGCGACGACCATTTGTCCTGCATATACAAAGCCCACGCGAGGCGCTTCCTCAGTCCCTTCTCCCAGGTCTCCATGCGCCAGCTCGTGCAGTCCTGATGCAGGCCTAGCTCGAACGCGGCCGTGACCAGCTGACCATTTAGTGATGCCGTAGCTAGAGTCGACTTCTGTGTCAGCAGGAGCCCGGCTTGGATAGTCGAGACACTAGGGAATTGCAAAGAATCCATCAGCAGCTTCAATGCCGAATCCTCTAGCCGTGCGGCATCGGGTTTGCGCGCAGTTTGCGAGGCGGCACCGACGTCGACAAACTTCAATGTCAAGACGTAGACTGCGGCGAGTAGTAGCGGTGACAGGCCACGGCGTTCACGGTATGATTGGCGGAACACTTCCTCTATCAAAATTGGGAACGAGGGGTGTACATGATCGAAGAACTTCTCGATTAGTGTTGAGCCGTAGGGAGCGACCAGGCTCTCAATAACATCAAGTGACACGGCCTGCGAGTCACCGCCAGGCACGGTATCGACGACACGCATGAAGGTGCCGTCGTCGGCACATCTCCGCACGCGTGAGTCGGAGACTGTGCACTCGTCGTATTGGTCTAGTGGAAGATAATCCAACAAGGTCGGCTCCAGCTCAGTGGTCATGCCAATATGCTGCGTTGACTGGTTAAAGAAACCGGGGCGAATCATATTCAATGCTGATGTGTGAGGCTCGGTCTCCGGGATAGAATGCGTCGGTTGTATTGTTGAGGGTCTGGAGATTGTTAGGACACAATTTCTCTCACACCATTTCTCTCGATATAGGGGAGCTGAAGTATATCCCCAGCCGGTTGGGATTGCATACCGCTTAATTGCTTCTGCGGGCTCCTGTCCCTCGTCCAATTTCCTTTTCTTGGATGTAACCTCGGATTGAGCTGTAAGAGTGAAGGTACAATCCTGGCGATGAAAGTCGCATGAGTAGCACTTATTGACCATTTCGTTCATGGCACACCTGCTCTTTCTGCGGAGACAAGCGTCACAGCTAGCCCCATTCCGTACGCGGGGAAGGGTCGAATTGATGGAGATGGGAGATGGCGAGAGCGTTGGGGTCGAGCCCGTCTTTCGGCGGAGATCAGGGGAATGGGTTTGGGAATAGCCTGAAGGCTGGATAGTGATAACGGTAGCCATGTGGACCGGAACTAGCCCTGGAGGCACGATAATGGGGGCAAGTAAGAGCGGAGATAGCAGAGATGATAGGGTCTTCACGGAGCTTCCTCCAGACGTATTATTCTGCAATCTATGTTGTAGGATCTATATTCGAGACCAATTTATTTTTCTGGATCATATACCGAGTCAGTCATTGGATGAGATCATGGTGATAAGAGTGACCACATACTCTTATCAGAAAGAAAAAAAAAAAAAGTTGGTTATCTCCGGGAGTCAGTTCACGATAATCCAAAGCCGGCACCGGAGATGGAAAAAAAGAGGTATATCAGGCAGATGAACCTGCAAGTGACTGCAGCAAGATGAGATGTCGAATAGTCCGCTCCGTCATTCCTACCCGTTCAATATCTGGGGAATAAAAGGCGAAGTTGAGGAAAAGAGATGAAAAGAAAGAATCAAGAGTTAGAATACATGATGACATGGATCTATGATCGAATAGGTAATATAAACTATGACTTTCCCCCAAAATTTGTGACTTTTTCCGAGTCCCAGTCGATCAGCTTTTTTCCTCTCGTAACAAAAACCTCTATTAAGTTAAGCAAGTGACTGACAATTATGACACTTTAATTGTCAAAGATAAGCTGTCCCTTGCTGATTGGTTCTGAAAGCAGACATTACATTACGTACTGAATATCCTTTAATATCCTTTAGGTCATCATTTTCATTTAGATTTTTTTTCTTGAGGGGAAATGGTTAGGTATAGATCAAATAGTTAGATAATGAGAACCTCATTTTTAAATTGGTTTTTAATTTTTTGCCTCTGTCGTTTCCCCTAAGGATTGGTCTTCCTGCATGATCGGAATTTCTAACTGGTCGAGGTACCATTGTACAAGGATCTCCCGGACCAATCACCATCCAGTGATAACGGCTTTCTACCCAACCAATCACAGTCTGTTCCATACTAAGAGTCGCAGTAGTGCCCGAGAAACTCTGCAATTCAAAACTGTGGGGTGAACGTAATGTGGAGGGAACCTTGGAAAAGCCTAGGCTATATTTACCTACAACATACCAAGGTAAGTACCTAGGTACTCTACAACATATGTTCTATGCGCTCGATCTACAATATGCATCTCGTGTTCGTACATAACTTCGCTGTGTCCTTTGACCGCTGTACAATATCATTTGTAATACATTTCCAAAATAGGACGTTTGAGCTTTACAAATGCTAGTCCCCGGAGTGGAACACCCCGGAGTCAAGGACACATTCTCCGGCACATGCTAAATTTACTATTCCGGTGGCAAACGGAAGAGCACGGACTTGGCTAAATGGGATGGAGGATATGTAATCAAAATTGCACGGCAATGGTTGGCCCGGGGAAGGTTTCTATTATGAATCACCAGTTCCCCCTCCATATGTACTCCGTACCTTATGGCATGTTTAGGATCGACACTCGGAAATCCTGCCACCCCTACTAAAAAAAAAAAAAAACAAAAAAACAAAACAAAAAAAAAAACGCCTTCAAACCCCATGCTCCTAAAAAAAAATGAGACATCCACAGTGAAAATGCGACCGGGCCTGTGGCATATGTTTTTACTCGGTGAAGTTGCGCAACTTGGTCAGCTCATCCAACAATTCTTGCAAGTCTCCGTCGGAGATCTTATTCTGAAGACTCGGGATGAGAGACTTAGCCTCCTCGGCATTATCGCAACACAAACTACCTGTTCAGAGAAAGACGCAAGTCAGTAAATCTGAGAATACCAAGTCTTCCTCCCAACAACGATATCCACGTGCAAGTACAACGGATTGAATAAGATTTTGGCTGATTGGAGGGCAGTTTGGAGGGCAGTGCAAATCAAAACTTACCCAGCTGTGACCGCTCGAACATCTCTAGCTCTGTGTGAGAGTTCAAAAGGCGTTCGACTGCCTTGATATTTTCCTCGTCCTTGAACCGGGCAAAGACATCCAAGTAATCCAAAGTCTTGGTCAAGTTTCTGTAGAAAAAGCATTACAGGTCAGCATTCGATATCGAAATCAAATGGTCTGTGGTCCACTTACTCCGGCTCCTCGTACTTGTTGCCTCCGCGCCGCTTGTTCTCCAACACCTTGTGGATAACGAGTCGGGCTTCCGAAAGTGAGAGTGTGTGCGTATGTTGATCAGCGCCCAGCTTGAGTGTGGAGGCTGCTTCGAGCTCGCCTTGCGGCAGCGCGCGCTTGCGGTGCGTAGGTGGGGGGTAGTTGGACGCTCATGGTGCGATCCGGAAGGCGAGATTTCGTAGGTTCGGATATGCAGCCCAGCGCATTCGAATTGAAGGTATTAGTGAAAATAACTTATCCGAAGATACTTCGTCGACGCCGTGTATCTGCTGTAAAGAAGATGAGGTGACTTGTTTGGCTCCGACGTTGATCTCTGCAGTTTCACTTTCGGCATTTCAAGGCGGTGACGGCATTACCCGCCTCTTCTTCCAGAAAATAAATAAAATCCGATGGTAAACCAAATTCATCGGTCTTATTTATTACTACCAACTACTATTATAATACATGCTGTTCGTGGGGTAATAGAGTCTTATTTTTGTTTATGGAGCAAGCCCCAAACACCTCATATACAGCTATGCAACAACTTTATACCTTCCGAAAAGCGACCTCCCGTGGCAGACGGAAGCTAGCACAGAACATCTGCTTCTTGGGACTAACCAGCCTCACATTGTGAATGGCGAGTTCTAATTCCTGGTTACCCTTGCCTCCCACGCAGTCATCGACAGTGATCTTGTGCCCGATGCGCTCGGAGATTCTCTCGCAGATATCGATGTGATCATCCACCTCATTATCTGAGTGTCCCGAGAAACAGTAAACGTGGATCATGGGCAGTTTTTGCTCGGTGTTCGGCGCAAAAATCTGTTCCTCGCCAGCATAGAGCCCGGGGAAGGCATCGAGGAATTCAATGGCCGTAGCAGGTAGGTTCATAACATAGTGATTGACAATGGTAGGACGGGTGTATACCTTCGGTGAGGGTAGCGGGGATCCGTTGCCTGCGGCAATCTTACGCTGCTTCTCTCTGCCCACCTTGGGGTGGATAGTAACGGTAAGAGGCTTCTCGCTCAGCAACAACCGACCCGAAGAACGGATGAACTCCCGACCATCCTGGTTGAAAGGGGTAACGAAATCTTGCACCTTATTACGAGTGATAGCATCTTGCATAACTTCAAATCCATGGGGGTTGAGATCGTTGGCCCAGACGAAGATCTTTTTCCGACCTGCTGGTACGGCGAAGGGGCCGACACCGGCCATCACGTCGCAGACCATTTCACTGGGCGCGAACTTCTCGACCAGGCGACGATGCTCGGTCTCCAGACGGCTGTTCCAGTAGACGCGGGCATAGTCGAATCGGAACTCGCAGTCCTGCTCGTGCTGGATGACATTTAGGTCATTCTCGCCAGTCAGCAGCTCGAATGGGAAGGTGCGGAACTGGCTTTGTGAGCCGACGTCTTCGGTCTTATTGATGACGGTGCGAACGGTCGGGTTCTTGTCCATAAGAACCTCGGCAAGTATGTGCTTATATGGGAAGTATTGGGCGCGAAGATTTAAATGCACTGTTTCGTCAGTATTGGGTTTATAGGCAGTGAGTCAGACGAACATACAAACATGCCCCACTTGGGTAAAGCCTTGAGGGATCTCATCCATCAGGTCCTCAGGTAGAATTGATGAGATGATCTCAGCTATGAGATTGTTAGCATGTAATATTTAGCCGAGGAGAAAAGATGATTGCGAGCATACCATACGACCAGTGATCATATTCCAATACCAATTCATAAGGCCCTAAGGCGACCGTTCCCTTATTAACGAGCTCGTTGATAGTAGGCGACCATGTCGCCTTATCTATACACTTCAATTAGAATCCATCGATCAATGTCGGGGCCAATCCAAGCCCAATAAACCTACCATCAACCTTCAAGTCTTCGCGCAACATCATAGCCTTCCACACCTTGCCATCCTGGTCCTTCACCTCACGGATAGGGCTAATGCGTGGCAAGAGCAGGATATCGCGGCTCTTGATCAAATCCTTCCGCACGTTCGAAATATCGCTTGTTTTAAAAACGCGGGCGACAGAGAGGGGCACATTTCTTCGGAAAAATGACCGGTCGAGGGTGCGCATGGCACGGTTCACCGGGGGTCGGAACATGGCAGGGGTCTCGTGAAGAGTAGCCTGCTCAGAAGCTGCATCTGTCGGTTTCATTGGAAGTGGAGATTGTTTATTTCTGGCCTGCTAGGTATTTGTCTCCTTGTTCGAAGCTCGAGGCGCATTGCGGCGCGATAATTTATTTGTTATCTACCACGTGACATCCTTATCTAGATCTAGATCCTAAAGAGCATGTGAAAAGTACTGGAATGTAAAACAAGATTTGTCGGAATCGGTCATAAATTATTATGGACATTGGTTATAAACCTCTGAGCAATAGCAGACTGTAGTCTACGAGGTAGTATTTGGCTTGATTTCTCCCCTATGCCTAACATTACTTGGCCAAAATCCGGGCTAGATCGTAGGGTGGACAAATGACTTTATGTTGTACATTGGTAAAGCTTATATTCCTCATTGAATTATGCTAATTTTTGTAATAAGGAACAGGCTCATGATTGCCTGCTTTCACAAAATGTCGACACAATAACGCAATAACGCAATAATCACATATCGCAAAGCTATCATATCATCGTAACAGTTCGTGAGATAGGTGGCCCACGCGGAGCCAAAAGTCTGGACATCCGAAAGTCAATCCCTGAAATCAACACCGGTAGTGTCTGCTGCATGTGTAATGTGATTCCAAGGTTGTCTGCTAGGGTTTCATCCCCTCAATAAGAGAACGATCCAGTTCCCTCTGAGATTCCAGGTTGGAGACCCGGTCTTGCAGCTTTTTAATTTCGTCATTCTTCTTCTTCAATGCCAGCCGCGTCATATCCCGCCCACGAATAATCCCCTGTGTCTTCAAGTCCTGCCGGTTAAGCAGCGAGACCACCTCGTCCTGCGCTTTGTTCGGCAAAACTACACTATGTTTTTCCAGAATATCGAGTAGACTTTTTGCAAGATCCGAGGTGTCGAATTTCGAGTCTGCGGAGAGAACATCGTTGTATTTGCTAGGCGTGGGTGTCATGCATAATTCAGCAGACGAGGGAGGGAACATCTCGGTGCGAGAAGAGCGAGATGAGAAAGGCGTCTGGGGTGCAGACTGTCCGAAGGAAGAATCATCGTTCGTGACTTCTGCCAGTTTGCGCTTGCCGGGTGAAGTCACCTTGGCGGTGCGGGGGGTCTTGAACGGGGATTTGGGATGGAAGTTGGGTTGCGAGATGAAGAGCTCGGTCTCGGTCTGGCTGGATGAGAGTGCTTTGACAAGCTCATCATTATCATCCGAGTCGTCATTCCAACCAAAATCGTCCGACGCTTCTGAGATCATTCTGGCCTTAGCTGTCTTGGGGGCGACTTGAAGTTGCGTTGCGGGGTGTCGATAAATCTGCGCTCAGTCTGTGGGGTGAGTAGCCCATTATTCATTCGTCCTGGGGTGCGCCTTGATGGGGTGAGCGGGCTAGGATCGAGTTCGGATCGAGAGTTGGCAAGAACGGCTGCTTGCTCACGCATTGTGGCGTCGTCTGCCCACAGGAAGAAGCTGCATTTGAGATGTGAAGGTTGCGCGCAAGTCCAAACTATTTTTTTTTATATATTAGTCGCTAATTTATATAGAGATACTTCCCAAGCATCATCCTTCAAAAAAAAGCAAGATTCAACTTACACCATTTTCCGAAGTTTGGCCCCTGCTTCTTGGTTTCACGGCGCACCGCAACCGGCCTTTCTGGGCAGTTACAACGCCAAAGACCATCTTTGAAGAGGCCACGGCGCAAAGGCGCTGTAGTTCCTGGTGAAGCTGGGTATTTTTGAGGGGACGACATTTTCAACAGTTTCTTCCCCAACTGTCAGAATGTTGTTGCAGGAAAGAAGATGAAGGTTGTCGCCATGGAAACCTGCTTATCTTATCCGGACTCCACGAGGTCTTGGCAACTTTAAGACATTCGATGGAGTCAACCCAAGGTGGGTTATACCTAACTAAGTAACTTATAACAAGAGTGCTATGAATAGAATTTAGGATATGGAGAATTGAGAATTGAGAATTATCCGAGACAAGATTGCTTAATTTATACATTCCGATCACAAATGACCTCATGTACTACTGAGGGCCGGGGTTCGGATCTGCACACATAAAGGGCGATTATTATAAAGAAGCTTAACCCCACGTCAAGTCAGTTCTTATTTTATATACAACTCCTCCAACCAACCCCCATGATCAAACCCTCATGCTTCGATACCCTTTTAAACGCCTCAAATGCATACACTATGCATACACCCACAAGGACCCCTCTCAACCCTCCCTAAGGAACTATACCTCACAATATCCGATTTCCTCGCATCATCATCAGACCTAAATGCCTTCACATGCACCAACACCACAACCTACAACCTCCTAAACAACACCCTCTATAAACGCGATGCAACCTCTCCAAATCCCAAATCCCTCTTCTGGGCCTCAACAACCAACACCCCGTCAACAGCCCTAAAATCCCTCTCCGCCGGCTTCGACATCCAATCCAAAACAGACACAGACCCACGACTAAAAGGCTGCACCCCGATCATGCTAGCCGCTTTACACAATAGCCTCGCGGTACTCAAACTACTACTGCTAAACGACGAAGCAAACCCAAACACCCGCGACAGAAAATGGATCCGTCCGCCGCTGTCCTGGGCCGTCAAAGAAGGCCATTCGGCCATAGTGCAGACCCTGCTGAATGATGACCGGACAGACGTCAACTTGCAAGATAAGACGGGCGATACCGCACTCATGATTGCCGTCAACCATCAGCCCAAGATGATCACGCTGCTTCTCTGTGGCGGGCGGGCGGACCCGCGCGTGCCGAATCGACAGGGATGGACGCCGCTCAGTCGTGCTGCGCGGGAAGTTGATGGGGATGTGGGCTTGTTGCTTGCTACCCATTTGCGGTTGATTCTTGAGGGGGATGATGGCGCTGTGCATTGTCAGCATGTATTTTTCTATGCGGCCATCATGGGGCATGTTGATATTGTGCGGTATTTGGTTAAGTACTTTGGGGAAAAGCTTGATCCCAACGCTGAAGGACAGCAGTATGGACGAGGGGCGTTTTCAATTGCGGCTTCGGCGGAGCGAGCGGATGTCGTACAGTTTTTACTAGAGTGGGAAGTTACCGATCCTAATTTGCAGACGCATTGGAAAAGACAGACGCCTTTGTTTGTTGCTGCAGAGAATGGACACGAGAAGATCGTCGACTTGTTGGTTGCATGTGAGAGGGTTGGGCTGGAGATTCCTGATATGCATGGGACTACACCGTTGGGGGTTGCGACAGAAAGAAACCATGAGGGGATTGTCAGGCGGTTATTGACTGGGTCTAGGCGGGCTGATCCCAATGCTCGTGATGAGAACGGTCAGACACCGCTGTTTAATGCTGCATTTTATGGTCACATAGGTGTTGTGGAACTACTACTCGGGGCGCCTGGCATTGATCCACAGTTAGGTGATACAGATGGGAAGACTCCGTTAGAGGTGGCACTGGAGAATGGCAATCAGGAGGTAGTGGAGGCACTGCGGAGATACATAGGCAGCCCATCATGAATATTTCCGTCCCAATTATCGCGACCGATCTGGCGTGCGGTCCCTATCATGCGCTATATCTATCTAGTGGTCCTAGCCCCCTCGGCACAGCCATGAGCGAGCTAGCAGGTAGAAGAAGCAAGCGAGAAAAGGATCGGTGTATGAAAACATAATAAGGTAGTGGGAATCCAACAGGAGAAGCCATATCTATGGCGGTATCACGAATGTACAAAACAATTCTAACATCGGCATCTAATCGGCAAGTACATGCCGCAACATGGCACCAAATGGATCAGCAAGCTTGAGAATCTCTGTAACGTCGGGCTTAACGGGTTCACCCGCAGTACGACGAAGTTGGTCCTGCTTCTTTGTCCGCCGACGGCGCTCTACGGCGATGGGATCGTCTACGTTCTCATCCCCAGAGTCTTCATCAGATGCATCAGATGCCTCATCTGAGATAGTGAGGTCCTCAAGATCAGCCTGTAACCCCGGAGTTAGCTTTTAAATTTCAAATTCATTTTTGAAGTCGAGTGGGTGGGAAACACATACCTCGTCAAGACCGAAATCACTACCCTTGAAAGTTGTAGCTCCTGGAATAGCCTCCCCAGATGTACCTTCAGCAGCCATCTTCTGGCGAGTCTTGTTCAGATGCCAGCGTTTCCGGTCCTCTTGCCACTTGATAAGCTGGTTGATTTCCGTGAGAGCAAGCTCTTTGTCGATCTGACCAACTCCAACCGCTCCTTGGAACAAAGCGTTGATGTCCATTTTGCCTCCGGCAGGACCGTTGCGCAGGAAATCGAGAATCTCCTCAATCCAACCCATTAGAGACTGGAATAGGCCGTTATCGTGCTGGTGCACTTCGTGGATGAACTTATAGAAGTTGGCCTCGTGGCGAGCGCACAGGTCGATGAAGGCCTGCACTGTTTGGTTCGGATCGGCAGAGGCATCCTGGCGCTGGGCACTCTCAATCACACTAATAGCATCGTCGGCAAATAGAGCAAAGTCTGTAATGCTGTTGTACACGTTGGCAGATTTGTAAACCCGGACGAGCGGCTCGTAGAAGATAGTGAACAGGTCGCGGAAGAGTTGCAGTGTGACCGGCTCCTCGACAATGCCCAGCATCATCGCCTTGTCGCGCTGGCGGGTGTAAAGCTTCAGAAGCTGCTTCATGTGAGCGAACCATTGGGCACCCTGTTGCATTTCTAGATCGACATTCTCCACGGCATAGTTCCAAGCGACGTAGCCATTGAACACCTTGCCAATCTGTTCTGGCGTGAGTTCGGGTGACAGTAGTTCGGAGCGAAGGATGGCCACAATAATGTCAACATCGTCAGCAACAGCCTCTTCTCGGATCACATTCTTGATTTCTTCCTCGGCATCCGCGAAGGTCTTGAGCTTCTGAGTAAGCACAGTATCTTCGACCTTTGAAGCCAGAGAATCAATTGATTTTTGGAAATCTTTGATGCTTTCGTTTAGTGTTAATGAGAAGATGCGTTGCAAAAGTGACCGCGAGCCGAAGGGCTGGGCCATGAAAAGGTCTAGAACACCAGACATGACTGCAGCAGGGTTAGCGATGCGAATCACATTTTTCATTAGCGTATACGGCACCAGGCCATGGATTCGCTTCGCCTGTGCAAACAGTTCAGGGGAGTTATCCTCGGCAAGGAACAGATGGTATATTGTTGCGGCAACCCTATTCAATGTCAGTAGGGGAAGTCACTCAGAAAATCAGACAACGTACTCAATGCGGAGCCACTCGGCAAATTTCTGATATTGTGGGCTGAGGTCTGCAATTGTGGGCTTCTCCCGGATCTCGGCGAACAGCTTTGTCAAACCATCTAGATTGCAACAGAGATTAGCAAACCATGTTGTGCTGGAAGGAGCTCGCGACTTACTGCTCTCCACAATGTCCCGTCGGAACCGCTCCATGTACACGTCCAGCTCCGCCGCTCGTTGCCTAGCAATCTCATAGAATCTCTTCTGTTCCTCAATCCTCACAGCATCCATGTTTTTCCGTTTCTGAACATCGATCAACTCTTCCTCATTCAACTCGATGGGGCGGGCAGTCAAGAATTCTTCCATGGCCTTGGATTCTGCGATACGCTTGTTCTGCAATATAGTGCGCAGGAACGCGCGCAGCGACACACGCTGCTCCTCTCGGTACAGTACAGTGGCCCTCGACACGTCGCTCGTTGATGCACGCGGCGATTTCGCTGATCGCATTGATCCTCGGGAGATCGATCGCCGCAGGTTCCCAGCGGAAAGAGTTGGTGCAGAGAGCCGATCCTCGACAACACTCGTGTCCTGTGTGGACAGAGATGAAATAGACGAAGCGTCATCATCTGCACTAGAGCCCCACCAGCTCGAGGTGGAAGAAGACTTGTTCTTACGAGGAAGAGGAGGGAGTAGCTTTCCTGGCATCTCAGTCCTCAATCTCTTGTGAAGTTTGACAAACTCTCCATATCTCCTCCCAATATGAATCTCCTGGTTATTGTGGTGACGAACTCGAATAACGAATTCCTAGAACAGATGTTGTCAGTAAAAGATCACTCGGAAAAGAACGGTATTGTTATGAAACTTACTGCATGTTGATGGTACCGCACTGTCCGCTTGACAGAGGTTGTCCGAACAGCGGCCACGTTCACATCCCAACCATTGATTGAATTACCCTCGGGCATATTAGCCAGCAGGCCCGACTCCTGAGCACCCCGCTCGACAATCTCCATTTCCGAGAACTGGATGCGCTCCTCATATCCCGACGCGGTCGGCACACCCGAAACCATCATCAGCTCCACGAGCTTCTCGCATTTCCGAGCCAACTTCCGGCGCTTCGTCTCCTCCAGTCGATCCTCCGAAGACGAGACATGTTTATTGGCAAACGATTCCAGGAACTATATCCTCAACTGTTAGCCACACTTCGTTCCTCCACGGTTTCCATTCAGGGAAGCGAAACACCCACGATTTGTAGCTTATCCTGCCAAAACTCCTTTTCGCGCGCTTGGTCGAGAAATGGGAAATTCCGAACGTGATGGACAAAAATATACCGAAGAATAGGCAGCTCTGAGTCGACCGGTGCGACCTCGCCGAATTCCGATCTGAAGGGGGCGCCGAATCGCTGGAGCGCGGTAGGGGAATTAAGCTCGAAGATTTCACCACGGACTTCACGAGCGATGAGCTCACGCTTGAGGTCTGCGCAAATTACCTAGATGTCAGGAACTGTGAAATGTGAATGCGATCATCATATCGTCCAACTTACAGTGTTCTTGCTTGCCCGTCAAGACCTGACCTGGTGGTGGGGCTGCAGCCATATCTCCCTTACCGCTAGGGACTGCGGAATCAGGCGATTGTGTTTCCGGCATGTTGAGCGGTAATTCTCCTGCTCAGTTGAGAGGGAAGCTGAGTCCCTAGGAGATTGAATCACACGGCCAGTGTGTTATAGGTGATGTGATGAAAATTGCAGGAAGCGCAGAATAATGTGTCTGCCTAGCAAGGCCAGTTGGCGCTGGAATGAATCAACTAGACAAGACTAAGCAGTACAGAATACTGGGTCTCACGATGTTTGCTTCTGGGAAAAGGTGGAACAAAGGCAATTGGGGGAGGGGGGAGAGGGGCCGGAGCGGAGCAGGAGAGTCGGGCAAGAAGATGATGTCGTCACAACTCCCCCAATATTTTACTTGGATGATCTGGACACCTATGAGATAGATACTTAGGTATATATATATATATGTGAGACTATATATATATTCTAAGCCTCTATATATCTTATACTACCTATTTATACTATTTTAAACCCAACTCCGCCCCCCGACCGATTTTGATCGCCATGACCTTTTACCGTAGTCCATCGCTAGATCTCCATAGGACTCGTACGCCAAGGCTAATTCATTATAGTGTTGCCTATATGGTACTCCGTACTCGTACTAGTTCTGCGCCTTACGAGGCGAGGTTTCTCGGCAGTGTCATCAGACATATCATTGTGGATTCTGGAGAAGCAAGTGATGGAACTAGCATATCCCTTGCACTTGGATTGGTAGGAAATTACTTGAAGGGGACCGTGTGGCCTTTCATCTGGCAACATTTGAATTTATTCAAAGCGTTGAAACTAGCCCTGGAGGTAAAAGCAGGTAATGCGAAAACCACTGTATTCAAACAGAACCAATAAATAAATAAATATACTTCAGCTATGTTACTTGGAGTAGAAAGATGAAGATCAAATCAAAAAATAAAAGATAAAAACAACCCGCATTTCCATCGCTTGGGAACATTAAATTCGCTTCAGAAAATAAGTGTGGAGAAGTGTATTTGCTTTAACCCCAGGGATCCCACCTGTTCACTCCATGTATTCCAGCTTCATGTCGCGGGGCAGATAGTGTCCCTGGGGTTGCTGGCCATTCCAAGGCTGCATGCTCTGTAGGACGCGCTCGTGCTCAAGAGAGGGGAACATCTGCTGCTGAGGCCGATGGTATTGAGCTGACTGGTCGCTAGGAGTTTGCATCATGGGCTGAGCACGGCCATCCATCTGAGCGCTCTGGTTGTAGAGGGTGAAGTCGTTGCCCGCCTGGGCCAGGAGTCCGTATTCGTAGCGCTCAGAAAGAGTGTCGCCCACGTTACAAGAATCCGGTGAGTACAACATGGCATTGCCCTGTGCACCAGGAGAGAGGCCGGAGGGCTTTCCGGAGGCATCGTAAGAACAGTAGTTGAGGTTCGTTTGGTCGTAATCATTCGAATAACCCTTCATCACCTCGAGGGAATGCCCCTGAGGGAGATTCGCAGCCATTGTAGTGTAGTCCTCGTTGGTTGGATAGTCCAGATTGCTCCAATCAAGGTCAAAATTGATACTTTCGGTACCGGTGAGTGGGGATCCGTCAAAGGACACAGGCCCCATCAGGTCGGGGACCGATTCGGCAGATGGGATGGACATGGAATTCATAGATTGGCGGTGCATTTCCAGAGCCGGAATCAAGCCGTTCGGGTCACCGGCTTCAAATTGACTCTGGAACCCGCTCAGGTTCACCGAAGTTGGGAATGAGTTGACATCGGTCATCAGATAGGGAGATGTTTCTCCGAATAGGGGGAAATCCTCCCCATGAGCAAGCGGTGGGGGGTCTGCAAAGTTGAACTGAGGGTTCTCAGGCCAGTTGTAGTTCTGGTCGCTAGGAGAAGGGCTGGGGCCAGGGATTGGAGAGGCAAAGTCGGTCGCCTTCGAAGCAGGAGTAGAGACACTGGGGGTCTGAGGAGTGGCCTGGACAGAAGAGCCTCGCTTGCTGCTAGTGCTGCCATTGCGGCCATTGTTCTTTGATCGAACGTAAACCCATCCATGGGACTTTTCCATGTGCTGCTTGCAGTTGCTGGCGCGCTTCGAAGCATAGGGGCACTTGTGGAATTGACACTTGAAGAGGGTGGGCTTGGCCGAATGTCTGTCGTTCATGTGCCGATCACGTTCTTTCTCGGTGGGCCAACCCTTGGTGTGGTAATTGCAGTCGGGGTACTCGCACTTCCAGGGGCGAGTATGTGTCTTCTCGTGTTTTCTATGAATGAATTAGCATATCGATTACGATACTTCGATTCAATGAACAGGACGACCTACGTCAAGTCACAAGGACGCTTGAAGACCTTGTCGCAATCGGCGCACTTTTGATTGATGTTCATGGGAGGAGCATCCTTCTTGCGGCGGGCCATGGAGCGCTCAACGCCCTCATCGACCGCATCGTCAAGAGTAATAGTACGCTTAGCAGCACCAGAAGCATCCGCCTCGTAAGGCTTTCCCGTGGCCATGGAAATTGGCTTTCCATCTCGCATGATTACAAGTTCGGCAGACTTCCCATTCTTAGACAGACCACCAGCCAGGATAGCCTTCGGGATGCTACTTTGAATTAGATAGGTTCCGTAGTCCATCAAATGGGATGTTACATACGCAGAAGAGTTAGACTCCTTGTTAGACTCGGAGCCCCGAGTCGCCTGGACTCGCTTGCGCTCAGCACGAACCATTGCTGCGTATCTTCGAACCTGCGAAACAAGATCAAGGAAGTATCCGTTAGTGTAAGGTCGATCAGCTGGTAGTCGTTGGTCACGATCGTTGAGATGCGAAGTCGAAGTATGCAAGCACTGGATCGTAAACTCGCAAAAGTTGAGATAGGAATTCCGAGAAGTGGCGGAGTTCTTTATATAAAGTAATAATAATAATAATAATAAGCAACCAGAACTCCATAAACCCTTTTGAGTAGAACAATGTATTGACTTACAGGTGCCAACCACAATAGGGTTTTCTCGAGGTCACGCAGACAAACAATCTGCTTATTGATAATGCGCTGGGGAACGCTTCGGACCAGTGGGTGGAATGGTTTCAAGCGGGGCTCTTTCAAAATAGGAACGAGCACAAAACGTTCAATTTGTTTGCAAGCGGCAGGGCCCAATTGACGTTTTGGTGACGAACCAGTATCAAAAGCCGAAATAGAGCTTGTAATGGCAGATTGATTGTCATGAATACCATTATTCACTATTGATTGTTAGGGCTCAAATAGGAAACAATAGGGGGGGGCAGAATTGCGACAATGTATTCTTGTGGCATGTGACACCCACCTTGATTTTGCGAGTCTGCCAGTCCCTCTTCACTGCTGACAGAGGTCCCTAGTCCACTATCGGACTCGTGACTATGCTCTTGGCGGGCCTTTTTCTCATCTAGTGGGATAGGAATGCTGCGGCCCTCTTCACTTGAGGAACGTGGGGAGTTAGACATAGACTTGGAGTTACCATGCACTAACCCACTCTCCATCGAACTCTCACCGCTAGCAACCTCAGGGGTCTGGTCTTCAGTAGATTCCAAAGTCAGACGGCCTAGGATGGAAGTCATGCGCTCTTCGGCAACAGTGAGGGCTTCCAACGAAGTGGCCGAGCGATGAGGTAGGGAGCGGAAGTTCAAGACAGGGTCGTGATCACTCGATGGAGGAGAAGTGGGGGTATGGAAAGTTTCTCCTTTCTTCAGAGGCATCTTAGAGTCAGGCGAGTCGCTCGACAGCGTGGGAAGGGCGTTGTTTAAGACAGGCCGACGACGCGGGTGCACCCGCGATGGCTCAGTCTGGACGGCAGACATTATTGGGCGTAGTCTGTATCAACTAAAATTTAGCATACATGTTTCGGACAGGAAAGGAGCAGTGGATTGCGGCTGATTGGGCCATGCCATGACTCACCGGAAAGTTGTCTAGACGATTCGAGAAGTGACGTACAGTCGAGTCAGAGATGCAAGCCTCAATTTGATGCGGGTTATCTCCGTTCTTTGGTATTTAACAGCACCACTGCTCTTGGATATCCACCAAGAGTGTTTAAAATCGACACACTTGAACCAGTATGATGTTCTGGAGATCTATCACGATAGCGCGATCGTCTGATAGTCTCTGGATGAACATGCACTCCTAATCCGACGTGTCGCGGGGGGTCGGAAAACTTCAAAGCGGGGTTTGACACAGAGAGGATCAAGAACACCAGTTTAAATGGCTGTTTAATCAACGATAACGATATCCAAAGATGAAATGAATTCCCCGGATTCACAGCGCTGATGAGATTCCAATGCTGAGATATAACGTTCCAAGATGGATTCCCAAGCGGTGAGCCCCACTAAATACGAAATCTTTGATATCCTTAGACTGAAGGCAGCGATGAAGAGCAAAATAGGATTGAAAATGAAGAATTAAACCTGAACACAAATGATGGGGGAAAATCAGCGGATCAAGGAAGAGAGAAGGGACCTGGAAGGCTCATTGCGTGTTGGATGTCTGCCTGATAGACGAAGACGCTAACACCAAAATGGTATAGAATGCGAAGGCTGAGCACATTCTACAGTCTATGATTGGCTGTACAAGACGTTTTGTATGGTAAACATTGGTAAACCTATAACAGTAATTAAACCATCCAGCCCATGAAGGTGGTTCCCGCGTGGCCCCCAGCGGGTATCGTATCGTTTCTCCACTGGTTCCACTGAGTTCTTAAAATGGAAACTCGGGACTCGGAAAGATGAGAATTCCATTTCCAAAAAAAAAAGAGCCTCACCTTCTAACGGAGAATCCAGGCAGCACATTTTTTGGATGTTGTATTTCCCTACAACATACGTGTCCTCAATCAAAGGAAATTCTTGGGATTTTCCACGGCGATACCCATGGTAAAACCCGGAGTCAGAATTTTAATTATCAACTATTTCTACGTCACCTATTACTAGGATCATACCATGAAAATTCTGGGCAAAGGAAAATCATCGGGGTCACGCTGATTTAGTCTCCAGGGTCTTGGCCCCTGATTGACCGGGAAACAAAAGAGGCCCACAACAAAAAGTGCCCAGGTGAACAACATCGACTTACTTTTTGCCAACTCACCAACCTGTTTTAGACCAATAGTACCCCGTACGGAGTATGTACGTACGGAGTATTGGGTCATTGATTTCACCCCAAATATGAGTTGCACATGCACACTTGAGCCTCCTGTCACCGCTTGTCGTACTTGACCGGCCCAATAATAGTTCAATCCTGGTCCTGTTCAGCCTGCGTCTGCCGGACGAAAATGCATCCGTCTTCTGATCGGACGGGCCAGACAATATGCTCGTATCGACCCTGCTGTCTCCGCCCTTGTCTGACTCCTTCTTCCCGCTACACAGCCCACCTGTCAGTCTGTCAAAAAGGACCATCTTTCCAAGGAGTACGATGTACTTTGTATAACTGAACCGGGTGTTTGTAGCATCTCATTTACTTTACAACTGTACCTGAAGTCAACTGTTGTCATATCTACAAGGACCGACAACGCCAACCTTATTTTAATCTTGTACAGTTTCCGATGTCATTGATATGTCAAACCCACATTCATGGCTATACCGTTCTTCCAAGGTTACCATGTAGCTTACCACTCTGGAATGGCTCTAAATCATAGATGGGATTGGTATGGAAGTCTACCTAGGTACTGGGAAGCCATCCGGGGAAAGCAATCAGTCAACAGCATTTCTTATTCTCGCCTGGACAGGAATATACCTCCTCTACATCACCTTCACCACACTCACCCGTTATCGCTCTAACTATTTCAGGCTGCGATATTATTACTTCAATATGCAACTGCCTGATAGGTTTCTCCGACAATCTACTAAATAATGTCGTATCTGCTAGAAACCTTAGTTCTAGGAATGACTCTGCCTTAAACCACCTGGGTATCGAAGAGAGCTGACAAATATATATTTCCAGGAAACCCTATTTGGCTAAATTTGTTCCAATGACAGAAAAAATCAATAAGGCCCAAAATACAAGCTCTTCTGTTCATTAAGATTCTCTCAATTGGAATGGACCTACCCCGAATGATGTCAGCCATTTGGAGCTCCAAGGCTGGGGGGAGCTTTTGTTCCACGCGCTATCACAAGCAGACAACAGCCAATGACGTTAGAGCACACTTGCGACTGAGATTGGGCATAGAGCCATACATTTTTGAGTATCACTGGAATTATCTGGTTAATTCAAGGAAAGTGCAGCAGAACTATAATGTACATCTATATAATATTCTCTATTCATCCTCCGCACATTTGCGTACATTCTCCCCGGTCGATTGGACCTCGGCTTCGGGATATGGCAGAACGACGGGCGGTGCCGAGATGCCCGCGTGTTGATTTCCCCCGGATTCTGGATCCGGCGAACCTCGTCTTCTCCCCTCAGTAGTTCGCTAGATCAGGCGCGGGATTCTATAGGACATTTTCTCATGGGCGCTTGTTAAACCGATGATTTGGTGATTGCATTCCGTTCATATCTCCTCCTATCTCCCCCGCTTCGTTTACCGACGGCAACCGACAAGGCACCGCATCCATGGACTTCGAACAGTATGGGCAGAATTCCCAACAACCTCGACAACGGAGAAGAAGAGCCGGAAAGCGGCGATTGAACAATAAGGCACCCATCGCAGCACGGTTGGCCCTAGACCCCCAACTGCGCGGGAAAGTCGGCATAGTATCCGAGGATCTAGCGAATGACCTCTTCCAGCAGCAGGCCCTCCAAGGTGAGTGTGAAACCCCTTTGACTGTTCTTAATAGCAATATTAACTGATCCGTCTTCCCCTGACTAGATGTCACGACTTCTGACGATGGAGTACTTTATGTTGCAATTGCCCCGCATACGCCCACTTATACCTCGGTGGAAGATCAGGCCTGGACGATACTCCCCGTGCGCATCCAGCCAACAGAGAGATCGCCGGTTCCAATGTCACACTCGACTGTGCTGTTTCCCGAATCGGCAGACTCACTTCAGCCTTTCCTCCAGGCTTTGGGAAAAGTTGACTCGTCACGCAACTCCATACAGGCACACCGTTCCATAGAGATTCGGATTCTGGATGTCGCCCCAATTCATCTCGATACAATCTTTGTGACCGTTGAGCGACATCTACTCCGCAATCATGATGATGTTCAGAGCAAATTTAGCGGTGGATTCACGAATGGGCAAGGGCCGAATGGACTCTGGGGGAAGTCGGGGAACTCGGTAGAAGCCAAGAAGCATTCGAAAAGGGCTGCAGCGGATGCCGAACAGCGTCTCACTGCAGCAGTTCGTGAAGCATTGGGAGCTCAGCGCATTGTGCATACCGGAGACGTGCTGCCCCTTCCACTCCCTTCTCATCCCATAACTTACGCGCCACCACCACCTGCGCGAATCTCATTTTGCGAGCCCGTTTCGCAAGGTTTGCTGATGTCGACGACAAAGATTGTGCTTGTCCAGGCTCGCTCTCAAGGACTCCGCGCTCAACAAACTGTGCCCTCGAAGTCTGCGCTTCTGAAGCAAGTGGCCGAGGACGAAGCTGATGACACTTCCAACGAACAATTCTATTCTGCAGCCGAAGATAAGCCTGGCGAAAGTGGGACAGAAATGGAAGTAACGTCAGCTGCAGAAGAGTCAGAAACAGAGGGCTCAGCAGGATCCATGAGTGACTCTTCGGATGATTCTCTGGAAGACATGATTTCTCTCAGTGCGCCTGAATTGCCGCAGCCACCATCGGGGATGATGTCTTCTTTGACTTCGGCGACCCCTAGAGCCGGCGGTCGACGATTAGACGGAATCCATACCCCCCGGATCTGTGGCATCAAATTTCACATCAGCCACCATGCGCCCTGGTCATGGCGGAGGCAAGACCTTCAAGGTGGAAGGTCTCCTGCAACAAGTCCCAAATGAGGTGCTGCACCCCCGACCTCGAGACGATGAAGACGTCGACTCCTTTGTCTTTGTAGATATCAATACGCTCGCCAAGATTGGATGCTTTTCCGGTGATTGGGTCAGAATCGAAGCTGCCGAGGAGCCCCAGCTGAACATGTTTGCCTCGCTCAAATTTGGAAGTTTCAACGACTCCCCTGAAGACGCGGGCGATTGGCGCCCAGTTAAGATTTTTGGTCTTTCGGGTCTTCCGTCCTCTAAGCCACGGTATGCCATTAATCACTCAGGTGAACGCCGGTCCAGTGTTTCGCAACGCGCACCCACCCGCTTGACCCCTTCAGTTTTCGTTCCCCCGTTGCTTCTTGGCAATATTGAAAATCCCAAGTACCTGCGGATCTCTCCCATGATCTTCGCTACTCCTAATGGCTCCTCCAAACCTGGTCTCTTGCATCAGATGAAGAACACTGCTGCTAAGAACCCGCCTTTGGCGAAAGAGGTTACACTGCTCAAGGTTTCCACTCCCCTCTCGATGGACCGGGTCCTTCAACCGGCGCTATTTGCAGGATTGAAGCAGTACTTCGAATCACGCCGGCGTATCCTTAAAAGTGGTGATTTGGTCGGAATTAGCGTGGACGAAGGACTTGGCAGAGCGGTGTTCTCTGGCACCGCTGGCGGTGACAGTGCTAGTCAGGAGGAAGACATCACTATCCGGCTGGGCCAAGGCGTCAATGCAAATAATGCCGGGGCCCGCAAAATCGGCGTCGCTTGGTTCCGTGTCGGACAGGTAGCCCCGACTACTGTAGAGGAGATGGAGGAGACAGGCGAAGATCAGTGGGGCGGAGTTGCTGTACTAGACCCGGCGACTACGCGCATGGTACAGGCTGGAAGCGATGTGAGCCGAGTTCCTGGCGTGTTGGGCAATGGGTGGGAGTATTGGCTGGGCGTCAAGACGATCCCAAAGAGCGTCCATGATGTCCCGACGGCTCATGGCATTGTTGCTGATCCACCTCAGTCCTTTATACCATCATTGCAGCAGCGAATCCGTGATCTGATGTCTGCTGCCACAAGCCCGCGGGCTATTCAGCTAGGCATGAAGCCTGTCTTCATTCTCCTTAGATCCCAGCAAAGGCATATAGGCAAGGCAACCATTGCAACTCGAGCGTGCTCAGACATCGGCCTGCACACATTTCCCATCGATGCGTACGATATCTTGACAGAAGGCGGCGCGAATGGTGGCGATGTCAAGACCGAAGCATATCTCAAAGCCCGAGCAGAACGGGCTTTCCACTGCGGAGCAAACTGCACCGCATTGCTGATTAGGCATATCGAAGTTTTAACCGCCGATCGCATTGTCACAGCAATGAGTGATGTCTTGAACGATGCCAGAGTTGTCATTGCGACTACCACTGATGTTGAAACCATCCCCGAAGGTATCCGCAGCCTTATCACCCATGAGTTTGAGATGGGTGCCCCGGAGGAGAAAGAGCGCGAAGGCATTCTGCGAAATGCCGTCGCAGAGCGCAGTATCAGACTGTCCGCGGACGTGGAACTGGGCACCATTGCTCTGAAGACCGCAGCTCTTGTTGCAGGAGATTTGGTTGACGTTGTGGAACGGGCTGCCGGGGCGAGAACAGCTCGCCTCGAAAGTCTGGCCGAGGCTAGCAAGAAGCTTTCCGGATCAGAAGTCTTTGTCAGAGACGTCCTGCTGGCAGGAGGCGACGGTGCACGAGGTGTCACCAAGGCAGACTTTGACGCCGCTGTAGAAGCTGCGCGGAAGAACTTTGCCGATTCAATCGGCGCACCTAAGATTCCAAACGTTGGCTGGGATGATGTTGGTGGGTTGACTAACGTTAAGGATGCCTTGGTCGAGACCATTCAGCTGCCGCTCGAACGACCCGAGCTCTTCGCCAAGGGAATGAAGAAGCGCAGTGGTATCTTGTTCTATGGCCCGCCCGGCACCGGAAAGACCCTCCTCGCAAAGGCCATTGCCACTGAGTTCTCTCTTAACTTCTTCTCCGTAAAGGGCCCTGAATTGCTTAATATGTATATTGGTGAATCCGAGGCAAACGTGCGTCGAGTATTCCAACGCGCTCGGGATGCTCGTCCCTGCGTTGTGTTCTTTGATGAGTTGGATTCCGTTGCGCCCAAGCGTGGTAACCAGGGAGACAGCGGTGGTGTTATGGACCGTATCGTCAGTCAGCTGCTCGCAGAGCTGGATGGAATGAACGGCGGCGAGGAGAATAGCGGTGGAGTGTTCGTCATTGGTGCGACTAACCGTCCCGATCTGCTTGACACTGCGCTCCTCCGCCCCGGTCGCTTCGACAAGATGCTCTACCTGGGCGTGTCAGATACACATAGGAAGCAGTCCACTATCCTTGAGGCTTTGACGCGGAAGTTCGCTCTCCAACCCGATGTCTCACTTGACCGCGTTGCGGAACAGCTTCCTTTGACTTATACTGGTGCTGATCTGTATGCACTCTGTTCTGATGCCATGCTAAAAGCTATCACCCGAAAGGCCACCGCGGTCGATGAGAAAATCAAGTCTCTGCCAAATGGTCCAGTCAGCACTGCTTGGTTCTTTGACCATCTCGCCACGAAGGAAGATGTGAATGTGATGGTAACAGAGGGAGATTTCCTGTCTGCTCAAGGAGAGCTTGTGCCAAGTGTTAGGTACGTGTTCACTCCATTCCCCATCCTACCCTACCTCTTGTCTCCTCTTGGTGATATACCATGATCCTAACCCCTCGCAGTGCCAAGGAACTTGAACATTTCGAGCGCATCCGTCAAACCTTCGAAGCAGTGGACAAGTCAAAGCAAGACTCCACCGCTGCCGCGCCACAGACAATAGCGGAGGCAATGGAGGCATTTAACCAGGGCGGCTCGGCCATACCAGAAGAGGCACCGGCCACGAATGGTGACAGTAATACAACCGAGAGTCTTCCCGGTCGTATCAAAGGCATGACCAAATGGCCAGGCAACGTTGTCCGCAGTGCCAGCGGCCAGTCAACAACCAGCAGCAAAGGCAAAGGAAGGAGCGTCAGCAAGAAGGGAAAGTCCCGCACCGGTGCGGAATCTGATGGATCTGTTGACGGCGACGATGAGGACATGGCAAATAGTGCCAGTGCCCAAGATGATGAAGACGAGGATGATTTCGTCGTTCGGACTGATCACTTGATGAACCCCATGGAGGAGGTTGAATAGAAAGTCTGGCACTGTCCGTATATTTTAACGTGCCGGCACTGTTCAGCTGGTCGACCAGACGGCCTTTGTATCTACTATGCTGATTTGATATACCTAACTATTGTTTCTGTGTACAAGTCTACTTCTTTTCTCTGCTATTACCACCCTAGCCCGTCACGATGAGCGCACGTAGGCCAACGCTGCGATGCTAGACTAGATGAAATCCCGAGATGTTTCAACGCACGACTCTTTTTGATTGTATCAGATTGGCAAGGGTATCGTATTGCTATTCTAAGTTCCTTTGCGATCACAGTATCCGAAGGTCGTTGCCAGTCACGACGCCACAGTTGGACTTTAAATTAAGGTTAGCCATTGATATCCATGGATAGAGCCACCATTACCCGCGCGTCTACAGACAGTACCATGGGTGTTTCTAGGCATTTTAAAGCTTACCTAGGAGGACTTAACCTACCTAATTACCCATGACATCCTCCTTGTTACTGTTGCAGTCATCATCACCCTCGTCCACGGGTCCTTCTTATCGTCTGTCGAAACAAAAACAATTGCGTGTACCAGAATATGTTCATATTAAGAATTTCTCTTCGCAATTGGACAGAGTTACCCAGACTATCTCGGACTCATTCCATACATTTCTTTCCCAAGAAGCGCGTTCAAGGTGGAATCTCCAATGGGGATCGTGACATCGTTGCAGAGCACCTCGACCACCTCCTCATTGTCGTATATTGTAACTTCAAGGGCTCATCCCCCTATTTGTAATGGGCTCCAGACCAAGCTGCACCATCCTAGAAACCATTGTATGTTGACGCTCATGCACTCACTCCGAATTTACCCAAGCAGATTAGAGTGAGAGCGCACATGAAAGGCCTGATGGTGCAGGATGACCTCTAACTGAGCCTTGTCCACGACCACGACCTCACTGAAAGCCTCGCCTCCAAACAATGTAGTAGTGTATCATGAATAAATATAGCAAAGTATCACTTCCAGCCTGGCTGATATCGCGTTTGCTACGCCAGGCCTCAGTCCCGCGCTTTCCGATTCACGTCCCTCCATAAATTGGGGGTTGTGTCTCTTTCTCCTCTCCTACTTCTTTTCCCTCACTTCTCCTCCTCCTTTCTCTTCCCATATTCCTTCCTTCTCAATATCTTTTCATCTATTTATTTCCCACCCTTCTCAACAAGGGGTTGTGTTTATCAGGTTTGAGTTCTCATCCACGTAGAGTGTTTATCACATCATCCACTGACACGACACTGATAGTGTTCTTCCATTCGTTGACCACACGCGTTTTTCACGAGTTTCTCCAACCGGAGGTTTCTCGTAGTGCGTTCTCTCCAACACATCCAATCTCATATTCCTGCGGGTTATACACCGTCTCGCCACAATGAATCTCACGCTGGACCCGGAGCAGTTGACCTTGGGGCATGATTTTGCTATCAACTGGGAGCCGGCCAAGGTGCTCAGAATCATTGCCAAGAGCCCCCGTACCCTGGAAACTGGAATCGTTGATCTCGAGCTGCGGCCTGTGCCGGAGCATATCAGACCCAAGGGGAAGGCCACGGAGGACTTGGGGGATATGAAACATCTCCCGAACGAAATCCTCGACATGATTATCAACAAATTGGATTTGCCTAGTGCCATAAGTCTGTCATACGTCAACCGCATCGCCAATCAGCTTGTGCAGGAAAGCCCGGTTGCATTTCTGAGAAAGTGGGCCCCCGGCATGCCGAAGATTCTCAAAAAGTCTCAGATCCATGAGAACTGGTCCATTCATGATCTTAAAGAGGCAATCATAGGTGAAAAGTGCGTGGTATGCGGCGCGTCGTCCGTTCAACTCTACCTACCTACAATGGAGCGTATCTGCCACCCTTGCTTGCACGAAGACCACTCATACTGGTGTCTCCCCGTCGGACAGGCAGCCATGATCTTTGGCCTTGACTTAACCGATCTCATCAATACCCAAACCGTGTATCTGCCGCAGCTGAGCAAGAATGGCTTTGATTTGGGCGATCTTGGCGCTTGGGTTATTCCTGTCAAATTGGCGCTGACCAAAGCCCTGGAGATGTACGGCACCCGCAAGGGTATTAAGCGTGCTGTGGAGGGCACCCCGTTCAATATTGATGGAGAAGAAGAAACTTCCGATGAGGATGATGATGACGAAGAATTTGAGGTGGAAAACCCGCATGACGTTTATCGCGCTGCTCCCCTGGATTCACCCATCCCCGTCAAACTGCGTTTGCTCATCTCAATGGGAAACTATCATCAGAATGCTCACCACCACGCAGTTTCCTGTCGGGTTCCTGTCGTCAATCGAGGCAATACGCGCAAGCTTATGTACTCGTGCCGTGGTTGCACTGCCATGCTCACGCACCCCAGGACGGGATCAATGTCCGACAGCTACATGAAGATGATGAGGCTTGACCCCGCCCTTGACAAGTTTCAGCGATCGTTTGCAATCTTCCGTCGCGCTTTTACTGTGTGGACCGAAGCCGATATGATTGAGCATATTCGAAACGAGTGCATTGGGGCTTGGTTCCTGCTGCATGCTGAGGGACAGGATGAGTAGTCATATCTGTCAAACTGGAGGGGCTCTTGTATTACCTAATTTACATGTGCTTACTGAAGCAAGCCATGACCTGCCCTGCCTAGGTGCTGTTTGAACAAGGAAAGGTTGGGAATTTTGAGTTTGAAATTTCCATGGATGATGTCAAGATATGGTTTGAGGATGGGCAATTTATGCACATGTGTGCTTTGCACATCCTACGATACTGAAAGAAAGCAAAGTTGCTTTCCTTTGTTTTATGTACCCTGATTCTCAATGTCAATTTCGTTATCTTCCCTTTCTTTCCTTTTCTCTAGCGGCAACTTCCCCGCCCCAAAAAAGGACTGGCATGATATCTATGTTTCACATTGTGGGTGGAGTGATTCTAAAATACTTTTAGAGAACAGTGCGTATTCTGAAGAGCAAAACATCTATAGATACCCAGGCATAATGGCTGATACGCAGACCAAAGCCAAATTTGGAACCGCACTTTCCCTCCAAGGGTACTGATAGACGATTTAATATGTGGCGGATAAGAAAGAGCATTGGAATCCACCCGGTGAAAGAGATATCTTCTTACATAGGAGTATTTGTCTCTACAGATAACCTTCGAAGGGTTACGGCCCACCGCTCCACATAAATTCGTTTCCCTTGGCATCTTGGCTTAATTCCTCAAACAGGGGCAAATACCGTAGCCTACAACAACAAGTAAAGCCAATGATGGTAGCCAAGCCCTTGGAAGCAATATATACCTTGATTTATCATGCACATCCCACAATATATTTTCGCCATTCATCCGTCCCCAAAGATCGTCCACTTCCCCCAGTAACCTTCATTCCCGCTAGTCAGACTTGTGGGTCCAAAACTAACCAATCATACGTCGATAAGGGCACAAGCACTGGGGCTGCCGCCGCAAGCCATGGATCGTCGGACCGGGACAATCCAGCCTTAGACGGGCCCGATCAGCTTGCAGCTTGTAACTGGCTGAAATGGCCGTTCTCGGTCCGCCGGGCCAGTCACAGACACGGTCGGTTATCTTCTTCTGGACACCCAAGGTTCCATACCCCAAATCCTTTACCTAACGCTACTCCGTGTATTGTACTCGGTCTAATTTCCCCGCGGGGAGCCAACGGTAGTACAGAAGGGAAGATTGGGCGTAGAATTGATATTCGAAAACTGGTCATGTCATTTCATTCGGGGGCCTGCTTAAGATCCCTGTTCCTCCTTGTCTGACCTTATCTTTTCTTTTCCCTTTTCATCACTTGTTGTACGTGGTACATAATACTTACCATGGACAAAGCCGAATACAATAGCGATGATGCTCAGCTGGCCCAGCTGGGTCATAAGTCTGAGCTGAAGCGAAATTTCTCCATGATGTATGTCCTACAATTGAACACAACTTCCTGGATTGTGCTAACCTGTGTGTTCCTTCTTAAGTTCCATGCTGGGTCTTGCTTTTGCCATTCTAAATGTATGTGACGCGACCGGCAGTATACACAATTCCATAAGAATCAACAATTAACGCTGGACAGTCATGGACCGCGTTGTCGGCAAGTTTGGGACTCAGTTTGTCCTCGGGAGGCAGCGCAAGTGTTGTCTGGGGTATGTATCCGCTCGGCTTTCTGTCAAAATATAGAGCTGACACGACTCCCAATAGGTCTTATTACAGCAGGAATCTGTAATTTGTGCATGGCCACTTCCCTAGCCGAGTTTCTTTCTGCATACCCTACTGCAGGAGGCCAATACCATTGGGTCGCTGTAACTTCATGGAGAAAATGGATGCCAATTCTTTCCTGGATTACGGGTTGGATCAACTGCTCTGGTTGGGTTGCGCTGGTCGCCACTGCTGGTCTCTTGGGCAGTCAGCTCATCCAGGGTGCGATCTCTCTTATGAACCCGGTGAGTTATTCTAGGCTACAATATTGATGATATATCTGACTGACTTTCACATCCAGGGCTATAACCCCCAGCGCTGGCACCAATTCCTAATATACTGCGGCTACAACATCATTGCCTTCCTCATCAACGCCTTTATGAACAACCTTATGCCTTATGTCACCAAGGGAGCTTGTGAGATACCCTATATCGAGCTGTCGGGGATTTTCTACTAATTCCCACAGTCCTCTGGTCCCTGACAGGATTTACCATCATTTGCATCACCGTACTTTCGTGTGCCTCGCCAAATTATAACTCCGGAAAGTATGTTTTACCTGGTTGACACTTCCCTAAACGCCAAATGACTGACAGAGAGAACAGGTTCGTCTTCAGTGATTTCATCAATGAAACAGGATGTAAGTTTCTCCTATCATTATCTATGTTCTTGAACTGACTCTTGTAGGGCCTGATGGAATTGCGTGGTTGCTTGGGGTATGTCGTTTGATACGAAAGTTCATGAGCATATCTAACATATTCATAGCTTCTTCAAGGCGGACTTGGTGTTACTGGCTTTGATGGTGTCGCCCACATGATTGAAGGTAGCTTCCAGAAGTTTGCACCTTAATCATGAATCTGAGGCTAATGGACTACAGAAATTCCCAACCCTTCGGTTGAGGGACCCAAGATCATGATTGCTTGTGTCCTTATCGGTACTTTCACTGGATCAGTCTTCCTTATTGTACTGCTCTTTGTGGCTGGTGATATCAACAAAATTATTGAGTCAGCGGCAACTCCGCTCCTTGCAATCATGACGAATGCCACTTCGAACAATGCCGGCGCTATCTGTCTCTTGATGTAGGCCTCACTGCTATTCCGTCGCTTTCTTGTTGTACTGACACCCTTTCAAGCTTCCCCCTAGTCTGCGCTCAGTTCGCTGCAATCGCTATTATGACCACTAGCAGTCGTATGATCTATGCCTTCGCGCGGTACGTTATTATGGGCATTTGATCTTCAAAATTAGCCATTATGCTGATACTACTTATAGTGATGGTGGTCTCCCTGCGTCTCCCTTCTTCTCTCGCGTTCACCCCAAGCTGAATGTCCCCTTGAACTCGCTATATCTCAATCTTGGTCTCATCACTATCTTCGGGTGTATCTTCTTGGGCTCATCCAGGTAAGCATGCGCATAACGTTCTATACTGGATCTTGCTAACATCCCCAAAGCGCTTTCAATGCTATTGTCTCAGCATCAGTGGTGCTGCTCGGCATCTCATATGGAATACCAATTGCAGTGAACTGCTGTCGAGGAAGAACGATGCTACCTGAGCGCTCATTCGTCCTGCCAGAAATCGTTGGCTGGACCGTCAACCTTGTATGACATCCTCCCCTAGGGTTTCATCGAAATTGTTACTGACTCAAAACTTCTCAGATCTCGTTGGCGTACATTGCCCTGACTACTATCCTCTTTCTCTTCCCCCTGAGCTCCCTGCCACTGGTAGCAACATGAGTGAGTTGGCTCTCTCTCTTTTGATGATGCAGAAGCACAAAGCTAATTCGACATGACAGATTACTGTGTTGCGGCATTTGGTATTGTCTTTATCATTTCTGTCATCCAGTGGTTTGTAGATGGACGCAAGAATTTCGTCGGTCCCCGTATATCGGTGGAAGTCTTCAATGGAGAGGTTGGTGCTCAGCCAGAGCAGCCGATTCCAGTTGTTGAACAACATAAGGATTAAATAGTTATCCAGATCGCCAGGATGTGTTACATATTGTAACCTGATGGTGCAAGATCTAGGCTTTCAAAATAGAATACCTCGCAAGCCAGGCCGTTATCTCTCGAAACCTTGGAATGATAAAAGTGTCCATATCTAAAATGTGATAATCAGTAGTACTTCTGAACGATACTGATAATACTGAAATATCGTATATTTTTTGGAGCAAGCCGCCCGATGGAACGTTGGGATTTATTTGGCTGTCATGTGACTAGATTGATAACCCAAAGTTTCCTACGTCATCCATGGATATCAACTTCTTCTTCACGTGACGATTCCCCAACAATCCCATCCAAACAACTACACACAGACCTCATTCATCGTCACGATGTTCACTGTTCGGTGGCCATCATTACCATCGCTTAGCTTGTTTTCATCCTCGCCCACCCTGGCGATCGATCTGCCCCCGTCAACGTTCATGAAACTGAGACAGCTCAAGACAAGCCAGCCCGGGCATTCAAGCACCTACTGAAATTGAACCATGTCGAGAACTCGCTGTTTGATTGTCGGAACTTCCCTAATCAGTTAATACACGTGAGTGATATGCATTGCCTTTTGTAGCAAGGGCTTTCTATGTATGCATTCCTTTCCATTGGTCCGTGTCATTGACCTGCTTGCAGCTCTTGAGCTCCTCCTTTCTGCAAGGCGCAGACGCCGATACTTTAGGCCGCATATATGAGGAGGAAGTATCTGATCTAGTTAAATGGAAGGGATCACCGGCTGAAATCACTACTCTTGACTGGCGAGGCCACCTGGGGTGTCGAGGGTGGGTTGCCTGACTTGTTTCGGCCTTTCTTCCGCTTGGGACTCTTCGTTAACACCATGCAGATTTGATCGAGCGTTCGTGGATTTCTTTGAAGATGAAATGGTCCACCTCAGCTATGACTGGAAGGAAGTCGTGGCTGAGTACCTGTTTACCGGCAAGGAGCCCATGTTTGATTCTATAATGGCTTCTCGTACGTTTCAATGCTCACCGAGAAGGCTAGACTTGACTTTGTACATGCTAACCACCTGTCTAGTCGGATTGCCATTGATCCATTTTGCGTACGCCTTTGAAATGGACAGTCGTGAGATCGCAATGGAAGCACTCGGACTTGCAGCAACCTGCCATAATGACATATACAAGTCCTTGGAGGACCCCAATCACTCGAAAAATGAGGCGTCGTATGAATCAAAGTCAATCTTTGCAATTATTGACCTGGTCCGGGAAGATAAGGACTTAGATGGCCTCTTTCCTACTCCCGGCAGCGACAACCTCGATACCCTTTTCGTCAGCCGGAACGCCGTGCTTCTCAACCACTGGAAGGCATGGAAGATCGACAATCCAATTGAACAGTTCCGCGAGAGCCAAGAGCTTGCAGCTGCCTTGCTAGTTGGAACAACTGCAGTCGATTCGACCGGGCATTACGACTTGTTCTTCGCTTTGAACCTCGCAACCAGCCACGCTGTCCGCGTCATGTTGCCTTTCATACCCCCCCAGTTCCAAATTTCTCTTCTTCGACAATGGTGGTTAGTTTGCGTTGGCATCTACGTCGCGCAACTGCGGCCTGAGATCAAAATGGACCAAATCCGGAATTATGATCTGAACGGAAAGGACTGGGAATGGGTTGCTGGGAAAGCCATCAATGGTGAATTCTCGACCAATGTGTACTTTGTAAAGACCACCCGAGCACTGAAGGAACTGGCTTCCACTTGGGGCGATTCTGATAGCTTCTTCTTGAAGGCTGCTGTGCGATTTGTGACCGAGTTCAAGCGTTGGCGAGGTAATTTTGTCGGATATGAGCTGTAGGCTTTGTTCGCTGGTTTTTCACTCCACTCAGCTCAAATTTATATACGATTTAATGAATAATCAAACAACATATGTTGATTGATCGCTGTTGTTGCATTACGACCTTGGGAGGGAAGTAAAGATTTACGTGATCGGTGTTTGCATTGTTTGCATGTGAGAAACGCGGACCCTGGGGCCGAGATCACCACTGGCATCAACTAATTTCCTTTAAGCGCGACATGTTTCTCATGGCCTTAGACAGTCAGAATTCTCAGTTCTACATGATTGCTAAATATTTGCTCCGGTTACTCACTCTCTTTCCCCTTATCTTTCTAGCCTAGGAGCACCAAACACTGCCAGGCATCGACCACCAGCCCTGCCTGGGACAAATTCGTGTACACGACTTCCACAATGCAGGATCCCGATGTACCCCTCTACCTACACGCAGAGTTTCTACCGAACATCCGCCAGATAACCCTTTACGTGTCCCTTCCCGGGACGGCAAGATTTGATGGAATCCGACCAGATATCCAACTTTCAGAATCAAGAAAAGCAGTCACAGTCTCCCTATCAAATCCATTTGAATATGTCACAGAAACGATCAAACTGCCAGCACGCGTCAATGACGCGTCTCGGCGCGTGTTGAAAACACCCTCTGGACCAGCACCAAAATCAGATCCCAATGGCACTGGGGATTCCAGCTATGATTTTTCTTTTCGCATGCAGGTTGATCCCGACGAAGAGGCGCTGGCGCCTCGCGATGAACTAATCGATGAATTTTCACCATGGACAGCGGATGAAATGTCATCCTCCACTCGTATTCGTTGTCGAGAGTGTGCACAAGTATTTCTTGACTCCTCGTTAATATCCAAGTCAGTTGATCGGGGATCAGGCGAAAGCCCTACCGTGGGGTGGATCTGGAAAGACCTTCCCAGTGGGAACTGGGCTGAAATGATGGATTTCTGGCATTGCCACAAACCTGACCCCCATGAAGGCCACGAGAAAGACGAGAAAGACACCGCGCTCGAGATCGAGGAACAAACTGCACAGACAAAAGGATATGGTGCGGACAGCCACGTTGTGGCTATTTCAGGGACGGTTTTTGTTGATGTTGCGACTTTCCTTCTCACTGAAACAGACTGCACAGGATTGAAAAAGGTATGATTATTACATCCCTCTCTTCTACCCCATTGTTTCAGCCTGATTTTTATCCCATTGGACCCGGGCAACTTAGAAGGGGGCCACTCAGTCTTCAGTGGGGTGGCCTCCGATACAATTGCCCAAGATGGACGACATGCACTTTGTGTACTAGCAATCCAAAGAGAAGGTGGTCCTCTCACAGGAACAGGATCACGGACAAGAGGGGTAGTTATCCTCTCTCTGCAGATGGATTTCGCTCTTTGCGTTTGCGATACTGGACCTGTGTGAGCTGCTTTTTCCTTGTTTTGCCACCCAAGGTGTTCTCTATTTTCAGCGCCGGCTACTTGAGCAGTGGAGCGGGCGTGATTACAAGGGTTACATTATATTATTCTTCTTGCGTGATGTGATGTGTGCAATATCTATATAACTGCGAGATTGAATACAATGCCTTTCTCTTCACTTCCAAGTCTTTTATGCGACGCAATAATTACAATCACGTTACGATTACAATTCCTGACAAGCAATGCAATTCAGGGCAATGACGAAGAGCAAAAAACAAACATTGAAGTCTCAACACCACGAACCCTCGACTGCGCAAACTGCAATTCCATAATTGGCATGGAAGATCCAATCGCCAAGGGATGGCGACTGCTGAAGGCCAACGTATCCCTGAATACCAGTTCACTCAGCCATGAAGCAGACCTCGAAAAGTGGGAGGTCCACCCAACAGAAACGATCGTTGCTGCACAGTTACTTGAATTGATCGAGAGAGAAAGCGCCCGGCGATTCGTCGTCCATTGTGGTCAGAAGAGTGGTCTCGTGGTAAGTGATATGTCATTCCACTCAAGTTTCCTCCGAATTTGAGGCATTATGGAGAGCAAAACCTATAGACGAGACCGGCTAACGAATCTTGTACTTGGCAGCTTTGGGTCTTCAATCCCGATATGCGATACTCGAATTCTAGCGCAGGCCGTAGTATCATGGCTCAGCAAGCGATGAAAATATTCTACCAAAAGTCTCCAGATGTGGACGAATTGCTCCATCCGGAAATTGGGAATCCATCGCCCTTGTCGGTGGAAGAGTTGGAATTGCCATCTATGATATTTGAAACAATGTCGCAAGCGTTGACTGGGAGTAATGAGATGCTCCCACTCTCTGCTAGGAGGTTTAATGAGTGGAATGTTGGACTTTTGAGTTGTTTCAGGCGTCAGAAGGCATGAGTTGTTGGGCTTTTTGTATGACACAAATTACGAAAGCCTATGGTAGATGCAGGATACGCTAATAATGCAGACATGACAACCAAATTATTCCTTGTTATTCATTTCTTCTCAATTCGGGCTTGAGATTATCGTAGCTATGTGTTATTTAAATTCGAAGGCTTCCAGTGCCCCATCTAACCATCAAAAGGTGTCTCATAGGGAGGCTCAGCCTGGGGTGTGAGACGAGCGATGTGTCGGCGCTGGCCATCCTCCCAGTCGAAAACGGCAGAGTGACATGCGACACGGTTCTGCGAAGGTTAGCATCTGTTCTCTTTGAAGAAAGAACAGGTTGATGCTATAACTTACATCCCAGACAACGACGGTATCAGCCTTCCAGCGAATACGAGCCTGCAGGTCCTGCGACAAGGCGATGTGATCGTATAGGAACTTGAGGAGGTGGTCTGATTCCTCTTTCTTGTATCCAACAATGTACCGGGTGACTATGCGACAAGAACAAGACATGTCAGCTTTACAAATCTCTTATCCAAATGTGTTGATGCAGACTTACACTGAGGGTTCACGTAAAGTGCCTTCTCGCCAGTTACCGGGTGAGTTCGGACAATGGGGTGCTCCGAGGTAACAGGATCACGACGGGCAATACCACCGCCATTCAAACTAGCATTAATCTGCTCGAGGCCGGAGTGTACAGCCTTCAATCCGTGGAGTCGCTCCCGGAAGCCAGGCGACAGGCGCTTGTATGCCTGGACCATGTCGGCGAACAGGGTGTCACCACCTGTGGTGGGGCCGTCGAGCACATACAAGAAAGTTGTGCCGGGGGGCTGCTTCTCGAAGGTGACATCCGAGTGCCATGTAATAGTATTGGTGCGTTGCTTCAGGAAGGTATCACCGGTGCGGTCGTCAGCACCGCGGAAGACAAGGTGAATCTCTGGGAACCCCTTGGGGGCCCCCGAGGTCTGGTGGATGTGGTGTCGGCCAAAGTATCCAGCATAGTCGACAACCTCTTGGATCGGGCGGGATGCGAAGTCTTGGTCGCGGAAGGCTGTTTAGACTTGTTAGACTTGTGCTTATAAGAGCGATGGAGATCGGAGAAATGCTTCCGATTACACACCGACAACTCGTCGCTGTGCAACATAGAGGGCCAATTGATCCTTGCCCTTGTCGGACAGTTGGCTTAGTTGCACGCCGTGGATCTCAGAGCCAATGAAGGGAGTGACATGGTCAACCTCGACTTGGTCCTTGGGAAACAGGTCTGGGAAAGCGGCGTCGGCATCCTTGCCGTGGTCATAATGCTCAAAGAGCTCAAGAGGAGGGTATCTAGACGTCTATTAGGTATGATATTCATGGGGATGCGGGGCGGCATTAGGGCTCGGGTAGAGGTATACCTTTCTGTCTCATTATCCCAAACGGGCAGATATTCCGGATATGATACAGGAGGTAGCTTGTCTGTGCCCTTAATCTCACGCTCCTTTTCGATCTTGTATCCTATCAAGTTCTCCTTGTTGTAGCCACCATCCGACTTCAGCGGAAGCGTAACAGGCGGGGCCCGAAGGCCTACTGATTCAGTGAGGGAGGGGGCCATGTTTTAGGATTGAATTTTAAAAGTGAGCAGATCTGTCTCTCCGTATCTTCGTGTGGAGGATTAACTCCTGCCAATATATAATCCATCTCGGCACGATCAAACCGAGACAACACGAATTACGCCATCATTGCGGGGGTTTACGGTTGTGGAATGGCAATTCAGCATCAACTTTCCGTTATCATCGCGAGCCGACGAGCCTGCGGGGTTACGCGAGGAAGGTACTTCGTATACAAGCATACGGAGTATTTGTTGTAGTATTCGATATCAGCGTCTTAGCATATTATACTGAAAATGGCGTGATAGAAGAATGGCGTGCGTCTTCTGACAATCGCCGTGATTTGAAAAGAGTCAAATTCATTCGTAGACTCGACATCGATGGGATATGCCATTGGGGCCACTATGGCGTGATATTTTCTTGTTTTTTTTTCGCATTTCATTCAAACACAATCTATATCATGTTCAATAACATATCATATATCATATACTCCGTAGTTAATGTTTTATTGAATAGATGCTAAGACACACTCCACGTATGTCAATATAACTAATCTAGCTAATATAGTATAGACAACTCCATACTCATACAACTTTTATGGAGTATATCATGTAGATCTTCATGAAACAAGTTGGAGCCAGCGAAACATCCCTGCTTGATTTGGCTCTGCCGACTCGTGGAGTCGTGGACTCCTAACGTCACTTCCACTATACTTGCGTGATTCGGCCAAGCCAACACCCAACTACATACACAACATTCGTCGGCTCTCTGTCTACTTTTGTATATTTATCCCTAATTGCTTGAAATCTCTTATATCCGGACACATTCCGATCTACAATATCCACGATCCCGCAGAAAGCGCTTCCACTTTGAGCCTAGGCCTCCCTAAGTCAACCTACCAGCTCGCAATTGGGGACTCTAAATCACCCACGCATATCACACTTCGGCAATTGCAAACCTTTCCGTTATCAACGTTGTCAGTTCTACCGTCTCGGAGGGCCCACACGTAGAGCGGCCAACGCGAGACATATGCTAAATATGGCGTGATAAGTAAATGTTCATGTCCCCTTGCTGTCTTTATAGGGCTTGATGTCCATCCAACCAAGTAATGCTTCTTTTTTCCCATCCGTAGTCTAAGTCCCAATCCCGATACTGCGAGATGACGGTTAAAGAAGCCAAGGCAACGGCCTCCGATGCCGAGGGCCGTGACTCTAAGGGTGCCCCGAGAGTCTCATCCGCAGAGTCTTCGTCTTCGTCGACGTATGACGGTCCTCGCGCCAAGCAGACCGACTGCGCTTTCGATACCACGGAGGACCCGCGGTTCTACAAGCCCATTTCTGAATATGAGGGTGCCCATCGCTGGGACCCGGACTTTGAGTGGACAGAGCAAGAAGAGACAGCCGTTGTTAGAAAGGTATAAGCTACTCAAGCCCGCGTGCATTGTGTACATAATAACTGACCTGTTTAACAGATTGACTGGCGAATTTGCACATTTGCCTGTGTGACTTTCTTTGCGCTCCAGCTCGACCGTGGAAATGTCGTCCAAGCCACATCAGACAATATGCTAGACGACCTCGGCATGAGCACAAACGACTACAACACTGGCCAAACGATCTTCTATCTAACATTCCTCTTCGCCGAGCTGCCCTCCCAGCTCATATCGAAATGGGTCGGTCCCGATCGCTGGATTCCCGTGCAAATGATAAGCTGGAGTATCATCGCGTCGTGCCAGGCATTTATCCAAAACAAGAGCGGATTCTTCGCGACCCGCGCTATGCTCGGTCTTCTCGAGGGTGGCTTTATTCCAGACACCATCCTCTTCCTGTCATTCTGGTACAAATCCAAGGAGTTGCCTATCCGGCTCAGCTTCTTCTGGATGACATATGAAGCAACCGCAATTGTCAGTGCTTTCCTTGCTTTCGGCTTCCTCCACATTCGACAATCAGATGGCACAGGTGGCTGGCGATACCTGTTTGCCCTGGAGGGTTTGATTACCGGGTTGATCGGTATCGCCGCTGCGTTCTGGATGCCACCTTCACCAACGCAAACCGCCGGCCGGTTCCGCGGGAAGAACGGTTGGTTCAATGAACACGAGGAGAAAATCATGGTTAATCGTGTACTCCGCGATGACCCTAGCAAGGGATCCATGCACAATCGCCAGGCCGTTACTCCCAAGCTCCTCTGGCAGGCCCTGAAGGACTACGACATGTGGCTCATCTACCTACTCGGTCTGACGTGGATGATCCCCAATACACCAGCTACGTCGTACATCAGTCTGGAACTGAAGTCGCTCGGTTTCAGCACTTTCAACACGAACCTGCTCACCATCCCGGCGTATGTGATCTTCATTGTGAATCTGCTGTTGTGGACTTGGATATCAGAGCGCTTTAATCAGCGACTTCTGCTTGGTGTCGGTGCTGAGCTTTGGGCTCTGGTCCTGTTGATCGCGTTGGAGACTATCTCTGAGAGTGCCAGTCCTTGGGTTCGTTGGGTTCTGCTGATTATGTTGATTGGTATGCCTTACGTGCACGCTATTGTTGTCGCAATTACATCCCGCAATGCAGGCTCTGTGAGGACGCGAACGGTTGCTACTGCTGTCTACAACATGACGGTGCAGGCCAGTAGCATCATTGGTAACAACGTTAGTCTTGGTTTCGGTTCCCTTATGTGCTCAAGCTATCATAACTAACCATCACGTTCAGATCTACCGCGCCGAAGATAAGCCGTATTATCACACCGGTAATAGGGTCCTTATGGCTCTTGCGGTGTGGAGTATGGCAGTATTCATCGCTGCTAAGATTTACTATGTGAGGCGTAACAAGTATGTCAACCCGTGCACTCTGATCGGTCAAATTGCATTTGCTAATATTTGCTTCTAGACAAAATGCTGCTATTTGGGATAAAATGTCGAGCGAAGAGCGATCGCGATACGTGGTTGAGAACAAAGACCTTGGAAACAAGAGGTATGTCTAGAAGTTGTCTCCTTTGCTGTGAAAGTGAATGCTAATGACCGCGCTACAGGCTTGATTTCCGATTTTTGCATTAGATACACGACTACATTGTCTGGCATAGTTATATATGATAAGATTATAGAGGCATAAACTAGACTTCAATAACATCAAATAGAACAAAACAATGAGCTGAGCTCATTCGGCATTAATGTCATCAAAACATTCATCAACGAATTTCCAAAGGAATAAAAATGGATCAAAATATATCGAGTAGAAACAAAAGTGGTATCCTTCCTGTTGGGATCATATCACATGACCTTGTTTGTCAGGACTCCTCTCTTCTTCTTTTCCCCTTTTCTTCTCATCCATCATCATCATCAACGTTGATCATCAGCAGTTAGCACGAATACCATTTGCATTGCTGATCTCTCTTCTCCTGACTCGCTGTCAGGTTATGAGCCTTCGCTCGTTCCGAGGGCGCCCTTTTTCATTGATTTCGAAGCTGGGGTAGCTGGCCTTTGTGGGCTCGGCTGGATTGCCGTACTATATCGATGGAAACCGATCATAGTAATCATGGTAACTGGGTTCTCGATTGCATTCAACTCATTGTCTTTCACAACTATAAGGCTGTTTAGTTCTGGCACCTCCATTAGCTCTATCAACATGGTTTGAAGAGCATAATAAGGCGGAATTCCAGGCTTTAAATCAGCCAACGATTGTCAATCGTGACAAAGAGAAGGGGAAGGGGGAGAAGGAGGGGACAGGAGTGAACGATAGCTTGACATGAATTAGACAGAGCCCACAAAGCATCAAGCACTGAGTGCAGCAGTCACGAAGGGACTGTAAAAGAAGGAACCTTCAAGAAAAGAGAATGCCCTCAGAGAATTCTTCAGGCAACAGAGCGCTGTCTCTGTACGATAGGTTCCAAAAATTGGCTCAAAGAGCACGGTTTTGAGCTCACAGGAAGTGGAGACTCCAGGAAATTACAGTCTGTATCCACAGAGGTCGCGAGTAGAACAAGTCGACATGTTTCGTGTCTAGACTAGAGCCGAAGCCCCAATCTATTGGCAGACTAACCTAGACCGCGGCACTTGCCCGGAGTCAGGAGAAAGGGTTTGAGCTCACAGGAAGCGGAGACTCCAGGAGATTACAGTCTGTATCCACAGAGGTCGCGAGAGGAACAAGTCGACATGCGTAGCCTAGACTAGAGCCGAAGCCCCAATCTATTGGCAGACTAACCTGGACCGCAGCACTTACCCAGAGTCAGGACCCAGAGTCAGGAGAACGGGAACCACGATGTGCAATGTGGACCCGGGGTGTTGAAGAAGGAAGAAACAAAAGGAGAGAGAAATGGGGGAAGGGGGTATTTATACCTTCCCAGTGGCTGAAGACAAACGGGGAAAGTGCAAACGGTGCCCGTCACCCAAAAAGGGAAGGAACCTGAGGCATCTACGTGTCTACTAGGCGGGTCTTACACGTTGCTTTCATTGAAACAATGAATTCATCACTTGATGAAAATTTCTTTCGAGAGATTTTCTAAATGCTGTCATTGCTGCTTTCACCTTTCATATGCTCCCGAATCTCTTCCATAAGTTCATCTGCAAAGGTGATAGGGTTTCACGTCCATTGATCTCTTCCATCAAGTCGCTGTCTATACTACTAGACATCCAGGTGCGCACTTGTTTGGAAAGAGTCTTCCACTTCTGACTATTTGGATCTCTCCTGTTCGGCCAGGGAATAGATCTTTTGATCAAATTATGCAAATTGTGACTCTCCAAGGTCTTCTCAACCTTGTCGATCCACTTGTCATGATCCTGTCTTTCTTAGAGTGGTGGGGTAATTTTGTAAAGATTAAAAGTTCCAACATCTGGCGGCTTGGTCATTAACCAGCATGTCTTCTTCATCATGCCAGTTGTTGTTGTCAGATAGTCGCAAAGCCCGCTTCTCGGGGGTTGTCATTTTGACAAAGAAGTCAAAAAATAAACCAAAAGTGAGATATAGTGTTCAGCAAAAGAGTTCCAAAGCAAGGCCTATACTAGGAAGCACTATCCTTGATGGATATTGATAAAATAAATGATTCAGGGGTAGAAAGAGGGCTTCATAACCTGTTGTAGTAAATACCACTGTGTGGAAGAGAACAGGAGAAGAATTGTCAATTGATTCACCTAGAAATGTAGGGGGTTATAACTAGTTATACCCTGCTAAAACCATCTAAACATTGCTCAATTGTAGCAAACAAACTAGCAAATAGCAAATAATAAGCAAAAGGCCCAGTCTGTAGCAAACATGCATACATGAGAGATTGTTCAACACTTCCTACTCTCCAATCACATATTCACACCCTTCATCCCCAATCCAAACCTCATGAACTTTTCCCGCAGGAACATCAACCCTCTCTCCAACACGAAACGTCTCTTTTTTAACTTCCCCGTTATAGAATTTCACATTATCATCAGGGTAAGTGATTGTTAGAGATCCACGGCGGATAAGGTGTGTTGTCAGGCCGCTATGCGAGTGCGGGGAATAATAGGCGTTGCTGATGGGCAAGGTCAGCATGGGTATATATGCGCTCGGGCATGAGAGACCGATTTGCTATCGGTGATTCAAAATCCAGTATTCCACATTTTGGGTATATCATCTCCAAAAAAAAAAAAAAAAAAAAAAGAAAAAAACATCCCTGTACATACTTTCCATCTGTCCAGGTGAAGATATGTCGAAACCCCCATTCGCGGACGAGACGCTCACTCTCAGCGCGGGTTCCGGTGGGATACTTCTCCGTCATGACGGGTTGGATTATGATTTTCAGTGTCAGTTTCTTGTGGATGCAATGAAATATGAAAGTTGAAGTTGAAGGGTGATGTATACGTACTGGATAAATGGCAAGTCCGGAACATTTTCCTTGCTGTTTTGGGGCTTATCGCTTGCCGCTTTATGAACGAGCCTAGGAGTAAGTATAGCCCTGGAGGTTTGTTGGCCTTGTTTTGACTTGACTTTGTTATAATACCACATAAAATGCCTAGATTGCGTTATAGAATACCACTAACTCTGAAGAGCTACATCCTTTTTTAACCATCTGCCTACCCCGGAATTCCCAAAAAAAAAAGAGATAGAACACATCATACGCATACGAGTCATATGGATGCATGTACTCAGCTCCACATCAGTACCTACCCATGTAGTGGCTTACTGAATGCCCGCCTGGCACTCTGTCCACGGGTGTCTATAGTAAGGGAATACATAGTAAGGTATGGGTGAATGATGTCATAGAGTCTGGAAACTCTACAACATAATGAGAAGCCAAGAGAAGAGAGAGCGCAATGCAACTGTATTGTAAGCCCTAACTGCTGAAGAAGAAGGGGAAAAGAAGAAGAGGGAGAGGAAACTAACTATCTGTAACTAGCTGCCAGTCCTGACAAACAGGATCAGGTTGATCTCAGAACTCCCACGTGGGACTATGGAACTTACCTACTATTTTGTATGCACATATTGTATATGCAAGACAAAAGTACTTGAACAAGCCCAATTTAACGTGTGTGATACCCCTACCTGATCCGATAAAGCGTTGTACTTGGCCTGATGGTAAGATAGCACCTGATTATATTCGCAACACTATCGACTGAAAGGAAAGCAAAAATGTCGTATCTCATGATTAAAAATCGCTAAAGAAAAGAGAAACAGAAACAGAGATAGAAACACCACGGTAGAACCCTATTCTGCCTTTCGCCTGAGGTTTACCCAATGCCAAGTCAGTGTGGGTGTCGATCTCCAGAATATTCGCAGGCCCTCCCGCCGTGTGGTCGGATGTATTGAATTCATTCTCGAGATTCTTGAGATTCAAAAGTCTCCATATGATTGGGAGATGTTATGATGTGAAAGAACCAGATCACGTCCGGAAAGCATGAGTGCGCATGACTGCACACGGTCTCTTTTGTGGGAGATGTGCAACACAGGATCCCGGGCCTATCATGCACAAGGCGTGTGACAGATGTGACAATTCTTGCCTGGGATAACCCATACTTCTTTCCCCTGCGCTTGGCAATTGGGGCATCGCACACCTGGCATCTGTGGGATAGTTAGTATGGTTGGATAGAAGTAGTAGAAGTACCACATTCATGACGCAGTATGGGAATACGAACCTTGGTGGCGGTAGAGGAGTTTGAGCACACCGGTGCGGCACATTTGGAGGAAGTCATGGTAATTGGGGTCAAGAAAGGAGAGAGAAGGGTATGAATAGAGTTCTTTGCCGAAATCCGAGAATAGCGTTAGATTTCTCTTAGGTTGAAGTCTGGAGATAAAGTCATGGGAATAGGATGAGGAGGGGTCCTTATAAGACCCGGAAAGCGAGGGAAGAGAGCGAAAGCGAGGAATAGATCTAGTTTACACTGGCTAATCAAAGGCAAAGAAATGAATCAGAAAAAAATTAAAAAGGAAAAAAGAAAAGAAAAAAGAAAAAATTGTGATCTCAAAATTAATATCAAAAACTTAGGACACATTCGGTAGTTCCCACTCAGCTCACTTCTCTGTTTCTCCCCCAATGATATCAGCCAGTGACAGGATATGGATGTTCGTCCTGACGGCTTGGCCTTTTGCTGCACGAACATCAACACCAAAAATGAGCCAAAAACAGAGTCATCACGACCCCCCTACCCTCTTTGTATACGCCACTGGCCCACTAAAGCCAATGACAGTAACTTCCTCGGTACCTCCCGAGGCCTCTTTTTGATATTTGCTTCCTAAAGCTCAAATGATCAACAATTCAAGAGGATGAGACTAAAAAAATGCTTTAATTGAGCCTCGGTAACTTGCATCAATTCACCGATACTTGGAAAAGGGAAAAAAAGGGGGAGGGGGAGACTAGGATTGCAACTCTCAGCAGACATTTAAGAGTTGACGTATCAACCCCAGAACGCTTGAACCCTATAATAGATCCAAGATGGGTCTAGTGTTCTACTGTGATTGGTTGATGGTATTCAACATGGATCCCCCTCCACTTCTCAAACTGACGATCTGGTCCGATCATTGGCCATTTCGGTGTAGAGCCCGTTGGTCCCCAGGGCAGATATTGTCACCCTGTTATGCATGAACCCTTCCATCTGTCAAATGACAAATAACTGTCTGAAGAAATATGAAGAACTACAAGACTTGTCATTCACCAACTAACTAATCAACTACTTCGTACTTCGTGAGGAATCCCAAGAACAGCCGTACTCCGTACGGAGTAGACGTCTCATATTATCCTTCAAACGACGTGTGATCATATTTGGCAACTTTGTCGGAGGATTTACCGGTCAACTTGACATATCTGTTAGTCCCCACTAGCCATGTTGATCAATCTGATGCATATCGCTTGGCACATTGATCGCTCTTGATGTTGAGCTCTTCAAGGTGATATGATTATACTCCGTGGTGATTTCAACCTTTACAGTCACTCTCACCGATCTTCTACTCCGTACATGATATGAACCTGAGCCCCACGGTGGGGAGGGGGGGATATGGCACGCAGCATGCAAGCATCTTTTTAGTTCACCAACGTAACTACTATCCGTACATACATGTAGGCTAATGTGACCCGAAGGCCAAGGTCGGACTGCCACCCCACGTTCTTACCCATACCCATATACTGCCAACAATCATCTTTGTTGAACGCCCTTTGGTCCATTATACTCCATCTAACCTATCATCGCTACTTTTCTCTCGCTTGTCGGAGTCTTATAGTAAGTTATCACATAGCCGACCTAGCAAAATGAAGCGACTACCCAGAACCCACTGAAGTAACAGATCGCGATATGCACATCTACCTTGGCGCCCCTCGGGAAACTGGCATACTAAACCCTGTTTCATCATACTCATGCGCGGCATCGGTACAATGCATATCATGCGGCTAATAATTAAATGGGTTCCAGGTTCTAAAGTGATATACGACACTAGCACAACATCGCATAAAACACGGAGTAGGACCTCCAGATGCACCCACTTTAGATGCCAACGGTACCGCCTAGCTAAAACAAGATATGATCTACTCAAAGCTCGGTCGTTATGCCTTTACTCAGACACCCTCGACTCGAAACTGTTTGTTTTTCGTCAAACTGCTGCTGCTGCGTCCACGGCTCTGCACAATGCAGTCTCGAAAATCGAAAATCGAGGAAAGTCCAAATGCCAACGTGCCATTGTTTCTGTGTAACGTCCTCGAATCAGATATGCACGCTGACTGGCATAAATGGCATCTCACAATCACGATCGCTAATCTGTACCCTGTCGTCTCTGGCCATGTCGAAATGAGATCGAAATGAGCTTGTGATACACATGCCGAAAGACTTATCACATTTGTCAGATGTTGACGTGCCCTTTCTGTAACCTTTTTGTTCCTGATGCTCCTAATGTGGAAATGCGCTGTACGACATGATGCCCAAACTCTGCCCAAAGACAATTGACGGTCTTAGCGTATTCGTTTGAATGGCGTCTTTGCTTTCCATCTCACAATTTGCCGTACCCAATACATTAATACTATTAAGATTAACAATTGGAAAGACTATTGCACATACTTCGGTGATAACATGATAACATGATATATTCTGGCTAGTTAAGTAACCTGCTTCACAATATTAACTAGCAAGAAACCACCACTCTTCTCGCCAGCGCATTCGTGGAGATGAATCAGCCGATAGCCTTCCCGCAGCCGGTCAAGTCGGATGCAAGCCCACGCAGCCAATGGATCCCGACCGATCTCGTCGTCCTTGATCTTGATCCTAAAAATAAAGTAGATCGAATCAGTAACTTGTTTATACATAATGCTTGCATCTTGGAATGTGAAACGCATTATAGGGGGTAGTGTGCATGATAGTGGGGGTGATGGCTAAGGAAAGTTACAGGCCCGCCTTGCTGAGCCCAAGTCCAGATAATGCATCTTGTTACCAAGGAGGAAGCCCAGAAGAAGCAAATATCAAGCCCTGTCGTCATGTTTATGTGATGCGGGAAAGTGCATGCGTTCTTTTGACGGGTATCACAATGCAGTGTTTATGCCTGCATACTCGAAGAGACGGACTCATGTGACGGAAGGTAGAAATGCAGCAAGGGGAAGTCTTGTAGAGCAAGGAAGAGGACAAAGCACGAGGGGAATTGCTCGATACATCGATGTAAGCAAGAAATCGAAAAAGAAAGACTAACCGTAGGAAACTCAGCTCCTCAATGATCCCCGTCACGGTCGGGAACTCCAATTTCTGGCCCTTAAAGTCCGCGTTCCGACCCGAAGAACTCTTCGTGCACCGTCTGTAGCTGCTCTTCTCCGTGTCAGAGCTGGCGTCGTCCTGGTCCGGGGTTGCATCGTCTTCGGGTTCTTCGACGTGCAGTTGGCAGTTCACATAGGGTTTGAATCCCCTCTCGCTGTGGTCGCCCGGCGGCAGAGAGAGATCCTGCGCGGCATATATCTCGATTGAGAGGGTCAAATTGCGGCGCTCGATAACATCTGTCGGAGAAACTTTCTCACTTCGGTAGCCAGAGGGCTTCAGTCGCCAGCCGTGGGTTCCGACAAACATTCCGTGATTGAGCATCATGCCCTTATCAAGGTTCTGCCAGTTCAATGCTACCAGCTGAGCACCGCGCCGCCAATAGAATGTTGGATCAAGGTTTGATGAGGTGACTCGGAATGCATACGGGTAGATACGCATCATAGATGTTCGGTTGTGCTCGAACAAGGCGTCGCGCTGGTTGACATGGGCTTCTCGCGCTGCTTTCTCGGAGAGCGAGAACACATGGAGAGGGACTTTGGCCTCTGTTAACCAAATTAGCATCGTCTTCATGGCCGTATCTTACAATGGTGATGCATACCCGGTTGATCAAAATGGCTGAAGTGATACGCGCGAGTATAAACTGCCAGCTTGGCCAGAGCGTCAAGAATCTTTGATGGCTTCGGCGGCTGCTGCCCCGAGGACTTATCATCGGAGTTCTGCGGCGTCAGAGCTTCTCCCTCGGGAGTCTCGTCCTCGGGATTGAATGGAATGCATTTGCTCTTAATCAAGATCTTATTCTTCAGATCAGCTAGCGAGGGAAGTTTCCCATCATCTGGAGGAGCATCCACAAGCAGTCCTTTCCACGCCTCCAACATGATGTCGACCATCGTCTGTTGCTGCTCAAGAGACGCATGTACCTCGAGACTAATGACCAGTGGAAGGTCACTGGCAACAAATGCACTGTCACGGATCGCATAACAGATTTCACGGAATGTCGTTCCCTTGGTTAGGGTATGGCCATGCAGAACACGAGGCTCAGCAGGAACAGGCATGTGGCTCGTCGCGGTCTCTTCGTCCGATGGTCGCTGGGGCGACTTTACGGATTTGCGACGAAGGACGCCACCAAGTTTAGCTTCCAATTTCGACGAGAATGACTGTTTCTGTTCTTTGGCGGGTTTTTCTCGGCGGCTCTCCCCACCCTTCGTCCTCTCTTCCGTCTCCGAATCACTGCTGCTACTGTCGCTATCTCTCTCACTGTCGCTTGAGTTGGAGGTGTCCGATTCTCCATCCCAGACATCAATCTCGACGGACCTGCAGCCGCGGAGGAGGACCTATTGGAGCATGAGCCAATCATAAATTCCAGGTCTTAGGAAGTCATAACATAACATTCATGGAGCGTAAATGGTAGGATCATTCTTCGAAGTATCAACTCACAGATGTATAGGCACTAGCAGCAGCGTCACCGTACAGCTGATTGCCCGTTAAATAAGTGTTGTGACTCGACGAGATAAAGTAATCTGAAATGGGCGCAGAAAGATCGAGGGCTTCTTCTAGTGCCATCGCAGACGAGTTCGCATCCTTCATGTATGCACGAAAGGCATCCAAAGAATCCAAAACGTCGGCAACTGGCTCGGAAGAAGTTGTAACGGCAGTGTCATGTTGTATTTCTTGGAGGAAGTAGTTGGTAGTTGGAGCATATGCATCAACAGACTTGTAGATCTTCTGAATATGATCATCCAAAGATGGGTGGAATTTGTCCACGGTGTGTGACGGTGTCTCGGGTGGCTCGTGGAGTACGAGGTGTTTAGCACGGTCCACGAGAGCTTCGACTTTCTCCATTTTGCACTGGTGTATTGTTGGTGGGCTGTTCTGTTCCGGCAGGGAGTATGCTAAGAGATACCTTATGGTTGGGTATGTGGAGGGGTAGGGTTATTGGCAAAGGATTGCCCCGCGTTGTTTCAGTTTGCCAGTTATGTATTGAACTTTAGATCGAATAGAACATCGATGTCCCACGATGTAGAAATGACTTTGTCGTGGATGTCAGGAGAAAATCCTAAAGTGACCCGTGCGTCTCCCCACTGCCAACGTGGTGCCCCTCTGCCTATATCATCGTGGAGTATGTTTTCAACATTCAACTTTCAAGAGTCCAAATAAATCTTAAATCCCTGATAAATGTATCTTTAGTTCGAGCCCGAGTATAGCTTGGATAGGAAATATGGATTTGTTCAATATTATCTCCATAGCTTCATAGCTTCATAGCTTAACACGAGCCATGAAAGTATCAGATTAATAGCAAGCCCATTAGCTATTTAGCTATTTAGCTACTAGCTATTAGCTATTAGCTCTCATCTATTAAAAGAATAAAAAGCCTTCTTATCAGCAACTTGGTATTCTTCCCCGAGTTACTAAACTCCGTTCCAGCTGATAAATCAATTACCCCCGCTCCCGAAGTCTGTTGTATACATGAGGAAGAAACTACCTCTCAACAATCAGGACACTCATTTCAACTTCAACCCTAAAGACATATAAGTTGAATACAATTACCAATTACACAATGACTGAATCCAAAATCCATTTCTTCGACCTCCTATCAGACCTACCCGGTACGGAGCAGCCCCGAAGTTAGATGACTCTCTCTACAAAAACAAACCTCTAACCCAACCAGGCCCTTCCAAGTCATGGTCCCCCCACACCCTCCGGACCAGAATGGTCCTCAACTTTAAAGGAATCCCCTACACCCAAAGCTGGGTATCATACCCCGACATCGCACCTTTACTCAAGGCCCATGGCGTCTCACCTGGCGAGTCAGCGACACCTTACACACTACCAGCAATCAGCCACAAGGGGTCGATAACGAGCAACCCCGACGGTGTGCTTATGGATTCCGAGCCGATCGCCCTGTACATTGATAAGCTGTACCCGTCGCCGCCGCTCTTCCCCTCCGGCGACGCAAGCTATTCGCTCATGGTCGCCGTGCTGAAGATAGTGAGCTTGATGTCACCGACTTACAGGTCGCTGCTTATTCCCAACGTTCCATCTAGACTAGATGAGCGCGGACGGGAGTACTTTATCCGGACGCGCACTGTGGCTTTCGGGAAGCCGCTTTCTGAGGTTAGGCCGACGGATGAGGCGGAGTTGCTTGCTTTGTGGCAGATTATTGAGAAGGAGGCCGAGGCGCTGATTAAGATGCTCAAGGGTAAGGAAGGAAAGCAGGGGCCCTTTTTAGAGGGTGAAAGGGCTGGCTATGCGGATATGATTCTCGCCGCAATTTTGGCTTGGTTCCAGCGCTTTGACCAGGACGTCTTTGACAAGATGCTTCTTCTTGGGGAGGGGGAGTTCAAAACGCTTTATGAAGCTTGTTTGCCTTGGCTTGAAGGGCAGGGGGAGGAGAAGGATTGGCCCATTCCCCAGTAAGTTATATACCTTGACTTTCTCAATGATGGGGGTGGCTGTTCGGGATACTTTGCGACGAGCGTAGATCTAAGACAAATATCATTTGATATATAGCACAATCGAAAAATAAATCAATGTAATAATACATCCCGGATGCTCCAAAGAGCCCGGTCTATCCAATATCCAACAGCATTGAAGCGGTTCTGGGCGCCTGCGACACAACCCCAACAAGAAAAGTACAATCGCTTTCATGTGTTCCACTTGAATCGACATAGAACGAGCTTACAGACCGCGGAGGAAGTTGGACTCCTTAATGGACTTCCGTCTGGCATCGCGTGCACTCTTGATAATCTCCGAGCGCTGTTCGAAGCCTTCGGTGGCATCGGCCATGGCATCCGCTTCAGGAGCGTCGCGGTTGTAGGGTGCGGGAGTGATATCGTGAGCGTGGTGGTGGGCGGGGATCTTAGCGGCGAGGGGGCCAGTACGGGCGGCCAGCTTCTTTTCATAACGCTTTCTTTGCTTCTTGTTCAAGGCTACGACAGGGTAAGCATCTTGCGAAAAACCGGAAATCCAGGAGATAACTTACTGCTTGGGTCAACACCACCCTGCTTAGTCTTTGCGTCCTTGGTGGAATCTCCCAAGAGGTTCCATAGCCAATCTGGGTACTCAGAATCTTCCTTGGCGAAGACATCCGGCTTGTTCTTGAAGTAGTTGAGTCCGTTCAGTTTGGTTCCAGCCGGGCAACTGCTCGGTGCGCGTACGGCAGTGGGTTTTGTTGGAGCTCCGGGGTTGGCATCGGTGTGGACACCTTCGGGGGTGCTCAAAGGCTGAGAAACGCCGGGGGTAGCGGAGGAGATGGCGGACGGGGTTGTGAGGTCGCCGACCGTGGGTTGGCGGGGGGAGGGCGGAGGAGGAGTAGCAGCCACAGGAGGGTTGTTATCACTGCTATATGAGCGGAATTGGCTACGGACCAGAGGCAGCTGGCGCGCGCATGCTGAAGCCGTCCGGACCACTGGCTGCTGGTTGAATCGGGACAACATTGTCGTGCGGCAGCTTTTGCAGATCATTGTGACGAGATAATTCAGAAAAAGGTGGAGAATAGGCTAGGACAGTATCAAATGGTTCAAGAGAAGCCCTGGACGACAATGAAACCCAATTGCGTTGAAGATGCAATAAGACACGCGCGGAGACAGAGCTGTCGCAGAAAACTGCGGCCATATTTGATGCCAAGACGGAGATCAGTCACGTGATATACCAGCCTTTATGGCATACAACAGCTTCACTCCTTGCAACGGTCTGATCTGTTCATAGATTATATTTGTCACAGATTAATATCTTCAGTACACTATGACTCCTACTATTTCTTGTCCCGACCTCGTCACCCACACCGGTTGTGTCCAGACGTAATATTCGATATCACGTGATAGCACACATATCATCCAGTTATGTTCTCTGAGAATACTTGCTACAAATTCTAAGAATCAAATGCCAACTTTTATTCAATTCGCATATCGCGACAAAGAGATGGATTCTGTACATCCAAATGGGAAAACGTCCCACGGACAGACCAAGAATGCTCGCGAGTAATGCAACTCTAATCGACATGCTAGAAAAACAAAAAAAAAGACAATGACCGTATTAAAACACATACCTCCAAAGGGTTATTGTTCCAGTGAGCAGGTATATTAAGAACAGGTGAGAAAACAAACAAAACACAACTGATATCGGACCAACAGTACGAGGACCGCGCTATGAAGACAGGCCACTGACATCCAAGAAGTTGCAGATGTCCTGGCATGCATCCTTCAGGCTCTTTTCTGTCTTCCATTGAAGCTCTTCCGATGACCGGTCGACGACCGCAACGCAGGCTCCAACGTCACCTTCGCGACGTGGCGCAGCACGTCGGGGGATGGGCTTCTCAATAACAGACTCCATAGTGCTGACCACATCCATCACGGAATTTCCCTTTCCAGTTCCGAGGTTGAATGTGCGGAAATTCTCTGTCAGCTTGCCCTCGTTGGCCGAACTGAGTGCGGCAATATGCCCACGAGCTAGATCACTAACGTGGATGAAGTCACGGACGGCAGTGCCATCTTCGGTTTCCCAATCTGTCCCAAACATCGCGAGTTCGGAATACTGCCCGGTCATGACTTTGACAACGACGGGAAGCAGGTTTGTTGGTGCCTGTCTTGGGTCTTCGCCCAAAAGACCGGAAGAATCACAGCCAACGGGGTTGAAATAGCGGAGTGCAACAATAGTCCATTCGGGGTCTGATGCGGCCAGGTCGGCCAGGATGGTTTCACACATCCATTTTGTGCGTCCGTACGGGTTGGTGATTCCAGTGCATCCAGGTTGGATGGATTGTTGTGAGCCTTTGTGATCTGTGTACAACTCTTCCTTGTGAACACAGAGTTCCTCTTTCAATGGAAGACCCGAGGTTGCCAGAGTTCCGTATACGGTGGCGGAAGACGAGAAGATGAACGTCTTGATGCCGAAGTCTCCAAGTGTTGTGGCAAAGTCGACAAGGCCGCTAACATTATTGGAGTAATACTTCAGTGGCTTCCGAATGCTCTCCTCCACAGCTTTATACGCCGCGAAGTGGATGACTCCGGCGATTCCAGACTTGGGAGTTCCCCACCTGGATGGGAGCTGGTACTCCTCAAGCAGTGGCTGAAGAGCCTTGGTGTCGCGATAATCGTGTGCATGCAATCGGAGAGATGGCATTTTCGTGCCATTCTCCTCGTGATGTTTCTTGGCCAACAGGCTGATACGGTTGAAAACATTCTCGAATGCGTTGCTAAGATTATCGATCACAATAACGTTATAGTTTGCCTTGAGCAGCTCCAGCGTGGTGTGACTACCGATAAAGCCGAGGCCACCAGTGACAAGAACGTGGCTTTGCAAAGGGATTCTCCGCAACAAGTCATGGAGATTGTCGAATGGGTCTCCAGCCTCTGTTGCGGGCGTGTCGATGGCGGTATGAGATTGCACAGGACTGCTTGAATCGGACCTTTGGGGGCTATCAGATCTCGACGAGGAAAATGATGTTGGCTCAATCATGGCGGGAAGTCGACAATGAATGATAGGTAAGTTATGCTACCACTTCAAACAATGAGAGAAAATGTTTTATGCTATTATATAACCAAGACTGAGATATCCTATTCTTCGGTGGGCCCTTAACCAAGGTTTTATACAAAACAAGCGAGGTACTTGCGTTGGCTCACTCGGATTCTCTCTGTTTGGGTTCATCTATTATGCCACCCCTCCTTGGCGAATGAGGGTCTAGCACAGTACCTCCGGCAAAAATAGAAGAAAAAGGAACAAAAGAAACAAGCATAAGCGGAATAAAAAAACACAAAGGGACCGTAAGAGGGGGGGAGTAGGCACAACTTGGAACAGAACCATCGGGCAGGATGCCCCTTGGTGGGCCAGATATGCGGCTGGGCCTATATCATTTTGTACCTCCAAATGCCCTAAGTATGTCTCGCTGCCTGTAAGTTAGGGCCTCAGCTCAAGCTAGTATAATAATGGAATTATTATTGTTTTTCTTTTTTTTCTTTATATCATTTTCTTTTTTAAAAAAAGATAAATAAATATTTCCTTCGTATTTTCTTTCTATTTCCAACGTCTCAGCCAAGACCCTTTCTGCATATGGTCGAGGCGCCAGGTCCATTTTTCGCCGGCGAGACACTCAGCCTAAGGTCGTGTTGACCAGCAAGCTCTTTCGATGTGTATTATTTTTTGTTGGCCACCCGTCTTTGAAAACTTCTTGCTCATATGTAACCGGTAGTGCTCACGAACCCACTCTCTTCATTTCCTCTTTCTTTCTGTAGCCAATATGTCTGACCCTGAAAAACACGTGAGCAAGCGGACATGTCTTAAGTCGAAGCGTTCTCGTCTCATCTTGGCAATCGTGGTTCTAATTGTGATTATTGTGGCCGTTGTTCCCTCTGTTGTCGTCACTACTCTTAAGAAAGATAACATGGGTCCCAAAGCGAAGGTCTTCGTACCACTCTACGTGTATCCTGCTCCTGAGGCGTGGGCTCCGCTGGAAAATGTGTATGTTTCTATCCCTTTCCATCTCAAGTTCTGTTTCCCTCCCAGTTACTGGATTGCTCTCTACCCCAGCCGGTAGCCCGCGGCATAATGCCTGTCGTGCCGTTCGGGCGTCAAATCATACCATCACATACAGCTACTAAACGCCACAGGATATCTACCCACCCCGATGTCAACTTTACCGTTGTAATCAACCCAGGGAACGGCCCGGGGCCTGACTCTCTCCCGGATGGCAATTACACCCGTGAGATCCCAAAGCTCACTGCTTACGCAAATGTGCGTCTTTTGGGCTATGTGTATACCTCATACGGAAACCGCAACGTTTCTGCTGTTCGCAAGGATATCCAAACCTATGCCGACTGGCCGGCTAATTCCTCCGATCCCAACCTGGCGGTCCGCGGAATCTTCTTCGATGAAACACCCCAGCAATACGAACCTCAAACCTTGACGTATTTGCAAGGGCTGACGGACTTTGTTAAGGACCTTGATGATCTTGGTCCCGATCAATTTGTGAGTATTGCAATTCTTCCGAGACTCCCTGTCTCGCATCATCTTAGACCTATTTTTCGTTTCTTTATTTTTACGTCAAGATTTGCTTTTTTAATTTCTTCTGTTTACTATTCCCGTATCACTTGAGCCACACTATGGCTTTATTTTTATCCCAACACCACATATCCCATCCCGGCCTGTCTCATAATGGTTTCCCCTTCTGGGATACATAGGCGAAGTCCATTAAGCTAACTAAAACCATCAGGTTGTCCATAACCCCGGCGCTGTTCCCGATTCTCGGTACCTAGCAACAGCAGATTCAACCGTTGTGTTCGAAGCTGCCTACACTACGTTCCAGGAACGGCAAGGTGCCAGGATGTTCACCAATATCGCGGACAGCAATCGTACCCAACTATGTGCCATCGTTCACTCCGTGCCTGATGCTGTCGAGGGCAAGGCCCTCCGCAGTCTGGTCAAGCAGGTGCGCCAGGTTGCGGATGAGGTGTATATCACCCATCTTAGCACTGACTATTATGCCTCATTTGGTGCCAGGTGGACTGAGTTTGTCGATCTGATGGCAGCTTGAACTTTTGAATTTCTGTCTTTAGATTACTTGCTTTAGTATGATGTGCACTGGTGAGGTAAATTGGGTCGAGCGAGTATGTGCACATATTCTTTTTGGTATAGCTAGCATGTTATTGATTTTCACTCATTTTGTTTTATGATTTTACGAGTTGATTTTTAGATTACTTAGCCCATTTGAATTTTCATGATTTTGCAGCAAAGTACGGAATGAAAATTTTTCTCTTTCACCTTCTATCCTATAAATGCCGTCTTTGTTGGAGGTACCTAGGTAAGCTAGTTATATGGAGTCCATGGAGAATACTGTATTGTAGTAATTTTCAACTTTTCGTATCAAGTATAAATACAACAATACATGTCACTAAGCCAAAAATGGTAATTTATTCCTGCCACTAACGAACTACCCGTCAATTGGAATATGTGGCAAAGCAACAGTATGGTTGGATCGCGGAGCATAGGGATATATCCAAAACCGGAGAGTGTGTCAGGGAATCCTCTCGATACGAGGTATAAGCTAAACTCATCAGTCAGATCTGGCATGACTAATTTGACCGACGATGTAGAAATGCTCAAACACCTTCCTTTCCTGGTCTCGATCTAGACCAGACTTTTTCACAATGTCTCTGAGTTACCGCTCATCCGATCGATCTATGAGACCTGCAGATAGCATCTTATATAAGCCCAGCCAATGCCGTCTCAAGGCTTAGAGAAACTACCAAGATATCCATGTGGGATTGGCTTTCAACTATCTTGGCAGGGCATAACAGCAAGCCACCGTTTCAATTGGTGATGGACGCCATTCTATATTTACGGCTCGAATATATTCAACTAGAACATCCTAAAACAAAGTCTAAATTGCTATACTAAGCCAATTCCTCAGTTAAAGTACAATGTATGTTCCAAGTCTTAGATAGTGTAAAGTGGTCAGAGACTGAAACAGCAGCGTGGGACATGACCTGAACAACAGACTTCGGGTATTAACATTGACTATGGGCTTAGGTCATCGCTATAATGTCAAAACTCAGTTTCCCGATACAACGTTGCATTGGAACAGTAACAATGTACTCTGTACGGAGTGCATGTAGGTTTAACAGGATACAACTGTGGCTGTATCGAGTTACAAACCCGACCTGTCTGATTCCAACGGGGTCATATTCCAGGAACCAGGCCGGCGTGGGATGTTGTTACATCGAGATATGACACACAACCGGAAATTTCAATCAACCACTCACCCGTCCCCAATTCCCAGTCCCTGGCGAAATACTACAGTTGCGGGCAATATTTATCCTTTTCTACCTCTAAGGAACAGGTTCTTCCCTGGTAGCTCGATGTAAGATATAGTTTGCGTAACTCACCCTACACACTTCACCCTTGTTCTTTAGCTCATGCGTACTATCTTTACTTCGTAACTCTGGTTGTACCCCCTGGAATTGAGCGCTAGTGGCGGTGGCGGAAGTTACTACCTCGTGGCGTGGCCGGGTATTTCGGAAGCAAAGGATCTTCGATCGATCTCTTGGCTGCGGTACTTCTTGTAGCCGCTGGGGAGAACTGGACTATTACAGTAGGAGTATTGTCAATCGTTCCTACCATATATCGCTGGTTTTTCTATAGGAAAAGATTATTTGACTACTTACAGACTGCAACTAGTCGATCACTAGGCGCTAACAACACAAGTGCCGAAGACCAGTGTTTAGGGGAAGTAACGGAGGATGCCGGGGTGGGTTATGGCTGCGGCATGATCGAGCAACTGTGAACATGTATGGGTGGACACGTCTAAATCCGAACAAATGGCGATCGGTTCTATATGCGTAGATCCTGGTTTGAGGTTCAGTTCGCATGGAATTTGCCATACAGTCTTACAAAAACCCACCAATTCAAATTGGGCATTCCCATATTTCGGTAAACGATGGGTCGTGAATACTAGTCCGATCTTGAATCATTCTCACTAAGTGGGACCACCGGATCGAGGCGCTATTCTAAACGACCCACTATCTTCCCACTTCGGTGTTAGTTTCCGTTACAGGAACCCTGCACTGTGTCGCAGAGATTTCCGCCGATCGGTGAGCATTAATACGAACAAGTAGAGGAAACACATACATAGCCGCCGAGGAACCTAACCACTCATCGCTAGGGTTGCGGTCAGGAACGGGGAGATCTAGATTTCCTAGGTGAGCCACTCGGGTAGCCGATTTTAGCGCTTTTTTATTTCCATGGTTCACCTGTTATTGGTAGGCGGGTATATCACACGTGCCATATGCAAAGCAGACATGCAGAGAGTGAAAAAATAAGCCACCCCAAAAGTGATGGTGCGTTTCTACTGGCTAGTTTGATCAGGAGTGAGCTTCGCAACTGGAGACCCAAAGCACTCCCGTGTTCAGCCGTCTTTGTATTGGGATCGGATGTAAGACATGCAAACTTTGTCGTACGATGAAACGAGGTTAAACTATAGTTGGTGTTAAAAAAGAAGAGCCGCTAGACGCTTGATCGTCCAATGGTTTTTTTTTTTCCCAAGTGGTATGAAGTACGATAAAATGGGTAAAAATAGTACGACATAACTATGTATCTTGGTAACTAAGTAACACATGACTTCAGTTTCAACCCCAGGGGTTTATGCAAGGAGCTGCAATAGCATTTATGATACGTTTATCGTGGCAAACACAGTCTCAACCACACAAATGACGGAAAATACTGGGAAAATCGAGGTTTAAGCAAATACCTGGATACCTGACAAAAGATATGTAAAATACACATAAATAACAGTATCCACATATCGGTATGTAATTAAACCTCTAAAAATACCTAGCTACCTCAAACACATACTACAATATCTCGTTACATACTACAACGAAGCAAAGTTACCGGATGAATCCACTTCCCCAAAGGAACCGAGCATTCCGAGAATGAGTTCTCGAACCTAACCAATCAGACTAGTGAAGAGCTTCAACCCACCGGTCCCAACATATCCATATGCCAAGACAGCCAAGACCAGCACAACATCGCCGGTTACTAGTTAACTAACCAAGTTCTTCTTGGGAAAGTCCATATCCCCTCATCGCACTAGAACACCCGTTTTTTTTGTTTCATTGAGGCCGACTGGGCAAAGAGAGCGAATTAGTAAATGCTTTGTCCTACTCCAAGGCGAGAAACAAAGAAACCTATAATTATACCTCTGGTGGCAAAATACAGTAGGAAATGGACATGGATCATGTCCTGTTACCTAAATATCCGGCTTGGCGTGTACCTGGGTATCCGGGTGTTCCAAAGCTTTAGCGAAGTAAACCACAAGCAATGCCTAATACCTTGTAAACAAAAAGAAAAAAAGAGCTATTGGCGGAGGGCAGATCCGGCGCAAAAGCCAAGCCTTAGCACAGTAACCTCCGATTTCTCCGTCGCGTCACGCCATGAGCAAACCGGGCGGACGGAAGTCTTGGGGAATTGGAAATTTCCACTAGCGGCAGTAGTCACAGCCACTGGAGACTATAGTCTATGCATAAAACGCCGCTAGAAGTAAAGGTAGTTTTCGCCGACGATGGCGCTGGTTGTGGTTGCTCTGCGATGAGCTGAGTATTTGGGCTAGTGTTGGTGCTAGTGCCATCTAGTACCAGTGCGAACTTACGATATGTGCGCTAGAGACAAGCTGCTTTTGTCGGAGTAAGCGAGCCTGGGCTGGGTCCGGCGCATACCCTGGGAATGAAGCTGTCAGATGACCGTTATAAGGCTAGCGAGCTCCAATTCAGACATAACATAGCGATTATGTGCTCGCATTAGGCTTAATTATTGTGATAGGTGTTCTGCGTTCTGAACATGGCGTTTTTTTTCCCCTTCGCTTTAGGCTTGCGAGTTGTTGTGCCCCTGGTCCTGCGTCTCGTCGATGTCATTCAAGGCAATGAGGGCCGAAGGCGTCATTTCGAGGGGGTTGATAGATTAGATACGGATGGAAAGGCGCTCTTTGAAATTTACCTAGCGCTGACAATGACAAGTTCATTCCAGGGACTTTTCATATCTGGGCGTCATGCACTTCGTAGGGACTTGCCAATTTACTCTTTCTGTTCAGCCCCGGGACTAATGAATGCACAGCGCCTAAACACGATGAACCGAAAAAAGATGAACGGAAAGAAGTTATGAGTAATGGTACCAAAAATATCACGTCGTATTACTTATACATGCAATGTCAACTCTTAGTTAGGTATAACGAGCCCACTCCAAGCACAAAACCCGATCACGGGCAGTATTCAACCCAATTATCCAAGTCCATGTTTTTGATAACAGTTGAAAAGTTTCCAGAGCTGTTGGCCGTACAAGCAGATTTCGCCTGGCTGCTCGTCACCGACTTATTGTTGTTGGTAGAACCGCCCTTGGGGTACTCGATATGGAAGACAGGCTTGTCCGCCTCGATGAAGGACGCATAGGTATCACACTCCTCGTACTCGGCACACTGCTCATTGACACACCATTGCATGTTATCAATGACAGAGTCGATAATATCTGCGCCATTCTTCAATCCAACCGAGAGACCGCGGCTGTGAGACTGAGAAGCAAGCCAGTTCACGTAGTTGATAGCCTGAGCCTTGGTGAGATCAAGACCGTTCTCATTGTCGTACCCGTCGATATTGTCAGGATCAACACCGTCGCAGCCCTTCTCCACTGCGACATCGAGACGCGCCTGCATGATTTTGCGCACGTTGGGGGACGTGAGGTTGAGCCATTTCTCGCCGGGCCATCCGTCGAGATTCTCGCCCTTATCTGCGGGGTGGAAGTCGCCGGCGTCCTTGCGCCAGTCCTCGAACGAGCCGGCCGAGAAGTAGCAGATCACTTTGCGGCCCATTTTCTGGAGATCTGAGATGACGGTTTTGTTGTTGTCGAAGAGATCAATGTCGTAGATTGGTGCGTCCACTGAGGTGGAGATGGGTGCACCATCCTCCGACTTCAGTATAATCTGCCACTTGCTGCCGACAGCTGGCTGCCATTTCACGGTTGTATTTGTTGGTGTTGTCGTGTTTGTCGGGCCGGAACCGGTGCCCTCATTATCGTTATTATTGTCATCGTCTCCGCTGTTCTTGAGGCCAATTCCTAGTCCGGCGCCTAGGCCGACACCTAGAGCAACGATGACAAGAGCGATGGTTCCAAAGATAAGAACCTTCTTCTTGGTCGACCAAGCCCACCAGCCCGTTTTGGATGACAAATCACCCATTAGGGTAGATTTTGAAGTGAGAGATTAAACGATGGAAGAAGTTTAGTTGTGTGTAATATATCGGTGGGATGGTGGGATCAAGTGTAGTGACTCAAAGTCGTGGGGTATTTGGATTTAATGAAGGAGTAAGTATGGGGTAGCCCACGGAAAGGAGAAAAAAAGAAAGTCGAAAAGATCAGCAGGCACTAACTCGGGAGATAGGCATCTTTAAGCTCAAAATAAAGGGCCCAGAGCGAAGGTCCAGGGGCTGAGGGAGATCCTCCAGCGTACCGAAAAGACCTGGATGTTACCCTGGAAAAAGCAAAACTCAGCCTTAGATGTCCCTGGAATCACTTGAACGGGTAAAGCGGAAATTAATGGAAAATGTACAACACCCAACATCCAACATCCAACATACAACGTGGGAAATGAGGATGCCTAGACGGCTTTAGGGGGCCAAGAAGGAGGCGGCGGGAAAGATCCCCCACTCACCTGCCCAGGTCAAATTCCAAGGCGAAAGATGAAAATAAGGTGGTGGAACCTGCTGATCTGTGATCTACTAATTGGATTATCTTACTTAACTAGGTAATCTTAATATATTATCTACATAGTATAGTAGAACAGTACTTTTTGTCAATATTGAGATAAGAATGACAAGCCACAGGATCTCAGGGGTTGACAGTTGACTCCCAAATTGCCAAGGATAAAACTTTAGAACAAAGCTACAATAGGCTGGCTTTTTGCCCAAAATAGTCCCAAACAAAAAGAAAAAAGAGAAATCTCGGTTTGCCAAGCACTACTCCGTCTTTTGTACTCTACTTGCTACTGCATAGTGCTAGATTGGGGGGCCTAGTGAAACTTCAGCCACCTTGTCTTTTTATAAACAAAAGTGCCAACAGCACCAGAAAAACTTCAGAAATCGAAAGGTCTTTGCACTTTGCACTTCCAATTTTCCTGTTTAAAAAATTTCCAAGAAAAGGAAAAGGATAGATGCATGTGCTGGCAAGCGCCTTAGCCCTAAAGTGCCACAAAATCGGGGTTGGGTGTTTTTAGCCGTCACATTCACAGTACTGATGTATTGTGGTATTGTATTTTATTAATTACCTAAATTACCACGAAACTAGAAGGATCGTTTTTGTAAACACCGCTCAAATGCCGGTATTTTGCTAGCCCTAACCAAACAGGCTCTCAACAGCCTAAATCAATTTTGAAATGATGATCAGTCATTTTAAAAACCATCCAATACTAACTCGCCGGACTTCTGGTTGAGGACAAGGATACCCCATCATCTGATGCCTTCGCTTATGCGCAGACACAGAATAATGACATTCAGATTTGGAATACTTGCACCTATTGAATATCACTAACAGTATTACTATAACATACAGAGTCCCGCTGTTACTATTATTGTCATCTCACTATTCTGTGTTTCGAATTGAACGCTTTTGTTGACTTTTCACTCTCCTACACGACCCGCCCTCTCCACAATCCTTTTGAGTAGCATACCTAGGTATCGAAGACGCTAAAATAGACTACCAGAGAAAAAGCCAACCCCGATGGCGCTAGTCTCAGATAATCCAATCGCCTGACTCTTCCCTTCCCGTGAATCTCTTGGACGCCACACCCGCTAACCGAAACAGGTCCACAGGACTGGGCAATGACAAATCTGAGTCTACCAAATCCATTACTGCCGAGTCTCGGTTTTCGCCCGGAGAATTTGAAGACCTCGAGCCCATGCCAAGATCGCTTAGCAGTTTCCAAGGCTCACTGTTTGATAACTCACCTTACGCTTGACCCGTTTGATGATTCTTGATTCAGATCAATGTCTCGCTTAGAATGCATGCCAAGGAGTGTGTTTTTTTTTGTCCCTATTTTAGCTCGTTCCATGATCTCGTCATATTTGTCCCGGCGCCTGTCGCTGCTAAGGATAGTAAGGAATCAAAGAAAGTAAAAAGGGGGACAGTAACAGCGGAAGTCAGAGTAAGCTTCAAAGGCCGAACCCAACCCCAGCCACTCACTGGCTTACATAACATACATTCTTGATTACTACCAGATACTTAGTAGAGCGCATTAACTTCGAGGCCGACTGGCTTTATTGCCCAGGAATCTACAGAGTATGCCCGCGGATATCCCCGAAATAATATCATCTTATGCCCCTGATTCCAAATTTAGCATTGAGCCTCCTTGTCTCCGGAGTATGACTCGAATGGGTATGGGGCATGGAGTACATAGTTTGATGCAGTAGCTGCATGTAACTCCATCGTATACATGCTTCCCCGCTGTACGAAGTAGGTCTGGAACCATATATTGGGACTAAATTAGATTGCCCTATGCACCATGCAGGTGGACTATACAGGAATATGTGTGGATCGGTATCTCAGATATTCCCAACAGCCGATACTTACATCTGCGCTACATCCGAGACATAATCGTTATTTTACAAATCACTTGGCTCAACATCCATCACCCGGATGGCGGTCATCGGGCAGGATGAGTAGGGTGGTTATGGTTTATGGCGTTGTGTTGAGAGACAAGTTAGGCCCTAAGCTCGCTGCCAAGGCTGTTCTTCTGTTTTTGGCCTTCTGTGTATGGGTAGACAGAATTGACTTGCTAGCATTTGTTTTTGCCACGATTAGATGGCTTAGTCTCATCGGTAGAAATCCTTTTTTTTCTTTCTGTTTTTGGTTACATGACTCGATGTACACAAAATGTGAAGTATTTTCCACGCGCCGGATGAGTCGGACAGTAACATCCCTTGATTCGTACAACATTGTCGACGTTGTCACATCGGACCTGCAGTGCGAAATTGCTGACACCATCACGCTCTACCAGACCGCTAGATGACATGTCCGAGGGTAGTATCGAGAATAGGCTTCTGCTTTTTTTTGTCACGATGCTGTTTATTACTTCACGCAGACTGAGTCTTGAGTATGAAAACCGTTCGGAAAGAATCATTGTATATTATCGTATAATTATACTTGAAATTCCCAGACATTAGAAAAACACAGCACATTCAGTGTTCGTATCAACAGAAAAGCATGGGTTCCGTTTCCTTCACATATATATAAACCATTATTGACATCTTAAGGGAGATATCCACAAGATAATATGAAAGCGACGGGTGGCCAACAAAATCCAAAAGGAACATCAACCTGCCAAACGAAGGCAAGCCAATCATCGTTACAACCTCTTAAAGGGAAATGGGGGTGGAAAGAGTGAATGTGACAGGGGAGCCAGAGAGCTTAACCCAGACGGTCAGAGGGTCAGCACCGAGCTGCTCAGTGGCGAAACCCTGGGTGCTGGTAGGGGCAACAGGGAAGGTCACCGGGATAGGGTCAGTGCAGGTGTTTCCAGTGGCAGACACAGTGACGGCAGTGATCTTCTTGTTGCTGGTGGTGTAGCTCAGAGAGTAGCCACACTTGTCGCGGTTGAAACGAGCAAGGAAGGAGGCGGACATCTATGGGGAGTCAGTGTCTGGACAAAAGATTGCAGCGTGTTGGATGGGGTTTATCTTACCTCTTGGTGGGTGAGTGTGATGATGGGCCATTGAGCCAGGCGGACAAACTCCTGAACCTGGGTTTCCACCCAAGCTTGCATAATGGAGTACTTTTCAGACACACCGTTAATGGTGATCGGGTCAACATCAATGTTGCGGAGGTTGGCCTGGTGGAACATGTAACCATCGTGGAAGAGGCCGAAGAGGTGACGCATGGTCTCTCCCTTCTCGATGTCCAGGAGGTCCTGGAAGGTACCGGAACCAGCAGAGGTGGCAATCCACTCCGCAACGGTACAGGCAGGGGTGTCGCAGTTATAGTAGATGCGAGAGGCCCATCGAGGGTTGACCTGTATCCCATCGAAACCGTTGGCAGCAGCAGTTGTGAAAAGTGGCCACATGACATTCTCTTTATTCAGAAGGGCAGGGCGAGTGTTATCGCCAACACAGTTCGTAATGCCGTTCTCCCACCAGGCCCGAAGGGCATCGCCGTTGTGTAGACCAGTGATGGCAGGAGGAATGATACCGTTGGAAGTGAACTTGGTGGCCTTGTCAATACCGACGGCCTTAAGCCAAGCCTGGTTGAAGCTGATCTCCTTGTAGACATCGCTGTAGGTGGCATTGTCCTGCTCCTCGTGGGTGAAGGTGTGGGAAATGTGACCGAACTTGTTGAGGTTGCTTTCGGTGGTCCACCAGGCTAGGAGTTCATCCATGGCAGTGCAAGTAGCTGTCCAGTCGTAAGTAGTGGGGACAGCGGGCCACAGGTCAGTGCCAGTTCCAAGAGGCTTGACCCACTCGAGAGGAGTGTCAGCAGGCGATTCATATTCGATAGCAGCCCCGCAAGCATCCCAGCCAGAATCCGAGGTGTCGGAAGAGTTCTCGACGTTTCCGTTACCATTGTGGCCAATTTCAACGAAGTAGGAACTGCCGGCGGGCATCTTGGCGTTGATCTTATCAGTCCAGCTGGCAATTTTGCTCATATCCTGGGCGCGAATACGGAAATTTTTACCAGCAGGTGAGTAGATTTCAGTCTCAAGGAACATATCATCAATCTGGGTGTTCAGGTTGACACGGCGGTATCCGGCGTACAGACCACGGGTAACCCAGGTGATCCATGCGTGCTGCAGGTAGCTGGATGTAGAACTCCAAGTAGTATCGAAACCGATGAAGAAGGTCATCTGCTGACGACCATCGAAGTCGCTAATCACACCAGCGACACTCTCAGTGGTGAAGCCTGTGGTGGGCGCAAATGAAGCAATCTGCTTAGTAGAGGTGGTGTCGGTGATAGTCGCAGGGTAATGCCACAGACCACTGGTGCTGACACCAGCGCCAGTCTTCAGGCCAGATGTGGGGAAATCACTAATATCGGTGAAAGAGACAAGTTGCTCAACGCCGTCGTCACAGCATCCGCCGATTGCAGATGTACCGAATTTGGGACCCGGGTAGACATCGTATTGGACCATACGAACACCATATTCAAGCTGGTAAGCATATAGCTGGTTCCACTGATCCGTGGTCAGGGCACTCTGGAAGCCCTGGGTACCACCATACTCATAGCTGACTTCAGAGGCAACGACAATACCTCCGAAGTTTCCTCCAGCGGTGCCATTGAGGTCAGGAAGAGGGACACCAGCGGAGGGAACAATCAGAGTTGTGAATGGGATACCATATCCATTGAGGCCGGAGCTGGCCACACCTGCAGAGGCAGCATCTCTGGCAATGACCAGAATATCAGCTGCAACAGCCGAGATCGAGATGGCGGTGGACGACATGCTAGGAGTAGTCACAGAAGCACTTGTGGAAACAGGTGCAGACGAAGCCTGGTTGCTGGCAACAGCGGACGAGGCAGATGAGCTGGCTGAAGAACTTCCGGAATACGAAACAGGGGAGCTAGAAGCGGAGCCTGATGAGACAGAAGACGACCCACTCTGGGTAGGGATGCTAGAAGAAGCGGATGAGACAGTGACGATGACTGAGCCCGAAGCAGACTCTAACGGGATTGCGCCCGACGAGATGAAAGTAACGAAGGTGGATGCTGTAGAAGTGCTCGGTACAACTGTGCTAGACGAAGTAGCAATAAGGGTAGAGGGTAGAGACACAGAGACAGTCAACGAGTGTGTGGAAGTAGCGAGCGTGATTGAGCTCACTCCAACAGAACTGCTAGGAGTACTAGAAGGAGTAGAGACTGGAGGGTGATATGCGATGACAGTCGGTGTGTTCTCGGGCCAAACGCCTGGGGCAGTGTCGCATGTTATAAATGCGTAGTAACAGCCGACCTTCAAAGCCCAGACCGGCACGGCAACCATGATATTGACCAGGTTCTCGATAGGGCAGGTCACACAGTATGCAGGTCTGCAATACTAACTACTGACAGCTAGGAAAATAGAATAAAATACGGAGTACAATGAACGAATGAAATTAGCTTGCATCTGTCTACCCCTAACTATCTGCATGATCATCATCTTTATACTACCGTAAGTAGATCAAACACTTATGGACTAAGCCAAAGGTTTCAATCCAAGACGTATCGCCCTTTGTTTCTAGTTAATTTCGGAAGTAATCTAATCTATAAAGAAAAGTTCTTTATATGTCTCCATGTGGCGTTGACGGTTTTGGGAGCGTGAGGCGAGTTCTCATCTCTTGGGGGTCTGAGATCCGGCGATTTCAAAATGAAGACACATACAACACTAGGTACTGTGTTGGCACCCCATGCTAGGTATGCGATTGGTCAATCAACAATTGGTCTTAGCAGGGCCAGGTGGGATTTCATTTTTCATTTTTCATTTTTGGGTTAAAAATAATAAAATGGGAAGATAGGTGGGAAAAAAGGCGACGCTAGGCAATTGACTAGACCGAGACCCGAACAACAATATACAATGGCTAGAAGCTCTGACAACACATAGTACTAATATTCAGTGCCAAGCAACGCAAATGCCTCTTATTGCCGAGACTCTAACGGGATCAGGTACAGTTCGAACATTCGCCAGGGGGAAAGAAAGACTCGTCAGATCCAAAAAAGAATTGACGTGGGGAAAGGAAATGTCTTAGTCTAAATGCCAAGTACCGAATAGTATACTGTTGTATGCGTATATATCGAATACAAGGTATTTCGGGTGACTCGGATACCTTGTATTTTCTTTGTTGCGGTAAATACGGGGTAATTTTCACTTACCTGTTTGTACAACGTATATCTCGTCTTTTATTTCGATCGGGTTCTTCATTGTCCCAGTTCCGCTCTCCATTCGTTTCATCAATCCCTAGTCGGCAGCTTTTCCATGTATTTTCTATTTTTTTTTCTTCTTGATTTAATCATTTTATTAATTATTATATTATTATTGTGCCAAGACCTTGAGTTTTATCTGCAGCATGACATGATGCTTCTAGCCCGCGCCAAACTGCTTTTTTTTAGCTTATAAGCTAAGCAGACGAAATCCGACACAGATACATCTTGAGCGGGGGCCAGCACGATGTGTTCAATGTTGATATGATATGTTGAATGGGAATAGATTTGGAAAAACAGACAAGGCCCATCGGGGTAATAATTGCCACGATATGAATCGCATGGCTTTGCTACACATGGTAGCATATCTATCTGCCATACGGAGTAGAATATGTACATATGCCTGGCTCCACCGAGTCTGTCTCATCGGTCAGCTCTGGTGTATTTGTTAGTGGTTTCTTTTAGTCTTGCATCTAACAAAAACTTTAGTGTGTGCTATTTTTGCCCCGTGTTTCTGAGAGCTCTTCGATAGACGCCCAGACCCTTTGTCCTATACAGTCCAAAAGAGGCGAACCCACTCCGTGTATACATATTTTTTCCTTTTTTTTTCTCTTTTTTCTCTGTTCCCTGACATCTGAGCAAGGGAAATCCTAGGGGGCAAAATTGTCTACTTTACTTATACGGCTTGGAGAAGTGGATATTCACTTCAGTCCTTCCCCCACTACTCTTTTACCTTATTACCCTACCAACACTTGAGTTCACCTGTACCCTCCAATTTATTTTGTTCTACATCGACATATTTGCCTTTTGCAAAACACAGCAGTCACTCGTTTAGGCATGTCACTATAAGCATTTGCAGTTGAGACTCCTCTCTACTTGCCAACCAGTTACCTCTTTACATTGCGCCTAGAGAGATATCGAGTCGAGAACTCAACATCTTGAGATAATGGCAGTAGACTCACTCCCAGAGAGGCCACATCCTCTTGGCTGGGATGCCATGAAAGAACATTGGTGGCAATTTGTATGTTGATTCCGGTCCTCTTTACAACTTGACGTTCAGCAACCTTGTTACAGACACAGAACACGAGAATACGCTGACCATTTCCCCTAGGTATTCATTGGAGTTTTGCTATTCACAGTCACCACTGGCCTTTTATCAATTGTATATTCCGGAGTAAAGAGACTTATCAAATACTACAAGGTATGATACAGTGACCATCCACAAGCGTTTTTCTCTGGTTTGGATGTTAATTCTAACCCATTTTTAGTCAAGACCGCTACCGGACAATTTCCCTTTGAGTGTATCCAAACGGCTCACCAAGCTATCCAACCGAGAACTCAACTTGATTGAAAGACGCCCCCCACAAGGGAAAGCCCACGAGCTTTGGAGTATACCTGGGAAGCTTCGAAACACCACCTACTGCCTCACAAGAAAGACTTTTGAAAGAATGGGATGTGTTGGTTGTGAATCCCTTCCAGGCAGGGGTCGCCAAAGCTATTTCCAGACACGAGCGCAGCCAAGTGCTAGGACGTGTTGATTTGGGGAAAGTCCTTCCTCCAAAGGCATCTGCCTTGACCGTCATCGAAAAGATCGAAGAATTACTCGCAAGCGGATTTCATGATACCTCATTTTCCGGTGTTCTCCTCGCCAATTGGGAAGATGTGCTCCGTCCTACTGCTCGAGGAAAGCTTATCGAGGCGATCAGCAGCCTCGGCTTGGCAGTCTATCTCGAGTCGGAGCCACCTCATTTCTTGAAGGATCGAAAGGCCGTGCAGAGCGATGCTGTGGCAGGCTTGGTCATCCGAAACGCTAGCATTATGCCTCAAGGCGAAAAGCGGGATTATTTCCAAATGGCCGAACTACAATCAACAATCAAGGCCTTCGTTTCTGAGTCTTGCATGAGAGACTTTGTAGTAATGGCCTGGGAAACCGTCGACGACAATGTCACTGTTCCCAATGCCATAATCCGCAGATCTATCCAATGGTGTGGCTTTTACAGCGCAATTACCTGGATCGGCCCCGAAGCTGCTCTTCATGATGCAGATCTTAACGTCACGACTCTCGAGCCTCTTCCCGCGTTTGGTTGGTTGAAGGAAGCAGAAATGATGAAGGCCCACGATATCTGGCGGGCGAACCTGAACATATTGCCTTCCCCGGATAAGAAGGACGGCTGGGAAGTTCTCAAGCCAATTTTCCCCGCTATTGATGCGCTGCTGGATTCGTCGGAATACGACTCGAAGGCCCCCGATAGCCCGACTGCTCGAATGCGTGATCCTCCAGAATGGGTCGCACAGGTCAAGTCACAGGGCAGTCCTCTCTCCATCTCCATGTCAGGAATGGCCTACAATTCACTTGGTTGCTTCCCTCTCGGTTCAGACTCGACTCCACTGGCATTTGCAGAAATTGTCCAATCTCAACAACGTCTCAAGTCCCTCAACCTTCTTCATCCCGTCCCGACAACCAAAATCCAAAGCATTGGACTCCTTCTATGCCAATTCTATGACTCTCTAGATCTCTCCGAAGATGACGATCATTTGGCCAACGCAATTAAGGAACTTGCAAACTGGGCATCCAATGATCTGTTGCACGTCAATCTTTGTCTCGACTCTGGTCTGCGCAAGAGCTCTGATTTACGCTTTTGGGCCGTTTTTGAGATGGAACATGATGGTATTGAGATTTATGTGTCCAAGAATGCCCAGGGCCTGGCTGGAACTATTCTTCACACCTTCCTATCGGCAAAGGGATTTCCTCGGCATGTCTGCTTCGAGGCTGAGGCGACCTTCGCGACCTGGTCCCAAGATGTTTCCCACAATACTGGCCTCCCCCGTCGACTGATTCAAGACATCGATGTTCTCAGCCCTGAAGAGCGCCTCCTTCTCTTGCAGCACCTCTCTCTCACTGATTCTCATAGCGATCTATCTGAAGCCATCTGCACCTACATTCGCAAGCAACTAGTGGATGCCCCTTCTTTTTCTCAGTTGAAGGTGCTAAACACAGTTGGGTATCTCGAGAAATCAACATCTGCTGAGGATTTGATCAAGTCTCGTATCAACTGGTACATGGACCAAGGTTGCAAATACCCGTCTCTCGATGCCTGTCTTGATCTTTTCCATCAGGCCGACAGTGTGCTCTCCGATGTTCTGAGGTATCGCCGTGAGGATGACCTTGCCGCCATTACTAGTGGTCTCTGCGCCCTTCTTCAAGGTGGCTCCGTTGATACATATGTGGATATGATGGCTCTTGCGCTTTTCTGTGCCGCAAGACAGGGAGCCTTCGATGAGATTTACGCAGAGGTGACCGATCGGAATCCTCTATTCAACAACCATACCGATCAGGCTGCCGCCTTCGCAGAGTCATTTGCCCTTGGATCTCGTTGTGAAGCTTACTTCGACGTTGCTCCCAGTGTTTTCGGAAAGTTGCTATCGGACCGGTTCAGAGCTTACTATGGAGACCATCAGCCGCCAAACTGGGTGAACGGTGCCCCGGAGCTTGCTACATCCTACGCCGGAGCTCAGATTGATGTCAACCCCGATGAGCAGCGTAAGACTATGCCTGGATACCAGCGATTCACATTCTTGAGTGTCTTCGCTATTCCTGCTTTGATTGATATCATTTTGCTTACCATGGTTGGCCGTGGACTCTATCTCTCTGCCGCCATGTCTCACGATGAACAGGACAGTGCAACTATGGCGCTAATGATATCTCTGCTGCTTTCCGGTGCAATTGGTACGTGGATTGCGTGTGGTGGTCCTTATTACCTCATTTCGATGGCATTCGCAGCAGCGAACATGTTCGTTCTCATTCGCCTGATCGCTGGTATTGCCTTCACTGTGGCCGGTGGCTTGATCGGTTTTGTTGCCATTTCAAGTGTTCGAGGCCCTCGGGCTGGTATCATCTTCTACCTCTACCTGATCGCTTTGACAATCTACTTCTCAACCTTCGCCTCGCTTGCAAGCTTCAGTTACCCCGGTTCGAGCTTTTTGTCTGGCCGCAAGCCAATTATTATGTGCATTCCGATCCTCTTCTTGGCACCGATCATCACAGCCTGGAGTGGCCACGACTCGGCTGTCTACCTCGCCATTATCTATGTCTTTATTGGTGTGCTTTTGCTGTGCCTTCGTTCGGTCACCTCCAAATGGGTCACTTGGTACCAATCTGTGCGACGCACCGATGATACTGAGATTCGTAAGTGGTATATCACTGCCTATGGAAATGATGACGAGAAGGTGTTCGCGAATATGAGTGACCCGGCCGCCCTCAAGCTGGCGAGAGAAGCACTCTCGAAGGACGTCTTGGCTGAGACGAAGCGTGGGATGTTCTCAAAAGCATCCAAGGATAAAATGGTCGTTGAGCTTGCCCAGGACTGGGAGTCTACCAATTTCCTTCTAGATTGGTACTGCCGCTATGCAGATGTGCCGAGGCCGATTCCGTTTAGTTCTGGTTGGAACATCCAAACCAAGGTGGCACTTGACACCCTGCGTAACTCCCAGAAAGGTCTTCGTCTACACAATGCATTCGTTCACTGGCGTCAATCGAGCAAAGAGATGGGATGTGGTGTTCTCTACTTTGTGATTGCGCTTCTCGACAAATGGGCACAATTGCTGAGTGGCGACCGTATTCTTGGCCTCACGAGCACGGTGAATGATGCTAATCGAATGGCCGTTGGATTCGCCCCTTGCCTACTATCTGATCGGAGCCGTGCTCATTGATACCAAAGCCCAGGAGCTCCATGATGCTCTTGGTACCAATGCGCCTTTTTCCGTCAGATCTGCAAAGGATATTCGGATCGCACAGAAACAAGAGGTACAACTCCGGCGAAAGGTATACTGGCGAGTCCTTTTTAGATTCCTCTTGTGGCATGTCTGGAGTCTTGCCCTTGCCACTGCTCTCATTTGGACCTTCCAATCATCGATTGAAGCCATGATTGTTTTCTTCTCATACGTTCTCGCCTACACCGGTTTAATCTGGTACCAATATACGAAGATCTTCACGGGCCCTCATGCGCTGAAGCCTCTCATCATTGGTATCTGTATCGGATTACCAGTCGGTATCGCGCTCAAAGTGTCTATGCCGCGTTTTCTGTACTCGCAGATCATTGGACTCGGATCTGCCACCTGGACCGTTGCCATCCTCTCGATCTGGAATGCCAAAATGGGTATGCCAAACAAAGTGGACTCTCCAGTGGAGCTTGGCCGCACCTTCCATGCGTTTACAACGCCCTGGTCGGACCCCGAATGGTCTCAGCAAGAGCTTCAGACTTTCTTCGAAAGCTATTCGCTACTTCCATCTGATTCCCGATACAAGCTCAATCCTGGTGTCCATCCTGGCGTCGAAATCAAGAGTGCTATAATGTCTTGCAAAGAAGAAGTCATGATTGAAGAAGCGTTTCCCGGCTCCAAAAATGTTGCTAACAGTGCGATCGCATCGTGGGAGAAGGGCGATATTGTCATTGAGCTTGTCTCCTTTGGCTCTCTCGGTCCCGGCATTCGAGCTCTCAGCTGCAGCACCGGGAACCAGTTAAAGCTAGCCATCGCCGTGGGAGGACTCCTAGACGAGCGTCTCGATATCAGCGCAAATTGTCAGATCATTGCTGAAACCTTGCTTCATGCTGTCACAGAGCTTATGGTGGGTGTGCCTCATGAGTACGCATCATTGGCAGGATCCATTGTCTCCGGTGGGGTAACTTACACAATGGCTCAACAGCTTCGTGAGGAGGCCAACACAACTACGGTCGTACGCTGGGCTAAGAAAGAACTGCTTCGGCAGCTTTGCCTTGGTTTTGAGCCCGATCTCCATTGGGACAAGCTCCCAACCGAAGTTCGGGATTTGCTGCTGAAACGTTGCTTGGGTCAACAATGTAGTCTCTCCAATAGCCAACGCCAATGGCTCCAGAAAAGTCTTTGCACATTCGATACCGATGATCTCGATGTTCACGTTGCCCGTTGCAACCTTGGAGCTGCCACTGCAATTAGCGTTCTCGACTATGCTCACTGGGGAACTGGAGAAGCCGCCTTTCCCAAAGAGCCCGAGACTTCGAAGTACATCTCCTACATACCTCGGAAGCTCCCAATTGCATTGTCGCTGGTCCGGTCACCAGCTAGCTACATTTACCACAAGCTGGGAACAATAGTAAAATTCTTTGTGGTAGCTTTGGTTGCAGATCCGGAATTCCAGAGAGAGTTCAATCATGTCACTCAGACCCTTCCGACTGTTGTCCGTGTGCCAATCAGATTCTTATTCAATATGGTCTGGGTTTATTCTAAGATCGTTCAAGACTTGGGCTTGTCACTCTTTCTCTTCCATGGCCGCAAGAATGTCAAGCGGCTGTGGGACGAGACCAAGGGCATGACGATCCATATCAAAAAGAGTCGGGTCATTATCCAAAGTCTGGATGGCACCTTTACAGCCTTCAGGCACCACGAGATTGATGGTGGTTTCAAGATTTACCACTATGCTGGTGAGCATAAGACCGAGCCCAAAGAGGTCAAATCCCTGAAGTACGTCAGCACCTATTCGGGTGAGATGTTACTTCTGGTCAAGCAGGAGTTCAAGGACGGCAAAGTGATCAACGAATACCACTACGACTATCGAGTTCCGACTAAGAAGGTGTTCAAGCTCAACAAATCATCAAACCGCATTCCACTAGGACGACGCTGCGTGTCAGGAGCAAACTATCTGCAAAGCGTCCAGTACAACCGCAAGGGTCTTATCGAATCGGGTTCCTACATGAAGGATGCCAATCTTATCCGCTTCAAGTACCATTATCGCAAGAACCCCCGTTTTGGTGATGAGTTGCTGCGAGCCGAGTTCGTCTTATCCCACATTAGCTGTACAGTGTCTTGGTGTGCGCCTCCGCGCCGCCATCCCGAGAAGATTGAGCGCTGGATTCCTCACTCCAAGGTCACCGAGGCCAGCTTTGTTCAGGGTGCCGATGTCTATGAAAGTCGTTGGCTGTATGATCACAAGTTCCATCCCACCATCTTCACTACTATCAACGGACAGAAGATGCAGACTCCGCCAATGATTGAGCACGACTATCTGGGTGTACTTTCCAAGCCGAAGTATACCAGCTTTGCGCATGATAACCCATTTGTCTACTGCGACAGTCTCCGATCAAATATTCTTTCCCGAACACTGGGCCTCACGAAGAAGCGCTTTGTGGTGTCAACTTCTCAGGCTCGCTCCTTGATGTGGAAGGCATGGAAGGATCGTGTTGACTTCGATGCAATTATTGTGCGCTGGATGGACGATCGCATTCTTCGCAGAGATAAGGTTCTTACCCCTTACTGGCGTAGCCGTGACTGGGGCAATCTTGGATCTGCGAAGAAGTACGTGGATCTCCGCGCTGATGCGATCATGGCAAGTGCAGATCTGGACGAGAACATTTCCAGTTGGACCCCTCTCGCTGTTAAGCTCACCGATCTGCTCAATTTTGGCCCTGGAGGTGACGCTGTTGTTAACACCCGCTCCAAGAACTTTGGCACCGATACCGACAAGACGCTCCATGTCATGGCGGCAGACAACGGTACCTGGCCCAATGAAGGTGGCGGTGTCTCTGCCTGTCGACGAGATATGATCAACTCCCTTCGAACCATCAAATGGCACATGATTTGCGAGTCTGCGAACGACTTTGGTGTCCCCAAGCATCAAACCGAACAGAACATCCAGTCCCTCAAGCTCATCCCGCTTTGGGGTATGGACTTCCTCACGCCAACTCACGGTTTGTTCCATAACAAGCTGGATGCTGAGGTTGATGATGTTACGTCGGCGAGCGAGTTCGACATCAAGATGAACTTCATTCCGATTCTGACTGCTTTGGTTAAGGGTGCTCGTGCAGTTCATCTCTCAAAGTCTGATATCCACCAGGCGACTCGTGCACTTGTGAACTTGAACACATACTTCCAAGAGACCCGTCATTGGACTCAAGTGTGGAACAGTGAGATAGTGAAGCAGAGTTGGCGCGATTTGTGGCTGACCCAGGAAATGTCGAACACCATCCCGTCATCCCAGTGGTTCGACACTGAGCTTCCTACTCTGGCATCTCTCGATGTCGCCCTGGAGCTCTGGTACCGCTATCTCTTCATCTTCTCAATCCCGGTTCCTGAAAAGATCCCTTCAACCTTCCAAGCCTCACATCACAGCGTCAGTGCCTCTTACGGCGTTGTATGCAAGATCAAGCGCAACTGTACCTTGCAGATTTGGGACCACGCCATCAGTTGGCGTGAAACCAACCTCTGTCTGTCGTCTGCTCTGTGCAAGCTCTCGCCATTTGTTCGAAACGCACTGCTTGGATTGATGCGAATTACCTCTGTCTTGACCCTTCATCACGCAGACATCATCCTTCCCTGTGCAGACTTCTTCAACCCCGGTTGGGAGGTCGAGATTGGTACCTGCCAGGGCACAATTGAGCATCGAAACACTTTCCGCCGAAAGATCGATCCTGTCGTCAACGGTATCACTGATATGCAAAAGTTCTCTCCAGTCAAGGAAATCAAATCCGAGCGTCCGACTGTGACCATGTTGTCCCACGTTTGGTATGCCAAGGATATCAAGACTGCCCTTCTTGCTGCAGATATCATCATCAACCAGTGGAAGTTCGATGAGTACCATCTGGACATCTACGGTGCCATTGACAAGGCCCCAACTTACTCTACCGAGTGTCAAGAGATTATCGCATCAAAGGGTCTTCGTGGCAGAGTCACACTCCGTGGAACTGCCGACCCCATGAAGGTCCTAGAGAACACATGGCTTTTCTTGAACTCATCTCTGTCTGAAGGTCTCCCTCTCGCCCTAGGAGAGGCTGCTCTGACTGGAGCTCCCGTCGTCTGCACAGATGTCGGTGCTTCCCTCCGAGTACTCAGTGACCCAGATGACTTCTCCCGCTTCAGTGCCGTTGTCGCACCAAACGATGCCCTCGCCCTAGCAAAGGCCCAAATCGGCATGCTTGCCATGCTCGGCGAATGGAGCAAACACAGCGAAGACACATCGCCCGCACCAGTCCTGACCTCCTCTCCCACACCGGAGGAAGTAGCAGCCATCACCCGCCGTATGTACGAGAAGAGCGAGCACCGTCGCAAACTCGGCATGATGACCCGCAAGATTGTTCAGAAGTCCTTCAGTGGCGACCGGTACCTCCGCGAACACGAGCAGATGTTGTGGATTGGTAAGTCCGCCAAGATGATGGCCAGCCGCGCAGCTGGCGACCCGATCGACCCAGCCGACGTGGCAGCCGCCATTGAGACTGGCATCGATGAAGAGATCATCACCATCCCGCGCGGCGCGGTGCACTCCTGGCGCTCTTCTGCCCAGTCTGGTATTTCCACGGTATACAGTTCTACGTCCCAGTTACCCGGTCGCGGCGGCAACCACCGTCCCATCTCTAATATCTCGGCTATGAGCCTGAGCATGAGCATGAGTATGAGCAATGTCTCTACCGAGTCCTTCGCTCGTCTGCCTGTCTTTGCGCCAAGGCCTACCGCGATGTCCAACGGCAGCTCCCCGCGTAATAGGTCACCCGCAAGGACCTCCACCCATCGGTTGTCTCTGCTGGGTTCCCGTCCTCACGCCCACTCTCCTTCTGGATCCTACTCGCGCTCCGTCTCAACTGTCGGTCGGGAACAGCTACGTGGCTTGCAACGTGAAGACTTCCTTCCGTACCGAAATTCTGATATCAGTGTCGCGAACAGAGATGACTTCATTCGGGCCGGCGGACTTTCTCCTAGCCACGCGTCTTGATTTGCCTCCTTACTACCCCCTACTTGCACATACTGCACTCCTGTATATTTTTCCCACTACATTTTGTTCATACTTGCATTATTCGGTGTCTGAGTTGGTTTTTTTTGAAAAGTCCTCTGTCGATATGTTTTGTCTGATCTTTTTACACCAGTTTTGTTGTTTCGACCTGTCGAGAAATTGTGGCGTACATCAGCGATTAGAGTCTTTTTATCCTATGTTGTTAGCATTAATTATGAGAATATATTGAATTATAATATGCATCCATTGTTCCCTAGAGCTATATATATCTAGCAGCATATAATCTACCCAAACGGGGTGTAGATAGTTCCAAAACAAATGTATTTACCCCGAAAGCCGTAAAAAGCACAAGTCGATGGACATCACGTCGACTCCTGTGGTTTCGGACTCGTGATCCGATGCCATTCACCGTTGAACGCATTAATGAGCCAGCTCGAAAGACCTTGATTCATAATTAGTCGTGTCCTTTTCCAACCTTGGGAAGCCATGAAATGGAAACGCATGAGAAATCGACTTACGTTCATAAACAAGCGCATGCGCCATATGGAATTGTATACTATGATCCGAGTCAGGGAAGACCTGCATATCGTAGTTGTCGATGTTCTTCAAATCCAGCTTGTCGATCAACACAAGGGTATTTTGAAGATGAACATTGTCGTCAGCAACACCGTGCATGATCAAAAATCGAACACTGTGGCCTAGGGCCATAACATCACTGATGGAGGCATTTTCATAACCTGAGGGGTTGTGCTCGGGTGTGTGCATATAACGTTCTGTATAGATAGAGTCTATGAAGTAGGATGTTAGTATGTGCATGTGGGAGAGCAAACAGAACAGTGGTAATTTGAATGGGCTTACCATAGAACCTCCAGTCAGTGACGGGTGCCACGGCCATGCCATATTGGAATGTCTCGCCCGCATCTTGTTCAAGGACCTTCAGGGTCATGTAGCCACCGTAGCTCCAGCCCCAAACTGCCATGCGGCTTTCATCCACGTAACTCTTGCTAGCCCAGATCTTAGCCGTCTCAATCTGATCAATAGCTTCGTAGTGGCCGATATTACCGCGAACAACGCATCGGGCTTCTCTCCCGATGAACCCGGTTCCCCGACCATCCACGGTGACGACAATATAACCCAGGCTCGAGGCGACATAGGTCTGGAAGTCAACTGTAAACTTGCGGTCGACCGTTTGAGATCCCGGTCCACCATATAGGAAGAAAAGCACGGGGTATTTCTTTGCAGGGTCGAAGTTTGGAGGGCGGCGCTCCAGAACTTGGAGCGTGTAACCATCAATGGTTACATTGGTGTACACCTCTGTTGGGAGAGCGAAATTTTCCACCCTCTTGGCGAGTTCAACATTCTCCTCGATGAGGTTTAGGAAGTCAATCTCGTCGCCTTGGGTGTTGATCACAGCCTGCCACGGCACTGCTGGGCCTTTATAGCTGAGTAAACCATAGCCGGCTCCATGTGAAAATGAAACATCGAAAAATCCGGGTGCAGATACATCCGTCAGGGGTCGAAGATCGGACCCGTCCAGGTTGACAGAGTATACATGACGCTGAGTTGGAGCTTCCTTTGTGGCAACAAAGTATACCAGACCCTTCTTCAGGTCAACAGCGGACGGCGCCTTGACCACTTCCCAATTGCCCTTGGTCAACATCACAGGCTCTGGGTTATCGAAAGGTGAGAAATAAGCCAAGTGATCATAGCCTTCATAAATAACGGTGTCAATATAACCATCGTGTGGGCGACCATTTTTAGGGTCAGCGGGAATAACCCGAGTCGATTGTGAAGGCTCAACCCAGCCACCGTCCAAAGCTGCGATATCATCTGACCGCACCAGTTTACCAGTTCGAGCCTTTGTGTCCATAACAAAAATCTTCACAACATCGCTTTCGCGGTTGGTCTCTCGGACCAAAACTTTGCCCTCGGACGCCCAGACAATCTCGATGATAATGCGTTCAGCGTCAACAAAGTCCTCTGGCATCTCAAATGAGAAAACTTCATTTTTCTCGACATCATAGAACTGCAAGTTGACAATCGGATTCGGGGCTCCTGGTTTGGGGTATTTGATCTGTCTGACTTCAGGGTAATTTTCAAGTCCAGGTGGCGGCTCTTTGCCAGATGGCCGTGAAAGGAAGTATTGAATAGGGTATTCAGGAACTGCTGACTCGTTCGTTCGAAGGAATGCGACAAACTTCCCATCATCTGACCACCAGGTTCCGGTGTTGCCTGCAAACACTTCTTCCTCATACACCCAGTCTGGAACACCATAAAAGAGGTTCTCGTCGCCGTCCTTGGTGATGGGGGTGACCTCCAAAGATGCCAACTTACGCAAATATAGGTTGTTCTCACGAACAAACACAACCGCATCAGAGGTTGGCGACCAAGTTGCAAGCTGTACACGTCCACCCAGGTTCCCAGGATCGAGCGGCTCGGCCTTCTGCGTCGCCACATCGAAAATCCAATATTTCCCAAAATACGAGTGTCTCCAATTGGACTGGATGTCAGTCATGATCAAGACCTTGTTCATATCAGGACTTGGCCACGTCTTGGCTGGTATCATGGCCTCTCCCTCAAACCAGATGTACGCCTTCTTCATCAACACTCTGGTGTCGAGATTATCGACGCCATCCTTACTACTGCGGATGTCTTTCACCCTTAAAAAAGCGTCTTGTTTCTCGCCCTGCTCAACCAGAAGACCATCCTCGCCATCCGGGCCTGCAATCCAGGAGATCGCGTGGGACCTCGGAGACCAGGTACCACTCAAGACTTGCTCGAGTGTCACTGGTTTCCCATGGCTCTTAGCACCGGAGACCGGGTCTGATTCATGGATCTCCACGGTTGGTTCATGGATCTCCGCGGATGACGCAGATGAGAGTGCCGCGGTATCGGGTCGTTTCTGCGTGAGGAACAGTACGAAAGCAAGCACCCAGCCACCGACGCAGAGCAACACCAGTAACCAGACAATCTGGCGCAGGCGACTGGACGAGCTTGCTTTCTTTCCGCTTGATATAAGAGGCTCATCTGAGCCAGTTTCCGCTCCGTCTTCAATGTCCCGGTATCTGTCCCCATCCCCTTCCTCCATCGGCATTGTGTTGCCCCCCCTTGTGGTTCTTCATGAATGATTCGGAGGCGATCGATAGGCCGGAGTCTGTGGATGTTTGTGAGGAGACGGATTCCGACCGTTGTCGATTCAACCGTATGGACTCTGGGTTCCCTTCACCTTCGAACTTCCCCATGGTGGTGGTTGATCGTAGCGGAGCTGACGTCCCGATCGTCACGCTATCTCTTATCGCCCGCAATTCGAGGCGGCCAAGCGCCAGCAATCACTGACTGTCCTGATGACAGTAAAACTTGATGTGTATATATAGAGGACAAAATTACTATGACAACGTATGAAAAAAGCAGAGATCACTTTGTCGAGAGCTTTCAATGTCGGAGGATCTGGTGAAACGGACCGACACCCATCTCTTGGCGCGAACAAAGGGTTATTGATGTCTTTAGCTTCAAGTCCATATCCTTATTCAATTCCATTTTGGGTTTTAATGTTGTTGATGATTGGTTCACTTCTTACAGACTAGCTTTGTTACTAATGTGTACACTGTTAATATAATTATTGATTGTTCATCGGGGCAATTAGTCAAGGCCTGCTCTATATATATCAAGTACACATGCCGGTGTTGTATTGAGTTATATTATCATTTTCCAAAAGAATATATGGCGAACGCGCCCTTTATGTATTGGATAGCCGAAAGCTCATAAGGAATATAACCCTATAGCGAATATATAACAAGATGCATCTACGGAGTAGGCCCAACGAAGATGTTGAAGAGCTTCCAGTGTTGACTCTGCATCTGATTTCATGCTCTTAATTTGTTTGAGACTCGTGCATTTTACTAGACAGCACCCATCCAAGTTAGAGAACGAAAAATGAACTAAAAAAAGGGCATTGGAAGGTGTGCATGCACAAACATAGGGAGGTGCAGCATACTCCGTTATATCCTCAAAACGCGCAATACCCTAAATAGCCCCAATTTCAAATCTCCCATGTCAATATGCCATCCGAGGACCTAAGCACACACACCGATTTTCACCTTTCGCATTGGAATTTGGGAGAATAACATTACAAGGAGCTCGGTTTACCATATACATTGCACAGGAAGTGTCACAAGTCTGAGAGTGATTCTATGCAGGAACGGGATATTTTTTTAATTACTCGTCGCGATCAGATCGCTTTCCATCATACAGCTCACGTTAGCGGCCGCCGAGGGCGTTTACCGCGACAGAGCAATGTCATCAATTCTCATGATCATCTTCACAGTCTCCGCAGCCAGCTCAATCGCACTGGTGCTGACCAGCAGGGGTTGGAGAATATTCTCCTCTGTGATATCATCCTTCACACCACCACTGCGAATGCTGACACCAGCATTGTGCTGGCCCTGAGCGTGGCGGTGGCGGAGTTCAGTCACAACCTTGATGGAGTTAAGACCGGCGTTCTCAGCGAGAGTAGTGGGGATGACCTCCATGGCATCAGCGAAGGCCTTAAAGCAGATAGCTTCAGTACCAGTAAGCTCACGAGCGCGCATGGCGAGTGTGTGGGCCACTTCAACCTCGGGAGCGCCACCACCTGCGATCATGGCACGCTTCTTGACGAGGCAGCGAATGACACATAGGGCGTCGTGCAACGATCGCTCGGCTTCATCCAAAATCAAGCTGTTGGCACCGCGAGCCACAATTGAGACGGTCTGGTTGTAAGCAGCAAGAGGAGCCTTGATACCGGTGATCTTGACGTAACGAGCACCGGAGGCCTGGACTTCCTCGATGAGGTCGGCGGTGCCGAGCTTGTCCTCGGTGAAGGAGTCGACGTTAGCGACGGGCTTGCAGCCGAGACTCTTGCACAGGAACTCGACCTCATCGCGCTCAATATCCTTGATGGCGAGAATCTTGAGACGGGAAAGGAAGTGCAGGGAAAGTTCGTTCACGGCGTCACGGAGGATGGACTTCTGAATCAAAAGAACGTTACACTTGGTCTTCTGGATCTTCTTGACCATGTTGAGCATGTATTGGCGCTCCTCTTTCAGGATCTTGTCCATCTGACGGTAGTCGTTCACCACGATTTGGTTCTCCATCTAGGGTTTGATTTTTAGTTCTGTTCGAATAACAACTAGAGGCACGAGTAAACATACGTCTGGCTTGGGCGGGCTCAGTTGGAACTGGATCAGACCTATCCGCGCCTTCTCGATTCTTGTGGGACCACCACTGCTCTTGATCACAGGCTGGTTGAGAACCACGCCATCGACCATCTCACTGTCCTCGATTGTGCCGCCAACCTTCTTCACAATACGGATGTCCCGCAGGTCCACATTCTCTGCGGTCTTCGGGTCACAAACCTTTAGGACCGAGTCGACGGCCATCGGGCCAAGAAGTCCGGAGTGCTGGGACACGATCTTGGACGAAAGCGAAGTAGAAGCGGCTTGGAGGAGGGTGGAACGATCGGAAAGATTGATAGGACGGGACATGTTGTGGAGGATCTCGACGGCAGCACCGGCGGCTCTTTGGAAAGACTCGGAGATGACAGTGGGGTGAAGGCCCTTGCCTAGCAACTTTTCGGCAGCGCCGAGCAGACTGCCAGCAATGACAACCACTGATGTCGTTCCATCACCAGCTTCGACATCCTGCGCCGCACTCAGGTCGACGAGCATACGGGCAGCGGGGTGCATCACGCTCATATCCTTCAACATGGTGTTTCCATCGTTGGTCTGCGGGGGTCAGTTGGGGATCCCGATATGATCGAATGAAATTGGGGTGCGTACAATGATGGTCTGTCCCTTGGCCGTTTGGATCTAGAGAGAGATTAGCACCTTGATATAACGAAAATCCGAGATGAACTCACCATCTTATCCATACCCCTGGGTCCCAACGACTATATTCTTGTTAGCCCCTCATCTGGGTATTTGCAGATCGTTTGAGCAAGCGTACTGTTCGAATGGCATCGGAGACAGCTACGATATCATTAGCATGGATGCCTTTAACGCAATGAGAATAGACATACCCCGAGCAGCGAGAATGTTGGAGGCCCGCACGGCCATCGGCTTCTCCTTGTCCTGCATGCAATCAGAAATCAGTGGCTCACACACATCTTTTCGAGGCCTCGCACCTTGAAGGAGTTGTTGCCGGCGGCTCCCTGTGCTACTGCGGCGGCCATTTTGAAAATTTATATTCAAAATTAACCTTAAAAAATGAGTGAAAGGAGATAGTTGAGTTGTTGTGGTGGAGGACACACAGGAAATTCTGCGAGGTTCTGGGGCGGTGATGAAGCTTGGCACCTGATTAGTGAGGCTAGCTCGACCACCGCAGCTCTGCTACATCACCGTCCTTTGCTCTCCCAATATCCAACCTATCTATCCTTTTTTTCAATTTGCCACTGTTCTCAGAGCACGTCGAATTTTGTCTATCTGCATATACATCCTCGATTTTATTGTTTCCTTGAACCCTCCCTTAGCTTGGCCTTGGGCTTTCAATACCTTTCATCATGCCTAGCGCCACGGGTCAGAACTGGGAGAAGTTCCAAAAGAACTACGCAGACGATGAAGAACCAGAGAAGAAGATTACACCCCTTACAGACGCGTGAGTTCCCGGCGTGTGTTGATTCAATCCACACAAATCGCGATGGCAATAATTTACTGACGCCCATCACAGTGACATCGCAGTACTCAAGACTTACGGCGCCGCACCTTACGCGAATGCGCTGAAGAAGCTCGAGAAGGATATCAAGGACAAACAGAACAGTGTCAATGAGAAGATCGGTGTTAAGGTGATAACTTGTCCAGCTCTTTCGGCCCCTTGAACAACTGGAGCTTACGTTTACCAGGAATCTGACACCGGTCTTGCGCCTCCACACCTTTGGGATGTTGCTGCCGATCGACAACGCATGGCGGAGGAACAGCCGCTACAGGTCGCAAGGTGCACAAAGATTATCCAGGATGAGAAGGACTCGGACAAGAGCAAATATGTGATCAACGTCAAGCAAATTGCCAAGTTCGTTGTCAACCTAGGAGATCGCGTTAGTCCGACAGATATCGAGGAAGGCATGAGAGTTGGGTAAGTTATCTGGTGGATTATATGTCACTTCTAGGTACTGACTAGGCTTTGCAGCGTCGACCGTAATAAGTACCAGATCATGCTGCCCTTGCCACCAAAGATCGACCCTAGCGTGACAATGATGACTGTCGAGGATAAGCCCGATGTGACCTACGGCGACGTTGGCGGATGCAAAGAACAGATCGAGAAGCTACGAGAAGTCGTTGAAATGCCCTTGCTATCGCCAGAACGTTTCGTGAACCTCGGTATCGACCCACCCAAGGGTGCTCTGCTCTATGGACCCCCGGGAACCGGAAAGACTCTTTGCGCCCGTGCAGTCGCCAACCGAACGGATGCTACATTCATTCGTGTCATTGGTAGTGAACTGGTGCAGAAGTACGTTGGTGAGGGTGCTCGGATGGTCCGTGAACTTTTCGAGATGGCCCGTACCAAGAAAGCATGCATCATTTTCTTCGATGAAATTGATGCCGTTGGTGGTGCACGTTTCGATGATGGTGCTGGTGGCGACAACGAGGTCCAGCGAACCATGCTGGAACTGATCACACAGCTGGATGGATTCGACTCTCGTGGTAACATCAAGGTCATGTTCGCTACCAACCGTCCGTCCACACTTGACCCAGCCCTGATGCGTCCCGGTCGTATTGATCGTAAGATCGAATTCTCGCTGCCGGATGTCGAGGGCCGTGCCAACATTCTCCGAATCCATGCCAAGAGCATGTCCGTCGAGCGAGACATCCGTTGGGAGTTGATCTCGCGATTGTGCCCCAATGCCACAGGTGCCGAACTTCGCAGTGTTGCGACTGAGGCCGGTATGTTTGCTATCCGGGCTCGTCGCAAGGTGGCTACCGAGAAGGACTTCTTGGCCTCTGTTGAGAAGGTGATCAAGGGCAACCTCAAGTTCAACTCGACGGCGACATATATGCAGTACAACTAGAGATTCCGACTTGCATTATGGATGGGATGTACGATCACTATTGTCTTGTTACGTGGGAATTTCTTCCTGATCAATACAATATAATTTTTAACCATATTCCCTCTGACTACCAATGTGGTACAATATACAATATAGTCCGTCCAGGTACTTTCCTGATTGGTGAAAACGTCACTGGTCATGTGACTCCACCTGACTGTGTCGAGCTAGATAGATGTACACTGCAACCGATGTGTGTGACATCTAGCAGTTGTATGTCATTACCACCAGCAAAAGTGGGACTAAAATCAGACAGAATAGCCAGATATAGTGATAAGACCCCGTAATCCATCCTAGCGGCTCTCTTCAATCTCCCTCACACTCTACCGTATCCTTCCGGTAACCTGTGCTGGCCGGCAAAATGAATCGTGGACACGTGCCATCTGGCCAATCACGGATGGCCGGCTGCCCGAGGTTGATTTTTATTGCGCAGCCTCTGATTGGCTGGTTCGGCCCCGGTCCTCCCCGTCGGCAACTGCGAGAATGATTATGTCAGCGTGAAACCGTCAACCGTCAACCGATTCCAGATGAAAGTGTTGCCCTGGAAGGAGTTCGCTATTCCACAATCTCCCCTCTTTGCTAAGCCCGTCACCGACCCTCGGTGTCCTGCGATTCTTTTGGTTCATTAGGGAAACTCAATTCTCTTTTGACCCGCCATCATGAGCTCTATGAGCCTCCGGAGCCTAGCTCCTGCATCCAAAGTGAGTAGCCATGCAACGATTTTCGGCTCATTCGCGACACCCGTACCATACTCACACGTCTATTTCTCCAGGTTTCCCGCGTTTTGAGGGATCAGAGACGTCTTTTCTCATCTTCAAGACCCGCAGGTACGCATTAGAGACTCGAATTGTCCACCCATGAATGCACCACTAATTACTCCTGCGCCAGCCCGGATATGGTCCAACCAGCCTTTGCGCGCTAAGGAGTCCAATGGATACCTGACCGACAAGTACCCCATCATCGTAAGACAATACCGCTCTCCGAATGGACAAGAGATTGATTGGATCTGACTTGCGCAGGATCACGAGTACGATGCCCTCGTTGTCGGTGCCGGTGGTGCCGGTCTGCGCGCTGCTTTCGGTCTGGCCGAGGCTGGATTCAAGACAGCTTGTGTTTCCAAGCTGTTCCCCACGAGAAGTCACACTGTCGCTGCCCAGGGTGGTATCAACGCTGCCCTCGGAAAGTAGGTTTCCCACACAAGCACTGAAAGGTAGCGAATCGAGTCTAACTGGATCTTAGCATGCACGAGGATGACTGGAGATGGCACATGTACGATACCGTGAAGGGTTCCGATTGGCTTGGTGACCAAGATGCCATCCACTACATGACCCGCGAGGCTCCGGCCAGTGTTCGCGAGCTTGAGGGCTACGGTTGCCCCTTCTCGCGTACCGAGGACGGACGTATTTACCAGCGTGCTTTCGGTGGTCAGTCCAAGGATTTCGGCAAGGGTGGTCAGGCCTACCGTTGCGCCGCCGCCGCCGACCGTACTGGTCACGCCCTTTTGCACACCCTCTACGGACAGTCCCTCCGTCACAACACCAACTACTTCATCGAATACTTCGCGCTCGACCTGCTGATGGAGGATGGTGAATGCCGTGGTGTCATTGCCTACAACCAGGAGGATGGTACTCTGCACCGCTTCAAGGCCCACCACACTGTTCTTGCCACCGGTGGTTACGGACGCGCCTACTTCTCCTGTACCTCTGCTCACACTTGCACTGGTGACGGTATGGCTATGGTTGCTCGCGCTGGTCTCCCTAACCAGGATCTTGAGTTCGTCCAGTTCCACCCTACTGGTATCTACGGTGCCGGTTGCCTGATCACCGAGGGCTCCCGCGGTGAGGGTGGTTACCTGCTCAACTCCGAGGGTGAGCGTTTCATGGAGCGTTACGCTCCTACCGCCAAGGATCTTGCCTCCCGTGACGTTGTCTCCCGCTCCATGACTCTGGAGATCCGTGAGGGCCGTGGTGTCGGTCCTGAAAAGGACCACATCTACCTCCAGCTTAGCCACTTGCCCGCTGAGCTCCTCCACGAGCGTCTGCCCGGTATCTCCGAGACTGCCTCGATTTTCTCCGGTGTTGATGTCACCAAGCAGCCCATCCCTGTCCTCCCCACCGTCCACTACAACATGGGTGGTATCCCCACCAAGTACACTGGTGAGGTTCTGGACGTGGATGAGAACGGCCAGGAGAAGGTTGTTCCCGGTCTGTATGCCTGCGGTGAGGCCGCATGTGTGTCTGTCCACGGTGCTAACCGCCTGGGTGCCAACTCCCTGCTTGATTTGATTGTCTTCGGCCGTGCTGTGTCTCACCGTGTTCGCGACACTGCCACCCCCGGCAAGCCCCACAAGGAGCTTTCCTCCGATGCTGGTGCTCAGTCCATCAAGGACCTCGACTTTGCCCGTACCGCCGATGGCCCGAAGTCCACCTTCGAAGTCCGCAACGCCATGCAGAAAACCATGCAGACCGATGTCAGCGTCTTCCGTACCCAGGAGAGCTTGGACGAGGGTGTTGAGAAGGTCAACAAGGTTGACCAGTTGTATGCCCAGGTCGGCACCAAGGACCGCAGCATGATCTGGAACTCCGACCTGGTGGAGACCCTTGAGCTCCGCAACCTGCTGACTTGCGCGTACGTTACCCCGAGTAAAGAATTTAAGATATCCTGCTAACACAAATCTCACAGTACCCAAACCGCTGCTTCTGCTGCCGCTCGTAAGGAGTCTCGTGGTGCCCACGCCCGCGAGGACTTCCCCGACCGTGACGACGAGAAGTGGATGAAGCACACTCTCTCCTGGCAGAAGAAGCCCCACGGCGAGGTCAAGCTAGGCTACCGTGCCGTTGAGGCTAACACCCTGGATGAGGCAGAGTGCAAGGCCGTTCCTCCTTTCAAGCGTACCTACTAAGCTCGCTATTTTGGAGTTGACCCGCAGAGAATACGGAGGATACCACGGAGTTGTTTCAGATGGACCCTATCGACGCCCTCTCCCAACCTCGTGGTTTTTGAGGTGGAACTAGGGTTTGTGGCGTCACAAGGCCCCGTTTCAAGGGGAAATATCTATGAAAAAGACCATTTTTTTGTTGACTGTGTTACTTACCATCCTGTATAGCCATATTTTTTTTCCTTTATCTTAACAGGCGAAGAGTTGGTGTGCTGAGTGCTTTTACCCTCAGTTTGTCTCATATGATTGGATTTATTACTTCTTAATGTTTTTCTATTCGCTATGATAGATCCATATTGTAGTTTTTTTTTTTTTTTCCCTTGCCCCATATCGAAACTCCCCCATATCATAACTCCCCTTCTTTGTCTGGTTTGGCTAAAAATCCCCGGGGGGGCTTGGCTTCCCTGGTCTGTCAACAAAGAAACCAAACACTAGTCTCGTTGAGTCTCACTTCGAACCTTGGTTGATTTGTGGTTTCTTGCTGACTTGCTGGATTCAGGGATCATCTATCACTAAAATATCCAAAATAGTTATGGCTCGTCAAAGAGCTGAAGAGCCTACCCACACGACCACACGAGCCCAAGAGATACTAACCCTACACAGGTGAAGCTCATTGGTGACAAACATACCAGGATCTATAATTGACATGTCATTGCCACCCCGACCACTAACAAAGGGACTCTTCCTGGGTTTCTTTGGGGAACAGGGTCATGCTCTCCATTCGAAAGGTAATGAATGGCTCTTGCAAGAATATCTGTCGAGGCATGACCCAGTTAACGTCTGTTGTCTGTTGTCATTTTTGCTGGCAGATCCTCAAATCTCGTTGAAAGGACGAGCTCGACCTCTCACTTCCAGACGTTGAAGCTTGTGCTATCCAGCATAACTGGTGTCTTGCAATTTGATCAAGTTGTCTTCCGATTCGGTGAATGAGACTTAATCGTTGAGGATGGTGTTCGAGATGAAGTCTCTCGAGTTCCTCGAGTCTATCATCCCCCGAGACTCTAATACTTGTACCGGGACCGATCAGTGGTATGTCTGCACGGCAGGAAACTTTCGTGGGTGCTGCTCAAGTGATCCGTGTACGACGGGCGTGTGTCCCGATGACACACTCTCGTTGACCACAGCTGCGATCATTGGTTTGTTGCCCAGTGTGACGCCGAGAACCAGCACCACTTCCTCTACGTCCACTTTGTCGAGGTCAACTACCGTCTTGTCAACGGATCCGTCTACGACCACATCTCCACCTTCTTCGACATCCTCCTCTATTGCTTCAGAAACATCAGCAGGTTCGGAGACATCCAACACCGGAAGTGCCCCATCTTCAAACCTGGGCGCAATCATCGGCGGTGTTGTTGGAGGAATTGCGGTCTTGGTCATTTGTGCCGTTCTACTTTTCTGTTGCTGTCGCCGCAAGAGAGAATATGGGAAACGTGAGAAGGGTTCAACTCTCGTCTCATGGTACCCTTACGGATTTACGCGGAAAGATCGAGCAAATGCACTCGAAACAAAAGGGGCTCTATCGCCCTCAGACAGCGAAACAAATAGTGAGCTCAAACACATCCAATAACTAACCGGCCAAGGGGGCAAAATAACATTTCACTGATACTGGACGTTTCGCTAACAATAGACTCATTGAGCGCAGTCTCCCCATTCGCCATGGATAACACACGGGGAAACATAAACATCACACCAGACCTAGCATTGGCGCTATCCTCAACGAGCCTTACCTCACAGTCTCCCCACAAAACGCCCCCAGTCCCGCCAACCGACATGCACTCAAACGAGCTCATCGCTTCAGTCCCTCCCCGCCAAGGATTTACCCCCGAGCTACCAGACACGTGCTTCTATCGCCTGCGGGCCGAACTAGCCTCCCACTCCCAGCGCGAGCTAATTAATGTACCAATCGAGCAACGACAGCGCCAGCAGAATAACACCAACCCAAGGACTAGTCCTCAGGCTTGGGAATCACCTGCCTCGGCGCCTATACCTAGTTCACGCGCAAGCTCAGCAAGAGGAACCGGCAACGGCAGCGGCCACAGCCATAGCAATAGCAATGGTAGCAGTTCTGGGAGAAACCAAGCTGGACGGGTCATCACCGCGGAGGGAGTTGTCCTAGGTGCAAATCTGGATCGATACTCCAATGGTATGGAAATTGGAGACTCGCAGGCCTGCGGGGAAAGGGAAAGGAAGGCTGGGCGTGGTGAGACAGATCATGTTATGAGTTTTATGCAGTATGCTGGGAGACCGGAGGATCGGGGCGGGGGGAACAGGTTTGGAATCGCAACAAGTGACCATACTTCCGATCTCCAGGGACGTGGGAGCAGTGTGTCCAGGTCGAGGCATAGGCCCGCGGAGCGGAGTTTGGAAGATGATATTGCGGCTGCGGAGGGCGATGTTGACGTCCCGCCTGCTTATGAGGCGGAAGAGGGCGCCCCTGGAGACGAAATTAAGTCCCCGTCTGGGAGGATGGGTATCAGTCCAAGAGGGGGAATTTGAGGAATTGGGTTCGATTTTGATTTTGTATTTTGGGGGTAGTGCTGGATATGTCTATGTTAGGGTTGGAGTCCCGGCTTCAGTGTTTTTGGTGAGATTTGAACGATGGTCCGATTGGTATGTTGAAATGATATTCCCTGCTTTATTAGCACCACATAGCTTAAGAATAGCTTAAGACTTTGTATTTTTGGAAGACACCTAAAGAAGTCAATTCATACATTCATTTTTGTCTAACCGAAAGCCTATAATTTGTTTTCATATATCGTATCCAAAATATTTTACACCAAGTTCTTCAGCACGGCGGTCTGCTCGAGGACTGCACGCTTGCTGGTTCCACCAATGGCATCCTTGAGCTCGACGGCACGCTCGTAGTCAAGGCAAGCCTGGACATCAGCATCGAAGCGGGCGTCAACTTCCTGGAGCTGCTTCAGAGAGAGTGTGTCCATGGGAACATTGGTGTTCTCAGCCAGAGCAACGACACGACCGGAGATGTGGTGTCCCTCGCGGAAAGGCACGCCCTTGCGGACAAGGTAGTCGGCAATTTCGGTAGCCAGCATCTCCGGAGCCAGGGCGGCGATCATCTTCTCGGGGATGACAGTGAGAGTAGAGAGCACACCGGTTGCAATCTGGATGCTGTCGCTGACAGTCTTGACGTGGTCGAGCATTGGCTCAACACTCTCCTGCAGATCCTTGTTGTAGGTAGTGGGGAGACCCTTGATTGTGCACATCAGGCCGGCCATCTGGCCGAAGGCACGGCCAGACTTACCGCGGAGCAGCTCCAGGCTGTCTAAATTGCGGAACATATATCAACATGCTGCTTCATATCACAAGGCGGAGTTCTGTCTTACCTGCGTTCTTCTTCTGGGGCATGAGCGACGATCCAGTCGAGTAGGCATCTGACAGACGGACAAAGCCGAACTCCAGACTGCTGTAGATGATCAGATCCTCGGCCCAGCGGGAAATCTTGAGCATGAACGAGCTGCCCCATTGCATAGTCTCCATAGCGAAGTCACGGTCCGCAACAGCGTTCATGGAGTTGTACAGCAAGCCATCGAAGCCAAGCTCCTTGGCCATAGCCTCGCGATCAATGTTGAAGCAGTTACCGGCAAGGGCACCGGTACCAAGAGGGCTCTTGTTAACGCGACGGATAACCTCACGCAGACGCTCCAACTCGCTAGCGAAGGCAGTGGCGTGTGACAGGATCCAGTGGGACCAGCGGACGGGCTGGGCCTTCTGCAAGTGGGTGTAACCAGGCATGAGATAGGCGATATCGTTCTCAGCGCGGGCAATGGAAACCTTGATCAGATCGCAGAGGTGGCTCTCGATCAAGCGGAGTTCATCGCGGAGCCACAGGCGCATATCCGTGGCGATCTGCTCATTACGCGAGCGACCGGTGTGCAGCTTGCCGCCGATATCCTTGCCAATGATCTCGCCCAGACGGCGCTCATTAGCGGTGTGGATGTCCTCATCGTTCTCCTTGGCGACGAAAGTGTTTGTTTGCCATTCCTGGGCGACCTGCTTGAAACCACGCTCGATCTCGGCGAACTCTTGTTGTGTGAGGATACCGGAGTTGGTGTTGGCGCGGGCGAAGGCAATTGAGCCGGCAATATCCTGCTTCCAGAACACGCGATCGTAAGGGAGCGAGGTGTTGTACTGCACCATAAGGGGGTCAAGGCCCTCTAGTGTTTTTTTTAGGTATGAGTCAGTGGTCTTTTTGGTGGGATGGAGGGGTTGTGGTACTCACGGGTGAAGCGGCCTCCCCAGAGCATGTTCTCAGCGACGCCTTTAGGGTTACTCATTTTGCAGGAACGGAGATTGGTCAATTGGCTTGGAAATGAAAAGAAAATAGAGAAGTTGGAAGTGAAGTTTCCCCCTTCATCTCGAGGAATCACAACCGATCATCCGCTAAGCCCAATTGGGAATATCTGGGGACAATGTTTACTATGAGTCACTTGGTTATCTCCCTAACATCCACATGTTTATGGCATTCAACTAAAGAAAGGTATGTTTATGTATAAGCTCCAGAACAGAAATAGTTTAAGCGCCCTCTATGATTCTTCCCTTATTCGTAATCCCGAAGCCGACTAGGGCACTCAATATATATATATATATGCACACTGGTTTATCCGACTGGGAGAACCGCCACAAGCGTTATGCGTATTCGAGCAAGGGCCTCCTTTCCCCCCCCACCTAATCCTCCTTCCAATATTCCAATACTCAGTTAAAATCCATCTCTTGCAACAAATCGACCATGGGTGAACCACTCGACAAAGGTTGTATCGCATGCGGGTGGACACTTGACAAAGAAAAACGGTGCCATTATACTAGCCACCTCAAACTCTTCTACGGCGCATCTACGCGGGGCGTCTGGTCCATCGGTTCAGATGTGATTCTGAAAGATCGGCCCGACGAGGGTCCAAAATCAAAAGTTGAAGTCAAAACATTGAACCATCTAGCGACCTATACCGACGTCCCCGTCCCAAAGGTTTTACGTGACTGGGTCGATCGCGATGGGCGATACTTCATTTTAAACGAACGTATTAGTGGTCAAACGCTCGAGGAGGCATGGCCTTCTTTGTCAGAACCCCAAAAGATAGATATCGCGGATCAAGTCGTCAAAGTACGAAAGCAGCTTCGATCCGTCACGTCAACCTCTATTTAGTATATCGATCAAAGTCTATGCTATCCGAGCTTACTGTTTTTCGATCTTGAGCCCCACGGACCGTTTCACTCCGACCAAGAGCTCTGGGATGCCCTGGCCCTTAACCTTCGCCATCTCCCTCAACAAGTACTAGGGAACTTGAAGACGCGCCTACCAGAGTGCGAGCCCTATGTGCTCACTCATTGCGATCTCAATTTAGGGAATATCATGGTCCGAAACGGAAAGGTTGTCGGTATACTTGACTGGGAATACGCTGCCTTTTTTCCTATTTGGTATGAGTATGTTTCGGCCTCTTTTGGATTTACAGACATGGATGTCAAATGGAAAAAGTTGCTCCGGGAGCGCTTAAGCGTACATGGCGAGGCTCACGAAAATGCCAAGGCATTTTGGACGGATATGTGTAATCTAAGACAATACCCGAATCTGGATGAGAAAGGTCAAGAAACCTTAGAGAGACTGTCTTAGACTATCTTGAACAACTAACTATATATCCCCGTTTATAGAAACATTTAATCAAGCAGCTCAATGACAGTCCAGGTGACAGTTGTCAAAACCTGACCACCAATCTTTTCCATGACTCTCCGACTCGCGTTATTATACCCAGCCACCTCAGTATGCGCCCAAGCTCCAACACGATCTCGAGTCTGACTATGCTCAGAGTTGACACTCCCAGCTCCAAAAACACCATCTACTGCCATTCCACGACGCATGATAGCCTTAGACAATGGAACCGCAAGTCCGCGACCCCGATGCTCCGGCTCAACATGCAATGTCACCAGCGCTCCATCCACACCCAAGAATCCCCACGCAATAGGCATTTCATCAGCATCACTAGAGGTAGAATCCAAATAAACCGCCATACCGGGAATTTTAGATAGCTGTGTCCTTGGCCTGGGGATATGTGTCCGACTCTGCACAAGATCCAGGTGCTTACTCAGAACACCCTCCCTACTCTCTCGGTCATGGAACCTATATCCGGGTGGGAGGGAAAGATCGGCGAACGGCAGATCGGCAGATCTTCCAGACACTGCCTCGGGGCTGAAATCAGATCTCCGGAAAAAGTACTTGTAATAAGGCGGATCGTCGAAGCGATGGACCCGGATATTGGGTATCGGGTCAGATGGGGTGTAAGAGCCCGATTGCTGTAGGAGAGAGAATAGACCTGTATGAAGGCTGCCGATGAGAAAAGCCTGTGGATCCGGCGCGGGGATCAGGGGGACACTAGTGGGACTGGTGTTGTTTGAGGTCACCGAGGACGCCGACACGGAAGGAATTTTAGCTGTTACGGATGTGGCTTGGGCTGACTTCGCCAAGTATGATAGGTAGGATGGTAGCATATTGGTCTTAACATATTCCAGCAAAGCCAATAGCTGCGCGCGGGCCAGGGCTAAGACGAGTGGGCTGGCGGAAAAGGTGGACACAATTGACTTGGTGATGGTGCTGATATCAGCATTGTCGGCATCATTATTATGATTGTTCTTGCTATTATTGGATGTTGAGTCCACATTTAATATCTCCGTACTATCGCTGACAGTGACGATCAGCGGAATTGACGTGTGCTCCGCTTCGAGGCTGGAGTAGATGATCATTTGGGTTGTGCGGCCAGCGAAAAGATCCACTCGCGCAGCCAGCCATGGGTTTCCAGGCTCAGGGGTTAAACCAGGCGGGAAAGTTGCCAGTATATGGGCGGTCTCACACGGATACGCGATTCCATGTTGGATTCGCCGGAGCAAAGTCGTTGAATACGGCAGTTCAGATACTAGTGCCGGTATTATTTTGGCTGCATCGTGCTCGTAGATGCATATCGCCATTCCGATCGTGGATTTCGTGGATGTGTCAGGTTCCCGGGAACCTGGATTCAGGGGAGGGGCTGAATTTCTACACGGGTCGGTGAATGGATCTCAAATCATAACCTTGCAGAAGAGACTATTGATCTTCAATTTATTCGCAAGTGACAGGTTGATAGTCATGACAAGGGGTCGTGCCGTGAGTCAGAGACTTGTGGATCCCTATAATATGGTTAAATTGTGCCTAGCTAAGTCTGGTTAGATATCTTGACTTGAGAATATTCGATTAATAAACGGAGTCCGACGGATGAATCGCTGTTTCTTTGAGTCGCCTAAGTATTTGTCACTTGTGTTCTCCAGGAGTGATCTGTGGCTGTGGCGGTGCGGCACTATCGATTCTGACGCGGGACCCGCGGGCGATCTCTGTCAACTCTGCATGAGCGTGCGAGACGAAACAAATTATTTATTAACACTTTTTTTTTTTTTTTTTTTTACATGCTTATGATTTTGTATTGCTATGTTGTAGGTTTGGTGAAACTTCCCCTACAACATAGGGCACATTGACTAGGGCACATAGAGTGAAACAAAAGGACCGCCTTCTCATTATACTCCACTGTGATATGACATCACAAGCACTATATTTTTGGGGGGAACAAGAAACATAAGAAAAAAAAAAATAACAACAAAAGAAAACAAGAAAATTCGTGCCTCATGACTGCGACATCCTACCAGGGACTGCGCGCTCCAACCATCCAATCCTCCATTGCCAGCCATTCGCTCCACCGTGCTTCAGCTACTCGAATCTCATCCTCCGAGGGGTCACGCAGGGGCCTCAAGAAGGGAGTCTCTTCATCTGGAGAAATGTCGTAGGCAGCCTTGGTAGATGCCCACCCACTGCTCTTAGCCGTGAACATATAGTTCACCCGTTCTTGTTTGTAGATACAGCCCACGCCCGCCTCCCAATCACCACCGAAGAAGCCTTGCATAACAGTCGGTGAGTCCTGTGCCGTGACAATTAACCGTCTAATATATGGCCGTAGAGAAATAAAGGATGATGGTGTCGATCCAGACATGGGTGCGCTAGACTCGGAAGGTCGCTGACAGGGTAGTCGAATATTGATGAACGCGGCAATAGACTGCACTTGGGGTGTGTGTTGGCTATAGTCGACGAAGTGCTGAACACAATTCTTGTAGTGTGGGAACCATCCCGTGGGATCCACGCGACCAAACTCGGCGTCGTTCAACACCGACTGAGCCTCTGGGTTGGTTATTCCCTCTTCATGAGAGCGGTCGCGCCTATCCGAAAGTCGTTCAGCGTCTCGTTCGACGGATCCTGGAACAAGGGCAAAAAGTCTCAGAATATTGGTCATTGTGTAACCGGTGCAATAAGCAAGACCGGAGTAGAGGGGATTGAGGGGATTGAGGGAAGTGACGGAAGAAGGAACTCACTTTGAGCGAGTTGTTCGCGAGAATAAGGATCGCGCATATCCATATGCTGAGAGTTTTCCCAGCACTCTCTTCCAGAACCCTGCATGCTCAGTGACATGTTCAACAGTCGACATATGTTGTTGATAGGAGGCACAAAGGAAGAATGTTTGAAACTGGAAGTGGATTTAGACTTGTGTTGGAATAGTCTATAATTCTGGGGGAGGCGAACGCCTTATAGTTCCGCGCCTTAGCGCGGACGGCGAAGACCGATCCATCAAGGGTGTCCCAAATCGATAACCTGTGAAGATCAAGGGCGGACTAGTTCGGCTTTTCGCAGGTGAAGGCAGGGTGGGGTGGATCTTGGGAAGCTATCGAAGAGAAACCAAGCTTGAGCCACAGATATGATCACTAGCCACGGTGAGCCACTGGTTGAGCCACGGTGAGACCGAAGATGTGGCTCGTGCGCTTATCCTCAAATAGCAAGGGGTGTGTGGCTGTGTCCCGAACCGGACAATGGAATTGTCCACTAGTCTCAATCAGGCAACCCACATGGTCGATCTAGATCTCTTACGGAGTTAGTGTATCAATAGTTCAATACATTCGAGGGCTAGTCTCTCGCACCATCTCACCCTAGATCACTCTGAAATGATTTGGAAGCCTTACAACTAGCGGAAGATCACCGATCTCATCTTTCCCATAGTTTAGTGTTTAGTCTTTTCTAATATACCCGCTTAGGTAGTCTCTATTCGTGACCTGTGCGACATGGCTGACACTTCCAAGGTCCACTTCTCCAAATAATAATTAAACATATTGATATTTATTCATTGACCTAAAAAGGTAGGATCACGGATCTGTTCGGGGGTGGATCTCATATCACATTTGGAATCCATGGATCTGCGAGTTATTCTTGGTCTTCCCTGTTCCTACCTAACTAGTTATAGGACATGTTCTTGGACTCGGTAAAGAAAAATTAAAATGAAACAACAACGTGGAAGGAAGAAAAGACAGAAGAAAAAAAATAAGCAAGGGGGTAAAAGTAGAACGAGATGACACAATTCGTGGGCATGTACGGGAGTGTATGTGCAAGGATGATCCCAAGTTCCAATGAGTTCTCTCGTATAGAGAGAGAGAGAGACTTGCCCACATCGGGGACCCCGACCGATCGGCCCTGACGCTCAGACAGCCCCCCTCCATCTCATCCAATGAGATGGACGCTATTCACCTTCATCGTGGTCTGAAAACCCGACTACCCGGGTGTAACAAAATCCAATCTACGAAAAAAAATCAAACTAGGCTACTAGATGCGGATCAGCTTGACGTCTGATCTCCCCCACTTCCAAATTTCTGCGGCTGAGCATTTCCATTTGATTTAAATGCAGGCTGGTTCGCTTCTGGTCAAACCTGCATCTCAACACACTCAACACACTCACAGATTTGCATCGTTGTTAAGGTTTCATGATCAAGTCGTCATCTTGCATATAAGACTTCGTGTGATATACAAAAACACCACTTCCACGCAACACGCAAAACCCACTCTACATACCCACCATGAGTTACAAGAACAACTATGAGCTTTACGTGGGTAACCCCCATGCTTTACTTAACTAAATCAATCTGACTTATATTTTTTTTTCAGTCTCGAGGAAGCATCGATAGCAGACGGTCACCTCCGCCAGATGAGCTTCTCTCACCGTTGGCAACGCTCTACCCGCATGTCGCGGCCCTGCAGCCACAGTATAATCCCAGCAATTGCACCTTCACCGGTTATCGTGACACGGGATATTGGGCTGCGGCCTACACAACACAAACTATGGATGATTCCTCCATGTCTATGCGTCGCATTGGTAAGCTTGATCCTATTTCTTTTTTTTCCCCTTCGATCGGATTTAGTTCTAACATTGTCCTAGATGGCCGACCATGCCGATTTGTTTCTAAACTACGCCGACTCCTCAGCCGAGACGATTTGAAACATCGTCGAGGATCTCGGGCGACTGCTCGAACTGCTCGAACTGCATGAACTGCGTTTCTCTCTCTTTCATTCTTTTTTTTTTTTTTTCTCTTTTTCCTTGGCGATCTACTCGAACAACATGCAAACGACCAGCGATTCACTTCTCGACATCTTATTGTCCTCTTATATGAGGCTACTCTTTTTCGAACCTTTTGATACTCAGCACTGAAGCCTTAACAACCACAACTTCGCATGCACCTTTTTCTTTTGTTTGATCTTGTCATTCTTACAAGCGTCTTTTTCTTCCTCTGGGTTTTTGAGCAAGCGACATCACAGCGAGGAGTTCTTTGGCACACATTGGCAACATACCTACATTCGGGGCTAATTATATCTTTTCTATTCTTGTTACTTCATTTGGTTGCATATATTTAATGTCCATGTATATAAAGGCAGATTAACCTACAAACAGCAAAGGACCAATTACAGTCCACCTTTTTCCAAGAATATCTACGTTTTTACTCCACTAGGAAATCCCCAAGTCGTATTCCGTACAATTATAAATATCGGCAAGGGGGTTCTTCCCGCGAAAACGCACGTTTTTCAATCAGGCAGTTACCAGGTAATCGGGGCCCAGTGCCCCTTGTGCACATGAGTAGAAGAAAGCCACATGCCAATCTTGGAAGCAAGGTACATCCGAAGCAATGACGGCATAGAATATTTGCTTTTTCTAGAATCATACCCTTGTGGTTCCCAATGCCATGGTAGCATTCGTGACCCCTGCTGCACCGGGGGAAAGGAACAGGATCAGCACAGATGATGTAGGATCGCCGAGGGTGCAACGCGCCAAACCCCGATCACTTGCATGCATCAGGCCCCAGTAAACCGCCCATCACCTGCAACATTATCACCCCAGCGAGCAATGATCGGCGAGCTCCACACCTCCATGGAGTGCTAGCCACTTTATTTATAATTAGTTACAGCCTGGGGCTTTAGAACCTGGGTGATTGTTATCAATTATTCGTGTAGATGATGAGATATTTGCAGGTATGGGCCGATATTGTAACGACCTAACGTTCAGGCACGAGATGCCTTGTTCCTGCAACTATATGATATATGATACAAAGTTTTAGGGGTGACACAAACTACCAGTGTAGGTACACATGCATGTACTACCGGGATTTGAACCTTGATTTCTATCTATGGAATCTACTTCCCCAAATATTGATGGCCGAGCGTTTAAGACTAAGGGCCGACCCGTGTCGATCAAATGGCCCCCACAAGGTATTTGAAATATGTACCTAACGCGTGCTGGGTGCAACGTTGTGCGTTCGTTGTCTTTCTCTTCCATATTTGCTTTTCTGCTTCTTTTTGATTATCTTGACGCTAGAGCAGATCGGGAAGGACCATTCCATTGCGCCGGGGTGAGTATATCTTATTTTTTTAGTTTGAAGGAATTGAATGAGAAAGGGATAGTTAGAGGCTATAAGAGCCATGGATTATTGGAATAAGATTATAGAGAGGGGGTGTATACTGGTAGTCATAAACTGCAATATAGCACCTGGGCAAGGAGAGGATACTCCATGATCATCACCATTGCCCTTCGGGCTCTTCGCTTCGGGCTCTTCGGGCTCCAGCCTGCAATACCGGTTTGGATGCAGGGGGTGATTTAGTGTTATTGATCAAACATGGTTGACTGCCACGAGATCGAGTATCATTCAAAAGAATAAATACAATAATACAATAATGTTACAATAATGTTACTACAACTAGAATATGAGGACCTCCACCCGTAACTTTAGCCGCCCGCGCCTCCTGCCCTGTAATATCACTATTCTATAACGTATTTCACATGCACACCCAACCTACGGATTTCTTAGTTATATCTCAATCAAAACGCCATTAAATTGAATATACTAAAATCATACATCTAGCTAGACATCTATTAATCCTATTTCTCCACAACCACTATACTTTAGTAAAGCCCCCCGTATATGGTTGTAAAGCCGGCGAAAGGCTTCTTTGCCGGGGGGGAAGGGAGGTACTTCAGCTACTGGGAAATGGGTGGACCCGTAGACCCGTGGACCGTTATTCGTAGTTAACTACACATGTCAATGTACAACATTCACCTGTCTGCGTGAAAGCATTAGTACCTCGGGCATACACCCCTCATCAGTATATACCTAGGTAGTTTAGGACACTCGCCCTCTTCCCGTGGCAACTCACTCCTTTCTGTTATCTAGCCCCTGCAAGCTGTGTTGGCTATATTCTTGAATATTTATTGCGGGTCGTATCGAGACGACGCCGTAGAATCCGAAATTAACCGTTTTATACTGAGACACTATAAACGCTCACGCAGCATCTGATTATGCCAGGTGTGGGAGTCATCCTATGTAAAATTGCCTGTTTGGGCATACGATGGGCGGAAGTCCGATCAAAATAGGAAATTTCGAAGAAACTCCCCCGAACTTTAGATCATGTGAAAATATTTATATGCCGAAGAGAACAGTAGTGGGGAATGGTAGTTATCATTTGGTTTGACGCTTATCCTTTTCCGTATTGTTTAACTAAATACATACTCAGTGCATAGTTTCATGTATCCTTTTCAAGTCCATCTTTGTCTCCACATGTTGTTCACTTCACCGTTCAATTATGAGGCCATATTCATTCCCTTTGAATCATGGCCAGTGTTTGAGACTAGTGTCGAATATGAAACGATATCTGCTTGCGATATAGGACGACTCACAGGACACTGAAAGTGAAAATCTTCCTTTTGTCTTCCTGTTTTCCAAATTGGCACAAATTTGTTGGGATCCTCTCAATATAATATAAAGTGAAACATCGAACTTGATGATCCTTCGATTTCTACTCCTGTAGTACGGCAATTCAACAGAAGATCCCGTTGTTCCAGATATCATATCGCCATTATAAAAGGAAGCTGCTAGCCTCCAGTTCTTTCGAAGCATCACACATCCATCGTTTCAATCAACCAAACAATTTCATTCTTTCCATCTTATTTCAGGATGCAGTTCCGCTCTTTATTTGCCTCTTTGGCTCTCCTATCTGCCGTTGTCGCCTCTCCGGTAGCAGACTTGAACGTAAACGTTGCCCGCGCTGATAAACAGGGCAGTTACATCGTTCACGGTCTCGGAGACCGCAAGCAGGAGATCCTGAAGGCTGGTGGCAACACGCGTGACATTGCCATTGCCATGCTGGAGACGTTAGTTCAATTCTTTGGTATCTGCACCTAATAACCCAGCTAACAAGTATTAGCAACAATATGACCACCGATTACAAATTTGGTATGTGTAAAGGTTAGCCGGCAGAACTAGCAGCAGTACTAACATTCACACTTTTAGGTGATGGAAAGTCCGGCGACGGTACCAACTACGGCGTATTCAAACAGAACTGGTTCATCTTGAGACATTCTGCGTCTGAATTCCAGGGCTTGTCCGTTGATGAAGTCAAGAAGGGTATTGTTCTCAAGTACGTTTTAACACGGTTTTTATATCAAGGTATATATGACTAATCCTTGAGTGTTAGCCACGATCTCGCAAAAGACATCAAGGCTCGTCATGACGGCGAGAAGAAGTACGGCTATGAAAAGTGGTTCAGTGGCCACCGCAATGGAGAAACTGGTCTCAACCACCCGGGCACTGATGACATCAAGGGTGAGTTTTATCTGAAATAATCCCCTGGCTTCCTGGCTGACTTTGTGGATATAGCATACATGAGCGCCATTAAATGGATCCAACAGCAGCTTGAGAGTGATAAGAAGTTCCTGACCGACGATACTCGATTCTTCGTGCAGGTCGTGGCTATCTAGGTATAGCGTTGGATACCTTCTCGCGGATAGGTACACAACCGGAATCGGGATTCGCGCCCTATACTTCTGATGTACTTGACAGCTGTCCCACGCGTCCCTTGGGACACTTGACATTCTTTCCATTCACCCACCAGGGCGCTATTGTATTACCACTCCTGTTAATTGAGGCTTAGTTGTGAAGTATTCGCACGAAATCAACTCTTTAGCAAATTCTTTATCATTATCTGGTCGACTAAGATTAGGTTATCCATGCTCTCTTTACAAGGTATCAGACCACTGAGAATAAATTCTATCTTCGTCGTAACTAGCTTCCTACCTATGCTGTACTAAGTATCGGTAAATTGGGGACTTGATATATCGATGAAAATACGGAATCAATCTCTGCGCCACAATAGTATCAAAGGTAAATAGTACAATGCTCGCCCTAGGTAGGTATAGACCTGGAAAGCTAAACAATAGGACAAAGTAGTAATCGCTTTTTAGTAGGATTGGGTTAAGTATGTAGTATGACTAGTCAGTTATATATAACCTTGGAAAGCATCCTTGATTATATCCCTTTTTTGCTTCTTTCTTTCTGGTAATCAGAAGAACCATGGAATATCCATAATGTATCACGTAGCATAAAGCAACAAACTACTAAGTAGTCGGCATATGTGAAAGAAATGTGAAGAATCATAGACCGACACCCAATTACCGATCAACGCAGCCGTGCTGGAACTCTAACATTTGTCGCCCCACTGCTCTCCACGCCCACCATTGCCCCGGACACTCCCCCGGACTTGGACCAGAAAAGATTTCTGTTCAAAGATGTCAACTGAATATCCTTTAGCAGAAAGCCCTCAGGCATCAGAATGCCCAAAATACGAGTGCTCATTATGCCTCAAGCGGTATAAGCGACGTGAACACCTGTTTCGCCACATCGGCTCCCATACATCACAGCGGCCATACCAATGCAATTCGTGCGACAGAGCTTTCCAGCGTGCTGATGTTTTAAAGCGACATCTGCGGTCCTGTGATGGCGGCCCATCGAGAGCAAGCACTCGAAGACGGGCTTGCGATCGTTGCGTTCGTCAGAAAAAGGCTTGTAGCTCCCATCAACCATGTCACAGCTGCGCCAAAAAGGGTGCTCAGTGTTGGTATTCTACAGACACGGGGTCATCATTACGACTAAGCCAGCATATCTCAATGAATGATACACCGAAAGACCAAGACCTGAATACCCAACTCACGGACCTACCGCCACCGCCATCGACATCGACATCTAACACAATGATGCCGTGGGGCTTCGCTATGGAAGACTTGCAAAACTTTGGCACAAGTCCGACCAATACCTTTTTTGATCCGGCTTCTATGCAACGCACCAGTCCAACTTGGCCGGACTTTTCGGCATTACCTTCCGAAGGCCCGGCAACTTTCGAAATACCTGTTTCTAATGACAACCCCCGGAAATCGCTGCACTTTCTGGACAAATTTACTAGCAACACGGGTCTAGTGTCGAGCTTTGATTGCGGCACCCACGAACAAAGAGAACAAGTTGCTGCCAGGTTAGACCAGCAAATCTTGTCTGAGTTACAGGAGCGAATAATGTCAATGCCTGCCTTAAGCATGGATATTCCATCTCCTTTGATCCTGGAAAATAACAGTGATACAAGTTCAACCAGCGACTTACCGCTGGATTGGTTCAATGACCCACTTTCCTTGAAGACACACGAGATTCTTCTTTTAGTCGAAGAAGTGGTCACGATTAAACCGCGCAACAGTTCTGTTGCCTTGGACTGGTCACCAGCACTCAGGGATGCATGTCTGCAATTCTTCTCCCCTTCGAACATAAGAAGATTTATGGGGTTCTATTGGGCAATATGGCATCCTAATGTGAACTTTGTGCACCGGCCTACCTTCGACATGCTGGCAGCGAAGCCAACGGTCCTAGCTTCAATGGCTCTAATTGGTGAGACAGTCTTGTATTATAGGGCCTGGTAAACGCTAATTATTGAAAGGTGCTTGTGTATCACCAGATATGCCTGACAACGAAGATGCGCGCACTTGGTTCAACTGTGTGGAAGAAATGGTTTTCATTGACGATGATTTCAACAGTGATTTGACTTACCAATCCTCTGGTAACATAGCCATTCAACGACGCAGGATACAGGCTGTACAGGCGGCCTACATAGTATGTCTTTATCAGAATTGGGAGGGTACGGATGCTAGCAAGAGTCGCATTCGACGTTACCGTTTTGCTACTCTGGTATCTGTAAGTGTACCTTCCAGTCTGTACCTCATCAGTGTATTAATGTACCAAAGACCGCTCGTGATATTGGGATCACGGCGGCGAGACATCTGAACTACAGCGAGCTAGGCCGCCATGAGTTCGAATGGAAAGAATATGCAGCTAGAGAGGAACTCATTCGGTAGGTCTCAATATTGCACTTGAAGAAATAGTCACTGATACTGGAACGATAGTCTGTTCACTTGGATCTTTTTACTAGATTCAGCATTCGTCATTTTTAACAATCTCCCTCCGCGAATGGTCATCAAAGAAATAAGGATGCATATGGCAACACCAGAAGCTTGCTTTCAAGCGACAACGGCAGACCAATGCCACCACCAACTCCAGCTCTTCCTGCCTGCAAGAAGTCTCTACTGGACCACCTCATTCCGTGGGTCCTTCGAGTCACTATGTAAAGACGATTTATCCGCCAATATCCGCCACCTCCTCGCTATCCTGGGTCCATTAAATTTATTCACATTAACATCAGGTAAGCTACAATTCAAACCCCCATGATTCAACCTTGTTAATACTATATGTAACCATTAGCAATTCATTCCCAAATCTTCCAATTCCGTAGCGCGGTAGGCAGCTTCCAACTCCGAGCCCCAATACAAAATGCCCTCAGCAACTGGCGAGACATCTGGCAGTTGTTCTCGTCGACATTCCCGCAAGGAATCACGCCACATGCGACAATCGAAGACCCTCACATTCAACCCGGGGAGCTCTGGAAACGAATGGGATTCTTCCGCTATGCCCCAGAATACTGGCTTCTAGCCCACCTGATGGCAGATCGATTGGCAGTACTTGGCACATCTAAGCCGGAGAATGAGCTGGAGCCGCTTGACGAGGGCCTACTGGACCCAATTCTGAATCGATATGACCAAACCAGTATGCGCCAGATTAATGATTTGATTATGGGGTTTCAAACATTCCAGATTTGAAAGATGGGGCCCTGCTGAACAATTCAATTACAATGTCTTATTACCTACTACTACCATATAAAATGAGTAAATGTCATGAATTTTCGTTTTATATATTGTTATCTTTTCAAGTCCCGGATTATTTTGAGGACACAAATCGCTATTGCGGAAGCGACACATATTTTGAACAATGGCCAAAACCCGGGTATTTGGTAGTAATCACTGGCAAACAAGATTCTGTTAGTGACTGGTGGCTGGTCGCAACTGGATATAATGTTTACCTCTCATGATGGGAACTTGGAAGAAACCCGGCCTCACGTTCAGATTCTAGTCTTAGAAACTCAGATCCATCCTCTCTCCAGTCGATTGTTGTTTCGTGGAGTCTGGGTATTATGCCATCATCTTTATGTGCGGATCTCGGAGGAAGAGTAGTTATTGATGGTGCATCGTGGATTGGTTGTGGTTGTATTATTGTCTGCGTCGTATCTTCGAGGGTGTTGTCAGGCTCGGAAATCCCCACGGACCGAGCGCCTATAGCTGCGCCTGTAGCCAGAAAGCTGAAGAGGAGGACAAAGAATAAGGTAAATAATGGCCGAAAGAACATTTTGGGTGGTAAAAAGTAGGTGGGGGCGAAGGATTCGAAGTACCTTGAAATGGATAAATGTGTCTGGGGGTGTTAGTTTGATTATATAGAGGGTTTTCCAAGGTTATTTTGAGTTTCTGATCTAACTTGGTCGTCTGGACTTGTGGGAGTTGAATTTGGAGTTTGAATTGACCTTCTCCAAGAGTTCACTTTGGCCCATGAGGATGATCTCTTGGCGCTTATTGGATGATCACGTATTATGTGGCTGAGTGGTCTTGGCACGGACTTAAGCCGAGTTTATCGGCGTTGATGACAAGTGGGCATATATGTTCTTAGTTCTGTTCTTATAACAAAAGAGTCGTCTAACCAATGTGTTGAGGTATCAGAAAGTCGCAGGATATAGGCGTTGTCATCTTGTGTCATGTAACACCTCGGTCAACTGGCAACCTCCTAAAAAGAACCGCTGTAACTAGCTATGTACACAGGTTTTATTTGAGCTAGGAATATAAAGAGCCCAGAGACTGCCGTACATAGCAGAACAAAGCTATAGTTAGCTAATCATTTGGGAAGGCAACTAGATTTTAAAATCAAACAGCTGGGCACCTGTACGTACGCACCTGGGCATAATGCAAGTTGCTGACACGCCAAGGGATCCACCGAATAGTCGTAGACAAATCATATCAGCAAGGTAAAATTACCTTAATTCTTCCTGATTATAAATGCACATCACTTGGAAGCTTAGAAACTATTTTGGTCTCTGATTTTCGACTTCACAGCCCGAGGCAACCGAATACTTTGCGATGGATCTATGTATTGCAGTATTGCGCGGCTATTTTCGTGTGCACTTCGATATAGTTTGTGCTTGGCATTGTCTTTCAAGGTAGGTCATGTCCGAGTGGTTTAGACATATAAGCTTGGTTGAAGGTTATAGATAAAGTTGGTGACATATGAGATGTACACAATATGAAAAACCCGAGATGACAGTGTGATCACATATCAAAATATGGAAAATCGTCCACGTATAGGAATACAGTCGGCTTTTATGCAAGTAGCTATAAGAACGCTACGTACGGAAAGCATACCTGGTCATTGTAAAGGCCCTAAACATTACGGTGAAGGTTCGGATAGCCCCGCTGGTGGCTGGAAAGCCATGATCGGTGCCTGCGCCAGCCCGATTGGTCTAGTTTTGGTCTTGTGATTTGGTGTGTGGGCCATCCGGTATATAAAGCCTGTGTTGCTCCCTCTTATTATGTTCATATGAGAGACTTATGCAGAGTTAACAACCCTAAAGTCCAGCCTAATCACCCTCAGAGGCACTCGTGGGAAGTGTAGGTGTCGGAAAAAGACACCTATACTAACCAAGAGTGTCTATCTCTAGGCTCATAGTTTGCTGCCAAACGTCGACACCGGTTTCTAGCCCTATATAGGATAAGACCGGCCCCAGAACGAAGACAAGGGATATGGACAATACCAACGGGGGATTAGGCTCCGAGGACAATGTCCCCACAACCACAAGTGGCCGAGGAAATGTCTCTGTCACAGATAAATCCAAGGGTAAAGAGCCGCCGTTTATGCACATGTTGACTGTCAAGTTCAGGAAAGGTGGGACCATCTCTTGCGATGGACAGGATACTCGATACTGCGATTTTGACACGTATCAATGAATGAACGGGAGTAGACAAGTGTAGCCCGGGGGACAGTACACCAACATAGGAGGAAAAGAATATAGCAGAAATACTCAAGCGTGGTGTGGTTTGTTGGAAAGTAAAACGCTTATTTGCCGCTGGTCAGTGGACTTGCTGCCGGTATTTGGGGTGTGGAATTAAATCCGACTCGATTTCGAACGCTCGTCATTGGTATAACCCCTTTTGAGAGCATTTTGGTGATAAATCGTTCTACAATGATAGGTTGTTGCTACGTCCATTGAAATTGTGGAGGGTCTTCCGGTGGAAAATGTACCCCCACATCCACTCCGACGCCCACCTCCGCATCCGCCTTTATACACGCATCCCACTCCGACCTCCGAGATCGACCAATATACTGGGGTTGAGACATGCTAGAAGATAAAAATATGGATCTAAGTAACAGAATTTATAAAGCAAAGGGTATTTCGTGGGATACTCTGACCGCAATGTCATTGTCAATCTTCTTTATCTTAAGAATGCACCTTTGATTCACCCGGTTGTGAAAAGAATCCCCAAATATCATATCCCAGATGCTACCAGTTACCGCAATAGTAGGGGCAGTCATTGCTATCCTGCTTCTTTCTCGGGTTCTCAGAATCGGACGTCGACCAAAGAATTACCCCCCGGGACCTCCAACATTACCCATTTTGGGGAACATTCATCAGGTGCGTGATGAGGTGTGCTTCCAGATGAAGAACTTTGAGCTAACCTGTCGCCTTTAGATGCCATCTCAAGATGCCCATCTTCAATTTGAAAAATGGGCACGTGAATATGGCCCAATCTACAGTTTGATCCTAGGCACCAAGTGTCTGATTGTACTGTCTAGTGACGAGGCAGTCAAAGAGCTTTTGGATAAAAGAAGTGGTATATATTCACACCGGCCAGAGTTGTATATAGGCCAGAAGTTGTGCAGCGGTGACCTCAGAATGTTGATGATGGTAAGTCGTGAAGCGAGAGAGCCTCGGAGGAAAGAAATGATTTTCGGATGTATCTCGTAGCTAACCAATTCTTCCATTTCAGGGCTATGGACCAACATGGCGTGGGGTAAGCATTACTTACTGATCATCATTTCGATATTTTTCGATATTTATGCTAACTTGATGTCAGTTCCGCAAAATGGTGCATGGCTTGCTTAACGTTACAACCTCTAAGAGATATCTACCGTATCAAATGTTGGAGAACCGACAAATGTTGTACCAGTTCCTGACGGAGCCAGAAGGATTCCTGAAACACATTCGACGATACTCCAATGCCCTCACGACCACGATGGTTTTCGGATGGCGCACACCTACATACGAAGACGAGAAAATGATGCAGTTGTTTAACGGGTTCTCTGAATTTGCAGATCTCAACCAGACCGGAACAGCAGCGATCATTGATTTCTTCCCGTGGCTGCGGAAACTACCTAGATTCCTTCTCCCAGCACAACAGAAAGCAAAGGACCTCCACAAAAAGGAGAAAGCGTTATATCTGAGCCATTGGCTACGAGCAAAGGAAGAGGTTGAAGAAAACACAATCAAGCCCTGCTTCTCCGCGGGAATGTACAAAGCGCAGAAAGAAGACGGGTTCAGCGACGATCAAGCAGCTTATATCTCCGGAACTCTCCTCGAAGCCGGCTCAGACACTACATCAAGCACATTATACGCCTTCGTCCAAGCCATGCTACTGTACCCAGATGTCCAACGCAAAGCCCAAGAAGAGATCGAAAGGGTAGTAGGTCCAGGTCGGCTACCGGTTATGGAAGACCTGGCTGAACTACAGTACGTACGAGGGTGCATGAAAGAAACCGTCCGCTGGATGCCCACGACCATCCTCGGAGCCGTCCCACACGCAGTCACACAAGACGACGAGTACAAGGGGTACTTCATTCCCAACGGCGCTGGCGTGGTGAACAACGTGTGGGGCATCCACATGGACCCGGCGCGTCATCCCAGCCCGCGGGTATTCAACCCCGATCGGTACCGCGACGACTACCAGAGCTTCGGAGAGGCAGCGGCGAACGCGGATCCGTCGAAGCGGGATGTGTTCACCTTCGGTGCGGGCCGTCGTATATGTCCCGGGATCCATGTTGCCGAGCGCAGTCTGTTCCTTGGCATGTCGCGCATTCTGTGGGCGTTTGATATCACGCCTGAAACTGATACCGCGGGAACTGACATTTTGCCTGATCCTGAGCGCTTGACGCAAGGGTTTGTGTGTATGCCTGAAGAGTTCCCGGCGAAGATTACATCGAGATCACGGGAGAGAGCGAATTTGGTTTTGAGTGAGTGGAAAGAGGCGGAGGAAGAGTGTCTTGATCCTAAGACTAGACAGTGGATGCAGTCACCTGTGGAAGTATGAGTTGATGGATTGAATGGTTGTTTTGCTGTGTTATTTAGGTATTTGCAGTGCTGCGGTTCGGCCCAAGAAGAGGGAGAGGCATTTGTACTTTAGCAATTTTGACCGGATGGGACAAATCTAACTCAAATATCTTCAGACTAGGCGCTGTCAGGCAGCCAATGATATGTAGATATAGAGAATGCGCCACACAAGATGTACCTCCTGCTTGAACCCCACTCCTATCATATCAGGGGCTGGAAAACGTTGATATAACTGGTGATTCGTCTAACCCGAGGTCTGTGCATGAAAGAATAAGGAAGAATAAGGGGGCTTATGCCTCCTCTGTCCGAGATGTAAGTTCCGGGTTCAAACCTCGGCTAACCTACACCCTGACAGGTCTTGGTCAGCATGGAGTGAGATATGGGTGGGCATGTATGGAATCGAGATATTGAGATAAGTGTTGACACTCATGGTGGTGCTAGCGGTACATGGGTCAAATAGTCGGTGTAACGACCTAGGTAGGTTTCAGTAGCAACTATGCGGTGAAACGGAATACCCGAAAAGGGTATTATCACGGCCATATAATATCCGATCTGAACCAGGGGGGGGCAAGATATTGATATGAGCCATATAACTCAGCGAACGGGGGATCTTCCCGCAGACATATCCCATGCAACCCTTGCAATGTAAATACCATTGCTCATCCCGAGGGAAGTGCTGGGATACTCATATAAATAGTCATGTCCGCACCTTGCGGTGGATCTTCTTGAGACTCCCAGAATCATATTCTGTTGATATGCTAACCTGCAGCGATCCAGTTAACCCAAGTCAAGTTCCATTGTCACACGAGTTGATCGCAGCCATGAGATAATCAAGACCGGGCGAACTCTTATCTTGAAATGTGCTTGTCTTCCAAACAGTTGGGAGATCGATTATGAGAATTCAAACATTTGTGAAGTGTTTCCTAGCTCACAGATGTATCTGAAGATATCATTGGGAAGACAGTCATTATCCCGATGGCTGAGAAGAGTATAGCCCTGAAGGCTTGACTTGGAATCGGAGATCAGAGACGTTAAAAAAGCTACGCCTTGAATGCTTAAGTGCAAATTCCCTTTTTTCCCTTTTTTTTTTCTCTGGCGAAATAGGCGATTTCCGGCAGAGAAAAAAAAGAGCCAACGCACAATGTGCCGTGTGACCCAACAGGCGACAGAATTATTTTCAAGTGAAAGATCCCGCTTTGGAGAGGGGAAAAAAAAAAAAAGAAAAGAAACCAGTGGAAAGGAAAAATGCCTCAGGTTTATATAAATGGCGCATACTGCGGAGCCAGGAGAGTTGGTTTTGGAATGATTATGATTGGTCGGGAGAGTTGACAGCTAAGAGCTTGTTTCTTTTTTTGTTTTTTGTTTTTTGTAACGACCTTTGTGTTTGACTGAGAGAAAAGAAAAAAAGATGAGATTGAAGATAATTGAAATAAAATTGAAATAAATTGAAATAAAATGGATAGAATAGAAGAGTTAAAGTATACATATATACTTCACCGAGACAGAAAGGGAATGGGAAAATGCAATAAAACAGCACAGCCACCTCCAGATGCAGACCCTGGTCTCTCTTTTTCTCTTGGCGTACCATTTACACCAGCCCCATGGTGGAACGGGCGTCTCAAAATTATGGAGTAAGAAAATTAAAAGATTCACGTGAAAAGAAAAGAGTTGTATTATGAGGCATTTCCATCTTTTCTATTTGGTATGGTAGTATTGGGGATTGGAGGAAGGGAATTGGAGAACTTTCCATATCTCAATTTATCGAAAATCCCTCATAACTATAGGACCAGTACGGAGTATACGGAGTATACGGGGTACATATAGTTAACTAACTATTTAACAGGTACTTTCTTACCGTTTTACCCTTTTTGGTTCGTAACAAAAGTACCGCATAGTAGCATCAAAACTATGGAGCTCCAGCATCGAAAACCCTGAAGCCACAAAGCCACACAAAACCACAAAGTACAGAACCCTCTGCACGAGCCAGTCCTAGTCGATCCTGTGGCTATGACTGGATTTCTACACACACATGTCTATTTCCGATTGTAATAGAAAAGAATAAAAATATAATAAAATAATATGTTCCTGTGTCATCATAGTCAATATCCCGGTTGACCCCTCAGTCCTACCTTACTTACCTTACCACGGGACGATCTAAGAAAAAAAAAAAAGGGTATATAAGCTCCTCCCCATCCACACACACTATGACCTCTCATCTTAACGAGGAATGCTTATCGACGGTCAAAAGTGGGCGTGTGAAGCTTGTATACGGGGCCACCGTGTGACCAGCTGCAAACACCATGGTTAGTACCTAAATAGCTACCATTTTCCCCTTTTTCTTTTCCCCATACCTTCATTGCTCTAACCCATAACCCATAACCACATAAAGCTATTAAAACTCTCAAAACTGACCTTGACAAAAACAACATCTAGATCGTCCATTGATTCGCATCAAGCGTAAAGGTCGACCTTTCGCAACATGTACAGTGTGCAATGCCACACCCTGCACATCTCCACTGGAGCACGCGCGCACAAAACGTGACGCAGAGCTCAAATGTCCTTCAAAAGTAACGCAAACACAAAATAAACACAGCCAAACTGGAATCCATATCTTCGCCATATGGAAGAAAGAGAAATTGCAAACGCCATGGTACTGATTGGTGTTTGCTCTTTTTCTAGAAAGCCTCGAGCCACGGAAGACTCTATGCGCGGCATAATCCCACCAATTTCCTTCCCATTGCCCCTCGTCCAACTCCCGGTGCAAGTCCAAGTCCCGGTCACGGTCCGTCGGGGTCGATTTCGGGTTCCGTGGGCGGCGGAAAACCTCTCTTAACGACGAGCGTGACAAAGTCAAAGTCAAAGTCTAGGTCCGGGTCGAAATCGGCCTGCTCGACCTCGTCGGCTTCGTCGCCCGCAAAGACACCTAACTACCATTGCCATGATGTAATTGGCGCAGGAGATTGGTCAGGCTCCGAGGGCTCGATGTCTAGGATTGACTCATCGAGACACACAGTGTCATTCTCTGGGTCTGTTTTGTCTGGTTTGGACTCGACCTCGACCTCGAACTCGAATCAGACTCTCAGTCCAGAAGAGCAGGGGGGCTGTGGCTCCCTTTCTCATTCCGCGCCTGGATCTCTGTATGAATACCCCGTTTCCTCGGATGCTGATGTCGCGGCTGTGGCCTTGTTTGATCCTGCGTATTCGCTCCAGCCTTCTACGCTTTCTGTTTCTGGTTCGCAGATCGCGCAGACCTTGTCCATGGTTAGTCCGCTGGACGGGGCGCATCCGTTTGACTTCTCGCTGGATCCTGCGCTGGAATTGGGTGATAACAACTTGGGATATTTGAACGAGGTCGATCTGAATATGGATTTGGAGTTACCGGCTATGGAGGAGTTTCATGTCGAGGATTGGTCGAGGTATATGTGGTCCGCTGAGACAGGGTTTGAGCATTTAGATACTGGATTCCCTCCTGTGTCGCAATAACAGGAGGGGTCCGGGCGGCGAACCTGGTCAACAACTCGCGTGATGATTGATGATTATGATTTTATATTGAGGATGAAGACTTACATACAAAATGGAAGAGTGGAAGCATGGGTTCGGGTGCTGTTTGTGGTCTCTTTTACTTCATCTACACTCCTACCCACAACTGGAACTGTTTCAACTTTCATGCGGATTCAATGGAAACAACGTGTTCTATGCTCTATTCGAGACTCTGAATGGATGCCAGCACGAATGCCTCCAATGCTCGCTGATGTAAAAATAATGACAACGGCACAGTTGACGCCGACTATACAGGAAAATGAACAAAATTCAACAGAAAGCAGGCATGGATCTTATAAGGCACGCAAGTAGAAAAGCGTCAACCGCTTAGAAAAATGTACGAAGGCCAATGGGGTACTACGTAGACGTTCCCAACCTACACCTCCTGGATGTAGTTCGCCGGGACGCTCTTTGTAACACCACCCCGTTCCACGTCGGCCCATCCATCACCACTATCCCGGTTGATTAGGACAAACCGGTCACCCTCGGCCATATTCCACTCCATATCGCTGCGGGCTTCGTACTCGTACAACGCCTCGACATATTGCAATTTCTTGGCTCCTCGTCTAGGCGCGACTGCTGGTCCAACACGCTTCGGCGCAGCGCTTCCCGCAAGGGAGGACGAGGAATTTGAGTACGTTGACCCAGGTCGCTCAGGCATACTGGGACTAGCGGATGGCACGGGAGATGGTGCTGGGGCAGCTTCGACATACGCCGTCGGAACGAGTCCTTCGTTGGCTCCAGATCGCACACGCAGCCATCCAGAACCATCTGTGTGATTGTTAGTAGATATTGGGTGTAAAACGATAAGACAAGAGGACGTACCATCTGGTTGGAGGATCACCACTTCATCCCCATCTTCCACGCTGACCTCATCTGAGCCCGTAGCTTGATACGCGTACAGCATCTTACCTCGTGGCTCTTTGGATCTTGAAGGCATGTCAGAGTCACTCGGCGGAGGTGCAGTCACGTATGCTGTCGGAGGTGGTGCTAGCACTCGGTTCCTCTTCGCGGCAGCGGCAGCCGGCTTTGTCTCTGCAACGGGAGCTGGAGGCTCCTCTGCTGGGCTTTCGGGTGCGGGCTGAGCAGCAACATTCGATACCGAACGAGCCGTACTGGCCGCATATCCTGAGCTAAGAGAGTTCATAGTATTTTGTCGTGTTAGAGATGGGGCGGCAGTGGAACCTGTAGGGGTGCCGACATCCACAACAGGCATGGCACCAGCTTGTTCCTGTCGCAAGCCCTTGAGTTTCTTCTTGTCTTCCTTGGTTTGCTCGCCTGGGCACTCCGCGGGCACCTTCATTTGGCATTTACTATGGCAGGTGTAACCACAATCTCGACAATCAAAGCCCTTGGCGGACAGGCCCCAAATTCTCTCGCCACAAAGATCACAATTTGTCGGGATCTTAAATGTCTGAGAGCGGAAATTGTGGTTCTGGGCTCCTAACGACAAATCTCCAGCTACTGCCATGATAGTCGCCGTTTCTACCTCGGCGGTAACCCATTTGCGATCAACTTCGTGCAAGGATTCTTGGGTGTAGAAAATGGACCGCACGACATCTAACTCGTTTCGATTATCTTTGCCATGTTGAATATTTTCCCGTACTTTCTTGCTTCCTTCAACCTCGCGCTTCTTCCGGTCTGACTCAACTCGTAGTTCGCGGATTTGAGTTTTGCTTTTACTCAGAATGTTGCGCAGGAAGACCTTGGCTGCTTCATCGGCGATGACTGAAGCATCGTCGTGCCATACTGGACTCGGCTCAAATGCTAGGTTTGCAGGTTCCTGCGATTGAGTCACGTTGTGCTGGAGGAACATCAATGAGTCCAGACGCGGGTTGTTCCGAGGAATCTCGACAAGAAGCTTGGCTATGTGCTCGGTGCTATTTGAAAGAGATGATTTCTCAAGTTGGGCGGCGAGCGACCACATCAAGTTCATTTTTGCGACTCGTGTTTCATTGAGATTTTGTAAACCCTGATCGGAAGTATAAGTACCATTGTTGATCCAAGTTATGGGGAGCGGCAGGTTCATCTTACGTCGACCACCTCAGGGACATATTCATGGTAAAATTTCTCCTTGAGCTTATTTGTCACATTGATACCGATCAGATAGAGGTTCTGCCCGCAAGTTAGCATCAGAACACGGGGTTTTCAGTTGAATGAGCCATGCCTTATAGTTGTTCATCTCCAGTATTTGTTGTTGATATGCTGCTTGTGCTTTGCCCTTGCCATGATCGAAAGCGGACTCCATTTTCTTTCTGCGAGATTCAACCTCCTGGCATGCGCCATCGTATTTACCCTTGGCTTTTTTGAGATCGCCATATGCTGCCTCGCGTTCCTTCTCTAACTTTCCATGATATTCAACATGGCATTTGCGGATCTCTTCATACTGGGTGGCGGCTTGTTTCAAAGGATCCGCCACTTGCACTACCAACTCCGAGGCAAACTTGTCTCGTTCAGCGGCGTGAGATTCCACGGCGTTCAATTGTGTAGTCCATGTAGTGAGCGATGCGCTTTCGAGGGAGCCGGGGGTTAAAGTGGGCGTATCGCCTACACTCAAGGGGCTGATCTTCTTCGACTTGCGGTCATAGTACTTTTTGCACAGGGCCGTTAACTTGGATGCGTATTCCTTCTCAATCGCACTCCGCTCGCGGTAGAATTGGTGTATTTCGTCTACCCATGATATACCATTTGATACCTGTGCAATATGTTTGCATTAGCTCCACTTCAAGCATATAGGGTGATCTGACGGGTTGACTGCGGGGAAACGATGTCGGGACCATACCCAACTGTTGACCGGTTTGAAGGAATCCTAGGTAAATTAAGCCAGTTAGTTATGCATCTGCAACCATCATCTTCCAATAGAGATACCTTTAACTCTGCTCCGAATTGGGGAGCAACGTCTGCGGCCGCCATGGTTAGATTGAGATCCCAAGGCAGACGCGCATGGGATGGCGCGGGAATGGAAGACCGGACAATGAGACGGGGTTGCCTGGTGTCAGCGCTCGTAAATGAGCCACTTGTCTTTGCTACCAATCAAAGTAACTAGTTATTCAATATCCCCAATTAGGTAATGTTCAAAGGGCTATCGAGGCCATTCAGACAGGAAGAATGAGCTCAATGGCCAAGGCGGGGAGAAGGCCGGTCCCCTGTGACAATACCAAACATACACGTTGCTGGTTGTTAATATGTGTATTGATCATTTATTACAATATCAATACATATATTTCACTTTGACTCTCAATTCGGACTAGTTCCTATCCTTCGGCGTCATCTGTTTTTGCTCTTCCATTCAGAAAGAAGCTATTGTTTCTCCCCTTTTGGCTATTGCTCTTCTTCTCTTCGTGCTTGGGTTTTTAATTTCCTCCATCTCCTCCTAAAGTCATCGGTCGGCGCCATCTTAACCTCCAATCGTGGAGTCAGCCATCTAATTCCATTTCGAACTTTTCTTTACCCCACGACCAACCCCTCCACCTTTCCTTCTCCAACTCTTTCTGGTTTTCTATGATACCCACCAGACTGTTATACCATGTCTGAAAATCCAGAGACTACCCCTGCTGGGGGTTCCTTGGCTGACCGTGTCACCAAACCTGATGAGTCGAAGCCCACTGGTACGAAACGACACCACGCCACCGTCGCTGATTCCTCCAGTCCACACGACCGGAAAACGCGCGATATCCCGACTGATAGCTAATATATATTTTTTTTCTTTAACTTTACAGATTCCTCTAATGTCTCCGCCCCTCCCACGGAGGACGGGGCCTCTGCCCCCGCGCAGGGCTCAGCAAATCTCGAGGAGCCCGACTACACTGTTGCGGTGAAATTGAGCGACTTGCAAGCGGACCCTAACAACCCCCTGTTCTCAGTCAAAAGCTTTGAAGATCTGGGCCTGTAAGTGCTAATAATTATACGCTGATGGCGAATGAACACCTCATAGCTGACTTGATTGACAATCCAGAGATGCGCGCATTCTGAAAGGTCTCTCGACCATGAACTTCCGCAAGCCATCCAAGGTACAGGAGCGCGCGCTTCCCCTATTGATGAGCAACCCCCCGAAGAATTTGGTCGGTCAGTCGCAGTCCGGTACCGGCAAAACTGCGGCCTTCGTCCTCAACATCCTCAGTCGTCTCGACCTCTCAACAGAGCAGTTGCAGATGACCCCTCAAGCTCTAATACTCGCTCCTACCCGTGAATTGGCGCGTCAAATTGTTGGTGTGATTCAGATCATGGGTCAGTTCCTTGAAGGTCTCGTTATCGGCACTGCTGTTCCTGCCGATTCCAATGCTCGCCCGTCGAAGATGGATTGCTCAGTTGTGGTTGGCACACCTGGCACTGTTCAAGATATGATCAAGAAGCGTGTCATGAACCCTACTGGCTTGAAAGTGCTCGTCCTGGATGAGGCGGATAACATGCTTGATCAGCAAGGCCTGGGAGATCAGTGCATCCGGGCCAAGGCGTAAGCACTTTTAAACTCCCAACACTCAAAGCTTTCAGCTAATAGTTCCCCCTGGGTAGGATGCTCCCCCGAACTGTCCAAATCGTTCTGTTTTCGGCAACCTTCCCCGCTCACGTCTACCGCTATGCGGGAAAGTTTGCTCCTGCCGCAAACGAGATTACCCTCCAACACGAAGAATTAACTGTTGAGGGTATCAAACAACTCTACATGGATTGCAACACCGATGAAGAGAAATATCAAAACCTCGTCCAGCTCTATGGTCTGCTCACTGTCGGATCCTCAATCATTTTCGTCCGGGTAAGTACCATGTAGGATTTAGATTGGAACATTGCTAATCTCCAAATAGACCCGTGCTTCTGCTGTTGAGATTGAGAAGCGTATGGTTGCTGAGGGTCACACTGTTGCCTCGTTGACTGGTGGTGTCGAGGGATCCCAGCGTGACGCGGTGATTGATTCCTTCCGCAGCGGTGACGCTAAGGTTCTTATCACAACCAACGTGCTTGCTCGTGGAATTGATGTCTCCACAGTTTCCTTGGTCGTAAACTACGTGAGCTCATTGTGTATCCCCTTTCATGTTCAAAACTGACCTTTTCCGCCTTCAGGATATTCCCGAGGAATACTCATCCGGTCATCGCACCAACACACCCGACTACCAGACCTATCTGCACCGTATCGGTCGTACTGGTCGCTTCGGTCGTATTGGCGTGGCAATCTCCTTTGTTTCCAACCGCGATGAGTGGGATATGCTTCGCAAGATCCAAGCGCACTTCCAGTGCGTCATCGACCGCATTGATACCAGCGATTGGGATGAAGTGGAGGATATGATCAAGAAAACGATCAAGAATACCCGAGCTCAAGCCAACTTTGTCCAGAGCAACTAAGATACATTGATCCCTTTTCTCAATCACAGCTTTCTGTTCTGATTTGAAAAAGAATCTTTTCACATTCCATGCTATGAAGAGTGACGAAATCTCTTCTTTTCTTTTCTTTTTCTTTTTCGGCGGGCCAATTGGGCCGAGGGGAAATTAGATACCTATTTGCGCGCATGGCTGCCCCTGCAGCCCATTTCATTTCTCCTGGGCTGCATTTGCCAGGCATGTCAAAAGAAGCAGCTGGTTTCAATTAACGAAGTCAATTGCTACCCTAAAAAAAAACAACACCGCCATCTCTTTTTCATTTCAACATGTTTGTAGATTTTCTTCTTTTCTTCCTTTCGTCTCACTATGAATTCTTCCTGCGGGACGTTCTTTCGGCACCACCAATCGACGCGAGGATGAAGCATGCAGAGCATATCGTTCACTCGACAATCGACACAGCCACCATTGCGTAAGCAATGTAGACTCTAGCTACAGTTCCTCGGGCTTTTCTTGATAATGGAAAGACAAAATCAAATAGCGCAAAGCTTCCAAGAGTATATCTTCCGCCGCAATTTTCGGAGGACCTGCTACACCCTGCTGCTACACCCTGCTGCCACTGCTACTGCCACTGCCACTGCCACTGCCCCTGTCTGTCATGAGATCATTGACAGCGTGGTCCAGGTACTTGTTTTGTATATATTCTGGTTGGTCCTACCATACCCGTAACGGTTATGAATATCCCTTTAACGGAGGCAAATTGACGAAGCAGGCCTGCAGCCCGATTAGAATACCCAAGCCTTCTATCGCGACTATATACATGAAACCACCACAACCCATAGACTCCCCCTAAAACAACCACTGATTAAATGCAACCCCAAGATCCACGTTATTAAACAAATCCAGGCCATCAACTTCAATCATTGGATCAAAGTTAAAAGTAGAAGTATCCGCAAGATCCGAGTCCGGAAGAATTGACTGAGGCTCCAGAATCTCATCAATGATCCTAGAGAACAGTTGACTAGCCCGTTGAAATAAAGCATAGTTAGCATTATCCGGCCGGACGATAGATTCAAGGTGCGAAATGAAGACACTCAAATTGCGGATAAGTGCCGATCTCGACCCTTCGTAGAGGAATGGCTCGCCTGTGCGCTTTTGGTGCTGCAGGGCTTTGATGAGTAGACTGGCGCTGGGAAAGCCGTAGAGCAGAACCTTTCATTCACTCAGTATTAGAACGAGTAGAAGCACAGTTCCTTTTGATCGTACATACCGTCCACGCAAAATCTGGCCGGAGGTCGACCATTTGTTCGCGTTGCATGCCCAAGGTCAGGACCGTTGAGAGTATATCAGCACTCACAGAGAGCAGTGCTGTGTTTCCACGCGGGTTATTCTTCCCGGCGATGAGTCGTTGGATGAGGAAGTCGTTGTATAGATATGCCAGATATGAAATAATCATCATGAGACATACTCCTACATGTAAGTTCTGATCCCAACATTGTGGGCTGTAGCGTAGCCAATTGGGGAGCGAATCCCATGCTAGATGACATCGCTGCGAGATATTCCTGTATGTATCAGCTGCTGAACGTAAAGTAGAAAGAATGTCATGATGTACTTGAGCATATTTTCCATCTCCGGTGTCATGTTCTGCAAAGAGACCTCCAGTATTTCATCCCGAAATGTGCTGACGATAAATCGCACTCGTATCCATGATGACCGCTGGACTACTCCGTTGCGACTCCAGCCATTCTCGTCGATGTAGTCGTGAGAGTAATTCAATACCGTATTATCAGTAGCGAGTGCCTCATCGCTGATATCAAGGGGCATGCGACAATCGGCGTATCGCCATGGTATTCTTGGCGGTCGACCTAAGAATGTGGCGATGCTCTTGTCAAGCTGATAAGCTGCAGCGAATTGACGTCTGCGCGACTCTAACAGAAACTCGGGCACATCGCTCGAGGTCTTGGAGTCACGGTGGAGACCAAGTGCGAAGATGTCGGTGGAAAGCTCGCCTAGTCGCTTCCAACAGGCGGGGCCTAAAAGGTGTTAGTAAAGGTAACATATTGCGGATGGATTAAGCTGAACATACTTGAGTCGCCATGTACTATATCCGACAACAGGAGAATCTCATGCAACAGCCATATTGTCAGGTCATTGAGTGGGGTAAGGATTTTGCAAATGTGCAGTGCGGCATCGCTGGCTGCAAGCATCTTACGTGCATATTGAGACCGCGAAGTTTGGTCTTCATCGAACCTGTTACTAACAAGCCCTAGATATCTTGCCCGACCAGCGAGAGCGCAGAGAAGCCCGATGATTTCAAGGCGGATTGCTGGACCCGTGAACAGCGTGTGGAAATCTCGCCCTTGTGTCGTAGACGGAACCTCAAAATTCTCAGATGTGTTTTGTATTATATTGACTGTCAGTGAAGATGTGAAATCAACAAGATTATGGTCTGATATGCTCTCTTTGCACATAGACCCAACCGGACCAAGGCTGTTGAGTACGAATGGCGCCGCTATAATCGCGCTTTGGCTCAGTGCATAATACTCGCGGATCAGGGCTTCGACTTTCTCAAAATCGTTGAGTGTTAATAGAATTTCGGATATCTTGTGGACCCAGTATGGTGGCAGGACTCTCTGGGCAGATTCGATCTCCAGGCCCAGAACATGACCTTCCGAGCCCAAGTCGACATCCTCAGTTAGGGGGGATACGAAGCTCGTTGGACCGAAGTACCCAGAAAGCAATGGTTGGGTACGGGCTATGCGCCCAGAAGAGATCTCCTGTCCCGAATTTGACGCGTCAGGGTTGAGCGGTGTCTCGCTTGAATGAGGGTTCCTGCGAAACAGCAATCATAAGAGCCTGATATGTATACATATGGATATAGCTACGAAAGTGCACTGGGGTGGTAATTGACCACTGGCAACTCAATGAGACAAAACATAAAAGTGAATTTATAATTAACACACCTTGCTGATGGAGGTCGATCAAATGGAACTCCCTCTTCCAATGGGAAGATACGGCGACCCTTGGCCCTCGTCAGGGGAGCGGGGTGATAGTAACATCGCGTGGAAATCCCACGATCTCTACAGCGAGTACATACAGGTAATGCATGATCGCAACGGACTTTGTCTCTGCGACATGGCTCGCAGGAGGCTGGCTTGCCATTCCGACGACGCGAGGTACTACCGTGGGTATATGTAGTTAGCGGGTGGCATTAAAATAAGCAAAATCATTTACCTCATGGGGGAAACACAAGTTCTTGTCTTAATGGGTTGGTGTTCCCCAAGGCAAAATGATAATTCAGGAAGTTACGGTGTTCGCTACTCCGACCAGTTAGATTGAACTCCGAAGAACTCCGAAGAACAGCGGTGGAAACCGGTGGATCGGTGGATCTTCTATAGTTTAGTTAGTATCTTCTATATCTTCTTCCATATAAACTGGGGATATAAACTGAGTATATACTCCGTACAATACTACATATAATGATTAAAGCCAAGAAACTAACACAATATAATATATTCCCCCTGATTTGTACAAAAACCTGCAGATAAGCCCCTCAGATAACGTGAGGAGAAAGATAACCTTGGAAAAGTCACATGGGCACGCTGTACTTCCCCTCCTCACAGCACACTCTTTCCTCTTTCCCTTCTTCTTTTCTGTTTCTTGTAAACTCTCTTCATATCTTCATCATCCTGAAGCCTTTCTTCTATAAGTAATCATGCTGAAAACAGAACTCACTGCCAATGTCTTGCCCGTATCAACGGAACCATCTCCAACAGCTCCCCCACCGACCCCAATCCCCGATACAGCAAGCATATCATCGTAAGGAAGATCCAGATATATTCTGACTTCAATATTCGTATAATACTAATACTAATATCAAATATAGTTGACCACTTACCCAGGCCAGAGCGGCATTGAACCCGTCCCCCTTGAGTGGGGCGCTCCCGACGCCAAATCCCGGGGTCCGGTAGTTGTATCCCGCAGTGGGAACCTCGTTAAGCGCCGCAATGCCATCGGCGCCCACGGTGGCAGTTACAGCATCTACAATGCCCTTGCCATTGCCGCTGGTGACTTGGATGCGGATTTCCGACCGGACTTCCGTAACTCTGAGCCGACTTTCAATTTCCCCCCGCAGCCTGCCTGGGCGGATAAGAAGAAGATCGTCTCTATGGATCCTTACGGCCATGACATTGTCAACCAGTTCAAGGCAGAGCTGGAGGCTGGCTGGGATATCCGTCCAACGATGGCGGTCACTCGCGCTAACATGAAACTTGCGGAGATTGCCGATGATGTGAAGAATGGCCTGCTCGAGGTGGACGGGTCTATTCTTGTTGATTCATCTGGTGAGGTCCGTGTCACTAAGGTAGCAGCCGAGCCTGTCTGGTATCTACCCGGTGTAGCAGAACGATTTGGCGTTGACGAAGGCACTCTTCGTCGCACTTTGTTCGAGCATACCGGTGGGAGCTACCCCGAGCTTATCACTCGGCCTGATCTGAAAACCTTCCTGCCACCAATCGGAGGCCTTACCGTATACATCTTCGGCCCACCCGAGCGGATTGCGGACGAGAATGTCAAGCTGGCTCTGCGTGTCCACGATGAGTGTAATGGCAGTGATGTCTTCCAGTCAGATATCTGTACCTGTCGACCATACTTAGCGTTCGGTATTCGCGAAGCAATCCGAGAGGCACAGAACGGCGGCAGTGGTGTGGTCATCTACTTCCGCAAAGAAGGTCGAGCCCTTGGGGAAGTGATTAAGTATCTTGTGTACAATGCGCGCAAGCGTGGAGGTGACACCGCCGATAAGTACTTCAGTCGGACAGAGAATATTGCCGGTGTCCGCGATGTAAGGATCCTGATCATTTAGTGTGGCTCGCATATACTGACTGCCTCCACTGTAGATGCGCTTTCAAGCTCTTATGCCCGATATTCTGCACTGGCTTGGCATCACGAAAATCGATCGCATGCTGTCAATGTCGAACATGAAGCATGACGCCATCGTGGACTCTGGTATCAAGATTATCGAGCGTATCCCTATCCCCGACGAGATGATCCCTAGTGATTCAAGGGTCGAGATCGATGCCAAGATCCAATCGGGATACTTTACTACCGGCAAGCAGCTGACAGATGAAGAACTGACCCAAGTCCGTGGACGTGGCTGGGAGAAATGGGAAGACATCTCGGTAGGTCGAACTAGCTCCTTGGACACACCATAGACTCGTGTGACTGACCGTCCCCGCAGCACTAGATTCGAGCACCATGTTTGCTTGTCGAGAGCACTTCGATTCGGTACAGTCTTTGGTAAGAATTTGGTCAGTTTAATGTGTGTACCAACCCGCGTTATCATAAAGCGCTTTGCCAGGGGTTCATAAAGCATGCATCCATATTTAAGACATAAATTGAAAAAAAAAGTGGTTGTTTGACTCAAATAACAAATTTCATATTGCAGTTTGGGTGAGACGAGTAGCAGTAGCAAATCGCAGGGTACTCACTATATGACATTGGGGGTATTTCCGGTATTTAAATGAACTGGCATCCAGCACAGGACCTTGGTAGCCTAATCATCGGCCTGGAATGACCACATTTAGGCCGCAGAAGAAAATCGCCCAACACCCGCCGTCTTTACCGTTGGATGCCTGAGGCGTCACTATGATATGTGATAACTAGAACCTCCATGTATGATAGCTTTCTCTCCTTTCCTTCTCTTCTTCCCCTCCTCGTGCGAGACAGCCAATCCGTGTTTTCTCCATTCCATCTCCACTAGGTTATGAACCTTCGCTCGTTCCGAGAGAGAGAGAGAGAGAGCTTTTCTCATTGGTTTTCATCAAGCTGGGGTAGCGAGCCGGATTCTAAATTAAGGCATTCAGACATACGCTTCCCCCAAAAGGGCCCTTTACGTCTTCGTACATAGACGTGACGCGCATGTGCGGTTTGTTGTTCCGCAAGGCCCACAGGCACGCTGGTCTGCATTTGTTATGTACGCGCAATGGTGTACATGCAATGGCTTCATCACTTCGAGGACTGCCAAAGACGCCATGCCCCTGCCCAATGGGGTGCATTTAAAGTCCCACAAACTGTAGGTTGGACCTGTTTGCTCTGCTTAATCTTTTTCTGATGGCCAAACCTGCAGGTCCTTGAAACGCCGCGAGTTACCCAGTCATCAGAACTTGCGGCTCTGCCCAATGAGCTCCTACTACAAATCACCGCGCATGTCTACTCAGTCGACCAACTATGCCTAGCACTTACATGCAAGAGGATGCTTGCCTTCTCCACCATGACAACCATCACGATACCTAGTGCGCCTAAGCATCGGGCTGATTCCCTAAGCTGCACTGGAATGCTTGCACTTCTCCGCGTTGTGTAGCCACGAGGGCCTCGCGGGCGCCCCAAGACAACTTGGGCTCCTTGCTGCGTTTTCGTCGGTTCCGACCGAAAAGGAAAGGCTATTGGATACGTGTGGAGAAACTCTACGAAGAGGACTTATTTTATAAAATCCTTAAAGGCTATGAACATATGGTCGACTCGTGGAGTCACAAAAAGTCAGCCTCATATCAATGTCCCCAAAGCTGGTGTGAAGAACGCATCAGCACATATGGACATCTTAGGAATCGAACCTAGAATGTCGGATGGCAGAAAATCAGAATCAATGGGCCCGACTAGGCCGGTGGACTCGTGAATGATCAAGACTCTCTAAAGTCCGATAACTACCTATGTACTTGATTTCCTCTGCCACTTCTTGGCGTTCTCTTTCCGTATTAGTGCTATTAGTGCTCAGACCTTGCCGCTTTTTGCTCACTGAGTAGATCTGAGCATGCCCCTGAGCGCTCTGATCCGCTTACTGAGCATTACATAAGCGCTCTGACCTGCTCAGTGAGCATGCTCTGATCGTCACCTGAGCGATCTGATCCGCTCACTGAGCATCATCTGAGCGCCCTGATTCGCTCACTGAGTCTGAGCTGGAATTGGGGTGAGCATCCTAAGTAAGCTACGTCAATAAAATGCAACACACTAGCTCCATCACGTGTACCCCTCCACTTTTAGATGGCACCCATCGTCCTATCAAAAAAGGGCTGGAATTTCAATGTGATACTCAATCGTAGTAAAATGTCTGCAATTAATTGCGCCATAATAGAGCTTGCTATTTGGCTACCCAATCATCATTCTCCTTCTACGATGGATGCTCCTAGAAATACTTTGTCTTCTCGGTCCCGCCATTTCCTAACCAGGATTTGAAGGACTACCGGAGCTAGGAGTATTGGTTTAGTCTACTTAGAGATCCCCAACATATCCTGGCAGAGAGGCTAGTAGAGATAATGTCGAACGAAGGAATAGGGCAAGTGACTTGATACCAAGATCTTACTATATCGAGCAAGTGGCAAAATGAGTGTTATTGTTGAGAAGTATAAGGTCTTCTCTCTAAATATCCCTAAGTACTTACTAATAAGTAAGAAGTAGGTCCTATTTATATATAAAAAGAAAAGTCTAGTAATAACGGGACGGGTAAGGAGTTATTCTAGTCGATATACCCCCCTAGGAGCTATCCCTAGATACTCTAAAGTCCTTTCTATTAAGTAATCTATTTATTAACTAAGTACTAGATATTAACTAGCCTAAGTACTTCGATAAATACTCTATAAGCTTACCTTAGAAGAAGTTTTATAAGACTATCTATCTATATATTAGTAGTAGCTATCTATTATATTATAAATATAGCGACTTTCTAAGTCTATAGAGTATTTTTTATAATCTCTAGATATTACTTCCGTCGCGGAAGCCCTTAGGTATCTAAATATAGATAATATCGTCGAGGTTACTATTTAAGAATATATTAATAGTATCGAGCTATATCGTACTAAGATTAAATATAGTAATAAGTATAAATATAGTTCTTACTATTCGAGTAATAAACATTACTATTCTCTTTTCTTCGGAGTTAACGGTTTAAAGATTATCTTTTATATAAATCCTAGCTTTTAGCTTAATTAAGAAGTTATTACTATTAAATTTATAGATAAAAATCTAGATTAAGGGAAGTACCTAAATACTTCTATCTTATTTTGCTAAGCGGAGCGAAGCAAATAATATAGGCAATATACCCAATAGACTATGCCTAAAATCCCGCCTTTGAATTCTGAGATCCTGGCCTCTGATTGGCTAGAGAATTTACTCCTTATATGATCAGGATAGGGCTAAATCACGTGACCAAACTTTTCGGACTATTTGCCCGGCCCGGATTATACGTAATAGACAATACTACGTGATTAGTATATACTTCTTATTATTATCCGGCCCGTATATAACCCGGCTTTAAATAGGCTTTATTACTCTTTTTTTAATACGGTCTTATACCGCGTCGTCTAATACTAACTATCTATCTTATATACTACTTTACCTCTATCTCTTACTATAGCTCTATTTATATATATCTATAGGCCTCCTCGCGTTCTAATAGATCTTATAACTTACGTTAAATACGGTAATACTAAGCCTATATATTAATTTAATATATCCTAGGATCCTAAGGCCTATATTATATCCCGTCGAACCTATCTTAATTATCGTACTCGTTATAACTAGATATCTATAGAATATCCTATCTATATAATACGCTATTAACTAATATCTTATAGAATAACGCGTATAAAAGAGACGTATAAGCCGCGATATTAATATCCTATAAACCGCGTCTTCTACCTAGCCTATATATTAAGATTCCTCGCCCGTTATAGCTTATTATTTAATCGAGCCCGCCGGATCTCTAACTTAGTAGCTATAGATATATTAGATACTATATCTATAAATATATAGATTAGTTTTATAACTACTACTAACTAAGTATCCTTACTATAAAGTACCTAGATTACTATTAAAGCTAGAAACCGCCTACTAGACCCCTATTTATTAAGATTTAGATCTATATATAGCCCGTCTTATAGATCGATTACTATATATATATTAAATATAATACCGCTAAGCCGCTAAATTAATTCTAGAATCGCCGCTAGATTAGTCTCTTAATTTAAGCTTATCTTTAGTACTATAAGGAAGTCTTTATTAAGATTTATAACTTCTTTATTATCTTTATATTACTAATATCCTTTATCTAAATAATTTATAACGTTTAAGCCTATTATCGCTTATTCTAAGACTATTTCTAGCTATATAATCTCTATTAAAGCTTATAATATAAAAAAAGGAAGTACTACGTCCGATATTATATTAATAAAAAGATCTTCTAGACGCCTTCTCTTTTAATATTATTAATTCCCCTCTTTTTTTATATCTTTTTATATTCTAATCTCTTTATACTATTTTTATTATAGTATTTCCTATTCTTACCCTCTCTCCCTATACTTAGTATCTTTTATACTTCCTTTAGTTAATCTATAGCTACCTCTATTTATATACTACTATATTTATCTTAATTTTTATAGGCTTATTTAGTCTATACTATAATATTTAAGCTTTTAATAAAGATATAATAAGCTCTAGTCTATAACTTCTAGAATATACTTTAAGAATCTATTATAAAGATCTATATACGCTATAATAAGTATTAGTTTAATATAAAATACGTAATATAAGAGCCTTAGGCTAGAGTCTATTATTAGTATTATATTAAAGATAAAAATAAAGACCGGAAGCCGGTTCTATCGGATTATATCTATTTTTATAATCTAAGTAATAATATATATCTTAATAATATCTTATCTTACCTTCCTATCTTAATATAGATAGAAGAAATACTAATTTTTTTTATTTATACCTTCCTATCTTAATATAGATAGAAGAAATACTAATTTTTTTTATTTATACTATTATTAAAATCTACTAGGTTTATAGCTAATAGTATTTCTATTATAATTATATAGCGTATTTCTTAGTAAATATTCTTAAGATTTATAATCGGCTATTATTACTCCCTACTAAACTAGATCTTATTATACTTTAATTTATAAATATTATAAACTATTTATAACTCCGCCGCTAATTTAATTATAATTTTATAATCCGTTATATAATAGTTATATAATAGCTTTAGTTTCTTACTATCTACTATCCTAGTTACCGCTATCTTATTATTAACCTAGCCTATTTATCTTAGCTACCGCTTAATAATAATATCTCTAATCTTATATTATCCTAAATCTAGCCTATTAAGCCCGATAATCTACTAACGTTATCCTAGCTAGATCCTTTTATCTAAGATAACTTAGGATTTAAGTATATAGTTATTCCTAATCTTAAGAATAAACTAAATAAGGAGATTATACTCTATAATATTATCTTTATAACCCGCTTATTATCTAAAAAGTCCTCTACTTAGCTTAAAGATATACTATCCTAGCGTTACTATCTTATCTTACTCTCTATTAAAACTACTCCGCTATTCGAGTTTAGTAATAGCTAGCCTATACTCTCTCTTATCTTCCCGATTCTTTTTCTATATAGTAAGGCCGAGTTTTAGGCTTCTTATCTATATATAGTTAAGTTTAAAGAGTAGTACTAGTACTTAATACGCTATAAATTAGGCCGTTTCGTATAGTATCTTCGGTTCCGCTTTATAGTTTTTAATATACTTATATAGCGCTCTATTATATCCTAGGCCGACTTCTTCGTTAAAGGCTATAATAACTATAAGATCTTAGCGGATAACCTCTATATAGCTTTTAAAAATAATACCCCTAAGGCCTAAAAACTACTTTAGGATATCGCGCGTTATTCTACCTACCTCTAAGATACCTAGCTCTACTAGAATATCTACTACTATAACCTACTCGCCTATATTTAGAACCTTAGTATTACTTATCTCTTTATTACCCTCTTAGCCGCCGATCTTTACTAAGATAATCTTATATATTATCTATTAACTAGAATGACTCCTTGCCCGTCCCGTTATTACCAGATTTTCTCTTTGTATATAAGCAGGATCTACTTCTTGCCTATTAGTAAGCACTTAGGGATATTTAGAGAGAAGACCTTATACTTCTTAATAAACATACTTATTTTACTACTTACTCGATATAGTAAGATCTTAGTATTAAGTCACTTATCCTATTCCTTCGTTCGATAATTATAAGCCCGGTTAGCTAGTAACTCTTCTTTATAAGATTACTACTTAGTCGCTTATCTAAGCCTCTAATAACCCCTAATACCCCTAAGTAAGAAGTACGTAAGAAGTTAATAAGTTAATATACTAGACGAAGTATAATCTAATCTACTTTCTATCTCTTCCTTACCTCCGAATAATATAAAGAATAAGTACTATAACGCCGAGATATTATTTCTTTATAATAATCTTACTTCCTTAGATACTAACCGCGGTATTTATAAAAAAAAGACGATTCTTAGATCCTCGCTTTAATAGCGAATCTAGTTCTTATTACCAGCCAGTTCTTAATTAAAAGAGTATATTTCAACTAGAACAATAAGTACAGAGAAGGAAAAGAAAAGAAAGAAAAAAGAAATCAACAATAGGACCAAAGACAATGTAGGGTGGGTCCTAGGTTAAGGGCGGAAACAATCAGCAGAAAACTCTATAAGCGGAGTTAACTAGTAGAAAACTCTATAGATCGTAGTAGAAAACTCTATAGATCGTTATATAACCCCCGACTAAGAATATATTTAGCCCCTAAATGCCGGCTTATTATTATCCCTATAGTCTTTAAGGAAGACTTCGTCTTTAGCTATATCTATCTAGGCTTATAGACGTATTAGGGGTCCGGCCTTTAAGAGGTAATTATTATAGAATTCCTAAATTTTCTAAGGTATATATTTAAAATTCCCTATAGGATACTACTATAGGTCGAGGTTATAGCCGAGCTATTAAACTTAGTATTATAATTTCTAGTAATAAAGGCGTAAATTAATAATCTTATCTACCTCTTATTTATCTTCTTTAGAGATCCTAACTAATAGTAGTAGATCTAGATATTATCTATATAATAGTTCTAATAATAAGGCTTTTTAAAGCTTATTAGGATTAAATACTAGATAAACTTTAATAGATTCTAAAAGATTAAGTTTATAAGCGTTTCTAATCTTCTTAATAATTCTATAAGATCCGCTAATAAAATAAAAAAGCTTCCGATTTAGATAATTAAATTACTAATTTTTTATTATAATAAAAATCTAATTACTAATATTAAAATCCTCTTTTTTCTAATACTTATTTATTTATTAAATTATCTACTATTAAGATTTTATAATCTAATTCTTTATCTTTATCTAGATATTTTAGAGTTATAATAATATATTATTTATATTCTATTTATTATTTATTAAATTACTTCGATCTCTTTAATTAAAAGATATAACTAGTTTATAATCTCTTTTAATAAAAAATAATAATTATTTTATAATATTTTATAAAAAGATTAATATTATAAAATCTACTATTAATAAAATCTCTAACTAATTATCTTAATTTTATTTAATATATAATTATAATCTTTAGATTATATATTAATTTATAATTTTATTTTATTTATTATTTTAAAAATAGTAAATAATTAATAACTTTTTTTAATTCTAAATATCTAATAAAACTTAATCTAGAATTCTAAAATAAGTTATTCTTTTTAATTTAATATAATAATCTCTAGAATATCTATAATTTAAATTATATTATTAATAAATAATCGAGCTATCTATTTAATATTAATATCTTTATAATAAGAAATAGAAATTAATCTCTTATTTAATCGATTAATAATTATAAAAATAGTATTATAATTATAATAATCCTTTAAGAATAAATAGAAATCTATTAAAATATACTACTAAAGTCTCTTAAAAATAAATAAAAAATATAATAATCTAGATATATAATCTTATTAAGTCTTTATTTATTTATAAACTAAATAGTTTTTTATATATTATTTTATATTATTAATCTATTTTAGCTAATAATATTTTAATAAAATAAGCTTTTTTTATTTTTTAATTCTAAGATATATAATTAATAATTATTAATATATATTATTAAAAAATCTTATATATAAATCTTTTTTATTTAAGACTTTAAATTATTTTTTAAATAAAAATAAATCTTTTTTAATTATTTATTTTTAGTTATTATCTTTTTTAATAATTTATCAAAAATCCTTTAATTTATTATTTTTTTAATTAATTTATTTAACTCGTTTAATAATATCTATTATAGACTTTATATTAATTAGATTTAAATTAATTAGATAAATATCTTCTTCTAAATAACTTTTTAATAAAAGTATTATTTATTTATTATTATTAATATAAAATAAGTCTTTTTATAATAAAATATTAACTATAATATTTTTTTTTCTAGAATAATATTTAATTATAAAGTAGAATTAAAATAAGAACTTACTCTATCTTATTTATTATTAATTTATCTATCTTATTATTATAAAATATTTAAAAGACTAATAATCTATTAAAATCTTAAAATAATCTTTTTATATTAAATCTTTAAATTTAGATTATTATTTTTATAATATATAAATAATTATTAAAAGTTTTTTATCTTATATCTTATAATTTAATTTTATAGATTATATACTTTTTAAGAAGAAAATTATTAGATATTAAAAATTATTATTTTTATAATATTAAGAAGAAATTATTTTAAGTATTTTATTAAAAATATTAGTTTTAATCTTTATTTATTAAATTAGATTATAATAATAAAAGACTAATATAATTATTAATTTTTTCTTTAATAATATAAAAGCTATTTTATATTATTTTATCTATTTATAAAAAATATCTTATTAAATAAATCGATATAAAAATTTTAAAATAATATTATATCTTTAAATAAATTATTAATAAAAATTATAAAATCTTAAGAATAATTAAATCTCTTTTATAATTATTAATATTTATTATAATTAAATAATATTAATCTTTTTTAAATTAATTATAATATTATTTATATTTATAATAAAATTAAAGAACTTTATCTTTTATATTAAGAATTTATATTTTAGTAATATTATTTAAAGATCTATTTTTTATAAATATTAAAATATCTCTTTTATTTATTATTAGTACTTTTTAAAAGTTTTATTATAAATTAAAATATTATTTATAAAGACTATAATATATTTATCTAAATATTCTTATAATATATTATTTATATATTATTAAAATATAATAAATCTATTTATTAATCTAAATAATATAATCTTATATTTAAATAATCTATATTATATATAAAAGATACTAAGTTTTTTTACTCTTAATATTAGATAAATTTAGTAGAAATCTTATTAAATATTAAACTTTATAAAAAACTTTATTTTATTAATTTATTATAAGACTTTATTAATTAATAATAATAAATAATAATCTTTTTTATAATAATATTTAATCTCTAAAAATTAATATAAAAATAAAAATTATATTTAAGTTTTTTTATTATTAAGATTAAAAAGATATATAATACTAAATTTAAAATAATAAATCCTTTTTTAAGATTTTTTATAATATACTTTTTTATTTTTTTTAGTTTATAAAAAAATAATTTATAAAAAGAATAATATCTAGATTATATTTCGGCTTTAAATATAATATTATAATTAACTTTAGATTTATAAGATAATAATTTATTTAATCTTTTCTTTAAAAAAACTTTTATAAGATTATAATACTTTTTTAATAAGATCCGGAGTATTTTACTAATTTTAAGATCTTATATCTAGATATTTTTAATATTAATAATATAATTAATCTTATAAAAAAAGATTATAAAGATTTTAGTTTTTTTATTAATCTTACTTTTTATATAAAATTAATTAAATCTAATATTTCTAATTATATAAATATTAATACTAATAAAAAACTACTTTTTTATTATTAATATCTAAATCTTTAGAATTTTTATTTTATTCTTTAAATTTCGAATTATCTTTTATTTTTCTTTAATTTACTAATATTTATATTAATACCTTTAGATATATTAAAATTATAAAGATAATTATTAATCCTATTAATCTTATTATCTAAAAAGATAATTATATTATTCTATATTAGCTTAATAAATAAGATCTATTTTTAATAGTTTTTTTAAGATTTTAATTAGAAAAGAAATAGTAATCTTATTTATAACTTTATTAAAAAAACCTTTTTAATCTAGTTAAATTATTTAATACTATCGATAATCTAAAAGAATATTATACTTAGTAAATTATATCTATCTAAGAATTATATTATATTATTTAAGATTTATAATTAATATTAAAATTTATTATTATATTCTATTATTTATATAAACTATAAGAATAATAACGTATTATATTAATTCGGTTAGCTTATTATTAAATTTATATATTAAATATTTATAATTAAGTCTTTATATCTTAATTCTAAATTATTTATTAAATAATATAATTATTATTATATTAATAAAGATATATTTATTTACTCTAATATTATTTAATACTAAGATAAAAAAAGAGTAGCTATTATATATAAATTATATATTAAAAATTAAACTATTTTTAAGATTATTAATTAATTTTTATAAGTCTAATATAAATAATAATACTTTCTTTCTACTTAAAAAAAAGACTTATTTTAAATAAAAACTTTTCTTAGATTTTTTTTATTACTTATTTTAAATTCTATAATTTCTTAAATCTAAAGAATAATAATAATTATAATAATTATAATAATAAATTAGTTTAACTTCTTTTTTAGATAATTATAAATTATATATCCTTACTTTTTATAATTAAAATAATAATCTTTTTTTATTAAAGTCTCTTACTTAAATATAAAAAAACTAATAAAATTAATATTATCTTTTTATTTTATATAAAGAATAGAATTTAAACTAATTATAATAATATTTATACCGCTTTCTAAAAATAGATTTATATAAAAATAAGAATTTATCGACTTAGTTTTTTATTATAAATTAATTTTATATAATATACTCTAATAATTTTATATAAATATATTAAATAAGATTATCTTTTAATTAATAGTTTATATAATCTAGATTTAAAGTAGATATAAGAGTTTAAAATATAAATCTCGTTTTTAGTTCTTAATTATAATAATAGCTTCTTTTATAAATTATATAAACTTTATAAAAAAATTAATAAAGTTATCTTTAGATTTTATCTTTAATTAATAATAAATAATATATATTTTAATATATTAATTTAGATTTATAAAAATAATTTTTAAATAAATAATAATATCTTTTATATCTTTATAAAAAATACTAATATTAGTATTTATTTAGAGAGTAATATATAGCTAAGCCTTATTTTTATATTAATTTTATATATAAAATCTTTAATAAATAAAAAGAGGATAATAATTTATATTAGCTTTAAGTTTTTATTAGATTATTATTTTTTATATTTCGAATTTTATTTTTTTATTATTATTAAGTATTAATATATTAGATATTTTAGTTATTTTTTAGATAATATTAGTCTTTATAATTAATATATTAGTATTAGCTATATTTAGATTCTAAGTAGAAAGAAGATAAAAAATTAAGTTTTTATATTTATAGATTATAAGATCGCGATAAATAATTATCTTATTATATTTAATTATAAGTTTATTAATATTAATTCTTTTATTAAAAAACTCTATAATCTTATCTTTTAATTTCTAGTTCTCTTACTCTAATTATTAATATTAATAAATAAGTTCCTAGAATCTTTTTTTTAATAAAATCTTCTATAATTATTTATATATAAAAGATAATTCTTCTCTTATATTATTATTATCTTTATTATATTTACTAATATCTATTAGTCTTTTAATATATAAGATCTTTAGCGTTAATATATCGATTATCTAATCGTTAATCTCTTTTTTATTAAATATAATAATAATTAGCTACTTATTATAGTTTATAGGGTTTTATTAAGTATTAACTATTCTAATTAGTTAAATAGGGATTTAGTTCGGATAGCTTAGCTATATAATACTAAAGAATAGAAAGTAGGATAAGCTAGACCGAGATCTACTATAATAAAGATCTATATAGTTATACTACTTATTAGATTTAATTAGTATTTATTATTATATTATTAGCTAGTTCTTAATTAAAAGAGTATATTTTAACTAGAATAATAAGTATAAAGAAGGAAAAGAAAAGAAAGAAAAAAGAAATTAACAATAGGACTAAAGATAATATAAGATAGGTCCTAGGTTAAGGGCGGAAACAATTAGTAGAAAACTCTATAAGCGGAGTCAACTAGCAGAAAACTCTATAGATCGTGGCAGAAAACTCTATAGATCGTTATAGTTCTTAGATATAGAGAACTCTAGATAGAGCCTAGAAGTATAAGAATATCTAAATCTATTAATTTTAAAGAAAAGCTAGATTTCCTTTTTAATAAAACCTAAATAACTATTTAAAACTAATAAGAAATATACTAAAGATCCTATAAATAGCCGCCTACTTAGCGAAATACTTATAAATTATAATACTAACTACTATAATTATAAATAAGACTTATTAGATTACTAAATTATTCGAATATTACTTAATAAAGCCTCTAAGAAAATAAGATATTTTCTTTCTCTAAAGTTATAAAGCTTAGTAATTAATATAAAGAATATAAAAAAGCTTCTTTAAATATTTTAAGAACGCTTCTTTTTTACTAATAAAATATAAATATAACTTATTAGAAGATAATAGAATAAGCTACTTTTTATCTTAGTTAAAAATATAGATATTAATATATAATTATTAAAAGTTAAAAATCTTTATATAGTGTTACTAGCCAGTTCTTTAACAAAAAGAGTGCATTTAACTAGAATATTAAGTATAGGAGGGAAAAAAGAAAGGAAGAAAGAAAATCTATAGGCAGGACTATTAATGTCGTTGTAGGGTATAGGTCCTATAAATACTAGAGGAATATAAATATCGAATCTAGGCGGAATCCTCTACTAGAAATCTTTATAGGCGGAATCCTCTACTAGAAATCTTTATAGGCGGAATCTTTTAATAGAATCTCTTTTAGATTATTATATAACCCCCGATTAAAAATATATTTAGTCCCTAAATACCGGTTTATTATTATCCCTATAATCTTTAAGAAAGACTTTATCTTTAGCCGCGTCTATCTAGACTTATAAACGTATTAGAGGCCTAGGTTTTAGAGGGTAATTATTATAGAAATCTTAAATCTTCTAAGGTACGTATTTAAAATTTCCTATAGGATATTATTATAGATTAAGGTTATAATTAAGCTATTAAACTCGATATTATAGCTTCTAATAATAGAGATATAAATCGATAATCTTATTTATCTTTTATTTATCTTCTTTAGAGATCCTAATTAGTAGCGATAGATTTAGATATTATCTATATAATAATTCTAATAATAATACTTTTTAAAGCTTATTAAGATTAAATATTAAATAAATTTTAATAGATTCTAGAAGATTAAGCTTATAAGTATTTTTAATCTTTTTAATAATCTTATAAGATTTATTAATAAAATAAGAAAGCTTTTAATTTAGGCGGTTTAATTATTAATTTTTTATTATAATAAAAATCTAATTATTAATATTAAAATCCTCTTCTTTCTAATACTTATTTATTTATTAAATTATTTATTATTAGAATTTTATAATCTAATCTTTTATTTTTATCTAAATATCTTAGAGTTATAATAATATATTAATTATATTTTATTTATTATTTATTAGATTATTTTAGTCTTTTTAATTAAAAAATATAACTAATTTATAATCTCTTTTAATAAAAAATAGTAATTATTTTATAATATCCTATAAAAAAATCGATATTATAAAATCTACTATTAATAAAATCTCTAACTAATTATCTTAATTTTATTTTATATATAATTATAATCTTTAAATTATATATTAATTAACGATTTTATTTTATTTATTAATTTAAAAATAGTAGATAATTAATAACTTTCTTTTAATCTTAAATATCTAATAGAACTTAATCTAAAATTCTAAAATAAACTTTTTTTTAATTAGATATAATGATTTTTAGAATATTTATAATCTAAATTATATTATTAATAATTAATTAAATTATTTATTTAATATTAGTATTTTTATAATAAGAAATAAAAATTAATCTTTTATTTAGTCGATTAATAATTATAAAAATAATATTATAATTATAATAATCCTTTAAAAATAAGCGAAAATTTATTAAAATATATTACTAAAATCTTTTAAGAATAAATAAAAAATATAATAATCTAGATATATAATCTTATTAAGCTTTTATTTATTTATAAACTAAATAATGTTTTATATATTATTTTATATTATTAATCTATTCTAATTAATAATATCTTAATAAAATAAGCTTTTTTAGCTTCTTAATTTTAGAATATATAATTAATAATTATTAATATATATTATTAAAAAGTCTTATATATAAATCTTTTTTATCTAAAATCTTAAATTATTCTTTAAATAAGAGTAAACCTTTCTTAATTATCTACTTTTAGTTATTATCTTTCTTAATAATCTATTATTAGCTTAATATGTTTTTAGTTAGCTTATTTTATTTATTTAATAATATCTATTATATATTATATATTAATTAAATTTAAATTAATTAGATAAATATCTTTTTTAAAATAAGTCTTTAATAGAAGTATTATTTATTATTTATTATTAGTATAAAATAAGTCTTTTCGCGATAAGATATTAATTATAATATTCTTTTTTTTAAAACGATATTTAATTATAAAATAGAATTAAAATAAAAACTTATTTTATTTTATTTATTATTAATTTATTTATCTTATTATTATAAAATATTTAAAAGACTAATAATCTATTAAAATCTTAAAATAATCTTTTTATATTAATTCTTTAAGTTTAGATTATTATTCTTATAATATATAAATAATTACTAAGAGTTTTTTATTCTATATTTTATAATTTATTTTTATAAACTATATATTCTTTAAGAAAAAGACTATTAGATATTAGAAGTTATTATTTTTATAATATTAAAAAAAACTACTTTAAATACTTTATTAGAAGTATTAATCTTAACTCTTATTTATTAAATTAGATTATAATAATAAAGAACCGATATAATTATTAATTTCTTTTTTAGTAATAAAAAAACTATTTTATATTATTTAGTCTATTTATAAAAAATATTTTATCGAGTAAATTAATATAAAGATTTTAAGATAGTATTATATCTTTAAATAAATTATTAGTAAAAATTATAAAATCTTAAGAATAACTAAATCTTTTTTATAATTATTAGAACTTACTATAATTAAATAATACTAATCTTTTTTAGATTAATTATAATACTATTTATATTTATAATAAAACTAATAAACTTTATCTTTTATACTAAAAATTTATATTTTAGTAATACTACTTAAAGATCTACTTTCTATAGATATTAAAATACCTTCTTTATCTATTATTAGTACTTTTTAAAGATCTTATTATAAATTAAGATATTATCTATAAAGATTATAGTATACTTATCTAGATATTCTTATAATATATTATTTATATACTATTAGAATATAATAGATTTATTTATTAATTTAAATAATATAATTTTATATTTAAATAATCTATACTATATATAGAAAATAATAAGCTCTTTTACTTTTAGTATTAAATAAATTTAGTAAAAATCTTATTAAATATTAAGCTTTATAAAAATTTTTATTTTACTAGTTTATTATAAGATTTTATTAATTAATAATAATAAATAATAATCTTTTTTATAATAATATTTAATCTTTAAAAATCGATATAAAAATAAAGATTATCTTTAGACTTTTTTATTAAGATTAGATAAATATATAATATTAAATTTAGAATAATAAATTATTTCTTTAAATTCTTTATAATATATTCTCTTACTTTTTTTAGCTTATAAAAAAATAGCTTATAAAAAGAATAATATCTAGATTATACTTTAGCTTTAAATATAATATTATAATTAACTCTAGATTTATAAGATAATAATTTATCTAATCTTTTCTTTAAAAGAATCTTTATAAGATTATAGTACTTTTTTAATAAAATCCGGAGTATTTTATTAATTTTAAGATCCTATATTTAAATACTTTTAATATTAATAATATAATCGATTTTATAAAAAAAGATTATAAAGATTTTAGTTTCTTTATTAATCTTACTTTTTATATAAAGCTAATTAAATCTAATATCTTTAATCGCATAGATATTAATATTAATTAAAGACTACTCTTTTTTTATTAATATCTAAAACTTTAGAACTTTTATTTTATCTTTTAAATTTTAAATTATCTTTTATTTCTTTTTAATCTATTAGTATCTATATTAATACTTTTAAGTATATTAAAATTATAAAAATAATTATTAATCCTATTAATCTTATTATCTAAAAAGATAATTATATTATTTTATATTAGCTTAATAAATAGAGTCTATCTTTAATAATTCTTTTAAGATTTTAATTAAAAAAAAAATAGTAATCTTATTTATAATTTTATTAAAAAGACTTTTTTAATCTAATTAAATTATTTAATATTATTAATAATCTAAAAGAATATTATATTTAATAAATTATATCTATTTAAAGATTATATTATATCGCTTAAGATCTATAATTAATATTAGGATTTATCGCTATACTCTATTATTTATATAAATTATAAAAATAATAATATATTATATTAATTTAACTAATTTATTATTAAATCTATATACTAGATATTTATAACTAAATCTTTTTATTTTAATTTTAAATTATTTATTAAATAATATAATTATTATTATATTAATAAAAATATATTTATCTACTCTAATATTATTTAATACTAAAATAGAAAAAGGATAGTTATTATATATAAATTATATATTAAAAACTAAGTTATTTTTAGAACTATTTACTAATTTTTATAAGTCTAATATAAATAATAATACTTTTTTTCTATCTAAAAAAGAGACTTATTTTAATTAAAGACTTTTTTTAGATTTTTTTTATCGCTTATTTTAAGTTTCTTTATCTCTTAAATATAAGAAGTAATAATAATAACTATAATAATAAGCTATTAATTAAATTTTTTCTTTAAATAATTATAGATTATATATCCTTACTTTTTATAATTAAAATAATAATCTTCTTTTATTAAGATCTTTTATTTAGATATAAAAAAACTTATAAAATTAATATTATCTTTATATTTTATATAAAAAATATAATTTAAATTAATTATAATAATATTTATATTATTTTTTAAAGATAGATTTATATAAAAATAAAAAATAGAATTAGCTAATTTAGGTTCTTATTATAAACTAATTTTATATAATATATTTTAGTAATTTTATATAAATATATTAAATAAAATAATCCCTTAATTAATAGTTTATATACTCTAGATCTAAAGTAGATATAAAAATTTAGAATATAAATCTTATTTTTAGTTTTTAATTATAATAATAGCCTTTTTTATAAGCTATATAAATTCTATAAGAAAATTAATAAAACTATCTCTTAGTTTTATCTTTAATTAATAGTATATAATATATATTTTAGTATATCGATTTAGATTTATAAAGATAATTTTTAAATATATAATAATATCCTTTATATTTTTATAAAGAGTACTAATATTAGTATTTATTTAGAAAATAATATATAATTAAAGCTTATTTTTATATTAATTTTATATATAAAACTTCTAATAAATAAACAAAAGATAATAGTTTATATTAATTTTAAGTTTTTATTAGATTATTATTTTTTAGATTTTAAATCTTACTTTTTTTTTATTATTAAATATTAATATATTAGATATCTTAATTATCTTTTAATTAATATTAGCTTTTATAATTAGTATATTAATATTAATTATATTTAGATTTTAAATAAAAAATAAATAAAAAGCTAAATCTTTATATTTATAAATTATAAAATTATAATAAGAAATCGCTTTATTATATTTAATTATAAGTTTATTAATATTAATTCTTTTATTAAGAAGTATTATAATCTTATTTTTTAACTTTTAGTTTTCTTACTCTAATTATTAGTACTAATAAGTAAGTTCCTAGAATCTCTTTTTTAATAAAATCTTCTATAATTATTCGCGTATAAAAAATAATCCCTTTTTAGTATTATTATTATTTTTATTATATTTACTAATATCTATTAGTCTCTTAATATATAAGACTTTTAGTATTAATATATTAATTATCCGATTATTAATTTCTTTCTTATTAAGTATAATAATAACTAGCTATTTACTATAGTTTATAGGATTTTATTAAGTCTTAATTATTATAATTAGTTAGATAAAGTTCGGTTTAGATATTTTAGTTATATAGTACTAAAGAACGGAAAGTAGGATAAGCTAGACCGAGATCTATTATAATAGAGATCTATACGATCGTACTACTTATTAGATTTAAATAGTACTTAATATTATATTACTAGCTAGTTCTTTAATAAAAAGAGTATATTTAACTAGAATATTAAGTATAGGAGGGAAAAAAGAAAGGAAGAAAGAAAATCTATAGGTAGGATCATTAATATTATTATAGGGTATAGGTCCTACAAACACTAGAGGAATACAAATATCGAACCTAGGCGGAATCCTCTACTAGAAATCTCTATAGGCGGAATCCTCTGATAGAATCTCTTTCAGATCGTCATATATAGAGTATAAAATAGCGAATATAGATTTTACTAAATCCGAAGAAAACGCTATTTATAACTTTCTATAAATATTAATATCTTATAAATTATAATTTTATTACTAATAGTATATTAAGATATTTATAATAGAATAATAAACTATTTTTATAAATATTATTAATACTTACCGCTCTAAAAGAGTACTCTTTAATAAGAAGAAATTAAAGAGTAAAGTCTTATAAAAAGCTTTTATAATACTTAATAATAAGTAGAAAGCTAAACTAACTACTTTCTTTACTAATTAGATAACCTCTTTATCGAATAAAACTTCGAAAGGATAGCTATAATATATATATAAAGAAAAGTATTTTTTTATTATATATCCTTACTTTATTAAATTAATAAGACCTAATAATTAAAAACTAGATCTAGCTATTATTAAAAAATTAACCGCTAATATAAAAAAGCTAAATAAGAAAATAAAAGAGAAAGTTAAAGAACTTCTTATAAAACTTATTAAAGAAAAAAATACTATTTAATCTTATTATATAAAGATCGGAGAAAACGATAAAAGATCTTTTTTAATTATATTAAATAATTTTTAATTAAATATAAAAACGTAAATTAAGATACTTATATCTTCTTTATCTATATCTTCCTAATAGATATTATTTATAATACTATCTCTATAAGATATCCTTTCTCTAGTTAATACTACTTTTTTAACTAATTTAAGATTATCGATTAAAGATCGCTAATTAGTTAATTCGGCTACTAATAAATATATTACTAATAATAAAAGTCTTTTTATTAAATTTAGATCTCTCGATAGCTTATTAAAGATTAATAATATAACTACTAAATTTTATAGAATAAATAAAATCTAATTCTAGATTATAAGCTACTTTAGTAATCTTATAACTCTTATTTTATTAGAAGTAGAGTTTTTATCTAATTTTTATTATAATCTTATTTTAATTATATTTATAAAATAAAAAAGATATAAAATTAACTTTAATAAATTTATTATTATTAATAAGATAATTAAAAGAATCTTCTTTTATTTAGAGAAGATTAGTAACTTCTTTATATTTTTTTAAATAGATTATATATTTCTAATAATATTTATTATTATATTATTTAATATTAAATATTTCTTTTTACTATTTACTTCAAAAATAATAACTTTTTAATAATATTAATATTTTAATTATATATATAATAAATAAGTTTAATAACTTATCTAAATAATAAAAGAAATATAGATTATTTTATCTATAATTATAAAATATAAACTAAAGCTTTATAAGACTTACTAACTCTCTTAAATATTATAATAAGTCTTATATTATATTTAAAATATTAATTTTAGTCTATTTAGCTAAATATATTTTAATCTTATAATATTATAAAAGACTTATAATAATAATAAATAGATCTCCTATTTTTATCTTAATAAAATTTATTTTTATTAAATATAAAGCTATAAATAAAAAAGTAATTATTAGAAAGTAATTATTTAATTTATTTTATAATTATAGATCTAATTTAACTTACTAATTTATATATTTTAATTAAATAATAAAATCTCTATAAATAAAGATATTATTTACTTTTTATAAGAAAATAAGATAACTATCTAATATTTTATTATTAGTATTTTAAAATAAAATAATTTTACTAAATAATCTAAAAAGATAATTATTATTAAAATAAAAATACTTTTTAAGAATTTATAGCTTTTTAAAGATCTTTAGCTAAAGGTAGTCTAAGCTATTATATATATATTTAATAGATTACTAATAAAATTTAATTTAAGAAAATAGATTATTCTATAATAAGAATTTTATTATTAAAAAATAGATATTTTTATTCTTATTAATCTTTTAAACTTATAAGTTTATAATTACTATATTTATATAAGAATTTAAAAAATCCTATAATTAGATAAGATATACTAATATATAAAAATAAGTTATTTAATTAGATACTAAATAAGTAATATCTAGAAAGTCTAGTTCTCCTAAATAAATAGCTATAAGTTTATTTATAATACTACTTTTAATAAAAATCTTAATTATAAAAAATACCTTTTAGATATAATAAATTATCTTATTTATAATAGCCTTAAGGATAGGTTTAATTTAATACTTATAATCTTTATAATTAGTCTTTTAGTAAACTATCTTTAATTAAATAGATATTAGGATAATCTTTCTTTAAAGCTATAGATATAAAAGAAGATACTAAATTATCTATTTATTAAAGACTTCCTCGCTATTATAAGGCTTAAAGCTAAATTAAGTAAAATAAAGAGAATATATAAAATAGAACTATATTTATAAAATAAAAGTATTTAAATATTTCTTTTAATCTAGATATTTACTTATAAATTTAATAATAATAACTTCTTAATTAAACTAAAAGCTAGGATTTATATAAGGGATAATCTTTAAACTATTATCTTTAAAAAAAAAGAGTAATAATACTTATTACTCGAATAATAAAAGCTATATTTATATTTATTATTATATTTAATCTTAATATAATATAATTTAATACTATTAATATATTTTTAAATAATAATCTTAATAATATTATTTATATTTAAATATTTAAAAACTTCTATAATAAAAGTAATATCTAGAGATTATAAAAAATACTTTATAAACTTAAAAAATCGCTATATTTATAATAATAAAAAGCTATATATATCTAAAAAATTTAGATTTATCTTTATATTTAAAGATTCTTACTTATTTATAAATAAAGATATAATTATCTTTTTTATATAAATAATATTATTATTATTTTTTATTAAATAAAGTACTAATAAACTTTTTAATTAAAATAAAATCTTAAAAATTATTAAAGGCTCTAAAAAATAAAAAAAACTATTTAATTATTTAGGATTAAGATTCTCTAAAATATTATTAAATATAAGCTCTAGCTTTATTAAGATTTATATATCTTTTTTATAGTAATTTATTATAATCTTATTTATAATTATAAATATAAAATCCTATTTTTAATAAATAAAATAATAAAATTTACTAAAATAGTAAGTAAAAAATAAATTTATAAATATTAATAAAAGCTTAATTTTATTCTTTATTTAACTATTATTATTTATTTAAATATAATAAAAATAGCTAACTATTTAGCTAAATTTTTTATAAATCTAAATCTTAAATATTAAAAGATAATAAATTAATTAATTTAATATTTTTATAATATCTAGTTTCTTACTTTTAAATATTATTTTATATATTCTATATTTATTCTTTCTTTTTTAAATAGTATTTTCTTTAATAATTATATTAATTAAAAAAGTTTAAAAGGTTTTTATATCAGTTTTTTAGAGTTATTATTAATTAAAAGATAAATAAATAGAAAATAATAATAATATTAACTATAAAAATAAAGCTATTTATTATTTTAAAAGCTAATAAAATAATTATATAATAAAAAAGACTTCTTTATATAATTAATTTTAATTATAATATTAGACTTTTAATCGACTATAATAACTAATAAATTATAGATTTATTTACTAAAAAGTAGCTATAATTCTATACTAAGTTATAATATATCGATATTTATTATTATTAGCTTCGCTAAAAAGTTAATAAAAGATATATTATAATATAATAAGTAACTATTATTAATATATAGATAGATAATCTTATAAAACTCCTTTTAAAGTAAGCTTATAAAGTATTTTAAAGTATTTAGGCTAATTAATATCTAGTACTTAGTTAATAAATAGATTACTTAATAGAAAGAACTTTAGAGTACTAGAAGATAGCTCCTAGAGGGGTATATCGACTAGAATAACTCTTTATCTATCCTATTATTACTAGATTTTCTCTTTATATATAAGTAGGATCTACTTCTTACCTATTAGTAAATACTTAGGGATATTTAGAGAGAAGACCTTATACTTCTTAACAAATATACTTATTTTACTACTTACTCGATATAGTAAGATCTTAGTATTAAGTCACTTGCCCTATTCCTTCGTTTGATAAAAGAGAAAGCTAAAGAACTTTTTATAAAACTTACCGAAGAAGAAGATATTATTTAGTCTTACTATATAAAGATCGGAGAAGATAATAAAGAGTCCTTTTTAATTATATTAAATAATTCTTAATTAAATATAAAAAAGTAAATTAAGCTATTTATATCTTCTTTATCTATATCTTCCTAATAGATACTACTTATAATATTATTTTTATAAAATATCCTTTCCCTAGTTAATACTACTTTCTTAACTAAGCTAAGATTATTAATTAAAGATCGCTAGTTAATTAATTTAGCTATTAGTAAGTATATTATTAATAATAAAAGCTTTTTTATTAAATTTAGATCTTTTAATAACTTACTAAAGATCGGTAATATAACTATTAAGCTTTATAGAATAAGTAAAATCTAACTCCGGACTATAAGCTATTTTAGTAATCTTATAACTCTTATTTTATTAAAAATAGAGTTCTTATCTAGTTTTTATTATAATCTTATTTTAGTTATATTTATAAAGTAGAAAGAATATAAAATTAATTTTAATAAACTTATTATTATTAATAAGATAATTAAAAAGATCTTCTTTTATTTAAAGGAGATTAGTAATTTCTTTATACTTTCCTAAATAGATTATATATTCTTAATAATATTTATTATTATATTATTTAATATTAAATATTCTTTTTTACTATTTATTTTAAAAGTAATAATTTTTTAATAATATTAATATCTTAATTATATATATAATAAATAAGTTTAATAACTTATCTAGATAATAAAAGAAGTATAAATTATTTTATCTATAATTATAAAATATAAATTAAATCTTTATAAGATTTACTAACTCTTATAAATATTATAATAAATCTTATATTATATTTAAAATACTAATTTTAATCTACTTAGTTAGATATATTTTAATCTTATAATACTATAAAAGATTTATAATAATAATAAATAAATCTTCTATTTTAATCTTAATAAGATTTATTTTTATTAGATATAAAGCTATAAATAAAAAAATAATTATTAAAAAGTAATTATTTAATTTAATTTATAATTATAAATCTAATTTAATTTATTAATTTATATATTTTAATCGAATAATAAAATTTTTATAAATAAAGATATTATTTATTTTCTCTAAAAAAATAAAATAATTATTTAATACTCTATTATTAATATTCTAGAATAAAATAATTTTATTAAGCGATTTAAAGAAGTAATTATTATTAAAATAAAAATACTTTTTAAGGATTTATAGTTTTTTAAAGATCTTTAACTAAAAATAATCTAGGCTATTATATATATACTTAATAAATCGCTAATAAAACTTAATTTAGAAAAATAGATTATTTTATAATAAGAATTTTACTATTAAAGAATAAGTACTTTTATTCTTATTAATCTTTTAAATTTATAAATTTATAATTACTATATCTATATAAGAATTTAAAGAATCTTATAATTAAATAAGATATATTAATATATAAAAATAAACTATTTAATTAGATATTAAATAAATAATATTTAAAAAATCTAGTTTCTTTAAATAAATAATTATAAGTTTATTTATAATACTACTTTTAATAAAAATCTTAATTATAAAAAATACTTTTTAAAATCTCTAAAGATTTATTAAAAATAAATAACTAATATTATTAATAAAAATAAATTTAATATAAAATTAAAATAAATAATTTATTAAATAAATATTATATTAATTATATAAAATAATCTTTAGAATAAAAAGTAAAATAATATTTTTTAAAATCTTCTAAAATAGAAGTAAGATTATATTATTAAAAATAAATAAAAAAAAAGATTTTTAGTATTATTATATAATATCTTTATTATTATTAAATATTATTTCTTTATTAGAAAGTATTTTATAAAATCTATAATTAATTAAGATCCTATTTTTATAAAATAAAAAAGCTTTTTTAATTATTTTATTATTAATAGCTATATCTTATATATTTATTATACTAGATAATAAGTTTTTTATTATAATTATTCTAAAAAAATTATAAAAATAGATTTTATAAAAATAAGATAATTAAAATATAATACTATTTTATTAAATATAATTAGATTAATATAATTTATTAGCTTTATAAATATTTAGTATTTTTTTTAAAGTTAAAATATTAGGAATTTTTACTTTACTAAAAATACTTATCTAAAGAGATATTATATTATCTAATATACTTTAAAATAAATAATAAAAGCGAGTTTATAAAGATTTAAATATAATAAATTATCTTATTTATAATAACTCTAAAAATAGATTTAATCTAATATTTATAATATTTATAATTAGTTTTTTAATAAGCTATTTTTAGCTAAATAAATATTAAAATAATCTTTTTTAAAGCTATAAATATAAAAAGAGATATTAAATTATCTATTTATTAAAGATTTTCTTATTATTATAAGACTTAAAGCTAAATTAATTAAGATAAAAAGAATATATAAAATAGAACTATATTTATAAGATAAAAGTATTTAAATATTTCTTTTAATCTAAATATTTATTTATAAATTTAATAATAATAGCTTTTTAATTAAACTAAAAGCTAAGATTTATATAAAAGATAACTTTTAAATTATTAACTCTAAAAAAAAGAGAATAATAATACTTATTACTCGAATAATAAAAGCTATATTTATACTTATTATTATATTTAATCTTAATATAATATAACTTAATATTATTAATATATTTTTAAATAATAATCTTAATAATATTATCTATATTTAGATATTTAAAGACTTTTATAAAGAAAATAATATTTAAAGATTATAAAAAGTATTTTATAGATTTAAAAAATTATTATATTTATAATAATAAGAAGCTATATATATATTTAAAAAGCTTAGATTTATTTTTATATTTAAAAATCCTTATTTATTTATAAATAAAGATATAATTATTTTTTTTTATATAAATAATATTATTATTATTTTTTATTAAATAAAATATTAATAAACTTTTTAATTAAAATAAAATCTTAAAGATTATTAAAAACTTTAAAAAATAGAAGAAGCTATTTAATTTTTTAAGATTAGGATTCTCTAAAATACTATTAAATATAAGCTTTAGCTTTATTAAGATTTATATATTTTTTTTATAGTAATTTATTATAATTTTATCTAGAATTATAAATATAAAATCTTACTTCTAGTAAATAAAATAATAAAATTTATTAGAATAATAAGTAAAAAATAGATCTATAAATATTAATAAAAGCTTAGTTCTACTCTTTATCTAATTATTATTATTTATTTAAATATAATAAAGATAATAAATTATTTAATTAAGTTTTTTATAAATCTAAATCTTAAATATTAAAAGATAATAAATTAATTAATCTAATATTTTTATAATATCTAGTTTTTTATTTTTAAATATTATGTAAAGGATAAAGGTCCTTTCAAAGGTGAAATAGGAACTTAGGCGACATATATATTCATAGAAGTTTTAACACGTATATGAATCGTACGGGGTTCGTCACCTGATCGGTGCCGAGCCTTAGCACGCACATTTCCTTTTAATCTTAGGTCCCCCCGGGACCCCTAAATTCTAGCAAGAATTAGTCTTAGCATATATAGCCTAATATACCTTTATTCCTCCTCCTAAGCCAACGTATCTTACCCGGTTAATAGGCCTTATACCTAAAATAGTATAATCTTATAATTCTAATTCTTCCTCTTTAACTACCTAAGATATAATAGCTCCCCTAATTACCCGTAGTAGCTCGCGTAATAACACTAAGGCGCTAGAGTATCCTATCTAAACTAGTAGCGAATCGGGAATACTTCTACCTATAGAAAAATAGGAGGAAATACTAATTTAAAACCTACCTAAAAAAACTACCGAGGTAGCGGCGGAAAGCTCTCGTATCGCCGACGAAACCCTTCGAAGCCTAGAAGAGAAGGTTATAGAATATAAAGCTAAAGTAGTATTATAAGAATATATTCTTATAGCCTAAAAAGCGGTCGCGGAAAACGAAAAGAAACTTTAGGATTTTAGTTAAATAATAAGAAGATCTTAGAACTACTACGATTTATCCGCGGAAAGCGAACCCTTCTAAAAAGAAGAGATTAAAAGGGATATTAACTAATTTAAACTAGATTTTAGTATAAAATAAAGAGAGGACTAGCTAAATAACCTCGAAGCGCTCTTTAAGAGGGCTCCGAAAAAAATACGTCTTAGAAACCTAAAAAATCCTCGCCGCTATAAATTACCTATATATCTCTTATAAAAAAAAATAGACGTCTTATAAACAGAAATATCCTAAAGAGGTATTAGATTAGGACGTATTTAAGGAATAGATAAAGATACTTCTAAAGAGCTCCTATAATATTATTACTAATATCCTCGTCTAGTTCTAAGAGGCTATAATAAAACCCTATTAAGACCCTCGTAATTTCGAAAACTACCTCGAATCGCTAGAGAATTATCTCCTAAACTAAAATAAGGAATAAAGAGCCTAGACCCTATTTATAAAACTATAGAAACCTCTCCGAGATATTATAATTACTACTAATAATAGCGTTTTACTTATAAACTAAGACGAAATATTAAAGCTAGTATCTATATTTTACTATATCTATTTTATATACTAGAGGCTAAGGAAGGACTCTTTAAACTATTATTATTAGGATAAGAAAAGATAGGGAAACTATACTAATTCGATATTAAATTACTCCTATATCGAAACCTCGACTCCCTAGGGTAGAGGATAACCTTAGGGTAGAGAATAATTTAGGGATTTTAGAATCCGAGGCTAGGGCTAGAGACGTAGATTAAATAATCGAGATAATTTATAAAGCTCTATAAATAATATATAGCCTAAAAAAAGAAATAGTACTAAAAAGATACTAGAAAGTACCTATTTTATCTATAAAGATAAAAACTACTAGGCTTAGGATTACCCCTAGAAAGCCTTAGTTTAATCTATTATTTAAGTATTAAAAATTTAGGACTCTAGATAATCGGGAAAAGTCGAAGAGCTAGAGTAGATCCTAATATACTAGCTTAATACCTACTTATTAGGACTATAATATATCTTTATATACCGATTACTATATATAATAGTATCGAAATATATACGGATTTAAATACTAGTATAGAATATAATATAATTAGTAGAGAGTTCGCTAAAGAAAATAAATTACGTACTATACCCTTTATATCTCTATTATTAAAAGACGTAGCCTTAGAACGATTCTGTACCTATAATATATATTAGATATCTTTTATAATTAGAGACTCTAGAGGGACTAAAAAGATAGTAAATCAATCTTATATCGGGATCGAGAGAGATCCTAGACTAGAAGGAAGTCTAGTACTTTTATTTAAGATATTTATAAATAAATTTAATATAATTCTATATCTTAGTATAGATAAATAGTAGTTTAGAATAAAGAGTTTCGAACTCTAGAACCCCTATAAATTTATAAAATAATTAAGAAATACCGCTATTATCTATATATTAATTAAGATACTAGAAGAGGTCTAGTTATTAGACGAAGACGCCGCTATATCGGATATAGATCGGGTATAAATACCTCTCGAATTAGAAGAGTTCTTTAATATATTTAATTATAAAAAAGCGGGTACCCTATTAAGGACTAAAATATCTAATTATATAATCGAACTTAAAAAAGGGAAAACCCCCCTTATAGGCCGATTTACCTACTATCTAGAACCGAACTTAAGGAGTTATAGGCCTACCTAATCGATAATATTAAAAAGAGGAGAATTCGCCTATTAAAAAGCCCTATAGGCGCCCCTATCCTTTTTATCCTAAAGAAAGATAGAGGCTTATAGCTATATATAGACTATAGAGGATTAAATTATATATTAATTAAGAACCGGTACCCTCTACCTCTTATTTTAGAGATTCTTAATTATCTTTTAGGAGCCTAGTTTTTTAATAAGGTCGACGTTAAGGATACCTACTATTAGATTCGACTCTAGGAAGATAACGAATAGAAGACGGCTTTCTAAATAAGATATAGCTATTTTAAATATATAGTTATACTATTTAGGTTATCTAATATACCTACTATCTTCTAAAGCTATATCTATACCGCGCTAGTAAGGCTAGTTAATATAATATATATAGCTTATCTAGACGATATCCTAGTATTTATAAAGAATCGAGAATCTTATATAAAGGCCCTTTAATAAGTCTTCGAAAGGCTATAGAAAGCGGAACTCTATATAAAATTATTAAAATATATTTTCTATTAGAGAGAGGTTAAGTTCCTAAGATTTATTATAGATAGATCGGGGGTAAAAATAAACTAAAGCCGCGTCTATATAATCTAAGAATAAAAAGAACTAAAGAGCTATTATAATATTTAGGTCTTTCTAGGATTTTATAATTTCTACTACTGTTTTATAAAAAAGTATTCTTAACTATCCCTACTCTTTACGTCTATAATAAAAGAAAGTAAGAATAGTAAAAAGCTAGGATAAATATAGTTAAACGCGACCGAATTATAGGCGTTTTAGTAGTTAAAATTTACTTTCTAATTAGTATCCTTATTATATTATTTTAATCTAGAGAAGTATATTATATTAGAAACGGATATTTTAAATTAGGATATAAGAGGCGTACTTTTATAGCTAGATTCGAAGGGTCGATAGTACCTAATAGCCTTTTAATTAAAGAAATTTTTAGGCCTAGAACTTAACTATACTACCCTAGATTAGGAGCTTTTCGCTATCGTTTACTCTTTTTAATATTAGCGGTACTATCTAGATAGTAGTAAGTATCCTATTAAAATATTATTAGACTATACTAATTTACGTACGTTTATAACCTAATAGAAGTTTAATAGCCGATAGATATATTAGTATATATTCTTAATATCTTTTAACTTTATTATAAAGTATAAGCCTAGAAAAATAAATCCTATAGATAGGCTTTCTAGAATTCTAAATTCCGAATAAGTAATTATAAAAAAGGAATTAATTAGTCTAATTTAGAACTAAATTATAGACGAAAAGACCCCGGCTTTAGAAGAGACCGAAGGGCTAGAGGCCCTAACAATCTAAAGTATTATAGGGACCTAAGATCTAGATATAGATTAAGAGTATAAATCCTAAGGATATAACTTAATCGGATCGATAATAAAATATATCGATACCGATATAGACCTATAGTCTAAATAGAGAGAGCTATATAACGAATTAGATATTCTATTTAATCTAAAAAATATTATAGTAATCTAGTCTATAAGTATAGCTACTACTATAGATACTCTTAAATAGATAGGAAAACTCTAGTTAGATAATCTAAAAATAATCTATTAGAAGGGTAATATATTAGTCTAGAAACCTAGTAGTAAGGACTAGTTAATTAACGCCTTAGGTTACCTTAGGTACCGAGGACGTCTATATATATTAAAGAAGGAGGGTATCTATTAAAAATTAATAATAATATATTATAACGACCCTACTATAGGCTATTTTAGGAGAGTAAGGACCGAGGAATTTCTTAAAAGAGATTTCTATTAGATTAATCTATAAGAAGACGTAAAAAAATACGTAAAATCTTACGCGATATATTAAATTATTTAAATACTAAGGTATCGTCCTTTCGATAAGCTCGAATTATTACCGATTCCCTCCTAGCCTTTTACTAAATTATTAATAGACTTTATTATAGGCTTACCTTAATCGATCTAGAAAGGAAGGATAATTAATATAATTTTAGTAGTTATAGACTATTTTTCGAAATAGTGCCTTTTCTTCTTAGTTTCGACTATAATAGACGCTTCGGAATTAGCCGAGCTATTCTATTAAAGTATTAAACTACGATTCGGACTACTAAATAATATTATATCCGATTAGGGATTAGTTTTTATAAATAGGTTTTAGTTAAAATTATATTATATATCCTAGATAAAACTAAGGTATTCGATAGCGTTTTACCCCTAGACCGACGGTTAAATAAAGAGGATAAACTAAATACTCGAATACTATCTTTAGTACTTTATTAATAAGTAATAGAAGATATAGCCTATACTTCTATATACCGCGGAATTCGCTTATAATAATACTATTAATATAATAACTAGAATATCGCCTTTCTAAGCCCTATTAGGATTTAATCTAAATTTCTAAATACGCGCTAAGAATGGTAGCGTTAAGAAGGAGGTACCGGTAGCTTTAGTAAGAATTTAAAAGCTTATAGAGCTTCGCGAAAAGCTATAAAAAATATAAAAAATAATAACCGAAACGTAAGTATTTTATTATAATAAGCGTTATAAAGAAATAATATTTAAGAAGAACGACCTAGTAGCTCTATTAATAAAAAACCTACGATTAAAAGAAGGTACTATAAAGAAGCTATTATCTCGATAGATCGGACTTTTTAGAATCTTTAAATATATCGGAAAATAAGCGTATCGCCTCCTACTCCCTAGCTAATATATAGCGATCTATAATATTTTCCCTATCTCCCTACTTTAGCTATAGTACTAACGAGAGGGCGAATTAGAATAATTACTATTACTAGAATTAGTAGATAATAATAAATAGGAGGTCGAAGAGGTTAAGAATTACTATTAATTTAAAGATAAACTATACTATCTAGTAAAATAATATAGCTAGCTATTAGAATATAATTAATAAATACCTAAAAGCGTAATAATAAATATACTAAAATTTATATTAAAATATTAAAAAACTCTAGGAAAGAAGAAAACCTAAAGATAGCTATAGCCGCCGAATTAGAACCGGAACTAGCCTGCTATACTCGCGGGTCTAAGGGGAACGTAGCTAGATACGCCTCTAGGAATTATCTTATAGTATTAGATACCTAAGAATTATCCCGAGTAGCCTAGATTAATTCCTATATATCCTCCTAGAAAGCGACTATCCTAGTATATTAGCTATATACCGACTCCTCGGCTATATATAGACGAGGGTAGTAACTAGCCTTATTTATAAGTTTCTTATACTTAGTAGCGGTAATAAGAACGGGTAATAAAAGAATTACTAACGAACTATAATCGGATACCTACTAGGAATAAGCGTCTCTAGTAGCCTAGGAATAGGTTAGAATAAAATCCTAAAGATATAAAGGAAAATACTTTACCTAAGATATATAAATACCGAGAAGAGAGTAGATACGATAATAAGACTTTATAAAACTATCGAAGCTCGCGATAAGATATTAAATATATACTATAATACTAACGACTAGCTTATAAAGTAGTTATAATATAATTATAGTACCCTAGTCGTTAATATTAAGCTTAGCGTCTTCGCTAAAGCTATTATTAAAGTTCGTCTAAAAGTCCTAAATCTATAATAAATACGCCGAAAGTTTATAATAGTTCTCCTCGATACCCTTAGGGATCTAAGCGAGGTTAGTATAATTTAATACTAAATCCTTACTAGAGTAGTCTAGAATACTTACTATCTTATAAGGCTTATATAATCTATTATAGTATTAATAATTCTTCCTATTATATATCTTAGCGAAGTAGCGGATAATAAAGGGTCGAAGAGATACCGAATTAGTATCTATCTACTCGTATATAGAAACGCGTAGATATATTATATACTAGGTATACTAGCGTAAAATTAGAGAGCGTAGTTTATATAGTAAATAACGGATAGGAGGTATAATTACGATTAACTTATAAAATAATAATAAAGAAGTAGTAAAACGTAAATCTAAAGAAGTAAGAAGATAGAGAGTTATAAAAAGAAAATAAATTAAAGATTATTAACGCGACGGGATCTAGATCGGATTCTATATAAAATAAGAAACTATAGATTAAATCTAGAAATATAAGTTATACCTTCTATTTCTATCTACTACCTACTAAAAGCTAAAAACTAAAACCTAAAATAATACTAATATGTAACCTTCCCGCCTATAATTAGAAAAGCGGAATAGGAAAAGAATCCGCTAGATCCTCTATTAAGTCTTTTAGAATAATATCTAGTACTATAGGATCGAAGTATCCGATATATATATTTTAGATTACTACTAAAGGATTATACTTATTTTAAATCTAAATAATAAAACCGTTATCTTCTACCTAGAGATACTATCCCGCTTTAATATAGAACTATTTCTACTATTTTTCTATCGAAGAAATAAAGGGGCGTAGGATAAGGTTTAGGTATATCGTATAGCGACTAGCGAGATAGCTACGATACTAAAATAGATTGTTAGCGAATTACTACTAGAATATATAATTTCTAAGAACCTACCTCGGCCTTTATAGAATCCTTCTAGTCTTTATCCGAAAACCTATAATCGGACTTATACGCTTTATAGGTAGTATCGAAGTCTTTAGCTAAATTAATAACCCCCTTACCTATCTCCCGGAGATATATTATATCTTATATATAATATTTATTTATAGGTAATTAGTACTAGGCTACCTACTCTAAAATCGCGATTAATTCGATACGATCTCTCTATATTCCCTCTAATAGAGATTTATATATCGACTTCTATTAATTATATTACTAGTATTTTTTAGAGTTAGCTTTATATAAGAAATACTAAATAGAAAACGGAACCGCGCTCGTTCTAGAGGTAAAATAAATAATTATCGAGCGAAGATAACTTATATACTATATATTTTTTAAATAGATTCGATTTCTACGAATAGCGGGTATAGTAAAATCGATACTAAATATCGAGGATAGTTAGGAAATTAGGGTTCTCTACTATAAATATATCTATAGCTATATAGCCCTAATATTATAAAGATATAGTAAAATTAGATAAAGATTCGGAACTATTCTAATTATAGCTCCTTTATTATAGAGTACTACCGATATCTCCCCGATACTTTATAGCTATAATCTATTTCGGATATAGATATCCTTATAAGAGAAGGGGGAATAATTATAAAGGATAAAGGTCCTTTTAAAGGTAAAATAGGAACTTAGGCGATATATATATTTATAGAAGTTTTTAACACGTATATAAATCGTACGGGGTTCGTCACCTAATCGGTGCCGAGCCTTAGCCCGTATATTTCCTTTTAATCTTGGGTCCCCCCGGGACCCCTGAATTCTAGTAAGAATTAGTCTTAGCACACACAGCCCAATATACCTTTGTTCCTCCTCCTAAGCCAACGTATCTTACCCGGTTGATAGGCCTTACACCTAAAACAGTATATTCTTACAATATAAGCTGTCTTCGCTCGATAATTATTTATTTTGCCCCTAGAACGAGCGCGGTTCCGTTTTTTATTTAGTATTTTTTATATAAGGCTAACTCTAAAAAATGTTAGTAATATAATTAATAGAAATCGATATATAAACCTCCGTTAGAGGGAATATAGGGAGATCGCGTCGAATTAATCGCGATTCTAGAGTAGGTAGCCTAGTACTAATTACCTATAAATAGATATTATACGTAAGATACGGTATATCTCCGGGAGATAGGTAAGGGGGTTATTAATTTAGCTAAAGACTTCGATACTACCTATAAAGCGTATAAGTCCGATTATAGGTTTTCGGATAAAGACTAGAAAGATTCTATAGAGGCTAAGGTAGGTTCTCGGAAATTATATATCCCGATAGTAATTCGCTAATAATCTATTTTAGTATTATAGCTATCTCGCTAGTCGCTATATAATATACCTAAATCTTATCCTACGCCTTTTTATTTCTTCGACGGAGGAGTAGTAGAAATAATTTTATACTAAAATAGGATAGCGTCTTTAGATAGGAGATAATAGTTTTATTATTTAGATCTAGAATAAATATAATCTTTTAATAGTAATCTAAAATATATATATTAGATACTTCGATCTTATAGTACTAGGTATTATTCTAAGGGATTTAGTTAAGGATCTAACAGATTTTTTTTTTATTCCGCTTTTTAAATTATAGGCGGGGAGATTATATATTAGTATTATTTAAATTTTAGTTTTAGTAGATAGTAAATAGAAATAGAAGGTATAACTTATATTTTTAGATTTAATCTATAGTTTCTTATTTTATATAGAATCTAATTTAGACCCTATCGCGTTAATAATCTTTAATTTATTTTTTTTTATAATTTTTTACCTTTTTACTTCTTTAGATTCGTATTCTTTTACTTTTTTATTATTATTTTATAGATTAATTATAATTATATCTCTTATCTATTATTTACCCTATAAATTATACTCTCTAATTTTATATTAGTATACTTAGTATATAATATACCTACGTATTTTTATACGCGAGTAGACCGATACTAATTCGGTATCTCTTCGATTTTTTATTATCCGCTACTTTGCTAAGATATATAATAAGAAGAATTATTAATACTATAATAGGTTATATAAGTCTTATAAGATAGTAAGTATTCTAGACTACTCTAATAAGGATTTAGTACTAAATTATATTAACCTCGCTTAGGTCCCTAAGGATATCGAGGGGAACCGCTATAAACTTTCGGCGTATTTATTATAGATTTAGGATTTTTAGACGAATTCTAATAATAGCTTTAGCGAAAACGCTAAGCCTAATATTAATAATTAGGGTACTACGATTATATTATAGCTATCTTATAAATTAGTTATTAGTATTATAGTATATATTCGGTATTTTATTATAAGCTTTAATAGTTTTATAAAGTCTTATTATTATATCTATTCTCTCTTTAGTACTTATATATTTTAGATAAAGTATTTTTTTTTATATCTTTAGGATTTTATTCTAACCTATTCCTAGGCTATTAGAGACGCTTATTCTTAGTAGATATTTAATTATAGTTTATTAGTAATTTCTTTATTATCTATTCTTATTATTACTACTAAGTATAAAAAGCTTATAAATAAGGCTAGTTACTATCTCTATTTATATATAGCCGAGGAGTCGGTATATAGCTAATATATTAGGATAGTCGCTTTCTAAGAGGATATATAAGAATTAGTCTAGGCTATTTAGAATAATTCTTAGGTATCTAATATTATAGGATAATTTTTAAAGGCGTATCTAGCTATATTTCCTTTAGACCTACGAGTATAGCGGGCTAGTTCTAATTTTAATTTAGCGGCTACGGCTACTTTTAGGTTTTCTTTTTTTCTAGAGTTTTTTAATATTTTAATATAATTTTTAATATATTTATTATTACGCTTTCGGGTATCTATTAATTATATTCTAATAGCTAGTTATACTATTTTACTAGATAGTATAGTTTATTTTTAAACCGATAGTAATCCTTAACCTCTTTAACCTCTTATTTATTATTATCCGTTAGTTTTAATAATAGTAATTATTCTAATTCGCCCTCTTATTAGTATTATAGCTAAAGTAGGGAGATAAGGAAAATATTATAGATTATTATATATTAACTAAAGAGTAAAAAGCGATACGCTTATTTTCCGACGTATTTAAGGATTCTAAAAGATCTAATCTATTAAAATAATAACTTTTTTATAATACCTTCTTTTAATTATAGGTTTTTTATTAATAAGATTATTAGGTCGTTCTTCTTAAATATTATTTTTTTATAATATTTATTATAATAAAATATTTATATTTTAGTTACTATTCTTTATACTTTCTATAGCTTTTCGCGAAGCTTTATAAGTATTTAAATTCTCGCTAAAGCTATTAGTACCTCCCTCTTAACGCTATTATTCTTAATATATATTTAGAAGTTTAGATTAAATCTTAATAGGGCTTAAAAAGACGATATTCTAATTATTATATTAATAATATTATTATAGGCGAATTCCGCGGTATATAAAAGTATAGACTATATCTTTTATTACTTATTAATAAAATATCGAAGGTAGTATTTAAGCGTTTAGTTTATCCTTTCTATTTAACTATTAGTCTAGAGGTAAAACGCTATCGAATATCTTAGTTTTACTTAGGATATATAGTATAATTTTAACTAAAATCTACTTATAAAAACTAATCTTTAGTCGGATATAATACTATTTAGTAGTCCGAATTATAGTTTAATACTTTAATAAAATAGCTTAGCTAATTCCGAAGCGTCTATTATAATTAAAACTAGGAAGAAAAGGTACTATTTCGAAAAACGGTCTATAATTACTAAAATTATATTAATTATTCTTCCTTTCTAGATCGATTAAAGTAAGTCTATAATAAAGTCTATTAATAATTCGGTAAAAGGCCGGAAGGGAATTAATAGTAATTCGAGCTTACCGAAAAAGCGATATCTTAATATTTAGGCGGTTTAATATACTATATAAGATTTTATATATTTTTTTATATCTTCTTATAAGTTAATCTAATAGAAATCTCTTCTAAGAAGTTCCTCGGTCTTTACTCTCTTAAAATAGCCTATAGTAGGGTTATTATAATATATTATTATTAATTTTTAATAAATATCCTTCTTTTTTAGTATATATAGATATTCTTAGTATCTAAGGTAATCTAAGGCGTTAATTAACTAGTCTTTACTATTAGGTTTCTAGGCCGATATATTATCTTTCTAGTAGATTATTTTTAGATTATCTAACTAGAGTTTTCTTATTTATTTAAGAGTATTTATAATAGTAGCTATACTTATAAACTAGATTATTATAGTATTCTTTAGATCGAATAGAATATCTAATTTATTATATAGCTTTCTTTATTTAGACTATAAGTCTATATCGGTATTAATATATTTTATTATCGATCCGATCGAGTTATATCTTTAAGATTTATATTCTTAATCTATATTTAGATCTTAGGTTCCTATAATATTTTAGATTATTAGGGCCTCTAGCCCTTCGGTCTTTTTTAGAGCTAAGGTCTTTTTATCTATAATTCGGTTCTAAATTAGATTAATTAATTCCTTTCTTATAATTACTTATTCAGAATTTAGAATTCTAAAAAGCCTATCTATAAGATTTATTTTTCTAGGCTTATATTTTATAATAAAGTTAAAAGATATTAAGAATATATATTAGTATACCTATCGGCTATTAAACTTCTACTAGATTATAAATATATATAAATTAATATAGTCTAATAATATTTTAATAGGATACTTACTATTATCTAGATAGTACCGTTAGTATTAAAAAAAGTAAATAATAGCGAAAAGCTTTTAATCTAGGGTAGTATAATTAAGTTTTAGACCCGAAAATTTCTTTAACTAAAAGGCTATTAGATATTACCGACCCTCTGAATCTAGCTATAAGAGTATATCTTTTATACTCTAATTTAAAGTATCCGTTTCTAATATAATATACTTCTTTAGATTAAAATAATATAATAGGGATACTAATTAGAAGATAAGTTTTAACTACCGAAATACTTATAATTTAGTCGCGTTTAACTATACTTACCCTAACTTTTTACTATTCTTACTTTCTTTTATTATAGACGTAAGGGGTAGGGATAATTAGGAATATCTTTTTATAAAGCGGCGGTAGAAATTATAAAATCTTAGGAAGACTTAGATATTATAATAGCTTTTTAGTTCTTCCTATTTTTAGATTATACGGACGTAGCTTTAGTCTATTTTTATTCCTAATCTATCTATAATAAACTCTAAGAACTTAACCTCTCTTTAATAAAAAGTATATTTTAATAATTTTATATAGAGTTCCGCTCTTTATAGTCTTTCGAAGACTTATTAAAAAGCTTTTATATAGGATTCTCGATCTTTTATAAATACTAGGATATCGTCTAGATAAGCTATATATACTATATTAATTAGTCTTACTAACGCGGTATAAATATAACTTTAGAAGGTAGTAGATATATTAAATAATCTAAATAGTATAATTATATATTTAAAATAGCTATATTTTATTCGGAAAGCCGTTTTTTATTTATTATTTTTTTAGAGTCGAATCCGGTAGTAGGTATTCTTAATATTAATCTTACTAAAAAACTAAGCTTCTAAAAAGTAGTTAAGAATCTCTAAAATAAAGGATAGAGGGTACCGGTTCTTAACCGATATATAGTTTAGCCCTTTATAATTTATATATAATTATAGGCCTCTATCCTTTTTTAGAATAAAAAGAATAAAGACGCCCGCGGGGCTTTTTAATAGGCGAATTCTTTCTTTTTTAATATTATCGACTAAATAGGCCTATAACTTCTTAAGTTCGGTTCTAGATAGTAGGTAAATTAGCCTATAAAAAAAGGTTTTCCTTTTTTTAAGTTTAATTATATAATCGGATATTTTAGTCTTTAGTAAGATATCTATTTTTTTATAGTTAAATATATTAAGAAACTCTTCTAATTTAAGGGATATTTATACCTAATCTATATCCGATATAGCGACGTCTTTATCTAGTAACTAGACCTCTTCTAATATCTTAATTAATATATAGATAATAGCGGTATTTCTTAATTATTTTATAAATTTATAGAGGTTTTAGAGTTTAAAACTCTTTATCCCGAACTACTATTTATCTATATTAGGACGTAGAATTATATTAAATTTATTTATAAATATCTTAGATAAAAGTATTAGACTTTTTTTAATCTAAGATCTCTCTCAATCCTAATATAGGGTTAATTTACTATTTTTTTAGTCTCTTTAAAGTCTCTAATTATAAAAGATACTTAATATATATTATAGGTATAAAGTCGTTCTAGGGCTACGCCTTTTAATAATAGAGATATAAAAGATATAGTATATAATTTATTTTCTTTAGCGAACTCTCTATTAATTATATTATATTTTACGCTAGTATTTAGATCCGTATATATTTCGATATTATTATATATAGTAATCGGTATATAAAAATATATTATAGTCCTAATAAATAAATATTAAGCTAGTATATTAAGATCTACTCTAGCTCTTTAATTTTTTCTAATTATTTAGAATCCCGAGTTTTTAATACTTAGATAATAGATTAAATTAAGACTTTTTAGAGGTAATCTTAAGCCTAATAGTTTTTATTTTTATAGATAAAATAAGCGCTTTCTAGTATCTTTTCGGTACTATTTTTCTTTTTAGGCTATATATTATTTATAGAGCTTTATAAATTATCTCGATTATTTAATTTATATCTTTAGCCCCGGCTTCGGATTTTAAAATCTTTAGATTACCCTCTACCCCGAGATTATCCTCTATCTTAAAGAGTCGAGATTTCGATATAAGAGTAATTTAATATTAAATTAGTATAGTTTCTCTATCTTTTCTTATCTTAGTAATAATAGTTTAAAAAGTCCTTCTTTAGCCTCTAGTATATAAAATAAATATAGTAAAGTATAGATATTAGCTTTAATATTTTATTCTAATTTATAAATAAAATATTATTATTAGTAGTAATTATAATATCTTAGAGAGGTTTCTATAATTTTATAAATAGGGTCTAGGTCTTTTATTTCTTATTTTAGTTTAGGAGGTAATTTTCTAGCGATTTAAGGTAGTTTTCGAAATTACGAGGGTCTTAATAGGGTTTTATTATAGTCTTTTAGAACTAGATAAGGATATTAGTAATAATATTATAAGAGTTTTTTAGAAGTATTTTTATCTATTTTTTAAATATATCTTAATCCGATATCTTTTTAGGATATTTCTATTTATAAGATATCTATTTTCTTTTATAAGAGATATATAGGTAATTTATAGTAGTAAGGATTTTTTAGGTTTTTAAGATATATATTTTTTTAGAGCTCTTTTAAAAAGCGCTTTAAGATTATTTAGTTAGTCTTTTTTTTATTTTATACTAAAATCTAGTTTAAATTAGCTAATATCTTTTTTAATCTCTTTTTTTTAGGAAGGTTTACTTTCTATAGATAAATCGTAGTAGTTCTGAGATCTTTTTATTATTTAACTAAAATTCTAAAGTTTCTTTTTTATTTTTTATAACTATTTTTTAAACCGCGAGAATATATTCTTATAATACTACTTTAGCTTTATATTCTATAATCTTTTCTTCTAGGCTTCGAAGGGTTTCGTTAGCGATATAAAAGCTTTCCGCTACTATCTCGGTAGTTTTTTTAGGTAGATCCTAAATTAGTATTTCCTCCTATTCTTCTATAGGTAGAAGTATTCCTAATTCGCTACTAGTTTAAATAGGATACTCTAGTACCTTAATATTATTACGCGAGCTATTACGGGTAGTTAGGGGAGCTATTATATCTTAGATAGTTAAAGAAGAAGAATTAGAATTATAAGAATATACTATTTTAGGTATAAGGCCTATTAACCGGGTAAGATACGTTAGCTTAGGAGGAGGAATAAAGATATATTAGGCTATATATACTAAGACTAATTCTTACTAGAATTTAGGGGGTCCTAGGGGGACCTAAGATTAAAAGGAAATATACGTGCTAAGGTTCGGCACCGATTAGGTGACGAACCCCGTACGATTCACATATATGTCAAAAACTTCTATAAATATATATGTCGCCTAAGTTCCTATTTTACCTTTGAAAGGACCTTTATCCTTTACACTAATAAGATTAATTTAATATACTAAAGTTTAGAAGAAGAATATTTAGATTTAGAGAAGAAGAAGAAAAAGAAGGAAATAGAGTAAAAAGTAAGAGATATTTATATCTTTAATAGGCGTTTATCTTTTAAATTATTTCTATAAGCGACTAATTAAGACTATTTACTCGTCGGGTAAATAAAGCTACTTTTAGATAAAAGTAAGCCCCGCCTATAATCTAATATAAACTAGCTTTCTACGCTTTTTACCTAACTCTCTACCTTACTATTAAAAAAGAAGTTAGAATAGTATTACTTCGGTAGCTACTAGGGCGGTAGCTAGATTTAGTAGGAAGGGATATACTCCCGAGCGCTTAGTAGGGTTGCCGGGCTCGGTACCTAAGGTAGCTCCGTATACCTTAGGCAAGTAGACCTTGGCTTAGCTAAGGGTTACTAAGCGCACAACAAACTTATTAACGCGAGAGAAAGGCTTAGCAAGTATTATATAATTAAGTAATGCCTATAGGCCGCAGCTAGTCAACCAATTGAAAACCATGCGATCCTTACAGAATCTCAGTCTTGGCGCCATAGGGTCACCTGATCATGAAGGCTGTAACACGGCCCTCGTTGAGCTGGCACCCGCGGTGCAGGCCTAGCCTGATCATCATGGCCGTAGTTGAAGGCAATAATAACCCTAAGATTTTTGCCCATGCGGAGCAAATTGCTCTATTTACGTAGTTGTTTCTCCACTGGCTTCCAATCGATGTCAGTAGAAATATAGAATTTCTCAAAATCTTTCAAGGACTTGTCGTTGACCGACACGGTAACAGCTGTGCCTTCAGAGCGAATACGTTGGCTACGCTTCTTTTTCATTTGTAAAATGTCCTCAACATTTGCCTTCAACGTTCCGTCCCAGTAATCACTAGGGGTTACGATCAAGTCGTCTTCGGTCACTTTACCCACCGTCTTGCGGTTGAGTACAAGCGATTGTGTAGCAAACATAATGAGGAGGATACTCATCGTATTTACCTTTTCATGTCTCTGACTATTGATTGGATCAGAGAAGCCAATCAAATATGTTTATTTCCACATGTATCGACCATATTGGGTAATAACTAGGTGATCTGATACCTGCTCGGGAGAAACTCTGCATTTAGTGGCCCGATTTGCCATATGTTTTTACTTCTCGAGCTTGCATATTTTCTTTTTCGCCTTTGCCGTTGTCTACCTAGGATCTATGTATTTTATGCCTGACTCCCGCCATTGGTATACCTATATGTAACACGGATCACTTTCTCCATGTATAAGAGGCTCTGATTCCCCACTAGAACCCTCCCCGTGATCTGGAGGCTTGCCATTTAGCCAGAGCGCTGAAACTGCAGCGACAAGAACTAAAAAAGGCCAGCGTCCAGCACATGATTGCCCATCCAAACCGGTACATGATAAAGCTGGCCCACAGGGGACCAAGGAATAACCCGATAAACTGAGCCATGGTCTGCAGAGCAAATGCCTGCGCAACGGCACCTTTCGAGCCCATAACACCAGGCTTCTCTCGTTCCATATCGTCTAGCACAGACTGAGACTCCACATATAAGGAAGGCAAGGCTGTAATTGTGAACAGACCGCTCAGACACATAAGGCCAATGAGGGCGATGATGCAAAGAAAAGAATTGTGCCCGACAAAAGCAAGGCAGGTTTGCGTCGGTACGAGAAAGAGAAACCCTAGAAAGATCATTATTCGGGGACCGTAACGATCACAAAGAGATCCTGTCGCTGTCAGTAAGGCGTTACAAGCCCATTGAGAGACTGTTAACTGTCAGCTTACCGGAGTAAGGACCCAGCAGTGATACTAGAGCACTAGGGAGAAAGATCAATCCAGCTCCTATTGGGGACCAATGATAGCTCGATTCCACGAATACAGGCATGGTCTTGTGCAATCAGCTTCGAAAAGCTCATAACAGATTATAATATGAGGATATGGTTGCACTCACGGCATCAAACGTCGAATTGAGAATCCCAATGACACAAAGCCCCCCAAGCGTGATGAGCATTCGCGGCTCTTTTAAAAGCTTTAGCAGAACCTTGACCCCCCCAGGAGCTACTCGCTGGCCGTCGCAATCAAGGAGAACTTCATCATCACCGGACAGGATATCCGCACCAGGTTGAATCCACTTTATGGCAACTTTTTTCTCAATCAGCAGTAGTCGTAGAACAAAATCAATGCCAATCAGAACAGCAGATATTATAAAAACTGCCTCATATCCGAGCTTGCTGTATGTGACCCCCCCTACAGAAGGGCCTAAGACAAACCCCATTGTGGTGGCAGAGCCGAGATATCCAATTGCGGTGCCTAATCGCTCCTTTTCGAATGTGTCCGTGGTGAGCGTAAGACCAGCGACGCACACCATAGCCGTGGCAGCACCTTGGAGGAGCCGCGCTATGAGGAAGATAGAGAGCGTTTTTCCGACCGCGAGAAGGATCATTGAAGCGGCCAGCAAGATAAGACCGGAAAGAAAGGGGAGTTGCCGTGTGCGTGTACGATCGACTAGGAATCCGAAGAAAGGGCAGCAAACCACCACCATCCCAGCGTCACACATCAGAAGAACGCTCGACCAGTATTGACCTTCATACAGTATTAAGATTCCATCATTCTGCGCGAAATGAGGGTGGAGAAGGGGTTAGACGGGTGAAACTCACGGTCGGCGGGTAAAACGTGAGCGCGGGTTATCAATGCGGTCGGCATCACAGGCACAATCTAACATTGGAATTTCACTCATGAGTATTCCAAGGTCAAGGTAGTTGGCATCATCTAGTGACTTACCATTGCGAAGAGGAAGAACTCCTAGCGATAGTCAGTTCTAGTTTAAGCGGAATCCAACTTCTCTGAAATCCTTACCGTGAACGTTGCCATCCAGACCGTAGCAACAATAAAGCTCGTGGAAGACCTCCATTGCACGCCCCATGGCGGGGAGTGGTTAGGGATTTTGATGGTTGACATGAAAGAGGTGGATGACGGGATTAGTGATCGTCTCCGAGGGAGGGGGATGGACTATTATATAACTACAATATCTTGCATATTTGTTTTAGCGAGTCCAATGATGTTGTGCATAGTAATAAACAGTGAGTAGGTGCAGGTGAACAACGCAAGCAAGGGGGCTATTTGCTTATTTGGGGCGTTGTGATGAGATCATAGACTAGTGGCTTGGTCTTCAATGTGCCGACTACCATAAGAGGGGGTGCATACCGTATGAACAATACTTAGAACACCTGCATACTATGTACATGTATCATTTGAACAGTTGTGTAATGCTTTTTCGACAATCCCTCGCCATCTACATTTTGGTTTGTCCAACTACAACCAATCATCCGTTCTTTATTTTTCTTCATTTTGGAATCTTACTTTATTTATCATGACACCTTAGAAAGCGCAAAGCTAAGCTCCTAAAGTAACGACAACTTTCTGGGAGCTAACTCCCTGTTTGACTCTGTCAACTCCTGCCTGAATAGCCTCCAGGCCATGACCAATAATCAACGGATCTGGGCATGGCTTGAAGGTTTTCTGCTGCAGGGCCATCGGCAGATAATCTTCGTACAGCATCTTCCCTACTGGATTGCCTGCAATATCCCCTCCCAGGACTAGATTTGGTCAGCATTCGTCCAGGCGCCGCCATTTTTCTATCCCAATGATTTACCTGGTTCAGATACTACACCCTCCAATCTCACGTTTCCTGGTATTGGATTGGTCGTAATGACCTTTGTGTTAAGCTGCATGCGTTTTATGATATCGACGCACGCCTGGATAGTGTAGCTCTTCGATATTGCGTCGAAGAATCCCACGACCTGCTTTTCACGGAGCGCATCGATAATCTCATCAATAACAGATTCTTTTTGGTAGTCAAATACCATTGCAGCGCCCCAAGCAGAGCAAAGAGCGTGATTGTGTGGGCTGGCCGTAGTGAAGACCTCGTATCCTGAGTCCCTTGCTAGTTGAATGGCACAGCTGCCCACACTAGATGCTCCTCCCCAGATAAGGATAGTTTTGCCAGTTGAACGAGGCTTTGTCGACGGGGGGCTCTAGCTGAAGAGTGTTCTCTTGGTATAGTCCAGACGCAGCGGTGGAAAGTGCACATGGGAGAACAACTCCATGGGAGAATAGAATATGGCTAGGCAATGGACAAACCAATGTAGCCAAGCAAACAGTATAATTTTGAAAAGCTCCATGCTTTGCCTTTCCGCTGTCTAACCCAAATCCATGACTAAAGTTCCCGCGAATCTGGTCAGCCGTAGACTTTGCAGCGAGGTATGGAAAGCCATACCCAATTATCCTCTGGCCTACAACAAATCGCTTGACCTCACTTCCTATCTCAACGATTTCACCGGCAACATCACACCCCAAGATGTGGGGATATTGCAAGTAATCCAGGAAAGCGTCATCTTGAACCATGAAATCAATGGGGTTGATGGCAACAGCTGAGTTCTTCACCAGAACCTCGTTTGGGCCTGGGGGGTTATAAGGGGATTCCTGGACCACAAATGATCTCGCTTTGGGGCTGATTGCCCAGGAAGCCTGATTAAAAGGACGAATGCCGCTGTCCATGTTTCAAATTCGTGATCTATTCAGATGTTTGAGCTGAATGAAAAGTGCGCTGCGAGGATAAAAGCTCACAGGGATGGGAAATGAAATATATACGTAGCATCATGCAAACATGATGCGGATTAAAAAGGCATCCGTGGTATTCATCTCGGATTCGTGATATGCAAGGAACTTCACATGTACGTAAGATACCAATCAATATATCGATCATATCCCAATATCTGTGTACCGCATATAAATCATATGTAATAAACCAGACTACCCACATGGAGTAATTTTAACTCATGCAAATGCGGTGAAACATCAATTGCATACTTGAAAGTTAAAAGCTGTATGGTCAGAAATTCTGTGACTAGGCAATTTTCACTAACGAAAATAGTTTAATTTATGTCAAGCTAGAAGGACTATTTTAAACAGTCTTACCACAAGACGGCATCTCATAGACTATAAATTGACCAGTTAGACCATACTTTGTAACATTCTACAGCTGGAACAACATCTATTTCAGTTCAATTCTTTCTACGACCACTCAACATGAAGCCCTCCGAGCCGGAAACTTTCCTGTTTACCTCTGAATCAGTTGGGGAAGGCCATCCAGATAAAATTTGTGATCAGATTGCGGATTACATTCTAGATGTCTGCTTGAAGGATGACTCTCTATCAAAGGTTGCCATTGAGGTTGCCATTCGAAAGGACCTGGTCATTGTGTTTGGTGTCGTAGAGTCGACCGTCGCTCTTGACGCCGACGAAATCGTCCGTCATGTCCTCAAAGATATTGGTTATAATTCCCCAGAGCAGGAAATTGACTATCGAACATGTCAAGTAATGGACTATGTTGAGCGACGAGCCCCCAGTCTTTCGCGGAAAGTACCTGGCTGTATGTGTGTTTCTTGCCCTAAGCCGGCCGAGGAAAAAGCAGGAGATCAGGGAATCATATTCGGCTACGCCTCCGATGAGACTAATCAATTGCTGTAAGTGTTGCTAGGGCTTAACTTTTCTGATTCTCAACACTAACTGAAGGGGCCTATAGACCTATGACTATCGATCTTTCTCACAAAATCTCGCTGCAGATGAAGTTTGCGCGTGTCAAGGGCACCCTCCCATGGCTGCTTGCAGACACCAAAACACAGGTGACAATGGAATATATGGAGGATGATGGGAGGGTGATACCCATTCGTGTTCATACCATTGTCCTTACTGCCCAGCATACGCCCGATGTGACCGTCGAGAAGCTTCGTGAAGCAATCCTCGATCAGGTCATTCGGAAAGCGATCCCACCCAAGTACCTTGATTCCAAGACCATCTATCATGTGGGTATTACCCAGAACCCTTAAACATTGAGCCCAATGCTGATACATAACAAATCACAGATCCAACCAACTGGAGATGAAGGGGTGACTCCATCTGGGAAATTCGCTGGGGTTACAGGTCGTAAGATCGTGGTGGATACCTATGGCGGGTGGGGAGCTCACGGTGGGGGTGCGTTCTCTGGAAAGGATTTCAGACAGGTTAGTGTGGCTCTTCGTCCAATAGTGCGGACATGCAACTAATGTTTGGACTAGGTTGATCGATCTGCCGCGTACATGGCGCGATGGATCGCAAAGTCAATCGTGCATGCAGGTCTTGCGCGACGGTGTTTGATCCAGCTCTCGTATTCAATCGGAATTGCTCAACCGCTGAGTATCTACGTTCAGACTTACGGCACGAGCAAGCTGAGTTCTGTGGAGCTAGAGCGAATCGTATTTCAAAACTTCGACATGCGCCCGGCGGCCATCGCAAATGCGCTAGGACTGACACGTCCTATTTACTATTTGACGTCCAAGCAAGGCCATTTCACGAGCATGTCGTTTCCATGGGAAAATCCCAAAGAGCTGTCGGTGATCTAGCTCTCCCCTTTCAATCAACCATGGTGTATAGAAAAATCTGTACGTATTGATCTTCTCTTGGGCAAGTGACAATTTCGGGCAATACCTAGTAAAAGCATACATATCCTTGAATCCATGCATTAATTGAAAATTTGAGGCCAAAGCATTCTAGTATTTCTCAAACGCATTTTCACGCAATGACACCCAAGGGATCTTATTAGTTGCAGCCTGTCGGTAGTAGTTGTAGTGGTGGTGGTGGTGATAGTATTAGTAGTAATCATTCACATGCTATCAACCTCGTATTCAATCCGTAGAAGTGAAGTGACGTAGTGTATCGCCACCCAGTTAACAAACAGCTCCACCTCCCACCTCCACGCTGGTTTCGTCGTAACACTGAGGCCTTGAATCATCAAACCCACCGCATGTCTGATGATTGGGCGGTTAGACGTGTTGACGGCGATCATCCCAGGTAGGCCTAGCGAGGGACAGGGGCCTGTGGCCGTTGTGCTGTATAACGTGATGTGTCGAGGGTCAGGAGAAACGCGCATTGACATACGAAAATCGAGGCACTAACAACCCAGTGGCTACCTGAATAACCCGCGGGCTGATCGGTGTTCTGAGATCATTCAAATGCACGTTTGTGGATTTACGTAATTCTAAGGGTCATTGTTACACAAGATGGTGATTGACGATGCATACATAGTATCACAGATGCATTAATCACAGCAGGTACTCCGTACCCCTTACCTATTAAGCAAGGTACTCGATGCTCGACTTCAAGGTTGACAGGAACTGCAGAAATACCCATATTTCGTAAACACGGAATCCTCTCCTAGATCGAGACAGCACTCAGGTTTCTCTCATCTTACTACCTTCATTTATATGTTAGGTAACTATACTCCATATGTAAGAAGTGATAGGGTAGGTGATTGACCCATCTCAAGTAGCATCTTCCACCTGATTTATCTCCTCTCTTCCAAGGTTATCCACCACCGCCGCCATCAGTATTATCAATATCATCACATTGTGCGTGCTTTTCCTCAGTCCATTCAGTGATGGGCCTTATCAATGAATCAGCTGTCTGCTGAAAACATGCATATGTGCAGTTTATTCCCCACTCTATTTGTCCCTGTCCCAACTCCCCTGAACGCGGTCCCGAGGTTGTAATGTTGTTTCCCTAATTTTCATCCCGTGGTCTATCGGGCATCTAGTCGTTAATGCATAGGCAGTCTTATTTAACATTCAAATCGATACTTGAATAAACATTTGAGATTGTTACGCCAACCATACAAAGAGGTATAGGGAATGCGGAAGAGGTGCCTAGGCACCACCAGAGTTGATACATCACCTCGCTTACCTTCCTGCATATGCACGCAGGCATCCCCTCGAAAGGAGGAGCTGGATCCTCTTAGGAGGACCAGCGATTAGTCTGAATATCATCATAACCATATCAGGCATATCTCACATTCTTCACTCGTATCCTTATCGTATCAGGACGTCCCTCAGGAGATTGTCCTAACAGAGATATATTATTTGAATCATTGGACACTGATCGTCCTCGGATGAATGAGTAAATAAATTAATCCCCAGATAACAACTATCACATGCCCAAAATTCAAAATGCTTTCAGGTTGAACTTGAAGGCATAGAAGACCCTTGGGCCTCGAATTCCATACATACCAGGGAACATATTCGCCCCCAGGCCGCGCTCACTGCTGACCTTTGATGGCTCACATTCAAAGTTACACTACATATTTATCGAAAGCTACTGTAGAAGATAAGCAGCTTCCGGAGATTGTCTTACTGTACTTCGTACAGTCAATAATACTTACATACCTACTACTAGTGGTGTTCCTCACGCATCACATATGCACCTATAAGCGCATAGACATCTGGAGATACTCAAGTAGATCTTCGATGGTGAACTATAATATCTCTATATGTATTAACATTGCTTTTGTATTCAATATACACTGCCTGGCCAGTATGTCGGAACACCTGCAAGCCACATTTTAATTATTGCCTCGTAACACATATACATATGTATGTAAACTGCTAGATAATTTCTCAGCTGCCGTAGTTATTGTATGAATGCCTTCTAGTTAAATACTGTAAAAATACTAAAATTTCAGTGGCTCACGCTTATGCACGCTAAAAGTATTCCGACATACTGGCCAGGCAGTGTATTTCTTGACTGCGTCATGGTGCTTCCAAGGCCATGAGACCCACAGAGTTTATGTCTTGGACATGACGCAGCGGTCTGAAAAGAATTGGCACTCAAAGCTGGTAAAGGGGTGTATTACCTACCAACCTCCTTCAAATTTCAGATCAAGCTACATTGACTAGATTGGCCTTGAAACTTCAGTCATAAATAGCACATTCGCTGCTTGCGAAAGTCTGTCGTGGTAATCCAAGAAGATATTACCAACTTAACTATGATGTTCACCGAAGGGACTAATCGATGGATACTCATCGCGCTCATCACGATTCCTGTTTACTATCTATCTCTCATTTTTTACAGACTTTACCTTCATCCCCTCAGTCGATATCCTGGTCCCAAACTTGCCGCCATTTCCACCCTATATCGAGCATACCACGAGGCATGGCGAGATGGTTGTTTGGTGGAGCAGGTAACAGAACTGCATAAACACTACGGCAAGACGTTATGCCCAAATTCAATGTCACTTCTTCCAGCTCTGACTATTTAAAAATAGGCCCAGTCGTTCGGATCACACCAAATACAGTGCGTGGACTCTTACAGAATAACCGATCGTTTGGTGGCTAATTTGTGGCAATCAGCTGCATTTCCGTAATCCACAAGCTTTCCACGATATTTTCTCGCCCCAAAGCAAGACAGGAAAAGACCAAGAGTTCTTGACGAGTCTCGGGATGCTCGAATCATCTTTCAAGCTTGAAGGCGAAATGCATCGGACAAGATGGAAGCTTATGGCGCCATTCTTTAAACCCGCCTATCTTGGCGAGATTCATACTGTCATTCTCAAGAATGTATGATCCTATTCTCTCGTATCGTAAGCAAAAGCTCAAATATTTGCAGGCCCAGAGGTTCTGTGACCTTCTACAACCCAGCGCAAAACATAATATGCCCGTGGAATTGGCATTCGGGTTCCGCAGTCTGACATTGGATTTCATCAACGAGATGATCTTTCCCGTTCTTCCTAGCAATTTTCGAACACTCAATAATGGAGAATTCAGTCATCCACTATGCAGATCGACTTTCCTTGGCTATGATTGGACTTTCTGGTTGATGCGAAACTTTCCCATTACCCATAGACTCCACAGTATAGCTAACTATCTCCCTTCATGCCTCCGAGTCGGTTATCATAATCGAAACGTCGAAGAAAAGGTTGGCATGCTACCTTATCTCTGATTTTATCCTGGAAATGAGAACCTCACACTTCTATAGACAATGACCGATCTCTTTCATCACAACCTTGCATCTCCCCAGTTGAAGACTCAAGCCAGCTTTCTTCGCATGCTCATGGACTCTAAAGCTGAAAAAAATAATATCGTGCTTTCCATACCTGAGGTCTTCGGTGAATTAATGGGTATCATGCAAGGTGCTGTGATTGACATTTCCAATGTTCTGCCTTACTGTGCCTTTCGAATAGCCCGGGATCCTGAAGTACAGCGGAAGCTGCTTGTGGAGTTACAAACCGTCTGGAAGAATCCAGACGAACCAATCCCACCTTGCGAAGTGCTAGGGAATCTCCCATATCTGGTAAGTTACACCTCCTTGTTTGGTGGGGGATTTTCTTTTAATCAATCTACAGAAAGGTGTTGTAAAAGAAAGTCTCCGCTTGACACATGGCGTCATTTCCGGCATGCCCCGCGTTGTTACAGTCGAAGGGACTCAAATCGACGGAAACTTAATACCCTCCGGGGTAAGTGCTACTCAAAGTTCGAAATTTGATCTGTGATGCTCAACATAACAATTCAAATAGACGGTGGTAGTCACCTCTTCGTCATACGTTCATATGGATTCCACTATATTTCCCGACCCTGAGAGATTTATCCCCGAACGATGGCATGCAGAAGATCCCCAACTTGATCGATCTCTCGCTTCCTTCTCGAAGGGTCGGCGGATGTGCCCCGGAGCGCAGTGAGTGTTTGGAGACCGACAGATCAGATTCTCGAACTATCGCTGACAGATGAAGTATTTCGTATCCCCACCTTTCGACGGCGACAGCTGCCGTCTTCCGCAAATTTGAGGTTTCGCTGTACGAAACAACGTAAGTCTTTCCGGATCCCTGTCTCTGTTTGCAATCTGACAAAAAATTTTAATTTCCAGTGATGAGGACATGAAATATAAGACATATGTCTCGATACACTTCACCGGTCGACCTTTGAGAGTGACTCTCAAACCTAGACCCAGTTAATTGTTTGAGTCTGACACAGCAACATCCATTCAAAGCTTGCTGTAAGCGAACTTATAACTTGAGCTGATTAGAGCAGTTGGTAAAATTGTGCCTGGATATTGCGTATGCAGTCCAGTACTCGGGCATTCCATCCAAGTAGATGCGGAACCCTTCAAAGCGTTAAATTTATGCCTGCTATTTGGCTAATAAATCTATTCAAATAAAATGTTTCCGTCCCTCTGGAAGTATTCCCCTTGGAAGTATTCCCCTTGGAAGTATTCCCCTTGGCATCTTGGTGCTCCAATAACTAACTAGTTAATGGACTGGTGCCTGCAGATTCAGGCAGCCGCATGTAACTTACTGGTGATAACCTCACCTTTCAGTCCGTAGTAGTTTCTTTTCCTTCCACTCATATCACCTTTCCATCCCATACGTATGAGCTGTAGACCTCATCCTCCTGTTATCATGGATAGCCACACTACTCAGTGTTGAGACCTGAGGGCACAGGCGGATTGTGCTTAGTCATCCCGCACACTGTCGGAATAACTAACGTAATCCACGGCCGAGCTGCGCACACGGTCGGCCTGCGCACCCGTCTTCCAGCCACTCTACCTAGTTCAATTACTTACCATGCCACCAATTCGCACTGAATCTTCGCATAAATCGGCCAATCAAGAGGGCAGGATCCTATTAGCCCTCTCCGATATCAAAAATGATCGTATTAAATCTATTCGCGCAGCAGCAAGGCTATATGATATACCTGAATCAACACTCCGCAGCCGCGCAAAGGGTATATCATCACGCGTCGATATACGCCCAAACGGCTATAAATTGTCCCAATTTGAAGAGGATTCGCTTACTGAATGGATACTCTCTATGGATTCACGTGGAGCAGCCCCTAGGCCCTCTACTGTATGAGAGATGGCCGATATCCTTCTTGTAGCGCGTGGAACAACCCCCCCATTGACTGTTGGTGTTAATTGGGCGTCAACCTTTGTTACACGATGCGATGAGCTTCAAACGCGCTTCTCGCGACGATATGACTATCAGCATGCTCTTAAAGAGGATCCAAAGGCTATATGAGAGTGGTTTTTGATGGTACAACGCGTGATCGAGAACGGTATCCAACCGGAGGATATCTATAACTTTGATGAGACTGGATTCGCAATGGGCCTTATATCAGCGCAGAAGGTAGTTACACAAGCTGAATACTACGGTCGGTGATCGATTCTACAGCCAGGAAATCGCGAATGGGTTACTGCGATCAAAACGATATGTTCTGATGGCTATTCGCTGACGCTATACATCATATTTAGGCGCCAGGTTTATATTGCTGGTTGGTTTGAATCAAATCTCCCTAGGGATTGGCGAATCGAAGTATCGAATAATGGCTGGACTACCGATGAAATTGGCCTTTGCTGGCTATAAAAGATCTTTATTCTATGTACTACTTCACGCATACAAGGGCGATTTCGGCTATTAATCCTTGATGGCCATGGTAGCCATTTAACACCTTAATTCGATCAAATCTGTGCTAAAAACGATATTATACCACTCTGTATGCCTTCACATTCATTGCATCTACTACAACCACTTGATGTTGGGTGTTTTGCTGTTTTGAAGCATACGTATGGTCGATTTGTGAGTGATTTAGCCTGAACTGGCTATAATCATATTGACAAGCTTGATTTTCTAGCAGATTATCCTCATGCACGACTAGAAGCTTTCCAGCCGAATATCGTTCAAAGCAGCTTCGCAGCTACTGGTATCATACCAGTTAATGCTGACAGAGTACTTTCTAAGCTTAATATCTCTCTCTGAACACCTACACCACCATCAAACCGACCAAGCAGCAGATCTAGCCAATTCATACCAAAAACACCTAGAACAGCGATTTAGCTAGCTAAGCAAGCTTCTATGCTTAAAGAGCTATTAAAGCAACGATCAAATAGCCCTCCAATACCGTCAAAAATCATACTTGATCAGATTATCAAAGGCCACTCTATTGCACTGCATAACACTGTGCTACTAGTAAAGGAGAACGCCAATCTACGCGCGGCAAATGAAAAGAAACGTCAAAAGCGCACTTGATCGACTAGACAGATCGCTCATGAAGGAGGACTATCGATCGAAGAGGGCCTACAGCTAGCTCAGCAGCCAATTCAGCCGGTAGAAGCTGATGAGGTAGTATCGCATGAACAGGAGGTTGATCTGCCTCAGCAGCCAATTCAACCGGCTAGGAGGGCTCCTCCTACCTGCAGTGGATGTGGAGTAACTGGACATAAGATTAACCAATGTAGAAATCGCTAGTTTAGGATGAATTGATGCGTTTGTGTTGATATATTTTGGTTAAAAAGTTTATAATAGGGGTAGGTGCGCAGGCCGACCGTGTGCGCAGCTCGGCCGTGGATTACGTTAGTTATGTGGAGCTTTGTTTTGTCATATGTTGTATTTAGTAACGTGATTGTAATATTCGGTAGATAGATTGTCCGCGCTACCATACAAAATCGTTATGGTAACAGAGACGTTCACAAAAAATGTCAGTATGAGGAATTGATGTACTGGCTAGTACTGAACATGTCCAATAAATTAGATGATTGATTGTAGGTGTTAAGATCGGTTGAATGATCTCAGGGGTCTCTTTTGCCGAACTATGGCGTGTTATGACACCATACTAGGAAGAAATTGGGTGAACGATGAATAAGCCGATCCCGAAGGGTCTTAGTGGTATTCTACCACTTCTTTAGTTCGTCAAAAAAGACTCCTTACTATCTCATTCGTGTATGCTACTTAGGCCCACAGCTGCTCCGACACACACCACACGCTGTGTAGTAGATAGATCTCGCCTATAGCATGCATCCATCTATCACATTGATCATCACATCCAGTCCCTCTGCATCTCTAGCACTCAGTACTGTCAAAAAACTAGCGACTCCTCTTCATACGTCACCCGAAGCAAGGTCCTTGGGAAATACTAGTGCATGTACAAAAAAACTCAATTTGTAACGAAATCATGTCTGTCACAAGTCTACATACTGTACTCTGTACGGAGTAGATCGACGTGCATAGGAAGGCAAAGTTATGCATCCTGGTGGGTCCCCTGCCATGTTGTGTCAGTGCGAAAACCTTCTGCAAAAGCACGCAAGGGCAACTTGGAAACGATACATCTTATTCCCCTGGGCACATGTGGTCTAGCCCATGATGTAAAGCAGGTTACTGAACACATCCGGCATGTAGTTTCAGCCCCAATAGTCATCACACCGCATCCGTGTATGTAGGTTTATCGCACTACCAAATGCGTGGCTTATTCTTTTTGCTTTTGTATAAACCGCCCAGCATGCCAGATGTTATCACCATCTTGCTTTGAGCAACGCAGCCCGAACCAGCCGCAGAAATCCTGCAGGACCTGCAGGTTCTACTGAGCGACCGCGCAAGTCCGAAATAGTCGACCAATGGACTACCCAGCTACATACGAGCCCTGTACTGCGACAAACCGATCGGAGAGAATGCGTCATGATATTATGCAGCTTCCTGGCCACAAATAGCGATGGCTGGCGGAGAAGCTTATATCTTTCAGCGAGTATTAATACCATACAGTTCCCTGTCTTCAAATATCGTAACTCTTATCAAAATTTTATTCCAATCCCTTCCAAACTACCTCACAGTTTCACTTCAATTGCTTCACATCCTTGAAAATTCACGATGGAGGAAGCATTCGGAGCAGCCCCTGAGCCTGTAACTCCATTGGGCAAATATCGCACCCTCAGCCCTCGCGCTGCCATCCGCGTATCTCCCTTACAACTTGGTGGAATGTCAATTGGTGAAGCCTGGTCCAGCTTTATGGGTACCATGAACAAAGAACAATCGTTCAAGCTTCTAGACGCCTTCGTCGCTGCCGGTGGAAACTTCATCGACACAGCAGGTTGCTATCAAGATCAGCAATCAGAAGCCTGGATTGGCGAATGGATGGCCAGTCGCAACAACCGCGACCAGATTGTCATCGGAACAAAGTACTCGTTTGATTACCGTTCCTGGGAAGCAGGTAAAGGCAACGTGCCCAATGCAGCAGGAAACTCCAAACGCAACATGTTTCATAGCGTGCGCGACTCTCTACGCAAGTTACAGACGGACTACATCGACATCTTCTATTTGCACTGGTGGGATCATACCACCTCGATTGAGGAGGTTATGGACTCCTTGCATATCCTCATTGAGCAAGGAAAAGTCATGTACCTAGGAGTTTCTGATACGCCCGCGTGGTGGGTATCTGCAGCGAATACATACGCCCGCGCACATGGCAAGACGCAGTTCTCTGTGTATCAGGGCCAGTGGAATGTACTTCGTCGAGATTTCGAGCGAGACATCATACCAATGGCTCGATATTTCGGTATGGCATTAGCACCCTGGGATGTAATTGGAAGTGGGCATTTCCAAACCGCAAAACAACTAGCAGAGCGCAATGCGAAGGGTGAGGGTCTACGCCTTATGGCAGGCGAAGAGCAAAGCGAAGAAGAGCGTCGGATTTCAGAGGCGCTGTCCCAAGTCGCATCTGAACATGGTATTGAATCAGTTACTGCTATCGCAATTGCCTACGTCATGAGCAAGACACCCAACGTTTTCCCTGTTGTCGGGGGCCGTAAGGTCGAGCACTTGCACGACAACATCCAGGCTTTGTCTATTCGTTTGACTCAAAAGCAGGTTGAATTCCTTGAATCTGCCAACGAGTTCGATATTGGCTTCCCTCAAAACTTTGCTGGACGAGATCCCACTGTCACAGATGGCAGGACCATGGAACTGGCCCATAATGCTGCTCTTGTTGAGTATGTGATGGCCCCGAAAGCCATTGGCTATTAGGCGGGTAAATGACTCTAGGGTCTAGGATTTCTTGTATGAGAAATGAGTATATTGTGACCATGTTTAAGTTTACTTCACTCTCAAGCACAAATCATCCATCTGCTGCGTTTGGATCCATTATTACTGTAGAACTGATCTTGCACCGCCGTAGACCGCGATATTCGTATTAGTTATCCACTGAATCGATCTCGTAACCATTGTCAGGGAGAGCCCAGGGAGCAATCCGGGAGCAAAGGAAGCGACCTTCAGGGAGGAGCAAGCGATAAGACTGGTTTGATTGCGATCACGTGATGTATGGATGACTGAGATTTTGGTAAAATGAACGCTTAAACTGGCGTCAAGTGTAGCCGTATTGGGCGTTCGATTTACCGTCACTTAGCGTTGGGGTGTAGCACACAAAAATATGATTCTATAATATTCAGAATTGAAAAAATTATACCTATCAGAATCTTTCCTCGACTGAATATTCTGTTGGTAGAAATATTCACTAGGTGGGGCGCTCGTTGGCATCTCGGTTGATCGTCAGCGTTTCGCCGAGGCAAGAGGCGCAAAAAAAAGGGTACACAGGATGCCACGGTTTTCGTACGTGGATACCCCACGATACACATGGTCTCCCGAACTCCTACGTCCTAGGATCTGCCACGGTTCTCGCACTAGCGAAAATACCCACGATGTAGACGATCCTCCGATGTCCTGTTTCCTCGTTCGTACGATAGACCACGTGTTCCTCTCTTTTCTAGCTATCGCATGCAGTCATTGTTCTCCCGACAGAGCATTTCGTACGATGGACCACGGTTTTCCCTCTTTCGGAATTAGTATACAGTATTCTCAATCTGATTGTCATACAGGAGCTAGATTTCAGTCAATGGTTGGAGGATCAGACGGTAGAGATGTACAGAAAATAGGTAAACAAGTCGAATCAGAGGCACAAGCATCAGTAAAGAATTCCCAGTAACGAATCTATCAGTATCAACTCATAAACGCAGGAGACCCCAGATGATGTTGAGCCGAAAATTTGCAAGAAATAATAAACCGGGATCCAAATAGAAGTTGGGCATAGCAAATCAGAAGGTAGAACTTCCCATAGGATAGGCTGCAAGAGTTGAAAACTATTTGTACGACCTCTTTAAGAATGTAGCGGCATCATGCTCCTGGGGTGAAGGAGCTGCCTCCTGGGAGCGAGAAGATATGGGCAGAACTTTTGTCTCCTGGGTACAAAAGGGCCCTAGCAAGACCTTGAAAAAGATCCACCGGAAAGCCGAACAATGGGCAGCCAAGCACGGTTCCCAGTTTGCTCCAGCAAAATATGAACTGGCTCACTTCACCAGAGATCCCAGAAAGAACAGCACACATGCTCTCCGCTTATCACACGCCACTATCGAGGCCTCTACGTCATGCCGCTATCTAGGTATTCAAATGGACACCAAGCTTCGCTGGGATGACCACCGCGATAAGGTAGAGGCGGGGGCGACGAAGCGGCTCTCGGCTCTGTCAGCACTCGCTTCTTCGACATGGGGCACCGGGGCCATCAATCTCCGGCATGTATACCGCGCGATGATCGTACCCCAGATGCTGTACGGGTGTTCAGCGTGGCACAACCATGGGAACGGCTATGCAAGCAGAGGTTACGCTATGACGAGTACAATCCAGAGGATCCAGAGACGTGCAGCTCAGATCATCACAGGGGCCTTTCGGACAACGGCCGGTGCAGCAGTGGACGTCGAATCTCATCTACTCCCGGTACAACAGCAACTTGAGCAAACTGCGTTGGAAGCCACAATGCGCATCAGAAGAACACCGCTACACGACGACATAGCCATGACTGAGACTGGGAGGGGGAGCCTAGAACGCCCGCCCAAGGACGCAGCGAACAGAACCCCCTCGACCGTTTCTCGAACACGTTAGAGAGTAAACACGGCGTGCGGCTCGAACGGCTGGAGAAACGCGTACCGCACATAGTGCCACCTTGGTGGATCCCACCAGTTGTCCACATCGACGAATCTGCGGAGGAAGCAGTCAAGAAATACCGATCCCAGAATCACTTCCGTTGATCCTGGGATGACCAGTGGTTGCCTCTAAGAACTTTACGTAGGGTTCTAGGAGCAATATAACTCCTAGGAGAGGTGGTCCGTGTCCCTAGAGACAAACTTTACACTCCTGGGAAGCTGGCCCGCGTATGCTAAGCGGGGGGAACCGTCTCTAGAGTTATGCTCTAGGAAAACTTCAACGTTTAGTTTTAATTATCGCTTCTAGTTATACTATCGGCTTCTGGGAGCTAAACTTCCTGGCTGGTAAAATTTTCTGCGAGTAGAATCCTTTACTCCCCGTAAGCCTACATCCACGATGCTTATAAGTGGGGTGAATACTAGTGACAAAAAGGTGGGAGGAGGCGCTGGATTGGGCTGCACTTTCCTAACCTAAGGCTAGTTATAGTGAGGGAAAAGTAGTAAAAAAATTAAAGAAATTTAGCATCTTTAATTAGCGTTTTATGATTAGCCTGATATTACTCCTTTCGGGTCTATGCTCGAGAAACACTGTACTATAGGCGGTGGTACCGTTCCCGGAAGTATATTATATAGAGATAAGTAAAAGAAAGTGTTGTCGAATTGATTATAACGTATCAATTAAAAGGTTGAGATAACTACGATAAAATTCTATTCCGGTAGCTCTAAATAATCGCGATAAATCTAGTACGCCTTAATAAAATAGTTATTAACCTAACTATAGCGCTAATTATAGCTAGATAGAGAATAAAGGAATAGCGTAGGGGTCTCTAAGATAGAAAAAGTAGAATCTAACGCTTAAGTTCGAAGACTATAAGCGTTAGAAGTATGCCGCCGTAAGTATATCTTATATAGGACGTGTGACGATCTGCAGAGTTTTCTGCTAGTTGACTCCGCTTATAGAGTTTTCTACTGATTGTTTCCGCCCTTGACCTAGGACCTACCCTATATTGTCTTTGGTCCTATTATTGATTTCTTTTTTCTTTCTTTTCTTTTCCTTCTCTATACTTATTATTCTAGTTAAAATATACTCTTTTAATTAAGAACTAGCTAGTAATATAATAATAAGTACTAATTAAATCTAATAAGTAGTACGACTATATAGATCTTTATTATAGTAGATCTCGGTCTAGCTTACCCTACTTTCCGTTTCTTAGTATTATATAGCTAAGCTATCCGAATTAAACCTTTATTTAATTAATTAGAATAATTAAGACCCGATAAAATCTTATAAACTATAATAAATAGCTAGTTACTACTATACTTAATAAAAAAGAGATTAATAATCGGATAATCGATATATTAATACTAAAAATCTTATATATTAAAAGACTAATAAATATTAATAAATATAATAAAGATAATAATAATATAAAAAAAGGATTATCTTCTATATATAAATAATTATAAAAGACTTTATTAAAAAAGAGATTCTAAGAACTTATTTATTAGTACTAATAATTAGAGTAAGAGAATTAAAAGTTAAAGAATAAGATTATAAAGTTTTTTAATAAAAGAATTAATATTAATAAATTTATAATTAAATATAATAAGATAATTACTTATTATAATTTTATAATCTATAAATATAAAAACTTAGCTTTTTATCTCTTTTCCGCTTAAAATCTAAATATAACTAATATTAGCATACTAATTATAAAGATTAATATTATCTAAAAAATAATTAAGATATTTAATATACTAATATTTAATAATAATAAAAAAATAAGATTTAAAATATAGGAAATAATAATCTAATAAAAACTTAAAACTAATATAGATTATTATCCTCTTCTTATATATTAGAAACTCTATATATAAAACTAATATAAAGATAAAATCTAGCTATATATTATTCTCTAAATAAATACTAATATTAGTATTTTTTATAAAGATATAAAAGATATTATTACTTATTTAAAGATTATTTTTATAAATCTAAATTAATATATTAAAGTATATATTATTTATTATTAATTAAAGATAAAGCTTAAAAATAATTTTATTAATTTTCTTATAGAGTTTATATAATTTATAAAAGAAGTTATTATTATAATTAAGAACTAAAAATAAGATCTATATTTTAAATTCTTATATTTATTTTAAATCTAGATTATATAAGTTATTAATTAAAAGATAATCTTATTTAATATATTTATATAAAATTATTAAAATATATTATATAAAATTAGCTTATAATAAAAAGCTAAATCGATAAATTCTTATTTTTATATAAATTTATTTTTAGAAAGTAATATAAATATTATTATAATTAATTTAAATTTTATTTTTTATATAAAATAAAAAGATAGTACTAATTTTATTAGTCTTTTTATATCTAAATAAAAGATCTTAATAAAAGAAGATTATTATTTTAATTATAAGAAGTAAGAATATATAACTTATAATTATCTAAAAAAGAAGTTAAATTAATCTATTATTATAATTACTATAATTATTATTATTCCTTAGATTTAGGAAATTATAGAATTTAAAGTAAGCGATAAAAAGAATCTAGAAAAAATCTTTATTTAGGATAAGTTTTCTTTTTAAATAAAAAGAAAGTATTATTATTTATATTAGACTTATAAAAATTAATTAATAGTCCTAAAAATAGCTTAATTTTTAATATATAATTTATATATAATAACTACTCTTTTTTTATCTTAATATTAAATAATACTAAAATAAATAGATATATCTTTATTAATATAATAATAATTATACTATTTAGTAAGCGATTTAAAATTAAGATATAAAAATTTAGCTATAAATATTTAGTATATAGATTTAATAATAAGCTAGCTAAACTAATATAATATACTACTATTTTTATAATTTATATAGATAATAAAGTATAATAATAAGTCCTAATATTAATTATAAATCTTAAATAATATAATATAATTCTTAAGTAGATATAATTTATTAAATATAATATTTTTCTAGATTATTAATAGTATTAAATAATTTAATTAAATTTAAAAAGTCTTTTTAATAAAATTATAAGTAAAATTACTATTTTCTTTTTAACTAAAATCTTAAAAGAATTATTAAAAATAGATTTTATTTATTAAACTAATATAAAATAATATAATTATCTTTTTAGATAATAAGATTAATAAGATTAATAATTATTTTTATAATTTTAATATATCTAAAAATATTAGTATAAATATTAATAGATTAAAAAAGAAATAAAAAATAATTCGAAATTTAGAGGATAAAATAAAAATTCTAAAGATCTAAATATTAATAAAAAAAAATAGTCTTTTATTAATATTAATATCTATATAATTAAAAGTATTAGATTTAATTAATTTTATATAAAAAATAAGATTAATAAAAAAACTAAAATCTTTATAATCTTTTTTTATAAGATTAATTATATTATCGATATTAAAAGTACTTAGATATAAGATTTTAAAATTAGTAAAATATTTTAAATCTTATTAAAAAAGTATTATAATCTTATAAAAAATTTTTTTAAAAAAAAGATTAGATAAATTATTATCTTATAAATCTAAAATTAATTATAATATTATATTTAAAGCTAAAATATAATCTAGATATTATTTCTTTTATAAACTATCTTTTTATAAATTAAAAAAGATAAAAGAATATATTATAAAAAATCTTAAAAAAGAATTTATTATTCTAAATTTAATATTATATATTTCTTTAATTTTAATAATAAAAAAATCTAAAAATAATCTTTATTTTTATATTAACTTTTAAAGATTAATTATTATTATAAAAAAAGATTACTATTTATTATTATTAATTAATAAAGTCTTATAATAAACTAATAAAATAAAATTTTTTATAAAACTTAATATTTAGTAAGATTTCTATTAAATTTATTTAATATTAAAAGTAGAAGAGCTTATTATTTTTTATATATAATATAAATTATTTAAATATAAGATTATATTATTTAAGTTAATAAATAGATCTATTATATTCTAATAATATATAAATAATATATTATAAGAATACTTAGATAAATATACTATAATCTTTATAAATAATATTTTAATCTATAATAAGACTTTTAAAGAGTATTAATAGTAAATAAGAAAAATATTTTAATATTTATAAAAAATAGATCTCTAAATAGTATTACTAAAGTATAAATTCTTAATATAAAAAATAAAGTTCTTTAGCTTTATTATAAATATAAATAATATTATAATTAATCTAAAAAAGATTAGTATTATTTAATTATAATAAGTACTAATAATTATAAAAAGAGTTTAGTTATTTTTAAGATTTTATAATTTTTACTAATAATTTATTTAAAGATATAATATTATTTTAAAATCTTTATATTAATTTATTTAATATAATATTTTTTATAAATAAATAAAATAATATAAAATAATTTTTATATTATTAAAAAGAAATTTAATAATTATACTAATTTTTTATTATTATAATCTAGCTTAATAAATAAAGATTAAGATTAATATTTTTAATAAAATATTTAAAGTAGTTTTTTCCTAATATTATAAAAATAATAACTTTTAGTATCTAATAGCTTTCTTTTTTAAAGAATATATAACTTATAAAATTAAATTATAAGATATAAAATAAAGAATTTTTAATAATTATATATATATTATAAGAATAGCGATTTAAATTTAAAGATTTAATATAAAAAGATTATTTTAAGATCTTAATAGATTATTAGTCTTTTAAATATTTTATAATAATAAGATAAATAAATTAATAATAAATAAGATAAAATAAGTTTTTATTTTAATTCTATTTTATAATTAAATATTATTTTAAAAAAAAGAATATTATAACTAATATCTTATTATAAAAAGACTTATTTTATACTAATAATAATAGATAAATAATACTTCTACTAAAAAGTTATTTAAAAAAAGATATTTATCTAATTAGTTTAAATCTAATTAATATAAAATCTATAATAGATATTACTAAATAAATTAAATAAATTAATTAAGAAAATAATAAATTAAAGGATTTTTAGTAAATTATTAAAGAAAATATTAATTAAAAATAAATAATTAAAGAAGATTTATTTTTATTTAAAAGATAATTTAAAATCCTAGATAAAAAAGATTTATATATAAGACTTTTTAATAATATATATTAATAACTATTAATTATATATCTTAAAATTAAAAAATTAGAAAAACTTATTTTATTAAAATATTATTAATTAAGATAAGTTAATAATATAAAATAATATATAAAAAATTATTTAGTTTATAAATAAATAAAGATTTAGTAAGATTATATATTTAGATTATTATATTCTTTATTTATTTTTAAAAGATCTTAATAATATATTTTAATAGATTTCTACTTATTCTTAAAAAATTATTATAATTATAATACTATCTTTATAATTATTAATTAACTAAATAAAAGATTAATTTTTATTTTTTATTATAAAAATATTAATATTAAATAAATAACTTAATTATTTATTAATAATATAATTTAAATTATAGATATTTTAAAGATTATTATATTAGACTAAAAAAGATAGTTTATTTTAAAATTCTAAACTAAATTTTATTAAATACTTAAAATTAAAAGAAAGTTATTAACTATTTATTATCTTTAGACTAATAAATAAAGTAAAATTATAAATTAATATATAATTTAGAGATTATAATTATATATTAAACAGAGTTATAATAATTAATTAAAGATTTTATTAATAATAAATTTTATAATATTAATTCTTTTATAAGATATTATAAAGTAGTTATTATTCTTTATTAAAAAAGATTATAAATTAGTTATATTCTTTAATTAAAGAGATTAAAATAATCTAATAAATAATAAATAAGATATAATTAATATATTATTATAATTTTAAAATATTTAAATAAAAATAAAAGATTAGATTATAAAATCTTAATAATAGATAATTTAATAAATAAATAAATATTAAAAAAAAAGGATTTTAATATTAGTAATTAAATTTTTATTATAATAAAAGATTAGTAGTTTAATTATCTAAATTAGAAGCTTTTTTATCTTATTAATAGATTTTATAGAATTATTAAAAAGATCGGAAATATTTATAAGTTTAATCTTTTAGAATCTATTATAGTTTATTTAGTATTTAATTTTAATAAGCTTCGAAAAGCTTTATTATTAGAACTATTATATAAATAGTATGTAGATCTACCGCTATTAGTTAGGATCTCTAAAAAAGATAAATAAAAGATAGATAAGATTATCTCTTTACTACTAGAAGTTATAATACCGAGTTTAATAGCTCGGCTATAACCTCGACTTATAGTAATATCTTATAGTGAATTTTAAGTATATATCTTAGAAAATTTAGGAATTCTATAATAATTACCCCTTAAAGCCCGGACCCCTAATACGTCTATAATGTTACGAGCCAGGTCTTTGTGAGAAAGAGTGCATTTAACTAGAAAAGCAAAGATGGGGAGAAAAGAAGAAGAAGTGCAGAGAGAGATCCAGAGGGGTTGATATAGCTAGATCAAACAAAGAAACAATCCTCTTTTCCAAATAGGCTTAGTAGGCATACCCAATTAGGCATAGTAGCACTCTATCAAACAAAGGAAGATAAGAACAAAGAAAGCAAGTAAACAAAGAAAGATAAGAACGATCTTAATATATGATAGCATATGATACTTGTCGATCGTGATATAACCCCGACGAAAGAACTAATCTAGCCTCTAGATTTGCAAATGCTAGCGATAGCGGTATCGTAATTAAGGATATCGCCAGATTCGAGAACTATTAGATCTATCCGATCATTATTATAGGTATTCGAAGAAGTTGTCGTATTCGAATTTAAATAGGCGGAAGAGAAGTTATAGCCGGCGAGCTACTAAATAATACTAACAAACTCGGTATAGGTATATAAAAGGTTTAGCTGCTAGGAAAGACGGTTCCGAAGTGAAGTTTAAAGACCTTTTCGGAAAGTAGAGATCTTAGTAATATCGGGCTAATTCTATCCTTTAGCTTCGTAAAGAACGCGCTTAAACTTTACGATATAAGCAGCGAGTAATTCTTCGGGAGACTACTTAATCGAAAGAAGACGATCCTCTACTTCTTAAACCTTATTTAGATTATCGTAAACGCGGCGAAGTAAGTCGAGAATTATATAGTAATCGTGAATACCGGAGTCGCGAGCGGACGTAAGCTAGGGAAGAACTATTGCTTAAACTTAGCTTATAAGATTAAAGAATACGTAGTAAAACTAAGCTATAGAATCTCCTATAGCGGGTCCGTCGATTACTAGCTTAGTACGGATTGCGGTATCCTACGTATCGTACTTAATAGCGAGGCCGGTAAACTTCTTTAGATCGGGGAGTAATAATTTAGGACGTTTCGACGAAGGGGGTTTTACGGTAACGGTAGCCTACTAGAGAGCTTACTAGAGAACCTAAATTTTACCTCTAAGATTATCGATTATAGAGGAGAATTCGGCGCGGAGCTCTACGCGAAGCTGTTAAAAGGCTTATTAATCTATTTTAACGAGGATCAGAGAAAAGGAAGCGAGGTAAAGAAAGAAAAATTGCACTAGTTACCTATACCTAAGAAATAGAGAAGGAAGAAAAAATCCGGGGAGGATATCCGGGGGTAGAGTCGAAATCTAGAAGGAGGGAATAAACAGTCTCTCGCGCTTAGCTTACTATTTAACCCGGAGCAGCCTAATCTCTAGATTACGCACTTAGGTACGTCTCGTCACCAGGCTGTCTACAAAGAGAGATGCTTCGAGCTAAGAGGTTCTCGTAATGAGTTCTCTGTATAGCTATACAAAAGCGATGCCAGTTCTCACTATAGGACTTCGTAGAGAGGATCTTTGCTTTTATATTACGAGCTAGGTCTTTATGAGAAAGAGTGCATTTAACTAGAAAAGCAAAGATAGGGAGAAAAGAAGAAGAAGTGCAGAGAGAGATCCAGAGGGGTTGATATAGCTGGATCAAACAAAGAAACAATCCTCTTTTCCAAATAGGCTTAATAGGCATGCCCAATTAGGCATAGTAGCACTCCATCAAACAAAGGAAGATAAGAACAAAGAAAGCAAGCAAACAAAGAAAGATAAGAACGATCTTGACATGTGATAGCATGTGATACTTGTCGATCGTGACATATAAGCCTAGATAGATATAGCTAAAGACGAAGTCTTCCTTAAAGACTATAGGGATAATAATAAGCCGGTATTTAGGGGCTAAATATATTCTTAATCGGGGGTTATATAACGATCTATAGAGTTTTCTACTAGTTGACTCCGCTTATAGAGTTTTCTACTGATTGTTTCCGCCCTTAACCTAGGACCTACCCTATATTATCTTTAGTCCTATTGTTGATTTCTTTTTTCTTTCTTTTCTTTTCCTTCTCTATACTTATTGTTCTAGTTGAAATGCACTCTTTTAATTAAGAACTGGCTGGTAACAAAAAAATAGAGATATATACATTTGTACGGGGGAAAAAGGCTTCATTTTCATCTATGGAGGCTGGTAAACCATCTCAAAAATCGGAGATTCATTTTGCAGAATCGAGAGCAGCTGACAGAATAGTAGTACCTTGCTTATTAAGGCAATTGTAATAGTAATTCAGGTATTTCTATTTTTCTGCTGGTTTTAATTAAGGCTCTCAGGCCCAAAACAGGCATTCAGGCATCAAGAAATGCGGGAAAAAGGGTTTGACCCATGGCGTCTATACCGCTGCGTAACTACCCTTAGGGTCGTAAGGATCACCCGCAGGTCACTGCCAGGTCTAAGTGTTAAGTATGCCAATACTGAAATGATTGTCTAATATCGTTATGCTGAACTGTCCGAGAACACTGCGGCGAGAACTGAATAAGGGGGACAGTTTATTGAGGGAGTTTCTCCGTACTAGAGCCAAGTGGCACTAGAGCCAAGTAGAAAAGGTGGTAGTTCTGACAAGGTACATAATCTTGGAAGCACACCTAGGCGTGGTATTACGGCAGCCTATTTGGACTATTTTTGATAACGCTTATTAATACATATATAAGATTCACCGCTAGAGTTTCCGCCTTTTATACCGTATAAGATAATATATTCCGCCTATTCTAAACCTATATTTATTTTTATTTTTTATATAACTATACTACCCCCCGTCGATCTTAGGCTATATAGAGATAAGATTATCTCTCTCTATTAAATAGGTGCCTCTTTAAAAGCTATATATAACTCTCTTTAGAGTATTTATAACCTTAGTATTAGCCCTCGTACGATCTATAGACGCCTTAAGACGTAGGGAATTGCTCTATCGATATTAATAAAGGATATAGCTCTCTATAATCGGCTTTATACTCTAATCTTCTAGCTTTTACTTTCCGACTAGTAGATCCGATCTATCTTTTAAAATAAAGGATATAAGATATTAGATTATACGATATACCGGCTTTATAACTAGCTTAGTATATATTATCGGGTAATATCTATAGAGGGTTAAGCCGATTATATAATAGAGATCTAACGTATTATTAAGAGTAAAATTAATATTAAAGATATTAAAGGGTTTAGAAGAAATCTTTATATAACTATCTTTATTACTATAGCTACCTATTCCTAAGGTAACTACCTCTTATACGATATAATTATACTATTTAGTAAAGTTACTTATATTAAACTAGGGATAAGGTTTTCGCTAAATATAGCCGGTAACGCCCTAATTTATTAGAACGTTATATATATAATCTATAGCGGATTTATAAGGTATATTTATATCCTAATCTAAATTATATTTAGTATATTAATAGCTATATAAAGCTAGTTAACTTTAGTATTAAGATCTATATAGCTATTAATAGCTACTCTTAATATATTCTTTAGATTTATATTAGGGTTAGTACTTATATAATAATTAGTATCTACTATTAGTATCTAAATACCTTCTTTATATAAAGCCGATTACCTTATACGATATAGTCTAATCTTAGTATTAAAACTACTCTTATAGGTAATACTTATTAAATACTCCGGAAATCGTATAAACCTAAGATCTCTTATAAATAGTACTATTTCTATAGACTAAGTACTATAAATTAAAGGATTAAAGTCTAATAAGGTTAGCTTTTAAAATTATATATCTTTATATTTTATATAAATTTATTAACTAACTATTAATCTCTTTATTATATAATACTAATATATATAAAACGATATTTTTACTATTTTAAAAAAGAAGGGCTATTTTTATAAATCTATATCCTAGACTAGGTTACTTTTTATATAATTTATATACCTATCGTACGATATTATATATAATCCTATATTAAAATATAGAATATTTATAATATCTAGAAATAATCTCGCCGACTATAAAATATCCTTAGGAAATTATATATTAATTACTACTATCCGAACGTCTAAGTTAATAATACGCTAGATAAAGTCTATAATTATTATATCCTAATTAATAAAGACCTACTTTATATAATATAATAAGATATTAGTAATTAGGATACCGATAAATTTCTTCTAAGTAATACGCTAGCCTAGTATAATAAGTAGCTTATAGATATAGGATTTAATCCTAATAACCCCCTACTATAAGATATTACTAAGCTTAATTAGTTATATCGTACGATATATAAAGAGCTTCGCTAGCGAGTATTAGATTATAAAAAGTCTAATATATTTCCGATATTCCGATTATATAAAAAGCTATTTTATATAGCTAATTAGTAGCTAAGATTTAGTAAGTAGACTAGTTTTTTTTTTTTTTTTTTAGCGTCTATCTTTTTTTCTCTTTTCTTCTTCTCTTTTTATCCCTTCTTTTTTTAAATTATTATCTTTATTTTAATCTATTTTAAACGATCTAATATAAATATTACTCTTTTTTCGTATAAGTATCTAATTCTTTATTTAGTATATTCCTATAGAGAAAAATAAAAAAGATAGAATAAAGGGGAAAAAAGGGGTAAAATAACTTAAAGATCTTAGTATATTTTATTATATCTTAATATATCTATTCTAATCCCTTAATTAATAGGGTATTTCGCCTATAATATCCGCTTTTATATAATAAAATATTTCTATAATTTTATTACTTAAAATCTCCTTCCTACTATTCTTAATAACCTTAATATCTATAAATATAATTTTAATAATTAATTTTACCTAGCTTATAAAATTAAGAAAAAGTATTAGCTAATATTAATTATAGAATCTATAAACTGTAAATAAAATATTAAAGATCTTTTAGAGTAATTCTATAAAGTTAGTTAGGAGTATTAAATTATTATTATTATTATCTAAAAAGAGCCGATAGAGATAGAATTAGAGTAGGAATTAGTATCTTATATAGTACTAGATATAATTATTAAAAAAGAGAAAGAGGCTAAATCTTTATAAGCTATTTTAAACTTATACCCTAAGATAATTAATTAAATAGATATATAGATAAAAGAGCCTATTAGTCGTACGATAAGAGATAGCGAGGATAAAATCTAGGATAGTAAGCTTAAAATATATATAATAAGGATAAAATAGAGAATAGTAATAATAAAATAGAAATACTAAATATAGTATTTAAGTAAAAATAGTCTAATTCTACTAAGTTATCTAATAATAATATATTTATATATTATATAAGATAGCGTATTATATAGGTAAAATAGGAAAATTAGATTTTTATCTAAATTTTATTTATTTTATTTATATTTTATTTATTTTATTTACTTTATTTTATCTATATTTTATTTTATTTATTTATTTTATTTATATTTTATTTATTTTATTTACTTTATTTTATCTATATTTTATTTTATTTATTTATTTTATTTATATTTTATTTATTTTATCTATATTTTATTCTAAAATCCTAAAAATATTATACTTTTATATAAGACTATTACTCTTCTTTATCCTCCTTATTATCCTCTTTATCCTTATTATCCTTATCTACTAACTCTTCTAGCCGGCTAGGCTTAAGAAGAGCTATTATATTAACTAGAATCTTTCTCGCTTTATTTAGACTCCTATAGTAGTAGGCTCTCGCCTATTCTTTTTATTTATAGTTCGTATAATAGCCCTTTTAGAAATCTAGAAGTCGTACGATACTAAAAAAGGGATAATTAATATCAAAGTTTATATATATACCTAGAAACCGCTACTTACGCGATATAATAAGCAATCTATTAATATAAGAAGGTCGTATAGTACGGAGCTAGATATATATATTAGTATCTATCTCTTTTAATACTCTATAGAAAGATAATATATATTTAATCTATATATATTATAAAGGTTCTAGTATGAAGACCCACTATAAAGGGTCTTATGAAGGGTATGATCAGAGTGCCAAGGGTATATATAATACGAAATACTACTACGAAGCAATTGTAACTAGTACTACGTATATATTTAAACTAAACTATAAACCTTTATCTATAGTTCTAAATCTACTAGTTATATAATATACGTAGCCTAAGCGAGATTATATATATTAGACCTATATATCTCGTAGGCTATTAATATATCTACGTAGGTCCCTAAAGACCTCCGAAGGTCTATCTTAAAGATACTATCTTAGGTCTAGGCGGGTTCTATATCTTACTTTATATAGTATAGGACGTGATATTACCTCCTTCTTTTATACTTATTAATCTTAGCGTACTTCTAGGTTCTCTTTATAAACCTATCTTCTTTATCTAGTATAGTTCTTTTTTATTAACTAGGGTATTCTAAGGCTTCTTAGCTAGGTTTTTATAGCGGTAGCGAGGTTTTTTATCTTTTATTTTATATACTAAGTATAAGATTTTTTTATCGATTATAAGATTTTTTATAACTATAAGTTTATTTAAACGCTATTTTTATCTCTTTTTTTTTAAAAGAGTATATCCTTATACTTATCTTTTATAATATAGCTTTAAATAATAAGACTATAAACTAGATTTTTAACCCTATATTTATAACTCTTATAGAGATATAGTATATATATTATATTAATTCGATTATAAAGATTCTTATAAATTATATTAATTCTCCGGCTAGTAATAAATATAATTATTATTAGATTAATTAATAGGCTTATATTATAGTAAATATATTTTTCTTTTTATATATCTTCTTTTAATATTATTTAGATCGATCTTTATCTTAATATTATAATAAATATTATTATTCTAGTACCGAATATCCTAGCTTAAAACGCTATTTATAAGACTTTTATTAATATTTATAATACTCTCTATTTTTAGATTAATTAAAGACTTACTCTAGCTTTTATTATATAAGTTATTTTAGTACTATTAGTAGTACTACTAGTTACTCTATTAATTATATTATTAATTATATCTTTATTATTATCTATAATAGTACTTATAGTATCTCTTATTATATTATTTATTATACTATTATTCTTTTTAGCTTTTTTATCTTTATTATTAATAATATTCGAAGTATAGAGAGAATAGTTTAATAGAGTATTAGATAGGTTTATATAGTATTTTATAAGTATTTAGATAAGACTTATAAGGCTTTTTTATATATTTTTATATTTTTTAATATCTAGGTTATTTTTTTTAGGTCTTTTATAAAGTATTTATTTATAGATTTTTATAAAGACTATTATTATTTTTATAATATAAAAAGTCTTTTATAAAGACTTTTATTCTTATATCTCTTTATTTTTTATAAAAATAATATATTTTTTATTAGTTTATTTAAAGATTTATACTTTTTATTAATCTTTAAAATAATATTTATTTTATTAATTATAAAGCTATAAGTTATCTTTTTTAATAATATTAATTTAATAGATTTATTATAAGCTAATTATAATAAAAGTCTTACTATAGAGATTATTATTCTTATATTTTTATTAATTATAGTTTATAAATAGTATTTAAGATAATTTAAAAAAGTCTATAAATTATTTTATTTCTTTTTTAAATCTTATTAAGACTTTTATAATTCTTTTTAAATTATTTTTAGTAGATTAGATTTTTAGAATTAATCTATTATAATTATATTATTTAATATATTATCTAATTTTTAAATATTCTTATTATCTTTATAGTCTTTTTAATATATTAGATATTAAAAATCTTTATCTCTTTTTTTAATTTATAAAATATAGTTAATTTTAAACTTAGATTTTTTATTAACTTTAATAAGATCTAGCCGCTTATTATAAATTAGTTTATTTTTATAAGACTTTAATATAGAGATATATTATATAATATAGATTTTTTAATATAAAAGGGTTAATATTAATTAATATATTTATTATCTTACTTTATAAATTATTTAAAAGAGTTTTTTATAATAATTATTTAGTTTTTTAAAAAAGTATTTTAAATTAATATATTTATTCTAAAGTAATATTTAATTAGTTATTATAAAGATTTTCTTTATATAATTCTTATTTATAGCTTTTTTTATAATATCTTTTATTTTTTATAATCTCTTTTTAAACTTTTCTTATTATTCTATAAGCTCTTTTATATATTCTTTTATATCTTTATAAACCTCTTTATTATTATCTTTAATATTTAATTAGAGTTTAGATTAGATTTTTATAAAAGCTTTATTTAGAGATATATTTAAAACTAAATATATAATTATATTATATATATATTATATAAAAAGAATCTATTTAGTCTAATTATTTTAATATTAATTAATATAATTATAAAGATAGTATTTAATAGATTAATTTTATCTTTTTATTTATTTATCTATTTATAAATAATATATAATAGATAATCTTTTTTATATTATAAGATAAAAATAGAAATTAGTTTAAAAAGTATTAATAAATAAACTTCTTCTATTATTAATAAGATTCTCTAGTATTCTTAATTATAAAATAATTTTTATATATAATATAACTATAAGATCTTCTATTATTATATCTTTAATATATAATATATAGATTATAAATTTTATAAATAGATCTACTACTATTAATATTATATTATAAACTTTATACTTTTATTTTAAAGATAATAAATCTATTATAAAGTCTATATTTATTTATTATAATAATCTTTAAAATACTAGTAATAATTCTAATAATCTATATAATTTATATTTATATATTATATTTCTTTAATAAATATTATATTTATCTATATATAAAATTATTTTCTTTTTTATATATTATTAAAAATATTTATTATAAATTCTTTTAATAATTTATCTTTTTTTATAATATCTTATTTAAAGATTATTATAGTAAATATATATAATTTTATATACTATAATTAAGTCTCTTAGTATATAAATCTTCTTATTATATCTAAGTAAGTTATCTTTAATAATTATTATTTATAATATACTACTAAAGTATTTATTACTTTTTATTTTATCTATTTTATTATATTTATTCTTTATAAAATAGTCTTAGTTTTAATATTATCTTATAAAGTTTATAATAGACTTTATAAAAATATCTTTTAGTATTATTCTTTTTATAAAATTAACTATTACTTTTATATAAATAATATATTATTCTAGATTATTATAATTATTAATAATCTAGTACTTATCTATTTATAACTTTTATATTTTATAAGATTTTTTAAAGACCTATTTTTATTTTTTTTAGGATAATTATAATCTTTTTATATATCTATTAGTTTTTTTTTATAAATCTTTAAGCCTATTTTTTAGATTTTAATATAGTTTTTATATTTATTATATCTTTAGTCTATGTCACCAGCCAGTTCTTTAAACAAAAAGAGTACATTTAACGAGAATACTAAGTACAGAGAATAAAAGGAAGAGAGAGAGAAAGAATCCCTCTAGCAAGACCTTTGTGGGTCTCGTTCCTATCCTATAGGCGGAAACCTCTAGTAGAAAACTCTGACCTCCGGTAGATCCCCCGACCGCCCTTCTAACCTCCGGCAGAAGCATAGACCGCTCCGACCGAGGTTAGAAACTAGGGCTATAGACCGTCTATCCGTCTAGCCTCTAATATTACCTATAATATAACCCCCGACTAAAACTATATTTAGTCCCTAAATATAGGCCTATCGTTATTAATATAATCCTTAAGGAAGACTTCGTCTTTAGCTACGTCTATCTAGGCTTATAGGCGTATCGGGGGTCCGGGCTTTAAAGGGTAATTATTATAGAAGTCCTAAATCTTTTTAGGTATATACTTAAAATTCCCTATAGGATACTATTATAGGTCGAGGTTATAGCCGAGCTATTAAACTCGATATTATAATTTCCGGTAGTAAAGGCGTAAATCGATAACCTTATCTACTTCTTATTCGTCTTCTTTAAAGATCCTAACCGGTAGCGGCGGATCTAGATACTATCTATATAATAGTTCTAATAATAAGGCTTTTTAAAGCTTACTAAGATTAAATATCGGGTAAACTCTAATAGATTCTAGAAGATCGAGCTTATAGGCGTTTCCGATCTTTTTAATAATTTTATAGGGTCTACTAGTAAGATAAAAAAGCTTCTAATTCGGACGGTTAAGCTACTAATCCTTTATTATAATAAAAATCTAATTACCGACGTCGAAATCCTCCTCTCTCTAATACTTATTTACTTACTAAATTATCTACTACTAAGATTTTATAATCTAGTCCCTTATCTTCGTCTAGATATCTTAGAGTTATAATAATATATTAACTATATCCCGTTCGTTATCTATTAGATTACTTCGATCCCTCTAGTCGAAGGATATAGCTAGTTTATAACCTCTTTTAATAAAGAATAGTAATTATTTTATAGTATCCTATAGAAGAATTAATACTATAAAGTCTACTATTAGTAAAATCTCTAACTAGTTATCCTAATTCTACTTAACGTATAATCGTAATCTTTAGGCTATATACTAATTTACGATTTCGCTCTATTCGTTAGTCTAGAGATAGTAGGTAGTTAATAATTTCCTCTTAATTCTAAATATCCGATAGAACTTAGTCTAGAATTCTAAAATAAACTATCCTCCCCGGTCTAATATAATAGTCTCCGGAATATCTATAATTCGAATTATATTATTAATAAATAATCGAGCTATCTACTTAGTATTAGTATCTTTATAATAGGGGATAGAAATTAGTCTCTTACTTAGTCGATTAATAACTATAAAGATAGTATCGTAATTATAATAATCCTTTAAGAATAAGCGGAAATCTATCGAAATATACTACTAAGGTCTCTTAGGAATAGGTAAGAAATATAATAATCTAGATATATAGTCTCGCTAGGCCTTTATTTATTTATAAACTAAGTAGTTTTTTATATATTATTTTACGTTATTAGCCTATCCTAGCTAATAATATCTTAATAAGATAAGCTTCTTTAGTTTCTCGATTCTAGGATATATAGTTAATAGTTATCGATATATATCGTTAAGAAGTCTTATACGTAAATCTCCTTTATCCGGGACCTTAAGTCGTCCTTCGAATAAAAGTAAATCTTTTTCGATTATCTACTTTTAGTTACTACCTTCTCTAGCGATTCGCCGGAAATCCTTTAGCTTATTACTTTCTTAGTTAATTTATTTAATCTACTCGGTAATATCTATTATAGACTCTATATCGATTAGGTTTAAACTAATTAGATAAATACCTTCTTCTAAATAACTTCTCGGTAGGAGTATTATCTATCTATTATTATCGGTATAGGGCGAGTCTTTTCGCGATAAGATATTAGCTACGATATTCTTCTTTTTAGGATAGTACTTAATTATAAAGTAGAACTAAGATAAGAACTCGCTCTATCTCGCTTATCGTTAGTTTATCTATCTTATTATTATAAAGTATTTAAGGGACTAATAATCTATTAAGATCTCGAAACGATCTTTTTATACTAAACCTTTAAGTTTAGGTTACTATTTTTATAATATACGAATAATTACTAATAGTTCTTTATCCTATATCTTATAATTTAACTTTACGGGCTATATACTCTTTAAGAAGAAAGCTACTAGATACTAGAAGTTATTATTTTTATAATATTAGGAAAGAATTACTCTAAGTACTCTATCGAAAATATTAGTCTCGATCTTTATTTATCGAGCTAGGTTATAATAATAGAAGACTAATATAGTTATTAATTTTTTCTTTAGTAACGCGAAAGCTACTTTATATTATTCTATCTATTTATAAGAAACGTCTTACTAGATAAGTCGATATAAAGATTTAGAGATAATACTATATTCTTAAATAAATCGTTAGTAAAAATTATAAAATCCTAAGAACGACTAAACCTCTTTTATAATTATTAATACTTACTATAACTAAATAATACTAATTTTTCTTAGATTAACTATAATACTATCTATACTTATAATAAAACTAAGGAACTTTATCTTTTATACTAAGAATTTATACTTTAGTAATACTACCTAAAGACCTACTTTCTATAGACGTTAAAGTACCTCTCTTACTTACTATTAGTACTCTTCGAGAGTCTTACTATAAATTAAGATATTATCTATAAAGACTATAATATACTCGTCTAGGTATTCCTATAGTACGTTATTTATATATTATTAGAATATAGCGGGTCTATTTATTAATCTAAATAATATAACCTTATACTTAAATAATCTATACTACGTATAGAAGGTAGTAAGCTCTTCTACTCTCGGTATTAGGCGAATTCGGTAGAAATCTTACTAGATATTAAGCTTTATAAAAAACTTTACTTTACTAGTTTATTATAGGACTTCGTCGATTAATAGTAATAGGTAGTAATCTTTTTTTATAATAGTATTTAATCTTTAGAAGTTAACGTAGAAACGAAGACTACCTCTAGGTTTCTTTATTATTAAAATTAGAGAAGTATATAGTACTAAACTTAGAATAATAAATCCTTTCTTAAGATTTTTTATAATATACTCTCTCGCTTTCTTTAGCTTATAAAGAGATAGCTTATAAAGAAGATAATATCTAGATTATACTTCGGCTTTAAGTATAATATTATAAGATTATACTGTTTTAGGTGTAAGGCCTGTCAACCGGGTAAGATACGTTGGCTTGGGAGGAGGAACAAAGGTGTATTGGGCTATATGTGCCAAGACTAATTCTTGCTAGAATTCAGGGGTCCCGGGGGGACCTAAGATTAAAAGGAAATATACGTGCTAAGGCTCGGCACTGATCAGGTAACGAACCCCGTACGATTTATATACGTATTAAAACTTCTATAAATATATATATCGCCTAAGTTCCTATTTTACCTTTAAAAGGACCTTTATCCTTTATAATTATTCCCCCTTCTCCTACGAGGATATCTATATCCGAAAATAGATTATAGCTATAAAGTATCGGGGAGATATCGGTAGTACTCTATAATAAAGGAGCTATAATTAGAATAGTTCCGAATCTTTATCTAATTTTATTATATCTTTATAGTATTAGGGCTATATAACTATAGATATATTTATAGTAGAGAACCCTAATTTCCTAACTATCCTCGATATTTAGTATCGATTTTATTATACCCGTTATTCGTAGAAATCGAATCTATTTAAAAAATATATAATATATAAGCTATCTTCGCTCGATAATTATTCGTTTTACCCTCGGAATAAGCGCGGTTCCGTTTTCTATTTAGTATTTCTTATATAAGACTAACTCTAAAAAATACTAGTAATATAATTAATAGAAATCGATATATAAACCTTTATTAGAGGGAATATAAGGAGATCGCGTCGAATTAATCGCGATTCTAGAGTAGATAGCCTAGTACTAGTTACCTATAAATAGATATTATACGTAAGATATAGTATATCTCTAGGAGATAGGTAAGGGGGTTATTAATTTAGCTAAAGACTTCGATACTACCTATAAAGCGTATAAGTCCGATTATAGGTTTTCGGATAAAGACCGGAAGGATTCTATAAAGACTAAGATAGGTTCTCAGAAATTATATATCCTAGTAGTAATTTACTAACAACCTATTTTAATATCGTAGCTATCTCGCTAGTCGCTATATAATATACCTAAACCCTATCCTACGTCCTCTTATTCTTTTAATAGAAGAGTAGTAGAAACGGTTCTATACCGAAGTAGGGTAGCGTCTTTAGATAGGAGATAATAGTTTTATCGTTTAGACCTAAAGTAAGTATAATCTTTTAGTAGTAATCTAAAATATATATATTAGATACTTCGATCCTATAGTACTAGGTATTATTCTAAGAGATTTAATAGAGGATCTAGCGGATTCTTTTCCTATTCCGCTTTTCGAATTATAGACGGGAAGGTTATATATTAATATTATTATAGATTTTAGCTCTTAGCTTTTAATAGGTAGTAGATAGAAATAGAAGATATAACTTATATTTCTAGATTTAATCTATAGTTTCCTATTTTATATAGAATCCGATCTAGACCCCGTCGCGTTAATAACCTTTAATTTATTTTCTTTTTATAACTCTCTATCTTCTTATTCTTTTAGATTTATATTTTACTACTTCTTTATTATTATTTTATAGGTTAATCGTAACTATACCTCTTATCTATTATTTACTATATAAACTACGCTCTCTAATTTTACGCTAATATACCTAGTATATAATATACCTACGCGTTTTTATACGCGAGTAAATAGATACTAATTCGGTATTTCTTCGACCTTTTATTATCCGCTACTTCGCTAAGACGTATAATAAGAAGAATTATTAATACTATAATAGGTTATATAAGCCTTACGAGATAGTAAGTATTCTAGACTACTCTAGTAAGGATTCGGTACTAAATCGTACTAACCTCGCTTAGGTCTCTAAAGATATTAAAGAGAACCGCTATAAACTTTCGGCGTACTTATTATAGGTTCGGGACTTTTAGATAAACTCTAATAATAGCTTTAGCGAAGACGCTAAGCTTAATATTAACAACTAGGATACTATAATTATATTATAGCTGCCTTATAAGCTAGTTATTAGCGTTATAGCGTACGTTTAGTATCTTATCGCGAGCTTCGATAGTTTTATAAAATCTTACTATCGTACCTACTCTCTTCCTAGTATTTATATATCTTAAATAAAGTATTTTCCTTTATATCTTTAGGATTTTATTTTAATCTATTTCTAGACTACTAGAGACGCTTATTCCTAGTAGATATCCGACTATAGTTTATTAATAATTCTTTTATTACCCGTTCCTACTACCGCTATTAAGTACGAGAAACTTATAAATAAGGCTAATTACTATCCTCGTCTATATATAGCCGAGGAGTCGGCGTATAGCTAGTATACTAGGGTAGTCGCCTTCCGGGAGGATATATAAGAATTAATCTAGGCTACTTAGGATAATTCCTAGGTATCTAATATTATAGGATAATTCCTAGAGGCGTACCTAGCTACGTTCCCTTTAGACCCGCGAGTATAGCGGGCTAGTTCCGGTTCTAATTCGGCGGTTATAGCTATCCTTAGATTTTCTTCTTTTCTAGAGTTTTTTAATATTTTAATATGATTTTTAGCGTATTTATTATTACGCTTTCGGGTACCTATTAATTATATTCTAATAGCTAGCCGTATTACTTTACTAGGTAGTATAGTTTATCTTTAAATTAATAGTAATCCTTAACCTCTTCGACCTCTTATTTATTATTATCCGTTAGTTCTAGTAATAGCAATTATTCTAATTCGCCCTCTCGTTAGTACTATAGCTAAAGTAGGGAGATAGGGAAAATATTATAGATTACTATATATTAGCTAGGGAGTAGAAGGCGATACGCTTATTTTCTAATATATTTAAGGATTCTAAAAGATCCGATCTATCGAGGTAATAGCTTCTTTATAGTACCTTCTTTTAATCATAGGTTTTTTATTAATAGGGCTACTAGGTTATTCTTCTTAAATATTATTTCTTTATAACGCTTATTATAATAAAATACCTATATTTCGGTTACTATTCTCTATACTTTCTATAGCTTTTCGCGAAGCTTTATAAGCTTTTAAATTCTTACTAAAGCTACCGGTATCTCCCTCTTAACGCTACCGTCCTTAGCGCGTATTTAGAAGTTTAGATTAAACCCTAATAGGGCTTAGAAAGGCGATATTCTAGTTATTATATTAATAGTATTATTATAGGCGAATTCCGCGGTACGTAGAAGTATAGGCTATATCTTCTATTACTCGTTAATAAAATACTAAAGGTAGTATTCGAGCGTTTAGTTTATTCTCTCTATTTAACTATCGGTCTAGGGGTAAAACGCTATCGAATATCTTAGTTTTACCTAGGATATATAATATAATTTTAACTAAAACCTATTTATAAAAACTAATCCCTAATCGGATATAATACTATTTAGTAGTCCGAATTATAGTTTAATACTTTAATAAAATAGCTCGGCTAATTCCGAAGCGTCTATTATAGTCGAAATTAGGAAGAAAAGGCACTATTTTAAAAAATAGTTTATAACTACTAAAATTATATTAACTATCCTTCCTTTCTAGATCGATTAAGGTAAGCCTATAATAAAGTCTATTAATAATTCGGTAAAAGGCTAGAAGGGAATTAGTAGTAATTTAAGCTTACCGAAAGGACGATATCTTAATATTTAAGCGGTTTAATATACTATATAAGATTTTACGTATTTTTTTATATCTTCTTATAGGTTAATCTAATAGAAATCTCTTCTAAGAAGTTCCTCGGTCCTTACTTTCCTAAAATAGCCTATAGTAAGATCGTTATAATATATTATTATTAATTTTTAATAGATACCCTCCTTCTTTAGTATATATAGACGTCCTCGGTACCTAAGGTAACCTAAGGCGTTAACTAATTAGCTTTTACTACTAGGTTTCTAGGCCGATATATTACTCTTCCGGCGGATTATTTCTAGATTATCTAACTAGAGTTTTCCTACCTATTCGAGAGTATCTATAATAGTAGCTATACTTATAGACTAGATTACTATAATATCCTTTAGATTAAATAGAATATCTAATTCGTTATATAGCTCTCTCTATTTAGACTATAGGTCTATATTAGTATCGATATATTTTACTATTAATCCGATCGAGTTATATCCTTAGGATTTATACTCTTAATCTACGTCTAGATCTTAGGTCTCTATAATACTTTAGATCGTTAGGGCCTCTAGCCCTTTAGTCTCTCTTAGAGCTAGGGTCTTTTTATTTATAATTCGGTTTTAAATCGGACTAATTAATTCTTTCTCTATAATTATTTATTCGGAATTTAGAATTCTAGAAAGCCTATCTATAGGGTTTATTTTTTTAGGCCTATACTTTATAATAAAGTTAAAAGGCGTTAAGAATATATACTAGCGTACCTATCGGCCGTTAAGCTTTTATTAGGTTATAAACGTACGTAAATTAGTATAGTCTAATAATACTTTAATAGGATACTTACTACTATCTAGATAGTACCGCTAGTATTAAAAAGAGTAAACAATAGCGAAAAGCTCTTAATCCGGGGTAATATAATTAAGTTTTAGGCCCGAAAATTTCTTTAACTAGAAGGCTACTAGATACTACCGACCCTCCGAATCTAGCTATAAGAGTATATCTCTTATACCTTAATTTAAAATATCCGTTTCTAATATAATATACTTCTCTAGATTAAAATAATATAATAGGGATACTAACTAGAAAGTAAGTTTTAACTACCGAAACGCCTACGATTCGGTCGTATTTAATTATACTTACCCCGGCTTTTTATTATTCTTACTTTTTTTTATTATAGATATAAGGGGTAGGGATAATTAAGAATACCTCTTTATAAAGCGGCGGTAGAAATTATAAAATCCTAGGAAGACCTAGATATTATAATAGCTCTTTAGTTCTTCCTATTTCTAGATTATACGGACGCGGTTTTAATCTATTTTTACCCCTAATCTATCTATAATAAACCCTAAGAACTCGATCTCTCTCTAATAGAAAGTATATTTTAATAGTTTTATATAGAGTTCCGCTCTCTATAGCCTTTTAAAGACTTATCGAAGGGCCTTTATATAGGATTCTTAATCCTTTATAAATACTAGGATATCGTCTAGATAAGCTATATATACTATATTAACTAGCCCTACTAGCGCGGTATAGATATAGCTTTAGAAGGTAGCGGGTATATTAGATAACCTAAATAATATAACTATATATTTAAAATAGCTATATCTTATTTAGAAAGCCGTCTTCTATTCGTTACCTTCCCGGAGTCGAATCTAGTAGTAGGTATCCTTAATATCGATCTTACTAAAAAATTAGACTTCTAAAAGGCGGTTAAGAATCTCCGAAATAAGGGGTAAAAGGTACTAGTTCTTAACCGATATATAGTTTAGCCCTCTATAGTCTATATATAGCTATAGGCCTCCGTCTTTCTTTAGGATAAAAAGGATAGGGGCGCCTATAAGGCTCTTTAATAGGCGAATTCTCCTCTTTTTAATATTATCGACTAGGTAGGCCTATAACTCCTTAAGTTCGGTTCTAGATAGTAGGTAAATCGGCCTATAAGGGGGGTTTTCCCTTCTTTAAGTTTGATTATATAATCGGATATTTTAGTCCTTAGTAGGGTACCCGCTTTTTTATAATTAAATATATTAAGGAACTCTTCTAATTCGAGAGGTATTTGTACCCGATCTATATCTAATACGGCGGCGTCTTTATCTAGTAATTAGACCTCTTTTAGTATCTTAACTAATATATAGATAATAGCGGTATTTCTTAATTATTTTATAAATTTATAGGGGTTTTAGAGTTCGAAACTCTTTATTCCGAATTACTATTTATTTATATTAGGACGTAGAATTATATTAAATTTATTTATAAATATCCTAGATAGAAGTACTAGACTTCCTTCTAGTCTAGGATCTCTCTCGATCCCGATATAAAATCGATTTACTATCTTTTTAGTCCCTCTAGAGTCTCTAATTACGAAAGGTATCTAGTATATATTATAAGTATAGAGTCGTTCTAGGGCTACGCCCTTTAGTAATAGAGATATAAAGGGTATAGTACGTAATTTATTTTCTTTAGCGAACTCTCTACTAATTATATTATATTCTATACTAGTATCTAGATCCGCGTACGTTTTAATACTATTATATATAGTAATCGGTATATAAAGGCGTACTATAGTCCTAATAAGTAGGTATTAAACTAGTATATCGGGATCTACTCTAGCTCTTCGACTTTTCCTAATTATCTAGAGTCCCGAGTTTTTAATACTTAGATAATAGATTAAACTAAGGCTTTCTAGGGGCAATCCTAAGCTTAGTAGTTTTTATCTCTATAGATAAAATAAGCGCTTTCCGGTATCTTTTCGGTACCGTTTCTCTTTTTAGGCTATATATTATTTATAGAGCTTTATAAATTATCTCGATTATTTAATTTACGTCCCCGGCCCCGGCCTTAGATTCTAAAATCCTTAGGTTACCCTTTACCCCGAGGTTATCCTCTACCCTAGGAAGTCGAGATTTTAACGTAGGAGTGATTTAATATCGAATTAGTATAGTTTTCCCGTCTTTTCTTATCTTAGTAATAATAGTTTAAGGAGTCCTTCCTTAGCCTCTAATATATAAAATAGATATAATAAAGTATAGATACTAGCTTTAATATTTCGTCCCGGTTTATAGATAAGATATTATTATTAGTAGTAATTATAATATCTTAGAGAGGTTTCTATAGTTTTATAAATAGGGTCTAGGCTCTTTATTCCTTATTCTAGTTTAGGAGGTAATTCTCTAGCGATTCGAGGTAGTTTTCGAAATTATAAGGGTCCTAGTAAGGTTTTATTATAGCCTCTTAGAACTAGACGAGGATATCGGTAATAATATTATAGGAGTTTCTTAGAAGTATCTTTATTTATTCTCTAAATACGTCCTAATCCGATACCTCTTTAGGATATTTCTATTTATAAGATATCTATTTTCCTTTATAGGAGGTATATAGATAATTTATAACGGCGAGGATTTTTTAGGTTCTTAAGATATATTTTTTCGGAGTCCTCTTAAAGAGCGCTTCGAGGTTATTTAGCTAGTCCTTTCTTTATTTTATATCGAAATCTAGTTTAAATCGGCTAATATCCCTTTTAATCTCTTTTTTTTAAGAGGATTCGCTTTTTATAGATAAATCGCGGTAGTTCTAAGACCTTCTTATTATTTAACCGAAATCCCGAAGTTTCTCTTTATTTTCCGCGACCGCTTTTTAAGCCGCGAGAATACGTTCTTATAATATTACTCTAGCTTTATATTCTATAATCTTCTCTTCTAGGCTTCGAAGGGTTTTATCGGCGATATAAGAGCTTTCTGCCGCTATCTCGGTAGTTTTTTTAGATAGGTCCTAAGTTAGTATTTTCTCCCGTTCTTCCGTAGATAGAAGCATTCCCGATTCGCTACCGGTTTAGGTAGGATACTCTAACGCCTCGGTATTATTACGCGAGCTACTATAGGTAGTTAGGGGAGCTATTATATCTTAGGCAGTTAAAGAGGAAGAATTAGAATTATAAGATTATACTGTTTTAGGTATAAGGCCTATCAACCGGGTAAGATACGTTAGCTTAGGAGGAGGAACAAAGGTATATTAGGCTATATATACTAAGACTAATTCTTACTAGAATTCAGGGGTCCCGGGGGGACCTAAGATTAAAAGGAAATATGCGTACTAAGGCTCGGCACCGATCAGGTGACGAACCCCGCACGATTCATATACGTGTCAAAACTTCTATGAATATATATGTCGCCTAAGTTCCTGTTTTACCTTTGAAAGGACCTTTATCCTTTACAAATATTATAATTAACTCTAGGTCTATAAGGTAGTAATTTATCTAATCTTTTCTTCGAGAAAACTTCTATAAGATCGTAGTACTCCTTTAGTAGGGTCCGGAGTATCTTACTAATTTTAAGATCCTATATCTAGGCGCTCTTAATATCGATAATATAATCGATCTTATAGAGAGAGATTATAAAGATTTCGGTTTCTTTATTAATCTTATTTCTTATATAAAGTCGATTAAATCTAGCGCCTCCGATCGTATAGATATCGATATTAATAGGAGACTACTCTTTCTTTATCGATATCCGGGCCTTTAGAACTCTTATTTTATCCTTTAAATTTCGAATTATCTTCTATTTTTCTTTAACTTACTAGTATTTATATTAACGCTCTTAAATATATCGAAGTTATAAAGGTAGTTATTAATTCTACTAATCTTATTATCCGAAAAGATAATTATATTATTCTATATTAGCTTAATAGATAAAATCTACCTCTAATAACTTCTTTAAGATTTCGGTTAGAAAGGGAATAGTAATCTTACTTATAATCTTATTAAAGAGACTTCTTTAATCCGGCTAAATTATTCGGTAATATCGATAATCTAGAAGAATATTATACTCGGTAAACTATATCCTCCTAAGGATTATATCGTATTATCTAAGATCTATAATTAGTATTAGGACCTATCGCTATACTCTACTATCTATATAAACTATAAGAATAGCGGCGTATTATATCGGTTTAGCTAGCTTACTATTAAATCTATATACTAGATATTTACGGCTAAGCTTTTATATCTTAATTTTAAATCGCTTACCGAGTAATATAATTATTATTATATTAATAAAGATATATCTATCTACTCTAGTATTATCTAGTACTAAGATAGAAAAAGAGTAGCTATTATATATAAGTTATATATTAAAAACTAAGCTATCTTTAGAACTACTAACTAACTTCTATAAGTCTAGCGTAAATAGTAATACTTTCTTTCTATCTAGAAGGGAGACTTATCCTAGATAAAGGCTTTTTCTAGATTCTTTTTATCGCTTACTTCGAGTTTTACGATTTCCTAAATCCGAGAGGTAGTAATAGTCGTAATAACTATAATAGTAAGCTAGTTTAACTTCTTCTTCGGATAATTATAGATTATATACCCTTACTTCTTATAGTTAAAATAATAACCTTCTTTTATTAAGGTCTCTTTTTCTATATTTAAGAGTCTTCTATTATTAGTACTTTTTTTACGCTTAATATAAGAGGAGTATATTAATATCGTTTTCGGAGTAGTACCCGATCCGCTAGTAATAATAATAGCTAATTATATATAAAAGGTAGTCTTCGCCTTTTATTATAGGCTAATTTTATACGATATATTTTAATAGCTCTAGGTAAATATATTAAACGAGATAGCTTCCTAATCTATAGCCTATATAATTTAAGTTTAGAGTAGGTATAGGAGTTTTAAATAGAGGTCTCGTTTCCGGTTCTTAGCGACTACGGCTACTTCCTCTATAAGCTATATAAATTTAGTAAGAAAATCGGTAAAACTATCTTTTAGTTTTATTATTAACTTATAGTAAGTAGTATATACTTTAGTACGACGATTTAGGTTTATAAAAATAGTCTTTAGGTAAACGATTATATCTTTAGCGTCGATATAGAGGTTACTTAAATTAGAGCTTATATAAGGGGTAATATATAACTAGGCCTTATCTTTATAATAGCTTTATATATAAAGCTTCTAATAGACTAGTAATAGGTAATAATCTATATTAGTTTCGAGTTTCTATCGGATCCCTATTTCCTATATTTCGAATCTTACTTCTTTACTATTATTAAGTATCGGTATATCGGATATCTTAGTTATCTTTCGGATAATATTAGCCTCTATAATTAGTACGCTAACGTTAGCTATATCTAGGTTCTAGACGGAAAGAAGACGGAAAGCTAAGTCTCTACATTTATAGATTATAAGGTCGCGATAAGTAATTACCTCGTCGTATTTAATTATAAGTTTATTAATATTAATTCTTTTATTAAGAAGCTCTATAATCTTATTCTTTAACTTTTAGTTCTCCTACTCTAATCGTCGGTACTAATAAGTAAGTTCCTAGAATCTCTCTTTCGACGGAGTCTTTTATAATTATTCGTATATAAAAGATAATCCTTCTCCTATATTATTATTATTTTTATTATATTTACTAGTATCTACTAGTCTCTTAGTATATAAGGTCTTTAGCGTCGACGTATTAATTATCCGATTATTAATCTCTTTTTTATTAAGTATAATAGTAACTAGCTACTTACTATAGTTTATAGGGTTTCGTCGAGTCTTAACTATTCTAATTAGTTAGATAAGAATTCGGTTCGGTTTAGATAGCTTAGCTATACGATACTAAAGAACGGAAAGTAGGGTAAGCTAGACCGAGATCTACTATAATAGAGATCTATACGGTCGTACTACTTATTAGATTTAATTAGTACTTAGTATTATATTACTAGCTAGTTCTTTAAACAAAAAGAGTATATTTAACGAGAATACTAAATATAGAGAATAAAAGAAAGAGAGAGAGAAAGAATCCCTCTAGTAAGACCTTTATAGGTCTTGTTCTTATCCTATAGGCGGAAACCTCTAGTAGAAAACTCTGACCTCCGGTAGATCCCCCGACCGCCCTTCTGACCTCCGGCAGAAGCATAGACCGCTCCGACCGAGGTCAGAAACTAGGGCTACAGACCGTCTGTCCGTCCAGCCTCCAATGTCACCTATAACAGTCTAAAGGTCTTTCGCGATTTTTATATATATTATAATATTTAATTAGATCTTTTTAGCTTCTTTTACTTTATTTATAAAAGATCTTTTTTATAAGCTTTATCTAATCTTTAAAAATAGCTTATTTTTTATAAGATCTACTAACTCTATCTCTCTTACTTTTTAAATATAATTAGATACTTTAACTTAGTCTATTAATTAGATTTTTTAAATCTATTTTATATTATATTATAAAATTAAATAATATAAATTATATTATCTATTACGTTTATCTCTTATTAAGATTCTAAGATATAAATATTATAAAATCCTTTAGATTCTTATAATCTAATAATATAAGGATATTTATAATATCTTTTAAATAATATTTTTATATTTTAAATATTTTTATAATAATAAGTAACTTATTATTATAGATTTTATAATATATTTTTAGCTTATTAAGTTTTTTTAAATAAAATATAAAGAGATATTATTAATTATCTTTTTTAAATTATAAGATAATTATTATTAATATAAAATCTAATATATTTATTTTTATTAATAATCTTTTATTTAGTTAAAAATAGATTAGAAGAGATATCTTTATAAAATAACTTTTTAGAATAGCGAATACTTCTTTTATTTTTTTTATAAAAATAAAATCTTATATCTTCTTATTTATATCTTTTTTATAAATATCTAATCTTTTTACTAATATATTAAAAGATTTATAGATCTTTAAAAAAAATATTATAAATCTTCTATAAAAGTTTATATATCCTAAGAATATCTAGATATTATAGATATTTTTAGGCTTTAATTAATTTATAATAATTATTATCTTTTTTTAATTTATTTATATATCTTTTAATATAATAATAAAGCTAAAGAATTTTATTCTTATAATATAGAATATATATTTTAATCTTTTTATATAGAGCTTATATTTATAGAGTCTTATAAAAATCTTTTAAATATATTTTATATAATCTTTTATATTAAATAAGAATATTAGAATATTATTTAAATAAATAATTATAAAGATATTTATAAAGTCTATAAAGACTTTATTAATATATTATTAGAAGATTATTAATATATTAAAAAATCTAAATAATATAATCTTATATTTAAAAAGCTTATATTTTATATAAAATATTATCTTCTATTTATCTCTTATTTTTATATATAAGTAGTAGTATATATTTAAAAGATCGAACTAGCTATAAATCTTAGCTTTTATAAAACGATTTAATAACTTTCCTATTAATAATAATAGATATCGATTCTTAATAATAATCTTATTTAGTCTTTTATAATTAATATATAATCTTAATCTTTTATTCTTTTTAGATATAAAAAGTATTAGCGTTTTTATAAAACTTTATAAAGATTAGATCTATCTCTTATTTATAGCTTTTTTAATATATTTCTTTAATATCTAAAGTTATTCTTTAGATAATAGATATATAGGTTTCTATAAAGATTATATATCTCTCTTAAGATTAATTATATAATCTATTTTTAAATATAATATTAAGATCCCTATTTTTATAAGATTAAATATATTTATAAAATCTATATATTCTTTTAATAAGGCTTCTTCTTATATTACTTCTAGTCTTATAGATCTTACTAGATCTATCTATAGATATACTAAAATATATTTTATATTTTATAATAGATCTTATGTATAATCCTTTACTATAATTCTTTTAAAATTATCATTATTTTATATACTATAATACTACTATAAAGCTTCTTTTTAATCTATTTATAAATTTTTATAAATTAATTAGTCGAATTTTAAGATTAAGTTATATTCTTATATTTCTTTTCCGGTTTTTTATATATAGATTATAAGATTTCCTTTATATCTTATATTTTTATAAAGGATTATTTATCTTTTTTATCTTATTTTTTTAAGATAGATTAACTTAATTTTAAAGTCTTTTTCTATAAATTTAGATTTAATTTAATAGTTTATAAGTAATCTAAGAGATTAATATATAAATAATTTAGATTTATTTTAATTTATTTATAATCTTTTACTTTAATATTATTAATTATATTTATACTTAGATATATTTTATATATATTCTCTAATAATAGGATATATAGGTTTTTTACTATCTAATCGATATATAATAAATATACTATAATTAATTAGCCTAGTCTCTATTAATAATATATTTATTATTCCTCTATTTTTTAATAAATAATCTAAGGGTTATCTATTATATATTATAGGAACTAGATAAACTTTATATAGATTTTTAGTATTTTAGATTTAATAATATAGGATTCCTATATTATTATTATATTATTATTAAAGATCTCGACCTCTTTATCTATTTTTATAGTATTATCTTTAAAATAATATAGATATTAGCTAAAGTAATTATTTAGGCGCGTTTATTATATCTTATATTCTTAGAGTATTTTTCTAGAGTATTTTATAATATTTATTAGATATAAAGAATATCTTATATTTAATATATAATATATTAAAAAGACTCTAAAGCTTATTTTATTATCTTTTTTCTTATTATTATTAAGATTTATATTTACTAACGATATTATTCTTATTAAAGAAATATTTAGCTTAGCTTTTATATTTAATTTCGTTATATATTTTTTTATCTATACTTATATCTCTAGATACTCTTTAAGTTTTATAAATTATTATATATAGATCTTTACTATCTTTAAACCCTTAATTTTTTTATTATCTTTAATAGTTATAATAGAAATTAGTTCTTCTATAAGAGGCTTAGTCGGATTTATAGAATCTAATTATTCTTCTTTATATTTATCTTTAGAGATACCGAGATTTATATCGAAGTTATCTTCTATAATTACTTCTAGCGTCTCCTTACTTTATTCTATAATTATATAGGTTTAGCGTATAGGTACTATATTTTATTAGTAGTAGTCCGATTAAAAATAAGATAGTTTAGAATATAAAGACCTACTATAAAAGATCTTATAAAAAGTATAATTAGAGTACTAAGGGTATATATAATATAAAATACTATTATAAAGTAATTATAACTAGTACTACGTATATATTTAAACTAAACTATAAACCTTTATCTATAGTTCTAAATCTACTAGTTATATAATATACGTAGCCTAAGCGAGATTATATATATTAGACCTATATATCTCGTAGGCTATTAATATATCTACGTAGGTCCCCGAAGACCTCCGAAGGTCTATCTTAAAGGTACTATCTCGGGTCTAGGCGGGTTCTATACCTTACTTTATATAGTATAAGACGTAACATCTAGTTCGTATTCTTTTTATAAAGAATTTATACGATAGGTATTACCAGCTAGTTCTTTAAACAAAAAGAGTGTATTTAACGAGAATATTAAGTATAGGAGGGAAAAAAGAAAGGAAGAAAGAAATCTATAGATAGGACTATTAATATCGTTATAGGGTATAGGTCCTATAAATACTAGAGGAATACAAACATCGAACCTAGGCGGAATCCTCTGCCAGAAATCTCTATAGGCGGAGTCAACCGACAGAATCTCTTTCTGACCGAGGTCAGACATTCTAGCTAGAAAGTCCAGTAGGCGGAGTCAACCGGTAGAATTCCTCTCTCAGATCGTCACAATAGGAACGCCTATACTTATCGTTATTCTAGTATATAATAAAACTTATAGAGAGCGAGGTTACTAGTATAGGTAAGGCGTACTATAGTATAATTTAGTCTAGGACTATCCGCGGTAGTTACTCTATAAATAATCCTAAAGAGGGCCGTAGAGTTAGGAGCTTTAATTATAGGATTATAAGTCGTACGAATAAGAGTACTAAGAGGGGCAGCTATAGTAAGAGATAGATATAGGAATAATATAAACAATTAAAGAGAGGAAGTATTTTAATATATAATATAATAAGTATAGGCCTAACTCCGCTTAGTAGAGTATAGTACTTATTTAGATCGAATAGTATTTATAGATATTTATTTATTTATTAATAGCGTATTTATACTTTTATTAATCTTCGTACGAAGTATTAAGATATTTATCTATTTATTAATAAAAGTTATTTCTAATATTACTACCTAAAATAGTAATACTACCTAATTAGGTAATACTATCTACTAACTAACTCTCTCTTTCTCTCTCTCTCTTTCTCTCTCTCTTTTTCTCTTTCTCTTTCTCCCTCTATAATAATACTCTCTATCGCTTTAGACCCCTCTACTAATATATCCTCTTTATACGATAAAGATAATCTCTTTATATCCTTCTTTATATTTCTAGTAAGATCTATTATCTAATCTAAATATCTATTAATATAAGATCTTATATAATAATAAGTCTAGCCTTCCTTCCTCTCGCCGCTCTAACCCCTAACCGCCTAATAGCTTTACTCGGTCACGAGCTTATATACGAAGTTAATATTATATTTACTAGGCTTTAGGGCTTAATTAATAGTAGTATCGATCTTACTAATAGATAGAATACTATATTCTAATAGCTAATTAAATACTATAAAGGGTATATCTAGACTAAAGCTAAATATAGATAGCCTATAATCTTATAACTAAGTACTAGAGATTAAAATCTTATATAGTATATTAGTTCCTAAGATAGTATCTTATAGTCTCTATTTCTAGTCGTAAGCCCCCTTTTTACCCGTTTTATATATAGCGATAAAGACTATACCTTACTTATCTTAACTAGCCGTAATATCTCTTTTATAACTAGTTATATTAGAGGTTTATAAATTATAAGTATACGCCTATTATACGTAAATACCTTACTAATTTAATCTTATAGATAGGAACTTATTACTAAGTATAATAAATATTCTAATAAACGCCGTTATACTAGGAGCCTATACCTATTCCTATTATATTCCTATATACTAGGGTATTTCGGTAGAGTATATAAGAACTATAAGTTCTAAGATTATAGATCTCGATACTCCGTATAAGATAATAATAGTACCCGAAATAGAATACGAAGGGTAGCCGCTACGCTAGTTAAGATAACGCCTCTATAAGATTAGTTAGCTATTAGAACTAAGTCCTATCCTATTAAGATCGATAATAATAGCCCTAAGGTTATCGAACTTAACTAAGTAGGTTTCCTCTTTTTTTCCCCTAATATAATAGCCTCCCTAGTCGTACGGGGCCTATATACGACACCTAAACAAAGCTTATACCTTTACGCGGTATTTAGGATAAGTAACCTTTAGGTAAAACTAAGCAAGCCGAATAAAGTTGATAGAAATGGATCTATAATATTATTATACTATGTAATTTTCTAGTATTGTATTGTTCCATTAGCGCCAATTACTGATTTTCTGCATGGCAGAAAGCCCGTTGTCAAAAATGGTCCAAATAGTCTGCCGTAGTGGTATATAACCCAGCCATGCCCCACCCTCATCCCCCCAACTACCGCGACGTCATTCACTCCCACCGCTACCGCCAAGAACAACAACGATGAGAGAAGGCCTCGACCTCCCCGAATTCGGGTACCTCCCATTCGACCATTTCGTCGTAGTAAGCGCCCCCGTTCCTCTAAACACATCCGCGAGAGCAAGTCCATGCTAAGCTCTCTATTTGCCCAGGCAAACTGGGACACGAGATCCCCGCTCTCCAAAAACGAGCAAAAAAGAATCCTTGTTGAGAAATGGATCGCGCTAGGAAAATATGGGCGAAACGTATCTATCTCCCCACCAGCCCATTCTCAATGATCACCACCCACTGACCAAACTCCCAGGACTGGGCCCTCGCCATGTTCGATGACCCAATCATCGATCATGTTCCAGAGCGGTTGCCGCAAGACCTCCTCTCAGAGGAAGACCGTGCAATCAGCAGCCTGCTCTCGACAGTCCTATGGATCCGGACCTGGTTCGGCGATCCTACAGATAAAACAAGCCAAGAAGCCGCAGACACGGCGTATGCCCGACTCCGGAAGGAAGTCCTACAGCAGGGCCGCGAGAATAACCACGTTTTCTGCATCCCCGAGGAGTTCGTCTTCGAGGATCGGGAGGAACTAACAGCAGATGCCCAGCGGGACCAGGATGTGATTGACGGCGTTGCGACAGGCCGTCCGGGTTCCGTACCGGGTTATCTACTTGCGGCGCTGATGCACTGCCCTGAGCTGTTTGAGGGGATGTCGGATGGCGACTGGCGGCATTTTGAGGGGGAGGAGCGGGCTGAGGAGCTGGCGGAGAGTGATCGGACACAGAAGGCGCTGGTTCTTGTTGCAGATCGGAAGGCCTGTGAGGAGGGTTGGGTGCTGGCCCTGGCGGTGAATCACCGGGGGGAGATCCTTCCGGTTAGGGTGCGTGAGCGGGCCACGGAGGCGGCGCAGATTGCGGTGAATTGGTTTGAGGGCGAGCCTTTGTCGGAGATTGTGGATGATGAGGATGAAGACGTGGAGTTTTACCTGGGGGAAGGGAATGGGTGGGAGTAGCCATGAGTAGTAAATTTATAGAAGATCATATATCAACCTGCTCTATTGTACATAAGCAACAGAAATCTGGCCACCTAGTGATGATGGGCGCGGTGTCTTCGGTGCTTCCCGATACTCCGAGGCGTCAGAGTTGGCTCTGCATCGTCAAATGGAACAAATATTTCATGCACGGGTTCATCCTCCGCAATCTCGATGCCTGCGTGGACGGCTTGTTAGCAGCATGGACAGAAAGGGGGCTCCTTCAGGGATGACTCACGCTTGATATTGAATATATCCTCTTGGGTCGGCTTCTCGCCTCGCTTGATCTTGGCCTGGGCGACCGTATTGTCGAATACCACTGTGCACCTGGAGAAGCTGTCAGACAAACAAAAGGATCCAAACAAAGAAACCATAACACTTACTGAACCGTGTTCACATAAAGACCTTCCGCAGAGTGCCAAAACGGGTGATCATGTGTGCCAGTAGTCCGACATAGGGCATTCTTGGTGATGGAGTACTTCGCGTTGCCCAGCGTGTTCACGGCGCCAATGACTTCAGCCATATCGCTCTTGTCGCCGCCATCGGCGAGGTTGTGGTTGAAGACCTCATACCTGGAGCCGGTGACGGTGGTATCGGAATCGGAGTTAAAGAGATGATAAGTGAACTTCTTCTCATGCGCGCGGCCATAATTCCACGCCTTGTCGCGGTTCGCGGTGCTCCCCAAGCCCAAGACGCCGCGCGAGGCCCAGTCGGCCCCCCATGACTTGTCGGCCGTTTTGGTCTCGCCGTTCGTGGCGGTCCAGGTCACCTCCTGCACCATGGTATTGAGGATACCGTTGAACCACCCTTGCATATTTTGCTGCCAGCCCGGCACACACGTCCGACTGTTCTTATTCGGATTCCCGCCTTCTTCCATCGCGTTCCAGGGGAACTCGTCACAGCTGAGCCAGTTGTTATTACCGTTGGTTTTATAAGGTGGGTAATGGGGATAGCTGCGAGAAGATCGCAAAGAATGCGGGTGTCACATTGGCAAACTTCTATGCGTGGAATAAAGGGGTGGGCAATAAGTGCCAGACGCTATGGTTGGGATACTATGTGTGTACCGGGCTGAAATAGAGGCACTTGTGTACGGGGTGGAAGACCGAGTCCCGCAAGCCTGTTCAATCTACTGGATGCTACAGCCAGATATAATCTTCTATGATTCGCATATTAGTAACTTGATAGAATTGCTTCGTTCTACACGACCTAGAATTGGCGCTGGTTTACAGTACACACCAAAATCATGCAAGGTAGTACACAGGTACGAAGTGGTTTAAGTGCCAGGGTTCAAAACTCCTTGAATCGCCCCTATGGTAATCGCTTTCATGTCTGAATGCCTGGAACATCATTGCCGACCAGACCACATTTATAATCCACGTATAATTCATATAGTATATCACCTGAAAGCCCATCTAGAAAGTCATGTAGAAAGTCATCTGAACTATCTAGAAAAATGAAACTGAAAGATTTATTTACACCTGAATAACCTCACTGGCTTTGGCTATACCCATGGAACCTGGGATGCATTAAGCACTTCCTAAAAGGGCAGTTAGGGGGTTTTGGACCCTGGCACCTAAACCGCTTTCTAGTTCGGTATATTTCGCCGACAGCGACGCTCATACAGATCAATTTCGACGGTGGCGGTCTCAGTGCCAAGCACAACCCCGAGCCTGCGCCTGCGCCTGTTTTCGAAGTCGATCCCGGTCGCGGTTGCCTGAGCGTCTAATGCCTCCAGGGCGTGCTTGAAGCTAACCAAATCATTAGTGCTGGCGTGAACATAGGATGAAAGCCTGAAGCCTACGGTTTCCACATCAGTCCCGTGGTCACCAACTCATCACTCATCTTTTTATTTTTCAAGCTCTGTCCAATACCTCTCCGGCACCTAAACTTCATCAAAATATTGATCTGTTTCGTAAAGGTCTATCAGACCGTCATGCACCAGGTCAGAACCCCCTTTCTGGCTAGCCTGGAAGACAGTGAAACCACAGCAGATGCCGATCCATACTTCTCTTTACCTGCCCAAACATGGATCATGACCCAACATCTCGAGGAATCAGCCTTTCTCATGAGCCAGAAGGAAGTTGAGCATCATGGCCCCGTTTCAACCATAGCAAAGTTCCTTTGTTACCGAAAGTACGACGTAACTCAAAAAGAATACATCGTCAGATCCCAACCATTGGCACGGAGAACAGCAACCCCAAAATCGGAGCATATTAAGCTGTTCCGATATATACACCCACGGAGCTAGAGGCATTTCAAAAGCTGAAGTTCATGGCATGTAACGTTACTCCCGCCCTCCTGGACTACAAAGGCTCAACAAGATAACTACGATGCCGTTCCGGGGGGCTTTTCGGTCTGTATTGTATGGGAAAAAGTGCCTGGAGAGTCTCTTTCGGATGAGTATTCCTGGAGCCTAGACCGTGGCCCTCGCTATGCCATTCGTCGAGAGTTTCGCCTAGTCAATAGGTTTGCTGTCACTCTACTTTCAGTGATATTGGAGCTAACTTATCGAGAAGACAGTTTCTGCCATGTGGAATCGAACCGACCCCCGCTACGACAACGAACCTGATCTATGATCAGGTATCTGGGTCAATGTGAGTGATTTTTTTATTCCAACAGTGGTACTATAGTATTTGTGCTAATTTCTGTTGTTCTCTAGCCAACTCTGCGGTTCAGCGCGGCTACATTTCCCTCTCCCCCAAAAACATCCATGGATGGTCTGACACACATTACGTTCTGTACTCCCTGGCAAACCCCTCTCATAAGATGAATTGGACTCTGGACAGCAGTGAGTGGGAGTTCCAATTAGGGTGGCGATGGAGGATAAATTATTCAAGGTTTTGCGCCCCTTTGTTGAGCGATGTTGCTGCCAAACAGCACAAATGAGACATGTTGGTATCTTACCAGTTCGCGAATACTGAAGTAAACAGTTCGGAAAACAGAGAGATATTCGATTACACGAGAACTAATGCTTATAGAATCGTTTATAGAAGCTGACTCCACTAGAGCAGAGGCCAGTTAGCTCGAGCATATCCGTAAATATAACGATGGGTGATTGGGAGAGAAAGAACAATGAAGACCTGCTGTAAGTGATTAGAACGGAGAGACAAAAAAATATATACAACATACAACAGCATGTCTAAGGTGGTGACCACCAAGCGCTCACGGTTCGGGCGTGGGCGGCTCGCCGCTCTATTCAGCGCTCTTTAGGTACGACGGTGCACATGTTCCATGGTACCTAGGTAGCCATATTGGTATATTAGTAACTGCGATTATCGTCATAATTAATAATAAAACCCATAATATAGGGCAAGCTCAAGGCCGTTTGGGAGTTTCTACCTCTTCGGCTGCAAAAATGATGTCCTTCCACGATGTTCTTCCTCCAACTACACGGAGATACAGATATAAGGGGTACCATCAATGTCTTAGAGTTTTGGAATAAGAGTTCGAGAGATTGGAACGTGAAGAAGAAAAGTTAATTCTATGGATGATATGTATGTACCTAACACCACTGTCATGGCTGATACAGTTGGGTACGGGCACGAGCCAGACAGTCATAGAAGTCTATCTAAGAAAGAGTAGTGCGACACTGGGAGGGGCTAAGCGGTCTTGGATTTTGAGAAAGCTCAGAATGCTCTAATGGATGTAACATGATTGACCCTAATCCCCGAAAGCAATGTGTAGACTATAGTGCTGTACTACAATTCTATCTATTTGTGCATATGAGGTCGACTGTACAGTAGGTAGGGAGATAGGTAGACCTCATTTACCTAGACTTATCGCTAAAAATGCGATCCGCTGGCTACCATATCTATATATATGTGTGCGTAACTTATATATAAAGTGTACTACTTGCTGGTCCTTAGAGCCTCGCCGGGGCCTTTCGTGGCCTAAATGCCGTTTGTGTTATCAAGCTGCCTTTTTGGCGTACGAGTTCGAATTCTATAACACGAACCTACAGTATAATACTATTATTCTTCCCACTTCCCCCTAGTGCACAGCTATCAATTTCGCAGGCTACCTACTTCCTTATTTAATCTCCCTAAAACCTTCTATTCTAGGTTCTAATCGCTATGAATCGCTATAGTATTCTATAGAGAGATCACTGTCATGGGAGGCTACTAGAGTTATTAACAATAGGGAAAAGTATAGTATTCCGTTCGTTATGCTACCTTACTATCGCTAAAATATAGTATAGCGCGGACTTTCTTCCCTTAGGCGACTGAAGGTTAAACCATTTAGTGCTATATATATAGATAAACGTGTCTCTATTTTCGTTATCGACTAGGGTCTTTTATATCATCTCGCTTGCAGTATCGACGTAATCACTATAATGAGAGCCGAATTTGAAATGAATAAAACGTAGAAAAGTATTCGTCGCTACGAGGAAGATACTGTAGATAGAAGCCTACGTTAACAACTGCAAAAGAAGAGTAAAGTAATGCCAAAAACCTAATAGTAGATTTACTCTTAGCCTAGGAACTCTCGGTTTGCTCGCTATAATATCACCGCTTCGCTAAGGTACTAAGCTAGTGTTTTATTTGACACTACTAGCTTATATTCTCCTATCTACTCGTCAAAGTGGATATATTTAAATACCCTCTTCGCCTTAATAAAGGCTAAGTATAGGGGTCCTATTATCCAACCGTAGGCGTGCCGATCCATCCTGCAAATTCTACTATCATCTTCAGCGCTAATATTATAAGTTCTAGCAACGCGGGTCGTAGCTTTTAGGCGTTCGACCCGCGGTCGTACCTCTCGGTCTCTATTATCCTATAATAGACAGAGGTTTAAAGCGAATTGAAGAAAAGACATTAGGAAATGCACGGTGACTTCCTCGGGATTACTTCGCCGAGCGTCATGCTCATCCTCGTCAAGGTCGTTAAGGTCAACCTTAAATTCGGATAGAGTGAGGTTTATGGGGGAGGAGGACCCCGGAATGGTAGATATGGAATCAATATAATCGTCTATTTGTGGAGGTCGTCTTTCACGCTGAGGGTATAACCGTGAGTCGGTGACGATTTGAGAGCGGGTTACTCGTGCGAGTTCGACCCAAAAAAACCACTTGGTAGGCGTAGAAGCTCAGAGTCCGTGCTTTTCGGAAAGTCAATTGGGCAATCATGTGTGAGAAGTTTCGTCCAATAATGGTCAACATTCTGCGAACTCCGTCTTTCAGTATTACACGGTGGGCAGTGGTTCTCGTGATCAGTTATAAAAGCCTGGAGAAAGGGCTGTTCTGGGAGAGTGAGCAGTCGAAAACCAAGCAAATGTCGGAGTGACCATCTGCTGGCAGAACGCATCAATTCGTCTTCCCTTAGTATGATAACATCATCCTCAATCATGTCAGTAGACTCGTTAAATAATACTTACGTAGAATATGTGCAACGAAAAGACACTTCATGGGACCTCAGGAGTTCACACGCCTAAAGCCCCACCCGGCAGGGGAAATCAAGTACGTATAGCTACCTACGTAGCGGATTTCCTCTGCCACTTCTTGGCGTTCCCTTTCCGTATTAGTGCTCAGACCTTGCCACTTTTTGCTCACTGAGTACAACTGAGCACGCCCCTGACCGGTCTGATCCGCTCACTGAGTATTACATAAGCGCTCTGATCTGCTCACTGAGTCTGAGCTGAGCCTGAGCGGCCTGAGTAAGCTGCATCAATAAAATGTACAGTCGGTACGGAGTACTCCGTAGCGAAATCAGCTTCCGCCCCAAGCATAGCTTTCTTGTTTTCGGGACCCACTGCCAAGGCGCTAGCGCAATAAATAATTGGACAAACACCAGCGTACATAAAGTTGGCTGCTGAAGGGTATATCTGGGGTTTAACAGTGAAGTTCCAGATGAACAGTTATGACACCTATGCACTGTATAGCCTGAGATAATTTCATGGCTTCGTTAGCTTAGATCCCTTCCTAGATTCTATTTCTAGAGAACCCCACTGTTACTGAGATGAGCACTTTCTAATATACCGATTATAAAGCATGATTGAAATATGTTTCATTCGAGCAAACAATGTCAAATACTAATACTGCTACCAAGCTCCCATTATTCCTGTGCATGGTTGTGACTTAGGTAAAAAAAATTGATTCCTTTATTCCCTCTTCTTCAATGTCCCATATTTGGCGGATACCACCACTTAAATTGACTTCGATATCCCTAACACCTAGTGCACAAATATGCCATGAAACGCTTTGACTCGTTAAGGCCTTCCGGGCTTTGGTCGTATGAATGATGACCGACGGAGTGCTTTGGCCTGTTTTTTCCATACAGGGCCAGCAAGCTCGAGAAACCGGGGGCCAAATTCACTCAGTACACCCTGAATAAAATCATCTTCGGATTTATAAAGGATCGATCGTGGCGACGGGAGGTTCCCAGGCTCCTTGAACGTGAGATATCTCCAAAGGTCTTTCCAATAGGACAGCGATATTATGGCGTTTTCGTGGTGTAAGTCAATGTTTTTGGCAACAAGGTAAAACGAGGATTTGATAGCATGGCACTTAGGGTGTTTGAAAAGTTGAATGTGGGAAAACTGATTGAAGGCGTGGAGTATGCAAACTGTATCCCAGGACTCGACGTGGTGAAGAAGCAGAACTATTGAACCTCCAGGTTTAAGCCGATTCATTGCGAAGACCAATTGTGAGACCGTCAAAAGCGACCGTTCGCATTCGCTGCGGTGCCGCTCCATCAGATGAGCTTTTGCCACCGCGCCACCACAAATCACTATGTCGTACTGGTTTTCAACGTACGGGCTGGATGTTTCAAATCTTTCGGAGTCGGGACGACCGGCAGGAATATGACCATCTGAAATCATTTCTTTCGAGTACATCGTGATATCAGCATATGTAATATGCCGACAAATGTTATCAGCCATAACTTCATGGCCACCGGTTTGGGGAGGAAGCGTAATAGCATCAATAATAGACTCAGGAAGCTCTATTTTGGCCGTCGCGCTAAAGCCACCAGGTGCCATACATAAGTCAAGAATACGCGGATAACTTGATTCCAACTTAAACACTCCCGTCGTAGATGCCAACGCATTTCCTATGTCTAGCGTCATATTGTAGAAACTTTCCTTGACTTCTGGGTCTGGATTAGTCGCGTTTCTTTTTCGATCCTCGAAGAATTTGTCTCCATCTGGGTTCAACTAGCCCTAAGATATTCAGTGTTTGTTTGGCGTTGGGAGGAGCAAATACGGCCTCACTTTCTTCTTTAAACCACACAAATATTGGTAAGTCGGATCCGAAGATATGTACTCCTTCCATAATTGAATAGATTGAGTCATAGAATTGCTATGCTTTGGTATGAGCTTGAATGTAATCGATTCCGAGGAAATCAAGTCAAAAGGTGGGGAGTGGAGAATGAGGGGCAAATACGGGGTTTCTCAAAGTTGAAGTTGTTCTGCCCGTAACACCCGACACGCCATATACGTGGCCAGTACGAAAGTTATTTTTAGAGGCTCAATGCTGCCAAGAACAGTCATCGTGGGCTGAGTAACCTAACCGTAATAGGTATAGTATAGCATATTTTAGAAAAGGTGTTGAAAAAGAATAATAGAGGGTAGACTGGAGGGATTGGTTTTGAACCATCCTGTAGCATATTTTAATGTGTAGTTTTACGGTTTGGTCCCAGAAAAAAAAAACCCCTTTTAGCAGTTATTTTATTAGTGACTGCTAAATATTTTATTTCACTAGTGTCTTGGCAGTGGGGCCCGAGAAAAGAAAAATAATGTCAAGGGTGGAAGCTGCTTTCGCTAGCGACTACGTGCAGCCCTCCACTCTTAGATGGCACCCGTCGTCCCATCAAAAAAAGGCTGGCATTTCAATGTGATCTTCAATCCTGGTAAAATGACTGCAATTACGGAGTAATTGCGCCATAATGGAGCTTGCTATTTGGCCACCCAATAAGCATTACCATTCTAAGCTCGATGCTCCTGGGAATACTTTGTCTTCTCGGTCCCACTATTTCCTAACTGGACTTTGTAGGACTACTGGAGCTAGGAATATTTGATCAGTCTACTTGGAGATCCTCAACATGTCCTGGCACAGAGGCGAACAGAGAGGATCGTTAAAATGTGGAGACAGAGAACCGCTTCTCGGCCAATAAACGCATACCTCCGGACTTCTATAATCAATCGTATTTTCTTTGGTAAGCACTGTTGGCACAGTGGTCTAACCCAATTAAGTAGAGACTATCTTGGCAGTCATTTTCATCCTAAGTGTCATTTATTATGGTATCGCCATAGTAAAAAACACAGCCCCTGAATCACCCCAGCCACATAGTACTTCCATGATCTGCCCCATGATCTACTCTACACTCGGCCCCATATTAATTCCCCATAATGATGCTCCCATAATCATGCCTCCATTAAATCACATGATCTGTATAGGGCTAATTGTTAGAGTTAATCGAGCCTTAGCACCCATAATAATGCACCATAATAATACACCCTGAATTGAATCTGAATTGGATCTGAATTGGATCTGAATTGGATCTGAATTGGATCTGAATTGGATCTGAATTGGATCTGAATTGGATCTGAATTGGATCTGAATTGGATCTGAATTGGATCTGAATTGGATCTGAATTGGATCTGAATTGGATCTCCAGTACCCAAGCCAGTTTTGTATCTGGTTACACAGAATACGCCAAGCTCACAACTCCACAGGCCAATGTCAATGTACTATCTTGCTCAGGGCTGCACATTCCTGCTGGCAGGCTCTTTAGCAGACGTCCTAGGAAGCAGGAGAACATTTCTGTCTGGATGCTTTCTACAGACTGTTTGCCATCTGGTTAGCGGACTGGCCCGGACTGGCGCGCAGCTTATTGTTGTCAGATTTATATCCGGCATAGCTTACCCAATGTGTTTCATCTCCGCAATGAGCATTCACGTGGAGAATCTTCCAATTGGGAAGTTACGCAATTTCGCATTTTCCTGCACGAGTGCAAGTCAATATATCGGATCTGGAGTAGGCATCATCCTTAGTGGAATGCTCTCGGAGACTGCTGGTTGGCGATGGGGCTTTCATTGCGCTGCAATTTTAAGCCTATTGGGGTTTCTAGTATCAATTTGGACGATTCCCCAACAGCCCCACGAACCAGAATCTATTCCATGGACAGAGCTGGCTGAAGATATGGAGTGGTCTGGAACTTTGCTCGCAAGTTCATTGACCGCGCTCCTATTCTCTGCACTAGCGTACGTATCCCCACCCTAATGACTGGTTATATTCTCGGAACACTGATCAAATAAAAACTAGTGTCATCACAAACAATGTAGCAAACATTGGCAGATCGGGCCTCTTCGTTCCTCTTGCTCTTTCTTGGATCCTCCTTGTCGCCTTCCTATTCTGGCATGATTGTTGGGAAAGAGACAGCACACAGCGCATTCAGAATTCTCTTTGGGCAAACTACCATTTCCTCTCCATGTGTCTAGTTGTTTTCTTCGTCTACACATCTTCTCACTCTACGTCACAGCTTATGATCTTCGTATTCCAACGAGCACAAGGGCTTTCGGTTCTACAATCTTCTTGGCGATATCTGGCAATCCCTATCGCCGGCGCCCTGAGCAGTCTGCTCACTGGACATTTCTTATCTCGTGTTGAAGCCAACAATATCCTCATCATTGCAATAGTGCTCTCTAGTCTCTCTCCACTCTTGATGGCTACATTGAGCCTAGCTTCGCCTTACTGGGAATGTGCATTGCCCGCTGTTTCATTGAACCCGGTGGCATCAAATTCGGTTATCCCAATTGCCACAATGATGGTTGCTGTGTTTTTTTCTCCAGAAACTCAGGGGCTTGCAATGGGAGTACTATGCACTGTGGCAATGGTTGGAGCCTCTGTGGGCATGGCACTGACTGCGCTTATTTCAAACGATGTCAGTACACAGCTACTCCAGACCCCCGACCGAAGTACTTCTTTACACGAATCCCCAGAGACATGGATGGGCGGCTATCGGGCTGCATTCTTGTTCTTGTTCTCACTGAACTTGGTCGGCTTGGCCATCACTCTTGGCTGTTTGCGAAAACTGGGATACTTAGGTCGAAAATTAGATATAGGCCATTAGTTTGTCTATTTTCTCTTACGTATCTGAGGTCCATGTTCCCATTACTATAGGAGTAGTTATTATTATTGATTAAAGAATGTCTAATGGTACACAAGCGAGTTCTCTAAAGCTTAAGGATTCGATCCGGGTATTTTATGAGATTAGCCGCGAATATGACAACTGGTGCTACTACATTCCCCATTGAGTTAAAATGAAGGAACTTAGTCCATAAATATCCCATTTTGTCCATTCTATAAGCACCGAGTAACCATACCTCGGCTAGTATTCATAGAATGCGACAACACAATCTCATAAGGGTGGGATGCGTGTTCAGAGACTTAAATCAAAACCCCGACCAGGAACAACCTATTTGATTTAGCCCATACGAAAACTTGGGCAAAAAGAAAGCACACAATGTCACCTCCAAAACAGCCTATCCTTTTCCTCACAAGCCCCGAACATGGACAGTCCAACGTCGCACTTGCAGTAGCCGAAGAGTTCCTACAGCGCGGCGAGTTCGAAGTCCACATCGCCTCGTTCAAGGATTTATCAGCTCGCGTGCAAGCGATAAATAACAAAGCGGAGTACGACCAAGTGATCCACTTCCATCCAATTGCAGGTCCGTCCCTGGCTGAGATCGTGCCACGTACAACACCGAGTATATCTCATCGGCCAGGGCTTGCCGGAATACTCGATGCATGTAACATAATCAACATCTCCGTGCTGGGATGGACACCTGACGAGTATATACTGTCGTACCGAAGCTGTCTCGAGATCTTGAGAGATGTTCGTCCGGTCCTCGTGGTTGCAGATCCGCTGTTGCATCTAGGACTAGATGCCGCTCGCAGTGTTGACTCGCGAATCGTGATACTCTGGCCTGTGCCTTTGAAAGACGTGGTGGCAACTGTCCAGCCGAGAGCTGCCGTTCTTTGGAAATACCCCCTGTGAGCAACCCAGGTCTTCCGAGTGGAGTTCTAATATCTCGCTGACTTTATTATTCAGCACCGGGTCAGGTTATCCATATCCCCTACCATGGAGACTAATCCTTGCAAATATATACATGGTATTTTGCTTCGCCTGGATTGTTCGCTTTGGTAAACCCATGCGCGATCTCCTGGACATACGGAAGAAAGCAGGAATCCGCACTGCATTTCCCCAGATGGCGCCATACTGTGAAACCTATCTGCACCTCTCGCCTTCATTCCGAGAGATGGATTTTCCATTATACGTGCCAGACAATGTTATCATCTGCGGTCCGATCGTCCGGTCATTTTCGTCGCTTATAGAAAGCGATCCAGCACTGGAGTCGTGGCTGAAGGAGCCAACCATTCTGATATGTCTTGGATCACATGTTCAAGCCCCAGAGAATGATACAATACAGATGGCAATGGCAATACAGGCTGTTATGAGTGAGTTCCCTAATATGCAGGTCTTGTGGAAACTCAAATATGACTGGGAGAACTCCCCGACGGTCAAGAGTATTCTCGCACCTCTCGTTAAAACTGATAAAGTGAGGATTTTTCCATGGATCCAGCCAGAGATTATATCTATTCTGGAAGACGGTAATATTGTTGCATATGTCCACCATGGAGGAGCCAACTCGTTCTTCGAGGCGTGCAAGTAAGTTTCTTTCTTGGAGTCACAAATTGATGGAAGAAAGGGTGCTGATGTCTCTTCCCAGGGCGGGTGTTCCGCAAGTCATTCTGCCCCAGTGGTTCGACACATACGATTGTTCGGTCCGAGTAGAGTGGCTAGGTATTGGCTTACACGGAAGCCGCAATTCGGCACCGAAAATAACCGGATCGGAACTGTCTTCGGCCCTGTTGCGAGTGCTAAAGGATAAAGAGATTCAGACGCGAGTCAGGGCCATTGGAGATTTGTGCCGGACAACTGAAGGACGCGTAGTTGCTCATGATCAGATCGTACAGTATTCCCGGAAAGATTTGTGAGGTTTTGTAAACGCAATAAATTCATTAATTCATGGGCTTCATGGGCTCCCACGGTCCTGTTCTCGAGGGCTGGGTGTGTGTGGGAAAGACCGAGTCAACAGCAATCCAATAGGTTTTTTTTTGGATCAAACGAGTCGATCAAATTCCATGCACTCAGTGATATAAATCATGGAAGAGGGAAGGGAAGAAAAATAAAAAGAAGAGCAACCGCGATCCTCAACGCCCACGAAAAAAAGGTCCCGATGACTGTGGTTAGACAGTGGACAGCTCTCTCAGAACACACTGGACATCTTGCCGAGCTTGACTCAACTCCTCATCAACGGTTCCGTTGGCATGTCTCGCCTTCACCTCGTAGTGTAGCTCAACCAGTTCCTTTGCACGACGAAGATCGGCCTTGTCGTCTGTCGGGCTCTTATCTGCCAGTGCGCTACCAGATTCGGTTGAATCTGAGCCTGTGATATTTTTGTGCACATTCACCAGTGATAGGGCCTCGTTGTGACCCTGTATCATGTTGTCAGCATTGCCATATTGTCTGGTGGGGTACTGTCTCTTTATCCAGGACACCGTGTTCGTGGGGCAGCCTTCTGAAAGAAGGAAGGGTGATACTTACGCAGACGCGGAGAGAATTGATATCTGAGAGGATCTCTGCGACTTGCATGTTGATGGGGTCTGGTGTTTGAGTCGGGAGATTGGTGGATGTTTCTTGGAAATCAGAGCCAAACATTGCAATGTCTTGGCAAACAGGGAACCTCTCTCGATTCTGATGGGAGAGATATTGCGATGGATGCTCCCTGGATTTGTTCAATATTTTATTCCATGTGTGTGTGTTTTTTTTTTTTTTTTGTTCTCATTTCCTGAGTATATTGGTAAATCATAGACCCTTGGTGCAATCAGCTTTTGCCTTGAATCCCAAAATGATCATTTCACCATACAACATAACTATATACTTCTAGTTTCTATAAGTTCAAAATATACAACTCCCAAAAGACAAATCTAGGTCTCCTTGAACTCATACCGCCCCTCGCGATCCTGCACCTCAACCTCAATCCGACCCTCCTCAATCTCCTTCCCACCAACCTCAATCGATGCCCTCATAACATCACCCGCCTTAACCTGCCCAACACCCTTAGGCGTACCGGTAAGGACAATATCACCCTTATCGAGCGTCATCACGCGCGAAATCTGCGCCAGCTGCTGCGGAATGCGGTACAGCATCAGACTAGTCGAGTCAGCCTGGCGCTCGGTCTGGCCAATGCGAAGGCGCAGGAATGCCTCGTGCGGGTTAGGGATGCGCGACTTGGCGATCTCCTGCGAGATAGGGAGGAAAGTGTCGAAGCCCTTGGCGATGGACCAGGGAAGGCCCTTCTTCTTTGCCTCGTCTTGTACGTTGCGGGCAGTCATATCAATAGCGAGGACGTAGCCTATTCACCGCAACGGGTTTGTTTTGTCAGCGACTTGTTGGTTCGAGTCCATATCCTTGGTCCATCGCTGTGGTGTAGGGTGCGGTATGCGCATTCAAATCCGGATGGCATTCTGTACTCACTCTGAATCGCGTCCAGTGCGGCCTTCTCATCGTTGGGATCGAGATCGCGCACGGTCTTGCCCATCACCAGACCCAGTTCGACCTCATAGTGCAGGCTGACGCCCTTGGGACGGAGGACGGGTCCCGAGCCGGGGAGGAGGATGGATGATGGGGGCTTGAGGAAGAAGAATGGCTGCTTGGGGGCTGTGTTGTTGAGCTCGGTAATGTGATCGCTGTGTCAATCCATCCTGTTAGCAATTGTGACCGAGGGAGAGAGCGCGCGACACCGTTGTCGGAACTCCCGATGGAAACAAGGCTCGGGGAGATGGATATAGGGAGACTCACGCGTAGTTACGGCCGATGCACATAATCTTGCGACAGTTGGCACGGATGGAAGCCATTTTGGAGGGAATTGAAGCTATGCGATTGACAAAGAAGAGTAATTAAGAAAAGAAGGCGTGGGGGTTAATCGGAGGTTCGGGTGTTCTCCGACAGATGCGGAGAACTCCAGAGATGACGGGTTTCTGCACCGACCGCTTGTATCTTTATCCACTCTGTAGAGGACTAAGATGGTGAAAAATAGGGAGAAGTATACCTAATTAACGTATCTAATAATAATATAGAATCTAATGATGCGTAGTCATTCAGGTTACGTTTGAACATAAGGTTAGCCTCGGCCACCGGTTATATATATATTTTATATATTTCATGGTTACTATGTAGATTAAAGAACTTTATAACTTCTGAGATCGAACTAAATGGGGTATTATGAGTACAAATGTCCGAATATCATCAAACTCTTCTCTTCAAAAATTGATATGTATAATGGTTCCATATCAAGACACAACCATCGGCTCGCTTGTCCGGGCATCGGAACATGTTCCGAGTACTTCATATCTACAGAAGACGAATAAAGTGGCAGATATAGAGCCAGGGGAACTAAAAATACTCCAAAGACTCAGAAATGACAAGCTGGAGGGTCATTCACGGCCCACCTGGGCATGCATTTCTAAGCGCTAACATATAAGCTGGTTCCGTTTTATGAGAATATGAAAGTTTTGTATAAATGGCATAGGGCCTCAAGAAGCTAACTCGTGACAAAGTTTTAGGCTACCGAGGGCAAATCTCCAGGCCTCGAGATGATAGACTCAACGGCTGTTCAAGGGGCTCGAATTGCGCTTGTGTGCCACTAGAGTTTGCGACACTTGACACTTTATACGAGAGAATCAATGACGGTTACACTATGCATATCTATTCAATAAACAGAATACGGATTTTAATATCTTTCAAGGACGACGCCCTGAGGAACAAGTCACATTTTGGCCCGGTCTATTGATTAAGTACGAGAATAGGCAGCATCCTTAACCAACAAGAGCGAGCTAGATACAGACAAGGGAAAAAGCAGAGGGAAATGCATAAAAACTAAGAGAAAACGGAGAAGCAAGAGGTGAACGCACAAACATTTCTCATCTCCGTTGGTGCAAGACATAGGAAACCATACCAAGGGCCGGGAAAATGACCGGGGCGTCGACTTGTCAACTCAATATGCGGAAGCATAGCCCCATTCATTTTCCCGGCACACTGCAGGCGGAAACGCAGAAAGCCACTTTTAACGCAGATTCTGCGATCGTAAACCGCATCAAGACGTCAAGAGTTAGGGTGTTTAGATGAGGTCAGCCACGTTCATGGGCATCTCCTCAACCTGGGTGGAGTAGAACTGCTCGATCTCACGGAGCATGCGAACATCGTCAGCGGTGACGAAGTTAATGGCAACACCCTTGCGACCGAAACGACCACCACGACCGATACGGTGAATGTAGTTCTCACGGTTGGCGGGGAGATCGTAGTTGATGACCAGGGAAACCTGCTGGACATCGATACCACGGGCCAAAAGGTCAGTGGCGATCAGGACACGGGAGGAACCGGAACGGAACTCCTTCATGATAACATCACGCTGGCCCTGCTCCATGTCACCGTGCATAGCGGAGACGGTGAAATCACGGGCAGTGAGCTTGTCGGTGAGCCAGTCGACCTTTCGGCGGGTGTTGCAGAAGATGACAGCTTGGGTAATGGTGACGGTCTCGTAGAGATCGGAGAGGGTGTCGAGCTTCCACTCCTCCTTCTCAACGGCAATGTAGAACTGCTTGATACCCTCAAGGGTAAGTTCCTGCTTCTTGACAAGGATACGGACGGGGTCGCGCATGAACTTGGTGGTGACCTCAAGGACATCCTGGGGCATGGTAGCGGAGAGCAGGGTAACCTGGGTAGACTGGGGAAGCAGCTGGAAGATGTCGTAGATCTGCTCGGTGAAACCACGCTAAAAAAAGAAAAGTTAGAACCAGTTTGACACACATGATATCAATTGCAATAACTTACGGACAGCATCTCATCGGCCTCGTCGAGGATGAAGAGCTTCATGGCGGTGGTGGACAGAACACGGCGCTGGATCATGTCGTGGACACGGCCGGGGGTACCGACAACGACCTGGGGGCCGGCGCGGAGAGCGTTCATATCCTCACGGACGTTGGTACCACCGATACAGGCGTGGCAGTCGAGGGACATGAAGTCACCGATGGCGACAACGACCTTCTGGATCTGCTGAGCCAACTCACGGGTGGGAGCAAGGATCAGAGCCTGGCAGGCCTTGACCTCGGGGTCGATCTTCTGCAGGGCGGAGATAGAGAAGGTAGCGGTCTTACCGGTACCGGACTGAGCCTGGGCGATAACATCGTTGCCTGACCTCACAGGTTAGGCGCAAATTTCAACAGTGGGTTTGGAATGAAACAAAACTCACCCTTGATGATGGGCATGATGGCACGCTGCTGAATAGCGGAGGGACGCTCGAAACCGTAAGCGTAGACACCTAGTATCCCACCGTTAGTAAATCTTTTTTTTTTTTCAACCCCACCTGATAAGACGAAGGGGGTACATACCGCGAAGCAGCTCGGGCTTCAGGTCCATGGAGTCGAAGGAGTCGGTGACCTCATCGTAGTTAGACTCGATCTGCCCTGTTGCAAGAAAAATGTAATATTAGCCTCTATCTTCATATCGCGCCTTCCGTATCTGACGCCACCCAGCACTGAATGCGCTCGTGGTTGCGACTTCCAGCGAAGGCAAAGTAAAATATCTTTAATCAAAAAGTGACAGGAATGTAATGCATACCCTCGGCGAGATCCTCAAGACCCTTGTCAGCCATATTTGCGGTTTGATAGAAAGGATCACAGGCGTCTGTGATCGGTGTGGTGGGGTAGATTTAGCGAACTTGTGGAGGTTCGCTGCGTGGGAAAGTTGACTTCTAGTACCTCAGACTCTTTATTAAAGAGTCTTTTTATAGGATACTAGGAAAGGTTGAAAAATGTGGTTGGATGTGAAATTCACAAATGGGGTGGGAGGAGGAAGAGAAGAGAAGCGAAAAAATCGAATGGCCACAACTGCGGCGCCATTTGCTACTACTTTTTTTTTTTTTTACGGGGCATTATCCCACCGCTTTCCTTATTGGGTGTGGCCAAGCCCAAGCGAGTTTAGAGTGGGCGACATGAAGAGGAAAAACATCCCTCTTGTTGACTTTATTTTATTATTTTTGAATTGATTGATGCGAGGAAATTGTTGCTCTAATCAATTTCTTTGGTTTTATCAATTTAGTTTCACTTGTTCCCATTTATTTGGTGAACTACCTTCCAGTTGGTTAGGTCGCCACTAAACAGAATCTTTGAAGCCCTAAAAGTGCCAGCCTCAGATCATGCCTGACATAACATCGTTGCCGAGCCATCCACCACCACAAGATGCAGAGATCATAAGGGATGCCATTCCCTCCCACCCACTAGGTGTGAAACCAAGTGGGAATGCTCTGTTGGCTACCTGGAGTCTTCGTAACGCCATAGGGACCTTTCAACATCTGCCAGACGAACTAATTTTGTTGTTGTTGGAGGGCTTTGATGGGCCAAGCCTGTTGAAAATCGGGCGGACATGCAAGGCCTTCTATGCCTTTACCCGGGCTGAAGAACTGTGGAAGGCGCTGTTTGTTCGGTAAGCCACAAGCCTGCAGATCCAAGTTGAATTATGTAGATCCGAGTCATGTTTTTGGTCTTGAGCCCTACCCTTTATTCATAAAATATAATAATTTTCCCAATGAACACAAATGATATCCATACTAAGTCTGGTTGCAGTGACCCAAGAGAAGATTTCACATGGCGAGGAACATGGCGGTCAACATATCTCAATATCCCCGCCTCCAAAGTGCCCATGGTGGACTGTTCCCAGCTATTCTCCGATTCTCTCTACCGGCCGTTCAACTGCGCACACATCTCACTCGACCCCTATGTTTCTAAGATCCCAGCGCGGAACCAGATTGCACGACTTCCAGACCTGTCACCAGAGGAATTCCAAGCAAATTGGACCGACCGACCATTCATCCTGACTGAGCCTGTCAAGGCTTGGCCAGCATATAAGGACTGGACTGTGGGGTCACTACTGGCCCGATACGGGAAGACCAAGTTCCGTGCCGAAGCCGTGGACTGGGCCATGCGCACCTACGGCGACTACATGGCGGACAATTCCGACGAGAGCCCGCTGTACCTATTCGACCGATCATTCGTCTCCAAGATGGGACTGTCCGTGGGATCTCCAGAAACCACACCCGACGCATCGTACTGGCCCCCAGCGTGCTTCGCCGAAGACTTCTTCTCCGTGCTTGGTGACGACCGCCCTGATCATCAATGGTTGATTATCGGTCCCGAGCGGTCCGGCAGCAAGTTTCACAAAGACCCCAATGCCACCAGCGCATGGAACGCCGTGCTACGTGGTCCCAAATATTGGATTATGTTCCCGTCCAGCAAGAAGCAACCCCTGCCTCCGGGTGTCTTTGTGTCGGATGACCAGAGTGAGGTGACTTCTCCGCTCAGCATTGCTGAATGGCTACTGGGCTTCCATGCCGAGGCACGCCAGACTCCAGGGTGTGTGGAAGGGATCTGCGGCGAGGGTGAGATCTTACACGTTCCATCTGGGTGGTGGCATTTGGTCGTGAACCTAGAGCCGTCGATCGCTATCACACAGAACTTTATTCCCCGAGGCCATCTGGGCGCTGCCTTGGATTTCTTGTCTAACAAGCCAGACCAGGTGTCTGGGTTCCGGAAGAACGTGGCTAATCCATGTGAGCGGTTTATGACCGGTATGCGCGAGGCATATCCCGACCTGCTGGAGCAGGCGTGGAATGATTTGCAGAAGAAGAACGAAGGCAAAAAGCGCAAATGGGAGGATATTGTTCATGGGAAAACAGAGGACACCCCCGATGGGCAAGATACCGAAGGAGGTGGATTCAGTTTTGGATTTGGCGATGATGGGAGTGATGTTGAAGTTCCATGAACTATATGAACTATTACTGCAATATGGAGAGATTGGTGGAACCACAAACCAGCACCGTTCCCCGCCGAAAAGGGCTTCTAAACCCATCAATTCCAATCTGAAAACCAGTTCAAATATCTGACGCTGGCCATTGTTCTCTACACCTGCCTCTTGAGTCTGCAAATACGCCAATGCCCTGGATTGCATCCTTTAATGACACGCGATTGTCTTTTCAGCTGGCGTCCCTTCGGAGAAAGCCAAGTACCCAACAAATGCGCCCACTGCAACTGCGATCATGACCTGCCCATTATACGTCATGAACAGCAGCCTAAATCAGCAAGTCAGCAAGCTAGGACGAAGCTAGAGGGATTGCTGGAAGTCACTCACATGATGAAGAAGCTATAGAAAACCTGGATGGCATACAAAGCCGCCGTGATAAGCTTGCCCTTGCGCACCAGCGCCGCTTTGTTAGCCCTTCCTACAAGCAGTGGTGAGCTTTCGTGGTGAGTTTGAGGGATTGCATCCGTCAGGCCGTTGGCAATGATAGGGTCGGCGATCTCAGCGTCTGCAGAGAGCCAAGGCATCAATAAGAAAGAACCTTGCCCATTCAGAGTATACCATCTCCCTATCATATCTCCAAAACATAGCAGGAATTATTGGAAATGTAGTATGCTTGACATTTTCCTTTGACCCACAAAAAGAGCAAATCACTTACCCCCAGTAGTGGTAGTAGTGCTTAGGAACGCACTGAGCCGCTGTGCATGGGCAATCTCGTATTTCCGGGTCGCTGATCGTACTCCCTCATAGCCCGCAGCAAGGATAACGATAGCGATGAGGGAGAAAATGAAGGAGAAGGGTCCGGTGATATGCCAGCTGCGGAAGATGATGCACAAATTCTCGGAGGACCAGGTGAAGAGCATCTACGATTCAGACATTCGATATTAGCATGGGATCAAAGCAGACCGAAGGCTATATCTCACATTCATATTGCATTTCCCACCCATATCCATATCGCCATGACCCATACCACCGTGACCCATATCACCGTGCATCGAGTGGTCCATCTTGAGTAGTAGCAAATGAATAGTTATGCAGTAGAAGTAACAAGAGGCCTCTTATGTTTCAATAAAACAAATGACAATATACTCGTAACATAGCAGATGGTATGAGAAGAGACACCTCACAAAGCACATCATAGCTGACAATCAAGGAGGGGAATGCAAACAAGACAAACGTTGATAAGATCTCTCAGCGGCTACAACTCTCTTAGTCCCCAACGCGGTCATTGACTACGGCACTGACACAATTTCCACCCCAATCTTAACTTCCTTTCGCCCATTCTGCGCATGCCATACGTCCCTTTGACGTAAAGCAAATATCCCTTCTACTGCATTTCAACCTTCCAATAATGGCAGACACAGCACCAGCTCCAACGCCCGCGTCCGCGAACACCGGAGCTGCGGCGCCCACAGCCGGCGCAACAGCAGGGGCACCGAATGCGCCTGCCGATCAGAATTCCGCGAATCGCGGGTTACCATACTACGAGAAACTGCGCCGCGAGCTGAGGGACACACTACAGAAAAAGCGATTAATGGATAAAAGCATGGTGAGTGCAGTGCAGTCTCGCGCGTTCTGGTCCTCTAAGGACCGGACGTGGTTATCTTTCTAGCATTTTGTTCTTTGATGCGCGAGGATGTTCTCCAATCCCGCATCGTCTCGCAATATCCACCCATGCACATGTGAACAGTTCTATCGTGATGTGTTGCTAACACACCTCTCCCCAGGCCCAACTCGAAGACCAAATCTTCCGCTTCGAACAATCATATCTGGAAGAAACCACTGCTGGAAACATCATCAAGGGATTCGACAATTACATCAAAGGCTCCGCGAGCGGGTCGAGTCTCGGCGCCGCAGGACTGGGTCTGGGCAGTAGCATGGCCGGGTCGAGGCGAAAGGCGCAGGTGACGGAATCGGATCGAGTTTTCTCACGGAGCTCGGCGAGTTACATGCTGGTATGCAGAACCGAACCTACCAAGGAACTACCCGCCTTGGATGCCAAGTATGAGGTTTTTGATTCGAACTGGTGACTAACGATTATTGTTGTGTCCGCAGGATTCCCCAGGACCTTCCTCCGTACAAACAACGCCTTCCCACGCAGCGACGCCGACATCTACGACTGGCGGAAGCATGTCCATGAAGATTGACCCACTATCCGTTTCGGCTAGCGGGATGAAGAGCTCGAATGGCTCGTCAAAAAACAAGAAGAAGGCGACTGGTGGGTCGAAGAATACCAAGGGTAAGAACCAGACAGAGGATATATCCGACGAGGACAAGCCTTCTGTTAAGCGGTTGAAGATCAGCTACGGGAGAGACTGAGTCTTCTTGGAAGATGCACTGCTCTTTATATTCTGCGTTCGTCTTGCATCTGCTTGGCTTTTTCGGAGTTGGTTGGTTTGTCTTTTCACATGACTCCTGGGAGGAGTCGTGTTGCGGGCGTAGCGGGAAATGGGAATGGGATTTATCTGTCTTATTACACCTACGATGCGATATCATGTAAATCACGAACTTATACAGACAGCGTTTGTCCGATACGTCATTTGTTTCATTGCTTCCAATTGAATGCGATACTCCCTAGGCTTGCTTAAAGCCTGCCACTCAAATAGTATGTTCCTTACCATCACAGCTGTAGTCGGTACGTAGCGACCTCAAACGCCCTCAACTCAATCTTGATCACCGAACGACCATCTTCAGTGGCAATATCGAGCCCGTCAGTCTCAATATCCTCGAGAACATTGCACTTGAAAGCACTCTTCACAGGTAGTGTCGTCTCAATGGTACCACGAGCCTTACCACCAAGTGATTCATAGACACGCAGGATAACACACTTCCCAGGACGGACAGGAGTACCATCCCACGAAACATCAGCATCATCCTCGCCGCGCTTGACAACATCCAGAATCAAGGAAGGCGCGCCCTTGATAGACAGAGATTTGAATAGGTCATTGGAAGCAGATGCTTTAGGGCCGGCGTTTTCAACGACGAGTGGGTTATTGAAATTGAAGCCTGCGCGGATTGTTCGGGCATCAAGGGCACCGATGTGAGGAAGAATTGCATAGCGAATGTGGTGGCGGCCCATGTCAGCGTGGGCGTCCGGGGCCTTCGGGGCACGGAGCAGAGAAAGGCGCATCAGGTTACCGCATGTTGCAAAGCCGTATTTAGAGTCGTTGAGGATGGAGACTCCATAGCCGTTTTCAGAGAGGTCGGCCCATTTGTGACAGCAGACTTCGAATTTGGCCATGTCCCAACTGCAGAGTAATTAGTATTGTTGTGAAGTTTGTAGAAAGTCAGTGCATACCTTGTGTTATAATGGGTCGGGCGCCTAACGATGCCATACTGGGTCTCGTAGGATGCCTCGGTGTTGGTGATATCAACAGGGAACTCGACCTTGAGGAATTTCATGGTCTCTTGCCATTCCACCTCGCTTTCCATTTCCACATGCGAGGGCTCATCAGATGTGGATGCCGACAGGCTGATTGTGGTCTTGATCCAGCTCTTGTCGCTGATCTGTGTCTCAGTCATGACACTCACCCGGTGCGGGTCATTTTCTACAATGGTCGTCTTACCCCCGGGCAACTCCTTTCGTGACTCAATATGGAAAACCTCAACATCCCATGCTTGCCAGTAAAGAGGCTTGTCGTCAAAGATGACTAGCTGGCCAGCCTTGCGGTCCTTTGCGACGATCTCTCTATCTGCTTGTACATCGTACAAGGATGTGATAACCCCATCCTGAACATCAACCCTCAGCTTACCATTCTCCAGACGGAACACACCAGCTTTGACCTCGACCACGGTCACCGAAGTGGTTGTTTTGAAGTCGGCCGGCTGGACTTGCATCACCCCAGTTGTGCCATCGGCGACGGCGTATCTGGATCCCTCATATGCAGACACTGCCGGAGGAACTGCAACGACTTCTGATCGGGGCCATGGCAATGTGTTGAGGGCCATGGAATCTCCACCCGTGAAATCGCCAGTGAGTCCCAAAGCCCCGAGAGCATTCTTTCGCAGCTTGGCTCCCGTCTCAAAGATTTCGGCATACAACTTGTCTGAGTCGTCATAACACATCTCAATGGAGCTACCCGGCAAGCAATCATGGAATTGGCAAAGGAGGGTTCCTTCCCACATCTCGTCAATCTCCTTCTTGGGATACCGATATCCACCATCGGAAGCATTGATGGTTGCAAAGGTCGCAAGAAGCTCGATCTCACGCAGTAGGAACTCGGACTTGCGATTATTGCGCTTGTTATTTGCTTGAGTAGTGTATGTTCCACGGTGCAACTCAAAGTAAAGCTCGCCGTACCAGGTAGCAAAATCAGTGCCAGAGGCAGCCTTTGCCTCCAACTTTGCAAAGAAGTCATCTACCGACTCGCCCATTTGCACTCGGGGCAATGAGCCGACCTGATCACTGAGACCACGGCAGCGACGCAGCTTTTCGAGGTGTCCAAAGGTCGGGCCACCACCTCCATCGCCCTTTCCAAATACAAGTAGCGATGTCTTGTCGTTGTCTAGTGACTTGTGCTGACTGACACTGCGCTTGACATCACCGAAATGCGCTTCAGCCGTGTAGGTCTCGGCAGGGGCCATGTGGCACATGACTTGGCTGCCATCAAGCGCAACCCACTGGAATGTAGTGTGAGGGAAGGTATTGATGTTGTTCCAGCTGAGCTTCTGGGTAAAGAAGCGGCTCATCCCAGCCAGGCGGCATATCTGAGGGATCTGGGTAGAGTAGCCGAAGGTATCGGGCAACCAGAACGTTGTGCTTCGCTTACCGAAGTTTGCCTCAAAGAATCGCTGTCCATACAAAAACTGTCTGACCAGCGACTCCCCACTTGGCATGTTCGTATCGTGCTCGACCCAGCTCCCGCCGACAGGCTGGAAGTTGCCCTTCTTTACCCAGCGCTTCACGCGATCAAAGACGGATGGATAGTACTGCTTGAGCCATTTGAACTGCTGAGCCTGAGAACAAGCAAAACGGTGCTCAGGATATCGTTCCATCAGATCACATTGGTTGGACCACGACCGTGCTACTTTTCGCTTAGTCTCAGCCCAAGGCCACAGCCAGCAGGTGTCAATGTGACAATGGCCAATGGCATACACTATTGGCTGCGTGTTTGTGTCGTAAACATTGGACGAATCCACTTTATCGCCGAGATATTTCCTAGCAATCTTCCGCGCCTCGTTTATGGCCTCATTGCTTCCATTGCCGGCAATGAAGGTATCCATGATAGAATTTGCCACGACATTGGCTTCATGCGACTCCCACGACTCACCTGGGAATTCCCGGGCGGCATCTCCAATAATCCAAAAATCATAGAAAAGTGCTCGAGCCGCTAGGTTTACCGCAGTGATTCGCGCCGTGCTGAGCGTGAAGTATTTATCGGGATTTGGTGGCTGGATCGAATCGCCACCAGGAGCATTGCCAAACATGCCATTGCAAGCCATTTCAATATAGAAGGTATGCTCCTTCCCATCACACCAGCCTTTAGGGAGAACAAACTCGGTCCGTTCTCCACCTCCAGTCAAGCCCTGCAGCGGGTGACCGTCCTCTGTCCAGATCAACCCTTCATTGTTGGCATCCCAATGGAACTCTAGATGCTCCCGTTGGAGCATGTCTTCGGGCACTGTGAGGTGAATCTGAAACCAATGTGTGGACCAACTGGGGCCAAAAGAAGCACCGATATGAGTTGGCTTGAATTCCTGAGAGGTCGCCTCTTTGAAGGTCGGTCGCTGTAGGTCAGGAACCGAGTAAACAGAGAGCTTGACATGGTCTTCGTCTGAATTTGTAGCTTCGTGATACTTTGAGATGAGGTTTTGGCCTTCATACTGGCCGTTCGATGTGAACTGGTTCAGACGATCGGTGTAGATCTTCTTGATACGTTGGCCGACCGGGCGATCAGCTAACTGGGGTAAAGCTGGAGGAGCGGGGCGAAAGGGAACTTCCCCACCCATGATGACGGTTTTAGATTGTTAGGAAGAGACAAGAGACAACAAACAACGATGTTTTAATATGATTGAACAAAAACCTAACTAGTAGTATAAGGAAATGAATAAAAGTGCAGAGGGTGAGAGAGATGAGAGAGATGAAGGAAGGAAGAACTCTCAACATTGAAGTTCCCAAATGAGGAGGCATGGCGGAATGCGGAGACGGTGATCGACAAGTGTTACGGTAGTATCCATGCATATACAATTCCTAAGAGATAGATAATAGAAAAGGTGTACTGAAAATCTCTACATTGTTTACAGAGTTGAGACTAATGATACTGGGAGCTGGTTTCCATTGAAATAGTGCTAGTTGCTGAGGCAAAACAACCTTGACTGCGTACTCTAGTACTCCACGAGTAACACAACCACACGAGGTCAAGCTCTAGTAGCCTCTATAGGCCTACTGACAGCACGAACACCGAGTTAAGATAATACAAGGTTAATTATTCACTTATTATACCCCTAATACTGCCGAAATGCCTTACATAAAGCGATATCATATCGGATTAACTACCTAGGTACCTAGGTAACTATCTTTCCATTTCACAGTAATGTGTAGGCATTTCGCGAGATGAGCGATTGTAGCCTCTAGCTCCTATTCCTGTTCGTATATGGCTCGACGCATAATCCCACATAAATTGGCTAATACATTTTCCCTCCCGCCTTTTTGGCTAAGATCGAACCAGGGCGTGGAGCTCACATATAACATATGTGTAGGTGTGGGACTCTCAAAATCCATGATATAATCATCACTCATGTCCATTTGCAGGAAGCACATGTAGTGCTGCGTAGCATTTATGACTATGACGCTGCCAAGATCGTCAGTTTGTACTATAAAGGAAATATGCGGAGACGAAAACGCCTAGGCGATCTGAAGTTGATTAAACTTACGAGTTGCCACCGTTAGATAATCTGGTCGCTAGCGCTTCGCAAATCATCTGTGCAAAACTCCTATCAGAGATAATGGGTCGTCCACTCTCTAGACACTGGAATTGCGTCTTCGCTTCCAACACTGCAACGTGGTTATTCGCAAGGATAAAATTGCCATTTTCGTTTTGCCGTCTCAAACAGAGGCCACCATCGTCAATGGTAACTATTTGCCGGTCTCCAATCGTGGTTGTAGCGGCGAGTCTTGTCTTTGCATCTCGAAACTCGACAACAATTGGATTTGATGCTGAGTTTTGGGGCGATGCAAAATAAAGTATATGTCGAATAACGCACGACGCGAGTCGCAGCGTGTCGTCTTCTGGTGTTGTACCCAGATAGTGTGTATCAGGGTCGACATAACCCAGGGAAGACCCTTGAGAGCCATTGTACGAGCCGTCTTGCGGTGGGCTACTAGAGCCAACTTGTATTTCACTAGAGTCGGCGAAGTCTGGCTGGAATGTATGTCGTCTAAGACGCTTGGGCTGCCGTGCCTCGTCGTCGTTGTCATTCTTACTTTCGTTTTGTTCCTGCATCGTAGGTATATCTCGCGTGCGACGGTCCTGGTTCCCCTTGAACATGGCCATGGCTGCCCAAATTTGAGCAAGTGAGATACCACAATTAGACCTTCGCACTAAATAGTGCTCGCTCTGAGCCATGAACGTCAAATCGGGACCTTGTAAGAACGCGCTGATTTCGTTGGATGAAGAATGTATATCAGAGGTTGTCACATATTGTGATAGAATGGGAAGCAGATTGCGCTGCGGGTCCCGCCGTACTACACGACATGCAAGCAAATGAGGCCGTCCCCAGTAACTGGCGGCGACAACTTTTAGCTGCGAAAAGTTTTTTCCATTCTCGGCTTGAAAACGAGCCCTGAAAGCAGATTCAGAGATAACACTGCTAAAATAAGGAGTAGGGGTCATAATTAACACAATATATTTGAAGCATAAAAGAAGTTACATTGTTGATTTCCCCAATTGATTCGCGGTCGCTGCCTAACTAGCAGCCTAGTGCCCAACTGCCATCATCACAACCTTCGGAGGTTGGAAGTTGATTGGTCTGTTATATGCCAAAGGCGGTCAGAGGTGCCCTGATAGGCGGTGGAAACCTTCTTGGGCATTATCATGATGCCGACTCAAAACATCGCAAAGATCATCGCCATGGCGGCCAACCCTCAAGCAAAATCATTTCATGATATCGTGCGCTACCACAGTTATTGCCTCGTCAATCCTCTCCAGTGGACTTCTTACCACCTTAATCTGGTGGGGTGTCGATTCGAGGATGTCGGAACTCCCCCTGTCTATGCAGAATCTACTCAAAACGACCATAGGAACACTGATGGTCGAAAGCCTTGCCCGAAGCTATCAAACGATGCTGAAGCACTTGCTATGGAGTTATTCCTTCTCGAAAAGCAGCGTCGTCTCACCAACATTTTAGTGGGCGAGGAGCGCCCTTTTTCATACTTTCGGTAAGAGCTACTGTCTGATAACAGCTTCTATAGGAGTTACTAACAACACTGCTGAGCAGTAAAGGAGCACCATTTTATTTTCAAGGTCGACGTGTTCACCAACCAAACTATATTGTGTTTCATCGCCATAAAGCAACCATCGATCACATCCATAATGGCTCACCCTCGTTGGTAGGCTATGTACATTACACAAAAGTCAACGGAGATCGAAGGAGACAGTTTGAGCCTTGTCCAGGTCCAAGGGGAGGTATGAACTCCGTTGGGGTGAGTATCTGTCAGAAGCGACTAGCTCAGACAACCCCAAAGGAATGGACCGAAGATCCATATTTCATCTGTCACTTATTGGCCCTTGCGCAGCTCCAGGAGCGTAAGCTGGATTTGCCAAAACCAACTATTTACACCGTATGTTTTTTGCTTATTCGTTTCTTTATCTATCTGTCGGGGCCTAGCTAATCCGCTTCCAGTCACGTCTTCTCGTGACCAACGTATTAGATCGGGAATACATACTTTATTACGAGGCCCAAATCACCACCGAGCTACTGAATGGCCTTAAGAATCCGAAGGATTCAACAGGCCCCATGAAATGGCCTACAATTCGACGGAGAAAAGTCCCATACAAGCCTTATCTTACCTTCGCCGACCGACTCGTCGCCGAGCTTGTGGCGCCCAGTCCCTTACCCTCCCACGGCCCCTTCAATCCGTCAGATGATGTGAATGGTGTCTTTGAGTACGGTAGGAAACGACCACGTGAACAAGGAGACAACGGATCGGACATGGCCAGCAAACGCGGAGTTTGTTGGCAGAAAAACGCAACTCGAGAGAGAGACTAACAACCTCTTGTGCTTGTTAAACTGAGTCTGGGAAGCTCGAATCATTTCTAGGAGCTTTTGATCCCTAGGAGATATACTTTAGCTCCTGACTGGATACAAAACTGGCTTTGGGAACACATTGGTTAGACCTGGGACCTGTTGCGCCCCTAGGACCCTACCTCTGGATCCTAGTGTCAATATCTTGCTTTCTGAGGTCGCGGAAAGCCCTTGTAACACAACTTCACCGGACATGCGCACAAATATGTGTCATTCCACCACCCCCAGAAGGGTTGGCCATAGCCCTAAGAACCACTTATGATTCTAGGAATTAATAAAGCTATCAATAGGAATATGACTTTAGTTCCTCAAACCTCAAAGGCCCTATAAGCTACGTCGGGTTTCCTAGTGTCTATTTGGCTCCTAAAAGCTGTTTATATGCCCCTAGAAACCGTACTAAAGTTTCCGGGAGCGACAGAACTCCTAACTAGGGCTAAGATATATGATAGAGTTATTAACCGGAACGTAACTGGTTTTATTAGAGTAGGAATAGAGAGTATATAAGCCACGTACAGGGGTAAAATGTGGTCTACGCACGGCTTCAGGCTTACCCAATCCTAATTAAAGTCGAGATCATAACAGCTAATTCTCGACCACGAGCAGCATAACGTTGGATGAAATATTGACCGTGGCGGTAAAAGACGCCTTGGTCTTGTCAGCCGAGCGGCTGAGAAATGTGGCGAGGGCACAGGTATTGAATACAAGCATTCTTCTTGGGATCGAGCTGGGACCGAAGCTCGGCGTCAACGATACCCAAAGCCTCTTCAGATAGTTTCTGGATAGTGTCGGTGTTGTATGTCAAAGTCTGCAGGAGACCCGGATAGCCCTGGGGAATACCAAAACGCTGTCTCATGTCGACTGCGCGCGTAACAATGATTCAGAAGTCTCTTCCAGACAAGAAGCCCGGGCACGAGCGATGGATTTCCAGATAAAAGCGCTGACAGCATCGTCCGTAGAGATGAAGTCCGTGGATGCGGGAAATGTATTCGTGGCGAGAACTTTGAGGGAACCAAGCTGTGCCGTGGAGAGTTCGATGTAAGCCCATGTAGATTTTGGGGGTGTAACCGGATCCAAGACAATATCTTTAACGCTTGGCGGGGGTTTCACAATCTGGTGAAGGAGTTCAGGGCCCGGGGTGTACGAATCATCCAGTAGCAGAATGACATGGCTCCGATCCATGTTACCGACTGTAATCTCCTCGATTGTGAAAGCCTCATTGTGGCATGCCTTGACCAGCAATCCGATGATAAAATCTTGGCCAGTCATATCCATGACATTATGCTGAGCGACCAGCGTGAGCATTAAACCGCCCTCGATGAAATTTGCCTGGACACAAAACACCAAAGCTGACTCGGTCGTGATACTTGTAAGTTGTGCTTGGCAGATTACCCCGTAGGTTTAGAGTCGTGCAAGGAGCAATGACATTCTCGTCGAGCATGGTAAAAGGATACTTGGCCTGGCAAAGCCCGTCTCCATTGTCGGTGCGGAGGGGTCATGTCGTAGATCTTTCACTACGAGCTGGATTTTGTCGAGGAGAGTTATTTTGAAGACGCCCGTATTACCATCCCCTGCGCCCTCGTTGATAACTTGACCATAATGATAACATTTGAACTTCCTCGAATCTATTTCCTACTTAGGCCATAGGTATATATCAGCGAGGCGCAACTAACAGCGTAGTCGTACCCGCAGCCACCACAACTGGGTTAACATTGACTTGTACGAACCATCCTTCCTTCAATAACCACCCGTTCACTTCAATTCCTTTCAGTATTGGAATAAGGTATGCCGAGTTTGGAAGATTCAGTTTTGTAGGATACTTCCAATACCTTAAGCGTCCTTCCCAATTCTAGTTGGGTTAGTAAAATCGTCCGTCTAGGAACAAATAATATTCGTGCCTACCTCATCAATACCGAGGGTGGTATTCATACGGGAAATCAACATCAAAAGCGCATCCCCGCCGTACTTTTTATTTCCTTTTTCATCCTCTTCGATTGTTGTGACTTGTGGTAGTAATACCTTGATCTCTTTTCGGGTTCCTTCGGCTGCATCGTTTACATCGTCCAACCGTCGAGCTTCCATCGAGTGCGAAAGAACGGTTCTAAATCGAGTTCCTAGGGGTAAGATTAGTTTGCATCCGATATAGCGGGGAATTTGAAATACCTTGCGAGGGCAGAGGTTATATTTGTCTTCACGCTACGATTGAGAGGGGTAAGAACTGATTATCACCACGGCTAAGGTTGGGCACTAAATCACATGAGACTGTAAAACCAATGCAGTAAGCCATGGGAAACTCTTTGCCAACCGGTCAAGTCCGTTTGTTAGAGTATCGATGATGGCGTCATGAGAAGATGCCTCAGAAACACGGTAAATGGAACATATTTGTGAGTAGTGATAATCTAATTGGGTATATAATCACACTTCCTCTAAATAATTAGATATACCCTACAACATTAGGTATACTTTCCCGTGAATACTCCCAGCCTTTTAACACTAGTTGCCTTCAGGTTCCACGATGTGAATATATGCTCAAACCATCGCTCTCATGGTTATGAGAAGATGAGGCACTGGAAGAACCAGGACCTTCGTAAAAGGCCTCATAGTTGATTGTTTGAACGGTGGCATTTTCGCGCAGATTCTTTTGACTCTCGACGCGCTCGGCATCTAGTGAATGTCTTGGATTTGGCGAGCGAGATGCCGACCCTGATCCTGATCTCTGTCCAACAACATTATCAGATTTGGACGCCGATCGATCTCCTGAGTTGGTGTGACCCGAGACGGAATGCTCAAAAAAGTCCGAAACTACACCGGCCATCATGCCTGTCTGGAGCTCGGCGAGGACACGTTTGAGGGTCGGGATGCATGTGCAGAGAATTGAGGAGCTGAGAATTAATTGTAGCCAGATGGCTGGCATGAGGGCATTCCATGTTTCATCTAGAGGTTTGGAATTATAGAGCGGTGAGAGGGATCGCAGGCCAGCAATAGTGAGAGCTAGAACGCTGCGTGGGATTAGATGGGGATTTGTATCAAGATTGGGAGATCAACTACTCACAGGATCCGCATCGCGAACAGGGCAGAGATTTGGTAGCGTTTCCACCGTATTATCTGGACTTGATGTAGTAGAGCAACTGGCAGCCCAATTATTACCACATCTAATAACATGTGCATGCCTCCCAACGCGATATATAAAACCTGTTGATTCACGCATCGCTCGGGGCTGGAGTCCCACGGTCGTGGTCCATCGCACTGTTTTCCGAGCGCTATAAGTGCAGCTAGGGCCCAGGTACTGATCAAGCCCAAAACAACCTTGCATGCAAGTGTTATTTTCTCAAAGGGTTGCAAGGAGAGGACCAGAAGTGCAACGGCGGCCTTGGAACACCCTAAGACGAGAACCCCGAGAAGATGACTAGCGAAGAGTGTCTTGGTTATGTTAGAATATAGATTCAAGGTTTGGAGAAAGGTGCTAAAGGTGCTTCACCTTCTTACCTTGCTGTATTTCTCAAATGAGGCATTGCTCAATGCATATCGGTGCTTGCCAATACCATGGGAGCTGGCTACATTCACACAAACAGTCTGAGGAATAAATATGATCTAGTGAACTGATTAGGAACAGTAATTATTAAAGGCAAAAGACACTTACACAACCGAGAAATAGAGTTGAATCGCTCCAGGAAATTCTGCGCAAAACGCGAATGCGAGATATCAAGGTCACTGTTGTGGCGAGAATAGTGATAATAAGTAGAATAGTGCTCACGGTGATAACCCAAGCACTATGATCATTATCGGTGACAGGTAAGAGCGGCGGTAGGATAACCGTTATGCTGGATGACATGACTGTCGAAAGATTCTCGTTGGACATAGTTGAACAGGATCATGTTTATGCCAAAGGTTAGCAGAAGAGACATTACATGATATATGCAGAACCCAACCACTGTCCGAGTACCCTCATATCGGGTTCTTTATTGGATCTTCCAGACGACCAGAGACACACGAGTACGATGATTCCTGTCTTGCGACTGATCAGTCTATCTCAAGTTCCACAACCGTGCATCTTTCGGTCCCACCTCCAAAGCAGGCCGGATACTGGTTCGGCACCATACACCGACCCCATCCAGGCAAGACAAGGACAATTTACCGTGAGACAAGGACTCTGCATGATCCTTGTTTTTGGATTTATGGCTTCCACCTCAGTTTTGCTTTTTCTTTCTCCGATCTTCCTTCGGGACTTGTCCAATGTTTTGTTTCTCGTCATCAACTGCCTTTTTCGCACCGCCGAGAACAAATGGAGCGCCTTGAGATGCTCTCTTTGGAAAGGGAAAATGCAGTCATTGGAATGGCTGCACTAGACCAAGGTGCAAATGTCTCCAATGCCTATGACACCCCCCTTAAAAAGACTGGACCCACGGAGCAGGCTTCGCCCAAGGTACGATGCAACTTGTTCAGTCAAGAAAGTGTACCCAACTGAGACAGTATACAGCGGCTTTTTAATTTCACCCAGATATTCTTTTTCTCTCTTACTTACTTGTCGAGCTGGGAAACTCAAGCTTTGTATGAGAGTCTTATCTTATCCTTTGTTGTGCTTCAGCGCTAATAACACAACTACTGTTTAGGAATTTGAGTACAGTGCTCTCAAATGGCGGCCCTGCAGCTTTAGCTTGGGGTATAGTAATCGTGGTGTTCGGTGCAATGGCTCAATCTGCCTCGCTAGCCGAGATGGCGTCGATGCAACCAATCGCCGGGGCTCAGTACCACTGGACACATTATCTGGCACCGCCGAGCCAGAGGAAATTCATCACTTGGATGCAGGGTGTGTCAATTATCGAGTGCTGCCTGGTTCAATACTAACATTACTCAGGTTGGGTGACCTGGTTTGCGTGGATCTCCACACTCGCCGGTGTTGCCAACACCACAGCTACAATGATCCAGGGCCTAGCGAGCGTGAACTACCCAGAGTACAATCCAAAGCAATGGCACATAACCCTCATCATTATTGGCATGCTTATTATCGAAGCATTGATGAACATGTATACATTTTGGCTGATTCCTTGGATTGAAATGTTGGCGGGTATTCTACACATCTGCCTTCTGATTGTGTTTCTGGTTGTATTCACAGCTCTAGCACCTCGTCACACGCCAGAGTTTGTCTTTCTACACACGCAAAGCACCTCCGGCTGGGCAAAGTTCCCCGCATGGAACATCGGTCTGCTCACTCCTGTCTGGGGGTTTGTCGGTACGTGCGCATTACATACTTGGAAAAAATAAAATCAAATACAGCAAGCTAAGTTAAGCAGGCTTTGACGGCGCAGTCCACATGAGTGAAGAAGTCCGCCGAGCAAAACAGGCTGTTCCTAGGTCTATCTTCTATACCGTCGTCGCCAACGGTATCTTGGCATATGCAATGGTTGTCTGCATGCTTTTCACGATGGGCTCGGTAGAGGAAGCCCATAAGTCAAACTTCCCGATAATCGAGATCTGCCGGCAAGCAACTGGGTCCGTGAAAGCCGCCATCGCGATGGTGAGCGGGCTACTTGTAATCTCGCTGTCGGTCAATCTGGCAAGCATCGCGTCTGTCTCAAGGTTGACGTGGGCGTGGGCTCGAGACGGAGCCCTGCCCCGGTGGTTTAGTTATGTATGCACCATTCGCACCAGACGGTGAGATATAAGATAAACGCAGAGGATGGTTGCTGACAAGAACGGCAGATCGACCGCAAGCACAATGTACCAATTCGTGCTGTTTGGCTCCCAGTAATCGTCGTCATGGTTCTAGCGTGTTTGAACATCGCTGACGGTGCCGCTTTTGGGGCGTTCGTTGCACTCGGCTCCATTGGCCTCTTTGTGTCGTATTTTATTGCTATTAGTTGCATGGTTCATAATCGGTTTCAGAAGCATGTGGCCCCTCTTGGAAACTGGAATATGGGCATCTGGGGACTTCCGGTTAATGTATTTGCTTTGGTGTATACTGCCTGGGTAACAGTGTGGCTGGCATTCCCAGCAGAGTTGCCGGTTACTGGAGAGAACATGAATTATGCGGCACCGATTTTTGGTGCCACTACTTTGTTTGCTTTTGTATATTGGTTTATCAAGGGACGGACTCGCTGGGAGGGATTGAATAAGGAGGTTATTCGACTGGTGGTGGAAGGTGGAGAACTTCAGTTAAAATGACTTGTTCTTTATTGTTCGTTGACACTACAATCTACCTGGTAACATGCTCACTACTATTATGGTAGTCAATATATTATATTTTCGTACAATTATCATATCTCTACTACGGAGATAGAAGAAGAAAGGATGGGAATTACTGAAGAAGTTCATTCATAGATTGCTTTGAAGCCAAAATACCAACCTAACGTTGACGACCGAAAACGAGATCCATATCAATCTCCACAAATCCCTGCTGGATTTCATTCAAGCGCTTCTCTGCAACTTCTCTGCCGGTTGCAAGAATAACGGCACTGGGGGCGTCATAGGGTCCATAAACTGGCATTGAGATACATCGCGGAGTCAGACGATGGAGAGGCTTAAGGCTGACCTCGGCCTGCCCATCTTTGATTCGACGGATCATACTTCGCATGAGCTTTTCGCTGGAATATGATCTATAACTCTCGTGGAAATGCACTGTCACAAAATAAACGCACTCATGGCTGCTCACCTCCCACTCAGGGAGACCCGGTCCACCAAACACATATCTGAACATACCTGGTTGCATCATATTGAAGCCTTTGGTGAAGAACGTGCTGGCTGTTGGGTTAATTGTGTGATAGATCAAATTGCTGGATGGAATGGATAACTATGAGCAAGTAGGGATTCAGACTGGTTTAAATAAGTAGATTAGAGATCATTAGTTATAGTGGATTTTCGCCCAATTCTTTGTCTTCTGGCCTTTGGTAGAGACATTTATCTTTCGTTTGAACAATTGCTTTGTCAACCTTTCCAATGTCTGCTATATGGTCAAAGGCAAGGTTGCTCTTTGTCTTTGTGTCTAGTGTACATACAATAAACCTAGTCCCCAACGACAATCTAGGAGACCTCAATTGGTAGACATGGTTTCAAGTAGCACCACAGCTACTCAGACATTCCCATTTCTATCGATTGAAAATTTTCAACTTGGTTACACATACTCTGCTGGGAGAGAATGGCAGCTACAGTCCTCGCGAGAACCGTATATTGAATACAGGTGAGTCTGGTGGGTGGCAATTTGCCAATCACAACCTTGCCCAGGTGTATATAGTACTAGGCTTATTCATTTAGAACAAAGCCTGCCAGAATGGCACTTCACGTAACTACTACACATAATTTACGATGATCAGAGAAGGTTGTGTTAAGTCCAAAAGCGTAAAAAAATGTTCGCTGGTGTCATTCATCGTAAAAAGACTATGGGCGGGTGCCGGCATCACCCACAGCCAGTTTTTGCAGAGCAAGCTCATGCTATATACAAAGAAGGCACCGCCTGAAGGAGGGAAAGAAGGGTAAAAATAGATCCAAAAGATCCTGGGAATCAGTAAAAGCAGACAAATTGATCCAAAAGTAGATCGATCAGAGACTCAAACTTAAGCCTGAATACAGTACTGATATCCGAGCCACAAATCCGAGCACTTCTCGTTGAGGCCAGGGTTCAAGCTGCGGAGATTGGAGAAAGAGATTCCGACAGTTTCGGTCAACTTGGAGCAGAAATCACCGTTTGTGACGGTGTAGTATTTCTGGCATGATGAGCTGGCGTGGGGGTAAAGAGGGGCTGTTCCGGATGATGAGCTGGGGACTGTTGGTGCAGTTGTCGCGGCTGGTGTGGATCTAGTGGTCCAGGATGGGGTGGCGGCGGTCTGCGTGGCCAAGTGCACGTTCACACTGGGGGTCCAGATGGGGACAGGTGCCACGGAAGTGGTCTCGGCCGGTTGGGCGGCCGAGACGGGGGCGGAGGGCGCAGTCTCAGCGGGCTGCTCAACAGCGGTCGAGGATGAGGTCTGGATAGACTCGGCAGGCTCGGCAGGCTCGGTGGGTTGCTCAGCAGCACTTGAGGAAGAGGAGCTGCTTGAGTCATCGTCACCACCGAGGACCGACTCCACGCCGCTAGTAAGAGTTCCAATTGTAGATTCGATACACTCGGTCACGTCGCCGGCCCAGCCACGGACACGGTTGGCGATGTCAGAGGCGTAGCAGTGGGTTGCGCCGCCCTGGCCGAGGTTTCCAGATGAGTCGATGGAGCCAGAGTTGTAGGTGCGGGCGGCCTTGAAGTACTTGGTGGAAGTGCCGCCGCTCTGGGACTCAAAGCACTGCTTGAGACCGTCGCCCTGGGTGGTTCCAGCTGTGCCGTCCTTGATCATCTGCTTGATCATGGAGGAGGGGCAGGGAGTTGTCTTGCTGCCGTCCTTATTGCAGGAGCCCTCGCCAGCGTGGCTCTGCATGAGACCAGTATTCACGACACCGTTGTTGGTGGACTGGACGCGAACGCAGCCCTTGCTTTCTTGCATAATAATTGCAAGGATGAATCGAGGGTCGACACCAGTTTCGCTGGCGACCGACTTAATGCTAGTGTTAATGTCGCTTGTTTCGTCGTCAGAGTTGTCGCATGATGCGGCAATCAGAATTTGGTTGAGACCCCCAACAAAAAAAAAAAAAGTTTAGCTCGGCGCTCTGCTTTTCTTTTCAGATTAATGTACTACTCACAGAGTCTCGTACTCCGACCATTGGCCCAGGGAAGGCCATCCGTCGGAGGGATCACCGTTACCACCCATGACAGCATAGGTGGCAGCAGCGCGACGGTGCAATGAGTGATGGGAGTTCGCGCCATGAGGAATGGCTTGAATGAGAGTAGACAGACTGCCAGCAGCCAGGATCTATGTGCGAAATTAGCGATGGGTGTATGGTTGGTTGGGAGTGGAGCTGTGGACCATGCCGCACTCGACCACCGGTTCATGCGAAGTATAGACATACCAATGAAGGAAAGAACATTTTGATAGAGAGAATGAGGGAGGACGACGAAATTGAAGCGACAAAGAAACGATATAGAACTGTGGAAGAAGCCCTGCTTGCACGGTCGAGGGAAAGAAAAGAAGAAACGGGAAACCGAAAGTATATGTACTCAACCAGTAGCTGTGTGCCCTTTGCCCTTCCTTTCTCGTTTGGTAAAGTGATCAGTCGAGGCCCGCAGCGGAATCGAATTGCGTTCAGAGGTGGCTGTAAAAGTGGTCCAATAGCGGGCTTTGGGCCTTGCGCGGGAGGGTATAGTCCCTCCTGTAAGGGCTGAAACACTGCCCGAGAGGGGACCCAGCCGCTTGGTTAAGGAGCGATTGGCCAGTTTCAGACAGCATGAAGCCCCTGTGAACGAACCTAGTTGGTCCTTCGAGTTCATGATGGCGTTCATTGGCGTTCATCGGCGTTCATTACCCCATTCGTGGGTTGATGATTGGCCCTGTGTGGGGGAGGCTAGGATCATCCATGTGGAACTCCGATGGCGAAGTTCGTCCTTTTTTTCGCCTCCTCTTCTGGCCCTTCCGGGTGGCTGATCAGAGAGAGAGCATTTGAATTCCGGTTGGTTGTGTGTGTGTTGTGTTCCTGAATTTCTCCCCTGGTACCTGGATGATTTATCTCCACAGACACTTCCAGGGGTTGCATGTGACGGGTATCCATGCATTCAGCACTTTATCACTTTTATCACTTCATCACACTTAGACTTGAACTCGAATATTGGAACTAAGAAAGTGGAACCTTTTCTGTTTCACCAAGAAATTAAGACAAACAAAGAGGGGTCGTAATATGTGTAGGGTTGCATCCAAAAGGTTCGAATAACCGACGAGGCGCTGGTGGCTGATTGTGGCCTGTTTTGTCAGGCAGCAAGCCTAACTTGGACTATCCCGGACTGTGGTCTCACTTCAACAAAGACGAATAATTGAGTTATCTTGTATCTTTTTTTATTCGTTTCTTCTAGGATTAATACGGAGTACAACATAGATCATCTCAATTAAACCTACCCCATAGACTCATACCCGGGCTACAGCATTTCGCTCCCATTAGCTTTACCCTTTTACGTTTGCAATGACCACGTCCAACCCTGCAATTATCAACACACAAGTCACACCACAAGACACGAACACGATGTCATGGTGTTATCCATCCAGTGGGGGCGATTAACCTGCTTTGGGACAGGCTCACCGGGAGAATAAAAGTTCTTTTAACCATATGAACGCGTACTTCTCCGCCTAACCTAGCCTACAATAGAAGGTCAAAGAAGATCACCGTTATTCATTTCTTCTTCTCTTTCACTTTTACCTTGGGAGAGTTTATGTTGTACATTTATTCTCCGTCCTTTTTACTCCGTACTCTTCAGAGTGATCATGGATCTATGATCTATCAATGATTTCGGTCGGATTGACCGCCTCCAGTGCCCAGCCTTCATCGCGAATGTAGCTTCGGACTTCCGAGGCTGATTCATGCAATTCAATGTGATTCTTATGCACAGGAAGCACACCAGTGATTGACTGAAGACCTATAATATACTCCCCTACCTAACCAAAAAGCTAGGACATGAGGCCAGCCACCAGCCATCAATGATCTACATACGGAGTACTATGATTGCTTGTAACTATTCCATATGTTGTACTTCGTAGCGCTTTCACATTGCAACTACGATCGACCTTTTTAAAATCACCTCATCTTAGAGATTGCTACCATATCAAGGGTCCAAATTTAAACCTTAACTCGCTGACCAAGCAACCCCCGAAGCTGGCCTGCAATGACCTGCAAGAAACCTTGAATATTTGTACGGAGTATGTTTGACCGCATTCAGAAAATACTCTGGAGTAATTTATACTCGAAAATGTATAGATTTGGTTGAGATATACGAACAAACGGCCACCTGATCTCCGAAATGAGCGCTGCCAGCTCCGTCTTGGCTTAGTCTGTTGTAGAATCTAGAAACGCCAAGACATGGGGAATACAGCTGGCATCCGACGCTGTTAAACATTTGGATCCCAATCACTACTCCGTCCACGTGGTCACTCGTTGTACAAGAAGCTAATTGTCACTGTTGTTTTATACACGAATATACTTTGTGTTTTCAAGATAGATCTGCTAATATTATTTCAACAAATTACTCAAAGTACGTACTTCAAACAGAATATCAAACATAATTTTATAAGAGACAATTTGGTCTTGAAATCTCATCTACACTACTCCGTACGCGCAGCCGAAATCAATATACCAGCCGATACTTATTTCAGGGGCGTCTTGGACTTCATAGTCCCTCGTGAAAACCCATGATCGTCACCTGCAACATTGGCTAGACTTTACAGCCATCTTTTCAATTCAAATGATCAGCCCGAACATCCTCATATAACCCAGCCCCTGAGAATCCCAACCCCTTTCTCCCATCGATGATGTATAACGTACAATATAAGGAGAAGCCTGACATCATACGGACAATGTCTGTACGGGAGTACAAATGGAGAGTTCAAAATCCTCTTGGCACAGGGACCGATCAACGAGTCGCCATTGTCAGGTTATCTACCTTGGGTGGCGCAAGGCTCGTACTCGAAAAGCTTTATGAAAATTAACATTGTATCTTCAAACTTTCCACGGGTCTTTTAAGCTAAGTTATAAATAAGAAGAACATTTCTACGTTGTATAGCTTTATATATCGCTCAGATGGTAGTTTGGATACTAAAGAAACTAGAGAAAAATGCAATAATTATACAACTACAGTAGATTCGTATGTTTGTATTCTTTGGGGCCTATTATGGGCCCGAATGGACTTTGTGGGCTTTCATTCTGGGCCCAAAACCCAGCGGTTTGAGTTGGGTTGGGCTTTGGGCTTTGTGGGCTAGAGGTCTAGTATATACATAGGTCAACACATATCTTTGCGCGAATCTAATTTTTGAAATTGCACCACGCCGCCTTAGGCTACGGTTTTCATTTTAACTATAAGTTAAATCTAATTTCTGGCTCTATCTATTAGTACTAATTTTATATTGGTAGCAATTATGGTAGCGCTAGGAAGTTGATAATTGTCAATCTATCTAAGACACCTCTTGGCGGCCTGAGGCTGAGAAGTAATGCAAACCCCGCAAACCTGCTTTAAATATTAATACAAACAATTCTTCTACTGCCGTGATACGAATTGTGTAGAAAAATTGTTGCCGTTGCCTGTGCGGCTCTTGGCATTAAGTACACCCATGAACCAAAAATGTCTAAAACCTCTTCCCACACTATTGATAAGTAAGGATATCTCGAAGATTCTGTGTTGATTAAATCTCTGCGACTTGCTATCGTAAAAGAATTGATCGAAACCGGTGGCTTGGCATGGCCGGATAGATAGTTCACCCGTTGCTGAACTATGACTTCAACCTTCAACCGATTTATATAGTGTGGTCACGACCCTCATTTTAGCATTTTCATATTTCGCTGAAAGTTTCAACCTGAGATGTTGTCCTTGAACATTTCATCATACTCGAAACCATCGGGGTACCGGGTTTCTGAGTTGGCCAAGCCGGAGCTCAGTGATCCAAAAGATGTGATCATTAAGGTTCATGCGGCGAGCATCAATCCAATCGACGTGAAGAAAGCCGATGGGATGCTGAAATTGGCGGTGAAAGACTCGTATGTGATTCCATATACATTGCAAAGATCGTACCTGACATAAATAGCTTCCCGTACAAAATCGGCTATGACTGTGCCGGTATAGTGATGGAGGTTGGGTCGGATGTAACGCGGTTCCAAGTCGGAGATGAAGTCTATACTAGACTACCGGAGATTTCTCGAGGTATGTGCAGCTCCGACGGTCATACGGGTAGGTCACCACTGACATTCAATCACTAGGATCCTGCAGTGAATTTGTCAGATGTGTAGAGAAATACATTGCCCTGAAGCCCCCATCATTATCATTCGAGGATGCAGCTTCAATTCCTCTGGCAGCAATGACTGCACTTCAAGCACTCAGAAAATACAAAGGAGAACTGGCTGGAAAGACCGTCCTTGTGCCCGCCGGCTGTATGTTGCTTTTGTCCTGCAAACTGTTGTGTATGAGTCTAACATGACGAAAGTGAGTGGGACAGGTCTGTTTGCATGCCAATTGGCAAAGAATGTCTTCCATGCAGGCAATGTCATCACCACAGTTTCGACCTCAAAGGTGGAAAAGGTCAACGAGCTCCTAGGCGAAGGAACGGTGGATGAGAGTAAGAACTCAAATTCCGCGCGAGTAAACTTTTGCTTACACACTTACAGTAATTGACTACACGAAATCTGACCCAAGACAGGTCATCAAGTCTGGCTCTGTGGACTTCCTCTTCGACACAGTTGGTTCTGCAATGGAGTACCTCTGCCTAATGAAACCCAAATCTGGACGTATCGTGTCGGTTGCGACCATGCCATCGGGCAACCAGCTCCAGGAATCCTCAATGAACGATCTGCCCAATAAGCAGAACATCCCCATTGTTTTACGAATGGCACTTAATACTTTTGATTCTGTCCGTAAACTGAGAGCATGGCGGTATGGTGTCGAGTATTCATATATGTTCCTGGAATCGAGTGGTCAAGATCTGGACGAGTTAAGAAATCATGTTGAGGAACACAGGTTGAGAACGGTGGTTGGAAATAATGTTGAGCTGTATGATATTGAAGCAGTGCGATCAGCGTGCCAGATTGTTTACAGTGGGAAGGGAGGTCTCGGGAAGGTGGTTGTCAGAGTTGCTAAGTAGTTCATAGCTTTTTTTTTTCTCTCTCTTTTATTTTAACGCGATAAAAATAATTCGACTATATAATCAACTGGCAATCTGGGTTAAATCATGCACTAGCCTATGCAAGAAACAATCAAGAGGTAAATACACGAATCTGATCACAGATTGGCCTTGGTAAGCTCCAACTCAGTCCACTCCCACAAGCGCTTCCCCATATCCTCATTGCACGCCCATTTGTTTCGACGTTTCAAAATTCCAACAGGCACATAATATCCTCCATTTGTGAGCTCCTCCTTATTTGCACCAGCAGCCGCCCACAGCGAGTTATACGCGCCCTGGCGCACTGTTGATCCAGAGAAACGCAAAATCTTCGAGCTCAAAGCAGCAATCAGATATTGCGAATTCAGAGGGCCATACAAGTTTGTTACGATAATACCTGGATGGACAGCCACCGACGTTATTGACGGGTACCTTCTGCCGAGTTCCGCTGCGAAGAGAATATTGGCAGCCTTCGACGCTCCGTACCGAGCAAGCGTGTTGACCTTCTTGAGCTTCTTTTGATCCATAATTTTCTCGGATGCCGGCGCGAAATTATGTCCCACAGAAGCGAGCGATACGACGCGGACATCCGAGTCAGGTTCTTCAGCCGTCTTGAGCAGTATTGGCAGCAGCAATTTGGTAAGATAGAAGTGCCCGGTGTGATTCGTGCCAAGTTGGATCTCATGGCCCATTTCGGTCTCGCCAGGTGGGAGAGCCATCACACCAGCGTTGAGGATTAGGATATCGAGGCGGGACAATTGGGCGTTCACTTTCTCCGCTGCGTTCTTGATCGATTTACCTATCGTCAAGTCCAACGGTATCCAGCTGATTTCGACGTCGTTTGAAACGGATAATTTTACCGACTTGATGGCTTCTTCTGCCTTTGCTTCTGAACGCGCGCCGAGGAAGATCTTCTTCGGATTGTGCTTGGCCAGTTGGAGGACTGTTTCTTTGCCCAAACCTGCATTTCCTGTGTAGGTGTATAGCGTCAGATGTGGTATTAATGCCCCGTTGATATACGGTTTAACCCACCGCCCGTGACCAAGATGACCTTCCCGGCCAGATCTGGAATATCATTTTCAGGTGTGAAGTTTACTGCACCCGCGTAGCTGATTGCGTCTATGGCAGCTATAACCCATCCAGACATTTTGGTGAGAGGTAGGCAATATTGGGGTTTTAAGTTGTGTTCGATGCTGAGTTGCTTAAGCGCCGATGCTAGCAGACTTGATATATGTGCCGAGATCAATGTATCTCCCCGAGCTAAACTAATAATTCCAAGGCCTCCGAAGGTACACCCCCTGTGAACTACATTCAATGAAGTCACTCGAAGAGCCTTATAGGGCTGACTAAATGTCTAGGTAGATACATATCAGCACTTCCTTCCCACGCCCCAGCTTTCGACATCATCATTATTAACGCTCTATCCACTCCAGATAGCAACAACAGCCACGTTATGGTAATCTATTTTCATTATATTTATTATGCTGTGCTGCTGACTACGTGATCTGAACATGTTAAAATGCAAAGCCATACCTCTGAGTCATATAAACAAGTTGAAAAAAGTTTACCTCTGAGTTATACCATCCCTAGTTGGGTATGGGGTCATACCCTGGAGAAAAAGGGAGATAATGTCATGACACGCACTATATATAACGGAGCCTGGACTATCTGAGCGTAATGCTCAGATATAGTGGTCTTTTGGCCTAGTTTGTAACTCGCCAGTCCAGGGGCAGGTTGTAACAGCTGCTTCAGTTTGTGATCCAACATCCTGAATGACTCCTGCCTCATCCTCTTATCCTGAAGTCGCAACCCTACCATGGCATAATTTTGCCTCGTGTCACCTTTCCGTCATACTCACAAAGCTTTAAACTGGCTTGCTCTCTCCAGTGCCGTTTGAGTAGGTGGGACTCGGCAATCGGGGTGGCATCAATGACATCCTCACTGTACGGCTGGAAGATTAAGGGAAGACAAGGATGATGTATTGTTCTAGCTATGCCGGTCCTACTAGAAGGGGCCCGCCCGTACAGTCAAGTGATATCGCCTGACCGACAGTGAAACTCACTGGACAATAAAGTCTCGGACTTCAGAGCCAAGGGTGACGATTTCCTCTGGGTCTATGGGATCGGAAGTGGGTGGGCTACCTCCCGCTTCTTGAGAGCCAACAGTCGTCGGTGGGCATATGGGACAGGAGGGGAGAACTGGGAACATCCAATATAAATCAGTATAGGCAAGAAACAGAATCCAGGATGATAGAATTACCCAGGCTGGAGAGGTCTTTTCCTGGGTTGGGTCGTAGAAATTGCGGAAGGGACAGTCACTCAGCGGGTGACCGATTTGGCCACATACGGCGCTTGGCTGCCTGTGGTCATACGCAGATGAAGTCAGTTCACAGATCAAAGTGAACCATGTCTGTGTATTGAAGTCTGTATTGCAGTGTATCCAGATGGATATGGGACACCGAAGAAGACTTTTATCAAAGCCATTAGCTATTTTATTCATGAATTTGAACAACATGTGAGGTCCGACATTACCTTGTTCATATAGTTTTGCGTTGTAGCAAATGAAAATCAAGTGAAAGAAGGTCAATAGTTATGAAGAAGCTCATCAGTTCACTTTCACTTCTGTCTTCGGTCAAATAAATGATGTATGAGTGAAGGGGCCTACCCGTAGTCCTTGTCGCCTATACCGGGGATGATAAGCAGAAGGATAACGATGCTTTGCCATTCGGTTAAGGCCGAATGCCCATCAGATGATGTTACAGGTCATTTCTTGCAATCAAAGAGGTCTGAACAGTTCAGTTTTGACCGCTAAAATATCTCTGGGGTCATGAGCTTGAGAATTCCACTATGTGTGGGGTGCTCTTCTTATAGGCTCACCGGGAGGTTTCTGACTGATATGCAAAGAATGATTGACGAGAGTCGAAAGTCCAACCATAGTGTTGGCATTTTTCGGCTCCAGGTGATTGCACGGTGCTTAGGCCATGGCAAAGTTCAAAGCCTTTGTCGCAGCCCTGGAGGGAGACAATGATTGTGCATGTCCAAACTATGAGGGCTCTAACAAGCCTTGAGGGGCTGCTTCGATACTATATAGAGATATATATAAATATAGGTATTTGATGATAATGAGCAGAGGGAGAGAGGCAGGCCAGTAGAATTTCTAAGAATCTGGTGGGAATGGCCTTATCTATATGAGTTGGGCTGAAATGAAGACCTGATCTGTAAGGCAAAAACGCAGGCAAAGCAAACATTGACTCTGCAGGAGTTGAAGGCATAGCAGTGCAACCTTTAGACGCAGGTCTCATACGAGATAGGATTATTGGCAACTAATCCAAGAATAAAAGTGGAAGTGGACATTAATGTGGACATTAATGTAGACACGCACTCATCACTGCGGCCCTCAACGGCTCTTCTCATTGTAATTCTAGCTGCTCCTGGCATAATTGTTACGCTAACCCTTTGGATTGACTTTCCATCTCGCTATATTCTTGCCCAAAGCAATGCATGCGATTCTCGGTCACATCGATTTGGGCTCCATCTCGACATGATCTCTATAACTGTGGCCTGACAGATCGGTATAATTCCCACAACACCAGCATCGAAGGAATGAGTAAGTGAATCGTTTTATTATTTGATTATACAGCGGTTTCATTTCTCTGTTGGATCAACACCCCCAAGGAGGCGTTTGATTTTCCAGAGGGATATCATCGCATCAATACCGAGCTGGTCCTCTGGTCTGAAGAACAGCGCAGTGTGTTGGAACTGACCGTGAGATTCACGGAGCTTTTTGATATCAGTCGGAGAAAAAAGCACCGACAGATCAAACACAGGAACTTTCGAGCCAGTTTGCGTGAGAGCCACCGAGTCCAAAGAGCCACTCGACTGGGACTTATGATTGGCAGCCGCAGAATTCTCTGAGCCAAGAAGCAGGACTCCACCACATTCCATACGATCAAATCGCCCCAGACTTCCCAGGGCTTCCTTCAGCGCAGCATCCGAGTACTCGGGCAGATCCAGACCCCTCCAGACTCCATTGGAGGTGCCGACGCGCTTATATTTCTCGAGGACTGCACCTAGCTTCTTAACAACGACATCCCTCGTACTCCGCAACATAAACTCCGGCGTATCCTCCGACCAGGTGATTCTTTTCTCTTCATGGGCCGTCACAGGGCCCTGGGGGTGCTTCCATCGGAATGGTAACAGGCGCATAATCGGTGGTCTTTTCCCGCCCTTCTTGGAGAGCGGCACTGAAATAGATTGAATAAGTGGAAGAAGCTCAGAAATGCGAAGCACAAGCTGGCGTCCAGTCTGCTTGTCTAGGGATGTTGGGATTGGTGATACATCCTCTTCCTGGCATTGTTTCTCAATGTCTGGGATTCCTAGTTTGCCTGGGATGGTTGGATCTGGTGATGAACCGAGCTTCTTGGTCTTATTGTTTTGCAGCGAGTCCTGCAGCAGACCGACAGGCATCATATGAAGCTGGTCTGAATCTGGTTGTCTAACAAGTCCCCAAGTCCCCATAAGAGCAGATGGAAGTCGTGCACCAGTTACAGAGCACATACGTGCCGGGGAAGCTAGCATCAGGGCCCATGGGTTCTTGAGCAGGTTGGCTTCCTCCTGTGTCGTGGGGCGTCTCTTGCGATTCTTCTCGGTCCCAGAGCGAGGATGTGTGAGGAGAGGAGACTGCGGAAGCCTCTGCGAAGGAGGCACGGAGTTCGGATTGGAGTTGTCTGTCTTTGTTCCCAAAGTAATTTCAGTCACTGGGTCCGTTTGTCGCGAGGTCGAGATGCCTCGACTAGCTGCCTGAACCTGCGATGTCGCTAGTAGTTGTCGGAAGGCACTCAGGCGCCATCTTGCATACGGGATCCGTGTGCCCACACACTCCATTGTTTGGATGGTTGGGAGAACAGAGCTGATGGTGAGTCGAGTTCAGTTCAGGGCGGAAAAGATGATCTCGGAGCTGTTGCAGGAGCCAATCGGAGCCCCTTATTTGCGGAGAAGTTGCTGATCGTGCCGAATAGCGTTGAAGGGGGGCAATGCGACCTAATTGGGGGTCTCGGATACAATATCAAAAATTTCCTCCAGAAAAATGCTATTCTCCAGAGAAAGTTAGTACTAGTAGACCATCCATCGCCGGCATTGTTGCTGCCGCCCAGGTGTTCACCTTAGCTGCTTATCTTAGCGCCTCTCTTATCGCATCGGACGGTTCACCGTCCAGGGTCTCCGGATTCCGACTTTGTATTTCCAACTCCATACAACTACAGATCGCATTTGCATATATTTGAGGATGCTTTCAAGAGCTTCTGTGCGCCAGCTAGGGCGGTCTATCCAGAATTCCCCCGTTGCTATCACCCGGCCCGCCGCCTTATTCGCACGATGCTTTTCGAACCAAGGACCGTCTGCGCAGCCCCCGCGGAGTTGGACGCCGACGCCATTCGTGACAGAGACAGTGGTATGTTTGATCCATATATCGAAACAAAAAGTACTCAATGCGCATATACTGATTACTTTGAATAGGGAGGCAGCTGGCACACTTGTATGTTGCGCCATTGCACTCATCACCGGAGCTTGCATATGACCCAAAACATGATCAACCTACTAACCTGCATCGCGTACGACAGACGATATCTTTTCTCGATTAATGAAGGTAACTAGATACAGGAGGACAGTTCCCCCGCAACCTACCCATGCTAATCAAGCCTCCAGGAACGCATCATCTGCCTCAACGGCCAAGTCGACGACACCCTCTCCGCATCGATAGTCGCACAACTCCTCTTCCTCGAAGCCGATAACCCTGCCAAACCAATTCACCTTTACATCAACTCCCCAGGAGGCTCAGTAACAGCCGGTACGTGGACCTACCCCAACCGCTATCACCGACCTATACTGATGAACAATTCCACAGGCCTCGCGATCTACGATACAATGACATATATCGCCTCTCCCGTGAGCACAATCTGCGTTGGTCAAGCAGCATCAATGGGCTCTCTTCTTCTTGCCGGCGGCGAAGCAGGCAAGCGCTACTGTCTCCCGCACTCCTCGATCATGGTACACCAGCCTTCGGGCGGCTACTTCGGACAGGCGTCCGACATCGCTATCCATGCAAAAGAGATTCTGCGCGTGCGCACTCAGCTCAATGAGATCTACCGACGCCATCTTACTAGCAAGAAGCAGTTGTCCCTAGATGATATTGAGAAGCTTATGGAGCGCGATTACTTCATGGGTGCTGATGAGGCGCTCGAGTTGGGTGTTATTGATGAGATTCTGGACCGTAGAGTCCAGGGGAAGGAGGGTTCTGGGGAAGAGGCTAAGCCTCCTACTGCATAAATTCCACAATGTGTCTATGATGCTTTGGTATATACAAGGGGTTTTGGTGTCTCCTGTCTAGCCATAGGACTTTATCAGTTGCATTGCAGAATTGTGTGTTAATAAAATCGACCATGATCACCTTCTGTCACTTACTTCGGGGATTTTCGTAATTTTGGTTCTGGATGCTGCTGTGATATATCTGAATTCAAGGCAACCTTCTAACTGAAGGAGTAAGCGCTTTTCTCGCAAGGACCAAGTTTCTAGCATCATAGGCCTATGGATATCATAGATTTCAGAGTTAGGGTCGAGATCTGACATTGAACAAGGTGATTTCTATGAATGTGTGATGATTCTGATGTGGCTCTGATTGCCCTAATATCGGGTAAACCCATTAAGAAAGATGGGATATGTTGATAGTATATATGAACCGAACAAAACAACCTGAAGGTATGGCATTGAAAGGTTTGTTCGTGGGAATTTACTAGTACATATATATAGTTTACCGCAGGAGCTGGAATATAGATTTGCATCATGTTGTATTCGCACGCTCTATGCGACCATTAGTCCCAACCTGGAGACCAAAGCGCTGCCGGAGAAACGTTGCCGTCTCGGGGGACGGCACAAAGCCGGACGTTGGCCGTGCCGCGGCATTTGAGTGGCGCCATTGGTCACGAATTGTACCTAGGAGGCTCATGTTGACAATGACAGCCTCACCAGCCGCGAATGTATCCATCGGGTGCTCACCCCGAGCACCACTGCCAGATTCAGGGTCGGCCGGGTCGGCCAAGAGCGTCGTGCGCTCTTCTTCAACCTCTTCATCGACGAAGCTACTGTGATGTGAATCGGAATTATGATGGGCGGGGGACATTGTTTCCTCCCCATCCTCTTGCCGTATAATGCCACGCTCCTCGGCATCATGGTCCTGTGGCTGGGACTCCTCCGCATCTGGGCCTGTCTCTGTGGTTGTCTCTGTGACTGTATCTGAATTCGGCGTTGTAGGCGCTGGTACGGGGGTTCCATTAGTCTTCACCCGCTCGATAATCAAGGCCAGCATGATGATATCGATTAGAAAGATTAAAAGGTCGAACGAGAGAAGCCGGTAAACAGAGACGGGAGCCTGCCCGATGAAGTCGATGAACAGTCCCCCATGTAGATAGCCGCGTGTTTCCTCGCCAGCTTCGGGATGAATCAGGAAGGCATGGAAGACCATGCAGATGAGGTTACTGCCGAGGATGGCGCCCACATACGGCTGATTGCGTGTAGGTTCAAAGGGGGATGCTTTTGGTGTGAAGAAGATCAATTCGACGATGGCACGTATGGCAAATAAGACAATCGAGCAGCTAGACGGACAGAAACAGATGTTAGGGGTCTGTCGTGGGTGGAAAGACGGTTGAAGATCATGGTTGGAGTTGGACTTACTCCATGTAATACAGGGCGGAGAGTTGACAATAAACTAATATGTCGAGATCGCGCAACAATCGATCAATGAAGGCGACTTTGGCGGTCGACTTGACTTTCTTCACACGCGCGTTTTGGCTGCTGGGCGTGCCTGTTGGCTGTGGGGGTTCCGCATCGTCATAGGATATGCCGGACACGTCAGCGATGTATTCCGCATCCCGATAGGCATCAACGTCTGTCATAGAGGGTCATGAGGGCTTGAACAGTATGCAACAAACGGGATATAAGGAGTCGAGGTGGAGACTCCCCGTGCTTTGGCGGCTGGGGTAACTATGGATGGGTTGTTGGAGACGGAGATGTGTCGAGGCGGACTTTCCTCGGTCCGGACCACGTGCTTCTCCCAAGGTACATGCACAGCATGTTTCTGTTTTATTTTAAGATGTTCTGGTATTATGTATGTTGTAACATCAATTCAGCACTTTAATGCTTTAAAATTGGATACTATGGAATGCTACCCCGTTTGAATGTAGCTTATTGTTTGTACCACTTCATACATATTCCTGGTAAGCTTAATCCACAAGGATCGTCTTCGACAGCTCTGAGTAATGCTTGAAGAACCCAGTGAACAGACGAATGGCATGGGCAACATCATAGGTGCCGCCTGTTTCACGGATACTGTGCATGCTGAGCTGGGGATTGCCCAGATCCAATGTCCGCGCACCCAGTGCAGCAGACAACATCGGGCCAATGGTGCTGCCACAGCTGGAGTCATTACGAACCACAAAGAGCTGGAGAGGAACGTGCTCACCAGTCTCCTTGGTGGTCTTGCGCGCAATCTCCTCAAGGAGAACGATTCCAGGGGAATTTGTTGCATAGCGAGCGTTGGCGTTAATCTTAATCACCGGGCCCTTGTTCATCTCCGGCTTGTGGTCCGACTCGTACTTGCCCGCATAGTTGGGGTTGACCGAGTGAGCCATGTCGGCGGAGACAAGGAAGGAGGTGGACAGAGTTTGCTCATAGGCAGTTGACAAGTCAGTGCTCTTGGAGGAGGACGGGAGGACGGACAGACGGCGAATAATCGACGGAAGCACGTTCGAGTCCGCACCCTGTGCTGTGCGGCTTCCGATTTCCTCGTGGTCAAACAAGGCAATCAGGCGGATCGCATCTTCGTTATCGAGGGCTGATTGCTCGGCCACAGAGTCAATCAGACCAACTGTAGCACAGAAAGTGCTGTTCAGGTTGTCTAGGCGAGGAGAAAAGATGAGTTCCTCCAGCATACCACCAAGACAGGACTTCTGAGTGTCGAATAGAATCATTTCGAAATCTAGAATATCGCTTGGATTGACACCAGCCTCCGCAGCAATAAGGTCAACAAAATGAGAGTGATGACGTTCCGTGACAGATTTCAAAGGTGAGAACCCCGCACCCTCGTCTGTATTAGGGGTGTCGGTTCCCCCATTGCGGTTGAGTTCTGCAGCAACAAGGCCAGCGATAGGAAACAGCTGTGTTTCCTTGTTGAATGCAAAGTTCTCCTGGCGGTCCAGATGGATAGCCAGTGTTGGAATACGGAGGACTAACCTGTTAGCAAGGCACATTTATTGGGTCAACATAAAACATACTGGGGCGGTCAATCTTGACCAGTTTCTGCACAATAGAACCATCGCTTTCACGAGTCATAACCCGGCCAGCGACACCCAGATCACGGTCAAACCCTGGATGGAATTAGCGATGGTGATAGTTTGAGGGTAATCAATGGCACGCACAAGTGTGCCAGATGCCTCCACCGTAGGTCTCAACACCGACCTGGACGAAACCTTCCCCGCTCTTCTTGCTAACGGGCTTGACCCTCAACACCGGAGAGTCGGTGTGGGCACCGATCATAGAGATGGCATTGCCCGGCTATATCCATGAATTAAAGATTGTTTATTCAATTCCGCAATCGGTACATACCTGCCATTGCTTGCCAATCGCAAATGCCACGAGGGTAGTAGTGTTGCGAGTCAAGTAGTACTTGCCTCCCGGTTGACAGGTTGACGCCCAAGAGTCTCTCTCCTATTGATGGATGAGCCACATTCTTACCACTCCGGGTTTAGTTTGAACAGACCTTAATTTCTTGGAACCCAGCCTTAGTGAGAAGCTGCTTGGCCTCGTGGACGGCATGGAAAGCTGTAGATAAGACAAATCAGCGACATCCCACGTCATCGGATGGGGACTCCATACGGGTAGGAGCAGAATTCACAAAGGACAAGAAGTCCAGAGCAGGTTGCTTGGCAGCCATTGTAGAATAACGTTGAGAACAACCAATAATATCAGGACAAAGACGCCTGAGGACCATTGCAGGGGGAGCACAAAGAAAGAAAGTTGGGCTTTTGCCGGAGGTTTGATTGGTTTGGCGGTGACTGCGGATGGCAATGTCACGTAACAAAGCCACTGAAACTAGACGACACCGGTAGTCTCAGAACTATTTCAGGTAATCGGATAGAGATTGTAGGATACATTTCATTTATTACTATTATGTTTACTTTACTCCGCAGTAATATTCTGTTGTATAGATAGTTGGTTGTAAAGCCAACCCCACTATAGAAGCTTTGGGCATATAATTTCTAAGATTGGTATTGTCGTTGCCATGGCCCAAGCTTCGTCGCGTCGCGTCGAAACAAGCGCGTATACCAAACCAATCTGTGCATTTCGCGTTAGAAAAACGACCCATTATAGATCCCTCACATGCCCCCCACTTTCAGTGGTCCAGTTAGACTAGTTTGTGCGCGTCCAAAGTAAACAACAGGACTAACAGTGTGAAATCAGTTTCAATTGTAACAAAGCCATGCTGAAACAGAACGTTCCAAATATTCTCGGCAACCAGCATGAGACTGCTTTGTAAAAGTAAACCAAAGAGCTAGACCTCACTGAAATAGTATAAAATATCCATCAGTGTGGTCAAAAAGGTGAAGAGTACTTAACTAACTGATTTGACCTGGTTGATGGGGCCCGATTGCCATCGGCTAAATCAGGTTAGCGTACCCGACGCGTGACCCAGAGAGTCGCCCTGCGCAACTCCGTCACTCCCTTGAAGACATTCATTCATTCACATGCCTGAAGTTCAGACACTTCTTTGTTTAGTCTGCCTGGTGAAACAGGGTCTGCTCGTACTTTCTCCTGGAACATCTTCTCTCTTCAGGCGTCAACGGCTGGGGCCATCATTCCGCCTCTGGATCAACAACAACGGACCCTCTGCGAATCGCCCTTTAAATACCCTTGACCCTACACCCGGATCTCTGACCGTTTGACATCCTCGATTGACAGACATTTCACTTCTATCTTATGCAACACTTATCTCTGTCTTGATTGGTTGCACTTTGGCTCTGGGGCTTGGACAGACAACCAGACATCGCCATGGCGGACAAACCTCAGAATTCAAAGAAGGCTGGGAATAGGTCGGCATCAAGACCTCGAATATCGCAGATATCAAACATTGCATCACCGCCTGGATCGAAGACGCCGCCAAGCATGCCCTCTAAGCGCACGATGTATTTCCCAGACAATTCAAATTCGGGCAGCCGCCAACGGGAAGATGAAGCAGACCCAATCGACCCTAGTGCGCTTGCAAAAGCATTGCTGGATTATGAGACTGCTGGGGGCCGGAGGGACAGAACCCCGGCCTCCAGTCCGTGTCGCAAGAGACAGCGGGTCTACGGGGACCGGTAAGCCACGCTTTTGGTCGTCTTCAATCGGAAAGCCCGCGACAAAAGCAATGGCAGTCATCTATGACCCAGCTACTGACAATAATTCAGATTCATCCCCAATCGCGACGGACAAGATCTACAAGCGACTTATAGTCTGTTGCATGAAGATGGTTGCCCATCGACTCCTTCCAAGGCGAAGAAACGCCCCCCTCACTCCGAGCTCCATTTCCAAAAGAGTGTGTCACATATCGGAATCCAATGCGTTGTACATTTGAACTGACTTTTTATCGCAGCCGAGGAAGCCAACCTCACATTTTCTCGAGTTTTGCGCAGCGAGCTGTTCGGAAACACGGTTCCACAACCCGACTTGAACTCTGCGCCACCCGACCCATTGCTCGGCTTCAGCAATGGAATCAATGACAAGACTCGATCTCATACACCACCCGCTCATATGGCTTCCAATCTCCCTCCAGCTAGCATCACCCCCACCACCCCACACAAGAACCTCTTCAACTATGGACCTTCACGGCCCGGATCGGGACATCCAACCCCCTCTAAAACCCCTCGAAGTGTGCATGGCCCCAACTTAGACGTGCGCTCTGAGCTCTACAGTCTTTCTCCCATTCGATACGACAGTCAGCGTATTCTCGAAACACCTCGAAAACAGGCCCGGTATGTAAACAAGGTGCCATACAAGGTCCTGGATGCACCGGATCTTCAGGATGATTTCTATTTGAACCTGGTGGACTGGGGCAGTGGTAATGTTCTTGGTGTTGGATTGGCCAATTGTGTCTATATGTGGAACTCCCACACCGGTGGAGTTACGAGGCTCTGCGAGCTGAAAGATGATACCGTGACCAGCGTGAGCTGGATTCAAAGGGTAAGCAAGAAATCTGCATGTGAATGCTCCATACATGATACTCACATCAAGGACTACAGGGTACACATCTTGCAATTGGCACGGGTAAAGGCCTAGTACAAATATGGGACGCTGAGCATTGCCGGCGGCTACGAACCATGATTGGACATACCAACCGAGTTGGTGCTTTGGCGTGGAACGATCACATTCTCACATCGGGATCTCGAGACCGTCTCATCTATCACCGTGATGTTCGGTCTCCAGACCAGTACATTCGAAAGCTTTCTGGCCATAAACAAGAAGTTTGTGGTTTGAAGTGGAACACTGAAGATGGCCAATTAGCATCCGGCGGCAACGACAACAAGTTGATGGTTTGGGATAAGCTGAGCGAGACACCCCTCTACCGCTTCTCCGACCACAACGCAGCAGTCAAGGCCATTGCATGGTCTCCTCATCAACACCATCTTCTCGCTTCTGGTGGTGGTACTGCAGACCGCACCATTAAGTTCTGGAACACACAAACCGGCTCAATGATCAAAGAGGTCGACACCGGTAGTCAGGTCTGCAACCTCTCTTGGTGCAAAAACTCCGACGAGATCATCAGCACACACGGTTACAGCCAGAACCAAATCGTCATCTGGAAATACCCTCGCATGGAACAAATCGTCTCCTTGACTGGTCACACTTTCCGCGTTCTTTACCTCGCCATGAGCCCTGATGGCGAAACCGTCGTAACAGGAGCAGGCGACGAAACACTCAGATTCTGGAAAATATTTGATAGACGAGCTACAAGAGACACTCGTCGGGAAGGCAGCAAACTGGCCGAATGGGGCACCATCCGGTAGTTCGGCCAATACTGTCTACCTTCTAATTTGTCTCTTCATCTGCATTCGACATGGCGTTTTTGGGTTTTCTTCAATTTGGTCACTGGGGGAAAATCATCGCATGGCCTGAGGGGGATCTCACTCTTCATCTTTTTATGCGTCGGCATCTATTGCATGTTTTTTTTTCCATCGGCGGTTTAAAGCATTTTGCGGGTGGACGTCCGGCGCTCGTTCATTCGGAATGGATACTTTGTTTGAGTTCTTTTTTCATTTTGCTTTTTTTGCTTCCACTTGTTTCCTTGATCCCTTCCATTCATTCGTCCTACTCTGGCTGGGATTTAGGCTGGCCGTACTGGCCGTACTGGCCGGTCACCTTGGAGTCGAGCGAGCATTTCTACACCCACACGTTACTTCAAGGCTTTGAGCGGCGGCGCTTGCGGTGTTTCTTGGTTGCCGGTATGCGGTGTTGCGCGGGGGGTGTTTTCATTTCAATTTGTCTTTTGCATGGTTGCTTTTGATGATGACATGACCCTTTTTTTCGGCACAAATTTGTGCCTATGTTCCCATTTCAGAGGATTTAGCTATGCCAACCAACCTTCATGGGATCTAAACCATGCCTGAAACCAAATGAGAATCGAAATTGATTGACACTTATATGTTTCTTGGAGGTCCAAGCTCTTGCTTCTTCTCCTTGACTAAGGACCTTCTTTCGCATAGTTAACTTAATTTCTTTTTCTCAAGCGAAGTAACCCAATCAAGGAAATATCCGATTAACTATGCTATACTGTATACATTCATGAATGAGCTTCGCCTGCCCAGTTTTTGGCGCAGATGACCGGAAACAAACAAAAGAAAAAAGCTCGAAGAAGGGAGATTTGAAACACCAAGGAAAATCTAAAGCACCAACCGTGCTGGCTCAACTGAGAGAAGAGTCTTGATTCGCTCCAAAAATGCCTTGGCGCGGGTCTCCTCACCAACAGGGACGGTCAAGCTGAAAACGTTGGAAGCAACACCGGCCGAGCTCTCAACCGAAGCCGTAGGCACGGACTTCTTGGACGACTTTGTACTGAGGAAGTCGATCAGGTCCTCGGTGACAGGCTTAGAGCGGACAGTCTTCGGGGCCTCGAAAGCGTTCAGCTCGGGAATATAACCACCGCGGGATGTGTTGATCGGCTGGGCGCCGAGAACCTCCTCGAAAAGCTCATCGGCGGAGGGCTTGAAGCTAGCCAAGCGGGGCAGGTCGTCGTTGGCAAGGTCTGTAGCGACGGCAAGGAAGCGGGACAGCGGGACTGTGACACCCAGGTTATCCTGGAGCTTCTTCTGGGTAGACAACACGGTAGCCAGGGAAATAGAGATGGCGACGGAAGTCATGGGCAGGGGCTTGGAGACAATCTCCTCTTCAGCCACGGCCGGGGCGGCCGGGGCCGGGGCCGGGGCGATCTTGATGTTGCTCAGATCGAGGTGAGAAAGCTTGGCCAGAGTGGCGGCCTGGGTTGATGGGTAGTTGGCGGGAATCTGGCCGATATATGCAAGTACGTCACCCTTCAAGAGACGACCCTTGGGGCCCGAAGCTGGGATCTTGTCGACATCAGACTTGGGAATACCCTTCTCACGGAGGAGCTGGGCGACGGAGGGGTAGAGCGGATAGGCGGGGTTCTGGGTTGTGGGAGCGGTGGATTGCAGGCCTAGAAGGGATGTCGGTGTTAGCACTAGTTAAGCAATGCTTGTTATATCGCAAGTAGTTTCCGCCGTAGACCTGAGCCTCGAGGAGCGGCTTTCCGTTGCGGAGATGCTGTTTGCCATGAACATGGATGGGAAACTCACGTCTGCCGACACCGAACACCTTCTGTTGACGGCGAGCAAACATGGCCGGAACCTGACCGACTGTGATCTTGGCTGCCATTGCTAAGTGATTCTGGAGTTTTGGAAGATTGGGAGTGCTGCGATGCCGATTGGGATCTTCGGCCGATGTCGCAACTCGCCGCGGACGTTGGATTCGAAAGGAACGAGCAGGATCAACGAAGAGCCCACCACCACGTCAAAGCGCACAAATCTCCGAGGTCAATTCTTCTGAGGTCGTGTGTTTGGCGAGGTAATTCAAAGCAGCTGTTGGAGGTGTTGAGGGCGTTGGGAGCTTTCACCGGCGGCCGGGACGGGAACATTTTTCTGCCGCTTGGTGTTTTGGCCATTATCGGCGATTTCCGATCAGAACGACGGTCAATTGATTCTTGTCCTAGTAAGTTATCGAGCCGAAGCTATTTTATCGTTGACTCTCTGCCAATTCCCCTCCGGATTTATGAGTGTCAATTGGCTGCACGTCATGGTCTACATCACTTTACTAACGTGAGCATCCATAGGCCCAGTACAGCCATGTCCGTCAGAACACCCACCTTCTCAATATTCTGGCGCCAATGCCTACAAAGTCCAATGCGACCTGGCTTTCAGATGAACTCGGCATCGTCCTTGCGCCACTTCACTTCTAGTGCGCCTCATTACAAGATCAAGGGTGTGGCCAGAACTGTCGATTCCGCGTGGCAAGCCGCAAGCCCTTATGGGAACAAGAACCCCCGTGCCATTGCGAAGCTGCAAGCGAAAGTAGTAAAAGCCGGACAAGTGCTTTTGTTCCAAGCTCCTTCTCATCGCCCATATATCTTAACTGCGTACGGTCTCTCCGCGTTCTGCTTCGCCTATTCCATCTACAACTCGAACGCGGTTCTCGTGGATCCTCTGGTTCCTCTTCCAATGTGGCAGAAATCTCTATTTGGTGGTATCTGTATCATGATGAGTGTTGGTGGCACCCTGTTCATCGCCCGAACTGGCTCCCTAGTCAAGAATATCAGAGCGGTCAACTCCGATGGTCGTATGCGCGTCCTTTTCAGTGTCCGAAGCATGGTCCCTTTCAAGAAGCCTTACCAGGTCGAAGTGGCACCGGGTGATCTCTCTTTCAAGCGCAGAATCTCGGTCTCTCCAGAAACCATGAAGCGTTACGAGGATAGTACCAAACTCGGCCGCACGTTGGAAACCGAGCCAACCTTTATCAGGACGGTGAAATCCATGCCTCGCCGGATTTTCCAGAGCGTGCGGCAACTTTTCACGAACGAGGACTTCATCATTGTGCAGTTGGCGGGTCACAAAACCCATTTCCGACTGGACTCCAATGGATACATCTCGGATGATCTCCTACACTTTGGGCGCATGGTGAATGTGAAGATGCCATTCAGAGATTAATTGGAGATCATTATCCAAGTATCACGAAGGTCTCTTCGTGTCGTGTCGCATCTAGTTATGTTCTGTACATCATTTTTGCTTTGTCTCTTAGATAGCGATAGAGCACTTGTAATACCAGTCAGGAAGGCGATTTCAATAATACCACAACAGAGTATCTTATAAGAATCCTACTGCTTGTTAGAATATATTTTTAGTATGTAATGTCGTAGGGTCGTCTTCCAACGTTTATGCGCCACTAAATTTGGGGTGCCACGTGATGGCCGGCGCGTCTTAGGTGGACGCGGTTCACCCGTTATCGCGCCCCTCCCACATCTTGCCCACAACTCAATCTCTTGTTTAAATAACAGGGTTCTTGAATTTCTCGGCGCGTTGCTCCCTCAGGAAGCCGCTGGCAAGATGGGAAAACTCATTCGTTTGGAGCTTTTCAGTATGTACGACCGGAAGATGCGACGCAGGCAGTAGCTAACTTTGTTACTAGACTTCAAATCCTACAAGGGACATCATGTCCTCCTGTTCGGAGATGCGTACTTCACGTCGATTATTGGCCCGAACGGGTCTGGCAAGTCAAACTCGTGAGTGCCTCCTGGTCTTAGCCCAAAGAACCGTAGGCTAATGCGCATTAGGATGGATGCCATATCTTTCGTTCTAGGAATCAAGTCTTCTCACCTGCGATCGACGAATCTCCGTGACCTTGTGTACCGTGGCCGCGTTTTGCGCACATCTAAAGTGGATGGAGAGCCTGCTGCCGATGAGCAGGATGGCCAGCAAGAGGAGGAGCCAGAGAGCATGGATGTCTCCCAAGATGCCGGTGGAAACGACCCGAAATCCGCTTGGGTGATGGCAGTCTATGAGGACGACGCAGGCGAGGAGCAGCAATGGCGCCGATCTATTACTAGCCAGGGTGTTAGTGAATACCGCATTAACAACCGAATCGTGTCTGCCCACCAATACAACGAGGCCTTGGAGGAGGAGAACATCTTGATCAAGGCGCGAAACTTCCTGGTGTTCCAGGGTGATGTCGAGGCAATCGCATCCCAGTCGCCCAGAGACCTTACTCGGTTGATTGAGCAGATCTCTGGCAGTCTGGAGCACAAGGCCGACTATGAAAAGTTCAAGGCAGAGGCGGAGGAGGCCGCGGAACAGCAAACCGTCCAGCTCAACCGTCGACGAGGAATCAATTCCGAAGTCAAGCAATACCAAGAACAGAAGCGAGAGGCCGAGAACTATGCGAAAAAGGCCGAAGAACGCGACCAGGCCATTATCACTCATATCCTATGGAAGCTCTTTCACTTCCAGCGACTGATCGACGACTCCAGTGCGGATATCCAGAAATATCAAGATGAGCTCAAGGAGTACCGCCGTGGCGTCGAGAAATATGAGAAGAACGTCGAAGACGCCAAGAAAGACCATGCTCGAGTCGGCAGAGATGTCGGCAAGGCCGAGAAAAACATCACGAAAAAGGAGAGAGAGATTGAAGAACTCAACAACTCGCTTGTGCCTGTCGACGAGAAGATCGACATCACCCAGAAGAAGGTTGAGAGATACTCTTCAAAAATTACCGAGATTGAGAAGGAGCGCGCATCACAATCCAACAATGGCAAGCAACTAGAAAAAGATCTCAAGCTTGTCGAGAAAGCTCAGGCTCAGTGGGAAGTTGAATGGCAGAAGGCGATGAGCAAGAAGGGTGGCCAGCTGAGCGAAGCCGATCAGCAGGAGTACCACAAGCTCAGAGAAGAAGTCAATCGGCGTTCGTCGGCGGACTCATTGAACCTGGACAATCTGCGCCGGCAGAGAAAGACCGAAGCTGAAGCAGTCAACAGCTTGAAGGGCAAGTTCGAGAATACTGAGTGGCAACTCAAATCTGTTGAATCCGATGTCCAGAACATGACTGAACGCAAGTCGTCTCTCAATGACACCGTCAAGTCCACCTCTAAAGAAATCGACCGTAAGAAGAAGGAGCTGAACGCATTGACCTCCGAGCGTTTGAAGGTCTCCCAAATGCGGACCGAGCTAGAAGAAAAGCTTCAGGTGGTGTTAAGAAAGCTTCTCGAGGCCGATGATGGTAAGAAGCAGACCGAACGCGAGCTCCGAGCCAAGGAGTTAATCTCGGCATTGAAGCGCATTTTCCCCGGCGTCAAAGGCCGTGTCAGTGACCTTTGCCGGCCGAAGCAGAAGAAATACTCCGATGCAGTCAGCACCGTACTAGGTCGACACTTCGACGCTATTGTTGTGGACAACGAGAAGACTGCCAAAGAGTGCATTCAGCACCTACGCGACCAACGAGCAGGTCAGGCCACATTCGTCCCGCTAGAAACAATTCAAGTCAAGGCCTTCAACTCGAACCTGAAGGGCATGCATCGGGGCATGCGCCCTGCTATTGAGACTATTGATTATGATGATTCGGTTGCGCGCGCAATCAGCTACGCCTGCGGCAACTCTATTGTCTGTGACGATCTGGCGACGGCCAAGTATCTTTGCTACGAACGAAATGTGGACGCGAAGGCTGTCACCCTCGATGGAACTGTCATCCACAAGGGTGGTCTCATGACTGGTGGACGTGGTCTTCAGCAGAACTCCAAGCGCTGGGAAGATTCTGAGGTTGAGAACCTATATAAATTAAAGGAGAAGCTCATGAGTGATCTCACCACCCTCCCCAAGAGTCACCGCCGAGGGTCTGAAGAAGAGACGCTCCAGGGTGACCTCGTCGGTCTCGAGCAGCGCCTCAATTACTCCCGTGATGAGTTGAAGGCCCTCGAGAGGAACCTCGAGAGCAAACGTAGCGAGCTGGACTTCGTTAAGGGCCAGATGGAGGAACTGCGACCTAAATACACCGAGCGTAAGGAAAACCTTGACGAGCTAGATGAGACAATCGAAACGTCACAAGCTTCGGTCAGCACCGTTGAGGACGAGATCTACCGCAAGTTCTGCAAGCGCTTAGGGTATGATGATATCCGAGAATATGAGGCCCAGCAGGGCTCTATGCAGGAAGAGGCCGCGCAAAAGAAGCTTGAATTCACCACCCAAAAGAGCCGAATTGAGAACCAGCTCAGCTTCGAGAAACAACGTATTCAAGCCACCGAGGACCGAATCAATGGCCTCAAAGCCCAATACGAGCGCGACCAGAGCCTGATTGAAGAGCTACAAGGCCAGCAAGAAGAAATCCGCAAACAGCTCGATGAATTCGAAGCGGAGCTTGAGCTCCTCCGAGAGGCACTCCAGGAGCAGAAGCAAATCTATGGCCAGTCAGCAGAAAACTTGGCAGAGCAGCGCCGTGAACTCCAGAGGCGTAGCAAGCACGTTGAAGCAGCGTTGAAGAACGTCAATGCGCTTGAAGCAGAGATCCAGAGGAACTCTTCCAGTCGTTACGCTCTTCTGCGTCGCTGCAAGCTTGAAGACATTGATGTTCCTTTGGCCGAGTCTTCTAATTCGCTTGACAAGCTTCCAATTGATGACCTTGTGCAAGCAGCAGATCCGGATGCCATGGAGGTGGATGAAGGAGATGGTTTGGACGAGGCTCCTCCGGTGCACGATTATGGTATCGAGGTCGACTTCGACTCTCTGGGGGAGACCCTGAAAGAGGTTAGTGTTCACTCCTATCGCCTTGTTTCCCACATACTAATTCAATTACAGGAGGCCGATGACAAGCTCGAGGATGAACTGCTCGAAAAGGTCCGTGTTCTCAACAGCGACCTCGACAAGATGGCGCCGAATGCGCGTGCCATGGAGCGCTTGGAGAGTGTCGAGAACAAACTTCGCAGCACCGAAAAGGACTTCGAGGACGCCCGGAAGTCTGCACGAAAGGCCAAGGAAGAGTTTGAGTCCGTGATGAAGACGCGGTCCGATCTCTTCAACAAGGCATTCACTCACATTTCCGAGCAAATTGGGCCGATCTACCGTGAACTCACGCGCAGTGCCAATTACCCCCTGGGTGGTCAAGCGTAGGTTTCTTTTTGAACATCCGACTGCGAACGATGATAACTAACATTTCAAACAGCTACCTCGATATTGAGGATTCGGACGAACCGTATTTGGACGGCATCAAATACCACGCTATGCCTCCTCTCAAACGTTTCCGAGACATGGAGCACCTTTCAGGTGGCGAGAAGACCATGGCCGCACTCGCTTTGCTATTCGCTATCCACTCGTACCAGCCGTCTCCATTCTTCGTGCTGGACGAGGTTGACGCAGCCCTGGACAACACCAATGTCGCCCGCATCGCCAACTATATCCATGACCATGCCGCACCTGGCATGCAGTTTATCGTGATTAGTCTGAAAACCGGACTGTTCCAGAACAGTGAGGCTCTGGTCGGTATCTACCGGGACCAGGTGGAGAACAGCAGCAAATCGTTGACGCTTGATGTGAGTTTTGAAGATGCCTTTCGTATACGCCGATATGGAAATATGCTGACAATGATCATTCACAGCTTCGGAAGTACACCTAAATCCTCCAGATGGGATTTATACGGATTGTGTGATAACCCTTTGCTTTTACTTTGCTTGCTATTTCTTCATCGTTGTAGATTATTGAAACTACCCTGTGTCCATTCTGGGCAATTATTTCTATCGACAAGGCTGTTAATTGATACCAGTTCCTATACTGTGGTTTTCAGGTTGTTCTAACCCTTCTCGCACGTCGTAACTACGGTAACCCTAAAAACCTCCGTTTCCGAACAACTCACAAGTCAACTGTTCATGCTTTTACTTATTTTGGATGATGCTTCTGAGAGCATCTCCCGGAAGTAGATATGGAAAAAGAGTTTTCAATTAAGACCATGTTAATAGATGTAATTCCTCCCCTAGAAAATGCACCACTTGATAGCAAAAGATAAAGATATTAAAAGCCCCGCGAAAAAGATAGCAAAGAACCGCCCACCTGTGAAGTCATGAAGGGACTTCAGCTTATTTTTGATGATTTTTGATGATTTTTGATGCGTTTTGTGAAACACCAGGAACCGGACTTCCACCATGCACAAGACTTAGCACTTGCTGAAAGTACCGGTGTTGGATGAGACAAATCGATGTCTGGAAAGAAAGAACAAGAGTAGGAAGCACCGAGAACAGAGAACCGTGAAGTGAGAACCGTGAAGCGTAAACCGTGAAGCGTAAACCGTGAACCGAAAAAGAGTGTTCTGTGAGAGACGTGCGACCTATTGGAGGTACTGCCATTAGCGAGAAGTAGATAGTCATGGAGGCTCAACAAGTCAGATACCTTCTAGTTTGTTCCTGCCTGTCCCACAACCTCAGTCATGTTTGAGGACTTGATCTGCGGAGTGATCTTCATTCCAGAAATCCCCTTCGCTAGCAGAGCAGCCTTGGTTGGATTGGTAATCTTGGCCTGAATACCATTCTTGACCTCCGCAGCAGGCTTGACCTGAGTAGCAGGCTTGACCTGAGTAGCAGGCTTGACCTGAGTAGCAGGCTTGACCTGAGTAGCAGGCTTGACCTGAATAGCAGGCTTGGTTGGAGCAACAGTCTTTGCCGGGGTAACAGTCTTGGCCGGGGTAACAGTCTTGGCCGGGGTGACAGTCTTGGCCGGGGTGACAGTCTTGACCTGAGTAGCAGTCTTGACCTGAGTAGCAGTCTGGACCTGAGTAGCAGTCTTGGCCGGAGTAGTACTCTTGATCCCAGCAGCAGCCTTAGCCATAAATGCAGCCTTGGCCTGAGAAGCGATCTTAGCCTGGGTTCCGTTGACCTCGGCGGTACGCTTGATCTGGGAGGGAGTAGTATTGGCATCAATTGCTGTCATGGCCTGGGTAGCGGCCTCATGCACAGCGACAGGCTCCGCCTGAGTAGGCGTCTTGTCCTCACTAGCGGGCACAATTTCCTCGCTAGCCTCAGTGGGAGGATCCTCAGAGGATGACTCCACGTACGCACCAGAGACAGGGACAGTCTCAAGAGTAGCATCCAGCGAGACCTGCGACTCAGTTGCGATGTCGGTGGCAGAGTCATTTGGAGCCGGGTTCATGTTTCCGCCCTCCTCGAGTGGATGGGGGACCCGGTTAGGGATGCTGGTGAGAAGGTTGTTGATTGCATCGGCATTTCTGCGAATATGGATGGCATGCTGGGTCTTGTCGGCAATCTTGAAGTCACAGGGGACCAGACGGTCGTCGGGACTTTGGTTGCGATGGTATTCGTAAAGACGAAGTTTGATGCCACGGACGAGGATGGCCCAGCATCGCTCACTGGGAAGCGGGGCACCGATCAAGCGTGGAACGGATTGATCCCAGTTGTCCTTGATGGAACCAGAGGGGTCGAGAATAATCTTCACGACGGTGTGCAGGGCCCTCTCTTCGCCAACGGCTTTCACAACGAAACAGTTCGAGTGGTTGTTCTCCTCATCCTCTTGCCACTTGAAGACCCAGCCATCATCCAAATCGAAGGCGTAAGTGAGGAGAGCGCCCACCATGATCTTGGCATTCTCAGCGTCTGGCTTATTCTCGTATGCGCTGATGAACTCCGCCATCGCAGGAAGCGAGAGATAGTTGGTGATTGTCTCCATGATAGCGGGTGTGAGAGGAAAGAGTTGGTGAGATGGAAGAATTGGTAAAGGAAGTGCAAAGGAGGAAGAAAGAGGAAAGAAGTAACGAGACGTGGATGCTTAAAGTCTTGGAAGTCACAAATCAGATCAACCTTACCTAAAATCAAATTGTGCGTACGTTAGCAAACACATTTATATACCTGCAGACCTGTAGACCTGCAGACCTATTTGTCTCAGATGGTTGACGGAAAATCCCCATCAAAGCAAACATTTTACTTCCACGGGTTACCCAGTATTAGGTGTCTACATGCATAGATCCATGGGGAACTTGACACTATATAACTATTCCCTCAAGTAACGCGAAAGTGCGAGTTATGCGAAAAACATTCGATATAGTTAATATATGCATATCTAGTTCAGATATATTTTTATATTGGTTAACCCCTGCTCACCCCTGCAAATTTGCCTTTAGTAACGTGAAAGTGCGAGTTGGGTAAAAAAGTCCATATCATACATATATATATATCTAGAGCTCTTTTACCTATGAAAGTCTAGCTAGGACACAAACAAATTGGAAAAGCAAGGGAAATTAGCCAGGGAGAAATATGTCGGGATGCACATAGTCGTCTGTAGATGTCCGCTACCTTAAAGTATGGGAAATTTGAGAAATTGCTAAGACAGTCGATAAAATAGGGTCGGTGGATGGAAAGAAGGTAAGATGCTTGTGAAAATGCAAAGAGAACTCTCATCCTTGTGACGGGTGACCGTCAATGCATTGTTGTTGAACAAGTGACTCGACCTGATCTTGGACAGAAACCTATGTAAAATGGCATCTAAGAGAGTATTCACCATGCACGGCACAGTCGACTTAATTAGGAAAGAGGTCAAAGGAAGCAAGAGTGGAGTTAGTATCATGTCACAGGTCTAAGAATTTCGGTCGATAAGCTTTATATATAGTGCATTATATAGTAGTCTCCACTAAGAATTGGAGACTCGGGGGCCGTTTCCAAGACACGTACGGAGTACGGAGTACTTGGCCAGGTGTGGGGTAATTGACAATCTGGGATGTGATCTTCAGGGTCTTTGCCCCTGAGGTTGAACCCCCTACACTCTGTTCGGCAAATATCGACTCTCAAATACCGGATTACCCGGTTCTTGCCAAGCAACCCAACCCCCATGCGGGTGGTACCTTTTACTAGTCATTCACATATAAAAGGTACATATGGCCTATCATCTGTCAAAATTCGACAAAAATTGATAAAAATAAAATGAATCCGATAGTACTATTTTATCTACATATAAAACTAGATAGCACTATTTTAATATCTAAAACCGGCGTTATCGTGGTGTTATATCACGAAGGGGTTTTGAACAGCCTCCGAAAGTTGTTCGCGCTATACAACATATATTCACGATACCCTCTCTAGAGATTATATTTTATAGAGAATATATATCTCTTGATACTTAGCATTCTAGTACTGAGACTATAATTATCATATCTAATTCGAGAGTCCAGAAACCCTAATTTTCTGGATGTACCTTTTATATGTGAATTACTAGTAAAAGGTACATTTTACGTTAGGCAAGTACGTTAGGGGGTTACTTGGCAAGAACCGGGTACCCGCCCAAATCAGCCTAATTACGTGGACTTCAAGGTCATAGTCCAGAAACGCGGAGCATATCTCCAAGTAGATTTTGAGTTGGGAGGTACGCTAGTTCTGTCTGAGGATTCCATTCTTCGAGTAAATGCTCCACCGTGGGGCCCTGAAACATCGTTGGACCCTTTCTGCGAGATATCTCAATTTGGTTTATTCAATTTCGATTAACCGAATAAATCAATGATTTCCTGTTGTCCGGACACTCTCGAGTTGAAGTGTAGCCTATAAACTTCTGATAGATGTCGAAAGCATCTTCCCTAGAGGGCATCTGCGATGGCGTCATACGCAGCCTTGGGGTTGTAATTTCCGTCGAAAAGCAATGGGCTCGATTCGGAGCGCCACGAATCCTAACAAAGTATGTAGTATTAGTATACAATGTGATTTACCATGGGAAGAATGGGCATTTACCGAGTCAGAAACTCCCCAAACTGTGATTCCGACACACTTCGGCTGGTCCAGGCAAGCTTTGACAACCTATAAAAAAATAGAGATTTAGTAGGGAGTCAATAATACCACTCACAGCATTGTGGGACTCACATTCACATAGTCGGTGGAGTCAGCGCCAGCAATGTCAAGCTCGGTGATAGCGACCTCCTTGGTTCCTGCACTGGCCAGAGCATTCAGAGCCGTGAGAGGTTGTTAGCTGATTTTCGGTCGATAAGAAGCAAGTGGGTACTTATTCCGAAACTGCAGCACCGCCACCGGCGGTCAAGTGGGTTTGAGAGCCTTGAAAGGAGTAAGCAATCTTATACGGTGATCTGCGATGACAGGTATCTTACCAATTCCGTCAATTGGGACACCGGCAGCAACCCATTTTTTAACATGGCTAACCATGCCAGTCAATTTAGTGGAAGAGGCGGAATCCAGGCTGTGTAAGGTCAGAATCCATGCAGAATGAAAAGAGCAGAGGGCTGCGACTCACTTGAAGTCGTTGATGTAAAGCTTCGCAGCTGGGTCTGCAGCACGAGCTGTTTCGAAAGCGATCCGCACAAAGTCTTCTCCAAGGAGATTGTAGAAGACGCTATCGCGGAAGGAGCCATCCTCTTCGAAAATTTCGTTTACAACGTCCTTAGTTTGATCAGTATCGTAGCTTTGTAGAACTCATATTGTCGGGAGAACATACCCAGGCATAGATTTTACCCTTGTATTGCTTCATCACCGTGGTAATGTGGTTCTTCATAACATCGATCAAGGTTGTCTTGTCTGAGATAGAAGAGACCCAAGATGGGAGCTGAGAGTACCACACTTGACGAGTTTAGCTTTGCTTGTTGTGACATACTTGAGTTCTAGAGTTTCAACGACTTACCGAGAGTATGGCCGCGGATCAGTTTCCCATTTGACTCGGCAAAGTCGACCTAGAATGTGTAAGGACCAGGTAAAGAAGCAATTGCTATAGGAAAGGCCAGGTACATACCAACTCGTCAGCCCCTGTGAAGGAGAACTGTCCTTGGTTTGCTATTTTTGCAAATCAGCTTCTGATACTATAATCGCCACGAAACAGTTGTCCTTACGCTCAGTAGCATCCCACTTCATACTGTTCTCCGGAGTCACTTGGCCAAAGTCAGCCTTGAGGATTGCCGGGGTCTTTTCATTCTTGTTCAAGGTGCCCTGGTCACCAATGTTTCCAAGGTATTTCTTCCCGTGAGTCTTGAATTTGGCATCAATGCTCACAGAGGCCTGTCGGGATTCAACCGGCCCGGAAAGCACTTGGGTAGCGAAAAGCATAGCTAGGGCAGCTGTCTTGATTTGAATCATATTGGGAAACATGTTGGTTCTTCAAGTCGATGAATAGAAATGAGACTGGTAGAAGAAATTGTCTGGGGGGAATGAGAAGATACTTATATAGCTCAGGAGCCCATATTTCTTCGGGAAGAGAAGTTCCAAGGTTGACTATTGAAATGCCAGCTAAAGGGGAAATCCTTCCCCGATGCAAAACGGGACTCCATCGTCAATTATTTTTACTAATGGGGAATAGGAGTTGTATTTTATCCAAGCCTCTATCTAGTAAATGCCTCGGATGGGATAATATTAAATATTTGTTTTTAGCCTAAATGCTCGCATAGAGGACTTCACTTGGGACGATATGTACTTTGAATGAATACTATCCAACCACCAAGCTCCAGTTGTCCGTTCAGGCATATAGGCCCCTTGTAAATTCTAGCCCCAACATGTAACGAAAGGGCCCACAATCTTGGCTTGTGCTCAAGGGTAGAATAGCCCAGCCGTTCAGATGAAACGAAGAGGGGTAAGGAGTGGAGATAACATCTACAACATACGGCGGGTACTTGGTGAATTGAAGGCTGAGAAAAGTAGCTAGCTCCAACTTCGTGCAGTCGGGTTTTCCTAGTTCAGCTATTTTTCAATCTCCCCTGCCAAATCCCGCTTGGAGGTGCCTCGGCTGATTACATCTGACGTTCTTCAGCTTTCCGCAAGGAGCAACCTACACCAAGATGGTAAAACCACTAAGAAAAGCTTTCTTAAAACTAGTGTGTTTGACAGTGAAACAGCATATAATAATGATGGACGTGTCAGTAATAATAAATCAAACCACCTAGAGTCACCATCAAGAATCACAGGAGGACTTATGATCTCATTGATGTATTTACCTAAACTCAGCCTGAATATAGGCTTGGAATGGCCAATTCGATGTGGAATTTAGCTCGGAGCTATCTCTAGAAAGGGGATCGTCCGGTGGACCGCTGTCCCTGGCTAATATAGTTTATTTTGGTCAATATTACCTAGGTATCCCCGAAGTTATCAAATAAGAAACACACAAGGATCAGCCCTTTCAAACTGAAACATTGGGGATTTCATCCTTCGGAAACAAGGAATTAGCTCAATCCATTTACCCGGGCCAAACTATCCAATTTATAAGTCGTCATTGGAGTATTTAAACAAGGTCGGTTCCAGCCAGGGTGGTTTGTTTGTATTTGTGCTTCAAGTCTTCAATCCAATAAACCACTATACACTAGGATCTCGACGACAATGAGATTCTCCAAGGCAAAAGCTGGCCTTGTGTCATCTGGCATGTTGTTGCTAGCATCAGCACCAGCTGTCGTCGCCGACTGCGCGCTTCCATCAACTTATACGTGGACATCAACTGGCGCTCTAGCGAATCCAAAGTCCGGATGGACCGCAGTCAAAGATTTCACCAACGTGGTTTTTAACAATAAACACCTCGTATACGCCTCAACCACCGACGCAAGTGGGAACTACGGCTCGATGAACTTCGGCCCCTTTTCGGATTGGTCTGACATGGCAACTGCGAGTCAAGTCGGAATGAGCTTCACAGTTGTCGCGCCCACTTTGTTCTACTTCCAGCCAAAGGACATCTGGGTCTTGGCCTACCAATGGGGTTCGAGCACGTTTACCTATCGAACATCAAGTGATCCTACCGATACCAATGGATGGTCATCGGAGCAAGCCCTCTTTTCCGGAAAGATCACCGGTTCAGACACTGGCGCCATTGATCAGACCGTTATCGGTGACGCTACGAATATGTACCTTTTCTTTGCTGGGGACAATGGCAAGATCTATCGCGCCAGCATGCCTATCGACAAATTCCCTGGAGACTTCGGAACAAGTTCGGAAGTGGTGCTGAGTGGCACTAAGAACGACCTGTTCGAAGCAGTTCAGGTGTACACCGTCAAGGGCCAGAACAAGTACCTTATGATCATCGAAGCAGTTGGAGCACAACAGCAGCGGTATTTCCGTTCATTCGTCTCCAACAGTCTCGACGGTTCGTGGGAAGAGCAGGCAGCAAGCGAGAGCAAGCCCTTCGCTGGTAAAGCCAATAGCGGTGCAACCTGGACCAACGACATCAGTCACGGTGATTTGGTTAGAACCAACCCTGACCAAACGATGACCATCGATCCATGCAACCTGCAACTCCTCTACCAGGGACGAGATTCCACCGCCGGGGGGTAACTACAATTCCCTACCGTGGAAGCCTGCCGTGCTCACCCTGAAAAACTAAAGGGGGTTGTGTACTTCGAAGGTGCATCGGGGTGAGGATGGAGTTGTTAAGACGGAATTGTGAGAGTTGTGAGATGGGGATCATGAGGCCAGACGGCTCATGCGGCGGATAAAGATAAGAGTACCCTGAGCCTGTTATATTAGAGTTTAATAGCAAATTCAAATCTCAGTACGGAGTAGAATCTCTTCTATCCGTTGCACAGCACCCGTTGAAAAAAACGAATTGTCCAGTTGACAGATTTGTCCAGTTCCGATATATATAATCGTTCCTATAGTTCTATTACTTCAACCAACGAAAATAAATGCATGACTAGTGAGATACATTTAAGCAAACGATGAACCGAAAAGTTAATTTCGGTTACAAAGAGTATATCTGCTGCGTCCGCAGTTGAGCTTTCAGGAGCATGTGTCATCAGACGTTAGGGGAAGTGTACGAAGCTTCCAGGTGGACCTTTCATAGTCACAGACATAGAATTATGACTTGTTCAAAACTAATTTACCAAACTGTTTTTGCCCTGCGAATTAGATAGCGAGCGACTAATCAACCAACCTGGGTATTAATGGAACGAGCAGTCAAGCGCCAGATAGAGCGGAGTTCTCTGCTATGACGACGGATTTGCTAGATATAACCTTGTCGCGCTATAATCTGTGAATCTATTGAGAAGACAGGGGAAGAGAGAGCAATGCAACTGTATTGGAAGTGCCAACTGCTGAAGAAGGGGGAAAGCAGAGGGAGAGGAGCTAGGGACTATCTAGATGGAAGTCCTGTCAAATAAGGCCAGGTGAGGCCGATCCTAACAGAATCTGACCAATAGCTTGGACCCGATCAAGATAAGGCAGGACCCTCCACCAAGGGCACATGAACAAGGACACGGACTGCCGTGAATCATGGCAACGTTCGATCAGGATACGAACAGTCGGGACGGAGGTCCTACCACCCGTACTAAGGCAATCCCCCATAGCTTGAAAGTTTGTCTTTGTTAGAAGAAAAATAGGCTGGCCTGGATTCTCCGTGAGGTCTGAACTCCAACCCAAGCTCTCGTCTTTGTGTAATTGTACCGTTGCAAACTTATCACAGGAAAAGACTAATCACAGGTTGCTGAATCCGCACGATTTCGCCTATTTCTCGTTGACTCGGGATCACTGACATTACCTAGGATGGCTGGTCGTATAACTATAAATTAGAAGACAGCGGGCCCGTGCGGGGAGGAAAAGATATGGTTGTCAAATCGGTAGGTGCGATCAAAGAGCTTAAAATTGAGCTTTCTTGATCATTTAAGTTGATATGGAAGCAGATCCGCTCTCGAATTTGGGTGTTCATGGATCCAAAGGTATTTGAAAAGCTTAAGGGATCAAACCAATTCGGCCCCACTAGTTAGTTAGTTTATGGGGTTAAAGTTACGGAGTAGTTCCCGACTGATTATACATTTAGAACTACCATGATCGGCCAGTGGGCTTGACCCCGACTTTCCATATTCGGTTGCATCTGGACAGACAACCCCGTATCGATAATCCGGGGTCGAATGAGTTCTAGACTCTCCCTTGACAGCCCCCGAGGTGGCGATATTTGATGTAGTGCTTTGCAAGGACAATGGCCGAGGAAAGCGAGAACGACGGAATCAGTGACCACTAAGAATAAAACCAAGCTTCGACGGAGTCCTTAGCCAATGGCTCTAATCTCCTTTCTGGAAACCTGACGCCAAGTACGGTGAGAGGAACAACGGAGTCATCAGGTGCAGTCTACTCTACTTGGGTATACCTAGTCACCGCCACCATCCAAGTCACTGTAACCCCAACGAGCATTGCAAATCATGCCCCGCGTCAACCCCCCCCAGACACCACAGAGGCGACCCGGATCCGAATTTCCAATAATGCAGGTTTCCTGCAGCAGTATCCTGGTACCAGGATTTAACCATCTGCACCCAGCTAGCAATGGTAACGGAATGTCAACAGGCGGGAGCCCCCGGGAGCACCACCCGCCGAGACGCACATATTCATACATACTCGATAACATTGCGCGGTGTAAGTAGACTTTGTACAGCAGGAACACTGGATATTTTGTTACCGAGGATCGAAAATAAAAAATGCTTTATTTCCAAATATGCAAATATTGCAATCCCTCAAAAGTCTTGTGCAACGGTAGCAGTACATATAGGAGCAGCTTGCGTCCACGGGCAGATGGTGATCTTCTCATGCGCGTATTGCGGCCATTATAAGGGGAGATATTCTCGCTAAAATGTACTCCCGTACAGAATAAAGAGTAGAATGATAGAATTGACCGTAATATTGTACTCCGTATGTATTCCGTTGTTGATCATTTCATCTCTTGGATGTTGCGGCCCGCACATATATACGCAAGGGACGTATGTCTTTTCCACGCCACTTGTTGAGGGGGCGTTGTGGTGTATTCTCTTGTGGGGATCGTGCACCCTTGGGTATTACAGAGTTTGGGGCCAATGCGGCTCAGGGGATGATAATGTGTATATTGTTGCTTTGGTGCTTGGTGTTGAGGTGCGATGTATTTAGTACATGCTCGGTACCTAACCCCGTGTTATTGATTGCGTGGAATTAATATTATTTTCTTGCTTTTGTTGATGATAATAAGGGCTGCCTGGCAAAGAGCATTGACCATGGAATATCCAATATATTTGAAACCTCGAACCAAATGATACAGAGGTCAGATGGCCCCAGGCAGATCGGTAAAAAGTATAAAAAGCCCGCTGAGACCCTATCTTCAACTGTAGTCAAGGGCTGACTTTTCTTAAGATCGAAAACCCCGATATCTCTCTTCATTGCAATATATAAAGTGAAATTGCCATATGAATATGTGGCCTGTAGGCTCATCGAATTGCATTAAATAACGCGACACGGTTATATTTTCCGTGTTTCTGGGCCTAGTCTAAATAACAATGATAATAGCCCCCTAGAAAAAGCAAATAAATAAATAAAACAAGGCCAAAGAGACGGTGGAGGAATAATAATGATAATACGGAGTACTGAGTACACAGTGGCACTCCCCCATAACATTGGGCCTCGCTACAGCTGCAATCCGCTCCTGCTGCAGGCCGAGATCCTGGTGGCGCTACCTACCCTGGTAGGTAGCTAATCATGACCATTTTCAATCGTTGGCTATGTCGTATACCACACACAGGGCCGAGAAAAAAAAGAAACAATGCCTACTCCATAAAAGCCGTATGGAATAATGGAGCGGTTGATCAAATTCGCAATGATCAGCTTCTTAGTCTGTCATCCACGGTTTCCCCACTCCCAGTAGACACTGTCGATCCTGGAGCAGGGAACCGATCCCAATGGTAGTTCAGATTCAATTAACTTTGGGGCTCCTTTTCCTTATGGATACGAATTGTCCTTCGGGTTCGAAGAATGCTTTGACTCTAGCTCCGGGTTGCCACGTCCGCTCATGCACGATGCCGCAGGGAAGCAGAATTTGGAATCACCAACTTGAAGAATGCATGCTAGGGGCGATTCGATACATACCTGGTGCATTTACTCCGTACACCATGTTGAAAAGAAAAAGAAAAGAGAAGAAGGATGTGATCGTGAGCGAGAGCGAAGAGCCAAAAAATGAAAAAAAGAAACAACGAAGATTGACTAGGATAATGCTCGGGGGTTGGATTCCCGGAACCACAAACCAACTTCCGCGAACTTGGAAAATAAGCTCAAGATTCGATGGTCGTGACGGCTTTGACCCCCGGGGGGCCTTAGCTTTCCCAGGCAGACGGAAAAGATTTATCTCCAGGTCTTTAGACCCGCGTTGTAGATTAGGTTGGAGAAGGGCCGCACGGACAAATGGTACTTGGACCAAGCGCCCGGTGGAGATAAACATTGTAGTCCTAGTACTCCGTACGGAGTAGTTTCTTGGAAGCCCACTCTATCTTACCCACAAATTCCTGATGTAAAAAATAAAAGATAAAAATAAAAAAGCACCAAAGAGAAACATTCAGGTGTGGGCGCAGCTGCGCGTACAATGTAGTTGAAAAAGCCCACTACGCTGACGCACTGACAACGCAAGTAAGTATCCATTCGGAGTAGATCCATAAGAAATTAGAGAGATTCACCTCGACCATGCATTAGTCAGTGGTTTATTAGGCTCTCTTGGCTTGCAGGTGATGATCTCAGAGGCGTTGAGGAATGACCGCTCTTCATTTATCACCTGTCGTGGCTGATGTGGCCTAGGGATCGCCGATCGGTTAATGCGATTGGATAGATACAAGTTTCCCACCTTAGGCTTATTGGATCGCCCCTCGATTAGGTACAACTTGGTACGCCTGGTATGTCTACCATTTTCTCGATAGATTAAAAGGTTAGAGGGTTGACTTGGTGTATTGGAGCGGGAAATAGATTTATGGATACAGCGGTTTGCTGCAGATAGCCTACGAGTAGTGCAGATAGCGGAGCAAGTGTGTGAGGGATTTGTATCCATTTTGATCAATTTGGAGATATTTCCAACATTTGATTTGTGAACAAATTGACGATCTTTGTGGCTGTTTTCTCTAAGCGTTGAAGTTGAGACGGGTTCCATGGTTCCAAGAAGCAGATCACGGATCCCCCGACGGAACCATGGATCGAACAAGGTTATGTGACACTCATCCATGGATCACAGCCCTAAGCGTCAATGCGCAGAACGGACTCGACCCATCGACTCCCACCATTTCAAAGGGGCAGAACTGGATGGTCCAATCACAAGTTGCAGAAAGAAGTGATACGGAAGCTTTTCGTATTGCCACACGCTCGGCTTTGCAGCTATTCATTTTTCCTTGCATTAGCACCCAAAACTCGCACTTTCAGGGGACATCGATGTCATGTGGAGAAATATGCCAATCTTCGGGGTCTGCTGTCGGACGACGGACTTGGGGAGATCATGGACGTGGTCCCGTATTATTACTCCGTGGTATATTTATCTCGCCTGGACCCTGCCCCTAATCGAATAGCCCCCGGATCTATTATCCATCGGCAAGCTGCGTTGACTCTTCTTTCTATTAAATTGACACCTTGGGTCGATTGTTGAGAGTCCCAGGTCCATTCTGTATCTCAGAGGTTGTATTTGCAAGTTACTACGTTCTAACAAGCGCGGTGAAGCCCGATCTCGTGAAATAAATTTTCATACCCCATACTATCTCACAATATGGATGTGAATCGTGGATATCCATTTCCTGGAGAGGCGCTGGAGCGAAGACACTCCGATACGTGCATCCCGCAGCAACCGCCGGTGAATATGGTAATAGAACTTCCCCATTGCAAAAACAGAAGGCAACAAGTATCAAGTTTGGCTAATAATAAAATAGCCGATCACCCCTAAACAACCTCATACCGCCGAATACACACACCCACACTTCGCCATGATATACCTTGACCACAATGGTCAATGGCAACTGCAAGCCTCGCCCTCAATTGCAGGCTGTGAAGGCGCCATCTTTACACCAGATGTTACAGACCGATTCATCGAAATGACCGGCCAGACACCACAGACGAGTCCGCAATTCACGAGTGAGCCAGATTGTTAGAATCCAAAGTTTCAGAGCGGCAACACTGACTTTTCTTTTCTGCCTCCTTGCAGACCCAACCCAAGCACCCCACTCACCTTGGGACGAGCAAGCGCCTTCTGGATGGGGGCCAACTGGTCAGACGAGGCAGGCTGAGATGATCCCATTCCAGTGGTCCTCACAGCAAAGCCGGAAAAAGTCAAAGCGTAACAGTGGCTCGCCCAGGTCTCGACCTAAATCTAGCTCGCCGCCGCCCACCACACCTCCACCTGGACGGACTGTTCTTCGTGTCGGTAACCGGGCACTGCTGCGACGGTACTACGAGAAGGCATTTGAGGATTTCCAACAGCTCAACTGTCGCGCTATTGCAAAGTCCTATATCAAGCTTGTCGAGCCGAGGAAGCAGGTCCATTATCCATACAATGGACGCAGGGTTATTGCCGGTGTCTCACAGCGTGTTGACCCAGAGTTCACCAAGCCTGCATGGTGGCCTGCTGGTGTTTTACACAAAGAGCCTGATCATCTGCTCAAGCCTGGTGAGCATCCTCTTTAGTATCAATGATATGAGAACACGGGTCAATACTAACTGGCGATAGACCGGCTGCAACTTCTTGTTCATATCCTCTGTGAATTAAAAGATAGTCACGGGGTCACAACAGACAAACTGCGAGACGCTGGCCAAGATGTGAGACGTCAGATTACCCCTGCCAACCGGTTGCAAGTTCTAGACGAGATCTACTTTGTGCGACAGATGGAGGAACAGTTCCTGGATGGTGAAATCGGTACGTATCACCCTGTCCCAAACACAAGACCAAATCAGCAGTTCCACTAACCCTGTCTGTGCTTTTGTCATTATAGACGCCAATACCTTGATTCAGGTAACACAAACACATCTACCAGAAGCAATCTTCCAAGACGGCGATGAATTATCATCCCGTGCACACACAGCACCAGTAACGGCGTCTATGGTCGAGGCCGAACATGACATGCAGGATGCAGGTGATAACCCCGGCATTTCCACACTGGAAGAAGATGACCCAAAGCTACACCACTCGCATAATCTGCCCCTTTCACCCACCACTAGCGAGTCAAGTGGCCCACACAGCCCGACAGGCAGCTTCGGCTACCCAATGGGCATAGCACCATCAGTGCATGTAATCCCCCCTCTTGAGTCCTCAAGTGTCACGAAATCTATGCATCCAGACCCGAGTTACCTATCCGGGTACTACTCGCAACCGTTTGTGTCTGATAAAGGGCCCGGGTTCTGGCCACATGCCAACCCTGCATCGCAGTTTGGATATTAGTATTGTTCTGCTTTCTTCTCTCTCTTGTTTTCACCAGTACATACCTGGAGTTTGTGAGCGTTTGGCTGGACACGGATATGGGGGTTTCACTGGCTGTTTTTTTTTCCTTATAATTATAATTCTTTTCCTACCTGGGATGCTTTCTCACCTCGCTTTCATATACGAGAAGTGAGGGAGAATGTGCAAAATAATGAAGGGGACAACTCAAAATGTGGCCAACACTACATTAGAACAGTGCAAGTAAAACTGTAAGACTCGACCTATAAAATGTGCTGCCTCAGGCGACAAGTTCACCTGGGCCAAGACAGCCCGCTGATTGGGTCCGCGTGCCGATCCCCCAGCGCATCTCTCCGTCCAACCAACACTCGCAACACAAGCACACGTTAACTTCTCAACTTCTCGCTGGTTCTTGTTCGAATATCTCCTCAACCTTCGTGACTGCATCAAAGCAGCAACGGCAGTTCTGTACCGCCGTTTTCGTGTCATGCGCCAGTGAGTCCGGAGTTGTTGACTCTGTGGATCGCCAACCACAGTTCGCCGTCATCACCCAGTGAGTCCAACAAACGCGTGATCTACTGATAAGGTAAGATTGCCTTCGTCTTTTTAAATGGCCCCTCATCTCTACATAATGACTGTGATTTTTGGAGCACTCACGCCTATCTGGCACATCTCTACTAAGCTGTGCTCTTTGGGCTTGCAACTATGGGGATGCTAACATTCAATCGTTTCCTTAGTCGACCATATCCCAACACTCGGGACGGACCGACAATATTCTTCTTCCAGCAACAATTTTTAATGGAAAACACTAGCTCAAGAAGAAAGTCTGATCCCACCATGTCAGCCGAGCCGCTGGTCCCCACGCCAGGCCTGGACGAGATCAATGTGCCCTTCCCTTCAGACGACTTTACCGACAACGATGAATTTGGCTCTCCTACTACATCCCCAAGAAGTCTGTCACGCAACGGCTCCTTCTCAAACAGCAGCTCGTATCAGGAGGACTGGGAGTCATTTCCGCCGCTGGACAAGCTGACGGTTTTCGACCTACTTGACAACATCCAGCTCTCACAGCGCCTGGAGAAATGGCAGCGGACAATCACCATGCAAAAGGAGAAGGTGCGCAAGCAGCGGGAGAAGCTCAAGTCGTCTTCCTTGAATGCCAAGGATCGTGTTGTGGGTGAATGGAAGCGCCGGGCACCGACCGCCGATGAGAAGCTGGAAAAATATCGCTCTCGGATGAAGCAGGGTGTAGAGCGCCTGGGAAAGCAGTGGAACAAGACGGCGACTGTCACCCTCCGGGAGAAGATGTCTTTTATTGCTGGTGTGCTCAATATCTTCATCAGCGGCTACCTGATCGGTGCTTGCCCAGAGTACTTCTACATATGGTTCAGCGCCCAGCTGGCATATTTTATGCCCATCCGCTACTTCACGTACCATGCTAAGGGCTACCACTACTTCTTGGCCGATCTCTGCTATTTTGTCAATCTGCTTTGCATGCTGAGTATTTGGGTCTTCCCCAACTCGAAACGGCTCTTTATTAGCACCTTCTGCCTGACCTTCGGAAACAATGCGGCTGCAATCGCCATGTGGCGCAACTCTATGGTCTTCCACAGTATGGACAAGGTTGTCAGGTACGTTAGATATCGAAAGGTACAAAGTTCGTTCGCTCATGTCTCTGCAGTCTCTTCATCCATATTATGCCACCCGTAACTTTGCACTGCATCGTACACCTGACTCCGGTTGAGAAACTGAAGGAACGATTTCCTGCTGTCTACAACATCAAGTTTAGTGAGCCCGGAGACCCAGAGCATTATGGTCTTGGTGCCATGATCATCTGGTCCACGGCTCCCTATGTGGTATGGCAGCTCATGTACCACTTCCTAATTACCGTGCGCCGCCGTGACAAGATCGCAGCGGGTCGCCCGACCAGCTTCACATGGCTGCGCAAGTCATACTCCAAGGCGTGGATTGGGCGATTTGTGCTTAGTCTACCCGAAGCGCTGCAAGAGCCATGCTTCATGTTCATCCAGTATGGGTTTGCTTTGTCCACAATGATCCCCTGTCCGATCTGGTTTTGGTCCAAGTGGGCCAGCGGTCTGTTCATGTCTGCTCTTTTTGTCTGGAGCATCCACAATGGAGCAACTTACTACATCGACGTCTTTGGAAAGCGCTTCCAGAAGGAGCTGGAGGAGCTCAAGACAGATGTGGCACGCTGGCAGAGCTCCCCCGAAGGTACAGCTAGTCCCTTGCTTGTCGCTGAGCCCAGTCCTCTCAGCGAAGCCATCAATGCACACGGCGAGGGGAAGCGATCCAGCGTCGATCAAATCCCCTTGTTGGATACTGCCGAGGCCTCTTCTACCGATATCCAGGAAAGTTTAAACAAAGACTCTCTCGTTAGAGAGCGAATTTGAACCTTAAGGGACATAATGTTTTGTTGCCATCGTTTATGCCAGTCCTTATATACCCTCGTTTTGTTGGTTTTTCTTCTTTGTTAAGATTCAAGAACGTTGAAATTACTGAGCGAGTTTATTTTTAGTCATATAAATGTACAGAATTGGATGTTCAGATTGATATGAACTTGGATTATATCTGCACAATGAAATACTTCTCTTTGTACATGCCTTCGGCCTGTCCTAAAACTGTCCGGATATCTCTTTATCCCCGAGCAAAACCCGAGCCCGAGGCGGTATCGGCTGTCACGTGCAAGATGACTGCGGCAGTACATCACAACATCTTCTCATCGGATCCGGTTCCAGGACATTCCAAACTTTCATAATCATCAATTTATTGCTGTGATTTATTTTTCATCCAGTGGACATTAGGCTTGATCATTTTATACCATTGTTGTTGCGCGTATAACCCCTTTACTCATTGCTTCGAGCACTTAACGTTTTTTCCCCCAACGTTTCCCGCAAATGTCCGCTACAATGAGATCGACCGGATTGGTCCGCGGCACACCTGCTTTTCGGTCTGCGCTGATCGGTAAGTGTTGAAGAACATCAAGGAGCTCGATGGCAATGGCAGTAGCTGATATGTTTCTCCTGGGCAGCCCGTGGTCGTTCTAGTGCACTGAGCCCGGCCTCCATCGCAGCCCGCAGCCTTCTACAAAATGGCCGCGACCTGCCATCCCAAATCTCGGCGCTTGCCATTCTGATGCCCCAGCGTGGATATGCGACCGAGCAATCCACATCGAACAACTCTTCTCAAAACTATCCTCCCCCGGGTTCAATGCCGAGCAAGCCAAGAAGCCGCTCTCCCAAGAACAGACCACCCAGGCACAATCTACCGTTGCGCAAACCCAGCCTACCGAGACACAGTCAACTGTTAGCAAGCCTCCGTCGGCTGGAGTTGCCGCAAAGACGAACCCAGAAGATCAGAAGTTGGCTGAGAAGAAGAGCGCGAAGAAGTTGACACTTGGACAAAAGGTCAAGAAAGAGTTGCAGCACTACTGGGATGGCACAAAGTTGCTTTCCACTGAGGTCAAGATTAGTTCGAGACTGGCGCTGAAGATGGCCGGTGGTTATGAACTCAGTCGCCGAGAGCACCGCCAGGTATGCTTTGCGCCACCAGGAATATTTCGATATTTTGTACCGTTTGGCTAACCTAGATTTGATTATAGCTCCAACGTACTACAAAGGATCTGGGGCGTCTGGTTCCATTTTCGATGTTCCTTATCGTTCCTTTTGCCGAACTCCTGCTACCCGTGGCCCTAAAGCTCTTCCCCAACATGCTCCCTAGCACCTACGAGGGGCAGAAAGCCCGCGATGCCAAAGCGTTGAACCTCAGATCGACCCGCAAAGAAGTCTCTGGATTCTTGCGCAACACCATACGGGAGACCGGTTTGCCCTTGACTGCCGCCACCGTCAAGAACGACGAATTCACGGACTTTTTCCGCAAGATCCGCACCACTGGTGAATCGCCCTCAACAGAGGATGTCATCAAGGTTTGCAAGATCTTCAAGGATGACCTGACCCTTGACAACCTGTCTCGACCTCAGCTGGTCGGCATTTGCCGCTACATGAACCTGAACTCCTTCGGTACCGACGCCATGCTCCGGTACACTATCCGACACCGCATGCGCCAGATCAAGCGTGATGATCGCGCGATCTTCTACGAGGGTGTTGATTCGCTCTCCGTCCCCGAACTGCAGATGGCCAGCGCCTCGCGTGGAATCCGCACACACGGCGTCTCCCCCGCGCGCCTGCGCGAGGATCTCGACATGTGGCTCGAGCTGCGTCTCAAGCAAGGAGTTCCCTCAACTCTGTTGGTTTTGAGCAACGCCTACCTGTACACACAGGGTGGCAAGGAGTCCGAGTTTGCGTCGCAAATCGACGCGCTCAAGTCTGTACTCTCTAGCATTCCCGAGGAGTTGTTCCACGAGATCGAGCTCGAGGTCCACAATGCCGAGGGTGCTGCTACGAACAAGCAGCGTCTTGAGGTTATCAAGGAGCAGGAGGAGCTGATCGAGGAGGAGAACGAGCAGAACAGCGAGAATGAGAGCACGGGTGTTTCGGCACCTAAGGATATCGAGGATATCGACGAGAAGGAGGAGACCAAGGTTGAGGCTGTGGCTGATGGCGCTAAGCAGTCTGCTGAGGCTAACGAGGCCTTGGTGGAAGGTGAGCGCGCCGAGAAGACCGAGTCCAAGGACGCGAAGAAGAGCGAAAGCTCGTAATTGATATGAATATGCTGGTGATTTGAGTTTTGATTTCAGGCATTTGTGTTGTACTGGTCATATAGATGGTTGCTGTGTTTTGTTGGCTCTCACTTGGTTTTCTCCCCCTTTCAGTTCTCATCCTGTCTTATTTATTTTCGCTATGTTGATAGACCATTTGATCCCCGCCTCTCTCTACCTTATTTTATTTCTCTCTTCTCGATGTGATTTGGCTGGTGTACTCTATTGATTCCCTTTTGGCTATTTCATATATCTCGAATACTGTATAACTGCATCCAGTGGATACCTCATCAAGTACCTAACTATCTACTTCGTGGCTATAACACTTTTGAGGTAACTAAACTATTCTCCGATGGGTTTATATTATTAGTCACCGACACCGACATTCTCAAGTTACCTCGGCTACTTCGCCAAACCCCCATCTTTCCCCAAGTATAGGCCACTGCCCAACGGAGTACTAACTACTACAGTAGTTCGGTATAACGAACTTGTTTGAGATGCGGAGACAACAGCTCAACCTCTTCCAGCGACTTCGTTTCAATACCACCAGCCTCCAGAATCAAAACCAACCCAAATTATTCCACTCCAACCCTAGCACTCCCAAGCCCGAACCCCGAAAGTCCAAAATAATGGCGCCCCTAAATCCCACATCTCAGGTATGTGTAACTTGTTCCCTGCAGCTATCCGAAATGACCGCGTGTCCACATGTGTAATATGAATCTGCTGTGTCCACTTTGCCATGCGTATTATCCCTGCCACTTTTTATCCCCTGTTTCCCCCCTTAAGCCACGGGTTGTCTTAAATTGCCATGTTTCTTTTCTTTTTTTCTAAGGACGATCATACCTGGATGTGTATCCAAGGAGGTATGGGAGATAGGGTCATTTGAGTTTCGGCTTCAAGTCTTACAAGTTGCGTTGGACTTGAAACCTCTTGATTTGGGGGGGCGAAGAAGAGAAGAGCAAGATGGAACATTCTTTTCTTTCCGTGTGTCTAAGACAAGTTCTTCACGGTCAAGAAGGTTTTCGTTGTCTTGTCTTGTTTCAACCAAGACCCCCCACCGTTCTTCTTCCCTTTCCCCCGTGGATGTCCATCCCGATGTCCATTTGAAACCCCACACTCCCCCCACAGGGATAATAAGAATACCCTGACACTTATGATGTATCCATAGGAAGCAATCAGCAGACTTCGAAACTATGTTCCCCGCCAACGGTGTACAATTCGGTTCCGTTAAGCAGACGGGCGGCTGTGCTGATACTGCTCTTCGCCGATGCCAAGGGTGACCTTAAGGTCGTTGTTACGATCCGGGCTAAGACACTAAGTTCGTGTGAGTCTTCTAAGGGGAGCAATACGTGGATCAGCCCTGTTTTCAGGTGGCTGCATGACATGGGTTGGTTGTTCGGGAGTGAGCTAATCTTGTTCGGGTGTAGATGCAGGAGATGCTGCTTTGCCTGGTGGTAAGTTGACAGGGGTTTTTTTTTTTTTTTTTTCAAGATAAAAGGAGAAAAAGAAAAAGAAAAGGCCGAAAGCCGAGTCAAATCGGTCACCTTGGGAAAAAGAAGAAAAAAGAAAATACAAACTGATGCCTTCTACTCCTTAGGCCGAGCAGATATCAACGAAACCGCCTTCCAAACGGCACGACGCGAGGCAAATGAGGAGATCGGCCTCCCTGACATTAACCAAAAGCTTCCATCCCCATTTAGCGTGGAGCATCTCTGCGAGTTCCCGGCCAATCTTGCCAGGACCGAGGTGGTTGTTCGTCCCTGCGTCGCTCTTCTCCACAGCTATGACCCACACTCGGGGCTAAATGCTGATCCTGAGGTGTCCCTTATTCCTATTTTGGATGCCAGAGAGGTTGAGGCTGTTTTTACAGCGCCATTCAAGGACTTTTTGAGCGAGAGTGTAGAGAAAGGACATGAATGGTATCGTGGGGCTTGGGGGATGTGGCATAATTCACAATGGAGAAGTAAGTCTATTTTTATATTTCCTTTTTGCTGTTCTTTTTCTATTCTTTTTCTGTTCTTTTTTATTTCTCAACTGCGTTTTCTATGTCCATATGGAATATGCCGAGGACGGATATATAGAATGTTTATTTTAGTTTCTTTTTCCCAAACGGGAAATAGGGGGCCAAGAAAAAGGAGCCCAAAAGGAGAGAAACATCCATGTGGATACTAACTACGCCACTAGTGCACCAGTTCTTTGTTCATGAAATTAGTGAACATGGGGAAGATCATGCCTATCGTATCTTTGGCATGACCGCAAGGATTATTGTCGATGCAGCCCGTGTCGCATACGCGCAGGAACCAGAATTTGAACATAACAGTCATTTTGGAGACGAGGAGATGATCGCTGGACTTCGTCAGTTGGGCCGATTACAAGAGAAGGCAGCCAAACTTAGTTAGAGAAGAGGGCTGTGCGGAAAAGAAAAAAAGGGAACATGTCAGAGAGGCCTAAGACTAAATAACTCGGAATAAGCCCAAGGTATATCCAGTCTAAACCAATCATATTGTCTGTTAAACGGAGTAAGGGCGATCCAAAGTCCTTGCGTCAGTTCGTTTGACGATGTTTACTTTTTTTTGGTATTGCTTTGCGTGTATATTTGTATATTTGTATATTTGTATATTTGTATATTTGTATATTTGTATATTTGTATATTTGTATATTTGTATATTTGTATATATAGGTATGACTGTATAGATTATTACCGTATATTATCTTATGTTATCTTATATACTCCTCCTTACATCCTTCATATATACTACACTCTCTCCTCCCACTCCATCTCTTTTCTTTGTTCACCTTAATTCATACTTTCCATCTTCTTTGATGGATTATTTTTATACTTCTCATTGAGTCGACATTCTCGAATCCCCAAAAATGCCTTCCCCGACCTTTTCGTATCACAGTCGAATGGCACCTCCCGTCCGACCATCTCGTTCACTAGAAGGACTCGAGCGAGTAATCCCACCACTCTCACCACTATCACCTCAATTTTCAACACGCTCCGATCTCTTTCTCAATAAACCACTCCCCGCAAAACCCCTCTCCGAAGAACCAGAATGCTCGGCTATGTGGAGTGACTCCAGCGACAGCGACAGCGACACCGAAAGTACACTTGATAGCATCACTGGAAGTGAACCCCGCCACTCAGCAGATAGTTATCCCATCTTCGTCAGTTCGGGCTCCGACTTCGACGACTTAGTCGATCACCCGGCTCCATCCGCCGATCAACTTCTGAGACTATCCCCGCAACCTCCACACAAACGCACGGACTCGACCAATCTCAATATCCGGCCATTGATTGTTGAGCCCTCAGTATCAGTTTCCTCTTCATTTTCTGATACACAGCACGGGCGTCCATCGTATTGGACCCAAAATCGCACAGGCACAAATCACTATTTCCGCGAGAAAAAGTGGGATTATTTCCCCGAGTTGGCGCCTTCCGCTCTACAGGCCAGTGGCCGCATCAGTCCGAATCTGGTTACCCCGAACAACAAACCCCGCAAAATGGGAAACCCATTGGATTTCGCCAAGGGCAAATACCGCTGGCATTCGCTCGACCGCGGTGGTCTCGGCGGAGTGCGCGACTCGATCAAGACTTACGTCCACCGCACTCTCTCGCGCGACTCGACGGCAGATAATAATAAATCCAAGGAAATTCCCCGCCCAGCGACAGCTCCCATGGACCACCATCTCAATGATGTAGGAGGTACACTCGGCACAACAACGCCGACACCACAGCTCTCCTCTTTGGCCTTGGATACGAATGTCGCTGTCCGAGTTACCTCCGTGGATACATCCTCGAGTAGCGAGTATGACTATACCAATCACAAGTTCCATCTTCAAACACCGATCTCCCCAACATCACCTACTTCGATCTCCACGCCTACAACTCCCCGGCCGAAACAACTAGCGGTTCCGCTATCCCCGTACCAGAAACACGGCCCGGTGATCTGGGAAGCGCCCAAATCCAAGAAGCGGAACGTTCAGTTCCCGAGATATAAGTTTTCGCCCGACTCCGCTGCAGACCCATCTTCATCTTCGGCCCCCGACTTATCTTATGCAAAGGCCAGCCCTTCTTTGTCTCCGCCGAGCAAGCAGTCCCTGCATAATACCCGAGGGGTGTTCCTGGGTGCGAAGAAGAAGATTGCGGAGTCGAAAGATGATCGCAGAAGAGAGCAGTTGAAAGCTCAGATCAAGCTGGTTGGGCCTGTCAACCCACATACTTATGTGCAGTCTGATCCATGGGTTTGAGGTTTGGCTTTTGCCCTGCTAAAACTACCTTGACATTTCTTGTTTTTTTTTTTTTTTTTATTGTTTTTCAGCACTCACTACTCATCTCATGACATCTCACGATCACATACATATCTATACCTATACCCTCTTCGCTTTACAACTTTGTTCTTGTTTTGGCTTTGACTGCATCATTCTATCTTCACTCTCATGTTCCTTCATTTCCTCTCCACCCGGGCATTTTATGTCCTACCAAGCTCTCGTTACATCTCATGTTCTACCTCTGTATTTCGCCAGTCTTTGATTGGGCCTTTGTCAATACTGTAGACCCTTACAAGCGTTTTCCGGGCGAGGATTTCTGGCTTAACATAGGTTGAGCCCACTGACTCTTGACTAAAATCAGGGTCAGCTCTTTAATCTGAATGATTGCCTATTTGGATTCAATGGACATCAACACTAGCTTTCGGATTTACCACCTCAATCTTATATACTCAGCTGTATCGTTAAACTCAAGTAACCGCAATTAAACTTATCTGCACAACACCTATATCAGACCATTTATACAGATACATCTAGTTAGTATGCTTGGTTTCATACATGTATGCATGTACATACTGCAAACCAAAATGACCAACGTGGATCGCCACTGTCAGGCAATCATTCCAGTCAAATTTGATACACACCCGCCGTACACAGTCAAATGTTAACTTAAGTCCACTCCGGTCCAGTCTAGTCGCAGAACCCACATCTCGCCACTACATATGTAGACTTGTATGTTCCCATTGGTACATGGTGTAAGGATAAGGGTCTTGATATTGCAGACCTGTCTGTCAAATCATGTACTATGTTGTATGTAGACAGGACCAGACCGAATCAAATCAAATCAAATCCAAGTCCAAACGAGGGGTAAACCAGACCAGACACATGTGTTCTCTCTTCTCGATTCTGGTGTAACAACAAATCAACAAACCATTTTCCTTTTTTTTTAACATTTTTCGAGTGAGTGCGTGTAACACACTACCTCGTGTCGACAAGCAGTTATCCCTAGAACTAGCGGTGTCCGTCTCGATGAGCTGTTCGTTGATGATAATCCGTGCGATATTGTTGTGCAGCACTTAAATCAGGTTTTTGGATGTCTTGTTTGGCTTTGACATAACCCCTCATTTTGGGTGCTTGTCACCGACTTTTCGGAATTGATGTACGTACTTTACTCCATGTGGATACAATATAGGTTGGGACGCTAATGCGGTGTGTTCTGCATGTCTAGTGAGATGTTATCGTGGTGATGGGTCATAATTCTACGATGGTCTAGATTTGGTTTGTTGGCTTAATATTGTGTTATACATGTGTTTTGAACTTGGTTGTGGAGTGATATATATAACTAGTTCGGTCTAAGGTTCTAACAGATGTTATACCTAGGTGGTCTACTTGTGCCCGACTCCCAGGGCTGTGACAGTAAGCAATTGAAGGAAATGGTAGCCATGGACTGCAAGCTTGTTGGCATAAAAGTTGAGTTATTTTCACTACGGCTGGTTGATCGGTATATGGCATTAGTTCACTAATCTGAGCATCTCATACCAATTTGCCTGGTCTTCTTCGCCTAATTAACCCCAATATATTCCTAGTCCTAGTCTTATTCTAAGCTATCATACGAAGGATTCGGAAATGAACTACTTGCTGGTGATAAATCAATGATGTAAACTGATCGTCTAGAGCCTGTCATATGAGATAGGCTATGATACACGAGAATGGAGTTTAGAATAAAAGAAAAGCTCAAAGCTTCCGCTCTTCCTAGCAATGATGTATAGGAACAAAATCCCGGAGACCAAGGCTAGTACCAAAAAGAGGTTGTTCTTCGTGGCTTTTTGGACTTTTTGTGAAGTCCTGCCTTGGGGACCTGTGAATCCGCCCGATTGTCTGGAAGGGAAGGGACAATTGAAGTTCAGAGCCGGCGCCATCAAAACCAGGCAACTCCATCAAAACCAGGCAACTACAGTGCGCTTGCATATTTAATCCAGTCGCTTGGCAGTTATAGGTTTTGACCAGCACCTGCGTCGTTGAAACCAACAAAAGGCCCAAATCCACTGGACGTGGTTGCAGGCGGCCATACGCAAGGCTCTGGGCATGCATAGCAGCAAAAGAACCAGAGACAGACATTTCGATCAGGGCCCTGCTCAGGCCGACGATCCCATTGACCTCCTCATCCAATGCATCAAGAAATTTGCACGCCGCCAGTGACGATCTTGACGGATTGATAGATATCTCGTCCAGAATATCCTCCACATCTTCCTCGGAATGCTCTCCATTAACGAACACTTGGACCTGCTTGGTGGTAATAAATAGTGATAAAAGGTCCGAAACCAAGGCCGGCCTTGCGGACCCTCCGAATTACATCGTACTGCTTCACCAGCAGGGCTTCCGGAATAAGACATTCGGACTTTTCCTGCAGAGCAACCAGTTCTGTTCTGTCGTAAGTCTTTACTTGCTCACAAGGGACTTACAGACACCAGAGTTGGGACCTCGTATTATATCTTTGTTTCCAAAGCCTCCGAATGATGAACCCGATATTCTTGGCATGGTGGCCTATAAATCGACTAAAGCCTTGAGGAGGGGGCGCATATGTAGTTCATTATACTTCTCGCAATAATCCATGGGCCTGATATCCATGAGCCATCGGCGCGGCCATTGGTGTGAATGGAGTGAACTAGAATAATGTCGCCCGAATCCAACGAAACAGTGACTGTCGAAGGAGGAAAATAGTCAGTCGATTGAAAAGGGTAGAAGGCACGTAGCTATCCCTGAAAGCTTTCTCACGGAGGCTCGGTTTGATCTGTAGTAGGCACCTCAATTCCTCGCGGAATTAATGGTAGAGTAATCTCAGACTCGCCCTGTATCAACCTCGCGTTTTGATTGAAAGCAATGCTGGAATGATTCCCTACCGCTGTCTCATCCACATCCTGTGTTGCAAGGACAGCGGCTCTTTGGCGGAGGAGAATCGCCATGAGTCTATCCCCGCAGTTCTCGTTCTCTGTCGCGGTTTTCATCACGTCGTCTGTGATCGGGATATTGGCTCCGCGTCTGTCGAGGAGAACCGTCGTCAGCTTATCAGCGACCTAATAATTCCTCACCGCCTCTTTGACCACATCCTCTGTGATAGGAACGTTGGCTCCGCTTTTGTCAAGGAGAATAGTCATGATTTCTTCTCCGCTCGAGTAATTTGCTACCGTTGCCTCTTATCACAGGGAGTGTGGTTGCCTCAGCTAGTGGATATATGCAGTGCCAAGAGACTGAGTGTTCCGCCCGATAATATTAGGCTGAAGATCAGCTGAAAGTTTCAATGTGTCAATTGCGTAGAGGTGCCTGGATTCTCACCTCATCTCTAATCAGCCCCCGGTCGCACAACGCTAGGGTGCCGCTCCATCGAATATCAGAGTGAGCCCTAAAAAGCTGGAGACTCTGACCTCTAGAAGGGCGGTATATCAGGAGGCCAACATCATCAATTCACAAGCGCAGGTTAACGGCACGCCATTGTTATGACGGGAGATAGGAACATCTCCGGGACGATCTGGGGATAATGTGGGTCCCGCGAGGTCTTCCGAGGTTCCACCGAAGGTTACCTAATCACGACAGTATTAGTAAGCACATACATATTCCAAATCCAGTGGGCACCGATCTATACAACATTGAGCACCGGTGAAAGATTCTGTACGTGACCAAGACACTCCAAGTAATAAGCCATTATTGTATTATTCTCCTATAACATGTTTGTACGATATAAAAATTGGAAACAAATGAACAATTATTTCACTTCGCAGAAATTGCCGGATTGGCCTTGGAAATTAGGAAGTCCTTTCCCTTAACCATCTTAACCATTGCACTCCAAGGCGTCCAACCCATAATCAACCCGGTACCGCCCGTTGAACCAACTGGCACCACCATCATAACCTTATCACCTTGGGAGTATACTTTACTCTTCCCTTGGCCAACAATTTCCGCCTTCAGGTTAGCAGCAACAACCGCTGCCTGCTCCTGTGCTTTGAAGGATAACCGCATGGAGTTGTTGGTGATATCGCCCGCTGCAAAAATTGGCAATCGATCTGCTGACCCGCTCGGTGACTTGACTCGAAGCCCTTTGTCGACCATCACCCAGCCATTCTCGTCCAAGAGGTTCGCAGGGATGAAATCGTTGTTCGGCAAGACACCGGTTGTGGGGATGTATAAGTCGACATCCAATTTTCGTCCCTCGTCAAGCGTCACTGCCCACGAGTGGGACTCCCCGCTTTGCACGGCTCTGGAGACTTTTTGATTTTTCACGATTTCAACTCCCAACTCGGTAAGAAGCTTTTCGGCCGTAGCGCTGCCTGCAGGCTTCAGCATCGGCAGGATGCGATAAGAGGCTGATACAAGAGTGATGTTCACTTTCCTACCACTCTGTTGAGCGGCCTCTGCTATTTCTCCCGCAAGTTCAACCCCAATGGGTCCGGCACCGGCAATGACAATGCTTTCGGCCCTACTGATGGAGTCTTGTGCATTTTGAATCACGCTATTCATGTCATCGGAGTTGGACTGCTTGAATGGGATAGAGATGGCATGTGTCTGACTGGTTGAGGCAGTTGTGCTGCCGGATGCAATCACGAGGTAATCAAAGTGGATGTTCCTGGTGGTATCAAGGGTGATTGTTTTTGCCGAGACGTCGATTGCTGAGGCGCGGCCTTGGACAAATTCAAATGATTTCGGTCGGTACCGGCTGAACTCTCTTTCGATTGGAAGAAGGTACTGTTCAGGTTTGAAGGCATTTCGCTTCGCCAGAAGTCGGGGGGCAGCAATGGCAAAGTAAAAGGTTGGTGATGGATTGATCAGGGTGACTTTGACAGTTGGAATATCTTTCAGAAGGGAATGAGCGATCGGAATACCGGCGAAAGATGCCCCGACGATGACGACGTGGACCTGAGAGGACATTTGGTGTAAAAAGAGAGACGGGAGGGAGAAATGTCGGAAGGATTGAGAAGATTCAGAAGAATGCGTAGGATGAGACCAAACAAAAGGAATAGCAATGAATAGATCAAGTAATATGATTAATATATACGATTGGAAATGTATAATACTATCTTCAGACAGGAAAAGACAATATTTATAATAAGCTTGTAGATTGGATTTGCATTATCTTGATACTGGATTTCCAAGGTTTCCTTTCCGAATGAATAAGTATTGGTAATGTTTACTTAATCAATTTTCTTTAATTCTTTAACTAGTTAGTCAGTTAGTCAGTTAGTACACTTGTGTAGTCTGTGTAAGGTTAGTTAAGAATAAACTTATGGTTTTGGGGATCCGCATTACTAAAAGTTGGTAATCTCCAGGGCTCCCGAGGTCATCAGGAACCTTCCAAGGCTCTCGGTGAGTTAGTGCGCCAAATATATTATATTAACTAACTAGTTAGTATTTAATTGGTTGAGATGTCTCAATGTTGAGTACCCTGCAATAACTTCAGTGAGTACACAGGAAAGGACCTAGGAGAATGTTGACTTGAATTTTATATAATGTAGAAAGAACAAAACGGCTCGCAGCAAGGATATTCAAACTTGCTATGGACATCTAGTGCCCCAGAACAATTTGATGGTTCACGGCTGTCGGAACACCTGATACTACGCAGGGGCATACAACATAGGGACTAGGGTTACTTTTGGATTTAATGCAATGCATTGCGGCCTTAGTGCCTTATTTTGGCCTAATGTTGCCTGAATCCTGACTGCATAGTGTATTGTAAAGCTTTCGGCACGGAATAACTAACTAGTGCCGGACGAACTCTTTGACCAACTTGACAACTTCTTTGCCATCTCACTTTATTAAGATAAGTATAAAATAGAGAATTGTGACCTCTACTCTACGTTACCTTAAGGTAAATCATCGCCGAGGTAATACCGTTGTTGAGTCTGATCCCGTTCCATTTAGTTAGCTGTTGCTAACTAGTTAGTTACTAAAAAGCCCTAACTAGTTACCTACCTATCCCGCTGCCGGTTGCCGTCTACCGCTTACCGACTACCACTTACCACCGCTTACCGACTCCCCGAAGCTAAAGTCGTTTCTATACCTCGGTGTAGCTAGCGAGTACGTAGAAATTGATCAATTTGATATCGTAGAGATCATTCGTTTTCAGACTAGATTGTACCACAAAACCTACTCTTAAAAATACAAAACCTTCTTCTATTAGATAAACTACTAATTCTCTATTTAATACAATAAAAACCAAATCCATCGAGCTTATATTTGTGGAGTAAAATAATAATCTAGGGTTATCAACTTCAACAGGCCACCGATATTGGACACAATTTCTACCCTTCCAGCTGCTACGGAGCCAACATGGATGGCTATGCGGTTTCAAGTGAATAACCCAGGAGCACTTCCCATCATTGTCATATTCATTATATGGGATCAATAGATCCTCCGGTATGCCAATGCATCTACTCCGACACTAAAGCACTACCGTGTCACCACGAGGTAGGGTACAGTCCAACAATCCGGCCAGTACGTTACCCATCGACGACTTTCTATTCTATCCGAGATGAGTTCACGCTTACAGATCCTATCTCTGAAAGCCATATAATGTAGGATGAGAAATTCCATTGATACCAACTAGTCAAAGCGTCTGCCCCTGCATTCACATTAGAGAGGAGGGAAAAAAACCCCCTCGTAGGTAGAGGGGGAAAAAGACCACCACTAGGGCAGAGGTAAAAACGGTATAAAAACTAGATATTGCCACCCAGATAATCAACCCCACTAGGATACAAGCTCCCACTCTTCACCATCATGATTGACTTTGGTTACTTTGGTGTCAAATCCCAAGCCAGAAGACAAAAAGCCATTCTTGAGATCAGCAAGTTTGAAGTCGTGACTTCTATGTCCAAGGCCCAAATCCCCATTGTGTTGAACACACACAGATCGGTTCCAGTCATGGACAGGAGTGATAGAAATTGGATCTCCGTTGATCATAACGGCACTCCCTTCCAAGTCTCTCCCAGTAATTCGGAATCTAGTGCGACCTTGCTGTCCAGCACGTATCTTATCGTTCTCTGCATACCAGAACACGCTGGGGTTGCTCTTTGAACGGATGAAAAACCTATAGAGTAATCAGTGGTGGGATAGAGAGTATGATGGTGCTAGTTAATATAAACCGACGTACGAATTGCCACTAATATGGTCAACAACATGCTTGTTGTAAAATGTGACATAGTTCCTCCCGTCCACCCTCGGTAGCCACGTGAATTTAACCCGATCATCGAACTCAGGAGTCTCTTTTCCTACTTTGGTACTTTGGTAGTCCTTCCGAGGTCGACCTTTGAGTGGTCATGCAGATAGAAATCAGGGGCCTGTCGACCTATAGCGCCAGCAGGAAGCCTCTCCTGTAGGGTTCGGTACCATTCATCAAGCACCTCCATGTTCGTAGCAACAATAACGTAGCGCCATTCTTCCTCATCTCGCATCTTCATTCAACTGGTTAGAATAGATCTTTATGGCCAGGGCGTACGTTGCTCACATTTTTGGCATAGGCGTAGAAAACCATGATTGCTGTTGGGTAAACTCAGTGTGTTGAAAAGTATAGTAAGATAAAAAGGACGTGACATTATATAGGTCTATATACGAAAGGTTCCAGGTTCGCAAGTGTGTTTCTGCCTTCTGATTACAGGTAATGGTGCATGACGTAGAGGACGATGCAGTGTAACATCGAATAGAAACCCTGAAACTTAAGTGTGACCTCTTGCTTCGGTAAAAATGGATTATTATAGGCTAATGCGTGCGGACCTGTATGTGTTAAAAGGTTGCCAAATCGGTTGTCTACTATGTCCAGCTTGTTTCAGTATTTTTCTATTTTTCTAATGGTTCATATAAGTGGAGATGGTAAATATTGTTGTTGTGCTCTATACTTACAAAGGTAGGTAAGTTCAACGTTTAGGTGCCGGCTCGGACCGCGATTTAGCTGATTGGTCGGTCACGGATCCTTGGACAGATGATGAGCCACCCTGCATATAACACGTAAGTTAGGTGGTGAATATGTATATGGACTCGCGGGTCGTTGGCTTCCTGTTCCAGCTGACCCTATGCTCATCACGTTAAAAATGTACATACAGTAAACGTCATTATTAGATATTATCCAAAATCTTGCCTAGATTAAAACTAAGCTAGAGAGAAACTACCACATAACCTATTAGTTCTATCCCTTAGCTACACAACTTAGTCCGGGAGTTAAACTTACCGCTATATTGTCTCGAAGATCATGCTTATGTTAGGTTCTCCCTTCTTACCAATTGGAGGTAGACATGAGATACCGTATTTCCTGGGCGAGCTGCGCTGTCCGGAACACATGATTAATGCGATAAATTTCAACTTAATATCTCAACTGGTAAATCGAGGGCGATACGAGGACTCCAATATGACTTTTACAGCTCTAGGTTTCCAGGGAGATTGCCTTGCGCTGGTTCGCATCCAGGATTATTTATGACTACATAATATGATCAACAGGCAGACATGAGTTTCTGATCTGCCAAAGTACAGCAAGTTCCTAGAAATTAAAGCGCAGAAAATCGCAGTGCGGCGGACTGATGCCTCTACTAGGGTATATAGAATCAGAGATAATGCTCAGTGGAAATCTGCATCTGTTAGATTGAATAACTCTCCTAGCTGATCACATTGCTTGTAAGATCCGACCTCAGTTCGGGCATGTTGGCGCCAGAGCAAGCCCCCAACCTCCATGACATAGAAATAAAAACAGATGGGCCCCAAATGACCTTTGATCCTCTATCTGGAGTGGAACGTTGACCCAGCACAAGAACCATGTGATATTGCCGCTGGGGCTGAGTTGTCTGATCTCTCGTTAGTGAATGTACGAATGCCATTATGTTACTCTCACATACCTTGGTATCCCGTTCTGTCACCCATGTAGAGTCCTATGAAGTTATCTAATAAAACGGTCATGTCGGGTACTAAAGTGGTCTTGGCACATAGTGGATTATCCGGGTGTACAAAAGGATCACCGCTGCTATACTTTTTCTATACGAGACCGCAGCTCTCTTTTCGTTAACGGGAACCGAGCTACAAATGTTCTCCACAACGAATTCAAATTGGGCGATCTATTTCGTTTTGTCTCCCATTGTCTAGATGGGCTCTTGACTTTTGATTCTTGAGATCCTGGTTGTTGGCAGGTCTATCATCCACTCCTGATGGCGTCGGAAAGGCACCATCATCATAGCTGCGTATGTATTTGTTGAGGCAGAATTGCAGCCTTAGGGCCTAGATGACATAGACAACGTGAGATACTAGGTTATAGACACCTTGGGCGAGTCGCTCTCAACGTCAACCTCACAGAACTAAGTATTAGATAAGATTTCCGTAGGCGAAGGTCTCTTCGCGGGATTATATTGTAAAATCCATCGAGCGCCTTCACTTTGTGGCTTCCTCCTCATCGAGATCCGGGCCCGTACGATCGAATGAATCTTGGATAGACGTCTGCTCCACTATAAGCGGTTCATCCCTAGGAGCGACTCCTCTAAGCTGACAATTAAATATTTTCCTCTCGGGCGTAAAGTAGAGCGATGAGGTGGTCTAATGCTCAAAGAGCTCGTCGGGGAGGGCACTGAGCTAGGTAGTAAGAGAGAGAAGATGATCGTCATCTTCTGTCTTAGAGTATTATATTTATGCAGAGAAATAGGCGCCCATTAATGGGCTGTGGGTTGGTCTGGGCTTTGAAGACAAAGCCCATAACCCACTGCGGGTTGGGCTGTGGGACGGTGGCTTGGGCCTATTTGTGGGCTATTGAGAGGTCTACGCTCACTTCTGGCATCGCGGTACGACCTTGGGGGATCTTGTATCAAATACCTGGGAAGCACGCTTGCAGCCAAATAACTGCCGAGACATATTTGACCTCATATGTTCAATAGCTGGTTCTTAAGGGGTGTGTGATACTAAATTAGGTCGTCGACTAATTACCTAAAAGGACCTTGGCACCTGGGAAATTAACCACTAGGCTAAACTCAGAAAGATCATCACGACGATCGGAATCATCACGACGATCGGAATATCCTATTGTCACTCACGCGGTCCAGTGGTAGTATTTATATTAGGTCGTAATCCCCACTCCCCACTGGGAACCACACTAGAACTAGTATGTTGTACGGTGCAGTTAGCTTCTCACCATTCTTTTTTTTCGTACCTTTTACCCGAATTGGTTGCTTAGATAATATGTTGTGATGGTGGCCTTGTTCCATGTTAGTGCCTCAGACCTCACTTTGTAGATATTCGGCAGATCGTGCCTCCATAGCAATCAACTCTCTCCCTCCTCACTTTCTAACCTACACTTTGTAGATACCTCGACGTATTATAACGGGCTCCTCTATAGGAATTACATACATATAAACATAGAAATAACCTTCGTACCCAGTGATCTAGTTATAAGCAACGATAACCTGCCGACTGACCACGATATCGGCTTCACCGGGCCGTTGGCCATTATCCAGAATCTCCTTCTGGCTGTCTCCATCGCTCACGCTTCCACGTCGGTTGTGATCAATCGCCGAGGTAGTGGTCGTATGGTTGAGGTCCTTCCCGATTTCGGGGAGCTCGTAATTTCGTGAGAAATTTGCCCTTCCGGTAGGGTTGGAATTGTTGAAGCCAGGCGATCGGTTGTAATTATTGTAGTTCGAGGTATTGCGATCGCGGAGGATGCGGATTAGCGGGCGGAGGGTTGCCACATTTCCAACGATCATGCCGACGCTATTTTCGGCGAACCCCCAGATGACCACGTTCGCGACCCCGTAGAGGTAGTCGACTTGGTTTGTCAGGGCAACAGTGTACTTGAGGCGCACGCATGCTGATACCGATGCACTGCAGGAATCAAAAGTCAGCTATGAGGAAAAGTAAGAACGGGGAATGCAGAATCACGCACAAGACACCGAGGCCCATAAGGCCAACGATCGAGATTTTGGTGTTGCGGTTGATCTGTACGTTCCAAAGTAAAGGTATCGGTCTATCCGTAGGGTCAGTCATTTCTCTTTCACACAAAATAGATGAGTCTTAGGTTCGTACAGGAAAGCCGTCACCCAGTCGGTAAGGATATTGACAGCCGTGCACGCGTAGTACACATCGGCAAGGACGTAACTGGGCTGGCAATAGCCTCCATTATTAAGGGCTTCCTCGTTCCATGCAGCTCTGCGATGTGGTCAGCAACACCATTTTGTGGGGATAGTCCTTGTGACTCACTCTATGGGGATGCAGTTGATCAGAATAAAGATCAACGCAATGATATTCATAGTCACGAATGTAGCAATGACGGCATATTGTGTATAGAGGTACGCCTTACGCCCCTGCGCCACTCGAATCAACATCCAACTGATGCTGAGCTTAATTGGAATGATGGCAGCACAGTAGCCGACTTCAAATATAAGAAAGAACTTGTCGATTCGTCAGTGCTGTGTCAGTCAATGTGGCCTAAACTGCGCTCACCTTCATCCCCTCCGCCGAATACTTTTCATTACCAGGCTTTGCCAGTGTCGAATTATGGACACCAATTCCATTGAAGGCTCCCCCGATACATCCCGCCGCAAGCACGGCAAATGGTACCTTTAGAGTGTTAGTCGAGCCATGGGAAATTTCTTCTTGTGAGGTACTGACAAGTGCTATTGTCATGATCCAATCTTCTATTCCCCATGACTTGCGGGTCAATCTGCAGTAAACCCGCAAGCCGTAGGTCATGAAGGCCAATATCGTCAACATGATAGCGCTGCCCGCTAGGGACGGAGCCGCATCGGCATAAACAACCATGGCGTTAAGGGTCAAGCTTGTGGTGTGGTCGACTGCCTATTAAAATCTTTGAAGCTCAAATCGAATCACACGAGGTTGTGGAGGTTTTGGATGCCATTAGCAGGGATATAATAAAAGGGTCCCCTAGCTAACACAGTCTAACCCTATGCCAAGGGTGGATTTGCCGGTTCCAAGCTATCGGGTTCCGGTACTTGCACGACTGGGAGTTCTGGGAAAACTTTCCCAACGGCTAACTGGCTGGCACAACTTCATATTATCAGATCGGCCTACTAGTGTCGAGGTCTAGTATTATTTATGGCTCAACACTATGCCTATTTTATTTGCCCCATAAATAGGAAACCGTTTTAGCGAGTCATGGTCCTTTGATTTGAGTGGCGCTTGCTTTTATACAGCCACTTAATTTCCGGCCACCTAACTAGCCCACTATTTAGCCGATTATCAGCCTTCGAGACCAAACTTATTTCCCTTAGTGCTGGATTACACTCATTCTGCGTTCTCCCCGTCAACATGTAGTCGGCAGGGTCTTATCGATGAAGAATTTTAAAAATATCCTCAATTATTTCCCCGTATATTTCGGTTCTAATCCCAGTGATGAGAAAATTACAAAGATATAGGATCACTTCCGCATTTTACGTGTTCAATAAATAGCTGGACTTGCAGAAGGAAATTTGGATAAACTTCACATAAGCTGATAGGCTCGAAGGTTATTCACCTGGGCCCTCAACGAAGGGTCTGTGCCTAGACAGAGGGTGAGCTATACAACCGTTCAGGCGAGGATGTGGGGAAGCCGGTGTTTTACCGATTGAGTGACTGGGAAAAGTCAGGGCTTAGCCTTCCCGGGTGACCGTTCTTCCAGACTGAAAAGTTTATGGAAGAACCACAGTAAATTGGGAGTAAAAGATAATCAGCTCCCTTTTTTGGCACTTATGAGTACATTATTATATATGAATATGTTGTGCTAAGCCGGCCCTCGTCGCTCTGTTTCATTGCGAATGTTGAATATCTTCCAACACCCACGCCGTTTAGTGGGGCAAATTAAGTCGATCTCAGATCTTATGCTTCGGGAAAGAAGCCCCTTATGTACAGTAAATCTCTGCTGGCACAGTGGTCTAATCCCCTTTGGGGGTTGAACCCGACCTCGGGAATACTCCAGAATATGGCATACCTACCTAGGTTACCTAGATAGGTAATTCAGGTGCTTTAATTTCCGCCTGTCTAAAACCAAGCATCTAGCCTTCCGCCCTTTAACGGGAGGACGTCTTAGCCTAACAGGATCGCCAAGATTCTCGCTACGGGCTATTCGGACCAGGTTACAGTGCGAGATAGATACCCTGCAATAGAACATAGAATATCTCTAGCATGTTTTATGTCAAGCCTCAAGCTTGAAGATTTATCGACCGCAGTAGGGCGGAAGCGCGGAGAAAAGTTCAATTCGTTGACCCTGACGCGCGGGAAAAAAAACTCGGGGCTTCGCTTGGCAAGCTTGGCACTAGGCGAGTACTCCGTACGAGATCGACACATGGCCGAAAAGGATACCGAGCGATTGCAGTCTAGGTACACGTTCTGCACGAGGCAGTACCAGTTTCATTCCTCCTATAATCACATTTTGAGTCCTAGACCTCCGCAATGGGCCGAGTTGGTCCAGGACCTTAGACCCATAAACCAACCAGCAGTGGGCTATGGGCCCTACCTTCAAAGACCAACTAAGCCTATTGCCTATTAGTCGGGGCCTATGAGGCCCCCAACAAAGACTATTTCTGTTGTACATATACATAAATCCCGTCTTGGCGCTTCTAAACCTGCTGAATAATGCCTATTTTTTACGCATGTTCTAGTCAGTAAGCTTACTTGGAAGCTCGGCCCGCTGGCTCTAGTCTAGCCTAATACGGGGGTTCAATAGGTGATAGATTATCAATGTGCAGATATATATATTCTATATAGACAGAAGTAGGTGCATCTTTAGTGCCTTTGAAAACTTCAAATGCCACTTTAAGGTTATTATGTAAATACCTCCTTCCCAAGATCTTCTTCTTTTAATTAGCCGTGCCAAGCGCCCAACAACCGGTCCCCGGTTGTTGGTGCGCGCAAAATCTAGAAAATAAGTATATTCTATATGACTTACCAATACAAAAGGTACTTGATTTTCTAGATTTTGCGTTCGGTGGGAATTTTGTGTTTGCCAGGGCGCTACTCTTATTAGTCTTATTGATTTTATAAATCTTATCTATAGTCAATTCTACCAATTGATAGACTTAATTCCTATAAAGACTCGGTCAACTTAGGTCTTAGGCGGTAATTTAAATACTCAAAAATACTAGAAGAATCTGCATTACTTATGAATCTGCTAAGAATTAGCATTTTTGTATTGTTTGAGGCCTATTGGGCCCCTATAAAAGCCTAGTGGGCGTTTATCCTAGGCCTAAGGCCTATCGATGGGCCTAAGGACTGGCCCAAAGACCAGCCTATTTGCGGGTTGGTCCGGGTTGGGCTATGGGCTTTATGGGCCGGTGCGGAGGTCTAATTTTGACTATGAAACGGTCAGAGATACCTTCTCTAAAGGCGCTAGCTGTCTGTTCTAATAGTGTTTACGTTATTGAAATTAATGGAATATCAATCTCTAACTACACCTAGGCTGGGCATAATTTAAAAATGACAAAGTGGTCCGGATTGACGATATATGCGGACAAAGCAAAATAGGGCCTCGGGTTACTGTAGACACATGTTCCTGTTCAGAGTTAAGAATATCAGTTTGGTTAAGATCGGCCAGTGGAAATACCCGAAGTAGTTTAGCGAAAGTGTGCAGGCCAAAACGACATACTTCTGCCTGTCGTCACTGTCTCCTTGTTTTCCAAGGACGTCAATATGGGCTCTACGGTATCATTGCCAATATCTTCGCTTTGGCAGAAGAAGAAATATCAAATACTTATTGCAGGACTGGTATGCTATATGTTCTTCGTATCTAAGTCTGGGATATTTGCAGGTACCAGTGCTGATCTCCTTGCTCAATTCGATCAGTTCGATTCCGGAAAGACAACAATTCTATATTCACAGCTGAAAGTAATTTGAATGTGGTCAGTTTTCGTGGGCGAATACTAAATGCGAGTGTCTTTAGGACTACGGTCCTGGTCCTATTGAAACGATGCCCACAGTAGGATTTAATCTCGAGTCATTGACCCATGGAGGCATGAACTTCGTTTGTTTGGTATGGCTTTCGACGAGGCTCCCAAATTGACTACACATATGTAAAAACTCGTCACTGATCTGTCTGGTGTCTAGGATAAAGGAGGAAGAGACAAGTTGCGACCCGAGTGGAGCGATTATTTCGCAAAGACCAACGCGATTATATTTGCTGTCGACTCGACAGATATAGCCCGATTAGATGATGCCGCCAATGAATTAACGTACTTGCTGAATTGGGAAGGCATGCGTGAGCTCCGCGATGCTCCTCTTCTTGTGTTCGCCAACAAACAGGATCTAGAGGGAGCAAAGAACCCTGTGGAGATATCGGAGGCGTTAAATTTGGGAGAACTAGGGCATCGAAGATGGAATGTTGCTCCGTGTTCCGCTACTGACGGTGTAGGTATTTCTGGGGGTATGGATTGGCTAGTGGTGAGTACTTATATCCTCAGAGTCTTTCTCAACCCTCTACTTTTTGTCGGAAACTGAACTTGTTATTTAAATATATAGCAAGCTCTTACATCCCAGGAGACGTAATGGCTACAACCCCTTCAATACTCTATTCTACAACAACGTAGTTGACGATCGAATGCCAAGGAAAAGATAAAGAGCCCCGCAATTCACCGGGGAGTCGCTTCGGGTGGTACAGACTCTTGTTGCTCTGATCTACTTCAAATCTCACTCTGACTTCTTCCTTTACCTTGATCTTCCGTTCTTACTGTACTTTACTACTTTACTTGTGTATTCCGATCATACCGGTATCATGGCGAAAGAATCCTCAATCGCGCCCCGCTACCTGACCGGCGATAAGGCCGGCCTCCAGGAGTTCCTGGCCAAGTTTGATGTAAGCATACGTTTTTGATTGCATTGATGTACCACGGAGGTCCTATTTACTGACTGAATTGTATACAGGTATTCCTCTTCGACTGTGATGGTGTGTCCCCCATGCTCGTTCGATCCCAGCTGTCCCTCCACGGAGGTCCCCCGCAGCCCACCCCGCCCCGTCGCAACAACCGCTGAGACAATGATAATTTAGGTGTTTTATGGTCCGGCGACCACCTTTTTCCCGGAACAGTGGAGACACTGGAGCTTCTCCGAAACAATGGTGCGCATTGAATCTCAATTCAGCAAAAAAGCGGAGGTTGATAATCCCCGCAGGAAAGCAAGTCGTCTTCGTGACGAATAACAGCACCAAGTCACGCGCAGATTACCGCAAGAAGCTTGAAGGCTTGGGAATCCCCAGTACAGTGGTCAGTGATACCAACCATTACCAATTACCATATGAGATTCACCCGAGGCCGTGTAACTCACAACCAAATAGGAAGAGATCTTCTCCTCGTCATACAGTTCCTCTATATACATCTCTCGCATCCTCCAGCTCCCCGAAAACAAGCGTAAAGTCTACGTGATCGGCGAGACAGGCATTGAGCAAGAACTCCGCTCCGAGAACGTCCCATTCATTGGCGGCACAGACCCCGCATACCGCCGCGACGTCACACCAGACGACTACAAGAAGATTGCGACGGGCGATGAATCCATTATAGACCCGGAAGTCGGTGTCGTGCTCGTCGGTCTCGATTTCCACATGAACTACCTCAAGATGGCATTGGCATACCACTACATCAGACGCGGGGCGGTCTTCCTCGCTACGAACATCGACTCCACCCTGCCGAGCTCTGGGTCTCTGTTCCCTGGCGCTGGCTCTATGAGCGCGCCGTTGATAATGATGCTGAATAAGGAGCCAATTGCACTCGGCAAACCCAGTCAGGCTATGATGGATTCCATCGAGGGTAAGTTCAAGTTTGATCGTAGCCGGGCTTGCATGGTTGGTGATCGCGCGAATACGGATATTCGCTTTGGACTTGAGGGGAAGCTTGGTGGTACGCTGGGTGTCTTGACTGGTGTCTGTTCTAAGGAGGACTTCGTTTCTGGCGATGTCAGACCTCATGCATACTTGGATAAGCTTTCTGATCTGCTGGACTCGGAATAGAGCGGGCTGAAAGATACGTATTAGATGTTCGATTTAGATATAAACGCATACAGATCAGTATGGCATGTCAACCGGGTAAGATACGATGACTGAGAAGGGAACACAATATATTACTTGAAGACTAACATTTATGTTGAACTCTCAAACTTAATCCATGTCGACATCACTGTCTTCGTCATTATCGTATTCACCCCAAAATTCTTTAAGATCTTCAACACGCCAAGCAGTAGCCCAACCAGTCTCACGTTCGATTTTGACCAAAGTTTCCACAATGGCAGTGTGTTCGGAGTAGTGAGACATCGCCTTGCCAGCTATCCACAAAGGTTGAAGTGCATTAGTCCAACAGCCACTAGTCACAGACATCGTAAAGGTTAGCAACCCGGCGCAGTATTCCCCTCTTTTTTTCAGTGAAATAATGGTTGAGAAACTCACTGATGACCGTTGGATGCGGATATTGCATATATTTGTCGAGCATGCCAAAGAACCGATCTCTATCTGTTCATTAGCCTTGAGCAGTAAAAAATCGTAGAAGACAGCTTACTGGCCTCTTGCTCAATGTCAATGTCTTTGGCTTTCGCTGAAGCAACAATAAGGCTGCTACATGATACATCTGGTTCCCGGATACTGACCAATATTAGTACCACGGGGTCAACTAGCAAGAATGAGGAACCTTACTAGCAGCCCCATTCCCATATAACGCAATTGGAAAAGCTCGATCCAGTCCTTCGCGCTCAGAAGCAGCAACGCTGAATATAGATTTCATCTGGGCGGGTCGATTACCGTACCACTCTTCTACACGCTCGAACGAATCTGCCCAGCGATCAACGTATGAGTCGCCATCGTCGTTGGGAACTGATTGGCATGATGTGCAAGGGTGAGACATTTTTGAAGCACAGCCGAAAAGAACGTTCAACGTTCGCGCGACAAGATATACTGTATAGTTGGCATATGTATCACTATTCGTTTTGGCCGAAGATATAAATGTCTGTGCAGCTTCGCTGTAGCTCATATCCATTGGCCGCCAATTATGGATAGGTATGATCGTCTCCTCCTCGGATATGAGACCACCACAAACATCTGATTGAAGTCAGGAATAGTGGATAATATGGAAAAGAGGGCTTCATACCCATCCGAGCAAAACACCAAAAAAGAGCTTGCTCTTCCTTCCCGGAGAAGCCATTGATACCGGCTGATTGAATAAGATACGCACAGCCGTCTAAATGGCGACGCCATTCCTTGGGATTACCTATCATTCGTCAGATCTGAAACGCACGTTAATGAAAACCCTGGATACCTACAGCTCAACATTTCCAAGACACACAAGATAACGCAAGAAGCTATGACAGGAGTAGTTTTACATTCCAACTCAGGTAGAAGGAGGTGGATGGCTTCCTGATACAAATATAGGCTCTCTGACTGCGATTTCCGGTTTTGTTGTCTTTCGAGCTGTCGTGCCGATAATGCCAATATAGAGTAACGAAGATGAGTCGAAGTCTTGGCCATTTGAGGAAAGGTGGAAGCAAAATGGCGATGATTATCAAACATGTCGAGCTTTCCAGAGTTAGATGGATTCTCAATATAATGGAGTCCGCACAGGTAACTTACCCAGGAGCATATTTCATTAAGATAATTTCCCCACAGTATATGTTCTCTTTCGGCCGATAATTAAAACCGCCTGCTATATTCCAAGGCTCTAGACTGCCGCTCGGTCCTCGAAATCGTCCCGACATCACCAAATGCTACAGGGCTATGCACTGGAGGAATGGAGTCTTGCGAGCTGCGACGATTTGGGATATCTGGCAGGGCAGTCCATAGTTGGCGGTTTCTTAGAGCCGTATGAAGTGCTTCATAAGCAGAACCCGGCAAAAACACATCATTGACTAGATCGGCTGGGTCGGAAAAGATATTGTGACCAAACAATGGCGATGGAACAGTTTGGTAAGATCCAGTCAAAGATGAATGAAACGGGGCGCTCTGAGTTAAGCCCCCTAGCCCATTCAAGCCGTCGATCATATACTCAGGGCTGGAATTATGGATTTGCGACGAGTCGTCCCTGGATTGGGGAAGCGTATTGGAGTCACATTGTATGGTTGGTGGATAATCAGGCTGGGGAGACACCGCGTGAGGTCCCACGTAATGCCCATTGATCACACACCCAGTATGGCCTGGGGAATTGTTTTGAATGGACTTCTGAGACAGGTGTGATGAAGTATCACTGGAGTAGGGTGGTGATAGACCTAGGTTAGGCGCGGGATTAGGACTACGGATCTCATTGGTAAGCGAGGGGGCAGTGGGATCCGGGGTACTTTCCGTGGCACACACAGGCACGGCTGTGGCACTGGTATCTAGAGTAAGCGGCGGAGACGGCTCATGTACTGGTTCGGAAACTCCGTGACCCTGTTGCTTGGGTGCGTTTTTTGCCCGTGAGGTTTTGGGGACGGAATTCAAGATCTTGAATATACCCTGACGCTTGTTTTTGCTCGCTGTCACACCTTGGCTCATCGAGGGATGATCTGATTCAAGCACCTTGGTATTGGAATCGCGAAAGGCTCCGAGCATACGCCATTGGCACTCGTCACCTCGGCGCTTGCAGCCCGTGCAAGTGGGCTTAGCCTCATCACATTTTCGCCGTCGGCGACTGCAGTTGACACATCCAGTCCGCGTACGTTTTCTGCGTTCCATCCCCATGTTTAGAGGATGCAAATCTTGCGGTTCTAGTGGAGCGGAAGTCTGTGGGCTCATTCCGTCATTATCGCTGCTAGCCCGAGAACTGTTCAGGGGCATGTTTGACAATTTTCGAGAAGCTACCATCTTGGATAAGCTGATGATAGCAGTCGATGTTTGCGCAAAGGATGGATAATATTGAAGAAGTGAAAGACCATTACCGGATCAGGAAAGTTTAGGCGCCCTTGAGATGAGGGGCAAGTCCGGTTTTCCCCGTTTCCCCACGTTTACCACGTTATTCATCCGGTGAAAAATGGGTTAAAATCCCAATTGATCAGGAAGGAACTACAGTCATACTTCATGATATGAACTTAGAGCCTCGTCACGGCCTATTGTGGCCAATTGCCGCTCCCATTGTTAGGCTGCTCTTATGGCGCACGACTGCGAAACCGCGTGATACGTTGTGCTATAAAGACATCCATCCTAGTAGAACTTCTTCTCCATTGGTCGTTAACTCCTTGATACCCTCCAGAAATTTCTTATTTTTCTACATATATATAACCTTCGAAAAAAGTCAAGTCAATCTTACCACTCAACCATAAAAAAACCAAGGTTCCTGTTTAGGGGCCATGTCCCATCTGGCAGTCGGACAGATTACGAGGTAGTCGCATTCGAGCTCGATGGCTTCCCTATATGAATGCAAAGCTACCTATTACAGAGCTGAGATGCCTTGGCCCAAACCCCATCCAGCACCACCTAATGATGGCTCCGTTTCTTGCTTCTATTATCACACTCAAAATTCACAACCTCGAACGGACATTTCAAACGCGTTCAGTGATACTGTCAGGCTTGAGGTTTCCCGCTTGTCTAGCGCTCAGTGTTGGAGTTGTTCGACTACTGAAACTGAATTCGTGACCACCATACTTCGAAAGGACTACGACAGTCAATTCAGATTCAATTCAGATTCAATTCAGATTCATTTCAGATTCATTTCAGATTCATTTCAGATTCAATTGATTCAATTCACTTTAGAAGTCCCTATATCTCTATAGTGAATCCTATATGATACGTATTATGATAGAAGGCTCCTTCCGTCTAAAAAGGGAGTAAGATCCGATTATTATATACGACAATACTCCTAGGTATACTACTAAAGAGACTCTTGATTTCTTTAAGGAGCTTAGGGTTATTATAATAGAATAGCCTACGTTTTTTACCTGATTGAAATCTTATTAAGGAGGTATAGAACTAGACGAAGGATTATATTAAGAGAAAGTATAGAGCCTAACACTTTCCTTGTCTCGTCTCGCACTATGCAGGACAAAGGCGCAGGACCCGAATGGACCCATAAGCCGAGCTGTGTTCTCTTAATAGGATGAAATCGATAGGACTACAATTTCATTACTATACTCTGAAGGAAAGACATATTGAAATACGACAAATTGATGGAAAATAGAAATCAGAAAACCTACAAAACCATGCATTTTTTACTATGCAAATCAAAATTCAAGAGGCTGATGGATGCTCACTTAGGTCTCCCTCCCCCTGTAGATGCCACAATAAATATCCGGTACGTATAGATAGGTACATAGTCATATTAGACGTAATAAAATCCTTTGATCCTCTAAACAACCACCACTAAAATGATTTACTCAATATGTTGAACATTTACGTTCTCCACGTCTTTAGCTGTAGCATTTCCAACTCGTGTGCCCACATCACCTGCAATCCCCATCGACGAGTCCCAATGGAGCTGAACCTTTTCGCCAGTGAATAACCGATCGATTTGCTCCAGAGTGAGATTTTGCGTTTCCGGATAGAAAATGTAGATAAATGGTAGGAAGAAGAAGTTAAATACTGTGTTTGTCGGTTAGTTCAAGCATTTGGACTGAAACAAGAAGGCACATACTGGCAAAATATATATAGGTCTTGTATCCGATGTTGCCAATGCTGACTGGTGTGATTTCCACCACAAGGAATGTACAAATCCCTAACACTCATTAGCTTTTTGCCATTGATCAAAGAATCGAAATACATACAGTTTGTTGCAGTCGCCATAGCGGCTGATCTGGTTCGAATTGCGAGTGGTGAATATTCCGCGGGCACTTCGTGTTCGTGTTTCGTTAGCGCTGAGTCCATTCAAAGCACAATGTTATATGAAGGAATACTCACAAAGCCAAGGAATAGCAAGAAGACCCGTTGCAAAGAAGAAGTTGAACAGGAATAGCATGACAGTCGCAACCAGGCCAGCTGTGTGTCCACCATCCCAGATAGTGCCTGCCAAAATAGCCATGCAGCAGCCCTGTCCAATGACTGCAAACATCATGAGCTTACGACGACCAAAGCTGGAAGAAATTAGCATAATGTCAGGACTCCATCATGGGTCGACATACCGTTCAATAGTCCAAATGGGAACCATGGAGGAAAAGAAGTATGCGATTCCATTGAAGCCAGCCAATAGCAATGCTGTGTGGTGGGACATTCCAACTGACTGCTCGAAGATGACAGTAGCATACTAGGGTTCATTAGCAACGTTAACATCAAAATTTCAAGTTGTATGACTCACGTATGTAATCAGGTTAATGCCGGATAGCTGCTGCATGGCTTGACCTCCCATACCGAGAAGAGTTCTGTATAGGAACCGTTGCTTGTTGTTCTGGAAGAGAAGTTTGAATGAACCTCCAGATGATGCTTCCTGTTCTTCTTCGACTGCCCGAGAGATCTCTGTAACATCCACGTTCACAACAGGGTCATCTTCATCGATTTCACGAGCATTGTGCTGGAGCGCCCAGATAATGTGACGAGCTTCGTTTTCGCGGCCATGTTGGATAAGCTATCCCGTTAATTCGTGCTCCACGAATTTGAATGTATTTTGACATACCCATCGAGGAGATTCAGGAAGACACATTATTCCGAGGAAGGTCACGATAGCGAAGAGAATTTGTAGCGCAAGCGGAAATCGGAATTGTGCTTCATTCTTAACGTAGCTCATCCCGTAGTCTACAAGAAACAGCCAAAAATTAACATCAAGGCTTGGCCAATGGTGTGGGCAGGAATGAATCTCACCAACCCAATATGAAAGCATGACACCAAAGATATTGATGGTTAGCTCGATGGCCAACTGATCGGAAGGTTAGACCCAGAGCTTATAAGAGGCGTTATGAATAACTCACTCCTTTGCCTCGACTTGCTGCCTTGCTCATCTCCGAATGCCAGACCGCTGTGGCAATGTTAGCAAATAAAAGTAAAAAGACGGGGGTTAAAATCTAATTGAAGGGCGCCTCACGGATTGTACTTGTGTTGAGACCATTTCCAACACCTGCAACGATTCGGCCGACGATGAGATGGGGAATGCTATAGGCACTGGCTTGAAGAGCAGCACCGATACTCAGAACCACACATCCAGCCATGACACAATTGCGTCGACCGAGTCGTTCACCAACGAGCAAAGAAACAATTGCACCCAAGAAACAGCCCTAAGCATGTTAGAAATGTGATAGCATGGGACTTTGAAAACAAACGAGCGCTTACAATCTCATAAATAGCGACACTATTGTACGTAAATAATGTAGAGTCAGTCTCCGTTCTCTTCTATATAGGGTACCAGACCACTCACACTGTGCCTTGTAAGGAAGAACTACCGTGTCCGTTCTCAGTGGTATCGATCTCAGGGAATGTGGCAACAAATGCATCTCCAGTCAACAGACTGGACATAACACCCTGGTCATAGCCGAACCTGATCACCCCTGTCAGCCGAACAACCTATTTACTTGATCTGACGACACTAGGGTCGTCTACTTACAGTAAGAAGCCACTACCAGCAGTGGCTGTGATGGCGTAGCTTAACGACCGACCCACGAGGAAAGTCATGATGGTTGTAGTGACTGGGCTACCCAAAGTAGTGGGGCCCCCGAGGGTTTTATAACTTGAACAACCGGGGACAGTATCATAGTCAATCAAAAGGGGTTCCATTCATTCTGTGACACTGTGGCTTAAGTTCCCACATGGCCGATGAACTTCCCCGGCCATAATTTAGGTTCCGCCGGGTCAACTCCGCGTTTTGCGGGATGCCTTGTGGGGGGCAATGACGATGGAAAATGCCGCATCTGTTGGATATCAGTCTAACTGAGCTAGGTGCTTTTGCCGAGCTAAAGGAAGCCGACATTATGCATACAGTTATTATATACCAAATGTATGGTACAGCTGGCAGCTAACTAAAATGATAACTAAACATAATACATGGTATAATACCATGTAAATCCATGTATTCAACCTCCTAGGTATGTAGTCATTTTGTGTGAGATTGAGTAGAACATATTGGTGCACAACTAGTGGGAAAGGTATGGAGTACTAGTAGGGGAAAACAAAGAGCCGAGTCCTAAGTTGGACCGGTTAATCTCTTAAATGGCATGTACCTACAACAATGTATATATATAGGGTCGGACTACTGGGACCCCCCTCAGCTGCAGGGACCCCCCTTTGGCTATATGGACCCCCCCCTTTACCTCTTTAGGAAGGCAGACACCATGCATGTCAGGCACCAATCGAATTACCCTTCTGGGCCCTTACTGCCAACACCTGCCCCTTATTGCCAGTTTTTCTGCCACCCCGTGACCTGCGCGGGACCCACTCTTCCTGCCAGGTTTACCAGGCCATCCATACACCATTTTGCTCGCCCCAACGCGCTGAATTCAATGCTGGCCACCCCGTACCTGCCCGATTAGGCAATAGAGGCTGATCTGCCAAAATGGCGCGAAATGCATGCTCCTCTGTAGCAGGCGCCATTATAGCACTCCATTGTAGACTAGCATTTGACGATAAACAAGAGATAAAAACGCGTAAGAAGGATGTAAAATGGGGTGACAATAGTGCAGGTTGGGAGACAGGGAAACGATGGGAAGAAGATGCATTGATGAGGATATTTACCTGTTGCGTAAAAGTGACTTATAATAACTAGAGGTTTACATAGTTAAAGGAGGTACCATAGGAGCTATAGTATAAACATGGCTGTTGCTATTTGGAAGCTAACGCGCTAACCGTATTAGGATGCACTATGGGGCCGGGCGGTGTCCGCATTGGGAAGCGGGCAAGCAGTGGCAGTTGTTGTAGGTTGTGGTAGGAAGCAGACAAATTTTCAGGCATCAAAATCAGGCAGAGGGGGGTCCATATAGCCAAAGGGGGGTCCCTGCAGCTGAGGGGGGTCCCAGTAGTCCGACCCTATATATTTCCTGATTAGGAAAGTTTAAGCACAGTCACGTGGAATATCTGGTCTCAACCCCAGCTTGTTCCCCAGCTTGCTGCCCTATTTCCCCACTGATATGCAGTCGCACCATTCCTTAAACAGCATATTTTAGCACCGTTGAGAAGGAATCTGGCTTCACGACCAGATCGTTATTTGCGCATATCGGCATGATTTGTCGAAATCGGCGACTGCCTTTGAAAAATTGGACCTCAAATGGATTTCGTACAATTCCGTTCTACTATGATCCATCGAGCTGAAAACTTCCTAGTTAGGTTGCATATAGCCATTATAAGCGATTGCCTGGCTGAGGATGACGCGCTGGAGCATGTGTCTTATATGCAGCAGACACGCTCCAATCTGTTGTTAAAATAATCAAATCTACCATTTCATATTCATCCTTTCTTATCCATCATAGCTCTAACCTTGAGTCACAATGGCCCCTTCTATCTCCCTCGACCACACCACACCGGCAGTCGTGCCGGAGTCCAACGAGACCCCTGCTGCCTTCGTGCCTGCCGATGACCTTTTCTCTTTGGCCGGTCGCACAGTCATGATCACCGGAGGCGGCCGTGGTCTGGGTATGTGCTTGACAACTGCTGTCCTTGAAGCTGGTGGCGATGTTGCCTGTCTTGATCTGCTCCCCGGGCCCAGCGAAGAGGAATGGAGCGCCGTGCAGAAGCTGGCCAAGCAGCGTGGCCTTCAAGCAACATACACCCAGTGCGATATCACCAATGAGGAGGACACTAAGAAAGTGTTGGGAGACGTTGCGGCCGAGGCACTGCGTAGGGACAAGCCTTTGCGTGGTGCCATCACTTGTGCTGGCATTCAACAGATGGTCCCCGCTCTTGATTACCCTGTCGATGGATATCGGAAGATGCTGGATGTCAAGTGAGTCGGATAATGTTGTGATGCAAGATCATCTTGCTGATTGCCGTTTTCCTATTCAGTGTTCTTGGGACATTTATTCCCGCCAAGCACTGTGCGCGTATCTTCGTGGAGCAAAAGACTCCAGGCAGCATTGTGATGATCGCGTCTATGTCTGGTCAGGTTGCCAACCGGGTAAGTCTTGCAACGGATTGAATTCGAAGATAATACACTAACAGGTGAATCTTTTGTAGGGATTGACCTGCACCGCATACAACTCCTCCAAGGCCGCTGTGCACCAGATGTGCCGGTCGGTTGCCCAAGAATGGGGCCAGCACAATATTCGCGTCAACACACTGTCTGCAGGAGTAAGAGATCAATTTCCTGTTCTGGCTTGTCTGAGTGAATTCGGCTGACCATTGATATCATAGTATATTCGCACTGCCATGACCGACGCTTTGCTTCAGGAGAAGCCGGACTTGGAGGAGACTTGGATGCGTGGTGCACTTCTCGGACGTCTTGGCACCCCCGAGGACTTCAAGGGACCTACTCTATACATGCTCACTGATTCTAGCGCTTGGATGACAGGTGCTGATCTCCGAGTCGATGGTGGTCACTGTGCGTCGGCATAAGCTGGTGATTCAGTAAACGGTGAGGTCAAATGAGAGATGAAATAGACCTGACATGCTTTTAGCGTTTTAGAGTGCATTCGGGTGGGCCATAGAAACGTTTTGAAACTAGAGATTCCATTTGCTTCACTATCTACAAGAGCATCTGCTTGCAAGCTCTTTCTATCCTTCTGGAGTGTACATGGTAGGAAGAGATGATGACCGTCTAGTCTCACCTTCTGTCACTTTCGAAAACATTTCTGTGGGTTTGCAAAGAGAATGAATTCTCAAAGGTTTATTTATACACATCGCCAACCAGGACCCAGCTTATGCCGGCTCGGGGGTCCTGTCCAAGTAGAGCCCTTTATGCCCCCGCATTTCAAAGGAATACATAAAACATTTGTATGATGCCCCGGGGCAGGACAACAAAACTGGCCACCTTTGATATACCAGCTTATTAACAAGTAGAAAGCTCCCTCAAAGCCCAAGGCATTCAATTGGGTCAAAGTTCATTCTACGACTCGATGAAGTCGAAGTCACTACCCATACACCATTTAGGGCTTAACTGTTGTTTCCTTCCCGCATCCTATAACTCGAGTCTTCGGTTGACCAGGAACATAACCCCTTATAGAATGACTTACCGCATAGGGATATCGCCATCCCTATCGGGAAGAGCGCTAGCTAGAGCAGCAACAAGAATCCCCTGTATCGATATGATATGTTAGTTATGGTGCGGGAGATCATTCTAGGATCAATACTCACGAGATCGATTTGTTCAAGAAGGCTCCCTGGGTCGATATTGCGGTCCTTAAGGTTATCATGTTAGAAAATAATCAAGGAATTTGTTCTGGGAGGTGTTTTTTACGCGGCAAAGTGTCTCGATGGCAGATCTCCAAAGGGCGAGTAGTGGGCAACTTCGTTGAATGTGTCCGGTGTCGTGACAGAGGTAACAAGCGAGGGTGGTGTTGCTCTATAAGTTTCCAGTTTATTTGTCAGTGGTTGGTCAAAGGGTTTCATTTTCAAAACAGCATATACAACATGAGAGGGGCATGTTGAAGAGCAGGATGAGAAGGCAAAAGACATTTGGATGCAGTACAAATATCATCAAGTACACTCTCCAGGCTAATGCTATCGATATCGACACAACAGTGGGGAGTACATTTTTTGGAACGTATAGCTTACCTGGTGGTGGTAGTGTTGGATTTGGTATTGGCTTTGTTGCTGGTATGGTTGGATTCGGTAGTGATGCTGTTGTCTATCATCATGGCCAGCTCCTTGGTTAGCTCTACCAGCACGACGAGGGTCGCGACTAGCTCCATGGTACAGTCTGGCAGGGTGGTTAGGGTCCATCTCAAGATGAGCGAAAAATACGAGTCCTGATAGAGAATCAGCAGAGTATGTTGAGTGTCAAGACTTGGGAATTCCAGGCTTTTGTTGGCAGATGAAAGTTGGTAGAAAGTGAGAATTAAAACGAAGCAAACTTTCTAATTTCATCTCATGATTGGTTTTGAGCAGAATAAGAGAGAGAGATGAGCTCTGCTAGTCTCCTATGGTGCTACTTTGCCTAGCTTTTTGTTTCATGTTGCTTGTATATATCTCTTGCTTTATTCCTACTAAAATGAAACAAAGGCCAGGAATCAAGGCCATGATTAATTGTCTATAATTTAGAGGAATTTACCATTTTACAATGTTGTTTATTGGCGCCAGTAGTTGACACAAAAAGAAAAGTGGAAGGGTATCATGATCATTTCATTCGAACAAGATCTGAGGGCTAAGAAAATCCGAATATAACGCCTCGAACATGTAGGCCGTCCTTGTCCCGAACGCCATCTCTATTTTCAATCAAGTATTCGGGGAATCTTACTGCTGACCAGGAGGGTCATCGAGATTTGACAGAATGCCTCTCAATTTCCACTCAGGACTCCCGCAATGCGTAGTGCAAGGTCCAACATGGAGAGATGCTCATCGGACCCGTCAACCAGCCGCTTGTCCATCTCCGAGAAGAGCATGACAATCTTGTTTTTCTGGATATCAGGGATTGCTTCGTTGAGCACTACACGTCGGTATAACTAGAAGAGGTCAGCAAGATGCAATGCCAACACGAAGAGAAGAAGAACAAACCTGTCCAACAAGCTGCGTAGCACTCCAACCATCAGCCACAAGGTCCGTAATCACCCCCGAGACAGCCTCGTAGACCGACCCACCACTCTTGGGCTGCATAGCCTCCACAAGAGAATCCAAAATGTCCTCCGGCAGCACGCCAGCAATTTCCTCAATGCTGCGAACCGTAATAACACTAGAATTGCTACCAGCATCCGTCATCTCAGCATCATCATCAGCATCCTTCACAGCAGGCGGCTTCGTAGCACCGACCAACCGCGCCGCACTTTGCAGATACGTGATAGCACGACGCAAATCACCCTCGCCACACCGGATAAGCGTATCGATAACCCCATCCTCAAGCTGCAAACCCTCCCGCTCCGCAATATTCGAGATCCGCTCACCAGCAGCGCTAGTATCCAGCATCTTGAATCGGAACTTGCTGCATCGACTAGCGAGCGGCTCGATAATGCGCGTGACGTAGTTACAGACAAGACAGAACCGCGTGATCCGACTGTATGTCTCCATCGTGCGGCGCAGAGCGGACTGTGCGTCTTGCGTCATACTGTCTGCCTCGTCGAGGATGATGATCTTGAATGGTGGACATGGGTACTGTGCGCGGTAGGCGGCATCCAGGCCTGTTGGTTGGGAGAGCTGGGCTCGGGCGAAATTCTTCACTTTGTCGCGGACGATGCCGATACCGCGCTCGTCGGAGGCGTTCAGTTCTAGGATTCGGGAGCGGTAGAGGGCGGGCCCGAAGAGGGATTTGGCGAGGGCGAGGATTGTCGATGTTTTTCCTGTGCCGGGGGTCCGTAAAAGAGCATATGGGGGAGCTAGTTGGTGTTATTTTTATTATTCCAATTGTTCATGGGCTGGATGGTTTACGTTTGAAGCTTGCAGAGTCCGCCGCAAGACTTTGGTTGTGTGGTCTTGCGCAGCAACATCATCCAGGGTCTTGGGACGGCTAATAAATATTAGTCAAATTGCTCGGTGAGTGCGACATGAAGCATTGGCTTACTATTTCTCAACCCACGGCTGGAGTCGGGTCGTGTCTTCCTTGTTGTCACCAGCTTTAGACTTGGAGCTACTGGATGCTGCGACGGCAGCGGCACGAGCCTTATTATTGAAAAAAAGAAGCAGCCATTGTTGTTGAATAGCCTGAAATCAGCAAAAGTCAGGGTTATCTCGAGAGCTGGTCTGCGATGTGTTGAAGATCTCTCTCTCTGACGCCCTCCACAATCGAGACGCGTCTCCACGTGACACGCGCAGCACTTAAACATACCGACCAATGAGAGCAGCTCACTGCTTCGATATACTTCAACCCCATCCTCACCTTCAATGGTGGTCTTAGAAACTACAAAGATCAAGATTGCAAAGTTCATGATTGCATGGTATCTCATTAATGCTCGGATCAATATCTATAGCTCGTCTCGGACCGGTTCCTCCATCCCGGCCTCGAACATCCTCTTTTTGTATTCCGGGGAAGCTCTGCCTGTCTTGCCCTCTCCTCCGGGGTGACATCGTCGATGTCTACGCTTGATTGTTTCTCTTGCTCAACCATGTCACCAATTTTGTCAATTACACGATCGCTATCGATCGGTGCTGACGGCTCTTGCTCCCAGGCAGTGATACTGGCTGTCACGGTTCCTGTTGTAGCCGCCGTGGCCATTTGATGAATCGCCGTAGAGACATCCCCTGCGAGGGACTGAGAAGCAGACTGCGCAGCTGTAGTGGACAGTCCAGCTGCACCTAGTGTTGCAAACGCGACCCGACCGATGAACTTCAAAGGCAGCCATAAAAGCCACCAAAGAGGCCCATAGAAGACACGTCGAAATAGAAGCCAACTGATTGTTGCAATAAGAACATAGAAAGCAGTCTCAAGGTACCACGTGTCGGACTTTTGGGAGCGGAGAAGGGAGTTAGCCAGGTTGCGGGACGAGGAGAGAAGTGTATCAAGGCCGCTATAAGACTCGGACAGAGATGAGATCGCGGCTGTGGATTGTTCTAACCGAAAGATATTAGCATCCGGTATGATCAGAGAAAAGGCAAGAGGTACTCACCAAGGGTCGATTGGGCAAATTGGCTGCGGGAGAGCTCCGCCTGCATGAGTTGATGGGTTCTGCGTAGCGCAGATGTCACATCGTTCGAGGCGTTCAAAACAAGATCATCCTGGGTAAACTTCTCTGTCGGCTGCTTCTTCTCGGAGGAATGCGATCTCGACAGCAGCAACTCTCTCTCCTGCCGCTTGGCAAGTTCGGCTTTCCGCTTCGCTTGTAATTGGGCAGTTCGGAATTCACCTCGTGTTCTGGAGGGTCGATTAGCATATGCTGAATATATAAAGACTAGCCAGTGGACTACGACAAGGAAATATCCTCGGCATGTGCAAGTCGTTAAGAGTATCTTACCTCTTGAGATCCTCAGCCAATCGCCCCACCATCGAAATGACCCGCTCCCTCTCAGCCTCCTTCTGTCCATGAACAGCAGGGGCCTTGCGCCTGCTATCAGAGCCGGTTTCCAGCGCCTCGGCTTCTACACGCAGCAGCTCTAGCTCTTGCTCGGCTTCCTTCAGTCGGGAATGTATTTCACTCCCAAGCTCCAGGCGGGCTTCATCGCCCTGTCCGATAGAAGCAGTAAAATCGCGTAATCGATCCACAAGGGGTTGAATTTGTCCCAGAGAAGTTGAGAGCTCTTTCACGCGGCCCTGGAGGGCTGTCGTGGGGGACATCTTGCGATGAGAGTATTGTTTATTCGATGTAACACATTCAAAGTGCTATCTGTTCGGCGAGTTGAAGGAATGTTTTTGAAAATAGATACTAGCGGAGAATATCCTGAGAGATTTAAAGGAATAAGTTGCTTTGAAAGTGTCGAGTTGTTCCACTCCAAGTTGCCATGTAGACGGGCGTCATTTGGCATTGTGTTTGCATCTGAGTCAAACATGCCCCATTCTTCCAACCGCAATTCGCAACGGCGACTCTGGTGTAGTTAGGACTTCCAATTGACCTTGCGCCTTTAACTCTCAGACTTGTCGCAGACAGACTGAGACCCACGCGATATTCTCCTTGGATCAATCTTTCGCGAGTTAACTGTCCAACCGCCGCGGAATCAACCCCAGCAAACACCACCTTTAAAAAAAACTTCCCGCCGGCCCTCATCCACTCAGGTACGCAACAACACAACCAAGACAGAGCTACAGGATATAATTCATTCCGGAAAGATCGAAAAACTGATCAATTTACCAGCCTACAAAACCTCCCCCGCCCCTCTCACCCCCAACCCAAACCGCAACAATGACCATCCCCATCGCCACGATAACCACCTTCCGGACCGCCTACAACCCCTTCTCCCGTGGATCCCGGCCATGCCGTCTGTTCCTCGGCATGCTGCGCACACCAAACACTATCCCAACAAGCAGCCCGAACCATATCGATATTAAGGTCAAGCAATTGCCGCGGAACTCCACCGAGTCACCGACCATGACTGTTGGGTTTAAGGGCGGCAAGGAGCTTACGCTGGATGTCGGAAAGCGCGGGCTGAAGATTGGCGATGTTATCGAAGAGGTATCCCGTGTTGGCAGAGCTCTGCAGCGGGAGGCCAGCCTGAACAACTAGGGGAAAGTTATATTGTTCGAGCTGTGCATTCGTGTATTATATTACCTATCATTTGTTTCATCTGACGATTTTTGGCGCTGTTGGGCATGTCGGAATACTTGAATTATTCTTACTTTGGTAAAGAACATAGGCTGTTTATGTATGCCTCATAGTTACCTGACATTGGGCTTAGTGGAGTAGATTTGAAGATCTTCTAAGGTTGCACAATCGGTTGGATTTGGTGACAGTTTCATTGCTACATATCCAGTTGCTCAGATTTGCATCCTGCCCATCGAGACTACTTTTCTCTAGGCCGCGGCGGTAAAGAATAAGTATAGGGAGCAATTCATTCACAATTCAAAAATGGGACCTCTCCTCGGGGAATCGAAGAACATAATCTCCACCAGGTAGACGATCATAGGCTTGAAATGGTTGGTTAGTTTTATACTTCTTTGGCAAAAAACACCATTTATACTGCGGCACCTGAGATGAAGAACCACTTGTCAATGCTGCCATCAATGGGAGCAGGGGGCAGAGTCTCGTTGCGGGGGATGGCAGCGAGCTGAGCCTGGTCAACACGGTCGGCAGATCCCTCAACAGTGGAGTTGGCACTGGCGCTAGTTAGCTTCAACATCCTAAAAAAAAGGATATATTTGGGTAGAACTCACAGGCTGATCTCGCCACGGGCGGTCTTGCCAGAGACAAGCTTCTCCCAGGCGTCGGAGCACTCGCGGATGACATCCTCGGCGTACTTCTTGTTCTTGCACTCGCCGGAGAAGGCGAACTGGTTCTCGGGCTTTCCATCGGGGATCTTGTAGATGCGGAACCACTCGTTGGTGGCGCGCATGAGGCCGGGAAGCTGGCGCTCGACATCCTCAATGTCGTTGAGCTTAGGAGCAAGAGGATCGTTGACATCGATGACAATGATCTTCCAGTCGGTCTCCTCCTCGTCAATCAGGGCCATAACACCGAGAACCTTGACCTGCTTGACCTGGCCGGTGTAGCCGACAAGCTCACCAATCTCGCAAACATCGAGGGGATCGTTGTCACCCTTGGCCTTGGTCTCGGGGTGGACGGAGTTGGGGTCTTCCCAGGTCTGGTTCGTAACATGTCAGTTTTTTTTTACCCCTCTTCCTATCCACGGGTGGGAGGTCCAAAACTTACGCGAGGGAAGGCACCGTAGTTCCAGAGGTAACCCTTGTGGGGGAAGCAGTTGCGAACGAAGCGGAGCTTGCCCTTCTTGGTGTCCTGCTTGATGGGGTTGAGGAAATCATCCTTGGAGATCTGTTGATGCAATCAGCATGTGGTGGGGTCAATTGAAGTATTGTGTTGTCGTACCTCCTGCTTGGCGTTGGTCCAGCGGGGGATCTCAACGACCATGTTCAGGATGGTCTGCTGCTCATTGGCGTAGAGAGGAATGTCGTGGAAGGGAGAGACGGGGACGCCATCCTTCTCAACGAACACACGGTGCTCGAGAGTGTATGGGGAACCAATCTTGCGGATAGAGTAAGACATGTTGGGTGAAGCGGACGAAAAGTGTCTAGATACTTGGGCCGCACGGGATAAGGGAGAAGAAAAGGAAGAAGAGGAAGAGAGAGGGGCAGTCAAAGTGGGGGGAGCCAGCGTTGCTGATGTGCGCCAAATAGAACGGGAGGCGGTGGAGGTAGCACTTCCCAGTCGGGCCAAAGGAGGACGAGTCATTGGCTGTGATGGAAATGGGTTTAATATGTTTGGTTTTTTGTTATATTTAGTATTTCTGATACAAAACTTGAAATTGTACCTTTTAATCACACAAGTATATATGTTCAATGTGTTCAATGTTGTGATGCGTGGTGGTGTTACCCCTTTGACTGCGTCGGAAGTTTGTCTGAAAAAAAAAAAAGAAAAGAAAATACAAAAAAAAAAAAAAAAAAAAAAAAAAAATCATAGCAGTTCCGAAAGTCGGCATGTCTATGATCAACCCGAATTAGATTGATATCCCGACTGATCTAGTCAATTGCGGGTGTATATTGTATACAATTGAAGTCTCGTGCTCGCACTACATATTAAGGGATATTATAAGACACAAGGTAGGTACATATACACTACATCTTTTAACTATTTGGTAGGATGTGCACTGCATGTACATACCCGACCCCATACTGCCAGACACCCCGATATCGGCAGTATACGCGGTCTATAGATCAATTGCAATTGTATTCACTTCAATTGTAGAGTTATAATCTTAGAATCATCAAACCTGGAGAAAAATCGTAGACAAACACATTCAATGTTCACAGTAGAGCATGTCATGATCCTTCAAGGGAAGCCCAATCATTGGTTGCTTTGATATTACAAGGTGCTCAAAAATACCATTAAGATTTAGATTACATAAAAACATGAAATCCAATTACCTGCCCTGAAAAGAAAAAAAAGAGAGTTATCGCCACTATCTTCACGTGACCCAAGCTTTCTATCGGGAGGATACCCAGAAAAAAAGAAAAGACCGTTCTATATACTCCCCTCTCCCCGCAATACCTAGGAATGCTATGATCAGAACTCTCCGCAAGACAATGGCAACCCTCGCAACCGCAACTCCAACTGCACCTGCCCCTGTGCCGGCCGTTGTGCCGCGCGTGCCCATTCCCCCAAGGGTGTTGACTACCGCAACAAAATCGTCCTCGCGCCAATGGTCCGATCGGGCGAACTACCCTCCCGCCTCCTAGCGTTGAAATACGGCGCCGACCTTGTCTGGGGCCCTGAAACAATTGACCGCTCTATGATCGGCACCCAGCGACAAGTGAACCCACGAAACGGCACAATCGAATTCACTCGCGTGCCCAGCAACGGCGGACGCGCCAACAAAACAGCCAAAAAATCAATCATCTACCGTATCGACCCAGAGCGCGAAAAAGGCCGGCTGATCTTCCAACTTGGCACAGCCGACCCGATTCTAGCAGTACAAGCAGCGCATGTTGTGGCCGGCGACGTCTCAGGCATCGATGTCAACTCCGGCTGCCCGAAACCCTTCTCCACAAGCGGTGGCATGGGCGCCGCCCTCCTCCGCACCCCGGACCTCCTCGTCTGTATTCTGGAGTCCCTCGTCAAGGAAATCGGCGAACCCTACCAAATCGGCATCTCGGTCAAGATTCGCATCCTCTCCAATCCCGAAGAAACAGAGGCCCTCGTCTCCCGCCTTGTGAAGACAGGCATCACAGGCTTGACAGTCCACTGTCGCACTACTCCCATGCGACCACGCGAACCCGCAATCCGTGACCAGATCCCAATGATAGTGCGCATTTGCCACGACGCCGGTGTGGCGTGCGTGATGAACGGCGACGTGACTTCGCGTGACCACGGGCTTGCGCTGATGAACGAGCACGGAGTTGACGGCGCGATGATCGCCACCTCCGCGGAGACTAACGCGTCTTGTTTCCGCACCAAGGAGGATGGCGGTCTCTCCCCGTGGCCGGAGCTCGTCTACGAGTACCTGCGCTTCTGTATCGAGTCGGAGAACCGTCTGGGCAATACCAAGTACCTGCTTAACATGCTGATCCCCGGCAAGGTCAAAGAGTTCCAGGATACGAAGCTGTTGAAGACGTACCTTGATATCTGCCGCCGGTTGAAATTCGAGGATTTGCTTCCTGCAGCTGCGGGTCTTGATCAAATTTTGGGTCTCGATAATCAGTGGAAGGCTTCTCCACCAAGCCAGTCTGAACCTGATACATCCATCCAGTCTGAACATGATATACCCACCCAGTCTAAGGCTGTGCAGAATGCTAAGGAGTCCGAGACTGCTCGTGCGGCTGGCGGCGATGCTGTTCGGACTAAAGCGCCCTTGCCGGCTGTTCATGGAGGCGGTCCCATTCGGCGATCTTCTGCTCCTCAGCCGACTAAGGTTACTCAAGTTGATGCTGAGCAACCAGCTGAGCAACCAGATGTCGAGGCTCCTGTTCCCGTTGCACAGACCGAGGCTCCATCTCAGGTGACGGCGTAAATATCACTTTGCACCTTTGGCTCCATTTATCGTCTATAATTGCTTTCTTTCGTGCTCTTTTCTCGGCCCACATGCATAGCCCTTGGTTTTTTTGTCCTCGCTTAATTGTTGCTTTTCATGTTACTTATATCCGCATTCTGAGGTGTTTTCGATTGCTTTCCATCTGTTCTGTCCAAAGATTATTCCCCAACTTACATATCTCGTTCTCATTCCTGGATGACTAGTTAGTTACCTACTGTAGTACAATACATGTTACTTAACGCTTTACAAGAATTGTGCACTAAATCAATGACAATTGGATTTCTGATCCCTGATCCTCTAATCTAACAAATGATATTCGATTCCGAACGATCGCCATGATATTGATCCCAAACACCATGTACTCACTGTGCCATGTTCGGCACGGTATTAAATGCATCACCATGCAGATCCTCACAACAGAAACTCCAGTGTACCCTTTTTTTCGTTTTTGCTCTTTTTCTCATTTCCTTGTTGTGCTCATTCACTTCTTTGTCTCCGCTTCGATCTCAGCCATGATCATTTCCTCGACGACCTTCATGCCAGCCTCCTCACCCTTCTTCGTGCTAGCTTCCTCGTCCGCAGCAACGGCCTGATCAAGTGCCAGCTTGGTCTGGCCTAGTGCGTAGATCTGTTCCTCAATGGTTTTCTGGGTCACCAGACGGTAGACTTCGACCTCGCGGTTCTGGCCGACTCGGTGGGCACGGTTTTCAGCCTGCACATCTTCCTGTGGGTTGAAGGAAGAGTCGAAGATGACCACGCGGTTGGCACAGGCCAAGTTGATACCGGCACCACCGGCCTTGGTGGACAGAAGGAAAACGGGGATCTCGGTGCGGTCGTGGAAGGCGTCGAGAATGGATTGGCGGTCCTCGACGTTGGTGCGACCATCCAGGCGGACGAACTCGATTTTCAGTGTCTCCAAGACGTGCTCAAGAATGTCCATGACCATTGTAAACTGAGAGAATATGAGAGTGCGGTCGCCATTGTCGATGAAACGGGTGAGAAGCTCTTTGAGGTGCTCCACCTTGCCGGAGTCCATCCATTCGTTGCTCTTCAGCTTGAACTTGCCAAGGGATTGGGGGTTTTCCACACACATGTGGTGGCACTCGAAATCGTTGTACGCCTTGAGTTCCTCGAAAATGATCTTGGGGTCGGATAGCGACCACTTGTCTTCCTTCAAACAGGCCTTAGCCATCTTCTGCAGAATCTCATTTGTGTAATGGCGACGAGCAAGGAGAGGGTGAATAGCAGCCTGGCGCAACTTCATCAGAATGTTGGCGGACTTCGAACCAGTCTTCTTTCCAGCGGCACGATCTTCCATCAGCTGGCGCACTTGCTCTTTTTCATGGGCGTAAATCTTGACCTGAGAAGGCTTCATTTGACACCAACCGACATGGGAGTGCTTGGCTGGAAGATCAATGACCTGATGCTTCTTTCGTCGGAGGATAAAGGGCTTCATCATCGACTTCGCGCGCTCAATGCGCTGCTGGGATAGGAGGGTAGCATGGGACTCGTCGGTGGTCTTTGCCTTGTTGGAGAAGACAGCATGAAGATCATCTTTGTGATCCTGGAAGACCGAGGGAAGAATAAAGCCGAGAAGAGATGCCAGCTCCTGCAAGTTGTTCTGGAGAGGAGTACCGGTGAGAAGCAGACGGAAACGCGCCCGAATTCGAATCAACTTTTCGTAAAGCTGAGATTGATGGTTCTTGAGCATGTGGCCTTCGTCGTAGACACAAACAGTGAAATCCATGTCACGCAAGAACTTGGCATCAAGCTTCGCCTTGGCAATCGTGTAGGTGGTGATCACAACGTTGATCTCGTCACGTCGTTCCTCGATCTCCTCCCGGATAAGCGCACGCTCGTTGAGACCAGCATAGTATGGCATGACGTTCAAGACTGGACAGAACTTCTGGAATTCGCGAAGCCAGTTCTCAATGGTGGAAGAAGGGACAACAATCAGATGAGGGCCCTTGATGCCCTTCTCGAACAGATGCGCGAGGAATCCAATGACCTGGCAAGTCTTGCCCAGGCCCATGTCATCGGCCAGGATGCAGCTGAGTTTCTTTTCGAATAGCAATGCGAGCCAGTTGATGCCCACAATTTGATAATCCTTCATGACCAGGTCGTCGGCCATGATAGCGGGCTGCGAGATAAAACGTGATTTGCGCTTGGAAACAACCAGTTTTCCGCTTTCTTCGTCACTTCCGGAAGATTGGTGTTCAGTCGCAGGAGTAGCAATGCCAGAGTCGTGCTCTGGTTTGGCAGGGGCAGGAGCAGGAGCAAGGTTGGTGATTTCCAAGTCTCCCTTTTTCCCGAAGGTGTCGACGCCCCATTTCTTCATCTCATCAGCAACTGGTTTACCAAGTGCCGCAACCTCGGTAACAAGAGTGTCAATGGCCGTGTATCCAGTCCACATATCAATACACTTGTCGACAATCTTGTCACCGATGGGCTTGGGGGCCTTGCCTCCTCTCTTGCCCTTGGGCTTCACAGTCTCTGCAACTGGAGCAGAGACAACACGCACCGCATCGAGGGTCTCGTATGGACGGTTCGAAATGATAATTTGAGCAGTTTCTTGGGGGATAGAAGCGAGATCAGCGAGATCCTGAACACTGCATGTTTTGAGGAATTTCAAAACCTTGGAATCCAAACCGCCAGCGGTGGATTCTTGGATCTCAATATTAGAATCGTCCGAATCACTCATCATAGCCTCGGGGGACTCAGATCGGTCAGGTGAAGGAGCTTTGCGACCCTTCTGGAGCCGTCCCAGCTTCTTTTTCGGGGGACTGTCCCCGTCGATGGTGATAGAACGAACAGGCGAAACAGCACGGGAAGAGCCTCCAGACTTGGGTCCACGAATCAGTCGGCGACGAGGCTTTCCTTCGTCATCGGAATCCTGGCCCTTGGGCTGCTTCATTGCTGCCCACTTGTCCTGAATGGTGCCACGGGCTTTGATGTTCTGCTTGGCCATGGGGACCGGGCCCGCAGCCGGGGAGGCGCTCAATTCATCATCGGAGGATTGAATCACCACGGGACCATTCTCCTGTTCAGCAGCATCCATTTTTGCAAGATTTTGGAGGGCGTCGTCGTAGTTGCCCTTTGCTTTCAACATGGCGTCCATACAGGCTCTAACAGTCATATGCGGCATGACTTTGAGAATGCGCTCAACCTTGACGCGGAGTCTGAAGTCGTTGATTTCATGAAGCTGGATGTCTGGAACTCCCACAGGCTGTGCGTGAGATGGCGCATCTTGGCGCACTTTTTTCAAGGCAACTCCCTTGGGTTCCGGCGGACTCATTTCATCTGCAGTCCGCTTGATTGCGGTTCCAGGATTGTTCGGATCGTACATTGCAGAGGCTGTAATCTCTCGGAAGCGATCCATTGGCCCGGTGTCAGGGCGGACGGGAGACTCCATGATCTTTTCTTTTTCGGGGCTCCGAATGGTTTTCGCAAACAAAGATGGTTTTATATCTGTGTTTTGTAGATCTTCTTCGTCTGAGGATCCACCTCGATATGTCGGTCCGTCCTCAAGATCAAATGTTGGTGTTCGTTTTGTAGGACCAGAGGCAGGAGGTCTGAATTGTGTCCCAGAAGGAGCGATTAAGGATGAAAGTAAACCGCCTTGGACTCGGCGGGGGAGGAGAATAGGCAGGGCCTATTGGTGAAGATGCAGCGACTTGAATGACAGTGCTATTTTGCCGTGTGTAAGGGTGTTCAAGTAGTTGTGTTGGTTGGGTCAATCTTTGCGACGGGGTTATCGCTGGAAGAGTGGCGAGAGTTTCGTAGTCTTCGCCAGGGGGGTACTCGGAATGGTTTTTATATCTCGAGGAGGAGTATTATTGCCCGATTCATCCATCTCTCATAAAACTAACAATGTCATTGAACCATAGAAGCCATTTAATTGTTCTGCTCTATTCAGGAACGTTTTTTCTGTTTTCTGCCAAAGCGGACACGCGCGACAGTGGACGCGCCCAATCACGTGTGAGATCCGTCAATTAAGCTGTAAATTCGAACAAAGAAAGTAAGACATACGAAGTAAGACATTAAGAAGTTCAATCACATGAAGACCGTCGAATGAGGCTTAGGTCTATATTGAATATATTGAACTTGTTAAATTGAATAAACAATAGATCGTAGCTTTTGCCAAATGCGAACGAAACAAAGAGAGTCAGTCACATGGGATATACATCAATTCAACCAATCAAATCCCAGCATGTGACGGCGGGCACTGCGGGCACTAAGTTATCTCCGCACCTGCGATTGCGATAGCTTCAGTTCCTTTGTTCTCTCACCATAGGCCTTCCCTTTTACATCCGTTTGACCTTTACCTTTTGTTTTTTTTTTTTTTTTTAAAAAAAAAAAAAACTGTTAAAAAAAAAACTGTTACCCCAAGAGAAAACAAGGATGTCTGCCCGTCGCCCTCACACCCAGTCCTATGCCGATGTTACAGCGAAGCCTGCGCCGCAAGGCACTTCCGACGTGGCCCCAGCTGTTCCTGCGTAAGATAAATAAATAGGCCTTAGAAGCTTAAGTTGATCTTTCAAGACACATTCTAATTAGCTTTGATATCTAGAGATGTGATATACAAGCTCCTTGGCTTTACAGCTGCCATGATCGCTGGCCCCATTGGCATGTATTTCCTGACTGTGAATACAATCTTCAGTGGTGAGTATTTCTCCACCTCCCAACTTGCAATTGACAAATACTAAATTGAATTGATGTTATGTAGGGAGCTCGACACTCGCCGGAGTCACCGCCGCCGTTACCGCCAACGTGGTCTTGTTCGCATATATCTATGTCGCCTGGACGGAGGACCAGGAGGACAGACAAGCAGCTAGCAAGTCAGATTCAAAGAAAGCCCAGTAGAGTGGATAAAACTCGACCTGGGTGATTCCAGATCACACAATTACTGTTTTCGGCGTTGCGGCATTCTTCGGGTGGTTGGGGTTTCTTTTTTTTTTTTTGTATAACTGGGATGGAACAACTTTGACCATCTAAGAACTCAATTGTAAAACTACATATTGATTGAGCTATTCATCTGACTGTTAGATATCCCGGATATTCCTCGGATACCAAGTTCCACACTTCATTCCCGACAGTCAAGGCTCATATTAGAAATGTGCTGTTCATGTTGAAGGAACGGCAGGTAGAGACCAAAAAGAAAACCTCAACCCATGCCCTCGGTATAGACAGATACGCCGATATGCAGTGCCAAACAGAAACCAGTCTACATATTCCCATTCTCATTCTCCTCGGCTATCAGCTTAGGTAGGTCTGCGCTTGACAAACTCCTCCAAGTCCGCCTTGGTAGCAACACCAAGCACAAACTTGCGTGCCAAATCAGTGACAACAGCAAACTGCTGCTTCTCGCGCTTCTCGCCATTTGGTCCCGTCTCGCTCTCGAAGAACTGTTCGAGATCCTCGAGCGGCGTGTCCATCGTGATGACCTGGTAGATACCACGTTTGCGGTTAAACCGCTGCATCGCTGCTGAGACTGGATCGCTTTCTTTCACAGCACCACTCTGCAGCAGCTCTCGTAGTCGTGGGATGCTAAGGTAGCCCAGCAGGGAGCGCTTTGCCGGGGAGATAACGGTGAGGTGCGTGTAGTCGCGCTCGTAGGCGGCCATTAGGGCTGTGGAAATTGGGTCATGGGAGGAGATTGAGAGCGCTGGGGGAGGATCGAGATCTTCAATTGTTGCCTGTGTTTTGTGTTAGTTCGGGGGTCCGGATGATTGTTATTGGGAGAGACGAACGCCACGGTACTTGTCAGCCCAGGCTGCTGTAGATGATGTGCTTATTTCAGGGGTGGCTTGTTTCTCGCGAGTGAAGGCCTCGCTGCCGGTCAGGTATGATGCCATTCTGGCTGTGATCGCGATGAGGGGTTGGTGAGGGGCAGTGGATAGGTTGGAGTGTAGTCGAGAAGAAGGACAGTTGGATGGAAGACGAAGAAGAATTGGCACAGGTGTAAATATTGAGAAGTGAAGTAAGGGTTCTCAGTAGGGTATACCTAAGTTGTGTAGGATCAAGAGCTCGCAGCCGTTGCGAGATGACTTTTTGATGTCAAGCTTGGCATCTCTTTAACTCCACTACGGTCAGCGCTTGCGGCCACGGAGCATATCAGATTCATACATACATATCCATTTTATTTTTGCTTCCAAGGTTCTTACTTTTGATTCAATATAGCTCTCTCTATCTCTCTCTCTCATGAGGCCTAAAGAAAAGGAGAAAACAAAGCTAAGGCAGCCCTATCTCGATATCCTCACCCTACAGAGTACTATATAGTATCACGAGTGAATATCTAGGCTAGATATCCACACCATTGGCAACTATATATTTATGATGAAATGATACAATAGCCCTTAGTGTATCTTTATAGACTCCAAGCACATGTGCTTAAATAAGTATACAAACCGGTTTCTCTTTTGGCCCCAGGAGGATTGTGATCAGGTGCATATAACTAGTACTAGCCACGGAGGAAGTACAAGTATTAACTCCTAACTCCGATGGCTGTTTCATGAGTACAAGTATTAATTCCAACAGAGTATGGAGTACACATCGAGAGTAATCTCTCCTCTTCAAACATACTGTAAACCAAGGTTGGAAGCGCCTACCGCCAAGACTTACCACCCCCACACGTCATTGTCTTTGGTGAGCTCTTACTGCCCTCCGTCACTTTCTATTTCATCCCAATTCGATCTCATACAGATTCAATTAAAAAGGAAATACATTCAGTGACACTGGAAATCCACCCTTTGGTGGAGATCACCCGCATATCCAAACCGACTCCACTCATACCCACCTCCACCCGAAGTACACTATGATTCCCAACTGGATCAACGCTTTCGCCGCCCAGCATCCTCTAGGTTCTATGAGCACCAAGGAGAGCTCCACTGCTAAAAACAGACCGTTCACAGCTTGGAGTGCACTCGACGATGTGAAAACCAAGGCCGACGACATTGCCCACGAGGCAAGCCGGGAATTTAATGCTGCAAGCCAGAAGGCTCAGGAGAAGACCGGCAAGATTCAGCCTGGCTCTCTGAAGTACTATGCAGCTTGTACATTTGGTGGAATGCTAGCATGTGTGCGTATCCCCTTTTATCTGAATGGTGAGGACTATATGGACCAGATACTCACATATATACCAGGGTCTTACCCACACTGCCGTGACACCCCTCGACCTGATCAAATGTCGCCGCCAAGTTGACTCCAAGCTCTACAAGAGCAACCTACAAGCCTTCCGTACCATCCGTGCAGCTGAAGGTATTCGCGGTGTTTTCACGGGCTGGAGCCCTACCTTCTTCGGCTACAGTGTAAGCCTGAGCGACATGTAGAGCTTTACATTCCTTATGTATCCGTACTGATTACCGTTATAACAGGCCCAAGGAGCTTTCAAGTATGGAGGATACGAATACTTCAAGGTCTTCTACAGCGACCTAGTCGGCCAGGAAAATGCGAGCCGGTTCAAGACTGCCATCTACCTGACAGCAAGTGCTTCGGCGGAGCTCATCGCAGATGTTGCGCTGTGTCCATTCGAGTCTGTAAAGGTCCGCGGTCAGACTACCATTCCTCCTGAGATCACAGGTACTTTCAGCGGTATCTCAAGCGTTGTTGCCAAGGAGGGCGTTGCTGGGTGAGTTCGACGTCTATCGTCTTTCGTTCTTGAGTCAAATCCTCTATCTTCTGACTCTTAAATCAGTCTGTACAAGGGTCTCTACCCGTTGTGGGGCCGTCAAGTTCCCTACACTATGATGAAGTTTGCTTCCTTCGAGACCATTGTTGAGATGATCTACCACAATCTACCAGGTCAGAAGTCCGACTACAACAAGGGCGCCCAGACTGCCGTTGCATTCACAGGCGGTTACCTCGCTGGTATTCTGTGTGCTGCGGTATCGCACCCTGCAGATGTCATGGTTAGCAAGTTGAACGCGAATCGACAGGCGGGTGAGGCATTTGGCGCTGCTATGAGTCGCATCTATGGTGACATTGGCTTCCGGGGATTGTGGAACGGACTGCCTGTCCGTATTGTGATGATCGGTACTTTGGTGAGTTGTTCTCATGTTCAACTAGTTTAATTCAGCTGCTAACAAGCCTCCGATGTACAGACCGGTCTCCAATGGATGATGTATGATCTCGCTTTCCTTTGGTCCGTGTGCTAGATATATACTGACTTTGATCTTACAGCTACGATTCATTCAAGATTTTCATGGGCCTTCCTACCACAGGTGGCTCAGGCGAAGACAAGAAGAAGACGAACTAAGGACGTATCTGGTTTGATTCCGATTCCGCGGGTAGCATGCGCAGCTTCTATGATTCTATCCTTTACCATATGGGCCATGGCTACGCTGATCTTTATGTCTTTTCTCAGGAATATTCTATCATTGCACCAGTTCAATACAATACTCTCCTCTCCTGTTATTCCCTTAATATTCCCTTAATATGGATATACAATATACAACATAAAGTAAACGCCAAGTTCGCTATCGGCCAATTGCAGTTTGTCACCCCTCCACCAATCGGAGGCCGTTATCTTATCAGCGACGTCAAATGTAGTTCTGCGAATATAAATGTTCAATGTCGTTGAATAACAACATCTGAACGATATACAACATAGATCATAGATAGAGAACGATCGAGATTAAGGAACATATTGGCTCGGAATCTCAGTATTATCTACGGACTAGCTCCCCCGATCCCATCAAGTGGGTGGGTTATACTTAATACATCTAGATCCCCCAAAATTCACTTATCTTATAACCCCCCTCCTGTACATCTTAAGCCCATTTCGAGACCCAAAAGAAACAGTAAGCTCACAGTTACACCCCAACACGTGGATATCCCCGCCATCACATCTTGTACCTGCATCCATCGCCCCATCATCAATAAATACCTGCCCACCTACCCCAATCCTCTTCCATTCGCATCTACTTACAACCCATTTCACCTACAACCACCCCACCGACAAGAACCAATGTCTAACAAAAACCAGTCAACAACCATGCTCGAGAAAAATAAAACAAAGGAATCCGAGGCACCAATGGTCTCTCACGGCCGAGGAGGTAATAAACCCACCTAAATTCTAAACCCCCAACCCTAATCGCAATTCGCGATATCCCCTCTATTCCCAAGACAACCAACCAACAAGCTCCAAAACTAGGTCAAGGAAACATCGGCCATGACACAACCGAGTAAGTACAACATATGTCCGAACGAGTCGCTCGCACAGGCGACACATAACTAACCCAAACTCATCAATAGATACGTCGATGGCGAGATCGTTCGTGAAGGCCCATACGGCGACCAAGGTGATGGCGCTTACTCTGCCGGCGTGAGTATAACTACAATTTCTCACCCTACCAACCCCAACCCCAGACCCAAGGATCTAAGGATCCAATGACCTAACCCAACTCCCACTGACGCATGAAACTTCACCAGCGAGGCGGCGCAGGAAATATCGCTTCACCAATGGTCCGTCCGTCGTCCAGGGCGCCCCATGACGTCGAGATGATACCTGAGCTTGCTGTCCGCGACTCTACAGATGAGGTGTACCATACCGGGGTGAGAATAGAGCTCTTTCGTTATGTTGAATACCTATTTTTCCGAATCTTCTTTAATTTTTCCTATGGATTTCCCCTTTGTTCTTTTTTACTTTTTATCCCACCCCTTTACCCGATTTTGGATTTTCAGGCGCATTTTATTTTCCCAGACACTATGGCTGACTTCATTTTTTGGGGGTAGCGTGGTGGACAGGGGAATGTTCATCTTGACGAGGCTACGCTCAAGGAGAAGGAGAAGAAGAAGGTTGCGCATGAGGGGTTGGCTGATAAGTTGAAGTATAAGTTGCTGGGGCGGAAGTAGAAATTGGGGTGGTGCTTTTTACACTTGGTTCTTTCGTGATTCCCATTTCTCTGGTGCGGTGGTGATGGCGGGTGAGTGGTATCAATTTAGGGGACTACTATATGGATTCCCCCTCAATTTATTCTCTGGTTTTGTTTTCCTATTGTCGATTATCATTCACCTCTTTAAGGGTGGATCTTATACTTAGGTATGGATAGGTGTTTGTACCTACAGGTATATGCATATGGAGAACAATAAGGAAATGTGAGGGATATCCTAGGAGGGATAGGATAGGTAGAATAGATACAGATCGATATGAATAATAAACAAAAAGTGAAGAAACAAACTCATGACGTCTCCCAAGTGTCCATGTATCATAACCTCATTACAGCATGCAATTGAAACAACTAGCCATGAAAAAGCAAAAACAATAGCACATCTCGCATATCCATATCCGGTGCCATACAAAATGAAAAACGCCAGTCTGCACAACCCGGAAAAAAAAGAAGAAAAAAAAAAGGATCATGCAGCTTGAAATGAAGTGTCCAGATACAGTATCAGTATCAAGCATTGTTCATCTTAGTCACATCTCACTCAAGACACTCGGATTTATTTAATCTTTGCTGAACCGGCGTTTGAACCAGCTCTTCCTCTTCTCCTGTTTCGGCGGAGCCGGAGGTTGGTTCACCCTCTTTTGTGGAGTCGGTTGTGCAGGCCCAGCCCCCGTGGGAGTCGGAGCACCTCCAGCAGGTCCACCCCAGCTCGAGTCACTGAAGGGCTGGGGGATCTGGGGTGAGTTGAAATTGAAACCATGCTCGACTTGAGCACGTCCATCAAGACGCTGTTGCTGCAGAACCTGCTGCTGCAATTGATCGTTGGAGCTGTTCATCGAGCTGGGGTCTGTAGACTGGCCGTAGGGGTCTGTGTAGCCAGAACTAATGTGTGACATGGCAGCCACATTGTCACGGGACCGTTGGTAGCCGTATTGTGAGCTGCCGGGCATGTTTGGGTAGCCCTCGGACGGGGTGAGGGGTGCTGAGGGTGATCCTCGGGGATGGTGGGATGGGCGTCTTCTGCTGTTTTGGCTATATCCACCCTGATTATATCCGCTCTGGGCGTAAGGGTTCGGGTTTTCGGGTGATAAAGGTGTGTTTTGGTATGCGTTCACGATGCTGTCTGGTCGCGATTGTGTTTGGCCGTAGTGATTGCTTTGTTCGTAGTTTCTGTTTGAAGGACCAGTGTTTTGACCTATCGACGAAAGGATTAGATGCAATCAATGCAAGCGAGCAATCACATAAAACATACCTCCATAGTAGCTGGTTCGTCGGCTGAAGTCGCCCATCTGTGATGCGGCATCATCTATCAAAGAAATCAGTCCCTATTCCCGTATTCCTGATTTTTCACAAGGAATTGCCAAGAAAACAAAAAGGAATACCTGTTTTAACATATGACGCACGGTTATTATTGTATGAGCCGTTGATGGCTGCCTCAAACGATCGAATTGTATCCAAGGGGCGCTCCAAACGTGGTCGAGTGGGATTTGACAGGTCGGGATCGGCTAGGAGGAAGCAAGGGTTAGCAAAATAGCCCCCAGGAATGAAAGATTGTGAGTGAATACGAACTGATGACATTCCCAAACTGATCTTTGAATTCAATTTCTCGCAGGGAGCCTAAATTTGACTTTTCCAACGCAACGGCCACTGTTGAAATGTCAGTTGAAGTGAAATGGGAAGGAATGCGACCGGGCCAGAATCAAGGCCCAACCTCTCTCAACTGGACGTACTAGGCTGAAGCTCATTCATGGCGACGAGTGGATCTGCTTTGGTGTGTAGATTGCGACGAGCTTTCTCTTCTGAAGACTCAGATACTCCACGTTTATGGCCTGTTGACCCGGATTTGTCTGATCTGTCGGACTTGACACTGAATCCACGACTCCTTTTAGGAGAGGTGGGAGATTTGGGGGTGTCCATTTTTATTAAGAGTTCCCACCGTACTTTTTAGCGTCCGAGATTCAAGGCAGGTCTGAAACGGTTGTGATCTGCCTACCGCTGGAGTGGAGCGTAGGTGGAGGTAGGAATTGCCAAGAGGGGCGATAACAATTCCGCGCGTTTGCAATTTGAGACACGTCAGGGAGTAAGGCTGGTCAACAGTAGGATATAATCGACACGGTGAAATAAATGGAGGCTAACTGAGTGTGACTGGGTGACAGGGTGACTAGGAGTGATTTGAGGGTGGTTTGAGGGTGCTTGGCCAAGTGGTTGGGGTAAAATGCGAGATGTGAAGTATCAAAGAGTGGAGCAAGGAGAGCAAATGAATTACAATAGTACAAGAGTACAAGAGGCAATAGAAATTGACCTGAATTGCAAGAATTGTAGAATTTCAAGAATTGCAGAAATGAAGAAAATGAAGAAAATGAAGAAAATGAAGAAAAGGGAAATGGAATGGTTTTTATCGGGACCACGCAACCCCAAGGCTTCCAGGTACTTCCAAGTCACCGAGTACGTACTCTCTTTTTCTCTGTGGCTCCTTTTTTTTTTTTTTCATTCTTCTTTTTTTTTTTAATTTTTTTTTTATGTCCAATTTCTATTTAGCTTATTTCGTTTCTTCAGAATATTAAGAATATTTAGAATATCCATATAAAAAAAAAAAAAACAATCTCGCTAAATGTCTATTCCTCCATGGTACAACAATTCAGTTCTATCCTGCGATTGGTGATGTTCCTCCGGGGGCCCAGAATGGGAAATGGGAAGACATAACTATACAATAATGCTGTAGGTGTAGTTATATATTGTATGTGTATATATTGTATATGTATACTGTAGGTTAATTGTCAGATATTCTTAATCTTCTAACTAGGGTTCTGTGGAACAATTGATCTTGATATAAACCCAACCTGGACATTCATACTTATGCCTTCATCTATTAAAAGTCTCACTTTTTACTTTTTTTATTCCCAGCCATTCTAGAAAATCAGAATTACGCGTGATGCAGATCATCCGGGCTATTCCAATTGGTCTGATTTTGGGTATTATATGTATCATATGCCGTGGTGTATATCCTATGTATTCCTTATGAACGCTTTTTACATTGTGCAAACCTTAAAACACTTTGGTGGCGAATGAAAATTGAAATACTACGGAGTATATTAGTTAGCAATATATACAATAACGTACAATAATGTATCACATAATCACTACTTCCCTCGGCATACCCTTCTGAATACAATATTGTATAGAGCCCAAAAAGATAATACATGTGTTCATCAACCTCGGGATCTTCTTGGGATCTTCTTGTTGAGTCATCTGCGGACCGTTGGCCCGTGTGGGTTTGCTAAAAATAGTCGCTCCGATCTAAAACAGTTCATCCATATGTTGTAGTCTTCCGAGGTATTGCCACCGTACGTGATATTATACGTCTATCAGATCATTCGGAAAATTACTAAATAACTATCTAGAAACCTGAGGTTGGGATGCGGGTCACTCGCCTACCTAGGTATTCTGATTCTGATTGGTGTATATGTATAAGTTATGAACAACCACATAAATCCTCAATATTTATGTTTCTACTCTGATGTTGTATGTTAGAAACAAATTTAATTCGAACTGCCCGATATCCATCATCTAGTTGGATTGATTCTCATATGTATACCTAATTATATATATAGAAAGGTCATCTATACAGTTTATGCTTTTTACCGTCTTCGCGTACATCTAAAAGGCATCTAAAAGAATATCCCCAAACACATTGGAGTATTCTAGGTCTCAATAGCTCTATACTCGCTTAACTTAAAAGGTGATCCCGATTTAATAATGAGTACGTTACAAAAGTCCTTGGAGAAAGCTCAAGTCAAAATAGCCAATCGGCTGAGGTCCATTTCCCAGTATTGACTGTGGAAAGGTTCTATAGTTCTCTAACATTTTTATACATAATGCTCGGCGTTGAGTGAGAGCATGCGGGGGGGTATCTTATCTATCATTAAAATAATATAACGTGGGTTCCCGGGTTGAATCCGGAGAACCATGCAAATCGAAGAATCAAAAGACTCAATTCGAGTGACGAGCTCAGGCTGTTGACTCGCCGACTGTCTTGGGCGCGACGTCCTCCACGGTGACCTGCACCTCGTGGCTGTGTTCCAATTCAGACAGAACAATCCACGTGGGGACGAAGGCAAGAACAGTGATTCCAAAGTTCAGACCGATGCTGATGAAATGGTTGGCACCACCTTCGGTCTGCATGGCCCATGCAACGGTTTGTCCCAGAGCTTCGAATCCACGCAGGATTCCACAGTGGTAGGACAAAGATGAGATGTCGGTGCTGTACTGGCCAACCAGCCAGTAGAGGAACTGTTGGAAGGCTTGGCCACTGAAGTTCCAGAAGAAGACGAGCGCATAGGCCTTGTTGAAACCGCTTGTGAACCAGTCGAACATCGGGGGTTCGGATGCGTCGTAGTACTGTTTCTGCAGGACGGTAGCCCAGATCCATGTGCCGATGATCAGGGTAATGATGGAGCAGAAAGCGATTCTGGCGCGGGTCTTGATAAAGATGGATTGGCGGTCGAGTAGGGCGGCCCAGATGAACGAAGATGCGATTCCGGCGAAATTGGTGAGGAACGATGAGAATGCGCGAGATCGAACGGTGAAGTAGGTGGTCAGGAACGTGCTCTGGAAGCCGTTGTAGAAGTAGCTGATGAAGAAGGCAGGGAGGAGAAGGAGAACACGGCGAGTGAAGATCAGAGAAAAGGCAGCCTTGAATTCCTTGGACCAGGTTTCTTTCTTGTCGACAACCACAAGAGAGTGGTCCTTGCGTTGCACCTTCTCGGCAGGACTGAGCAGGAGAGAAATCGGCAGACCGAGACACATGATGACAATGAAGACGATGTAAGTCGAAGCGCTGACCGTTCCCTTTTTGGAGCCCTGTGCATTCAGACCCAGACTGATTGCACCGCCGACAATCGGACCGGAAGACTTGGCAGTCTGCCAGATAGCAATATAGAAAGCGCGCTCCTTGGGACTAGGATAACCAATGATAATTGCGGCCTCGGCAGCCCAGAAAAACCCAGCTGAGATACCGCAGAGCGCGGAGCCGAAGAGCATGAACCATGTCGTAGGGTGGTAGTTGTTAGTGTACAGGCCAGCACCGTAGATCGGGTAACCAATTGCGCCAAGAACCAGACCGTACCGAAGACCAATACGGTTGTTGATTGCACCAGCGGCGACACAAACAATGGCAAACAATCCGTAGACCAGAGCATTGGCCGCGGAGACGGCGTAGGGCTCAGCTGCACCACCTGCTCCGAGGTTGTTCAGTGCATCCCACATTCCAGGTGCGGTGAACGAGACACCACTAGCAACGGCAATTTGGAAGGGAATGGAGCGGTACCAAGACGACCGAGACCGGGTGATAGTCTGAGAGTCATCATGGGTCTCAGAAGTAACTTCTGGCTCAATGGGAGGGGCCATGGTTAAATGTATGCCCTCTTGAGATACCCTTTTGTTTATATATTGAAGACAGTAGAAAAAGAAGAAAGAACAAGGATCAGAAGAAGATATCTAAAAAAAAATTGGATCAAAGGTGGATCCCCCGAGATGTCGTGCTTGATGCCAAGACATTGAAAAGACGGCAGATGGTGTTCTCTAGCTTCGGCACTTCGACGCATCATTAGCCATGGTGATAGTCGCCCAACTCATACTCCGTACTGAGCGAACTAATTGCTGTGATAAAGTTAATATCCAAGACATTTTTTAATATAAAAGACAACAAATAAGACTAGAAGCCTATCCACATACCGCCTTCGAATCTTGTGAGGATAAATCCGACTAGCCTTCCCGTTTCCCCAACATTGTAGTCAACAAGCAAAATCACACCAATCAGGACAGGAATGCTGGTCGCAACAGAAGGAATCCAGAAATTTCGCAGACGATCCGCGGCAACGCCCGCTACTAGCGCTGCTACCACAGACAGCGCCGTTGCGATCGTCGGTAAGGTGTTCACCCGTGAGACGGAGTAAATTTCAGGTTTAGCCTTGAGATATAGACTAAAGGGTGTCGAGTATGGTGTGAAGCTCTGGTCCATTAAAGTCCAATGCACGACAAAGACATACCAATGCCATCGTCCAAAGACTCGCTTGAAGAGACCTTTAATTCGCTTCGTGCTGTTAGACCTTTCAGACGAATGTTGGCAATATTATGCTCGGTCGCTGTTAGGAACCGTGGCTTTGGGCGATGAGGAACATCTGGGAAAATAATATATTCGCTGGTACCAACAGGCCAGTGCCAAAATCTTTAATATATAATTAGAATCAAATACCTCCATCCAGGCAATCCACGTCTCCCCTCCAAATTTGTATAAGCAGCAGCCTGCAAATAGCCCGCGAACATAGTCCCAAGTGGAGAAGCGACAAAGAAAAGCGCAACCCGACGCGTCACTTCGCCGGGTTTATACCACGACCCGATGACATAGATGACGGAAGAAGCGCATTGCGTATATCGTATTCAGATTTTGGGCCCAAGCACAGCCGAATGTGGAGAGTCCCCATCCGATTTCTAGGGTTGGCAGCGCGATGTTGATTCGCGTGCGCGTTAACCAGTAGCAGGCTGGTATCATGGAGGTGCAATACGAAGCCCAGAATACCGCTGTCATGAAGTTCAATTCATTGCCATGCAGATTCAGGTCTTCTTCCATGCCTCTATGATAGGTTGTTAGTCACCGGAGTTGTCTGCTATAGTTACTGAGGGTATTGCCGACTAACGATACATAGGCATTGGTGGTCGCTTGTTGGTCAAGGTATTTGGTGAAGAATGAAAGGCAGCCAAAGATTAAGATCATGATATCCAGTTTGAGGACCAGCTTTTTCTCTAGGTGTGACATGCCCTTGGGATACCATTTGATATAGGTAAGGAATCGGAGCCATAGCCCATCTGGTGACTCAGGATTGGATTGTACTCCATGATCAGATACTTCATGAACCGACTTGGTATCAATTGCATTTGAATGCTCCATATTCGAGTATTCGGGTTGCTTGAAGCTCGTACAGGGTGGACAGCTGAAATCGAGAATCCAGAGTTAACCCAGTGTCTATGATAGCAATCATCCATTGCTTGCGGGTATTCTTATATTTCTTGCATGTTCTGCTGGCTAGTTGCAAGCCTTGATAATGGAAGATGCGACGATTATCACGTCTGATGGTGTCATCTGCGCATACCTGCACCTGCCGCTTCATCTTGCGGAGAAATCACGAATCTCGGAAACTGGCCGAGTTTGACATGCGCGCGTTCTCATTACAGGTAACTGAACTCGGGATATCGAAATCAGCTTAACTTGAATGATCAGATTCCTAATCTAAAAGGAGATTTGGAAGAGTGGGATAATTCTTCCTCATTTTCAGAGGTTGAATGCTGGGCAAATAATTGACGAGGCCCGGAGTAATCCGAGCTTAAGTATCGAGCTCAAGTAACGAAGATAAGACAATGAAGATTCAGAACTGACATGATGTATAACGCTTGATGTGTGTTGACGTGAATATGTGAATAGAAAATGCCGGAAAATACATGCTCATAATCATACAATATACTATACTCCTTCGTCCTTAGCTCCTGATGTCGATCTTGTACTGCTCGGCCCAGAATGTGACATTCTTGTTCACAGAGTAGGTTTCTGTTCCGAAACTGAGACTGCCAAGATAGTCATCCTTGGCCGGGTAGTCACTTCCTTCCAAGTTATACAGATCGGTAATGAGAGGGTAAATGTCTCCAGTGAACTTCTCGACGATCGTTTCCGGAACCCAGGACAAGACATATTGTCCGTTGTCATTTTCACCCTCGTAAAGCGTGCTGATGAAAATAGATGTTAGCGTATGCAGGGCTATGTCAGTTACAAACAAGTTTCAACTCTCCACTCACAAGGTCGTTCCTCCCACGGTCCTCTTGATTCCTGGTTTCCCCCATCCAAGAGGCTGGGCCTCCTCGTTTGACATCCAGAACCAAACCATGACCTCGAATTTCGCCTCAGTTCCATTCTTGGCTTTGTCGGCATCGGTGTCCAAGAACATATCAATGGCGACGTTTGTGGCAAGGTTTTCGTCTGTCAACGCTTGTACATCTGTTGACGCAGCAGGGGTGTCACCCACTCCATATGTCCAATGCAGGTCAAGATACAACTCTGTGATCTTATCCATTTCCTTTGGCAACACATCGTCGACGCGAATATTCGGGTATCCGTGGACAGGCGCAGTCTGAGGGCCAGGGTCGAATTGCCAGGTGATGGAGAACTCGGGAGCAGTCTGGGCTGCATAAGTCTGGTTGACTAACGTTGTGACCTAAGTTAAGATGTCACATTAGTACGCCCTTAGGAAAAGTATAGATGGGTATGTTCAATGCATACATTCATGCACAGCCCGTTTCCTGTCGTATCCTTTTTCACACCCCATTGATTGGGGTTCACTGTAGTCTCGGTTAGTCTTTGTTTAGGGGTCAACAGCACCTGGGCTGGTAGTTCGAGGATACTTACGGGTGTATTGCTCAGTCTTTGACGGTGGGGTTATTCCCCAAGATAGTTCACAGTATTGGGTGTTCTGTATGCCGTTGTTCGTGACAGTGTCATGACCACCGCCACCGCCAGTGCTGTCGCTACCGCCGCCACCGGATTCGGTGCCATCGTTGGTGCTCCCCCCGGTGAATAGAGGCTTCTGACCTGTAGCGGCTCGGTGGGCGTCAATTCCCATAAGAGCTCCAACGCTTCCCCCGACTGGGATGGCCACAAGGACCGTATTGACAATCAGTCCTATTCCAAAGACCATGATTAAACGCAGGTGGTATAAAGCAAAGAAATTAACGATAGTGAGTAAGTGAAATGATAAGCAACTCGAAGAAGGGGAAAAAAGAAAGAAAAAAAAAAAAAAAAACGACAAGCAAGTTGAACAGCGAATAGCAAAGGCGAAATCTCGGTATCACATCCCACACAATATGTGGATGAGTGGATGGGTGGATTGGGGGAGATGCATCGGGTTAGTATGTTTAGGACGATCGAAGCGGAACTAAGCGTTGACCACACAAGTCTTGTTGATAAGAAAAGGGTTCTGAGTGGGGTCTTTTTTTTTAAAAAAAAAAAAGAAAAAGAAAAAAAGAAAAAGGTTAGCGTGGTAATGGTGTGCTCATATACCTCCCCGTACATTCACTTTGCAGTTGAACATTACGAGAATTCAGGTACAGATCAGGTACAGAACCACATCATGTACCTGATGGGGAAACTTTCATTTATTGGTATATTATGATTGGTCCGATTAGGTGGCAATTTTGAACTTTGGAAATTGAAAATGGAAATTTGTAATATTACTGAAATATACAAAAAATAAGAGAAGACAAAGACAAAGACCAAAACCAAAACCAAGACCAAGACCAAGACCCAAGACCCGCTTGATGCAACCAGCAAATACTGACCAAATCAGGTACATTGCGTAAGAAACCACTGTAACCACTGTTAGAAGTGAAACATTACGTTGAAAAGAAAATTGAAAAAACATAAAAATCTATTTTTGCTCGCGACTATCCCAAAGCGGTCATGCACCCTCGGTCCTTGGCCGCACTAGCCTCAGGGCTTAACAATCTGGTCCCTTTGAGATCGCCGGTACCGTGCGCTAAAATACTTCTACGAATGTGAGACTTTTCTCTTCCATTCTTCCATTCCAGCTCTTTGGGCTGATCACACTCGTTTTCAACGTTTTCAACGTCCTCAATATCCCACATTCCTCAGCTTTTGACTTTACATAATCTATAACTTTTGGTCTCGAAATGGACAGACGACATGGTCCTGACGATCAGGACGAAAAGGTAGAGCTGAATACCTATCGAAGCGGCTTTCATACAAACAACAGCTTTGAACATCCAGAGCCTTTCTCGCCCTCACCAGTCTCACCAAGGCCTCTTACTCCAGTCAGACCGGGTCATTTCCCTACCGATGAATACGGCCAACCTATTTGGCTTCAACCCACCGCTCGAATGTCGGGTCACTCTGATTGGGACACGCGGACGCCGTATGACTCCCGGTCCGCTTCGCCAACTCTAGTAAGTACCGATCTTTTCTCTGTGCTCTCTATTCTCGGTATAGATCACGGCCTAACAAGTTCTCCCCGTACAGTATCAAAACAATGGAGTCCAGGAAAGTCACCAGAGTTTGGCTCCTCTAGTGACCTCACCTGCTCCTCCAGCATTTGAAAAGGATTGGGTCAAATCCGGATCCATTGCTCGCATTCATGACCGCGATGATGCGGAAACATGGAAAGGGTGGAAGAGATGGGTGTTTTTCCTCGTACCCTTTCTCACATTGGCCAACACTGCAATCTACTTGTTCTACCTTGGTCTGAGAATAGCCTGCATTATTATGGCTCAAAACATTGCCCACGTCTCATACTCTGGAGCTTGGATCTTTGTGGCCATCGAAATCACTGTTGCGATCCCCTCCCTCATGCACAACTGCTGGACTATGATGGCTTTGAAGAAGAGAGGCCGTGCCAAGCTAAGATTGACCGGCAATGAATGTCCTACGGTGGATGTGTTTATCACTTGCTGTGGAGAGGACGACGAGGTTGTGATCGATACCGTCCGTGGTGCGTGTGACCAGGACTACCCCCGCGACCAGATGAGGGTCATCATTCTAGATGACGCCAAATCCCCCACCCTCGAGGCAGCCTGCAACGAACTCGCCGTGAACCACCCCAACGTCATTTACATGGCTCGTGAAAAGATCCCCGGAAAGCCCCACCACTTCAAGGCAGGTAACCTGAACTACGGTCTGGATCAAGTCAACCTTTTGCCGGGAGGCGCCGGCCAATTCATGGCCGCCCTGGATGCTGATATGGTAAATTACAAATACCCAGTTCACATTGAAATTGAAATTTGTGTACGGAAGTACTGACTGACGATCTGCAGATTCCCGAACAAGACTGGCTTCGCGCGATCCTTCCCCACTTGTTGGTGGATCCCAAAATGGCCCTTGCATGTCCGCCCCAACTTTTCTACAACACCCCTGCATCCGATCCGCTGGCCCAGAGTCTGGATTTCTTCGTGCATGTTATTGAGCCGATCAAGGATGCACTCGGTGTGGCTTGGTGCACTGGATCCGGTTACGTCGTTCGACGCGAGGCTCTCGAAGAGATTGGCAACTTCCCGCTTGGTTCTTTGGCTGAAGATGTCGCGACCTCGACACTCATGCTTGGCAAAGGATGGAGAACCGCATACATTCACGAGGCTCTTCAATTTGGTACCGTGCCGGAAGACTTTGGTGGACATCTCAAGCAGCGTACGCGGTGGGCAATTGGAACCGTCGACACAGCTGCCAAGCTGAAGTTCTGCCTCTGGGGTGATGCCGTTCGACAGATGACCTTTGCTCAGCGTTTCTCTGGCTTCCTCTACGCAACCCTCAGTGTCTACACCCTCCTGCTGACCCTTTCCCTCTTTGCCATCCCGATCATCCTCTTGTGGGGCAAGCGTCTGGTCGCCTTCGCGACTGAAGAGCAACTCCGCTGGCTGATCTGGTCCTGCTTCGCCGCAACCATCTCCAACCGTCTCTGTGAGCTGGCCCTGTTCATCCCGGCAGGCTATCACACCGGTCAACGAGGCTCCCGTTATCAACTTTGGATGTCGCCCTACATCGCTCTTTGCATTGTGCGCTCCTTCCTCCTGCCCACCTGGCTGGGCGGTCAAACCCAAGCCTTCAAGCCAACGGGTTCTCTGGGCTCCACTCTGAACGAGCGCGACCCAAAGAAGTCTAAGAACATGTTCGTCCGTCTGCGCGTGATCCTGCTCAACTACATGGCCAGCTTCCACCTTGCCTTCGTCTACGTCACCCTCGTCGGAGTTGTCATCTCCTCTTACCGCTGCTGGGCCCAGAACTCGGGCTTCCGAGATATCATCCTCTGCCTCATCACTCACGCTTTCTGGCCCCCGCTTACCTTCCTTTTCATCTGCTCTTCGCTGTGGACCCCGGTCTCCTATGCGATCGATCCTCCCCGGATGCCAGACCGTGAGGAACTTTTGACCCGCGACCCTAAGACTGGTGTGGCGCACCCGACCAAGCAGAGTAAAAAGATCGCCTTCGGTGGCCAGGCCGCTTGGTTCGAGCTTGAATATACGGTTGCCACCGTAGCCACGATTTTGGTATTCATCTACTCGTTTATGTTCTAATGATGAGTTCCTCATATGCGACTTTTTGGAAATCTGTCTGTATAGCTAACGTGTCATGCTTCAATTGCAAGCCTTTGGTTTTGTTTTTGTTTTTGTTTTTGTTTTTGTTTTTTTTTTTTTCGCGCGTTATATGTATCTACACTTTGGGGAGTGGCGTTCAGCTTTTGTGACTTTCAAGTGTACCATTTACAACTGCATATCGGATCTTTGTGTTATACGGAGTACGGAGGTGCATCAAAATACATATATTGATCGACTCCATAAAAAAAATGACCTATCACGGGGGCTGTGTATACAACATACAACATAACAACATTATATTCTGCAAATAGTCGGCGATCAATCTTTAGATCCCCTCTCAGCCAATCATTTAAAACGCTGATTTAATACCGGACTGATACGGGTTAAATTACCTCTCTATTGTAAATTACCTAGGTATTTACTCCGTAGGTATCTACAACATAACATATATTAATTCTATTCTGCATCGAGGCCTGATAACCCGTGTCTACGTATGTGTTTGCCTTGCTGTATTGCTTACTTAGTGTGCATTGATCGTCAATGTATTCTGACCTGGCACTTTTATCGGACATGTTGATATGTTCTTTCGATCTCTGGGAATTATCATCACCGCTGTTTTGCTGACGTAGAACCTGTGTTCTTGGAAAGCTTGACGCGAATTGACTCATCGTGTTTTTTCAAAGTTGAGACTGTTGTATTCATTTAATATATATAATCAGAGACAAGGGTTCATTACTAGCTCACACGTTAGCTCCAACACTGGCTCTTTGTTGGTCTCGACCCCCTCATTACTGAAATACGCCACTGGATGCTGCGAGGTTCAAATGTCCCTGAAATATCCTTTTCATTCGCATGAATTCTTTTTTTTTCCTTTCTGAAACTTTGCGAATCATGTATGTTTGTTTACTCGATGAACCTCCCCTCTGTTCTGATCATGCAATAATATGATGTTTACCTCCGAAAATGTCGCCAAGGCAAAAAAGGACCTCGACCCCTGCTTCTGGTGATTACTGCAACATACATATAACTTGTATGTGTTCTGGCGCCGGAGGTTCCGGAAATGAATCTACCTTGTCATTGCCAGTGGTTTATGAAAGATCCTGACTCCTGCGATTACTCCGTACTTATAGACGCTCTCCCCATACCCCAGTTTTCCAGCCCCGTCATATTGGCAAACACTGCCATTTAAGGTATGTGTAAACCGGCGTGGGTCGGATTTACCCCGAACCGTTGACGGGTCGGGGCCTTTATCAGCTGCCCGTCTTACTATACACCAGGACTCTTTTGATGAGAGAAGTTGTTCGATAGGCTTCAAGCCACTCGGTCCGGTTTGTGGTTTTCCGGTCACCTGATCGGTCTTCAGGTATATCTCCCACCAGAAGTGGCAATCTGAACACAATCAGTCTCCAACTATGTCACCGGACTCGGTTTCGAAAGGTCGAGATCCGGTTTATACTTCGGGATGGTTGTTCCAAGCCCCGTGGTTCATGAATTGGCTACGATCGTGATGGCTATTTAGAAGCGTAAACGTCGCCGTGTTCAAATTTAGTCTATAGCAACTTCAAAGTGCAACTATCATTTACTACATATCCAATTACAAAGATATCTCTTTGAATTTGTATTCACAATGTCCTTCTTGAAGAACTTCTTCGGTACATCCGCTGTCCCAGCGAAAGATGACCCAGCGAAAGATGAAATGAAACCGATCCGTGCTCTACCCGCTTCCTGGTATACATCCCAGGATATGTACGAGCTTGAACGCCGATCTATCTTCTCCCGCAAATGGCTCCTTACTACACACAAGCACCGAGTCCCCAACACTGGTGACTGTGTCCGCTACGACGCTGCCGGCTACGAGTTCATCGTCGCCAAAGACAACAATGGAGACATCACTGCGTTCCACGGCAACGATCTCTTCCCTGCCCATGTACACATTGACCGAAATGGATTCGTCTGGGTGAATCTGGACGCCAGTGAGACCCCCGAAGTTGCCTGGAAAGACGACTTCGAGGGCGTCGACGAGCAGCCCCGGTTCGAGCACTACAACTTCGAGGAATATAACTTCGACCACACATGGGATATGGAGGGCGACTTCAACTGGAAGATCCTAGCCGATAACTACAACGAGTGCTACCACTGTCTAGTCGCTCACCCGGATATCCCCACCATCGCAGACCTCAACTCCTACTATGTCAAGACAAAGGCCGGCCACATCCAACACTACGGTGCCCCCCCGACCTGACCAGATCGCGAAGGGATTCCGGATAGCAACTACCTATTTCTGGCCTAATGCTTCTTTCAATGTCTCGTGAGTATATATCTATCCTTCTCGGATTCTATCAAAAGCTAACATTGATTCCTTAGTCCCAACTTCTTCTTCATGCAGCGTTTCACCCCTACCAGCCCGACGCAATGTATGATGCGCTACGAGGTCTACCGTCACAAGGACGCCACCGATGAAGCCTTCAATGTCATCAGCGACATGTACAAACGAATCATGTCCGAGGACAAGTACCTGTGCATGCACTCGCAGAAGAACCTCAACGCTGGTGTCTTCGTCAACGGCCTGCTTCATCCCGAGATGGAACGGGGTCCACTTCATTTCCAGAAGACCGTGCGCGAGGTCGTCACAGAACACCATGCCAAAGAAGAGGCGGCGGGTCACCAGATTTGGCCTGCGGAGCACGATCTTCCTGCGGACGTTGCTGTCGGCCACGATCAAGAGAATGTCGCTCTCCGTTCAGGTGGACACAACTACGAGGTCGAGGTCGACACTTTCAAGGATTCCATGGGTTCCGGTCTCTCTACAGTAACGGCAATTGCTGTGTAGGGCTGGTGATTGGGTCGGGAAGAGACAACACGATTTACGATAGTTTGATATTGCGTTCTACTTTTAGCCATTTGATGATAATTATTAAGAGATTGGTTTGCTTATACGGAGTTTATAGCCTTGACAGAATGAATTACTGGTTTTATTTTCTTCAACGTACTACGTCCTCAACCAAGTCTATATCATATAGGCTGATCATTATATTCATATATACATACATACACGCCCCCACAGGAAACGAACGAACAATCACTCAGCCCAGTCAACAAGGAATTCATCCAACAAATCATAATTAGCCCTTTCTCTCTCCCTCCGCCCGCGAAGCAGATCGGCACCAATATCAAACTTGGGCTCGGGACTAGAACTAGAACGACCCTCCTCCTCCGGCGACGCAGCACGACTCGAAACATTGAAACGTCGACCAACATCTGTCTTCCTCCCTTCACCACTCCCAGCCAAGAGCTTGATATTAGGTATCTCAGACTCGAAATCTCCCAAATCAAACTCGATCCCAGGCCGTCTCTTTGCGTTATGTACTTCACGCCCCTGATCTGATCCCAAGGCCGTTTCCGCACTAAGCATAGAAGAGCCACGCCCATGAGTCGGCCCGGGATACTGATATGTCTCATGCAATGACACCGGCGACACAGATCTATTCATGCGGCTATCATTATGATCAATCGAATCAACACTCCGCGGCGACCACGGCAATCTCTGCTCAACACAATCCTCCTGCACGTCATGTCTACGAGCACCACGCATATACACCCTCGCCGGGTCAGGGTCAGGATCACGGGAACATTCTCGATGCTGACATCCATCCGTCAACAACTCCGTAAGAAGGACATTTAACTGCGCCAGTCGTTTAACCTGTCTGGTAGGAATGGCGTCGTCGACACACGGAGTCGATTTCCTCTTACGGGTCGTCTGCACGCCCATGTCGGTCTGCGTTTGCGTTTGCGTTTGCGTGTGCGCTTGCATCTTCTCGGGCAATCTTCTTGCATCTCTTAATCCGCGAGATTCAAATCTCGGCGACTGTCTAGCTTCCATCTTCAACACCTCTTCTTCATCATAGGCGATAGCGGGCTTAAATCCGATGCCGTGGTCCGTGAGGACCTGGTTGAGATAGTTGACGCGGCTTTCGAGGAAGGCTACGTAGCTGCGTGGTACTTCTTGTTTTGTGAGGGGGTCGTAGCCCACGCAGCGGACTTGGGCTTTTTCGCATGACTCGCAGCGAGGGAGGCGTTGGTCGCAGCGGTGTTTGCGGAGTCGACATCTGTTGCAGGCGGAGACGCTGCGGAATGGAGGGGCTGGGGGTTCAGTTGGTAACATTTTGTGTAGTGTGTTTACGAAGTAAATGAAATAAACGAAGTAAATGAGATATAAATATAAATATATATATATATATATATATAAATATAGGGCTAAGGTATATTGAACTCCGAAACTATGTGCTTAACTATGGCTGATTGACTTCCAACTCCGGGTTTTATTCCGAATAGGTGCGGGGTGATCTACAACATAGGTATGTTATATTGTATAAAGGCCTTCTGTAAATCTAAACACAGTTCATTTCTACCTTAACTCCCTTGGAATCTGTATATATATTGTAGATATTGTATATTGTAGATTCTACAAAGTAGATGACTCGAATGCGGAAACGCTTGACCCCCACGCCAGAACCAAAATCGCACGCAATCAGTCAATCCTTCAAAGCCATACTGCTTGTTCCCGCATTGCTTCGGAAGTAGGGCAAATAGTGTAGTCTATCTTACTTACATTATTCGTCTGATACCAGTAATAACTCTATACTTTGAACGGATGTGGAATTGTGGAATATATATATCCGTGGACTCGCGGGCTTTTACAATGATAGCCTATTAAACAGTCATTTGCTTACATTTCAATAACCAGACATTCTTCTAAGTGTATATTATTGTTTCTGTGAGGTATTCATGTTCCAGTTCGTAGTCTCCGCAGATCCAGATACTTGGCAGCATAATCATTAGCCAGTACTGGATCCCCCGTAAGATGCATAACAGTAGCCTTCTTAGCCATCATCTCCGTCTGCCCCTTGATATCCTCAATTTCCTCGAAATGATCATACGCCGAATCAATATACCCAAGAGCACGGTTAATGTACTCCTTCCTCGCAGACGTGGAGTCCCGCCCCTGCAGGCTCCATAGCTCACCCGCCATGCCCATATTCGCATCCACAAGAAGTGAATACGCATACGCGATAAGACTGTAGTTTTCGGACTCTAGGACCTGGGCCAGGATGCTCTCGACGAGTTCGCCCGTGGCTGCAAATTCACGCAGACTCAGTAACACCGTGGCTAATGTGCAGATGGCTTCCCAGAGGTCGGCGAGGACTTTGGAGCGATGTGCGATGCTGGCTGCGCGCATGGCAAGGGAGAAGCCGCGTTGCGGTTGGCCGGATTTGCCAAGGATTTGTGCTTTTAGACACAGTAGTTTGATCTGGGAGTGGATGTCGAAGTTTTCGGGTTGCATAGAGTGCGCGGCTTGCTCGACCATTCTCAGGGCCCGACCGTAGTCGCCTTGGCGCATGGTGAATTCTATTGAATAGAAGGCTAGAAGCATGCGCAAGTCGAAGTCTCGGAGTTGTACTGCTTGGAGTTGGGATAGAATGTGTTCGACGGCCACCTTGTCATCGCTGTAGGTTTGTTAGAAATGGATCTGTAAGAAGTGATAGAGTCGGGAGTACCTACCGACAGATTTGTCGTCGCAATTGCAGTAGCCCTGAATAATAAGTCCAGGCGTTGTTGTATCTGAAAGATCGGAGCTTCTCTGGGTCGATCTGATTCAGCCGTGTGAATGCCTCCTTGTAATTGCCTTTCTGTGCCAACTATAGGTAATGAATCAGCATTTCTGTTATACACCTCCAGAGAAAGCCAGCTGACATACTATTTGGCAATTTCGGAATGTGATCTTGACAAAGTCATCATGAGGTTGGCCCTCCGAATAGCACTCGCGGAATACCTCGGTATTCAGCCAAGCAAGGTGAGTAGCCCCTGTCAGCTGTATTAGCGCCATCGCAATTATTATCACACTTAGTATCATACCTATCCTGGCGTACATGGAGCTCTGTAACAGCATGTATGCACCTGTGGGAGTCGTCACGCTCTTTGTCACATTGACGTGGGATGCTCGCACGAAAGATTCGACTATTGATGCAAGACTCTCTCCCTGTTTATCATTAGCATCAACCTGGTCAAAAGGAAACAAGAATCCTTACTTGCTGCATCTCTAACTTAGCTTCACTAAGTAATGTGGTACTCATCAGAGACCACATGCCAGTCTCCTTGGATTTGGCTTTGAGGAAAGCGAGTCCCTCTTTTTCATTACCCAGCATTCCACTGTTCTGAACTTCCCGCATCTGCTCTGGGAAAGCTTTGCCGAAGTGATACAGCCAGCTCATGCAGAAGTTCAGGCAGTTCATATCGTGAGACTCGCGAGCAATTGCCACAGCTTCTTGCACGGCGGAAATAGCTTCACTAAAACACTCAAAATCTGCTTGCATGATAGCTAGGTTTAGAAGCGCAAATTGATATGCACTTCGGTCGAGATTCGCGTGCATGGTGTAGTCGAAGTAGCGGTGGAGATTGTCAAATGCTGAGGTATAGTCTCCAGCCCTCCAAGCGTCGAGATATCTGGCATTTTGTCAATCACAAATGTACATCGATAATGATGTATACAACACTTACTCCAGGTAATACATCATTACTGGAACCGAAGCCTCTGAGGTCATGATGCGTTTCAGCTGAGCCCTCATTCCATCCGGAACTCTGCCTCCCATTCCTGTGTCCGTTAGCACATAGCCATGACAAGCTGGAAAAAGAATTGCGTACTTTGCAGTTCACTGACTTGGAACTCGATCAGTCGCTCGGCATCCTTGACGCTAACCTCTCCTTCTCCATTCTCATCATCTTCAATGTCACCATACACCACCTGTGAAAGGTGGCTAGTTGAATCCAGTCCCAAGTCGCGTAGGTTAACATCAACGGCGATTTCCTCAGCTTCATGATGTCTGCGACTCCAGTAGCTGTAAGTGGGTAGACGGTATCTGACAAATCCCGTCCAGAGCTTCACGGAGTCGTGAAACTGTAGCCGCGTATATTCAAGATAAGCTCTCCGTACGAACGCGCCAAGCGGCGAACTCCTGGACAGGCGCATGCGATCATCTGCCACTGGTGCAATCCCATTATCCCTGTCATGGATCAAATCCTCGCGCGTTTTAGCCAGGAGGGACGGGATAACCTCGCCGAAGAAAGTCTCCAGCGCATCCAGCGAGTCGATGGACCAGACGTTCTTCAGAAACAAGTCCCAGAGCGTGCGCCCAGGAATAGAGGAATCATGACGAGACAGGCATTCTTCAAGTGCTGAAACTGTCGGCAAGTAATGCTCCTCCCATTGCTTATCGGCGGCATCTAGTGGGAACAGACCCGCTGTGAGGAACGAGAGGACGTCAATAGCAGAAGAATTGGGCACGACGCCTTCAGTGTAGAGTGTGACTAGACACAGCAAAGAGACTCTCCAGGGAGTCAAATAACGCGTCATTTTTGCCTTCGACTATGGCTGCCACATCTTGCTGTGTTCTATCGACGGTATTGTTCCAAGGGCGCGCGTGTTGGGATAATTGATCGACACCTGAGGCTGCAAGGCTGCGATGCGGGACAAGCACTCGGGAAAAAAAAGATGACGCAGAACAACTTTCCTCAGCAACTCACCAATTGAACAATGGCCCAAGCTCTGACTACCACAGATTTGCAGGGTGCCTTGCCCCTTATTGCCAGAGGCAAGGTCCGCGACCTCTATGAAATTGACGATAAGACCCTGCTCTTCGTTGCGAGCGATCGCATCTCCGCCTACGATGTGATCATGGAGAATGTATACAATTCCCCACACCAACACCACTATTATCTAGTCAAACTGCTTGCTAATTCTAGTCATTCTCCAATATAGGGTATCCCCAACAAGGGTGTTCTCCTCACTCTCTGCACGCAAACGTGGTTCAAAGCCCTGACAGAGGCAAACCCCTCCCTCCGCACCCACTTCATCACCCTCGACCTCCCACCCCAGATCCCGGAATCCCTCCGCCCAACCCTGCAGAACCGTAGTATGCAAGTCCGCAAGCTGCGCATTCTCCCCATTGAGGCAATTGTCCGTGGATACATCACCGGCTCCGCATGGAATGAATACAAGAAGTCCGGCACCGTGCATGGAATCAAGGTCCCCGCCGGTCTGCAGGAGAGCCAGGCCTTCCCCGACGGCCCTATCTACACCCCCCAGTACGAAGGCAGAGCAGGGCGAGCATGATGAGAACATTCATCCGGACCAGGGTATGTTCTTTTCGTCAAATCTGTTGGCTTGATATATCAGTACCAGATATATAGTTCACGAGACAAGACCTCCACCTAACACATCACTTACAGCTGTCGCCATTCTGGGCGAATCCTACGCCTCGACCGTTGCCAAGATGGCCGTTGAGCTCTACAAGACAGCACACGAGTACGCTCTCGAGCGTGGTGTGATCATCGCCGATACCAAGTTTGAGTTTGGAGTCGATGAGGAGACTGGTGAGGTCGTCCTGGCTGATGAAGTCCTGACGCCTGACTCCTCCCGCTTCTGGCCTAAGGAATCCTACGCTGTCGGACGTGGCCAGGCTAGCTTCGACAAGCAGTTCCTGCGTGACTGGTTGGTCAGTGAGGGTCTCAAGGGTAAGGAGGGTGTGCGCATGCCTGATGATATTGCCCTTAAGACAGCGGAGAAGTACCAAGAGGCTTGGGAGAAGATCACTGGTGGTAAGATCTAGAGTGAGGTATACGGTTAAGCCCGCTATATTGAGGGATATATATGATTCACAAGTGTAGATTTTGTGTTTGTTTATGATTGATTCGAGACGAAAATGAAATTCAAGTATCATGTTCAACGGTTGGCTCACCATGGAGGCAGCAGAGATTATTATACACATATATGGCTATATCTTGACCTACCTTTACTCCTCCCACTCAGACTTCAAGCCCTTGAGACCCTTCTTATTTGAATCCCGCTCCTGCTGCTTGCTCTCTTCCTTGATGGACTTTTTGGGCGTATGAGTCCAACCAGAGCTAGCACCCTCATCGAGAGGCAGCGCATTATCACCACAAATACGTCGCTCCTCTTCAATCTCCGCCTCACTGAGGCCATTCGTCGCCCAGATCTTATGAATGCGTAGATCAAAGGGACCCTCGACACGGTCAGTGAGACCAATGCCAATACTCTTAACACGCTGGCGAGTCAAAGAGGTCTGGGGTTCAATGACAAAGCCGTGATTCGTGCGCACAAACGAGTTAAATGGCAAGAGGACAGTCTCCCATCCATTCGAGCCAGACGTCGTTGTACTGGTAGAGGTGGAAATGATTGTCGATTCAGGTGGGACGTCTGAAAGCGCGGAAGGCAGGCCACTGGGATATAAATCCTCAACGGCATCGGGTGAGTCTGCCTGGAAGTCATAGTCTTCCTGTGAGTTCGGTGTGTCACGCAGGCGGTGGTGTCGTGTGTATAGTCTGTGCTGGTGGATATCCGTCTCAACGACCGCGTCTGTCTGCACGTTGACGGTGTACCGGCGGCCGTCGGACTTGATGCGCAGGGCAAGATACGCGTAAGGATCAACGTCCCAGACGAGCCGACCGAAGAGCCAGAAGCCTCGGTCTTGGTTGCGGAACGCGGCGTAGCCTGGTTTGCGGATATTAGCTGTTTTCTTTTCTTCTTTTCTTCTTTTTTCATGGCCACTTGGATGTGTCACTACTTAGGTAGCAGGTAGCAAACGTACCGGTTCTTTCGACGCGCCAGTTGTCTGGAAGCTTAGTTGAGATGCTACCGTGGAAGCGCGCATGCGAGGGAGTATTTGAAGAAGGTTCAGCTGGTTCATAGTCTAGGCTGGCTGTGCTAAAGCCTCCTACTGCGCGGTCGGCCATGGTTTTGCATCCTGTAACGGTGCCCTCGTCTTCGAAATTCAGGAGTGTATAAGGTTTGGTCGGGGTATGGAGGGCTTCTGTATTCCAAGCTGCGGCAAATTAGTTGAGCTGCAAGACTGACGACATTGACACAACTTACCGATCTTTGATAATCGGCCGAACTCATCGGCGCTGCGTCTGAAGAATCCGCCTTGGGCTAGACGTCGAGTTGGAAACATATTGTAATTGTAATTAAGGAACTCAGGATAGGGAGAAGCCCAGGTCTATCTGGAGTTGGAGTTGCTTAATATCAGTCGGCGCTGCTGCGCTGCTACCGAGGTGGCGTGAACGGGATCGATAAGATAATGAGTGTTTGTGATGTTTGATCTCTCCTCTCTCCTCTCTCCTCCCTTCTCTCTTCTCTTGCCCTAACTTCCTTCATACTTCATTTTCTGTTGTTCTTATAATATTAATATAAGTTATACCCTTGGTTGTTCAATTATCTCAATAATATACACGTCATTATGTTACAACTTTACTTACCAGAGACTCGGGACTTGGTATTCAGAATTCAAGATTCAAGATTCACGCTAAATGCACATATATTTGAAGACTTCCAAGGTTGATCTTCCTTTGACCCTATTGAGCTTAGCACTGCATCAAATTTCATGCATGTGCTGATGGCTGACGACATTCTGATCCTCAGGAGCATCTCATATACTTCGCCAGGCCGACACCTGAATTGGTATGACGCGTATTCACTTTTTCGGAAAGAGATCCAGACTTCATGGCCAACTTTATATGAAGACTCATGGACAATACATGCGCTATAAACATCTTCATGGGGGTCCAGCTCCAATCAGCTTTCTTGATGTCCGATTCTGAACCAGTGGTTTGATAGTCCCCTGAACTACAGAGCCCTGGGTAAGGCTTGATTCTGAGTCAAGACCGCTCCATCTTAGTACTATGAGGGCTCCCCGGAAATATACCGTGGTTAGTTTCATATGTACTTGTCCGTGCTGGGGAATTCCAGCCTTGGAAAGCGGATATTTCGATTTTTGTCCGAATATGGCGACGGAGATGGTTTTCACAGAGGAATATCCCACGTAGTTATCTCAGTACCTCATTCTCTTCTCTCTTCTTTTTTTTCCCCATACATCTATACCACGCTCGTTTGTCGCAGTTGAACCATTCGTTTACCGCAGTACAAAACACTTAGTTACTTTCGTTGCTTATATATCTCCCAATGCCTCCAATGGCGATTCATTACGTCGAACAAAACGACTCTGATCCTAGTATGACTAGGCATAGTGCCCCGGAGCCTACTATCCGGAGGCTTGATGACCATGAGCATACAGCTTCGGAATCTAGTTCTTCTGGGTCTAGTAGCTCGAAACCTAGTACCCCAGAACAACCTGATGCCGAGCCAGTCAAGCCAGCCGACGAAAAGAAGCCGGGAGAGGCAGACACGCCGGTGTACGTCCCGCGTGCAGACCGACTGAATCAAACTCCTAGCAAGGGAAATGCACAGGGACTCTTTCTTCCAGATTGTTGTGTTTTTGTGGGGAAGTATGTATCACCCAGTCTTATTTGATACTATATATATTGACTTTGAATAGCCTCTCCATCAAGGTTTCTCCTGAAAAGTTGGAAGAAGATCTTACAGATATGATCTCTGCATTTGGCCGGTGTCATGTTAAGATCAAACTGTCACAGGGACTGAAGAAATTACCTGTTGGCTTTGTACAGTTCGAGGTGAGTGGTCTTTTATATATATATATAAGATATATAAGATACATAGTTATAAGATTTATATACTAACATACTTAAATAGGACACCAAAGCAGCAAATGCAGCATTGAAACAAAATGGAAATCTGATGCTTCATAATCGAGTGTTGAGATTGGAATCATCTAAGGCCAGACGTAAGTTCCCCTTGGATATTTTTTGTTGTTGGTCTCTTCATCCCATGTCTCTCTGCTCTGCACCTTCGCACTTTCTCACCTTCTCACCTTCTCACCTTCTCATCTTCACTCCTTCTCACACTTTTCCTTTTACTTAGGAACTGCCAATTTCGGTTATCTCTCTGATGCTCCTATCGAAAAATCCGAAGTCCTCGCTGCCTTGAAGGGACGTGGTAGTCTCGAGGGCGTCACTATTGAACACTTTGTCAACCAAGACGGAGTCAAGTCTACCTTTGGCGTTGTCACTTTCGCATATCCCGACGATTACGCAGATGCCCTCCAGGTAAGTCGATTGTCCAATTTTGCTCTCTGACTCTACTGACCACTTGATAATTCTAGCATTTCCAAAACAACCCTGATTACTATATGACCAGGTCCAGTATGGACCCCAACAACGACAACCAGCTTCCTCAGGATTACCCTCCTGCAGGACACAGGCCATCTAACCAGCCTCCTCCAAACCGTGGCAATCAGCAGCGATACAACAACAATGGTCGCAGATCTTTCCATCGTCCATGGCTCAGCGGTAGCAACAACAACAACAGAGGCGGATTCCGAAATGCTCCTGGTCCTGCCCCCAGAAACCAAAACCCACCCTTTGCAAATCATGGCCACAGTCAAAGCTTCAATGGTCAAAACCATTCGCCTCACGGCTCTTTCCATCAGAACTATCCCGGCGCCCAGGGTTTCCCTCAGAACAACTTGAACCAGGGCTATCCCAACCCCAACTTCAATCAAAACTTCTCGGGCAACTTCCACCCGAACTATCAGGGCAACAACTTCCCCCAGAACTACCCCAATCAAAGCTTCGTAGCTGCGGGTGCCTTTCCTAATCCCCCTGTTGTGTTCAACCAAATGCCAATGCATGAAGGTCCACCCCCGCCATATCACACAGAGTACACTGCTATGCCAGCCCCAGGGTATCCTGTGTTTTTGAGCAATCAATCATACCAGCCTCCCAATACTCTTCCTCCAATCATCACTCAGCCCCAGCCTGTTGCTGGTCCTGTTGCTGGTCCTGTTGCTGCTTCTGTTCCCGGTCGCCGGCGACTGCCTCCTCATCCCGACTGTCCATTGGTTGTCTCTAGTCAGCCCCAGTTTGACACCGAACATCATAGGCAAATATACTACGAGCCCTATCCCACCGAGGAGCCCGTCGCAAACATGCAGCCAGGTTGGGCCGGTTACCCAGGTGCCTGTTTCGTGCAGCCTGACTACAACCAGTCCTACCATCCCTACCTATATCCTCGCAGTCGCCAATCTAGCATGGAAAGTCAGCAGAACATCAACTCGCCGTCCAGAGTCAACGAATCCGAGTCAACCTTGACGCAGACTAAAGTCCAGACCCCCGACGTGGAGAGAGGTCGCAAACTAGTTCGGCCGCACCACTCCAACACCGATGGTGGCTGTGACATGGCTCCAGTATCTGCTCCAGCTAAAACCCAGAGTGACCCCGTCTCCACGCAAGCTCTGGATGGTTCCCCGCGAAGGCTTAACACGGCACATGCGAGCAAGTCCGCTGATGCTCAAATGGAGTCCGCCGCACCTGTGGAAGAGCCTACCGAGTCTGAGAACAAACCTGAGAACAAACCTGAGAACAAACGTGAGAACAAACCCACCGAACCTGAGACCGAGCCCAACCCGCCTCAGACTGAATCCATCTGTGCTCCAACTCATGATGAAACAAAAGAAGGGTTGATTGATGAAACCCAGCCACCATTGAAAATCGACACCAAAAATGAAGAAAGCGCTGGGTCTTCCTCCGAGGCTGGCCCCAAGACACCAGACACCGACGAGTCTCGGGAAACCGCTAAACTTCAGACTCCAGCCAAAGATAACTCACTAGAATCAGGCGATACCAAGACCCCTGATACCGTCGAGACCCTCAAGGTAGTCGACAAGGACACCTCAGACAAGGGCAAGTCCCCGGAAGTTGCCACGCCCACTCCAGCCAAGAGTGGCAGAAGACTCGAGCCCGCAGTGCCACAGGACAAATACCAACTGGCCCGCCATGCTTTCCAGCATCGCAAACCCCTCAAGAAAAAGTACCAACCCAAGACCGACACTGGCAAGACAGTTGAGCAGTACACCCGTGAGATTAATGCGCAGCGGGCCGCGGCCGACCCCGACTCGCGTGTCCCTGAACATCTCTTGCAAGAGGTCATCCAAGAGCTCGAGAATGAGCGCAGGGATAATATTCGGAAGAGCCGAGGTCTCGGTCCCAGTGACAAGAGCAGCGTTGGCAGTGGTACTTCGAAGAAGTAGGTTTGATATTGACACGTGATTGAAATGGGGATGAAGGAAGTTATCCGGTTTGATTTGCTTGCTATGACGGGCTGTTTTATTCTTATCTTTTTCTTTCTTTTGTTCCGAGCTCTTTATTCGAATCTGTGTATCTGCTTTTCAGGGAAAAAGAAATAACACCAAAAAAAGGGGAGCATGTATATTACGATGAACATGCTCGATTCAATTATCAAATTTCAATTTTTATTCTGCGACCTTGCTCATTCCTATCTATAATCCAATACATCGTGTACCAATATTAGTTCCTAACAGTTGTATTCTTGGTTCAAGTGCCAAAGATCACCTACCATAAACTGTCCTGAAGTATGAAATATAAAGATAAAGATTGAAGTGGCTCATCGATAATAATATGATCTGATCTGATCTGATTCGATCTGATTTGATTGACACAGCCGGGATGACAACTTAATCCCCGTCCATGTAAACGCCGAGACCGAAAGCCGGTTTATATGTACAAAATGCTTCTCGATGCCAGGTTGCATGCCATAGATACCGAAACCGAATGCCAGTGGGGGGGGATAGTAATGCACGCCGAACAAAAAGAAAAGAACGCAGGAAAGAAGAAAATGGCAAGTTCTCATATGCAAACGCTCATGGTTAAATAGATGTGAGGAGCGGGAGGATAGAGGATATGCTGTGATGGTGGTAGGAAGGTGGAAGGGGAGGTGGAGGTGGGAATTGGGAAGTGATCGGATATGGAGGAGATAACGCTGGGGATGAAAAGAACCGAAAGCGGAGGGAGAAAATATAACGAGAAAGAAACAAAAGTAAGGGTGGGAAGTGGGAAGTATATATAGGAGTGTGACCTCTCCCAAGTAATTAGTGATTAGCTTGATCTTGATCATCAAGCTCTCACACGTCTGGCATCAAAAAAGCCCAGATTGACAGCCGTATCATTCACGCCCAGGAACGGCGCTGCATCCTCAAGTAGCTCCCAAGGACGGACTGGATAAGGACCGACAACACGACCGCGATGTTGAAGACGAAGTCGGTTGGCCATGGAGTTCGAGTCGGGCGGTGCGGTAGATGGCCCCGACGCTGCTGTGACAGACTGCTGCGCTGTAGACGATCCAGAGATAGAGAAGATAGAAGGTGTGGGGGTTGGGGTTGACCCCGATGCTGCCGGAGAGGGGGCCGAGGCTTGGTGAGCATTCGCAGGGTATTGGTCTGAGATTGGGCCCAGGAGGTAGAGGAAGCGAGAGTCGTTCTGGAATGGGATGAACGATGGACATTTCTCTTTCAGGAACCGTGCGCATTGGTGGCGGACTTCGTCTGGGAAAATGTCGATTAACGAGGCAGCCACGTCGAGGGCGTGGGTCTGTAGGAGGATTCCTGGGCAGGGACGGAAGCCTTCAGCTGGGGTCGGGTGGGGAAAGTAATCGGCTGCAGGGAATAGACGAAGGACATCCCCGGGCAGACGCGAGAGTGCAATGCAGAATATTGATGTCAGAAGTCGGAGCTGTTCGTGCAGAGGATTGATTTTGAGAGCTGGGGGCGGTTGGGAGAATGCAGATCGATGGAGGACGATGATCCTCAGCAAAGCAGAGAACCAGAATGCAAGAGCTCGCTCCAATTTTGAACGATCTGTGTTGCCCACACCCTTGGCGAGTGTATTGTTGTTGTGCATTGTGATGATCTTGTGGAGAAGGGAATCCATCTTTTCCACGAGCACCGGAGCGACAGATGGGGCCCCAGAATCGGGAATGCTGCTCGCAAGCTCTTCGATAATGGTAAGATACATTTTGGCAGTTTCCAATGATCCCAGCTTGTCAGGCGAGTCAGGAATATCATCTATCGGCTCTTCAAGCAATGGGATGGAGAAAAACTCCTTCTCCGCACGTTCCCGGATTTGGCGTACGGCGTCCGGGCTCATCAGTGCGACTAGGTCAACCCAGTGAAGTCTGTGAGCACGACAGTCAGATACGGCAGTTTTGAACATGGCATCAACAATATTGGTTCGGTCTTCAGCCCCCGAGTCTGCATGGAATAGAACTTGGAGCTTCAATTGGCAAAATGGAAGCGAGAAGTCGTCGGTCATGCAGGCAAGCTTTTCGACCTTTGAAAGGACTGAGCTGCCGTCGGACTGTGACTCGATACCCAATAAAAGGTCAAGCGCTTTCTGGACAATACTCAAAGCGGCTGGATATTGGTCTATGAGCTTTTGCATACCATTCTGTGCCGCACATTCGGGGTGTTGTACAAAAAGATCACGTAACAGCATGACTATAGAGCGCTCCATCTCGGTGTGTCCAGTGGAAGAGCTACCGGCATTGCAAGATGCGGCGTCGCAAACAATTTTGAGCGCTTCCTCAGAGTTCTTATTGAGAAATTCCTGTTGTGCCAACTGGAACCGATATGACACCAAATCAAAGGACTTGCTGTCTTCGTCGCCAGATACAAGAAGTTGGACAAGATCAACAGGCAGTTGGGCTGCATTGGGAACTGTTGCGGGCTTAGAGAGTGTGAGTTTCTTTGCAAGGGCCAAAAAAGCTCTGATAGTAACGCATCCCACACCAATCAGCGGCGGTAGAATTCGCAGCAAGATGGTACGTTCAGGAGATCGCAAATGACCACAGACCCAACGGGCAAGGATGCTATCGAAATGCTTTGGATGGAAAGACCTGAGCTGTGCAAGGTAACGGCAGGTATCGTTTGCTGACAGGTTTGCATGGCCATCATCAGACTCTAAATGCTTTATGAGTGTGTTGAAAATCGCGTCCAGAGTGGGCTCATCCATGACATTTCCTGATTGCAAAAGCTGGTCTAGTTTCTCTCGGAAGAAAGGATCGATGCCACCAAAACCATCTGGAATGTGGTCAGAGACTGGAGAGGATGCGGCCATGATTGCCTTGTTCTCCATGCGAGAGAGATCCTGGCGAAGAATGGACACAGTGTTGAGATCACTCGGAATGCGTAAACCAAGTTCGATCAGAGAGAATATCAGGTCAAGACCTGGCATACCGAACCTCTTAACGCCGGCGTAGGCATCAATGAGTCTCCGGAACAAATCGGTTGTGGCACCAATCATGCAAAGAGAGTCGAAATGGCAGTTTGTGGTATCTGCAACTGAGGCGAGAACGGTGCTATCACCACAACTAGATGCAAACATCAACACATCTGCTAACATTGAAATGTCGCCAAATGATTCAAGGGCATCGCGGACGGTATAAAACTCCGCGGGAGTCAGCGCAGATACCACAGAGGTAACGCCAACGGGAAATGCTCCTCTGTTAGTTGACCTATTAGCGAGTTAGTAAGCACAGGTGTCGGCCTTGGGAGGGAACTTGGGAGGGAAAAGTGCAATTGCTTACTCTACACTCCGGTTGTGTTCCGCAATTGCTCTGCGTAACCACTGGCCAACCTCGGCTTTGACAGCCCAAGGCAAGTTTGGTGGTAATGAGTCTAATACCATTGATGCAGATTCATGGACGCCGAAAATTCCGGGTAGACGTTGGCTGATGATTTCTTTCACGCTATCAATAGCTGCGTTCTCTTCAGAGGTAGAGAGCCCCGTACGGGTCAACAGAGTGCTCCGTAAGTTCCCAACATGTTCTGGAAGACGGGCAACAGGGAGTTGTGCTATCAATCCAATATCGGTTGGCAAGTCTTTCACCTACATATCGGTTAGTGATCAGAAGGGTTTGGTATGTAGATTCGATCTTACCTTGCGCTCCCCGGCTGAAGGTGACCCAGTAACGCCACGCGCCATAAGCCATTGAAGATAGCGGCCAACTGAGAATGTCTGTGACCTCACAAGTTCAGAGACGACATGATAGATTTGATCCATGTTGAGCTTTTGCTTGTTTTGTCCACGGGAGAGAAAGGCCAGTATGTGACTGTCGATATCAACACCGGCCAATTTCCATTTGCGGAGCAGGCGAACACCAATGTAAACCCGACAGAGACCGTGGCGGAAGGGTGTAGAGAGCCATTCCAATAACTTGGAGACCAAAACAGCCTTGTCATCAAAAGCGTCGAGATAGCCAAAGACAGAAGAGAGATCCTGTGCAGAGCGTATGGAGTCGAGAAGTCGGACGATGCGTTGATGGGGTGAGCGTTGAGTCGTCTGTTTCGAGTGTCTAGAACGTTGCACTCGCACATTGCGTTCTACTAGACTCTGGAAAAGAGCTTTCTCTGCCTCATTGCCCAAATCAAGGGCAGATGACACCTGTTGTTGATATGTCTCCCAAGAATTTGGGAGTATCATCGAGGAGGTATGATCGAGAACAAGCTTTTTTATAAAGCGAGAAAGACGGTCGATAAGAGGTTGAAGTTGAGTTAACTTAGCTTCAGTTGCCTATTGCTAGCTGTCAGTATTGACTGCACGTACAAAGTAATGAGTGCAAGTTGAAACACACCTGTCGCACTTTTTCAAGCAGCAGCTCAGCTAATCGTCGTCCCCTTCGCCGATATCGCATAATACTATTCCAGTATATGCCGAGCATCAAAAGCCAGACTGGAATCGTCCCGATAGAAGCAGCCTCAAAGGATGACAAAAACCATTCAAGGAAATGGTCGTGATCCAGTAAGTTTTCGGAGAATAAACGGGCGGTCAACCCGACTCTAGAGACAAAGGTTAGCATGCTGCTCACAATTGACGGCAATCCACGAGCACGTACGCATATGTCATCTTCGCCTTCCAATCCGAGGACTTGGGGGCAGCAAAAACCCCTTCAGCAAATTGCTGGACATTTGTCGTCCAATCTCGGACCCATTTCGCCTCTAACCCAACAGCCAAAGCCCCACTGGTGCCTTTGCGCTTGAACGCACGGATTTCATTCGCACCCACACATTTTGCCAACCAGACAGCACGTGCAATCGGAATCCATTTACCAAGGCACTGGTCCAGAAGGATCTTGCCGCGGATGCCGTGGGGAATAGTGCGGCTCAACCTTCGCAGTGGAACCGACGGGTTGGCGAGATCTCGAAGCCACGCCTCGCGCTTGTTGTCGGTGAGCGTAACTCGAGGTGGTGGTTTGAAGGTTGACGGAGCGTTAATAGTGTTGTGACTTTGCCGTTTCTCTAACGCCGCAGCAAAGACGGACGAAAGCATTTGCAGCCCTGTGCGATTCTTGAGCTGCGCATATAATGCAGGACGAGCGGTATTCGATTCATTCTGGGAGACCTGTGTGCGGTCATAATATCCTTGTTTCGCGGTTTGCTCGCTCAGGACGTCCTCCGGGTGGTTTCCGGTCCATGGGGCGAAATCGGCGGGTTCTGAAACGGGTAATTAGTCTCAGTAGCTACAGTACAGAAATCCGGGGTGTTCACTTACTTTGACCTTTGTAGACCGGAGCGACGGAAGGGGTCTCAATGCGATATGGGGTCGTTTGTACGGCCCCGACTGGGGAGCTTTCCCTCGACTTCACGACACCGCTTCCCTCCGGTTCGGTCACGAAATTGTTCATCCAAGGCTGAGCCGGCAACGGAGGCGGAGATGGGGGCTTAGATCCGACAGCGCCATCGCCCCGATTCTCATTGCTCGGGATTTCCGACACGACAGCCTGGAAGGACCAGACCGGACGGCCGCGCCATGAGACTGCAGGTCGCGAAATTGCACTTCCGGGAGTACTCCTTGTTTCTCCCACCGTCGCGGCAGTATCCGATGTATGGGATGCACTCGGAACATCCAATCTGGGTCGTTTGGGGGCGGTTCTCTATCTTGCGACTCCGGACCGCCTGCGGTCAGGTCAACAACGACGGGTTGTCGAATTGGCGGCTGGGGTAGTGAGGCTGACCTGTCGGGCTGGTCATATTGTCCCAACATCTGCGCATTATCAACCCGTCCGGGACCGCCATTGAAGGTCCGCAGAGGGTGGCCCCACGATTGGCCGCCGGCAGAGGAATGGGGGATCATCTTAGGTTCATGATGTATCCAAAGGATGGAGTATTCGGGTCATCCAGGCGACGTGTGATTTCGAGGAATTCGAGTCAATATTTTTTTTAAAAAAAATGAAGGTGAATGCGCGGAATTAAGTGGAAGTTGGCGGGTTGGCGAGTTGGCAGGGTGAGCTGATGGGGGAATCGGGGAACGGCCAACTCGGGTATCTGGGTATCTGCGGTGTTCTGGGTGTTCTGGGGTGTGTTATGGGTGTTATGGGTGTGTTCTGGGGGTATATTTTGTTCGGGGAAAACACCAAACTTCCAATTCTTAATTAGAAGAGATGAATGGTGTTACACAAAGAAGTACAACCTTGGATTCTCCGTATATATTAGTATATATTAATATATATATATATATATATATATATATATATATTATAGTATATAATAAAGTACTCCAAGTTCAATCGAATTGTGTTCACATCGGGCACCTCCAGGGCTTATCATATGATTTGGTAATTTGGTAATTTGGTAAAATTGGGGTAATGGCCTGACAATACCAAATCACTTTCATCTCACAATATCCCAGTTGATTTGCTTTGCTCTTCTTTCAACTCCGAATCTTTATGTCTTCTCACCTCTTAATCTGTCATATACCTCCTCGGCAAGAAGTCTTAGCCATTCCCAATTTACAACCATAGAGGACTTGGTGATTCCCCAATCCAAAGACTACGAAGTACTCACCTGTTACACAGTCTAGAGAGGTCCAAGAGCGCAACGGGCCGTTCCCATTCTCTCTCGGCAGAATCCCCGAGGCTGTCTAAATAATAACTTATCGGAGTTTGATGGAGTCTACATTCCACAAAGCACCGGGTCCATCGGGTCTTTGCATTTCCAATTTCCAATTTGACTCTGGACCCGTGGCATGTTTGTCTCGGCCTGGACTTAATGGCAAATGCCGTCTGGGGTGCCGATCAATGTCCTGCATGTTCATCCAAGATTCCATGAAATTACATTGAGGACTGGAATATGCTAACTGCAAGGAGGGAATTAAAAAAAAAAAAAAAAAAGTGAGTAGGTTGAAGCCTACGGAGTCCGCTGTACTCCGTACTAGTATGTTATATGCATCCAACATACTATGTAGGAAGTAATCGATGCACAGCCATCACACTGACTTACCGCACCTCTAGATCATTACACAAACCCTGTATGATGTCGGTGGGTTTTACTTGTATTGTCGTACTATTACATTTAATAGCCACAATCCGAATGGCTTTATTCCGATATGAATCATATGTTGTACATCGTACATATTATAGTTAACTAACTAGAAAATTGGCAGAGTTGATCCACTTGTACTCAAACTTGGGTATTCTGATCCCTATAGTGTTCTCAACTTGGGAAATTAATCAATAATGGTCCATTTGGGAGATACAGAATAGAAGATATAGAATATACAGAGAGAGAAGAAGAAAAAGAAAAAGAGGTGTGTATCTATTGTCCTCCATCGGAGATATTCAATCCGGGGTGTTCTCGGTCTAGCCCAGACTGGCACCGCCTTGGCACCCGGGGGGTTGGCCAGTTTGATTCCTTCTGGTTACCTCAACCCATCACCTTAATATCATATATCAACACAATGTCATCAAAGAAAGATATGCGCAGGGCTGATCTTGGTGTGTGGAACAATTATTACTTCAAGTCTTGACTTGTCAAAGCTAACGTTGAAAAGCGATCCCCTATGTCGATCCGCCCAAGAGCAGCAGCGATGCCGATATCTCCAGTACGCCCACACCTTCGTTTCAGCAACGACATGCCTTAGTGCGAGGATCATGAAAAGCTGATTGAGCTATTCAACAGGTACAATGTCGAGCACTATGCCCATGGCGGCCGTAAGTCGTTACCTCAACATCTGACCTCGCGATAACTTGACCCTGACCATGATCTTTTTAGATGTTTACTCGGAACCGGTGAGTCGGCGCATCTTACACAAGTTATGGACTTTATTGACAAGAGTCGCGATACAGCATGATCGGATGGTAAGAGCGGTGCGAGCGAGCAGTCAGTACTTTGACCAGGTTATCTGACTCGGAAACAGGGTATCCTTCGTCTTCTCACTTCAGTCCTGGTTGGGTGAATCCCCAGAGCAGAAAAAGACTGCTTCTACACCGGCCTACATGTCGGTTCTCATGTCCTGTTCGTTCCTCCCCGTACCCCTCTTTTGCTTGCAGGACTAATATTCATGGCGTGGTATAGTGATGGCATTGGTTGTCGTATGTCTTTCAACCCTACAAGATTCCGATACACCCAGCTTAACAAACCATTGCAGACCTATTTCCCTCTCTTCTTGCCTCCGCAGGCTCCTGGGGGTACCACCGGCGCCGCCGCACCGACCCCGCTGGCCTCTTGAACGCCCGAACCTCCTTAATATCCTTCATACGCATCATAATCTCAACCGCCTCAGCATCTGGACTACAATGGATTAATTGTTCGCGGATCATCAGATTCTGAGTCTGGACTGAGAGATCTCCACCTTCAGCTATTCTTGTCACGATGTACCAATATTCAAACCGAGTTCTGCCCTTGTGATCAAAGATGAGCAAGTCTGCTTGCCACCATAATTACCATTATTTACTAGCTTGGATTATAAGTCGTATATATGATATCCACCTACTAGTTCTTGTAGTTCTTGCACAATTGTTTGGATGAGTATCGCTTAGTCACACACCGCCTTCCCCCACAACGTGACTCTTGCCTCAAAAGGCTCTGCCACTTCTTCTCTCCCATTCTTCTACCACAGCATCTCCTCTCTCCCCACCACACACGCTCCGATCTTTTACAGAGATATTGAATCTCCCCCTTCGCTCACTTTATCAATACCCATTTTAAACGCCGTTTACTACGAAAAGGCCGAGTTTATGTCCATCGAAAACCTCAAGACCTTCGGTAAGTTCGCCACTTCCCCCTCCTGGGCGCGTATCGGGCTTCACCCCCCACTCCCACGCATATCCACAGTTATGATCACTACGTATGAGAATGAGAGATACCTCTTTTGTCATGTGTGGTGTCAACGCTCTAGATTTCAGCACTCCCCGCCTCCGTTCCACCAAGTCTGACGGCAGCGGGGTAGAAATTTGGTACTGGACTGAGGCTGACATGTGCATCTTACAGACCCCTTCGCCGAAGCCGACGAAGATACCGGCGAGACTAAACAGTCTCAGAACTATATCCACATACGGATTCAGCGTACGTTCACTCTCCTACTCTCACCGCCCATGGCTACTCTTTGCGACTCGCCGGCGCTAAAAGGGGGGTACATGCTAACCGCTTGTTTCACAACAGAACGCAATGGTCGCAAGACTCTGACCACTGTTCAGGGTCTTCCCAAGAAGTTCGACCAGAAGAAGATTCTCAAGGTCATCAAGAAGAAATTCGGTATGTCTTGTAACCTGTGCATGTGGTGTCTGGCCCAAATGCTAACAATCTCTTAGCTTGCAATGGCACCATCGTCTCTGACACCGAGATGGGCGAGGTGATTCAGCTGCAGGGAGACCAGAGAAAGGATGTTCAGGAGTTCTTGACTGACAAGAAGGAGGGACTCGAGCTTGATGCCAAGACCATCAAGGTATGTCGCTGCCCCAGTTACCTACTCCCCACCATCACTACCATGTCCTAATCTGTTATATTCTAGGTCCACGGGTTCTAATCCCATCACCAACATCATGCCTTGTTCCAGTCCCCTCTTCCCGGTTTATGTTGCCCTGTGAGCGGTGGGATAGGAAGCATCCCTCATCCGCCGGCCGTATACAATGTCGTATACAATACTGGCCTTCACATCGATCGAATGTCTTGCTTTTTCCCCCCACCGCTTTGTGCCTGGCGTGTTAGACCTGGGCCCTTCGTCGAAATGACCCGCTACACCTGTGTACCTCCTGCCTATCGTTCCCGGACCGGCAGGGAGAGCGGGGTGGTTCGACCGCTATTTTAGGACGGGATTATGACGGAACGAGGAGTTGGTAGATACCCATATCTGCATAGACAGACAACACTTTTTTTTTTTTTTTTCTCATTACTTTGCGTGTGTTTTCCATCCTTTTTATCCTTTGAGAAGGGGTTACCTTTTGCCTGTATTGCTCATTGCCATTGCATTCCCATGGTCAATTTGTCAGTCTGGCTGATCGAGGAGATCCAGGTTGAACTAAGGGCGTGCTTTTTGCTGAACCGTTTTCTCGGTCTTTATCGTCTGCTTAATCTTTGTGCTGTTCTCACTCTTTTTGTTGCCCTTCTCTCGGGGATGCAGTCCATTGCTTGGGAACAAGGAAATTGAACTGTTATCCAGCATAACCTAATCTTCCCAGCTAATGCAGCAACGTAAAGTAAATCTATCATGTCAGTTTAAGAGGATGGAGTTTCGCATTGTGAATCAATCAAGAAACAAAAATAATAGATTAGATCTATCAAAGATCGCCGTGTCGAAAAGAAACATCCCTAGGCCAGGGGTATAAAGCGCGACAGAAGTCCAAAGACCCAAAGACAAAGAGTCTTCAACTCAATCAAAATCAAAATCAAATCCCAAAAAATGTACAAATCATCCACCCTGTCTAGCCAAGAATACTTGTCCAGCTTGTCAAGACTGTGGAAATCAGTTCTGTAAGATATCCTGAAACAGAAAAAGAAAATAAAGTCCAGTAACTAGGAGGCAAGTAAACAAGCTACAGCTCTCCAATAGGAATACGGTCATCCGCAACTCGCATGCGCAGGAAGATAGCCACAGCCCAGTCCCAAAGCTTCCGGGTGATGACGAAGACAGGCACTTCTGGTTCATTTTCACGGGTCAAATGCAACTGCATGAGGAGTGAGGACATGCTTAGGAAGCTTGCAACAGAGACGACTAGTAGCGATGCTGCTGTTTCGCGTTTGATGGTTGCATGGTTTTGTGTTGCGTGGTAGACAAAGGTTAAAGACTAGGTGAAGGGTCAGTGGCTGTTGTAAGATAGATGAACAATTGAGAGTTAAAGTAACGTACGGTTGTTATGGAGATCCATGCTGGTAAAAGGAGTCGGGGGTCAGAGGATGCACCAGATAGATAGAGGACCCAAGAAGTGATATACGCAATCAGGCCATTGGTTGTTAGCAGTCGGATCACAACGGCTGGTGGAGTGTAGTTTAGAAGCCTGAGTATATCACGGATTAGCATTAAGGACGATAGTGAGACGTTCAAGGGCATATAGAACCAACCATCGAGACATCATGCAATCAGCAAAGAAATAGGAAAGATACGCAGATGCACAGCACTGTCAATGTAGTCAGTATAAAAGTCCGCAAGTAGTATATCAAAAAAAGATATACACCCGTATACATATTAAGGTAGGAATACCACATACCCACATAATAGCCAATGCCACCTCCGTCACACGGAACCTCCTCTCAACATCCCATTCTTGTCCAACACTACCAACAATCGCCGCCGCCCACCCCTCTCGTCCCATACCCGGCCTTATATGCAGTAACTCGGCAAGGAAAGTAAAGGCGCATCGCAAACCCCACCAGGCAGCAGGAAGTGTGCTCAGAGCCCGACATACCAGCAGGGGAATATACCACCTGCGGTCTACCCCGAGTATGACAGCGACCCGCGGGTGCAGTGCGGACGGAGGGCCATCGCTGCTGAGTGGGGTGTGGGACGTAGAGGAAGTCGGGGAAGGCGGGACAGTTGAAACAGATGGAGAAGCCACCTCTTTAGCCAACTGGCTTTGTAGTAGTTCAGGGGAAGTGTTGAGGTAGCTCGGCGGAAGAGCCGATCGCGCGAGATTCAAGTCTGGACCGCGCGGTGGATGTTGGTGTGGATAGTCGTGGCGCGTGTATGGTGGAGGAGACGCATTACGTTGAGGAGCCAGCCTTTATTCTGAATCGCGGCATATGCGGCCGCCACGCAAGGAATGGAATGGGGGTATAGGATGAGCGTTACGATCGAGTCGTTCGCTCTTCGATAAGATTCAAAGTTCGGTTGTTGTCAAGCTGTTTGTGAGTCCCCTAATTGGTAGATATCAGACCCAGTTGTGTGGGCGGTGTCTTTTTTCCCGGGGGGCAGTTTAATTCTATACATTCAGCTTCTTTTTTTTACATTTGGGCAGTCAGTATTTAAAGAAACAAGCGAGGAAGATATAAGCTGTAGCCTCCATAAGAGAGCGCTTCGTTCACAAAGAAGAGTCCAGTTGTTGCTGTCGACCTGCGGAGTGGATACACGTGACTGATAGTTCCGCGGATTTCTGTTCTTCGGTCAGGAACCAACTTCTCTTACTCAAATCCGATTCGCAATGGCGTCTTCCCTACGAATGCCCGTGGGCACATCTGCTCGGATTGCACCATCTGGTTCCTTCGTGCAATGTCGGGCCTTTTCCGAGACCTCCCAGCAATGGCGTGGGAGACAAATGAATTTCCGCCCTCCAAGCCAAGTGCAGCCGTCCTTCAAAACCAGAACCCAGGGCATGAAGCTAGCCGATCTGCCAAATGATATTGGCATATTACCGGGTACCTTTGTCCGACCCTTGTGGAGGGATATGCCTTCGGTTTTCACGGCACCGCGCGATAGATGGCATATGGAATGGACATGGCTCAAGGCCTGGTTGAGCAACCATGCCAGGTTAGTTCTCCCCGAATCCTCGGAATATTCGGCACGCTCTATCGCCCTAGTGGCGGTTACCGTTGAGCAAGAGCTGCATATACCGTATACCTACAAAGATTCTCTTTTCTAACTATATTGCAGTCTGCTCCAATATTGCAAGCGCGAAAACACCCTTCCTCTTCTCCTAGGCAAGCGCCGCCACTTCGCCGCAAAGCTTCAGGAGGACATGTACACAGCATTTGCCGAGTAAGCATGCGCCTTCTCCTTGTTTACCTTTGAGCGGGACTAACCGCGATGAATTGTTATAGAGGCAACATTCCTAAAATCCGCCAGATCTGCTGCGACAATCTCGTCAAGCAGCTCAGCACAGGTATCGAACGCCGCCCGAAGAATGAGCAAGTGACCTGGAAACTGGTGAAATACCTGCGTAGGCCAAGTACAAACTTCACCGGCCTCCGCGTCATCTCAGATCGCGCCACATCCATCCCTGACATCCCGAAATCCGGTATCCGTCAAATTGTCGTGCGCGTCACGAGCCGACAGTCCACAACCACGACTCAGGTCCAGAACCCCAGCGCAAAGGAACCTACGGAAAATAACATCGTTTCCGCCAAGGAGCAGGACTGCGTCGAGCACATTGTCATTCAGCATCTCCGCTGGAACGACCAGGATAAGGGCTGGAGAGTCTGGGGCCACATCAGTCCCACCTCGTTGCATGAGGCCTGGAATAACCCCTACTTCATGCCTGGCTTGTCGGCACTCGAGCGTCTGGACATGATCAAGGAATCGATGGGCCAGAAATAATTTTGAGTCGCTTCTCAAATTGTGATACTATTGAATATCCTTGATTTCAGATTTCACCTGCTTGTCTTACTTCTTGTTTAGCAACCTTGAAACTCCTCAAACTCCTCATTTTGGGCCTAACACTGGACAGAGGCTCGCGTCGGCTTCTTTTCTGGTCTGTTCTCTTTTCCTGGACACCGAAACCCCCTGATATCGAAGCATTTACACCTCTCATGTACCATATCCACCTGTTTTGATCAAATTCTACCTTTCTTTTGAGCCGTTACTTGTATAAATGAATATCAATGTCTCAGGGTGTCCTTCCCACGATCTACTATCATTTTCCTAAACATATAGTCTCAAAGTTTCAAACTTTGTGGATTGAATGCCCTAGATAGAAATCCGGGGAAAAAGTCGAAGAATAGTAGATCACACGGCCATGCCAACTATCCGGTTTTCTATTGCTGGCAGTATATTGTCTACATCCTACTAATATGATACTAAACAGCCCAATATTTGCTGCTCTACCTGACATCATCGGTAACACGATTATACGTTGTTCATGACCAACAAAAGCCAAAACTAAAAGGACTAGTATATGTACAATCGGGAGGCCCAAGGCACAATATTAATGTGTAGCACAAATATCACTCCGGGGAAAACACCAGGACACACAAGAACAAGAAGTACGAATGGATAAAAAAAGAGGTTCAAAAGAGCACCGGGAAGCGATGCATCCAGATCATCATTATACGTGAGTCCGCGGGCCCAACGCTCATATTCCAATAAACAAAAACAAGAAAGAAACTAGGAATGGACCGGGTGGGGGAATTGATCAATCGTCGTCGAAGATCTGGAATGTGTTATTCAGAATCGTCTCGACGACACGGACCTGCCACCCAGCGTCGGCGATGCTGCCTCCGGAATTGGCGCCCAGTAGGGTTGGTCTATAGCGAGAATTAGCGAGTCTGGATCAGATAACAGTCCTGTTTTGATAGGATGTGGAATGTGCAGGGACATACCCGAAGCAAATGGCCAGATTGCCTGCATTCATACGGTTATGGGTATAGTGTTCTTGGATCTTGTTGAGGTGCTGCATTGGACTAGGTTAGTATCTAGATGAGAACAAGGAATAGGTTTTTGTTGGGGTCGTACCAAGATGATGGCCCGGAGAGTAGCATAGTGAGCATCGGGCAGACTGTTAATAAGAGCGTGCATCGAGTCTCGGCGTTGGATGTCATCGTCAAAGCCTGCGGGTTCATTGTCAGTTTTTTTTCTCTATGCATGGCATAAAGACTACTTACGAGCAGCATCAACAAATTGCTGGTAGAACTGAGTGGTGAACAGAGGGTCAGGTAGGTCCCTGAAGAATTGTTTCGCAAGTCCTGCAACACTGTTGACATCATGGTAAAAGTTCTCCGGGTTTGTAAAGTCGACCTGCGAGGAGTCTGTTCATAGGGTTAGCAAGCAGTCCATATTTCTTCGTGTGTCTGGTCAAGCTTACCATTGTCGAACACGGCTTTCATGTGACCGATGTGGTTGGCACTACCGGAAAGTCGATAGATGCCCTCCATATCCAGACCGAACAGCTCAACTGCTTGGAAGCACTGGTACACAATGAAAGGAACTGCGGTTCCATCCCGGGCGTACAGGTCATTCAGCGAAACACCGAACACTGGCTTCAATGGGGGGAGGTTCGATTGCAAACTCCTGTCCATTGGGGGAGGTCCTCCCATTGGCAGCGGGATCTTAGGTGCGGGTTCCGGAGCAGGCGGCCCTGAGACTGGGTATGGAGCTGTGCCGGCTGGGGGCGGAGTGAAGGTCTTCTCGGGGGGATAAGGAGATTGCGGCAATCGATCACCGGTCTGCGGTGGCTGAAGCGCCGGCGAAGAGACATTATTCGAGTTGAATCCTTGCGCGATTGACACGCGCTTATTTTGAGTGCCTGGTTGCGAAGGTGCCGCAGGAGCAGAAGCAATAGCCCCAGCACCACCAAGTGTCTAATCGTGTTAGTATAGTGGAGCATTGGAGGAACAATGTAGAACTTACAGGGTGGCGCTCATATTTGACCTCTTCTGAAGCCACAGCCCCCGGGTTGCCTTCATGGCTTAAAATAAACTCGTGGAGATCTCTCTGGTTATCAACTTGGCGGATAACATCGGCAAGGCTCTTAGGTCCGCCACTCGCATCGGTCTTCAAAGGGTTGACGCAGAGACCTTGGCCCAAAAGCAGTTTCTCGTTGAAAGTAGCTGCAAATCATTAGCCAATGAACAATGAATGATGGAGCCATCTGTGTAAGAATGAATCGCACATACCGAACTTCTGCTGTTGCAGGGTCAAGCCCGAGTCACACTCAGAGATCAACTGCTGAAGATTGAGTACAGCCTGAGGACGGTGAGTAGACACCAGCTCCTGACGCGCCGCCTGAGCAGCCTGAACCTTAGACCCATAATCGCTATCCGCGTTCTGGACCTTGCGCAACAGCTCCTCCTCATGCTGCGCCGCAGACTTGTGGCCCTTGAGACCGAACTTTCCGCCCTGCTTGTCTCCCGTGCGAACACGATCATACTGCTCCGCTAATGACTCGTACTTGGCCTTCGCCTTCTCCGCCAGCGACTGCGCATCGACAACCCTCTTCTCCGCAGCCAAACCCGTCTGTTTCCATTGCTTGCGGCCGCGCTCGATGTTGGCGGCGAGTTCGTGCAGATCATCGGACATCTGGTGGAGGGAGACGGCGAATTGGAGACCATGGTCGACCATTCGCTCCTGGATTCGGTGGATGTCCTTGTAGCTGGAACTGTATGTTCCTTGTCGGTTCTCGGAGCGTTGCGACGCATCGCTGATCACGCGCGACAGTTTTCTCAGCCCCTGAGCATGCTCTTCTTCGAGGGAACCTCGCTTTTTCAGGAATGTTGAGAAATCCTAGTAGATACCGTTGTCAGCGCTTGCGGTCGTCATTGGAGTCCCTTTGCGACTACTAACCCTGGCGGAGGCCACGCTTTGCTTCAGTCGTGTCAGGAGTGTGGTTATTCCGATCTACTTATGATTAATATAATTGCGTCTTCTTTTAATATGCGCGTGACGGTGGAATTGGCTGTGTCTGCTCACATCAGAGTAGATAACTTTGTCCAGGCGGGCCTTCAGCTCATCTGAGATGGCCTCGTGGGTCGGCTGGGCCGGCTCGCCCCCATGACTAGGGGATGAGCGACCGGCGCTCGACGGAGGCGCATCGGAGAGCGTCGGTATCGCCGTGGATTCGTGTAGGGCTGGATCCGACATGGAAATTGTTCTTGACTTGTGTGAATGTCAAGAAGGAGGAGTTAAATAGAGGGGGAACGGAAAGCCTTAAGGGCCACACCTTTTATGTATCAGTGGAGATGCGGTTAGGAGCCGATCAAAATGAGGTCCAGGAACAAGAAATGCTGCAGCCTGCCTTCGGTAGTTTCACTTGGGCCGAAATAGCATGAACCTATAGGAATGTCCTTAGGCTGTACTCCGTACAAAGTAGGTGGATTTATTCTTGGAGGGTCAAGACGTAATGGCGGGTTCAGCCACAGTGGATCTTGGGCTTCACTTTGTGTTGGACGTATAGTTGGACGTATATTTATGTTCTATTTGTAGCATACAGTAAAACAGTAAATATCACTTTTATTCTGGTATCGTCGCTGGGAATCAAATATCAAACATTATACAAAAACAACAACACCTACAATACCCCCGTAATCGCAGTAATTGGAATCTATAAAACCGGAGGTGCGACGAAAGAGTCGGGAATGCCATCAAACACCCAATTGAGTGAATCAAAGACTTCCGAGAAACCAGATTCGCTGAAAAATGCTCCGCCTTCATCAAACTGAGCTGGCATCATTAGAGATTGATCCTCCAGGGAGCTATCCTGCTGTTGACGCGTCATGTGTCCTGCCGGACCTAGTATATCTTGGTTCGCTGCTATGGCAGCAGCTATGAGAAGACATTTGTTAAAAACTGCAAGAAAATAACCAAAGGAGGGGGAAAGCAAAGAAAACCTACCTTGCATTTCCTCGAGGCTTTTGACCGGTCGGAACCGTTGTCGCCAACGCCAGACCGTGTCGTAGACATGGCTCATGCTCATCCGGCAGCGGACTTTAAGCTGTAGGGCATCTTCTTCGGCTGGCTCTAAACTCGTGGCATTCCACATCTGAGCTAGAATGTCTGCAAGACGAATGGGACGGTCGTGATCCATGACACTGATTCGGCGAATTGCTGAGATCGCACCGTTGAACAGTAGCTTGCCATGATTGAAATCGAGGTGTCGACTGAAGCTGCTCTTCAACAATTTCATGAGAGCAAAAGCGGCGGATACAATCATTTGAAGAATATAGTTGGTGGAGTGGCCGATCACTTCACCTGGGGATGTTTCGAGGTCTAGTACTCGACCAAGAAAGGAGGTTGTCGCAAGGAAAAGCTTGATCAGATCGTCGCTTCGTGCAGTGGACCCCAAAAACATGAAGTATCGGAAGTGCAGTTCTGCGGCCCGGAGATGGATAGTGTTGATTGCTTAGTGCGAGTGTGAGCGGTGCGAAATTCGAATAATACGACAAAGACCTACCGGAGATTTTCCCGTCAAACTCGACATCCATGTCTCTGAGTTCACTTTCCAAAACCTGGACGACCACAAGCTTGTCGACACTGATGAACTCCGCAGGTTCGGGCTTACTGCTGTATAATGCCTTGGTCACCCGGTCGCAGAACTTTTCGATACGCAACCGAGTGGCCAGATCATCGGGAAGCCGGTAATCAGCATCCCTCAAAGAGGCAGGCTCAAGGGCCCAGTCGTATATTGTACTCGGGGGCTGGCCGTAACCAGTCGCAACACTGCCGAATCCTCAATCAGTCTGTGATAAGCGGCCATATATCGAAAGGGAAATACTCACTTTTGAGCCACAATGTTGCAAATGACCCAGGTATGTAATCGATCCTTTAGAGCTTCACCTTGAACTTCCATGCGGAATGTTGTGAACTCTTCCGCTTGGACCGGACGGTGTAGTCCAAGCTGCATAGCAATCTGCATCATCAAGCCACTGAGCATGAAGGTTGCATCAGTGCGCTGGCTTGTAGTCGGAAGAGGCCATGTACACAGAACACAAAGGGCCTTGACCACCCGGTAGTCCTGCGGGACACTGGTAATGGTGGACCAAAGCAGCCTGCTAAATGGTCCGGACAGTGCGCTCAAGAGCCCAGGCTCATATTGAGACCGTCGACTCGCAACACAGATCATAGTCCACGCCAAAAGAGGGCATCGGTTGAGATACACCTCCGGGGGCTTGGGTGGATTCAAAAGAGGAAGAAAGGGGTGATAATAAGTAAAGTATCTATACGGATGTTAATCGGAGAAGCGGGCCAAAGAAATGAAGAGCGCATACTGTTCGTATAATCGAAGAACCCGGGCTTTAGAGAGACAAACATCTTCCAGTCTCCACTGGCCCTCATCCTGTGATATGATAGAACCATCCCTTTTCATAGTCAAAGGAGTTGCCATAGATGAGTGGGTTTCAACCGGCACCGAAACAGGTCGAGATTGGTCAATGGCGGCCGAGTCACGGCGAGCAAAGACATCCTCTGAGCAATGGGACATTTCATCGCCTCCATGAGACTCTTGAGGCTCTACACCTTGCTCATGATCTGAATTAGGTCCCAGGCGACGGCGAAGATCCGCAATCTCCTTTTCCATTTCAGCATTGCGCCTGTGAAATAGGGTCAATAAGACACGAGAGAGAGACATAAAACATGAGAGGGGAAAAAAAAGATTTACCTTCTCTTAGAGATACGCTTGAACGACTGTTCAACTTTACAGTCTATTCCAAGTCTACGACAACGCGAACATGCCGCAGCTGGCGTTTGAACAATATCGCATCTCAGCTATCAAGGTTTGAGACATCAGCGCGATTGTCGGATAACCGATACGGTCGGGGTTGGCTTGGGTAAAATTGCATAGTACTATATGCACATGACTCACCTTTTGCTGCTTACATTCATTACAGGCTTTCCGACTGCCACCTCGGCGCTTGCCTGTGACAGGCGGAGCCTTCTCCATCTCGCAAGATTCCGAACTTCTCTGCATGAAATCGATAACCGGGGGTGGTCGGGGTAGTGTGGGGGACCGAAAGTCGCTGGGCGGGATTGAGTAATGTGGCCCATCCGGTGCCAGTATGTTCCGATACCCCAAATCCATCGAGATCAGCCTGCGTTCAGCCGGTATAAAACCCCACGAAACGTGAACAAGTGCTCGTGGAGTCCATGTGCCGTAAATCGGAGAAATCGGCCCGCTGAAGGGGTCGGTGGTGGGGGCTTGTCTGCTGAGGGGCGACGGTGATTTGCGGGAGATTTGACCCTGAGACGAATCTCGGCGGTTGCTGATTCAGCTGATGCCTGAGGCAGTAGTTGATGATGTAAGTAACTAATTTCTCCAGGGCTTCTTGAAGCTGAATAGACAACATATTCACATATACAACACTCTCTATATACTATACAGTTATTGTTATTGTTACTACTAGACATTGGAGACTTCATATTGCATATTGCTTTACTATCGGCCAAAGTGTATATCAAACAAAAACACATAAACATAGTTTTTAACTTTATATTCGAGTTGAATTAGATAACTATCACCGAGTAAAAGAAGAATATAGAGTGATAACTGATATTTCAATATACGACAGCCATATATCTGTGGAATACATGCCCATAGTTAGTTAACGATGTTGTATGTATGGACTTCTTGCCCCACTTGCCATGGACCGAGGTTGATATCCGGGTGGATTAGATGGATTATATGATCCGCATTCCAATACATTTACATTTACATATTTAACTCTTAACTCTTAACTCTTATATCCTATTATTCCAATATCCAATCTAAGATACTTGAATATCATCGAGTTTACATTGAAAAAGTAGGTTGTTCTATTAATGCTACTGATACTCCTTATTAACCTCAGCCACTGACAACTCAACAGGTCAATATGTCCGAAATCAACGTTACCGCAGTTTTCATTCCCAAGCCAGAGAAGTTTGAAGAAGTCAGTTCAGCCTCATACTCCTTGACAGTCCAAATATCTAACCGTATTGGGTTATCCTCTAGGTAGCGACTCTGGTAACCGACGTCATCAAACAAGTGCAAGAACATGAGCCAGACACACTAGTCTACTACGCATTTGAAATCAAGGCCAAGAATGAGATTGTGATTGTTGAGAGGTAAGTCAACCATTGAGGTATCGATATAGGGTCGTCTCTCACAGATGACTCTCCCCCGCATGGAGGCCGTGGCCGCACAATCTGATTCGCAAGAGTATCTTTTGCCAATTTCCAACCACAGATTCTGATCGGCTCTTTTCAAATAGGTATAAAAACCAGACGGCGATCCAGACCCACGTCAAATCGCCTTATTTCCGAACCTTCTCCAAAAAATTATCCACTTTGTTAATGAAACCGGCGGAGATCAGGGCAGGCGGGTTCCTGAATGGTTCGAGGGGCGTATCGCGATTATAGGTGTCTGTGTGTTCTCTTTTTTAGGAGGTGATGTCTGGGAGGGAGTGGTTGGGTAGATATAAATAGGATCAATTGATGGCCCATGCATATGCACCCTGGTTCCCTATAAAACATAATGATTCGATATTAAATAGACGCCCATGATTATGTGCCGGTGTCACTCGTGATTCGATTGTCATGCGATTGGTGCATTAGTGATTACCAAGATATGAGGAAGTAAGAAAGGGAAGGGTATCAAGATATCCTTCCAAGGTTATATCCTTATATACAACATATATATCCCTATATATATCCTTATATATATCCTTATATATATCCTTATATATCTATTTAATACGCATATTCAATATTTAGAAATAAAGTGGAGACGACTTATAAGGGTTTTTGAATCTCTTCTCTTCATAAACTATTTTATTACTTGAACTAGGGGAACTAGTCTTCTCTTATTTTTTTTTCTTCTTCTCCTTTCTGACTGACTGACTATCTCTCTCTCTCTCTCTCTCTCTCTCTTTCTTTCTCATCCCATTTAATATCTCTTTTTCTTTTTTTTTTGTTGATTTTTTGGTGAGTTCTCTTTGTTCTTCCTTTCATCTTTCATTCTGAGTCTCCACATCTTTCCCACCCCCTCTTTTCCTTAGCTCCAGCCTCCTAGCTTCTTTCCCTATCCCCCTGAAGCTAAAGCTAATTATTTCGGAAGATACCCTTGTTGCCCTTGTTGCCATTGTGTCCTTCCGTTATCGTCTTATCGCCAACACGACAGCCCCTGTTGAAACTCCGCTTGATTTGGTCTATTTTTTTTTGCGACATGGCGACGGGTCCGGCTACTCAGTCACTGAAGGTGGGCATCCCAGGAGATCTACAAATCATGCGCTGGAATTGACAATACCTGCAGTGTGTGGTGACTGGTGATGGTGCAGTTGGCAAAGTTAGTACATCCCTCCCCCCAAAACAACTCCCATCCCTACTATAATCTTGCGATAGATTGTTAACATCCAATTTCTACTTCTCCTAGACATGTCTTCTGATCTCGTACACAACAAATGCTTTCCCCGGTGAATACATCCCTACTGTGTTCGTACCCACTGCCCCTCAATGCGAAAAACCTTGAAAAATCCCGAACGGACATTGATCCCATTACAGCTTTGACAACTACACGGCCAGTGTTATGGTTGACGGCCGGCCGATCAGCCTGGGACTGTGGGATACCGCTGGACAAGAGGATTACGATCGTCTGAGACCGTTATCCTACCCGCAAACAGACGTGTTTTTGATCTGTTTCTCCATCGTCAGCCCACCATCATTCGATAACGTCAAAGCGAAGGTACGAACCGCCTCGAATATACACAAGAGAGATCTTACCAGCCTCTTCCTATTCATTCCAATGCGACTAACCATATCCCACCCATTCTAGTGGTTCCCCGAGATCGAACATCACGCCCCCAATGTCCCCATCATCCTCGTCGGTACCAAGCTCGATCTGAGAGACGACCGGGCGACTACGGAAGCCCTCCGCGCACGCAAGATGGAGACCGTCTCCTACGAACAAGCACTGGCTGTCGCCAAGGAAATTCGCGCACATAAGTACCTTGAATGTTCGGCGCTGACGCAGCGCAACCTGAAGAGCGTGTTTGATGAAGCCATCCGGTACGTTTTTTACTCTCTTTCCCGGGGAGACTGTCTGTTCAAACCGGGGGTTTTTCTTCTTTCTTTCTAACCGTCCCATAGAGCCGTTCTCAATCCCCGTCCCGCTACGAAATCCGGGAGGAAGGCAGTCAAATGCAATATCTTGTAGAGCAGGTTTGTTCGGCTTGACTCGTCTCCCCATGTTCTCGTATGCTATAATGAATAATATATAGTTAATACGGCGTCTGGGTAGTTAGAGGCTTTTTTTTTTTAATTTCGCCGGCCTCTCAGTGCTGTGTTTGTGATGAAATCCATTGACCGTTTTTCTTGGGAATATTTTTCTGTTGCCCTCTTGGCCCCTTGTTCATAGTCTGTCCCAATTCAATTGCGATGTTCTTGATCCCGACATTATATACCCTGGTCATTAAGTTACCTGTAGTTCATGCCATACTATATATATATATCCACTAGAGCGATATTTAGGGAACGAATCACAGAAAAGAACATATGAATTGGTATCTTCAAAATCAAGCAATAGAGACATGAAGTAAGTACTTTTTGGAACAGAAGAAAAAAGCAGGCCAACCCTGATGCTCCGGGGAATGCATGGCTATCAAAATGTCCAGCTGCCTGCAGATGCTCCGGACACCTTGCTGTACACTGTTCCGACCCACCGACAAGTTGAGACCATTGCAGTGAATCAGCGGCCTTTGTGGATTTAAACACGGCCTCTGCGGCTAGGGTGCAGACCAGCCCACTGATCGTTGTCAGCGGCGCTGACAGCGTCATCAGCCGCGCCGTCCAAGCCAGCAGCGTTGGCACCGGAGCCGCCAGCCGGAGCAGCTTTCTTGTCGTGCTTCTTCTTGTCCTTCTGGATATCCTTAGCCTGGCGCTGACGCTCCTCATTGAGCTTCTCATTCTTGGCCTGGATCTTGGCATTGCGGTGTTCGGACTTCGCGCCGCCGCCGCCAGCACTGCAATTGAGAGTTAGTACACAGTCTGTGGTTGCAATTGGGCTTTCTTTCTTGGAGGAGACTCGGGAATGGGGATCATCTTTTCCAATTGGGGAGGGATAACTCACGTCAGTTCGACGTTCATGCGTCGGGGCGGGTACTTTCCGTCGTCGAAGGTGGAGTGGTGGTACAGCTTGAGGCAGGTCTTCATGCGGTCGTAGTTGTCAAACTCAATGAATGCGAAGCCGCGGCATTTCTTGGGGTCTTCTTTCTTGGTTGCGACGCGGATTGTGGCTGGGGGGTTCTTCTCGAAGTGCTTGCTCAAGGACTCATGGTTGGCGGAGTAGGGAAGGTTGCCTGTATATGCTTTGTTAATCCTATGTCCTCGGCTCGAGGTAGTCCATCGGGTTGTAATCACTTACCGACAAAGCAGATGAAACGGGAGCTCTTCTGGGCCTGCTCGGCCTCCGCAGATTCAGCGGCGGGCTCTTCTTCGGTCTCAGCCACGGGCTCGGTCTTCTCCTTCTTCTCCTTCTTCGCCTTCTTCTCCTTCTTCCTGTCCTTCTTCTCCTTCTTATTGGCGTCCTTCCTCTCCGCAGGGGTCACGTCAATATCCATGGCGTCCTCGGAGGGAGCAGCAGGCTCGGCGGCGGGCTCCTCGGCCTTGCGCTTCTCCTTCTTGTCGGACTTCTCCTTCTTCTCGGACTTCTCCTTCTTCTCGGACTTGTCCTTCTTCTCAGACTTCTCCTTCTTCTCGGACTTGTCCTTCTTGTCCTTCTTCTCCTTCACCTCTTCCTGTGCCGGGGCAGCAGTTTCGGCGGGAGCAACAACATCAGACTCTTCCTGCAACTTGCGTTTCTCCTTCTTTTCCTTCTTGTCTTTCTTGTCCTTCTTCTCCTTCACCTCTTCCTGTGCCGGGGCAGCAGTTTCGGCGGGAGCAACAACCTCGGACTCCTCCTGCACCTTGCGTTTCTCCTTCTTTTCCTTCTTGTCTTTCTTGTCCTTCTTCTCCTTCTTCATCTTCTTGCCCTCAGGCTCGACAACCTCATCCTGCACGAGCTTGCGCTTATCGCCCATTGTAGTGGTTTGTGTGGGGTAATATTTGTGGTGAAGAGGGACAATGGTGGGATGGGTGAGAAAACAAGACGAGTGGAAGTCTTGGGATATTTAGGAAAACAAGAAAGAGGTGGGGAAGTTTGCAGCGCGACGAGACTCAAGCTCCAAAAAAAAGTCGGGCGGAGAGAAAAGTGAAATTTAATTTTTGCCGTTCTCGGGAGGCGGTGAAGATAGGCTTCCCGATAAGGCCCTGGTTTTTATAGTTCGCAATTTTTGTTACTTAGTACGAACTACGTACCACCGCTAAACAACTGTATGAATACATCCATTCAATTTTGCATGTACTCGAATAATATACCAGTATAAAAGTTCATGATCAGTGTATTAGATCAGAACGCCAAGATCTTCACACCCTTCTTCACCCCATAGCGCTCACGCAGTTCCGGCCGAGTAAGCAGCTTCAACAGCGGCATATGCGTGTCCTTCATATCAAAGATGCCTCGTTGCTTCTGGTCAACGTGTGATCCATCAATGACAATGCGCTCCAGCTCCTCCAGGTTGAGAGTTCCTAGAAGACCAATTATCAGCATCTGTATACATGAACAAGTAGAGCTATCTATAGATAGCAATCGAGCAAACTCACCTGACTCGATCAAATCAGAGATTCTGGTTGGGGTACCAGCCCCAATACCAGACCGAGCACGCTGAAGGAACTGCTTCGCTTCCTCCAGCTTGATGTGCTTCGCGAACAGCTTGCCTACAATGCTTTCCTTGGTTTGGAAAGAACGCAGTGCCCTATTAACATCAATTGTCAGCTCCAGCTTCGACTCGTACCACAGAAAACATTGAAAGTTGCCCACTTACCGTACAACATCAGCGGCTCGCAGAGCAGCACCCGAAATGACTAGTGTATGAGGGGTGCCGTTCTTCTCGGATGACTTTGATAGGTCGGAGCCCTTGGGACTGAACGACTTGAGGAATTCGGGGAGTTGCTCCAGTTTGCGGATGGAGGTGAAGGAAGAGGTATCGAGGAATGCGGAATCTATAGATTTGTTAATGTCTAGAACACCCTTCGGCCTTGGCCGACAGAACAATAGAATTATACATACCTGGGACCGAAAGATCACTCAGTTCAACAGCAGAGAGCTCCTTATCATGTCTTTTGGCTTTCTGCGCAAAGTGATCGCCCAACAAACGGCCGTCCATCTTGCCAATGGACTCGTCAATGCCGTCTTTGCGTGTTGATTGACTCTCATCATGTTCAGCCTGCTTCTTTTTGTTTTTGGTCTTCTTCTGCTTCTTCTTGCTTGATCCCTCTGCGGGTGTGCCTGCCTCGGGCTTTTCTTGCTTGGGAGCAGCGTCGTCGGCTTGTCTCTTGCGCTTGTTTTGGAGCTTATTGGAAAGTCCTTTGGGGGCGTTTGTGTCGGCCATAGTGACAATAGCCAGTGTGAACTTGACCCAAAGATTTCCAAGTATTTTGTATTTTAATATTCAATTAGTAAATGCAAGTAGCATCGAGAAGACTTCATTGCGCAAAAAAAAAAGCCGGCTGATTCAGCCAATCTTATCGATAAGCACAGGCCAATCATGCACTGGCCCGCAATTGTTGTTTCTAAACGCGACAGACAAACATGAATGTCAATGTTGTGATTAACTGTTCGCCCAGTTGATCTGGGGATTTATTGCTGTGGTGATCATATATGTGGTCTGGTATATTTCACATGATATAGCTGTACTTCTCTTGCAGAAAAAACCAAGCCATGTCTACCTCCACCCCAAACGCGCGTGGCCGTCAGTCACCATTTGGAACTGCTACCCCATCTGGGGATACAACACTGACCGGAGTGAGTGCTATTCATTACCTTTTGGGAGTTTTTGGGAGTTTTGAAGGTTGCTGACCGTATCATCTACATATAGCTACAACGCCTACCTAGCCATACACGCTACCCTCTTACACCAAGTCGACTTGTTACTGCAACCACCCCAGGCACTCAGCGGTCCGCCTCTCGATACACACCACGCGCTCGAGGCGTAGGTGCGCCAGCAACACCATACGGACTTCGTGCCCGGCAACAACGAGCGGCGAATACCCCTGGTCGGGATCGCCGAAAAAGCGGCCGAATGCAGCGGGAGACTACATTCGATATTCTCAGAAACCTAGGCAGAGGTAAGGGCTTTACCTTGTACTATTCGATACGAGGAATTAAACTGATTATTTTGGGCCTGTCTTAGCACTCGCTCCTGTGTCTCAACCTATCCGCTCCTCGCCGCAGGAGAAGCCAGAGCCTATCGAAGAGCCAATTGATGAATTCGAACAGCTTGATAATGAGCCGGAAATTGAGCGGCCACGATTATCTTTGCCGATTCAGGAGTCCGAGGGTGAAGGCGAAGAACCGAGTCCTGAAATACACCCCCGAGGATGTCTCTCGCCTTTGCAGAAGAGGATATGGATATGACTTATCAGTCTGTCGAATACCCTCGCGACGCTAGCATCAGAGACCGGGATCGGTTATCGATGATGAGCCGAGCTACTGGCAGAATCAGCGGAGATTTCGACGAGACACGATTAGAGAGCGATGATGCAGATGAAACTGGCATTGTGGGTGAGGATGATGAGGCAGAGGATACAATGATGAGCGGGGGCGACTTTGATAGAGGGTGGGTATACAAGAGTTGGATTGTTTATGTTACAATGCTAATATCACAAATAGGGGAGAGACGGAAGACCTGGGCCGCTTCCATTTTGATCTCAACTTTCCATCTCCTGCCGCTGCTCCGCTCGAAGATCCCACTGGCGGGGACATGAACGATATGGAGGATTTCGAACTGTCCACCGCAGAGGCACCCCCTGCTCCACCAGACGATGATGATGATGATGATGATGATAACGACGCTGGGGCTGATTTTGGTTTCGGACTCGACTTCCCCCCCGCAGCATCACCAAGCGTGAGCCCTGGGATTGTTGGAGGTGGATTGCGAGATGAAGCTATCCCAGCCCAGGGCAAGCAAAAGAAAATTTCACGACATGGAATTCCTGTCCCAAACTTGCCGGCAGGCGTGGTAAAAAAGCTGGCGACTCGCTTCGCGCGTTCGGGGGGCTGGGCCAAAGGCAAAAATCAACAAAGCCACGCTGGCCGCGATCGAACAGGCGTCCTCTTGGTACTTTGAGCAAGCAAGCCAAGACTTGGCTGCGTATTCAAAGCATGCAGGACGGAAGACCATTGATGAGAGCGATGTCACCACATTGCTGAGGAGGTCAGTTTCCTTGGAAGCCAACCATTTTATAGGAATAACTGCTGACTTGTTCCAGGCAACGCCATATCAACAACTCAACGACAGTGTTTTCCCTCGCCCAGAAGCATTTACCCAAAGAACTTCAGCAAGATATGAGATTGGCCATGCCTCCATGAATGTCCAAAACAAAATTCTCCATGAAAAGTAACACCTTGAACGCCAATGAATTATGCAAAGGTAAAGCTGGAATCCCACTACCGATTACCAGTTTCGGTTCTGGCGAACTCGGCGCAGTGCCTCGTTGGGGTTCTTCCGAATAACCATCCACATCATGATGGTTGTGGCCAAAGACAGGCCATACCTGCAAAGTATGAGCGACAATCTCGAGCGGGAAGGGAAAGCACGCAACGGATCCAACTTACCAGGTGAAGATGTATTGAGAATGGTTGTTTCTCAAATTCACCTCCGCGGCGCGGCCAATTGGAATACCCTTGGCTTCGCGATCATACGATACGAGGAGGTCGGGCACTAGAAACGCAAATCATTGTTAGCCATGCGGTAGCAATATAGTTCAATCTAGCCTCCTTACCCATTGTCTGCTCAATCCAAACAGGCTGGCTCCCGCTCTTCTCCGCCATCTGATTGATATCGGGAAAGTAGAATATCCCCTCTTCCGGTTTGTTATCCGGTGTAAACATGTTCTTCTTCCATGGCTCTCGTAGCAAACCCTCCACGGTCACCTCTTCATCCAGTACACCCAAAGGCCGGTCTTTTTGATCCTTCAGCTTCCTTGAGATCCAACCCCGGTTCACAAGTACGGTACTCTGTCCCTCTCGCTCGAGGGGAGTAACCACGATAAAGCCGTCCTCTCCTTCGTTCATGCGGGGTCCAATCAGCATTTCCTTGTCGTGGCGGAGACGGCCGGTAGCGTACACGCGGCGGTAATCGAACTCCGAAATGGCATCCGGATCGATTCGGGGCGGCAGTGGCAGAGGGGGCTTCACGAGACGGTCCTCGAATTTGGCCATCAGTTTGGTTTTCCAGTCCAGGCGCTGTACCTGCCATGTTCCCAGGATAAATGAGATGATAGGAATCAGAGCTATAGATATGTAGAATAATACGTTAGTAATTATCTCCTAGTCACTAAAATATAGTATTCTTGAGAATATGTAGCATTGGACATTGACACACCCAAAATGATCAGACCAGGCCCATGTTTCTTATTAACCCGGACAAGCCTTGCTGGGTGGTCCACGATGTTCAGACCCTCAGCCAGCTGACGCGATTGCGAGATATGGCGGAATTGTTGTAGGCGGCAGATGGAATTGATCTTCGATGGTACACGAGGGCTCCGAATAGCCCGAGTTGGCAGTGTCCAGACCCTTGCAGATGTCTTCTGCAAAGCAGAAAATATCGGCCGCATTTTGACGGTTTAGACAATGTGAAGAACGAGGTGAGCTTTGGGCGAGGTAAGAGTTGGAGTTTCTTGCTGCAAATGCGATGGCAGTTTGAATTTCGGGATCGGGGGTTATCGTGACCGCCCACGCTTCTCCAATCTATACTTGTCTCTCCGCACTTGCCTTCTTATGTCCTCCAAGTCTTTGCTGGAATGCGATCATGACACTTTTCTACAACGGATCCCTTCAGGATGGCATTGCTGCTGCAGTGAGAGATGCCAAAGCGGTTACTTGCTTTGTTAGAGGTCGCTGGTTTTCTCCCCGCATGGAATGACCTGTCGCTGATCTTGGGACTTGAACATACAGATGACGAGGAGTTGAGCTCTCAATGGGAAGATGCTTATTTTGGCGATGATGAGGTACGTCCACTCACTACCATTGAATGTCTGACCGTATCTGACCCCATGCAGGTTGCACAAGCACTCAATGCCAAAGCAGTTGTATTGCGCTTGACAGCGGGGTCACAGGAAGCTGGATTCCTGGCTCCTTTTTGTCCGATTTCAAAGTTTCCAACTGTCATTCTTATTAAGTGCGCTTAACCGTTCAACACCTGTGGGCAACTCAGAGTTGGTTTGCTGACTTTGTTCCAGGAATGGCACGCTGAAGGAATACATCGGGCCAGATATTTCGAAAGATGACTTCCGCAGTCGATTAATTGCAGCTTTGGAAAATGAACAGACACCTAGTCCTGCGCAACAAATACAAAGCAATGACACTCCTACCGCTTCGACTAATAATACGCCGGTGTCAGTCACGCCCCAACCCCAGCCCGAGGCGCCATCCAATGCCAGCATATCCGCAAAGCAAGCGAGTGAAATTGCAATCAAGAAACGATCACAGATTGAACAATTACCCAAGAAGGCTGCAGAACCTGCAAAAGCAGTGGGCTCTACATCTCAGAAGCACTTATTATCGAAAGAAGTCAGCCATAAGGACATTAAAGGCAAAGCACCGATGGGGTCTAAGAAGCCCACTGACAAGGGTATTCTAAAGAGCGAACTTCAAGAGCCAAAACCTATTGTCCCTCGAGGACCTCCAACCGAGTACCGGTTACAAGTGCGCCTGTTTGATGGAAGCTCCGTGCGATCTAGTTTTACACCCACTCAGAGCATCCGAAATGATGTACGGGCTTGGCTTGATCAGAAGATGGAAGGCGATAACCGACCCTACAACCTCAAACATATCTTAACCCCCCTCCCCAGTGAAACTCTTTCCGTCACCCAGGAATCGCAAACTCTCCGAGACTTAGGCCTCGGTTCCACCGCGAATCTGGTCATGGTCCCTGTATCAACATACACGGAGGCCTATTCGGCAGCGGATAGCTTGCCTGTTCGTGGTATCTCTACCATCTACAACTTGGCCTCTTCTGCTGCCAGCACCGCAACAGATCTTGTGGGTTCATTCCTTGGATATGGCTCAACCGCATCAGCAAGCGGTGCATCCACCCCTTCGCCCTCTCCGGCTACTGGCAATTCTCAACGCCCTAGGACCACAGGACCCAATATACGGACGCTGAGAGATCAGCAAGATGGACGTGGGAATAGTCAGCTTTACAATGGGAACCAGGTATGTGATGCTAATCGAGAATATCTTGTTCAGGTTTGGCTAACATATCTCTTAGTTGAACTTCGAGCCACGGAAGAACCAAGATGACAAGGATAAATAAGTCCTAGCGGTATTGCTTTGGTGTTCTTGCATTATTTTTATGGCGTTCATGGATCGGATGGATTAGCCTCTGTACTATGACACTCTGGCTACACTATACTTTTTGATTGCTGTAAAGTTGACCTTGTCCATGAAATTACTGAGCGTCCATTTTAATCGCATCTGGATTTGACACAGACATTAGTCCAAACCATAATCAGATAACTACAAATGTAGGAAATTCGTTAAATTCTTGATTCGGTAGTCAAGCATTGATTCCTTTATCGAGGAGAGATGGTATAAAGTACAATATGGAAATGGCTATGCAAAAGAAAGATTGGCTATGAACAATAAGCCCATAGACCCCATCACTTATTACTAAAAATGGTATCTGTCTTTCTGACCACCAAGGGTCAAATTGGTATCAAACCCTTAGTAGGGCTTAGCGGCAGCCTGGCAAGCTTTCTGCGGGACATTAGTACATATTTTTTTAAAAAAAAAAAGGAAATAAAACAAGTGTAAACATACCAGCTGATCAAGGTACCAACCGCAAATGCCGAGGTTACCCTGGTTCTCATCCATGCAAGTGCGGAAGTTGCGAACATCAACCTCACAGGCAGGGTTCTCGTACGAGGTCTGGGAAGCGTTGCTCTGGTAGAGGCCGTTGTCCATAGCCTGGGACTGGGCAGGGGGAGCCTGTTGGGCCTCAGCGGGGGCGCTGGAGCCACCACCGAAGAAGCCACCGATGGCGTGGCCGATGGAAGAGCCGACGGCAACACCACTGAATGGAAAATAACTGTTAGCACATATTCCGGAAAAAGTCGATCCTAACCCCGGATTTTATCGGGGAACGAAACACGAAGCCGGGATTCGAACTTACGCTGCGGTCGAGGCCATCTGGCCGAAGAGTCCAGGGCCGGCACTCTGCTGCTGCATAGGAGGAGCCTGCTGGGCCTGTGGGGGTTGAGCGGCGGTCGAGTGAGGCTGCGACTGCTGCTGCGAGGGAGCAGCCGCGGGCCGAGCAGGAGCGGCGGTAGGACGGCTGGGAGCGCTGCGCGCAGGGGTGGGAGCGGCACGGCGTTGTTGACGAGGCATTTTGATGGTTGTGTGTGGGTTTGTTTGGACGAATGTAAAAGGGAGGAGAAGGTAGATATAAGTATAAGTGCTAGTGGAGAAAGAAGAAGCTAGAAGATGAGTAAGTTCGGCCACTGAGGCAAACTCCGATGCAAACCTTGGAGATTCGTGGATGTTGATTGGTGGAAGGTTGTCACGTGGATCGGACATTACGGTGCCGGTTGCCCGGCGCGGAGTCAGGAACGGGTTTACCACGGGACTTACTAGCATGTGCTATTAAAAGCAATAGAATACATGTGCGCGAATTATATCATGGAAAGAAGCAAAAGAAGCAGCTGGTTCCGTCTACTGGCTTGTGCATAGAATTGCGGAAGGGTATCTTGATTCATGGAGACATCCAAGTCTCGTACATACATAGTAGTACATAGAGCCACTCATTGTGGTCTCGAGATGGCCGAGACATCCATCTAAATGGAAGCTCAGGGCCGGACAGGTTTTGCAGAGCGATGATTAGATTCGACAATGCATGTCATGTCGACAGAGGTTCTGGTAATGATGACGCATAGCCAATGCTATGTTTTGAGACCGCTCGGCAGTCCGTCCTTAGTATTCGAGGCGCAAGGCAGTCCGTACTTAGTTTCCACCAAAATTGAGGCGCAATGCAATCATTGGGCTTTGCGGGCCTTTCGGGAGTCCTCCTTCTTCTGCCGGCGCTCCTTCTTCTCTTCTTTCAGTGTCGCCTTATTGATTTTCCTCTCTTTCTTTGACTTGCTGTTTTCTGCTTTGTGCTCTCCCTTGAATTTCTTTTTGCTTTCCTTCTCGGTCTTTCCGGGGTGATTTGTGTCAGCCTGAGGCTCTGCTGCTGTTGCAATGTCCACACCCCCTTCAGAATCGTCGTCGTCGGAATTGTTGCTGGCTTGCGCTTTCGAGACCTCAACGCTCTTGCGGGCGAGCATGGCTGCTTTGAACTCAGCACGGGCTCGCTCTTTCGCCTGCTTTTCTGCCCGTTCCAAGTCATACTTATCATTGCCAGCCTGTGTAAACTTGGTTAGAGTAGTCATTATAATACCATGAAACAGGTCAACACTTACAAGGCCATGTTTGATAAATCGGCCCGCAGCTGCCTTGTCAAGGGTCATAGAGCGTTCCTCAGGCTCAGTCTCCAGTGCCTTGATCTTTTCAAAGTACTGCTTCACACGGGTCAGTTCCCGGAACACCGGGTGCTGCTTCGCATCCACGCCATGAAGCCGCAGATAAGCTGTCCAATTTATTAGTATAAGCAAAAGCTGGAATTTTGTGTTGTGACGTACAGAATATTAGTGATTCTAGTGTGTAGGTGATCAACACGTGAAGTTTTGCTTTGTCCATAACTGGCAATTTGTTTGAGTTTTTGAGGAGTGTGCTGGCCAAAAGAGGCTGGAGAACTCCCTCCAAATCATCGACATTGTCATCCAGCTGCTCAAGCAGCGGTAGCAGGTCTGTTGGGTCCATGACGGTGAGATGTGGTGTAGATGAGAAATTGCTTGATCTAAGAAAAAAGTAAGGCGGGTTCAACTCGGGCGGTAAAAGCGGGCGGTGTGGATTCTGGACCGATTATCATCTGCGCAACTGAGATCGCCGAGAACACGCGCATATCCAACAATTGCTTGATTGCACAAAAATAGGCCTTGGTGGACACACCAGCCGCCGGGCTCTTACCTATTTGACAATACCCATGACATAAGAATCGATACTTCGTCAAACCTATCGTTTTAACCTACTCTCATCGCCAAACACATACTTGCAACTCAATCCGATATACCGGGGAGCTTTTCCTCAACGCTCTCAGAATGCAGTCGACATTTCGTCCCCGCTCTTTATGGCGAACTAGCATCCTTGGTACATGTTTTCGCTCCCGGTTCCAGGTCTATGGCGGGCCAAACACACGATTTATCTCAACATGGAAGGAAGAGTTGCATGAGGTCAACCATGATACCAATGCCCCTCTGTCAGGACGAGTGCATATCCTCGGAATGGGCAATCTAGGTTGCTTCTTTGCTCATTCTTTAGCCACGAGACGATCACCGCCGCCAATCACAATCTGCTTGCACAATGACTATCTCTACCAAGCCTTTGTTCGAAAAAGGGGACAAATTTCTGTCAGCACCCATGGCCTTGACGATGTCAGGACTGGATTTGATGTTGAAACAGTGGACGAAGAAGGAAGATGGTATACGATGCCGCCTGTTGACAACCGGCCCTTGCCGTTTAATTCTGAGCCTCCGCCAGATAATGGCCCCATCGAATGCCTGATTATTTGCACCAAGGCGCATCACACGGAACTTGCCATTAAAGATATTAGTCACCGCCTGACCAAAGACTCAACCATTTGTCTTGTCCATAATGGCATGGGCGTACTCGACTCTATCAATCGAAATATTTTCCCCGATCCGAACAATCGACCACATTACATCCAAACGGTCTTCAGCCATGGTTTGGGTAGGAACGACTCGTTCAAGATTTCGCATTTAGGCGTTGGGACCACCATCCTCAGCCCGGTTGGAAATCCCAATATCCCTCCCACAACACCGGAAGCTGACCATACGTGGGCGCCGTCCACAAAATATCTTCTGCGCCTGTTGACTCTCACTCCGCCCTTGGTCGCCGTGGCTGACACACCAGCGGGTCTGTTGCAATATCAACTTGAGAAATTGGCAGTGAACTGCGTCATCAATCCCCTGACTGCACTGAGCGACTGTACCAATGGCGAAATCCTCTACTCGTTCAGCTTCACTCGTGTCATGCGGCTGCTACTTTTTGAGATCTCCGCCGTGATCTGTGCTCTTCCTGAACTGCAAGGTATCCCGGGCATCGAAGACCGCTTCTCCCCAGAACGGCTGCGTCGTTTGGTCGTGAACATCGCAAGCAACACGGCCAAGAACCACAGTTCGATGCAGCAAGATATCAACCAGCGGAGATTGACAGAGATTGAATACTTCAACGGATGGATTGTGCGTCGTGGTGAAGAACTGGGTATCAAATGCGCACTCAACTACATGATCAAGCATTTGGTCGCTGCCAAAGCTGCTACCCATCGCAGCCGAGAAGCTGGCGCGATTCCCCTCGATCTCGACAACGTCATCTCCACCAATGAACCTCCCATTTAAGCTCCGGACTACCTTCTACTCTCTCGAATTCCTACTCTACCATGACTCCTACTCATGTCTCTCTGTGTGTGAGCGGGTCAAAAAAATTCAACAACAATCTAAATTATTTGCGGACAATCTCTATACAGAGATGGTTTTAGTTGCATGATCGCAAAGATCCTTGATCTGCCTCCATCGCCTCAGCAGCATCTCTGCTTTTGGACGGTGTGCTTGAACTGTGGTGTTGAGTTCCATGGCCTTCTGCAGCGCTGCTATAGTTGCATCTGCCTCTGCGGCATATGTCAGAATCCACCTTTTGATGGTGGCCTCAGATTGACTCTCATCCAAGCCCTGTGATTGGCCTTCAAGAACATGGTTCCGCCAATCCTCCTCCTTCATATAACTCAGACATGCAGCGACCTCTGTGCGGTAACAGGGTCCATGGGGAGTGACTTGGTAGTTACTAGCGCTGTGTCAGTAGAGAACTGTATATATCGCGTGCAAAATGCGCATTTCATGTAAAATATCAAACCAAATCACATACCCATAATACTGATTCAACCACAAATCCTCTTGCTGTTCGGCGGAATGAATATCCCGAAAGACGATATCGTCGAGATAGATCGAATCTGCTTCATTCACATCAAGGAAGAAGCCATCTATAGAATAGAAGGAACAAAGTCAGCATATCGAAAAGAAGAAGATAACAACGCTTCCCCACATTCTGCTAGTAAAGTATCATTCGGATGACTGCCGTAGTTCATGTACACTTCCTCGCCCTCCTCATAATCTTTCGTAGCGCGAAATTCGTATGTATTCTCATCAAACTTGACATCCCGCTGTTTGCAACTATATGTTAGCTTGGTCAATATAACATGAAACAGAAAAATCACCCACAGCGACATCTGCATGATTAAAATAATCAGCAAAAGGCACCAGCCCCATCGCATCATCAGGGTCTTCCGGTGTTTCCTGTCCTTTACCAATCCAGTAGAAGCTCCTCGTATTCACAATCAGCCAGTGGTATGAGAATTTCTCCCAGTTAGTCTCCGGGAAGGCAGAAATGACATCCGTCCATGCTTTGCGCAACCGCTGAGCCTGCTGCGAAAGAATGTTCTGGTAGTCTGCGCTGTATTTCCTCGTCTTTGGACCTGGCTGTAGACTATTCCAGAGCCCTGAAATTGACGTCGGGAGAAGACTTGGCTGCTCCGAGTCAGTCGAGTCGTCTTTGCTGCTGGGCAACTGCGGTCCTCCCAGGGCGGTTGGCCAGAGGATCGGCATGGTGTCTTCGAAGTCTTTGCGGCTGGGCCATGACTTTTGCCATAACTCGTATTTTGACAATTCATCTGTTGCGCCGTGCGTGAGATATGCCGCCAGCAGCGCTTGTACAGCAATGTCTTCTGGGAGTTTGTCGATGAAAGTCGAAGGAATATCTTCGACCCTTAGCATCAACTTTGTCGGCACTCGGAGGACAAACTCCCCTTTCTGAATAGATACTTGGTGAGTATATATACAAATGAGGTGTATGCATAGATTTGGGATTCATACTTTGATACTCCGGGTGGCCATCATTCCCAACCCACGTCCTTGGAACCGGGCTGGGGTCACCGAGTTGGTGTCTATGCCATTGGAGGTTGCCCATTCGGTGAAAGCCTCATGCTCTTCCCCAGGCCACCATTCTGGCTTCATATTGTATGGTTTTTGTGCTTCTTGGCAGGCTTTGAGAACTTGCTCCAGTCAGAATGTACTACGAGATAGGGATTGAGTTAGAGAGATATACATTTGCTAGAACACACCTTCAGAGGGGCCTGTTCAATTGTATCCTGTTCTTTCAAGGCAAAAAAAGCCTAAAAGGAATATTTAGTAGTCTTGAAACGCGTCGATGTCTGAAATTCACTCTACAATGTGGAGCAGATGCAAGTTATCGACGATCAACAGCGTTATCGCGATCTACGGCAGGGCACAACAGCCACTTATGCTGTCCCTGCCGATCTGATAATCATACCACTTCGACTTTCATTTCAACTTTCATTCCCAGACCATGCACAAGTTCCTCTGGCTTTGGGATTCATAATGTCGGTACTCGGGAGGCGTGGAGCAGTTGAGCTTCGAGCCTTGGCTGCCAGTCCAAATCTATCAGCTGCAAGCACTCTACGGCCCTTTTCCGTTCTGAACCGCCCACCACCAAACTATCCCGGCCATGTCCCATTGACCACTATCGAACGCGGGGCTCTGGCCTTAGGCTCGGCAATTGGGTCCCTTATCAACCCTAGAAGAGCGGGTGCGTGAATATAATTTCCTACAGAGCCAGTATAAGATCTCGGATCATGGTCTAACACGGTATTATATAGATCTCATTGCGGCCTTGGGCGAAGCCACCGCGACTCCATTTTTCATATACCGACTACGTGATGCCATGCTCTCTGATCCAACAGGGCGCCGCATTCTCCGTGATCGGCCCCGCATCACTTCCGAAACCCTCAAAATGGACCATCTCCGCACGCTCCCCGAGAACTCCGTCGGCCGGACATACGCTAAATGGCTAGATCGTGAGGGTGTATCACCCGACACCCGAGATAATGTCCAGTACATCGACAATGAAGAATGTGCATATGTCATGCAGCGATACCGCGAATGTCATGACTTCTACCACGCCGTGACGGGTCTACCGATTTTTGTGGAGGGCGAGCTGGCTCTTAAGGCGCTGGAGTTCCTGAACACACTTCTGCCCATGACCGGGCTGAGTCTATTCGCCTTCGTGCGGATGAAGCCCGCTGAGAAAGAGCGGTTCCTCTCGTTACATCTCCCGTGGGCTATTCGCAGTGGGCTGCGGAGTAAGGAGCTTATCAATGTTTATTGGGAAGAGGTGTTGGAGAAGGATGTGGACGAGCTTAGAGCCGAGCTGAATATTGAACGTCCGCCGGATCTAAGAGAGATTCGAAAGATGATTCGGCAGCAGCAGAAGCGGGAAAAGGAGAGACAGCAACAGGCTTCGAGCTGAGCTGGATTGCGGTCCTGCCGGAGCGATGGATCTTGAATATAGGGAGAGATGTATGATTATTGGAGCGTTGTAAACCATATCACCGATGCAAGGCCGATTGCCCTGGATTTCAACCGAGCTGGAAGTAGTATAAAAGAACGAAGGACCATAACGCCTGGAGTAGATTTTCCCAGTGGGCCACGAGCGGATAGTAACAGAGGTATCCGAATGCAAGAAACAAAAAGGGCCATAAGCTCAAGTGATCATCAATCAAATTTTATGCGACCCTTAGAGGTCCAAAAGATCATCATCTTCATCCCACCCACCTTTGCGGCGAGAGATAACGATTTTGTGCTCCTCCTCCTCTTTGCGCTGGTTTTCTGCAACAGCCCCCAACAACTCCTTGAGCTGTGTCTCGGTTACCTTCGCCCGTAACTGTCCCGACTGGGCAAGCATGATGAGACGGTTCTCGATATCTGTTGCGCGAGATTCCTTAACGAGGCGGATACGGCCTAGGCGATCGGCGGCGTCGGGGTCGAGAATTTGTTGCAGGATCGAAGCGCGTTGTTCGGCTAAGGTAAAAATCAAGGAAGGGTTAGAAATGCGGCGATATAAGGATGTTGTCCATAGTCCATCGAATGCGAATCGGTGGGTTGATGAAACGTTAGATCTGGAGACTTACCCTCTGCTTGTCTGATCGAGTTGGTTAGCATACAGCATATTCTTGCGACTTAATCCAACACTTACCTCCTCTGCTGTGCCTGCTCGCCACCATCCTGACCACCTGGACCACCTCCGCGGGGTCCTTGTTGCTGGAGTTGCGCGAGACGAGCTCGTCGGATCTATTTTTTTTTCTCTCTTAGGACCAGAATCAAAGGGCGCAGACTTTTCATGATTCATGATATGGTTGTGAGACTGACCTCTTCTAACTCTGCGTCTGCCATTGTGGATATTCAAATATAGTGAGGGGTCTTGGATTGTTCAAATGTTGAAGAGTCGAGGATTAAATTGGTGAACCCCACTTGGGCTCGCCTGGGTATGGAGGGGTGGAACGACCATACATTATTCCGGGGTAGTCTTAACTACAACTACCTAGGTATGTATACAATAGTATAATTAGTAGAGTATGTGGTTACTAGAGAAATAGGAATTGAAATAATCTAATTGTCCTGGAAATGATGATTATTGTTATAATGTATATATTCAACTACTATATATTTTGTATGGAATCGTCCTCACCCTCTACAGAAGACAATTAAGAATCCCCCAAATTGTCAAATAATAGGAGATAACTAGAGATATATAAGAGATAGGTAGTAAATACATAATGTTAGAGCTATACTATTCTTATGTTAAATGCCACTCCCCTATCTATGTACTAGTAGTAGTACACAAAGTGTCTGGGGGGGAATTTACACGTGGAACTATATTTCCACCTCTGTACACCTATGTTGTATGTTGTATGTTGTATGTTGTATGTTGTATGTTGTATGTTGTATGGATGCATATAAATTGTATGTTTCTTTATTTTCATTTAGGGATAGTATCTTACTATATATAGTTAACTATTCACATTGTCATATGTATGTTTTGCGTGATAAGTCCTTAACATGTACTTAGGCGCCTAGGCAGCCACTAAAAGCACTGTATGTTGGATCATGAATGTACGAAATACTCTCTACTGCACCTTTTGAGGGGTAAATCTCAAAATTGAAAAGTAAATTGCCTAAGTACTCCATAACCGATCGATAGCTTCAGGGTTAGCTCCAAACTATTCCCCCGAAGAGAAGTCTATCTGAAGCGCCCGGGGTGTCTCCGTCCCGTCTCCGGGTGGCGATGCTGAATTTGTCCCCCTCACATTGATCTTTCTTTCCCCTTCGAAAGAAAAAAAAACCCCCATATTCACCTGGGCACATCTCCTATTAAAAATCTTCAGCTTCTTACAAGTGCATAGTGCGCAGTCAATCCTTCAATAGTCCGTGTCTAATCCATTTCATATCCGAGGTGACTAAGCCTCGATTCATCCTCACGCTGCAACCCTGACTTCCTTGACATCCTCGACAGGCTGATATTTCCGGTCAGTCCTGTTTGTGGCGATTCAATCCTTCTCTTCACTTTCAGCGCATTCATTTCTGTTGTGTCTACGGCAATCCTGATTTTCATCATTTCCAAATCTGGATTTCACTATCTTTAAGCTTATTACGTACCCCGTGAACATACTCGACCGCGTACGCGCGACCTTTCTATTCTAACACTTACCTCTTTGGCTGTGAATGGCGTGGAGAGTAACTTGTCTACCGGAGCCTTTCTGGACGTGATCTTGGTCTTGATCTAGTGACGAGCGAACTCTCTCCTTGCCCTTACCTCCCCCTCTCTACCCCCAACGCCTTCTACGTCACTCATCATGGCCGAGTAAGTCATCCATCAAGATGTCCTTTTTTAGGACTTCAGTTATTGACATTTTAGGTGGGGCAGTTTAATTGCCTTTCAAACCACCCATCATAGCTTCTTCTCCCCATCCAATATGATCCCGCGCAACGCCCACAAGAGGTCACTCTCCTCCGAGCACCGGTCATTATCTCCCGACCGAACCGTCGTCAGAGCGAAGTCGACTACCAATCTCTCCGACATCGCTTCTTCTAATGGAACAAAGACCCCCGGATTCGATGAAAGCAGTTTCAGCACCTTGCAGGACCCGCGATTGATGGTCGGGTCGGAGGTCTCACATTCGACGTCATCGTCTCACCACCCCGATTTGAGTAACGAAGTAGCAGCATTGTCTGTGAAATTGATCCAGGCCATCAACAACCAAACAGACCTCGATGACAGCCTGGTTGCTACCCGTCAAGAGCTAGAGCTGGCCCAGGGCAAGATTCAAGCTCTAGAGTTCCAGAATGAGAAGTATCGGCGAGACTTGGATAACAAAGTCTATATCAAGAAGTTCGACTCTGATCGCGAAACCTCGAAATTACGGGATGCCCTAGCAGAAGAAACAACCCAGCGGCTCGCTGCTGAAAAGGGCAGGAAGAACATTGAGCAGGAAGTGGAAACCCTTACTGCGGCTCTGTTCGAAGAAGCCAATAAGGTCAATAATCTCCTTCAACATGTGCAATATAAATTCAATTCTAACATCACTTTAGATGGTAGCTGCAGCGAAAATTGAGCGGGAGGCAGTGGAGAAGAAGAATGAACAGTTACGTTCACAAGTCAAAGACACCGAGTTGCTCCTGGCATCGCACCAGGACCAGCTTGCCGAGCTCAAGTCCGTCATGCAAGCGATGAATCTTCACAAAGATGACGTCGAAAGCCGTGCCACTGCCACTCCATCGTCCCCGGATGAGCTCTCACAAGCGCAAGGCTCTAGTACCCAAGAGACTGACATTGAACCCGATCGTATATTGATTGAAAGCCCCGAGGAGTTCACTCCAGGCCCTTCCTCCAGCTTCCCGCAGTTCCTCCGCATGGTATGCCGGACAGATTTGCAAGGTTATGAGGATTTCCGCGATCTTCTGGTCCTCTCTCGGAGCTCCAAACCTCCCAGCCGTGCTGCTAGTGGGTCATATGGAGGCCTGAACGTGATGGGCCTGGCAGGCTTTGCTAGTGGAGGATCTCCATCGTCGACCTCATCACCCACCAAAGGGTTTACCCATTCCCCCAATGGGAGCATGTCTTCCACAACGGGATCGAATTTTTCCTTGAAGGAAACTCGCTTCTACAAGCGGGTGCTCATGGAGGATATTGAACCTACACTGAGACTAGATCTAGCGCCGGGGATCTCATGGTTGACCCGACGCACCGTTCTAAGTAGTATCTGCGACGGAAGTCTTGTCGTGGAGCCAATGCCCCCAGCAGCCAAGAAATTCGATTTCCCCTGCTCTGTCTGTGGTGAACGCAGACCCGGCACGCCTAACGAGAGAACCCATCGTTTCCGAACGTCAGATAGCGAGACCGCTCAAAGGTACTCACTTTGTATTCTCTGTTTAGAGAGAGTGCGCTCGTGTTGCGAGTTCACTGGTTACTTGCGTCTCATCCTTGATGGACATCTTCGGGCTGGCGACACCGAAGAAGAAAAGGAGATCTGGGATGAGACCATCCGCCTCAGAGAGAGGATGTTCTGGTCCCGTGTCGGAGGAGGCATCGTTCCATTGTGCAATCGCCCAAGCGAACCAGAGGCCGAGCTGGCCAGCACAGAATTTAATCCTGACACCCCTGAGGACGATGATGACCAGTATCTCTATCCTGTGGACGTTACTTACCTCGAGCCCAGGGTGGAGAAAGTATCCCTAGCGGCCGATCATCTCGCACCGGAAACACAATCCGCTACTGATCACATAACCCACCCTGATCTCCCTCGACCTCAAAGTTCTATCTATGATAGGGACGATGGCGCTTCCTTGAGTGGCTCGGAACCAAAGCGAGTTTCTATCGATTCGGTAGCAAGCGTTTATGAAGAGGCTAGCGCCGACGTGGATACCAATTCCACGGCACCTGTCCTCGACGAGTCCTCAATCGTTCATACTCCAAACATACACACAGTTATCGCTCAACCCAGTGGTGTCACGGAACCTATCCTCGACGAGCACTCAATCGCTCATAGTCCCAACACACACACAGACATCGCTGCATCCAGTGCCACGGAACCTATCCTCAACGAGCCCTCGATCATTCAGAGTCCAAACACACACACAGACATCGCTCAACCCAGTGCCACGGAACCTACCCCCAACGAGCCCTCAATCACTCATAATCCAAACACGCACACATATATCACTCAACCCAGTGCCACGGAACCTATCCTCGACGAACCCTCGATCATTCAGCGCCGAGAGACAGATACAGCCACAGACACCGCCAAACCCAATGGTTTGAGCAACTCTTGACCTCGGTTAATCACAAGCGATCAACACGAGTGAGACGACTACACGGTTTACCCAACATTTTATGATCCGCCTAATGTCTTCCCCCACCCTTTGGCATTACATTCTTGCTTCAGTCACTTAATTCTCTTCAACTTCCTCCTGGTCATTGATACAGACCTGCCTTTTGGAGATGCTACTTTTGCTTCTGCTTCTACCTCCACCTCTACCTTTAATCACCCATTAGGTTACCTCTTGATGATGTTCCTCATTGGTTCTGGCTTTTGGAGTATCCATTTCTTCGCTTTCAGCGGCATGGCCTCTTGTATTATTATCAACCTTTTCACTTTCGACCATGTATACATAATAATGTGTTTTGTTTTTCTCTTGTCCCTTCCTTTTCCGGCGGATATTTGGACCAGGTGTTGTATTATGGATTTTCACTGTTTCTGTTCTTTTCCCCTTTTTGTTCGTTCCCACTTTGGACTCGCGGCGATGCTGATACCGGGCCCCATTGGTGGTGGAATATCGTGATAAATGATAGATGAATTTGAATCAAATTGCATATACATACATATACCGTAGAAGATGTAAGTAACACGTTAGCCACCAATGTCCAAAAGGATCAGCACTACGTCGTATGCAATATAGACAGCATCAAATAGTAAATACGATGAAAAGAAGCATAGACCAGACAAGATGTTTCGTGAGGTTAAGAGTAAGAGGGCTATTGTACACAAACAGAAAAAAGAAGCTCATCATCCAGATTTCATCCCTCCCAAACTCCACAAATGGCAGAACAGATACGTTCGAGAAAGAAAAACCCCAGGAAACCTCAATTTTGGAACGAGAACATCCCGTCTGAACTTCATGTAGATGGTGGGGGATATCATTTCTTGGCAAGCTGATGAATATGTCTGAGCTGGTCTTCGATATTCGTGCTCTGAGGGTTGGGATTCTGCACGGCAGCGTTCGGGTGTTGAGGACCAGCCGAGCCTTCGAGACCCGTAGCCAGTCGCTTGCGGCGAGATTCTTCCTCCGGGTCCAGGGGAGAAGTATCGAAGAGATCGCTGCGCTGACTTGCAAGACGCTTGAGGTTGCCGGCCACGTCGACGGTGGAGAGGTTGGTAGTGGCACTGCGGGCCTCGGCCTTTGCACGCTGTTCTTTCCAACGCGGATCGAGCAGCTCGATCCGGATGTGCTCGTCCAGCTCGTTGGCGGGCACTTTCTGGCTGCAGTAAGGGCAGATCGCCATCTGGGCTTGTTGGCGGCGCGCCTGGGCGCGGGGCACGTAGTCTGATCGGATGCGCATTGGCTGTTCGCCTGGGCCGGCTTGGGCTGCTGCCTGAGCGGCGGCTGCCTGGTCGCGCGCTTGCATTCGCTCGCGGATGCGCTGGTCCTCTTCTGGATTTGTGTACTGGCCTGCTGCGGGGGGGGTGGGGGCCTGCTGGGTAGGGCGAGACTGTGGGTGCGGGTTCGGGTGCGGGTTGGACTGGGTAGGCGTTGTAGTAGACGGGTTCGTCGAGGCCGGTGGGCATCGCTTCCTCAATGCGTCGTGTGCTGAGGGAAAGTGTCGCTCTTTGCTCAAGAGAGGCGGACTGTAGGTCATTGGCGGAGGTTGGAGGTGGCAACTCCGCGAGGTCCTCGTGATCGGTGAACTCGACGGTTTCAACCGTGACGAAATCGTGCCAGTCGATCTGGGCGTACTCAGTGCGCTCCTGTTCACTTTGTTCCTCCTTCTCTTCCTTCTGTTTCCGTTGATATTTCACCCATTCTGCCCGCTGCATAGCACGCTCCATGACGTGGAATTTGTTCTTTGCATTTTCTTCCAATTCTGCGATTCTTTTCGTGGATGTAGTCGCCCCGTCGATTCCCTCGGCACGAAGCAGAATAGTGTATTGGTCGACCAATCGTGTGAAGAATTGATAGAGACTATGTTGTGGCCGTAAGAAGTCGAATTGGAAATTTCTGGCCTCGCGTTGCGACAGTGCAGTCATGAATGACTTCCCGCGCTTTGCGACAAATAGCGCCGTGTGTTTGACCACGTCCAAATCCTGTGCGTTGATAATAGGCATGCGCGCCGAGAAGTGGAACGAGGACGGTTCAGGTGGCCCCTTGGGCTTTTCTGGTACCGCGGCGACGACGGTCTCGCCAGCTCGCCCTCCTGGTCCTGCTACTCGGCCTGCTTTGTACTCGGCTGTGTACCATTGATAGTAGGGCTCATAGGCATCTCCAGGGGTTAGGAAGGAGAATTTGTAGTTATTCTTTTCCTTCTGGCGGATACGGTCTTCAAAGGTACCTTTATGGCGAACGACGTAGCTTGCTGTGGTCTCAATGGCTTTTCGGATATCCTTGGGGGGAGAACCATGCCCTCTGGAGGCTTTAGAGCCCCCTCAGATGCCTCTGGGTGAGGTGTGTTTCCATTTGACGACTCCATGGTGAATGGCGAGAATACGAAGGAATGGGGGTCTTGGGAGTAGAATCGCAGACGATCTAGGACGTGCTGACTAGCTTTCACCAGCCACACCCTGGGTCACTGCCACAGACAATGGCAGTATTATGGCGGTGTGTGCTGTGGCGGTGTATCCATGCGCGGCCTCTCCACTGAAATGCAGTCCAGACAGAATAGGGAATGTTTACTTACTTTCTTTTTTTTTTTAATAGATATAGCCAATTCATATCTAAAGCACTAATTCTATACCAATATATGTATAGTTTTCAAAAAAAAAAAAAAAACATATAGTATTCTGACTCTAAATTCCACTACCGTAAAGACCGTCACAATACGGGGGGCTAAAAACTAAGGGGCTCACATGTTGACCTCCACAGCCGCCGTTGATCTGGCCTCAAGGCGGAACTGCACGCTTTCGTCCATCTGCTGCCATCTGCGTTCAATTATATTCTATTCTGGTTTTTCAACGTCCTCTTTTTTTTTCTTACTCTCCCTTCAACAGCTTTTTTTCCTTTAATCTCTTATTTTTTTTTCCCTGTCATGGGGCCTTTTTCCTCATTGTTACACAATCATTAAATTGGTGTGGTGCCTGAAGCCATTGAACGGTTGACAACTCGAGATCGAAAGCAGCTTTCGACAGCGTCCACTCGTTCATTGAACTTTGAGAAGCCTCTCATTAACGATTAAACTATAACCAAACTACACACAAATCTCCTATCTTCTCTCCTCGACATTCCGGATCCCGCGCGCCATTCTCCTGAACCGCTGACGTCGTTTAACACCTGTATCGGGACAATATGGCCCAGAAATCGAAAGACACACTGGCCGTACGGCCGCAGAGCCGTGGTAGGCGCTCGCCTAGTCGGTCGCCTAAACCCAAGAGCCGCAAGCCTTTGCCGGTGCCCCAGAAGACGTACGCCTCGGATGGTGTGAAGAATAATGATATATTCAAACTCCCCGGTTCGGACTATAAGCTTGTTGTACTGGTGACTCTGATCGCCACGGCCGTTCGTCTATTCAGAATCTATCAGCCCACCAGCGTGGTCTTCGATGAAGTCCAGTACGTTCCCCACCAATATTGTGTTATACATCGAAATAAAAACGAACGGAGACTAATGATTTGCGCTCAAACAGCTTCGGTGGATTTGCTTCCAAATACATCAAGGGAAAATTCTTCATGGATGTGCACCCCCCGCTAGCTAAACTGCTGCTTACGCTGGCTGGCTGGCTGGCTGGTTTCGACGGAAACTTCGACTTCAAGGATATTGGAAAGGATTATTTGGAGCCTGGTGTGCCCTATGTGGCGATGCGCATGCTTCCAGCTATCCTGGGTGTTTTGACTGTCCCATTGATGTTCCTCACCCTCAAGGTTACCGGGTGCCGAACTTCGACTTCGCTCCTAGGTGCTGGTCTTGTTATCTTTGACAACGCTTTGGTCACTCAGTCTCGTCTTATTCTGCTCGACTCCCCATTGATTTTCTTTACCGCCCTGACAGCTTTGGCCTTCAGCTGCTTCACCAACCAACAAGAGCTGGGACCGGCTTATGCCTTCCGCGGCCCGTGGTGGTTCTGGCTGGTGTTTACCGGTCTTTCTCTGGGTGCAACCCTGAGTGTGAAGTGGGTTGGTCTCTTCACTATGGCTTGGGTTGGATCTCTCACGGTTCTCCAGTTGTGGGTACTGTTGGGTGATGCTAAAAATGTCACACCGGTATGTCTTTCCAGATTCACAGATTCAGATCAAGCCGTGTTTTTTTGCTAACATTTGGATTGTTATAGCGTCTGTGGCTCAAGCATTTCTTCTCTCGGGTCTTCTGTCTCATTTTCATTCCCCTAGGCTTCTACCTTGCCATGTTTGCCATTCACTTCACATGCTTGGTCAACCCCGGAGAAGGTGACGGCTTCATGTCATCAGAATTCCAGGCAACTTTGAACTCAAAGTCTATGCAAGATGTTCCCGCAGATGTCTCGTTTGGATCTCGAATCAGCCTCCGCCACCTGAACACGCAGGGCGGCTACCTGCACTCTCACCCTCATATGTACCCAACGGGCAGCAAGCAGCAGCAAATCACGCTTTACCCCCACAAGGATGAAAACAACGTGTTCCTTTTGGAGAACTCGACTCAGCCTCTAGGATCCTATGGAGAGGTCGAGGGCCCATTCGCCTGGGACAACTTAACTGCTCCTGGTTTCATCGAGGACGGTTCGACTATCAGACTTTACCATGGGATCACTCACCGGAGAATTCACTCGCACGACGAGCGCCCTCCAGTGACTGAGGCCGACTGGCAGTATGAGGTCTCCGCCTACGGATACGAAGGCTTCCCTGGTGATGCCAATGACTTATGGAGGGTTGAGATTGTTAAGTCCTTGTCCGAGACTCCGGAATCTAAGAAACGCCTGCGGACTATCCAGTCCAAGTTCAAGCTGGTGCACGTCATGACTGGCTGTGTCCTGTTTTCCCACAAGGTCAAGCTCCCGGAATGGGGATGGGAGCAGCAGGAAGTGACATGCGCAAAGGGTGGTACTCTCCCCAATAGCGTTTGGTATATTGAGTCCAACCAGCACCCCGCTATGGCCCCTGACGCCGAGCGAGTCAACTACCGGAACCCCGGCTTCCTGGGCAAGTTCTGGGAATTGCAGAAGGTCATGTGGACCACGAACGCAGGCTTGGTCGAGTCCCACGCCTGGGATTCTCGCCCGCCCTCCTGGCCTACCCTCCTTCGTGGCATCAACTTCTGGGGCAAAGACAACCGCCAAATTTACCTCCTCGGAAACCCGCTTATTTGGTGGTCAACCACTCTGGCCATTGGAATCTATTTCGTTTTCAAGGCTCTCTCCATTGTTAGGTGGCAGCGAAGCTGTGGTGACTACAAGCACGCTTCGTTCAAGCGCTTTGACTACGAGGTTGGCACCAGCGTTTTGGGCTGGTTCTTCCACTATTTCCCATTTTACCTCATGGCACGCCAGCTCTTCTTGCACCACTATCTCCCTGCCCTTTACTTCGCCATTATGGTCCTCTGCCAAGAATTTGACTTCCTCACAAACCGCATCAAGAGCCTGGGGCTAGCGTCGAAGCCTCTGATCGGCAAGGCTCTGATGACAATATTCCTGGGTCTTAGCATTGTTGTGTTCACCATCTACGCCCCACTTGTGTATGGCAACCCATGGACTAGGGATGCCTGCAACCAGGTGAAGCTGCTCGGGTCTTGGGATTTCGACTGCAACACCTTCCACACTGACGTAAGTGCTCCGAAATGGAGACCTCCCCGGCGAGGTCATTGAACGAATCAACGAGACCGCGACTAACATGGACTTTTAAATGCCACTAGTTGAGCCAGTACATCACTCAGTACGTGCCGAGTCTGCCACCTGTGGCTGCCCCTACAACCGCAGCTCAAGCACCACCCCCACCCCCCACCGCCGCCAGTTCAGGCCCAAGAGCCTGCACCTGGGCCTGCAGATGAAGCTGTTCAGGAATCAGACCCAGCGGCCGTCACCGCGCCCAAGATCCAAGGGTCTATGGCGCGTGTTGAGTACCGTGACCAGAACGGCAAAGTTCTTGACGAGGACCTGGTAGCCTCGCTCCGAGCAGAAGGTAAGGTGAAATTCGAGACGCGCTATGAGCCTGGTCAGCCTTTGCAGAATGCCCACGAGGTCCCCGTCGTCGATGGCCAGCTCGCACCCCCGCACCCAGATGTGCAAGGCCAGAATCCAGAGACTGGCAGTGCGGCCGAGGACTCCGTGCCCCCTGAGAGCCCCGCGTCTGTTGCTGATGGCAACGAGCGCTCTGTTGAGAAGTCAAGCTCCTTGGAGGCTAAGCCTGCCAGCGAGGGCAACGAAGCCACCAAGTAGTGATTGTGTGGAAGATAAAGGTGTAAGAGGAGAGCGAATTCTGCCATGTATAATGAGACTCCATAGAGTACTTGTCTATTTCTCTATTCCATATTAGCTTTTTTTTAGTGTTGCCATAATTGACACTGATATCCGCGGATTTTGTGCTATATTCATAACATCATAGGTAGCTAGCTAGTTGCCACTTTTAGCGTTTGGACATCTGGTTTGTCAGGCATAGTTCTAGATTGCCTAATTCAAATCTTGTAACCAAGCCAGCAGGACACGGATATAACGCAAGAAAGAGAGCTATTCCCAATTGACTCTTTATCTGAATACGGATACTATGCACAAAACTCTTGCTATCCCAATGGCAAGTTCACGTAGCACCCTCCTCTCCCCGGTCTTAGTGTACAGCAGCCGGCCGCAAGAAACGGCAGTTCGCTTCATTTGACTTCTCAAGGCACTTCTTATGGCTAATCAATAGCCGTTCAGTAGTCCCACTCCTCCTTGCCGTACTTGTTGAACTTCTCGTGGAGGTCCTGTTAGAAAAGAAGCTAATGTCAGCATTTCCTACCAAAATAGCCGAGGCAATCACACATGACACTCCGAAAAAGGTCTGGAGTGCTCCCTCGTATGGCATAAAATATAAAAAAAAGGTCTAGCGCATCCATACCTCGGGAAGGGTGACATTGGGAACAATGACGGTGTTCATGGCGCTGGGAGCAGCACGGAGGGGCTGGCTCTTGTCACCGTGGGGGTGGTACTGGTACTTGTAGACCTTGCCATCCTCTGACTGGCCGTGCCAGGGCATGGCGCTCTCGCCAATGCGAACGTTGCTCTCAGAGTTCACGGAGGTGGGCTTGCGGCCGAAGTACCTATATTATGGCGAACACCGAACTGATTAGCGATCGTCGTGCTTGCTTTTCATTGTATGTGCATGCGCCATTGAGAGTGGTAGGTAGATTGTAGGTAAAATCCCAGGAGTGCTGATACGTCACAGTGGCGCAAATGGGGCGAGGCATTGGGCATTGAGGCGTTGTAGGGCAATTTCGGGAGGGATGCTCACCATCCGGCAATCAGGAAAGCACCAGACATGACACCGAGAAGGACCTAGAAGTACAGCAGTTAGAATGAAAGCTCGAGCGTGGTTCAATTGCTTCGTGGGATCCGTACGTAGAGCTCGGGATCACGCTTGCCGGCCTTGTCGAGGCTGGCCTCCTCGACCTTGGAGGAGCTGAAGCGGCGCGGGGGAGCGCGGAGGAGGGACTGGCGGGTCAGAGCCCGGCGGGTAGCCAGAGCAGCGATTGAGGACATGGTTGCAGCAATTCGAGCGTGCGTTGGAAAGAGAATTCGTGGGCAGAGAACTGGAGACGGGGTAGTGGGAGAGAATCATGAATGTCGAATGATGTTGCCGGCATATCAGGTGACGCTGAGTCATCACCGGTTCAAGCAATCTGGGTCCTGACTTTCGAGCTTCCTGTTGGTTGATGTTCTGTAGTTCGAATTATCCGACTTGCTGACGCATATACGATCATTCTGGTCTTTATTCTGTGATGTAATTGGCCTTTACAATTTGTTTGGCCTCTCGATCGCTGTTTATGCCTCAGGTATGTTGTTCCGGTTTTCTCCATCAGGGGCTCTGCACCCTGGCCCCAGCTTTGCGGCGCGTTTGTTAGTGGAACTCAGCATTGGGACTTGAGATTAATGGGACTAATAGGACCTTGATTAATCCGTCTATTCACTTTCGCTCATTAGACCTTGTCTCGGCTCTATCGTCATTCCTTTCTTCTGATCCGCTTCGGTGCTCACCGTATCCCATCGGTATTAGCTGCCTACGTGACACCGCGATTCGCTTCCACCCCTTCGCTATTGCCAATTAGGAACGCAATATGATAGCGCGCATTTCCATCTAGCAATTGTCAATATTCACATCCTTCTACGGCCATGGAAAACTCGGCAGATCGTCCGGAGAATGGCGACACAAACCAGGGATCGGCACCGCACCCTGTACTGGGGATCCCTCGACCTCCCTCTGTAGGCGGAATTTCATCCCGAGTGACAGATGAAGATGGAGAGCGAACGCCATCTTACACATCACCTCCCGCTCCACTCCAGTCTCGCCCCTCTGTTTCGTCCAGACGTGGTCCGCCTCCAACCCGAAACTCGATCAATGCGCCCAGCCAAGTGACCAGCAGACCTGGTAGCTCGGGGAGTCGATTGAGTAGAACACATATCCCGTCCTTGACGGCACAGGCATTTTTTCGGCCCATGAGCTCGCAACGATTACAGGCACATCGAGGAACACGCCCTGTGACTAAAGGGACGGTTTCATCCATCGACGACTGGACAGAGCACGGAAGCAACAACAGGAGGAGCTTGGCCTCTAATAGCACAGTCCCGCAAGGATCTCAACCTCCGGCTGATATGGAAGCTCCTCCGTCTCGAGGAACAGAGTTCACAGATCCTATCATTCCAGACCGCAATACGTCTAACGCTAGCCCCACCGGTAACACAACCATCCGGAGTCTGGGCGAAAGCGTCCAACTACTGCGGGACCGAGATCAAAAGGAGAAGCCCCCGCGTCTCAACCTAGGTGCAAACTATACAGGACATGTCGTGCAGGACACGCCACCAAAATCACCCCTATCATTCCTGTCATTGCAAAATAGGGGTGCAGGACACGGCCACGAGTCTCGGGCCCGTCAAGGCCACGAACATCTCTCCTCCGCCGGCTCCTCTCCAGGTCCCCTGGACGTGAAAAAGCCCGCTCTACCAAAAACAAATCCGGGCAAAAATTATGAGTACTTCCTCGGCAACACATTCTTCTGCGGCGGGGGGCGGTTCCAGAACTCGAGAGACAAGCCTGTCAATATTGCAACGGGTCTTTTAATCATTGTACCCTCGGCGTTGTTCTTCGCCTTCTCGTATGTGAACCCACTTGATATGAGCATCAGGCCAATGGCTAACTTCTGAAATTAGAGCTCCCTGGCTGTGGAATAATATCTCCCCTGCTATTCCCATAGTATTTGCTTACATTTTCTACGTGTGTTTCTCGTCGTTTGTGCATGCGTCCGTCGTCGATCCCGGAGTAAGTGACTCGGTCTTGATTTGGTTTCGTGGTCGCTAACGTGATATTGCTAGATCATGCCCCGGAATGTACATCCTATGCCTCAGCCAGATTCCTCAGACGACCCTCTGGCGCTTGGTCCGCCCACAAATGACTGGGTTATGGTCAAGCTTGCTACTTCAGATGTAGCTGCCATGGACGTGCCTGTGAAATACTGCAAGACATGTAATATTTGGCGGCCTCCTCGCTGCTATCACTGCCGCGTCTGCAACAACTGTGTCGAAACCCTCGACCATCACTGCGTATGGCTCAACAATTGCGTTGGTCGCCGAAACTATCGCTATTTCTTTACTTTCGTCAGCTCTTGCACCCTCTTGGCTCTCTTTTTGATCGGTGCTAGTCTGGCACATATCTTAGTCTACAGGTCCCAAGAAAGCATATCATTCGGGGCTGCAATTTCCAAATGGAGAGTGCCATGGGCCATGGTGATATATGGAGTGGTTGCAGTGCCATACCCTACATCGCTTTGGGCATATCATCTGTTCCTAGTTGGCCGTGGCGAAACCACCAGAGAATATCTCAACTCGCACAAGTTTTCCAAGACTGACCGGCATCGACCGTTCACCCAAGGAAATATCCTCAAGAATTGGATTGCTGTTCTTGGGCGTCCTAGGCCTCCTACCTACATGCAATTCAAGCAGCGGTATGAAGATGGCGATCAACGCTTGGACTCACAAAAGCGCAGGTACCGTGTCCCAGATGTCGAGTCCCAAGGCATTGAGATGCAACATGTTGGTCCCCAACAGGACTAAGAACAAAAAGCCATTTTTTACCTGTCGGTCTTGGTTCGGCGGCTACGATCTGTGAAGATGTTCATGATTTCCCCTTCTTCCTCCCCTATTCTTGTTCTTCTGGGACTATTCATCCCCGTGGACACATCTATCGCTTTCTAATCACTACATTACACACATACCCTTCTTGTCGTCATCTCTGTTTGATTTGCTACACCTGGCGCAGACATAATTCTCTCTTTCTACTGGTCTTTCATGATCTATTTCCTATCCTGTTATATCCTGTTAGTTACTTGTTGTGACTTACATACCTGGGAATGGGCAACCTATCCCGAACCAGCCTTTTCTTTCCGTGTCCTAGTAAGACTATATATTCACTTTGTTTAGACATTTGATATCACCCTGTGTATTTCACAGCTAGAATAATCCATCTATCCACCTCTCAGGCGTAGAATATTCCATGTTCATGTGGGGGCGAGAGTGAGGGATTTCGACATTCCACCAGGGCACGAGATCCAACATTGTAAGCCCTAGCAGATGCTTACTTTCCCCTTCTCCCTTGCTTTTTTTTCATTCTTTTTATTGCATTAGCACTCTACTAGGCCGGGAATTTATACGATTGGAGTGTTCGAAAGTGTTGTTGCACGCGTCAGACCCTCACCCTAAATTGATAAGAAGCGCGCGGGAAGCTGATCCTCTTCGATCCGACACCTTCCCCTGATATTTCCCCATCCAGCCCGACCACACGCGCCAGTTGCTCGACATCGATAGAGAAAGGGCGGTTCCAGGTGGAATTGTCCTTCTTCTTATCTCATTCTCTCGAAAATGGCGCTACGAACGTCCCGATCCATCGCGTCCGCGGCTCCCGACGTCCAGGCTCACGAGGCTACCGATGACAATATGAGCCTTGACGTGCCAGAACAACTCTTGACACCTGAAAACAGTCGCTCAGAGACGTCAAGCAACAACGAGAACGCGCTGACCGACGAAAAACCCGCAGGACGGCGAAGGTCAACACGGGTTGCACGCGCATCGTTGCGCCCCGGTGAGCCACTAGACGACACACCCGAGAACGAGGAACCCGCAGCTTCATCTAGCGAGGCCTACGTAGACAGCCTTGCTAAAGCGAAACGATCACACTCTTCTCTGCGCCACAGTATTGCTGTGATGGAATCTTCCTTGTGGAACGGAACTCCAGTCGACGATGATACTGTGGCCGACGACACCGTGGCCCCCGATACACCGGTCTCAAAGTCTTCCCAAGACTTGCAATCTGAGAATATGAATGTGAAACTTGAGCAGCGGGCACTACAAAAGCGCGTGGGGAAAGCATTGGCCAAAGACGAAGGAACGGCCGCGGCTGAGTTGGTCCCATCCCGAACCTCTCCTCGCAAGTCTCTACGACGGTCAGGTCGTTTCGGTCTGATGGATAAAGCTTCGGATATGGTCGACCGGGCCAGCAGTATATTAGGAAAGCGCACGAGAGGTCTGGGAGACAAGGATCTTGGTCGGCGTTCTAGTCTTCGCCCTCGCAATATTGCCCCGTTGAAAAACGAGGCGCCTCCTTCGACAGCAAACGAGCCTGCATTGAAGAAGCGTCGAGTATCTGAGAGCGACTTGTCCAAGCCCCAAGATCAAGATGCTTCTGAACCAGAGGAACCGGCTGTACCTGCTTCACCGCGACCTAGGCGCAAGATATGGCTGTCGCATGGCCTATATACAGGACAAGAACCCTCGGACTCGCCTCCTAAGCAGCGTCGGAGTAAGAATTCGAAGAAAACTGGCACTGGTCCTATGCATCGCACCATCCTTCCCATGCCCATGTTCAAAGGCGCTCGCCTTTTGAAGACTGGACGGGACTACCAGCTGCCATTTGATATATTCTCGCCACTGCCACCTGGCCAGCCTAAGCCTAACGAGTGGCGCAAGACTAACAAGAGTGAGTGGCATGTCGAGTATCTCACATGAAGTGAGGGCTAACAAACAGTCTAGATGTTTTTGTTGGTGATGCCGGAAGTTTCTGGAAAGCGAATAAAAACCTCGAGCTGTCTACTTGTATGTGTACTGAAGACACTGGCTGCGATGAGAACTGCCAAAACCGCTATATGTTCTACGAGTGTGACAACGGCAACTGCAGGCTGGGTCCTGAGTGCGGTAACCGGAATTTCGAGGGTCTTAAGCATCGGACCAAGGCTGGAGGCAAGTATAACATTGGAGTCGAAGTCATCAAGACAAAAGATCGCGGGTATGGCGTCCGCAGCAACCGTTCCTTCGAGCCCAACCAGATTATTGTGGAGTATACCGGTGAGATTCTCACCCAGCTTGAGTGTGAGAAGAGGATGAGGACAGTATACAAAAACAACGACGTATGTGCCCTTTGTGACTTTTGGTGCTTTACCATTTATTAACCTAGTCGACCAGTGTTACTACCTCATGTATTTCGATCAGAACATGATCATTGATGCTACTCGTGGGTCTATTGCTCGCTTTGTTAACCATGCCTGTGAGCCAAACTGCCGTATGGAGAAGTGGACTGTTGCTGGCAAGCCACGCATGGCGCTCTTCGCTGGAGATCGAGGAGTCTCGACAGGAGAGGAATTGAGCTATGACTACAACTTCGAGTGAGTATTTGCATATCACGCCACTTGATCATGTGCTAACACTATTAGTCCTTACTCTAACAAGAATGTTCAACAATGTCGCTGTGGATCAACGAACTGTCGAGGCTTCCTTGGTCCACGGCTGAAGGATAAGCAACAACGTGCCAAAGAACTCGAGAAACGAAAGGCCGAGGAAGGCACAAAGAAGGCAACTGCAAAGAATGTCAACGGCAAAAAACGAAAGGCCGCAGAAGAATCCGATAGCGACGATAGCGACGATAGCGACGACTCCTCTCAGGGCAAAAAGCGCAAGATAACCAAGTCCAAGGCCATCAAGGCCAGCGTGAAAAAGGCCGTGGCTACCGTTCGTGGGAAGAAGACGACCAAGACAACGGCCAAGAGCAAAACCACAACTACTGCCAAGTCGAAGGCCAATGTCAAGCTACCAACCGTTAAAGCCACAGGCCGGATTAAGGCGACTGTCCGTGCTCCCCGATCTAAGAAGGCAGTCAAGGAAACCCCGGCTTCTCCTAAGAAGACCACATCCCAGCTCAAGCGGCCTTCTGCCGAGACCAAGAAGCAAATTCTCGCTGCTGCCTCCAAGGGCTCCGGAGGTTCTCCCCGCAAGCCTGTGAAGAAGACACCTGCCAAGAGCCCCGTCAAGGCCAAGAAGCCCGCTCCCAAGGCTAAAGACACTTCCAAAGGCGGCTTTGGTAAGGGGGTCAAGAGTGCGGCTCGGCGTGTCATTAAATCTGTCAAGGGAGCAAAGAAATGATTGACCTCTGGTCATACTACGCTTAACAACCTCGTCTTTGTGGGCTTTTCAGGACTTCGCTCGAAAGAACCGACTTATATTACAACACCTCTTTTGCTCGTTGGCAATCCCAGGACTGTCAACCAACAGCTGGGAAGTCTTTTATTCTCCTATTCTCCTATTCTCTGTTGACCGCGACGCTTGTCAGTGGTCCATTCTTTCTATTCTCCTTCTACTTGGTAATCTTCTTTTTCTCCCTCGGTAATCTTTTATTTCTTTTCTACTTTGGCTAAAACTCGGTGTGGCAATTTTACCCCCTTATTATGTATGACATCGTGTGTTTTCCCCCTGGCGTTTTTATCCTTCTTTGCTCCCTTTCACTTTATTCTTGCATTTCTATTTTTACTGTGGCTTTATGATTCCTTCGGTTTTGCTTTATGCGTCATGGTTATGAACGTGAGAGATTCCTCTGATATCAACTCTGATATAGCCCGGGTAGATGTCTCTAAATTCAACATGGGTTTCCCTGGGTTTCCTAGTCTCTTGTAGAAGTCTAGATAAAGATAGTATATATATTTTTAGGAGACGCTACCACTGGTAATTTGTCTGTGATTTTATAAATTCAAAAGTGATCTACTTATCTATCCTGGGATTATATTCCAAAGTTGGTTACAGTGTAGCAGGTTAGACCATCAAACCAAATCTATTGGCAACTTGAAACTATCTAAGTCAGGGGAATCCATAGTAAAAAAAGACCCAGCACATTTTCTCATGTGCAACAAAACAATAATCGGACACTAAGCCTCACGCAACCTCATAGCACTTTTACTGACGCTCCAAGAAACCCTGGCTCTCCAAAACGAGAATGATCTCATGCACAATGCTGCGCACACTCTGCTTGGAGAAGTCAACAACGAGATCAGCCTTCTCAGGAGTCTCATAGGGGTCATCGACACCAGTGAAGCCCTTGATCTCGCCACGACGAGCAGCAGCGTAGATGCCGCGCTTATCGGACTGCTCGCAGTGCTCGAGGGGAGTGGCGACGTGCACCAAGAAGAAAGAGCCAGCCTGGGAGACGGCGTCGCGAGCGAACTTGCGGGACTCCTCGTAGGGTGCGATGGGGGCGGCAATGACGGCGGCACCGGCGCGGGTAAGCTCGGTGGCAACGAAGGCAATGCGCTGGACGTTGGTGTGGCGGTCCTCGCGGGTGAATCCGAGCTCGGAAGAGAGCTCGTGGCGGACGGTGTCACCCAGCAACAGGGAGACGGAGCGACCACCCTGCTGGTTCAGAGTAACCTGCAAAGCACGGGCGATGGCATCCTTGCCGGAGTTCATGTAACCGGTGAGGAAGATGGTGAAACCCTGGGTGGCGCGAGGGGGTTGGACTCGCGCAGAATCTTGACAACCTCGGGGTAGGAGAACCACTCGGGGATGTGGGCGCCGGAACGCAGACGACGGCGGAGCTCGGTACCGGAGATGTTGAGGGTCTTGACGCCAGCGGGGACCTGGTCAACGGGGCGGTACTCATCGGTATCGGGGAGGTAGGTAACCATCTGGAATTCGACGACCTCGATGCCGAGCTCGTCCTTGTACTTCTCGACGGCGTGCTGGGCATCGTAGGGGCCGTAGAAGTCCTCGCCCTTGGAGTTGGAACCAGGACCGGCGTGGTCACGTCCGACAATGAAGTGAGTGGCACCATGATTCTTGCGGATAATGGCGTGCCAGATGGCCTCACGGGGACCACCCATACGCATGGCCAGACCGAGGAGACCCAGGACGGCCATGCCGTTGGGGTAGCGGGGAAGGAGGGCCTGGTATGCGCGGACACGGGTGAAGTGGTCAATGTCACCGGGCTTGGTGAGACCGACAACGGGGTGAATCAGGACATTGGCCTGGCGGGAACGGGCCGCGCGGACAGTCAGCTCACGGTGGGCACGGTGCATGGGGTTACGAGTCTGGAAGGCGACGACGCGGGACCAGCCCAGCTTGTCGAAGTGGACGCGCAACTCTGCGGGGGGTATCTGTGGAGGATATATTAGCCAGATTCACTTAGCGGAATGGGGAATTGAACATACAGCGGAGGGCGACATAGTCGTAGTGGTTGAGCTTGTTGACGGCCTCGATCTTGCCACCAATGTAGAACTCCTGGACAGAGTTGTTCAGGTACACGATAGCCGGGTGCTCTGGGTCACCGCCGAAGACAAGCTTAGCCTCTCTAGTCCTAAATCAGGGGAGAACCACGTCAGCGAGCCCCACACATAGCACAGGCCACTCCCAACTCATTGGGTAAGGATTCGAGGTATGTGACATCAAACGCCCATAGTAAAAAAGCCAAACAAGGTATCCGAGGGTACAGAAATAAGGATCGACAGTGCGACCGGTTTCGAAGATGAAACGGAGAGAGAAGAGGTGAAACTCACTTGTCGGGACGGTAAATGTCATCAATGGTAAGAATAGCCAAGTTACGGTCGTCACGGAAATCACGCAGGGTGATGCGAGAACCAGCTTGGAGCTTCTTCTCGTCGATAACCTTCTGGGTAGCGTCGAGGGTAATGGGCATGGAGAACACATTGCCATCGGCAAGGCGGTTTTCCTCACAGACACTATGCATCTTGTCAGCTGCCGCTGTTATAGATTTGTTTCGTCCAGAATGAGGGGGTTTCTCATTCCAATTAGGATTATTCGTGTCAACACATACCGGTCGTAGTCTGCCTGGTTCATGAATCCTGCAAGAAGATTAGTTACTGCCCCTCTATTGTCCATGCCCCTCCCTCCCCCAAAAAAGGGCACATTTTGAATCTCCAAAGAAACAATTGCACTTACCCTCGAGAGGAGAGAAACCTCCGTTCATGATCAGCTCGAGATCACACAGCTGACGCTCAGAAAGAGTGACAGCGGGGAGAGTCTCGGCCTCAGCGGCGAGCTCAACCTGGCGGGGAGCATCGCGGGCGAGAAGGTCCTTGAGGACACCACCATGAGGGGCGTTGGCCATAATGAATATAAAAAGGGACACAAAAAGTAAGATCAAAGAAAAAGAGTTAATGTACAAAGTAGAAAAGGGAAGAAAAAGAGAGGGAAAAGCTACTGGCTTATCAAGAAATTTCCTGTAGGAGAGGGGTGCCCAGGTGGATTGCACCATCCACATCCAACAGAAGTCGTCAACAAGTGGGGACCGGGTGCAAGTCTTGGCTGGACGATTTCCTCGGGGGACAACATATATTTTATTATGGATCTTAGGGCTATTATTATAGGAAATGAATTCATTCATATGTGGAATACACAAAATATATAATATATGTAGGTTTTTGCAATTGTGTGGTAATAGTATGAGTGTACGTTTAGTTGACGAGTCTACAATATATAATGTTATATATGGATTTTCAGGGGCAAATAGACGATCCCTTTGATTAAGATCATCATATACCTGACTTGTCATTCTGAAGATCAAGTAGTATACAATAGTTAGTTATATATATATATATAACTATGTATGTTGTAGTTCACTTGATAAATCTCCAACTTGGAGTATAACGACCATCCCAAAACGTCTTAGCCCAACGCCACATCTGCAGAGGCTAAGGTCATGTGATGAAGCACGTCACCTCCGCGCGGAATCACGACATTTACCGATACCTAATTTCCCAATTAGGAAATGATCGACATACACGTTGTCCAAATAACTAACATTCAAGACGCTAATAACCCAATATACATAATTAAATTCACCCCAGACCCATATAGACAACCCTATATACACCCCCCCTGGACAATTTTCACTGCGCCTTCACCGTGCTATTGGGAAGCGTAATGGTCAACTTCTCAAAATCGACATCGAACGCTCCCACCTTCAGGGCCGGCTGAGTCGTGTTCGCATAGGAATCGACCAGGTACCCTTGGATATCTTCCCGTGAGGACAGAGCCGTATCAAGCGAGCCTGTCTTCTGCAGAATATACAACACCGCAACCCGAGAAAACCCAACGACGTTCTCGGGAACGCTGGTCGCAGTGGACGTGGACGTGTCTGACTTGGCGGCAGTAGATTGAGCGCCGATCTTAGTAGCAGAGGCGGTCGTTGCTGACTCGGTTTGTGTGGGTGTCGACGTGGTCGTACTTGGCTTGCTTGATTCCGAGTCGTCGTATAGGATTCCGTTCATAGTGGCCATAGAACGGACAGCCAAGGCTGGTGTTGGGTCGGTTGTCGAGGCGGATGGGATCGAGTCGGCTATCGACTGTACGGATCGGCGGGTCTTGCTCGTGTTGTCATTTGTAACTTCGTTGAAAGCTACGAGAGCGTTTTCGGTCTTGCAGGAGATGTCGTTCATGCTGAAGAGAGCCATGATTGTGACGGAGTCGAGGGTGATGTCGAATTTTGCTTTCGTTTCTTCGAACATAGAAGGGAGTGAACTACCCATGGTCGCATTCGATCCGTTACTTATCAGGGCGGTGGTGCAGCTACTATCACCCGCGATATTGCATTTTGAGCCGGTATAACCGTTCGAACAAACACACGAGCATTGGGTACCGGCTGAGACACTCACGCCTCCATTCTCACAAGGGTTCTTTTCAGCACAGGACGAGTTGGCTTTCTCACGAGGCACGGCGACAAGGAACACAGGGAGAAGAATCGCGAGAACGATGATGATGAAGAGTACGATGCAGAGGATCACGAAGATCTTCCGTGGCATTCCGCAGCACGTCTTCTTGCGCCGGGGAGCATGTGGATCGTCATCATTGGAGTTAAGCTGCTCAACATTACGCAAGTTAGAGCGTGCAAAGAAGGGCCATGAGGTGCGTGATGCACCACCTTCGGGTGTCGCCAAACCCGGTGGAGGGAAGGAGGCGAGCATGTCCGATAGAGAGCCGGACTTGCGTGGTCGGTGTCCTACACACACACACAGTAGTTAGTACTATTTCCAAGATTTCACATGATATAGATCCCAAAGACTCACCCATCCCAGCCCTAAACCCTGCCTCATCGCCACCAGCCAGATTATTAGCTTTGCTGGCGGTTCTCCCATGATCCAGATTCGATGCCAGTTTTGTCGCCCTCAGAATCAAATCAGATAGGCTGGAAAGGCTTCCACGAGCCTCTGCATCCCGTACCGCATGCATATTCAAAGCAGGAGGCTTGCGACCCCCAGGTCTCTTGTCACTCATTGTTGGTGCTGCGTGAGGCAGCGCTCCGAAGGCCTCGAGCTCTTTCTCGAGGCGTACATCGGAGGGCAAGTCATAATGCGGGGCAAAAGGTGGCTTTTCCGGGTCCACGCCTTTCACCGATTCACTCGATGCTGTAGTAGACGAGTTTCGTAATTGACTTGGTATACGGGGCACCTGGCTTGCAGCAACTCCCATTCCGATAGGTCGTACTGGTGTATTTTTGGTGAATTCCTCCTGGGTGGGTGATGGCATGCTTACAACGGAAACAGGGTTAGACTTGAGGATGGTACGCATTGTCGGCTTTCCTCGCTTTCCAACACTGGCACTTCGGACAAGGTTTGTATCATCCTCTTGAAGTCCCGGTGAGCGCTGGCCATCGTCTGAATCCATGTCGAGATATGCTCCTAGAATCTCGGATTCAGCGGGACCAGATCCCCAACTTGAAGGAATGGCTCGGCTGGACGCGACGGAGCATTTTGTAAGGCGAGGGTCGGTGAATGCTTCTGGGATGGGGGGAATGGAGGATTGACGAGCCCGGCCAGGCTTTCGCGCATTGAGCGGTGCCACGAGACCTGCCGTCCGGTACCTGGGGTCGTCCGGAGAAAGACCGGACTCGGGCAGCTGAAAACCAGGTGGAAGTTGGGGCATATTAGGAACCGAAGGCGTCGACGAAGTCACAGACTGTCTAAACAAATCCTCTGTTGCAATCGATATTCGAGGAGTCATGTCGATTGTGCTGGTGGTTGTGCTGGTGGGACTAGTAGGGGCATCGTTTACCGGCCCGCGCGACTGCGCTAGCGGAGGCGGCTGAAGTTGTGAGAAGGAACGGGGAGGTCTTTGGCTCGGACTCGCGCTCCTTTCTGAGGTTGGGCCATCCCGTTCTGAGTAAATGGATGGCGAAGGGAGTTCACTCGGATGAAGTGGTCTCTGAGGTGGAGGACCACGGGGAATCAAATACCTAGGATGATGTTGATTGATCGGGTGTGGTGGAAGGCCCGAATCAGGAAGAGGCCATTGTGTTTGATGGGAGAAATTCCTCGGGACTGGAGGATATCCCATCCGCTGGGGTGGCGAGGCTCGTTCTGGACGCACGCCAGCATCCAACATTTGTCTGGCCCGCTTGACGGATCCACTCCTGCCAGGCTCCCCTGAGGGCCCGGAGCTTGGTACTTCTGTGCTCATTGGAAGGTTGTCTGGTCGAAAGAAGTATGGCTAAATCGAATGCCGGGGTGGATGCTCTTGTACAGTTTGCGAGAAGTTAGGGCTCGCAAGATATCCAGTGTGGCGTGGTAGTACTGCGGGTTCAAAAGAGAAGATTTGTATCTCGAATATTGAGGGATGGAAATGAATGAATGCTCGATACCTTGATCGAATCGAAAAAAGAATGAAATGATTGAAACCAGAGAAATGGTGTTTGGTCCCACTGAGCAAGTGTCTACAAGATTGTAGAAAGTGGATAAAGCAATGAACACGATCTAGAAAAGCAAGATCCACAGGATCAGATCGTAAATGAATGGAAGGGCATACAATGCCACTAGATATAATAGTCAGGATCAGCTCTAAATGAACATGGAATTGTCTTTAGAGAGAGAGAGGCTTACCGTTCAAAAAGGGGAGAAAATGAGAGGAACCGCTAGTATCAAACTGGCGTACAAGGCTAATTGGGTTAACCCCCAATCTTTGATCTGGGTACTTTGTAGACTTACACATTCAAAAAAGGGAGAGCATCAAGCTCTTTGAAAGTTGGGAAAAAGGAGAGAGAGAGCAAAAAAAAAAGGTATTGAATTGAACCTGGCAGTTTCCCCCCAGGACTAACGCGGTTCCTCACATATGGATACTAGTCCACTTCTCAAACGGGAAGTATATTAATGCTAAACATCAACCCTCGACTATATTTATTTCTTGCAATTCCTTTAGTCCTGTAATCTCAGTCCTTTATATCTGAAGTCTCCGTCTTCAAACCCCATTGTGATGAGTACCAGGTCTACTCCGTACCTATACTGACCTGTCAATAGCTTTCCAACATTGTACCTTAATTTAAAAAAATAAACAGAAGGGAAAAAAAGGACAAGAAGAAAAGAAAAAAAAAGAAACTGAAAGGTCGGGGCCAACATGAGACTCGGCCAAATTCCTCCGTAGACGAATCATATGGTTGTCTGTCGATTCTATCAGTGGGGTTGGACTTAGTTCCGGACGCTAACGTCTCACATTAAGGCTCCTTTTTAGTAATTTGAAACTTGAGATGGTTGGAACAGACTGAAATTCATACATTTTACTTAGTTAACTAGTTATAGTTGGTTATACTGTATGTTGAACGGAGTACGTACTTGAAGTTTACTGGATCTAACTATCGATGGCTATATAGTACTGGAGTCCCCGAATACTCCGTACGGAGAGGACGGAGTATAGACTGATAGACTGGGATTTGCACTGAAACATCTTTAAACCTACTTGGTACTAGCCATAATATATCACTGCCCCCTTTGAATCTCCATGTGTACAATTATAGCAATTCCCCGCTCTTGGTTTTTATACACATCCACACAGTACGGAGTACGGAGCACGGCGTAACTAAACATGAACGGTTCGTGGATCATGTGGAAAATATATATTAACTAACTATGTAGTTATAGATTGTTCTCCAAGTCCAATCTCTAGATCCGAGGCATTTGCGGCTCTCAATTCTAAACACATCCGGTCACCTAAGGTGATCTCCTTGGGATATCAGGAATAAAATGCTCTGTGCGACATGTCAACGTCAACTTGACCTTGCCACGGCTGATTAACCACGTAATGTTGGACAAGGTCACGGATGACTACAACACAGTTGCATCGGAGGATTCAATTTCCAATCGAGCTCGTAATTGGTTTATCTGCTGTTCCACAGCTTGCATCTCAACTGTTGTACTGGCCAAATCCGGTACCTGATTATCTATCGCATTTGTGAAAGAGTCTTGTGCCCTGCGTAGCGATTGGGGAACCAATATTCCATACCAATGAATTGGATCGGCAGAACGGAACTTCTTAGAGACGGGCTTGGGGTTTTGGACAGGGGTAGTCTCCGTTTCTGCATGGTCTGATGTTTCCGAGCTAGCCGCCTCGGCCGGGCGAGTTTCCTCGGCCTCAAGATGTTCACCTAGGACCGGAGAAGTGGCCTTGGTTTCGTTGTTCCCATCCTCTGGTGGATGACTAGGTGTGGTCTTCTTGACGGAGAATGTGTATTCAGAATCAGGTAGCGCAGTGATATCCGCTTCATCTTGAGGATCGTTCGTGGATTGCTCCGTGTTTCGTTTGGATTGGATTGATCTGTCAATTTCGGCCGGTTAACAAGCGTCAGTAATCAATGACAGCGGGTGAAGTTACATCTTCCTCGTCGCTTTCATGCGCCCATCATAATAATCCGGACCATAACGACGACCAGGACTGGAGAAATTGGCCTGGGCGAGAGCAAAAACCCCTACGTTGTCTCAGCATATTTCATGAACCGTGATTAACAAAGTCATACCGATGACAGCTGCTCTGCCAGGCTTGAATGTAATTTCTGCTGCCGATCAAGCAGGTGCAAGTATTTCTCAAGAAGTGTATCCAAACATTGGACCGAATCCTCCAAAGCCACTGGCTTCACCTTCACTTCAGGTGCCTCTGAGCCCGGTCGCGACACTGGTGGCGTGGGTATTTGAGACATGGAAAAAAAAAGAAAGATCCAAGGTCAATGAAGCAGAAATGCAATACAAATATCTGCAAAATTGGAGTTGTTGAACTTGTGCAATAAAATCCACCGAACTTGAGATACAGAAGAAACAGAAGAAACGTGGAGCAAAGGAGCTCGGCCCCGGTAACTCCGTCATTCGTCTCCGAACGCAAAAGAATTTCCCACTTCTGCGCTTCTTCTCATTTCCTACATACTTCAACCCACTGTGTCTCTTTTCTTGTAAGAGACTGTATTACGAGAGATCAAAATCATCGATTCACCTGTGACTTAATTTCCCCGGATCTTTGGTTCTTGCAAGATTGAACCGACATCTCCGATTGCGTCTTTGATACGAGTCATTGCGCCCAACGTATGTGAACTACATTTTGGTATCTCGACCATTAGAATAAGAGCCATCTCTCTAACACAGCGACTTTTAGGACATACTTTTGCCGCAGCAGCTCCGTGTCGACCGCGCAACCAAGGCTTTAGTGATAACCTGGGGTTGACCAAAGCAAACATCCCGCACTCTTCGTCATCGGCTTTTCGACTCTGATTACCCTCTGAATCCTCCCCATACTATTACCATAACCTCAGCCATTATGTCTGTCGCGCCCTTGCCTCGTCAGACTGCCTTCCAGGCACGATCTTTGGTATGTCCTCTTGGCTCTATATGCGTTTCGACCTCGTGCCTTCATCCTCAATACATAAAACTAACCGGAGTTTTTCTCCTTTCCTTAGTTCCGCTCCCTTCTGCGCTATTCCGGACAGTTTTCCAACTACAACTTCCGCGAATACGCTCGTCGGAAGACAAGGGACTCGTTCCGCGAGCACCAAAACACCACAGAGGAACGCCAGGTACAGGAACTGATCCAGGAGGGACTTAAAAGCTTGCGCTTGATGAAGGTCAGTGGTATCGCATGGCTTTTGGGGGGTGAATCTCGATCGATGGCAGATATGGAGGATCCATTTTCAACCTCGCGCATTGAAAGTCGACGAGTCTCACCTTACAACAATACCCTACAAATCATTGAATCCAACTCCGGGGGATAATTATACTGACCTAATCACAGAGACAAACGATCATCAGCCAGTTCTATCAGTTGGATAAGTTGGTGGTGGAAGGCCAGAAGACTGTAAGTCCTACCTTGGCTTAGGACCTTGCTCCAGGATTCAATCTTACATTGTTATCTTTGAAGGGAAAGGAGACCGGAGACCATGGAGGCATTGTTCGTCAGAAGGACACTGGGTAAGCCATCCAATTGAAGCTCCATGCCCAACTTCTTTTTTGCGTGCACTAACCTGTAGTAGTTGGGATTAATCCTTGAAAGTCGCATGGAAATTTGTAACTATTCCATCTGATTTGTTTTGATAACTTGCCAATGGTGGACTAATTAAACATCTGCTCATTTTCTGTATTTATACATTCAGCGCTGGAGCTACAACTGTAGCTATTTTTTTTTATCAACCAGAAACACACCATTCCACTCCTGAATTACAATATGCATCCCAATGAGTTGAACTGTATTTATTTCTATCAATTGGGGGGGATATTGTCACGAAATAGATGGCTGCTATACCAAGATGTTGCGTTGATGGTCAATAAGTATGTATCACGTGATGTCTCTTTACGGTCTTGTAGCATCGCAACGCGACGGAGTTGCACTGCTCCGATACCATCACCCACTCCACCACATCCCGGCAAAGAATCCTCTCTGGGAGGTCCCCACAAGGACATTGCGAGCTTCCTGATCGGGCACAATTGTCTTTGACTCAGTACAGGGGCATCTGCCATGCCTTCCACGGTACGTTTCGACTTGCCCCCGTGGTGTTCTATCTTATCTGGCCCCGACATGGTCGCCCAAGATACATGTTCATTCCAGATATACTAGGTTTTGAAATTCCTGGATTAGTTGGCTAAACTCTACCACAGTTCAGAGCCTCGCGCTCAGGGCGACACCTCGATGGTGCCCCAAATCGCACACGAACCGGTCAAATCGATCACGATGTCTTTGAAGGATTACCAGTGCGTCGCTGGTCCCGACAGCAGCACACCTTATCTCAAGCGCCCAAGCCAGATGACTCAGAATTCGGCGTTCAAGGTCCAGGCGGAGGACCAACCCTACCAGAGCTCCCCATGCCAAGAGACAGTCAGCTCTTGCCGCCAATCAGTCGCGCACTTCTTCGAGCAGCCCGTGCTGGATGTATCCATATCCGCCAGGGCAGTCGAGCAGCCGATGACGAGGAGAAAAGCGTGGCCGATGCGGAAGACTCAGGATCGGCATCTCATACGGCTGATCGGAGCTTCACAACTCGCAAATGGATGACGCTTCCCAAACACCTTGAGCCTGCGGAGGTAGAGTTTCTAGCAAAGAGGCGCCCTGGTCTTTCATCCCTTTATGGCGCCACTGCTGGCACAGATGGGTCGGCTTCTGGGCCCATGAGGAGGACGAAATTCAAAAAAGTTGATCCCGAAACAGGCAACATCTCCATCTACGAAGCCTGGGTGCCAGAGGGCCATCGAATTGAAGGAGAGATTACTGGCGACTTGCAGACGATTGCCGAGCAAAGCCAAGTGCCTGTGAAGCCTGAGGCGCCTGCACCCGGAACAGTCGTCGAGGGGGTCGGCATTGTCAATGCCGAGGGTGTTGTTGTTGCAGAGGCTGGATCGGCAGCTGTAATGACACCTCCAAAGCGACGTCCGCCTCCACCTAAGCGAAAGGGCAGAGGCATTGGAAAGGGCCGGAAGAAGAAGGTCATGTTTGCGCCTGGCGAAGGGGCTGATGCCGCGACAGTACATGGAGTTGGCCCTGCTACTGGCAGTGGGGATGGTGGCGTCAAGAGAGAAGACCAGCAGGATGCCTCGCACATGTCCATTGACCAGACTGGGCAAGACGAAGACGATGAAGACGGCGACGAGGGCGACGAGAGTGACGATGGTGACGATTCCATGTTAGATGCGAAGACCCCCGATACCCCTCAGCCTCTGTCTGGCACAGAGTTTGTGGATCAGCCTTCATCCGAAACCCCTGCCGAGCAGTCAGTTGATGTCGACATGTCAGATGCCGTTCCTGAAACCCAGCCTCCTGCCCCCGAAAAGGAGAAGCAAAACCAGCCTGAGAAGACCTCAGACGTGGATTTTGCCCCCGTGGCCGCCAATGTTCCCTCAGAGAATGCTGAAGTCACCGATTCAAATGAGAAGCCTGTCATTTCGGAGTATGACAAGACTCCCACTCCCCCCGCCGAAACTGCCGTAACGACAAGTGAACCCACTGAGCTTCCAGCTGCAGTCGGTGAAGCTCAAAGCTCAGATACCAAGGTGCAAGGAGAAGAGGAAGCCATAAAGCCAGCGGCTGACCTTGCACCGAAGGAAGAACTTGGTCTCCCAAGCCAGCAGGAAAACGCGACTGCCCTGTCACCTGTCAGCCTCAAAAAGTCTCTAGAACCCGCAGTAGTACATGAGCATTCAGAACCAGAACAGACTGCAGAATCAACCGATGTCTTGGCAGAGACTCGGGAACCTCAACAGATTTCAAGCGAGTCGATTTCCAATGCTGGCACACAAGAACAGACCTCGATAGCTACCGAGCGCGAACAACCAAATTCCTCTGATGCCCCCGAGCCCAGTCCACACTCAGAAGAAGCAAAAGATGTCGAGATGGGAGATGTCCCGGTACCGGAGCAAAGCGAAGGGCTAGATACCCAGTCTCCCGCGAAACAAGACTTGTCTCAAGCACCACCAACCGTAGAGAATCCACAGCCCGAGCCCACCGCAGAGGAGTCCACTACAGCTGCTCCTGTGGATCCCAGTCTACCAGAAGAACCAACGCCCAGCGCAGACGAAAAGACAGAGGCAGCAACCGAAACAACTGTCCCTGATCAAAGTGTCGCCGCCGAAGCAGAGCTGAAGGAAGATTCTCGGCCTAGCAAACCCAAGGAGACCAATGACAAAGTCGAGGAGCTCCTAGATACGACCCCACAGGCTGATCCGTCTGAGTCTACATGAACCATGTGCGAGGTTTCATTTTCTGCCGCCACCTAATGTACAATGAATGGCATTGGTTTTGTTTATTACCCTCTTGCTGGGGGCTTATGTTTGTGAATAGGCGTATGGTTTCTGGGATCATGGATCGTCGTACATCATATTGTAGGACTACATAGTTACTTAGTTTTATTCTTCAATTGGAACTTTTTTCCCCAACTCACACCGTCAACTCATGCTTCTCTCTCTATTCTTTTGTACAATGGCCGTTTATCTTAGGGGCATTAGAAACGAAGCTACAAACTACAGTGCATAATGCACACAGATAATAAAGTAGCAAATGTTTCCTAATATGACAGGTTCAGCAAAGAGAATTGGTTAAAGAGTTCAAAGCAAAGTTCCACTCTGTACAAATGTTACAAATGTTTCTTGAAAAAGAAAAGCAGCAAAAGATAGCAATGATATCACCAGGTAAGTTGCTGGATATCCTTCGAGACCTGCCATCCATGCGCCAACGCAACTCTTCTGTAGGCTTCCACCGCCTCACCTACAAGATAGTCATTGGAGTTTGTTAGATTCAGCCGCGCGGGTCTTGGCTCGGTGGTGGTGAGAGCCATGCGAACCTGCAACAACACACTCTCAATCGAAGCAGTCGGTAGCCAGCCCGAGTGTGTAAGCAGTTCCATGCACATAGACCCACCGGTAGTAACGTGGCCGCCGCCTCCAGCGGCAAACTCGAGGAAACGAGGGCGGATCACCCGCACAAGAGGTGGATCCATGGGAAAATGTGCGGGGAAGCGGAGCTCCAGGACGACGCTCTTTTGGTTGATGGCTTTAAGGTCCTGGGCTAGTGGGAGGGAGGGATCAAACGTGTGTAGCTCCACGACCCATTGGTAAACTGTTGTGATCAAGCTGGGGTCGACGTACCATCCGAGTTCGTGGAGTGGCACTCGCTTCTGGATTTTGAAAGTAGCCTGGAGATGTTGCTGTAGGACTTGTGTGGCCGAGGTTGTCGCAAACTGGGGTGAAGAAAGTGTAGGCAAAGTACTGTTATGGAGGGTTCCGGGTCGGAAATCTGTCTTCAGGCCAGGTTCTGGGATAGCTCCTTCTTGCATGCTGGGACCTGAGGAACTTTCAGACATTTCATCATCGGATAACAGAAGGCTGAGATCCTCCATAGTCGTCTCAATGCTAACGTTGTCGTTGTCGTCGCCATCTTGTTCACTTTCAACTGAATATCTACGTCTCTTCGGTGACGGCGCAAGGTCTGCAAGTCCTGTTTCTCCGGCAGTCGCAAGAAATTTTCCCCGTTGGCCGCTAAATATCGAAATGGGAATTTTGATCGATTTTCCGTCCGCACCGAAAGCCATATAACGCTGATCTTGTTTGTACGTAAGTCTTTCATCGTTTTTGCAAGGTGATGACTGGGATTTGGAGCTCTTTGGCATGTACACATCTCCAACTGTTCTCTCTGCCATGCCAGGTCCATTGGAATTTTGGAGCATGACGAAAAGATACCTTGGTTGGATCCAATCCAAGTGTTGAACGACGTAGTGTGGTCTGCGGCTCACAAATCTATGGGTAGCATTGACTATCTCATTCAGAGAAACCAGCGCCGAGAGCTTCAGTCGGGTCTTGGACCATCTAGGAAGAATATGTGTTCCTGAGTATCCTAATGAGATATGGAAGTTGCTCGACATGTAAACGCCATTACCACAGGCGCGGCCATGGAGAATTTGCTTGAAATGAAAACCCTCACGTAGAATACTGTGCCAGTTATTCACAGGGCTGCCATGCCAAGCGAATATCGTAGGGTGATTTGGGTTCTCGGCCAAGGAATTGGAATTGACCGCGTCGATAAAGCGCTGCTCTTTGTCGGCAGCACCTTGAACAAGTCTGAATTGAATATAATCGCCCATTCCAACTACCCGATGTTGAGGCTCATCATCTTGCTTGATGAGAGATCGATTCGAAGCAACAACCCAGCGTAAAAGGTCCAACCCAGCGGGGGATATAACGTCTTTCCACGACGAAAGAAGCTTGCCCCTTTCGTGGCTTCCAATGAAGGCCTTCATTTCCTCGATACCAGGGAGCATACCCAATAGACAAGAAATCATCTGCTGTTTTTGCGCGGGTGCCAAATCGTCCAGATTGGTGTCGTAAACAACAAATTTCACCTCCTCGGACAGAGCTGGCAGGTCTTCTGGCTGCAATTGATGGCCTTCACTAATTGGAGTTGAGATGCGAATATGGTTTGAGGTCTCACCAACGCGTTCAATGCGACAGTGCCATTCTTCCGCCTTTGGGGCCGTAATAATGATTACAATCCAATCACCCACTTTGACCGGAGCCGGCTGATTTAACCGAATTTCAAGATTGACTGCATCAAATTGCCCGGTATGATATTGAGTAAGATCTGGGTTTTTTTGAGGGAGCAATTTCTCGGGTACACGCAGCCGAAGACCAGTCGGGAAGTCTTCAAGGAGCCCCGCTGAAGCCCTCGAGTATGCCAGGCTGGTCAACAAGTCAACGACAAAGGGTTGGGATTTGATCTCATATTCAAGACTTGGGCCCAAGCCCAGCGCCATATATTGATATAGACATAACGCGTTAGAGCAGACGTAGGGCTTCAGTGACTCGAAGATATCGCCAGTCTTGCAGTGACAAACCAGGCAGAATTCTGTGCACTTGATAAAATGCCGCAGGGTAAATTGCATAGCAAGAAGAGGCAGAGACAGATTGGAGATATTGCGATCCCGTTCAGTCATGTGGTCAGCCACAAGGATTTCTGGCATCGGAGTGGTCCAACTGTCCAACTGACAGTACTCCTCGGAAGAGATATCAGAGCTGAGATAGGCTCTACCTTGGTTGATCTGGAAGAAAAGCTCTGCCCCTGTCCATGAAAACCCATGTTTCTGCCGAAGATTGATGATCCCAAGTAGTCGCTCTCCGAGAAGTAAATTGAGCGATTTTCTAATGAACAGCGGCTTGAGAAAATGACCACATATTGTTTCGTGTGAAGTTGCACTCTCGTCTTTCGTCTGTTGATCTTGTGGCCCCTGTATGGCTTCCATGGCGTGCTCAAAGGATGGCTTATATGAATCACAGAGGCCAACATGCATTTGAACTGGAATGTCCTTCGGATCACCTGCTGTCTCGACGATTGTTTGGAGATCAAAGTATGTCGGCCGATAACGGATTAGCAAAACGAAATACTCCGAGGGTTGGATACTCCAGGCATTCATAGCTTCCTCAGAAATGCCAAGCTTGGAAATGCGGCAAGACACTGACACAATGATGGTGCCATATTTTGGCCCAAGGTATCCTACTTTGAATCCCGCATTCTTGGCCGCACGCAGGTCACGGCGAATCTTCTCTCGCAATTTAGTCTCACTTTGAGTGGGCATGAATCTTCCATTTTCATCAGCAGACTCCCAGTCAGACTCTATGTCACTGGGAAAGGACTCATCATCGTTGAAGTCATGAGTGCCCGGGTCCTCTGAGTGACTGGATGCCAAATCGGGATCAACAATGGAGTTGGTGATAATGTTCTCAATGTTGCTCAACAAGTCGTGAATGGTTAAACCTGTAAAACAGGGCATTGCGTTTTCCAGGGATGAGGTGACTGTCTTAGGACAGCCCTCGGACGACGAGAAGGCTAGAAATCCATGGTCCTTGGGATAATCGTGAGAGTCTGTGTGTGGTTCAGCAACATATTAGAGCCTTCTCACTATGAGTTAGGGGTGTCTCTTACCTGATACTATGGCCTGGAGATCAAGTGTGAGGCCTGCCGCAGGTGCTGCGAATGTGAAGGAAATTGATCCATCGTAGTCCCCTGTCCTGATATCGGAGAGACAGGAGAATCGGCCAGGAACTGCCGCATCTGCGAGATCTCGCAAGAACTCTTTTCGAGGCATGATAATATTTGATTGTGTTAAAAGCTTGAAAAAAAAAGTAGAAGAGAAGAAACAATGAGACGCGAAAGTCGGGTTCAAATGAAGTGTCCCAAGTGTATTAAATGAAGGGAACACGACAAGAAAGCAAAAAAGAAGGTAGAAAATGAATGAAGAATACCGACCAGGGAGACAATGGAAAAGGAAAAAAGGAAAAGGAAACAACGTGGAAGCCAAAATGCAAAACCATCTACAACATACCTAGGTAAGCAACTAGGCAGCCTCAGGCCCCCAAAGTGGAATCGCCCCACTACACTAAACGTTATCTAATCAACGCCATTCTTGGCGTCGGGTCCACTTTTATATACTCCAGGGCTCCATTGTTGTATACAAAATAGCCCTGGAGTAGGAGCAGAGTGCTTACATTTTGGTTATATACGAAGCATATGTAATCGGACCAGGCAGCGGCATATTGCATGCCAATTATAAAGAGAACAAGTAAATATTTAAATTTAAGGAAGCCCTCGCGAATATTCTCCATTGGTAGCGGGGACTATGTGCACACTGCAAAGCAGAGAGAGTGCCATTTTGAATTCTGATTATAGTAGATTGTAGTGCATAAAAGAGCCCAAGTGCTTCCGTCATATTCCAGGTAAGATAGGTATAGAAAAGGGCTTACTAAACCAGTCTCACAGACCATAGGCTTGCAGACTGATACTTGACTCCGGTGCTCGGACCATTCAACAGGCGCCAATAAATCAATAAATCACTAGGTGATGCATAACTCTTGTCAAGAGAAGAATACTGGTGCAATTCTATGAGCTCGGCATTCAATTTTAAATGCAATGTATATGTTAAGTTCAAGGCTGATGCATGTATATCTATCAAGGGACTGTATCCTATCGTCAGTTAGCCCATTTCAAACCAATTTCTCAAAGGAAGGGTATTATCCACTTCAAGATACCCAGCAACAAATCACTCTACAAAATGCTATCGCAGTCGAGATATGAGGTTGCATTGGTTGATACTCGCTGCGGATCTATACCGCCTAAAAAAGTCACGTGTAATACAAACATGACAAACATCCATCAATCAGCAACATGTTGAGGCTTCATCAATTTCCGACCTTTTCGGTAATTCAATCATGTTACCTCCTCGAAACGCTATCGGTCGAATACCGAGTCATATCCGACCTACCCATCTACCTCGGATCTCCGGTCCTAACGTACATCTCCGACCATTCACCCACCGCACACGCCTACTTCTTCTTTCTCCGGCGCCGGGTCGCCCTCAACTTCCATTTCTATCCCCTCTTGCGCCAACCCGTCCACTTCCACCACTATCAATCCATCTCCGCCAGCACTTTGGTCGCTTGATATCCACTGAGAGCCGCGAGCATTACAAGCGAAGGGTATCGCGAGGTGTCAAGATTGGCCTATCGGTGTCTGCCATCCTTGTCTTATTCTCCGCGATACAACTCGGTATCTACCAAGAAGACATTGAGCACTCATGGCCCACACCACCGGAATGGTCCTGGAAAAGCCGCTGGTGTCTGCGATCCGCACAGGCACTGCAGAATCCGGAGCAGATCGGCAAGCTAATGACGAATTGGCCCATGGTTGCTGGATATCTTCGTGAGCTGCTGGAGCGTTTGGAGAACCTAGAGGGAGAGGGCAAAGGTCTCGTTGAACAAGATGAGGGTGGGTTCCTGGTAGAAGGCGTCGGCCGCACTGGATTCGATGTCTCCGCAAAGAGTGAGCCTTGGCGCCGCGGATATTTTCAGGCCCTGATGGGCGCTGCCAAGGCTGCTGAGAACTTGGACGGCTGGTTGACAGATCGCAAGCAGAAGATATCTGCGCCTGCGGAATATGTTGTTGGACCCTCAAACCCCCGACCAAAGCCCATGCCCGCTGGCCAGAAGAAAGTCCCACAGGAAGAGGACTGTGAGCAGGCGTCTCCGTCTCCAGAGCGATTCTACATGAAGGTCTTGACAACCAGGGGCTTTGACACGGGGCAGAAACTTGATGCTGCCTTGGCCTATGCTGACTGGCTTGATTTCAAAGGCTTGGGCCTTACAGCGGGTGACATGTATAAGTGGGCATTGGACATTGCTGCCAGTGGGCTGGAAGGAGATGCTAGCAAGATCGTGGATTTGGAGAACGGCATCTTGAAAAACAACGGCGGAGACCTACCTTCAGAAAACATCCTCCGAGTCTCCACGGCTCTCGCCGTTCACAACGCCCGTCAAGCCAACCTTCCAACAGCTTTATCCCTCTTCACATCTGTTCTCAAAGCCCGACGCAGCCTCCATCTATCCTCGGACTCTGATATAGCCCCCTATTTTCCGACTCTGCCTAAATCAGACAACGATCCATTCGCCTCTCTCTTCAAATCGCTCAGAAATGTTCTCATTCCCGTGGAGTATCCAGAACCCCTCCCATCAGGCGACGATCCCCCACGCCGCACCACGGCATCCGCCTGCGAAGAAGCAGGATTGATGACCTACATCGGTGAGATTTTGTACGCCTCCTCGTCAAAGGAATCCGGCCTTGCCTGGACGCGTGATGCAGTCGATATGGCTGAGTCCACAATGCTCGACCTCGGCAATTCGGCCGACCGCACGGCTCGAACTCGCTGCGCACAGTGCCTGAAGGTTGGGCTGGAGAATTGGAAAACCATGGTTTCTTCCCTTGTTACCCGTGCTCGGAAAGAGGAACAGGAGAGTAGAGATCAGGCTAAGGGTGCTTGGTTTGGCGGCGAGCGCCGCGCAGAGGCAAAGAGTCTCGATCGTCGACGCTGGGAGGCTGAAGATGCTATTCTAGAGGATCGGATTCGTCGCCTCTTCCCTCTCCTCGAAGGTGAGTCTGGGCTGGACCTTCTCGCTCCAAACAGCTCTTTGTTTGTATAGTTTATTATCTATTTGTATACCTGGACATTTGTTTCCGGGGTTGGGGTTATGTACTTCTAGGCATGTATAGATTACGTTCGCCATGGCTGTCAATTTGTGCTATTAAATTACATTTCCACGGTATACCAAACCCTCTCGAGCACTATGAACCTCTCTTCAGCCCAGCGAGGTACTCAAACCGACCTTGAGAAATATCGACTACTATGATACAAGTGCGCCTTTCTTCCAGGGCTGTTATTGATTGTGGACCAACCAACTCGACTAGTGTACTAGTCCATGTCACAAAGAGACAATGCATTTGCATTCCATCTGTAAGTCTTCTCTTGTCGTCATGGTCCTTTTTATGTGGTTTATGGGCTTGGCTACCTTCAAGGCTTCATGCCGGTTTCTTCATGACAAAGAATATTCTTCAATATTTAAACGACATGATTCTAAGCAATTCGAAGCACTGGCCGAGACGTGCCCTCTTCAAAGAGCCTGGTCGCAGTATCCACTTAGCAGGATGGGTCACTACGATCATTAGCCAACGTAATCTCAGGAAGCATAGGTTTCGAGACAGTAGATATAAGAATGACCTAAAAAGAGACAAAAGAAATAGCAGCAAGAATGAATGTTGACTAGTACATAGCAAGTTTCGCCTCGTTCTGTCAACTGGACCTTCAGCTCCCCAAGCATTTGACTGTGTTACTACCGTAAAACGACAGTGTGGTATATGTACATGGAAAAGCCAGCCCTGACACACACTCAGTAACTTCCTGGCGGGATTCGAATGGGAGTCTCGAGTATATGGGAATATTGCGGGCGACCTAATTTAGGTGGCCTTGTCCTTGTTGTGGTAGTTGACATCGGAGTTCCAGCTGTGGATCATAAGTTAGTCCTGGGTTTTCAGGGGGCGGGATGGTGGTGATAGAATGGCATGCGATCCATTCGAAAGAAGATCATCCATTTAAGCTTGCAGCAACTGCTGTTCTGCAAATAATGCATAGTCGAGGAAGTCGGAACTCACAAGATGGTCTAGTCCAGACACAGATTAGCTTGAGTCTTCGGTACATAGCATAATTGGATTCACATACCTTATCGCCGTCTCCCCAGGGGAAGTTCTTCACACGAATGTTCTGGTAAGGGTACTCGGTGCGCTCCTCGAGGGGGCCATGTGCTCCCAGTGCTCCCAGTGCTCGGACCAGAGGTTGTAGGCGTTGAGACCGCCACCAATAAGGCAGGGAATCACGGCACTGTCAAGTGATTAGATTTTTCTCCGTTGGCGAGGATATCAAATCAAGTGCTGATATTGATCAGAAACATACAAGATGGAAAGTTTGCGCCAGAGGTCTGTACAATCATTGGGTTAGTAACGTGTATTGTCTACGGCCTATGGCCATGCATCACAATCAATTGAGTTCAGTTATGGTGGTACGTACCACTGGTAGAGGCAGCATGGTGCTTGACGGCAGCTCTCTCGCGGTTGAACTCGTTGTCGACGATCCACGAAGGCTTGGCTTCGGCGCTGTTGAAACGGCGCTGGATGGTGGAGCGAACCGGAGCGGAACGCATTTGCTGCGAAGCACGCTGGGACAGGCGACCAAGATTGCGCTGAGAGAACATGGTGGGTGGTGCTAAGGAGTTCTTTTGGTGGTGGAGGTCAAAAGTGGTGCGATGAGGTCCAAAGCCGCCTTTAGCGTATCCCCGTGATCTCCCGGATTATGTAACCTGATGTCATGAAGCCTGATATATCAGGCAAAAGGCAGTGTATGTCACGTGATCACTTCGCAATATGTATGGACGTCGGGATGCACGCTACTCCCGCAACCCCGTGACCTAGATTTTAAACAACAAGAGGAGGTTTTGGTCATTGCTTGACTCGAATTTTCTATTTGTATCTCGACGTCTTTTTATCATTTACATCGCAGGAAATGCTGCCTTGTCCCTTAATACACTAGCGTCCAACATGGGATTCCGCATCACCACATGGAACGGTAAGTTCTATCTGAATTGTTGGGGCAATTGAAGTTATGAGTATATATACCAACCGTGCATCACTATTTAGTCAATGGTATACGGTATGAGAGAAACCTGCTAGTTGAACTTGTTCAACACTAATATGCCAATAAGAAATCCGTTCTCCTATGAGCCATGGAGAGGAACGCGCACATTCGAGGTAAGTATGTATCCTTACGTTCTATTTCCAAGTATATCGAGCTTATTTGATCCAAAGTCCATGTTCGATATCCTCGAGGCGGATATTGTAATTCTCCAAGAGACCAAGATTCAGCGCAAAGACCTTCGCGATGACATGGTCTTGGTTCCAGGATGGGACTGTTATTTTAGTCTCCCTCGAGTCAAAAAAGGCAAGCTACTATTCCGGCGCTACGTATACAAAAAATTAACAGCTTTTAGGATACTCGGGCGTTGTGATTTACACGCGCAATGCCACATGTTCTCCAATAAGGGCAGAAGAGGGCATTACTGGAGTGCTCTGTCCACCAAAATCCTCAACATCTTTCCGCAATCTTCCAGAAGAGCAGCAGGTTGGTGGGTATCCAACATCTGATCAGCTTTCCAGGCCCGCTATGAATCCTGAAGGGCCTGACTCTGAAGAAGAGCAGGAGGATGTGAGCTCGATGCCCGATACCACAATAGATACATCAACCCTCGACTCCGAAGGGCGGTGCGTCATTCTGGAGTTTCCTGCATTCGTCCTCATTGGTGTCTATTGCCCTGCATATCGGGATGAGAGCCGGGACACCTTTCGCATGGACTTTCTCAATGTCCTAGATTCACGAATCCGTAACCTGACTGCGATGGGGAAGAATGTGGTCGTGGCTGGAGACATCAATATTTCGAAGCAGGGCATCGATGCCGCCCATGGAATTGAGGCCATACGAAAGGGCACGATGACAGAGGACGAATTTATATCTGCTCCTTCTCGACGTCTATTCAATCACTCGATATCGGATGGCGTGGTTATTGGTGAACGTGACGAAGGCAGGGAACATCCTGTCCTCTTCGATGTCTGCAGGTCATTTCATCCAGATCGTACAGGCATGTATACATGCTGGGATCAGAAGCTCAATGCTCGACCAGGGAATTACGGCTCAAGGATTGACTATGTGTTGTGCAGCTTGGGTATGCAGAACTGGTTCTCCGACTCAAACATTCAAGAGGGATTGATGGTAAGGATTTCTCTCCTTTGTGTTGAATCATTGATTGACTGCTTTATAGGGATCTGACCATTGTCCTGTATATGCTATCATCAAGGAGTCTGTGAATCAGCCCGAAGGTGAAGTAAACATTCGGGATATTCTCAACCCACCGGGAATGTTTAAGTGTGGCAAGCGTCAACGGGATTACTCAAACGAGTGCGCATTATCCGCTTCGGGGCGTTTACTCCCCGAATTCGACGTTGGTAAGCGCAGAAGTATCAAGGACATGTTCGCTCGCAAACCAGCCAGCATTCCATCGGGGTCGGTAGAGCTAGCCGCTACACTGGCTAACATGCCCGCGACCGAAGTCACGGAATCTACAGCCACGCACACAACCTTCGGATCCACTGACTCGGCTAGAAATGGTTCTACACGTATCGCTGAGAGAAACCAAACCCCTCAGATTGTTTCCCGCAAACGCTCCCAGCCTCTACCCACCACATTCGCGAAACGCCCAAAATCCGCCGCAGCGACGTCTCCCAGGGCCTCTACGGCAGGGCAAAAGTCATTAGCAGGCTTCTTCAAGCCAAAATCTGTCGATATATATGAAGCTACCCGGTCACCTATGGCTTCACCGGGGCCCTCGACACCATCACTTAGCCGCAAACCATCTGAAACCCTACAAGAGCAGGGGAAAGCTCTAGGAATCCATCCACAACCTGCGGGGTCCCAAGAAGACATCATAAGGATGGAAGCTGACACTTCTAATGAATGGCCGACGGTCAGCAAGTTTGTTGACGACACAATAATCGACCCGATTGTCAGCAAGGAGGATTGGTCAAAACTTTTTACCAAGAAGCCTGTTCCGCCATGTGATGGACACCAAGAGCCGTGTATCAGCTTGACGACAAAGAAACCCGGAATGAATCGCGGCCGCTCCTTTTGGATTTGTCCCCGGCCATTGGGACCCAGTGGAGAGAAGGAAAAGGGTACGCAATGGCGGTGTCCCACTTTTATCTGGGCCAGTGATTGGAACTCACCCGTTGCGACGCAAGAGCAATAAAATACATGTCATAGGAAGGGGATCTCCCTCGGTAGTCAACAGACTTGCCGAATAATACAGCCTAGTATCAATTTTCAATTATTATGTCTGGTTTCTATACGCTCATTGTAGATTTAATGGGATTGATTGGATTCCGAGCGTGTCGACCAATCTAAATATGAGACGTTCGAAGACTAGCTAGGTAGATGTACATGCATGGCTATTAGATAGTGCCTGCAAGGCTCTGAAGTCTTCTTGTCCTAACCAAGCACGCCTAGCAACGAGTAACTAAGACTTAAAGAGGATTTCATGTACCCAAATCGCAGTATGCAGCGGGTAAGTAATAGCCCAAATTCCACTGAAGACTTCTAGGTCATTCCAAGATTTGCTGCCTTAGGTTTGAAGCACTCGACGTTCGCTACGTCAATTCTCTCTGTCCCTTTCTCATTCTCTTTTATTTTTTTATTTATTTTATTTATTTATTTTATTTTTTTTTGGCCCCCAGTTTCTTTGTCTTTATTGTTCCCTTGTTTCTCGTGGCTTTGTTTCTTTTGTTTGTTGTTTACATCTTGATTGGGTGGTTTATTTTCTTGATTGAATCTCTTTGTTCGAATCTCTTTGTTTGAATTCTTTGTTTGGTTTCTTTGTCTGGTGTTATTATATTAGCCAGACGCTCGTTTGCGCTCGTTTGCGCTCGTTTGCACTTTGTTTACCTTCCCTCCAGTTGCTATAGGGATGTTCAAGTAAAGATACATATTGGGTAGGTATGTTGTCAACCCTTATGGATGAAATTGTTTCTTAGGTTTCCTCCCATGCTAATTATATTTCTTTGTTGTTACTTCGTAAACCGAGACTCTCTATGCAATCAGAATCAGACTCATAGTTCGAAGCTATTTTGTGTAAAGTTTGATATGTTTTAAGGTTTCAAGGGTACCTGTGGGTGGGCGCTAACCCCCGGATCTGCAGTGCCACGTGGTGAAGATCCACTTACCCGACCTACACACAAATATCCATCATAGCACACAGATATAGCACATATCGAAATGATATTTTAATGGGCTATCATGGCATATTAATTACAGGAATTATTGTGTAGAGACATTCCATTTTTATCAAATAATGTATAGTAACCGCTCTGAATGGTATATACAGTAGTGTATGACCTGGTTGTCGAAATGGTACTTGACGCTAAAGTGACTTTTCCCAGATAGTCTTACCCCTCCATAATTGACTTTCTTTGTTCTAATGGTACTATTCCTAACAAAGAAGTCACCAACGAGAATGAGACCATGTGATTGGCGTTGCCGCGCAAACAAAGAACACACACGTTGGTCGCCTGGCACCGTGATTGGCGTTGCCGCGCAAACAAAGAAATCACCCATCTCGTCACCAACCTTCACCTACCTCAGCTCCTGTATTTATTTACCCCCCACCTCATTTCTTTTCTTCTTTCTTCCCTCTCCTCTCTCCACCCTGTTCTCTTTTCCTTCCACTACCCACCTGAATTTTCTTTCTTACTGTGCCCCAGTAACAAGCACTTCATCTTGTGATGGCCAACTCGATCTTAGATCTTGTTGCTGACGACGCTAAAATGACACCTCTTCGCATTATGGAGCTCCTTTGGGCTGATGCTACCACCCATCTTACCGAGACTGGTGGTGAAATGTTTCTGCCTCGCAATGTTGTTGATAACGTTCTTGGCAATGCTAATCTTACCACAATGGCTCATCGTCTGGCGTAAGTCTTGACCCCATGCCTGCCTGGGTTATGTTATTAACAAGATAAAACAGGTGTTTGCTCAACAAGAAGGTCGACATCATTGTTGATGAATCCATCAATGCTTATCGGCTTATCCCGAAAGAAATCAAAGCTGATAGCGATGAAGACTTGTGGCCCGAGGAGCACAACATAGCTGTCAAAGATCACCTTGTGTTCAGCCGATCCATTGCCAACGCGCCGGAATCCAAGCTTCCCGTTCGCCCTGGCAAGGTTCCTCGCCCTCCAAACTGTTTCATTCTTTACCGCCAGGCAAACCACCACCTGGTCAAGAACGCAAACCCCGGTGTTTCCAACAACGAGATTTGTGAGTTATCTCCAATTGTTCTTTGCTTGTTTTGTTTCTAGCTAATCACTGGATCAGCTCGTATCCTCGGCGCCCGCTGGAACAATGAGAGCCCCGAAGTTCGGATGCAGTTCACCCGTCTGGCAGAGGACCTGAAGCGCGAACACGCTATTAAGCACCCTGACTATCAATATTCCCCTCGCCGCCCTGCTGATCGTAAACGCCGCACTCCTCGTGTCCGTACCAACAACGGTAGTACCTACTACGATTTCGATGCCCCCTATGACGGCTCTTTGATCGAAGTCGATGATATTTTCATGTCCGACCTGAACGATGAAGATCTCCTCTTCGGTCCCAATGGTGTCCAGCCAATTTCTACTTCTTTCAGCCACAGCGAGCGCATTCAAATTAGCGATGAACTAGCTTCAGGCAACAGCATTGCTTCCATGCGTTACAACCCCATGCCATTCGAGTGTGACACTTCTGACATCCCTACCGTGTTTTAATATGGCTCCTTCTCGATCTTGACTTGGCCCAGCTTCAACAATTATTCGCCTGTTTCGCCTCGCTGGCCAGTCACCAATGAGCATACACGGTTCATTTCAACCAGATTATTCGACCTCATGCATTTGGCTTTCACCGAAAACTCAAAAAAACAAAAAAAAATTGAAAACAAAAACTTCAAAAAAAAAAAAGCTTTTTCCCATGTTGCACAATTCACCTGTATTATTAGCTGCTTTTCATTCGTTTGTTTCGGTTCATGACAAGTTCTCAGGAACTGAGCTGACTGGCTTTCTTTCCCCCGGGGTTTTCCAGACGCTCTTTTCCTGCAACGTGAGCCCCTTTTCCAATGTACTTTAACTTGCAATCCAATTAGTTGTTTTGCCCAAACTGCCTTCTCCATTGTAGCATATAGAATCGTAAATAGATAACTGGAAGGTCGCATCCTTTTGCATCATTGGTATTCAGCAAAATCCTTCGACAACCAGAACAAAAAACAGTTCCTCCAAATCTCATATTTTCCGGATTCCAAACCAGACGTTCCCAATGCTTCACTCTGAGCCTATTCGAGTCTACATTTCACTCTAATCCCGAAGCTCCAACCACCCAGCGACGCCCAGACACTCGATTCTTTGTCTGCGTGCATGAGATGTCGTCTCGATACTCTTTGGTGACACCCGCCGCTAGTCGGCTCTACCCGCGGATCGACATGCACTGCATCCATGGTTCCACCACTCGAGTGTGGATCCAAAGCTTGGCATGCAGCCTCGAGCAGGGGACATGGCGCATAGGTACAAGCCGGGCACCCTGCGACCATGCGACCGTGCGACCGTGCGACCATGCGACCGTGCCGTGAGACCTTGAGTTCCACAGGGCTGCCTACTGGAGCCGGAACATAGATACAGATACAGGGGAGCGGGTCTATAGACTACAATGATCCAGGGAACTAGGTAAGTTGCTTGCATTCGCTATGGGAAATCAAAACAAGAAACTAACTACGGGGGTTGGGAAGAATAGCCCAGGCCGAAGGACGCAAAGTGCGACACGGACGAAACGAAACTCCTTGAAATTGAGATGCGGAATATACACAGACAGCCAAGAGCGAAACACACATGCGACGATTTCCCTAATCCTCCTGGTAAGAAATCTTGCGCATTTCGCCCAGACGCTGGCGGGCGCGAGCGAGACCGTTCTCGAGTTGGAGGATTTCGACCTGTTGGGACGGTACATTAGGATGTGATGGATGGGATACAAGGGGGAAGGGGACGTCACATACCTGCTGCTCCATCTCGCGGACCTTGAACTCGTGCGAGCTCAGCTTTCCATAATCCTCGCCCTCATCGCCGTCGCGGTTCTTCTCCTTGATAATGTCCTGGACCTGCCGCACGAGGGCACGACAAGCGGCACCGACAGCTTTGCTGGCGGTTTCTAGGCGATCCTGGTTCTTGCTCATGAATGTTGCCTTTACCCGACTGGCTGCGACAAGCTGGGCTGTGCTGGCTGCAACATCGTTGGAGGCGACAATGAGTTGCTCCGGGGAGTTGCGGCCCGAGATTACACCATCAGCAGTCTCGATCAATGTGTTGGTTGAAGAAGCCACTGCTTTGGCGGCAGAGATCAAACCCTCCGTCCAGCGGTTGTTCTTCTTGTAGAAGGCAGTGCGAGACGAGCTTCCACGGCCTTCACGAACAATCTCCTGCTGTGTCTCTGTCGCAGCCTTGATCAGCTCCGAAATTGCGTTAGTGACGGCAATGGCGGCGGCAAGGATAACATCATTGATGCGCAGCTCGTAGGTGGAGTATCCGTCACGGGGCTTGTTCTTGAGCTTGGCCAGACGCTGGGCAGCTGCGTCAATGGCATCAGCAGCCTTGAGCAATTCCTGGTCGACAAGATCACCTAGATCACCACTGGTGCTGATCTTGGTATTCTTCGGAGCGAACGAATCAACCAGCTTCGACAACGCTTGCAGATCACGCTGGACTTCGAGGTTGTTGTTTATGACGACATCAGTCTTCTGCAATGGTTCCAGACCTTCGAGACGGAACGACTGTAAGCCACGGAAGAACCGCACAGTCGCCTGAGCAGACTTGCGCGCAGCATTAATAAGGTGGTCGGAGCTCTTGTCATCGGTAGCGAAGCGGATGAGACCCTTGGTATTGCTCAGCACATCCGAGACGGACCCAGAGAAGATGGACACTGTCCGGATGATCTCAGCATGGGGACTGTTGGGGCCATCGGCCACAAAGTTGTTGAAAGCAGTGGAGAATTCGGTTGCAGAAGCCGACGCCTTTTCAATCTGCGAAAGAACATATGGAGGAGAGGCGTTTTGGTTACCGGCCTGCATGGACGAATCCAGTTCATACAGAGCATCGTCGACACGTTGCACACCAGTCTGCAGCACGGAGTCGATAATATCGTTGATTTTTGCGACTGTACCGTGGAGCACAGTGTCAATCTGGCTGTCTAGCGCATGGTCGACATCGCCTTGGTTCTACAGTGGAACATGGTCAGTATGCAAACATCGAATGTTGCCAATATCACTGCTTACCAGTCTCAGCTCCTCCAGTTCCTCAAGAGCCTGGTCCATACCAGCCTTATACACCTCAATCTCCTCGTCCTTCTCGCGAAGAGCCAGGTCAAGGTCTTCCTGGCGGTCATTGTTGCGACTGGAATGTTCGTCCAATGCGCGCGTTTTAACCTACAAGGTCAGCATGAATCACAAACTTAAGCAAGATGGACAACATGAACAGTTACTCACTCGAAGGGACTCTTCCAGGTCGGCCATCTCGCGGTTATACTTGGACAGTAGGGACGAGATCTCAGTGCCCTTTGAGCGCTCTGCGTTTTCAGCACGCTCAAGAGCCATGCGAAGCTCCCGCTTGACCTTCTCCAAGTCGTCTTTGTTGGTTCCCGTCAAACGGTCACGGTCATGCAAAGCACGGTCCCGTTCCCGGATCATGTCAGCCAGTTCCAAGTTCTTGGTCTTCAGCTCGCGCTCCAGCTTCTCTCGTCGGTCGATTGCCTCTTGCGCGGAGGCTGCCTTCAGCTTGAGGCTCTTTGTGGTCTGAAGAAGATCGAGGTGCTCTTGTCGAAGTTGTGAGTACAACTTGGCCAATGCCTCGTATTTGGATCGCCAGGTGTTCACCTGCTCCTGCAGGGATCGAATCTGGTCGTCCTTCGAGGCATTCTGCAAGTTGAGGTTCGAGTTCAGGTGGTTCATCTGCTCCTCAACCTCTTTGACACGGCGGTCATATTGCTGCAGCATCAATTGGTCACGCTCATACTGTGCGCGGGCGTTGAGGTTCTCCTGCTCCAGCTCTGCCAGCCGGCCTTGTGTGTGTGTCTGGTACTGGTCGCGGAGAAGCTGTTCCTGTGCCAGTCTCTGTTGTTCCGCCTGCAAACGCTGCTGCTCCTCGAAATCGTTCTGGGCTTGCTGTTGGGCTTGGAGTTGCTGGCGTTGTTGATCCTCCCACTGCTGCTGCAAGCGTTGCTGCTCCGCCTCGTACTCTTCTTGTTGGCGTTTGGTTTCGTTTGTCCAGAAATCATTAATCGGCTCTGGTTCAGCAGCGACCTTCGGTGGCGGCGAGGGCTGGGCTTCCACTTCTCTCGCCGGTCGTCTGGGAAGAGCTGGGCGATCGTCATCTTCGGCAAGCAAACTTGGCGGATCCTGTGGCAACTTCGGGATGGTGATAAGGCCTGTTAGGTAGCGCAGGTTGGAGCACTCATAGTAGAACCGAACAAGGCGGTGGTGCTGGGCATCATATCGGCCCCGGAGTGGCTCGAGGGCTTCGTCCTCTCCGGTGGCTACAGAAACATCAGTCAGCGGCTGTTGAGGCAAACCCAAGGACTAAGTGCAACATACTTGTGTGCATGGCTCGCAGCATGCTGGTGATGAACTTGTAGATGCCATAACTCTCCTGCACAAGTGGCACCAATGCCGAGATCCGACATTCATTGTTCGTGCCGGACATGAAGTTCGAGAAGATGAGCTTTTGGAAGGAATCGATTTGATCTTGCAGAGCCATCAGATCGGTGATGGTCTCGTAGCTATGTGACTGTCAGCACCTCTCTCCTTCTCTCCTTTAGTCGCGAAAACCAGGTATGTACCCACCCTTCGTTCGGATCGTTGATCGACTTCAAACTAATGTACTCCTCATATTCAAACAAGCCTGCGACTGTCAGACACCCGCCCTTTACAGAACTGGTCAACCGTGAGCGACATACCGTTGAATTCGGGGTGGCTGCGGTGGAAGTTCAATTTCGCCTCGAGGAAGAAGACGTACTCCCGAATGAGCGGGGCATATCCTATACAGAACTGTCATTATTCCGTCTCTCACATGTGTTGCCACCTCTCGAGCAGAGAGCAATTGCGCAGTCGTCCTGCGTGGAATCCATACCTCGAATGCCGTCACCTCCGACTCCTCGCATCAAGCTATCAATCCAGTTGGAATGTTGCTGCGCCTCGCGGACAACCATGGGGTGGCCCTCTTGAAGGACCTTGTGTATCGTGATCAGGGCCTTGAACGTCTGGACCTCGTCGGCGAGGACGGGCTGCCTGTAAAGAACGAAGCCGTGTTAGCCGTCTCGAAAACAACAGCCTTTTTCCATGCCTTCCCGGTATCCCAAAACGTACACTTTCATGCCAGCCCAGAAAGCCGCCGATGACTTGTGGTCCCACGTATAGACGATGCAACTCCGCACATGTTTCCCTACAGACGCGGGGGATGGTCAGCTCGATTCGGACGGGGCAAAGCCGAGATGGCATCAACGGATTCGCTGGGGTTGCAATGAAATATGATTGAAACGTACGTTTAGGAGCGGTTTCCTCTGCCAAAATGTTAGCCCATCATGTCCGCGTCGGTCTCATCCCCGACTAACGACTTACCAATACTGGTGGCCTTGCGGATATTGATGGCCAAATCGGCCTCGGTCCTGCGCAATCCCTTATCAGACAAGCACTCTCAGAATTCGAAGTCCGTCTTTGCTTACCGACTCATCGTGGCGGTTGGGGTGTGTGCTCAGGGGTGAGGGGAGTGGACGAATATCGGAAAGGGTTATCGCGTTGACAAGCTGGAACCCGGACAGCGCACAGACGCTAGAGATAGGTTGCGCTGACCGGAATAAGCGGATGATTCGAATCGCAAAGCAAAGTGGAATTGGTGAAGCACCAAAAAAGACACGTGGGAGTTCGAGCAATGACGTTGATGGGGAACGGGAAAGCTGGCGCCTGTCGGGAGTCTTGGCGACGCCTAAGCCGATGCGGGTTTGGGCCACGGGCTTGAATTTTTGAGGCTTTCTCCCTTACGAAGGCTGTCTGAGTCTACGCGTCAAATATATATGATGTACACACTACAAGCAAGGCAGCATGAATAAAATATTCATCTGGGCCAATCTCTACGGTCTGCTGCTCTACTTCGTTCGAAACAACTCAAGGTCGACATGGATATATTGAATATCGGGGAATTAGCTACAAGCATAAAGGAGCCACATAGGTAGGGGCCTTAGCGGAGGCAACAGAAATTACGATGAGGGTATTTCCACCTTTCCTGTAGATGGTAAGGTCTCATGACTACCTAGAGTTGAAGACGGCGCCTGATCAACAGAGCGTAACGATTCAACAACAGGCAACTCCTCTTGCTCTTCGGAATCAGCCTCAAACTGTTCAGCCTTTGATGATGTCTCACTCTCAACAGGAGTCGGCGCTATCAGACTGGGGTCTGATTCGGGGTCCCCAGGGGCCGGGCTATTTGGCTCAGATTCTTGAGGTGCCTCCACCACGAGTAGTTCATCAATGCCTCGGTCATCGCGCACTTCAGGAGCCATTGGTTTCCTGCGGGGTAAATGTGATAGTGGGGGCTGTTGGTCTCCTGTCTTGGGGCGTTCGGGCAATGTGTGTGCTGCCACAGGTTTACGCTTGGGCAATGTCCCTGCGTTCCTCTTCAGGGCATATTTGTCTGGGCGCGGCAAGGGTGTTCCAAGTGGTGGATGAGGATGACCGCGCCCAATCGGTTGGTTAAGCGTGCCAGGCGGCGACCGCGATGAATCTTGACCGTTATTTGGGTCACCTTTACCAAACACGCTCCAACTCCATTTCTTGGCGGCAGCAGTGGCTTGCCCGAGAGTCATTGGGCTGGAAGACTTGTCGTCGGAAGATGTAAAGGTTTTGGTTATGGTTTCGATTGTGCTGCGTCGTGGAGCCGTGTCGCTGACCACGGACACAGTGGAACTACCCCGAGAGTTTCTCAGGCTGGAGAAGGACCCGCTCTCCATGCGAGTAGAAGAAGGTCTCTGGATAACACTCTCATGGGAAAAGCTAGCGCTATCAATAGAATCTGCAATCGACGATTCGCGGCTATGGACCGCATTTTCTGGCATCATAAGACCACCTGTAGGTGGCGAGGTGCTTGGAGTTCGCTGTGGGGATGTAGGTGGGGACCGGCTTGATATCTCTATCATGGCGTTTGTGGCATGACTCTTTTCTTCGCCTTTTTTGTTCACAACAGGTTTGTCAACCCTGGCATTGTCCGCTGTGACTACAGGGTCTGCAGCATGAGAGAAGGTCTGTGACCGAATAGCTCGAGGCATGGGTGCGATGTCCGGTCTCTCGATACCAGTGGAAGTGGCAGTGGAACTGTTCGATTGCAGGTCTGACAGGGGAGATTTCAGGCCTTTACGCGGCTTCTTTTTGGCCGTTCCGGGCTCAGAAAGGACAGGCATGCTCATCGTGCGATCGTCCTTGGACTTGAGGGCTTCAATGGGATCACTAACAACGCTCTTCGGAGTCGGGGGAGCTTCGCCAGACTCATCAGGTATCTCTGGTATCTCTACCTGGGCACTCGACTCTGGAGTGTCTCGCTGCCAAATACCACCGCGGAAAGCCTGGCCAAAGGTATTATGGAAGGGAACGTCGTCCCAGAAAGGCAGAACAATACTCTCTGCGACTGCTTCGCGGATCTTGCTCTCGATCGTGCGCAGGATGAGGCTGTATGTGATTTGTTTAGAGCTGACAATGGGTTGGATGTCCATTTCCATCTTTGGTGTGGTTTCGAAAGACATCCAGATGCGATTGCTGGGTGGGGGCTTGAAGCGTACCAACAAATGGCCTTCAAGTTTCTTCAACACAACAGCAAGGACAATGTCCACCTCTCTGGCCTTGAACCGAGGGCCCAAATCAATGCGCACAGTTGCCGAGATTTCGACCCGAAAGTTTCCAGTGTATTGCATATCGGCCTCCACGCAGCAATTACCGTCCACCGTCAAGTCCTTCAGTCTAGGGTTGGTGATAAACGGAGCCCCTTCGCCCATATCGATTCTCTGCAAGCCGATCTTGCTAATGAAATTGGGTTTGTTGGCACGGGATATCTTCTTGACGATCTTGCTCCGCACGAATTCCTCCAACTCAGGTGTCCGGTACATCGCTAGGAACCACCTTCCAAGGAAAGCATTGATCCAACGTGTCTGCAGCTGCTCTTCGGAGGAATGCAGGCGCTGGACCAATGTGACAATATGCTTGGTATCAAACTCCTGGTGCTTGGGCGGGCGATCAGACGAGTCCCACAGCCGGTTTTGATTCTGCAGCATGGCGATATAGAAATCCTCCTTCTCCGACAAGTTTTCAGAGAAGAGATAAAACGGCGGAGTCGGCCCTCCTAGATCCCCAAGCGAAGCCAGTCGCCGAGAGAGGCATATGGCGTTTCTTTTGAGCCACAGCTCTCCTTCTGGGATGTCCCCTTCTCCTCCGTATATGGTCACGTCGTGGTGAGCAAGCGAAATGACATACCGCACCTCGACCTGATTTACATCATCGTAAAGCATCAAGTGACCATGTCTGATCACATATCATCCAACGTCAGCAATCAGCGCTTAACATAACAACCTATATACATTTAGACGAAGAGAAGCATACCGGAGAACAATGTAGAAGACATTCCGCGCCCGTTTCGTGGTCTTTCCATTCGCCTTCGCTGGGTCGATACTTGGTGCCTGCTTTCGATCGAACAGACTCCGATACATAGTCTGGTACACGCTAGGACTTTCGGCCGCAACGACTTCCCCAGCAGGAGTCGTTCTCTCGGGGGGCTTCCCATTCACACCACCGGGAACATATTCACGACAGACAGCAAAGTATCCAGCAGCGACATCGGACTCGTGAGTGCGATGGAATTTCTCCGCCAGCTGGTCGGTGCCGGACTTGAGACTAAAGTCGTCATCGGTAGGTTGACGGACGGGATCGGCCGCTTTCTCGCATGATTGCGGCAGTTGGGGCGCCGATGGAAGGGTCAGGTAGGCGTAGAGGATGATTGAAGTCAAGACTAGTGGAATGAAAGTGATTCCACCGAGGGCATAAACGAAGAGGAAGCTAGCGAGCGAACCCATCGGGAACCAGTCGATCAATGCGGGCGAGTCGAAAGCTCCATAGTTTGGGAGAGCGACCTCCAACAGCTAAGATAGGACACGGCAAAGGAAAAGAGACCGGCTCCGGGATAAAAACGAGCGAGATAAAGGACAAAGAATTATAGCGCGCAAGAGAATGAGGAGAATGAGTTGCAGGGAGTTGCAGCTTCCACCAGCACGACGGAATGACGGGATGACGGAGGGTCTTGGGTACCTCGGCATTACTGGTTTTGTATTTGTATTTCCTTTATAAATTACCACTTTAATTGTTAGTCACTTTGTATTTATATTGTAATTCAGATATTTACTGTATCATTACTAGTCAATCCATATGTACCCCGCCTGAATCGACCAGCTGTCAGTAACGTGAAAGAAACTTCGGAAATCAACAACCTCACCTACATTACTGTTTGAGTCAGTTCAAATGGTATGTATATATGGTGGTAATCTAGCTGAGAATCGTTATGGGCGGCTTTTGCTTTTTGTTTACAGGATATCATTATATTTCGACAGCTGTCTTATTTGGGATCAGCCAAAATATATATATACACATCCATGAAATAAAAACCAGCGTATACAAACAATGTGAGAAGAGAAAATATTTCTATTGGTGAAGATCAAGTATATATCCAACCATCTAAGACAACTAAGTGTACACAGGCATATAAAAACAAAGACAGTCACCTAAAGAAACAATAAGGAACGGGGCAAGCTGAAAAACAAAATATGTGTACATGGGAGCGTAATCTCCTCTACTTCCTGCGATTCATGGTCTTCTCGCACATCTCAATCAGACCGGTCTTAGCATCGCTGTCTGGGAAGTCGCTGATGGCGGCAATGGCCTTGTCGGCATATTCCTGGGCCAGAGCACGGGTCTGCTCAACACCATTGCTGCGGTAAACGAGCTCACGGGCCTAGTTGAAGCAAATGGTTAGTATTATCGTTACCACGCAAGACCACGCGCCATTTGTAAAACTCACCAGCTGCACATCACCCTCCTTGCGGAACTTTCGTCCGACCAGGGGACCGAGCTCCGGGTTGCTCCTCCACGCAAACAAGAGTGGAGCAGTCGCCAATCCAAGCTCTAAGTCTGCACCAACAGGCTTGCCCATCTCCGCCTCAGTGACCGTGTAATCCAACATATCATCAACGAGCTGGAAAGCCAGACCCAAGTTGCGGCCATAGGCATACGAAGCCTCGATCACCTCCGGGGCACTCTGTCCCAGGACTGCAGCAGAGCGGCAGGACTTGCTGATCAGACTGGCAGTCTTCAGGTAAGTCTTCTGGAGGTAGTAGGCAAGAGTCTCGTCGGTGTAGACGGGTCTCGATTCGTCTTGCGCAGTGTTCTTCAATTGCATGAACTCGCCCTCCACTAGATTAGCAATTACAGTGGCCATGAGTTCAGTGACCTCGGGGTCACGCAGACGAGCCAGTGCTACCGAGGCTCGCCCAAGCAAGAAGTCACCCGCCAGCACGGCCATCTTATTTCCGAAGGCTAGGTTTGCAGAACTATTGGCACGACGTGTCACAGCATTGTCAATGACGTCGTCGTGCAGGAGAGATGCTGTGTGGATCAACTCCGTGATCTCGGCCAACCGCCGTTGTGAAGGTAGGATGTTGTCGTCTCCCGCGATATCATATTTGCTCTCGGCGTTCGGGGCCACGAGCGGGTTCATTTCTGGGTTGGCGTCTTCGAGGATGGATGGCGCACTAAAGGAGGAATCGACGGGGCTCGGTTTATCCGTGTAGGTGTGGTGCTTGCGAGGGTCCAAAGCTGTCGCTTGGGACATGAGGAGGACAAGCATGGGCCGCATGTGCTTGCCCTCACTATGAGTGTAGTACTTGGCGACCTTGTCCAGCGCTGGGTGACCTGATCCAAGCAATTGTCGGATGTTTTTGGTGAGGAACTTGAGCTCCTTCCCAACCATTCTCAATGGGTCGACAGAGATACCTGGAGGCGCCTTCGGCATACCCTTGAAAATGGCCTGGGCCGCTGACACGGCAGCTCCAAATGGCGAGGCATCCCGCCGACGCGTCGGGTGGTATTTGCGGGATTGGAGAGCAATATGCGCGAAACGGAGGTCATCGCGGAGGCATTGAGAACAGACGGTTGTTCGTGATGAGAGGATCAGCCCGGTGGCCGATGCGGTTCGAGCTCCCATGCTCAATGCGAGGGCTCTTTAATTATAAACAAAAGGAATCCAAATTCAACCATAGGAACCTAATCCCAGGAAACGATACTGATGTGAGGTGTTTGCGGAGTACAAGGACGAACAATCTTGCGGGCGGGAAGATTTCGAGCTCTCTCTCGGGTCGGCACGGACCCGGTGCTACGCAGCCCAAGTATGACTCGGCGACCTGTTACCGACACTTTTGGACTTTCTTTTGTAGAAAATAGCATCAAGGGAATAATAATCCTAGAGGAAATTACAATTTACAAGCCATTAATCACTCGGTTGTGATACAATTCTAATAAAAGGCACAAGGCAAGAAATGATTCCAGTATAATAGACACAGAGAAGACTGCGCCGGCCATCTTGGTCCTGCATCCTGCATATTCCCCCTTCGTACACATCCGAATAAAGAGTCAGAATAAGGAAAACAAAACAATTAACACACGGGTTGAAGAAGGCCGCTACGAGGTAGAGACCCATGCATGGGACCAGTGCGGTAGAAGGGGAAGAAAAGAAATGAATGCTGTGTCGATTATGGAACAACCTCACTCCTCTTTAAATGGCATCGAAATCACCACCAGCATCTTCATCGTCCATGTCTCCCTCCTGGATCTCCTTGGCAAGCTCGCGCTCCCGTTCCCGAGCTTCTTGGGCACTCTTGAGCTCCAGGCGATGCTGGTTCATGGGGAAACGCATAGCCTGCAATTGGACGAGTCCATGTTAGTAAGGGCAACGAAATAAGAATGTTCAGCGAGGGAGACAGAATAACATACCTTAACACTCTCGTCGTGGAGGGCCAGACAGGCGCGGATACGCTCGTGGAAGGCCTCGCCAGGTTCTCTAGTGGCGTAGATGTCACCCACTTCCTTGCTCTTCATGAACCCGTGCTCGTGATCAAGCGTGGCCTCGATGACACCGTCCCGAATAGCCTTGGCCACAATGTACTCGGCAGATTCTTCGCTGTCGAGTCCGAGACGAAGGCAGATATCCCGCAGTGAGATACGGGAGTAAGACAGCGACATCATGCGGATACCGGTCTTGATGACGTTCTGTCGCAAACGCAAGATCAAGGTGTATGTGCCATCCTTCCGGAAAGTCTCGCTGTGGGTGTTGACAATGTTGAGGAACCCATCCAGATCAGCAACACTGACTGCCTGAGAAAGCAGCAGATAAGGGTGCATAGCCCGTTCCAAAGCCGGCTGGCGGAAAACTGCGCGGTCAGGAATATCACCCATCAACAGCTCGACGACGACCAACAACTTGTGAGAGGCCTGGTAGAATCCACGAGCAACCTGGCTAGCGGGTGACTTGCGGGTAGCCCCAATCAGATGACTGTGGGCCTCGGTGTACTGCAGCTGGATGGCACGGATGCGGCCGAGATAGAACATATACCGAGCAATCTGATTGTTAGACGCAGCCACGGGGAATGGGTTATGCGAGATCAGTAGATCTGCCTGTGAGATATGAGACGTGGACAGGTAGTTGCGAAGAAGCAAGGTCATCACAGTAGCCTGCGTATCGACATCTTTCCGGAGCACAGCCGTGCGCAGTGCTGCCAACAATGGCTGGCGGATAGTGGTAACAGCCGCTGCGGGAGAAGGAGGGAGCGGAGCGACTTGCTCGAAGAAGAGAGAGTAGTAAAAGTACACGCGGGCGGCAAGAGAATCCAGCGTACGACGGTTCAATGCTCGCAGGCGCTCGATCAAGTCTGTCGAGAACTGAACTCCCTTCTGAATCTCCCGTTGGTCGAACAGGTATATCTGGACGAGAATGGAGAGATATGCATCTACCTCGGCAAGGGTCTCCTTGGGGATGGGCTTCTTATCCGAATCAACCTCCATCTGCGAACTGGCTGGAGCATTCTCGAAAGCATTGGTTTGGCCGAGAGCTTCCAACAGGAACGAGGCGGTGGAGCTAGAAGCGGAATATGTTTCCACAATGACTTCGGCGAGGACCTCCGGGGTGAGGTGTTTCCGCATCGACGATATCGATCGGAGAACACGGAGGGTGAATCTGGGGTCGAAGTGGGCAACGGCTCGCTCGAGCAAGGTGAAGTTGGATTTGATGTCTAACCCCATGCCGAACAAACAGGCATTCATCGTTAGCAATCTGGACTTATTTTGAGCAAGGGAGAAAACTAGACGAACCTTGAATAGCCTTGGTTGTTGGGTCGACCTCTGGCTCAGTGTTCTCAACATCGCCACCCTCTGCACCTTCCATCGTCACATCCTCCTTATCCTTGCCGGACGATCTGGAACCCTTGGTAGGGGGCACTACAACAGTCATCTTCTCGTTACTTTTGCGGTCCTTGCTGGTGTTGGATGAGGATGTAGGCGCACCTGCCGTATCCTCTCCCATCTCAACATCTTCGGATCCATTCACACCGTTCTCGGTTGACTTCGATCCATTTGTATGCGACTGATCATCCTCTTTCATGCTGCCGTTTGATGCGCCCTTTGCGTCTTTCTTGGTCGGAGCTGACTTGGCCTTGTTGGCGGCGCGAGTGGTAGGCGCCTTGTCTTTCGCACCCGAGCCCTGAGAGTTCGAGTTTGCCTTTTCACCGTTAGCGGATGAAGACGTGTCGGATTTATTGTTTGATCGCAAAGAACGCCTTTCGGCCGGCATCTTTCTCAAGCTGTCAAGCTCAGCTGGGCAGCCACCAAGCTATCGGAAGAAGTAGGGGGAAGGGCGAGTGATCACGATATGAAAACAGGAAGGAGAAAAGCAATTTAGGGAGCCAAACTGCCAATATCACAAGTATGATGAAGAAAAACTGGTGCGGACAGATGGATGAAGTGGATGGGTGATGTGATGTCAAGAGATGGGATGAACGGGCGCAAGAGACCAGATGAGCGCTTAGTCAGTGGAGCTTACCGGGCCTCAACTTAGCACTTTTGCTATCGAAGCTGTTAGAAAGACGACAAGAAGATATTAGGAAAAAAAAAAGAAAAATTATCAAATAAAGGAATACGACCTGTAAATCACAAATCAAATTGGTGTTATCCTGCTCAGTCAATTTCAGCGTGGCTAGACGTGGTTGCTGATACACAGACATATGCTGAATTTGATGCCTTAGGCATATATGCAGCTTTCCTGGATTCCTGGAGTAAACAGTGCGGTGCAGTGTAGCGCATCCAACCACTCATCCTTCACGTTCCAGAGCTCTCAAAACACCCATAAAACATGTCACTGCTAAATTCCCACCTAGAGCAGATTACACTCTCTTCTAATGCCATTGCCGATTTGCCGTTAGTGTTTGTGATCACTCCAACCATATTGCTTTAATTAACGCGTCCAGGTTTCCTCCCCCACGTATTTTCACCACTGCACTGTTGGGCCCCCACGATATCACAGCCTTGATCAGGGACACCGAAGCCCACGAGCGAGCACTCTTCCAGGTCGATCCCTCTACTAATGCCCATGGACCACAAAGACGTGCCACACGACGCGGGACTATGTTCCCCGCTGAGACCGAAAGGGAGTCAATGGCAAGCCGCATTTATTCAGCACGGGACAACCGTAACCAGTCTGCAGTGGCTAGGGTACTGGGACACGATATGATGGAAGAGATCAAGCGATCAGCGGGAACCTCAACTAGAGGACCCCGCGGGGAGGTCAACATTGAAGTGCTTCTTCGAGGTGCCGAAATCCTGTGCAACGTTTAGTGAGTGCCACACATATTTGATAATAACTCCTGGTTCAATCTAACCAGCTCAAAGTCCGGTTGCCGGTGCACAGGAAAAGATTGCCAACCTTCGCTATCGGCATGAGATGATCTGTGAGTCCATAGCACAGTTGGAAGGTCGGGTTGCAACGAACACTGCAGAACTAGATCAAATGAGGCACTCTTATGGAGATGATGAAGATGATTTTTGCCCTACACCGGTGGCACAACCAGAAATTCCAGAGGTCACTGATGAGGATATTGAGCGAGAGTTAACCGAAATCCGAAACCTGGAGCAGAGGAAGCGAAGGCTAGAAGAACGGGTTACAGGCATGGATCGAGATCTGGGTGGATTGATAGGCTGATTCTTTTCTTTCGTCATGGCTATATTCCTGCCTTGTGGAAGACTTTCTATTGACATCTTGTCTGCCTCGCTACCCACCAGAAAAGGACATCTTGCTCTGTGGACACCTCCTCCGGCTGGGTACCGCAGCTCTCTCTCTCTTACTCAATAAAGAGCTTTCCGGGTCCATGGCTCTCCCTTGGTTTACCCTGCCCTAGCCATGTCTCCAAGTGTTATTGGTCAATAGGGTCAGTTATACTCGGCCAGAATAGGCTCCTCGGTGTTGCAGGCTGCTGTGCGTACTGAGCCATTGTTCCGAGCAAAGTTTACAGCTGGGTCACTTTCAATTGTCATAAAAAGGACGCCGCACGCCCTGCGTCAAGGTCATCACCACCCGCGACCACCAGCGACCTCTGGTGCCCTTATCATTATTCATTTCAAGTTACCCATGAGAGATTTCCATGATACAACTTTCTATGCCTTACGATAATTATGAACATCGAAATCAATCCATCATTCACGATATTATTAGTCTGTATCAAACAACATGCTACATGGTAGAAAATACATATAACATAGTAGTGGATTTCCTCTTTTGTTTCTTCCAATATCATCTAGGTGTCTTTTTTAGGGCTCACCTCTTGCCGGGTTTTTTTTCCCGTGAGTATACCTACATAAAAGAAAGAATGTTCCTTGGGTGACCGCCGTGAGAGAAATGGCTTTTGAACACAAGTAATTTATCTTAACACATCGGTGATTCGGGTTATAGCCTCGTCGAGCTGTTGCGCAGCCTATATCTGAAATCTATAAGGGGAACCATATTCTTTTTTTTCCCCCGATATTTCTGCAATCCAAAAATTCCCATAATCTTGTTAGAAAGAACAACCCTGCTAGCCGATTGGCTAGTTATATGTTTCTTACAAGCAGGGATGCAAACAGATCACCTCGAATACTATAGAATTCCATAAAGCTAGAACACCGCCCGCGCATGGCAGTGATCAGCCACCGAGGTCAAGAAATATTCAACGTCGCCATAACGGGTTACCGCAACTCAGTCGCCAGAGGCAAATGGACCTGATCCTAAAGAAATTCGCGAAGTGGTGCAAAGCATATATGGACGTTGCGTCAGCAAATCTGCAAGAGTACATCACAGACATACGCCGACTCTTTCAATGCCTACAAGCCTACAACATCAAGCTCGAACCCAAGAAGGCATACATCGGCTTCCACCGGGTTTCGATCCTAGGACAACGAGTTGACGCCCTCGGCATGTCCACACCGGAGGAGAAGCTACGAGCGATAGCGGATCTACAGTTTCCTGACACACTACAGAAACTGGAGACATATCATACCCTGGTACGCACAGAAGACCACCACTCCAGATCCGCAAGACAGCACTGCTACGCGGTAGTCCCTTAACAGGACGGCCACGTCAAGAATGGGCGAAGAAGACGCGCTACGGCGATCCCACCGATGAAGAGCCACAGTCATTCGAGATCCTAGAGAGCAACTTCAAAACAACGCACTGCTACCGACAGCAAGCTGGGTGCATTGGGACGGTAGCAGGCAAGCCTACATTGATGTGGACGCATCACAACAGACATGCTATCAGCGCAACAAGACCAGAGCTTTAGGGTCCTTTGTTTAGGAATTGACAGACTAGTAGTAAGACCACTGATTCCTACATACATTGTCAAAAGACTTTGAAGTGGTTATATATGAATGAGGTGTTTTCGCTCTTCATAGAAATATATGATACATCTGATTTTCGGGAATTAAGAGAAGAACAGTCGGCCGCTTATGCAGTCTTGACGTATCTTTTCAGTAGTCTTTTCGATGGTCTTTTTAGATACCCTCCCACATCTCGGCCTTCCCGGTCACCCCATAAGCTTCTCTGAGATCCCTAGAAACATTGGGGCACAGAAGCCTAGAATACTATTAGAAGTGAATCAATAATCACGGATATATTACTTACTCGGCCCAAATGCTTGGCCCAACAACCGCCCCAACCCCCAAAGGGGTTAGGGGCGAAAGCGAAGGGCCGAATACTCCTAAAGATTATGAAGGAGTTGAGAGGATGTAGATGCCGTCGCCCCTCTTATATCCACATTAGGCCGGAAGGGCCAGATGACTTGAGAGTGTCATCAGTCACCACGATATTGAGGATCTAGTAGATGAAGTCTAGCATCAAAAAGCGGTAATTCGGAAAATCATGAACGAGTTGAGAGGATGTAGATGTTGTCGCCCCTCTTATATCCATAGGCCCAAAGGGCCAGATGACACTGACTTCATCGTCAGTCATCGCGATATTGAGGATCTAGCAGATCAAGTCTGGCATCAACGGGACAAACGGGGCAAATCTCTGAAAAAGACTACAACAGTCTACTCTATAAAGATTCACCCACCCCTAAACTAGCGGCCAAGAGATCTACCAATTCATTTCAGATTCATTTCAGATTCATTTCAGATCCAATTTAAATTTACTTTAAAAAGTCCCTATACCTATATAGTGAATCCTATATTATACGTATTGTGATAGAAGGCTTCTTCCGTCTAAGAAGGGAGTAAGATCCGATTGTTATTTACGATAATACTCTAAGGCATACTACGAAAGAGACTCTTGATTTCTTCAAGGGGCTTAGGGTTATTGTGATAAAATAGCCTACATTTTTACCTGATTTAAATCCTATTAATGAGGCGTAGAACTATATGAAGGATTATATTGAGAGAAAGTATAGGGATCAGCACTTTCCTTTATCGAAGCTTCGTAGGTTATGGTTTAGGAGGCCTAGGATACTGTAGTTACTGGAGGAATTCCTATCTGATCTGATTGATAGTATGCTATTGAGGTGCTAGACAGTGATTGCTGCTAGTAATAGGGGACCTACTACGTAACTACTAAGATAGTAAGATAGTAAGAAGTTGAGAGTTAAAATTTGAGAGTTAGGAGTGCAAAGAGCCCTGTTTTTAAAAAAAATTAGTATACTATTCATTTGTAAAAGAATACTAACATATAGAACACTACGCTAATTGTGCACTAGTAAAGTTGAGTGGAGGTGGGTGAATGTTGTACTAAAAAGTGCACCAAAAAGAAGATATGACAAGGCCACACAAGCGGACCACTATTCTTGTCACTCATGCCACCCACATTGCGAATTCCAAGCAAAATAATTACTGAAGTCAGATTTAAATTACACTAGTAGCTAACTACCTAGGTAGATAACTAACTAGATGGTTACCTAGGGATGTGGTATGTAGGCACATGATATTGGTTCGTGCACACTCCTGGAATTGACCGCCTTCCAATGTTAAAGCGCGGGGACATTGATTAGGTAAGCCCCTGCCCTGGAGCCCCGGGGCTCAGGCCTTGGGAGGCTTTCTGCGGGCCTTTCTCCAGGGGTCGACCCTAGAGGTGGACTATATGCCCGTATATCAGGAGCAATGTATAGGATATATGCCCCCAGCAATACCACATAGATTATATAGATTACATAGTTAAACTGGAAGATCAAAGAATATTATAATTACAGATCTATCGCAGCTACCAAATAATATAGATAATAAAGATCTCTTCGAGATTGTAGTTCCATAGAGGGTTGATGCCAAGACCGCCTCCATCACCGCCGTCAAAAGTTGTAATCTGCCAAATCTAAAGTCCATTGCATTCGGACTATCCTAATCTGCCATCTTCTGCGGCGTAATATATCCTCGCTTGTTATCCAGACAACTGCGACCGGCTGTATCTCTAAAGACAGACTTTTTCGCGTCGATTATCCTCTCCAACACTGTTTAACTCTTCGTGCCCTTGAATCCTCAGCAGAGCACTAGTACATCATCATCATCGCAGAGATGGATGGGTCTCAGGGTCAAGTTGGCCAAGTTGGTCAGCCAATGGGTGCCCCCCCAGCCACAGCACTCTAACCTCATCCGAACCGATCAAGTGCAGAAGCTGCCGCATCTCAGTGACCAGCAGAAGGCCCAGCATACCCAACTAGTGCGCAGCCTCTGGGATTTGCTGAACACCCGCGATCCACAGACCCACGAATACCAACAGGCGCATACCAAGCTCTCGCAGCTGTCCCAGAACTTGATGAAGGGGATGCGGGTTTTCCAGCAGAACCGAAATCAGGCAATACAACAACACCAACACCAGCAGGCAGCGGTGCAGGGACAGCCGGGACAGCCGGGACAACAGCCACAGCAGGGGCAACCGGTACAACAAGCTCCTCAGGGAACGCAGGGACCACAGGGACAACCCGTTCAGCGAACCCAATCCAACAACCCCCAGACGATCAATCAGCTCATCCCGCAAATCCAAGCCCGGGTCAGCGCGCTCAATTTTTTCCTGCCTCCGAACGTGACCCCTGAGCAGGTGCAAACATGGATACCCGAGGCTCGATTGCGATATGGTATCGCTCTTCAGAAGCAGGAGGTTGGACGGGCTCGGATGGCCGATCTTCGTTCGTCATATGCTCAGCGGCAGGCCCAAGGCAATATGAGCCAAGAGGAAATGCAAGAATTCAAAAATCGACAGTTGGCGGCTGAAAAGCTTTTCCGAGAGGGTAGCGAGTTCTTGAACAAGTTCAAAGAGCAGCAGGAAAGCTTCAAGATTCAGTCACAACAAAATCCACAGAATCAAGCGATGAATCAGGCAGCACAGGCAAATACACCGGTCAATTTGAACCAAACCCCAGTCGCACCTCCCGTGTCAGCTCAAAATGTACCGAATCCTCAGGCAGCAGGAACGGCAGCAAACACCATGCAATCAGGGCAACCTCAACCCCCAGCTCCCCATACTATCAACTCAGCGGTCAACGCAGCGCGCCAAACTGCCATGTCCCCCTCTGCTTCTCAACCTGGACAACCACCTTCTGCCCAATCTGCTGGAAACACTCCAGTCCCAATCAGTGCACCACTTCCTCAGGTTCAACGTCCACAGCCTCCCTCCCAGCAAGGAACTCCAGGAGGACAAGTTACTTTCAGCCAAAACCCCCATCCTGACGGGTCCACTCCCACACCCCCAGGGCCTCCCCAACAGGTAAACCAAGGCCCACCTCGTCCTCTCTCACACCAAGCTGCTATCTCACAAGCTGCACAAACCTACACCAACCCCACCCCTCAACAGCAGACAATGAGCCAACAAGCCCAGGCCAACCAGCAGGCTCACCCCCAGGGTTATCTTGCCAACCGTCCAGGTGAAACACCCAACCGCAACACCAACATGGCTATTCCCAAGAACCTGCACACCTCAACCCCCGAGCCCGTCTCAATGCCAGGCTCCCGTCCCTCTCTTTCTGGTGGTCCCAGCCACGGCACCATGGGCATGATGGGCCAGCCCGCGATCCAGAAACACCCCGGCTACGTCCTCGAAGGTGAAGGCCAGCGCGTCCTGAGCAAGAAGATGCTTGACATCCTCGTGCGCCAGGTCACCGGTGGCGGCGAAGGAGAAATGCTGACCCCAGATGCCGAAGAGGTAAGCTTATTCCCCCTCAAAGTGAGAGACAAATAAAAAAGAGATCAAACATGTTAATCTTTTCCCCCAGTTCATCCTCCAAATGGCAGACGATTTCGTCGACGAGGTCATCACCCAGGCCTGTCGTCTCGCCAAGCTGCGCCCTTCCTCGACCCTCGAGCTGCGCGATATCCAGCTCGTCCTCGAGCGTAACTACAACATGCGTATCTCGGGCTTCTCTACCGATGACCTCCGCACCGTCAAGAAGCCCCAGCCTACCCAGGGCTGGACTCAGAAGATGTCTGCTATCCAGGCTGCCAAGGTCACTCAGGGCAAGAACGAGTAAGATTTAGATGCAACTTGCATCACGACCTCTGTCGCGATCTTATGCACAGATGGTCTGGACTGCCTTCTTTTCTTCTCTTTTTTTTCGGTTATGTCGCACAGTTCGCCTTGACTTTGCGTTTCATGTTCTTTTCTCGGAGGTCAAATCAAATATGGGGTGTTTCTTTTCAATTTTCGTTTTCTGTTTCTATTTTACCCTTTCTATTGATTCTCTTCAGAATATGGCGTCTACATGATGAATGGGCAGGTCTTACTTTTCTTTCTTTGCGTATCTTGTTTTTTCTCGCGTCGTCCCATCATGGTTGGGACGGGGTCTTTTTAGTGGTATCTTACTTAGGTCCATATTTGCTTTCTTGTGGCTCAATCTATGCTGTGTTTGAATAATGAATTGAATTGTCTACCTGTCTTTGGGCTCTACGCTTGTCCACTTCGGTCTAGAGAGGATGTAGGCACTTTCAAGCTCTAGTATCGAGTCTCACCCGCGCAGTCACCATAGTGTACCACCTACACAACGTACCCAGGTAGTTAACTTCTGTACATTAGGTCCACGGAGTTCGCTACAAAGCATCTAACTTTAGCACCTACAAGAGGTTACAACTAACTGAAAAAGAAGTAGTAAGAAAGTTCCCACGCTGAATTCTGCTAAGTTGATTATCCTCAGCAAATAAGAAGCATGAATATCGAGAGTAAACATGTGGTATAGTGATTGGTACAGGGTATGGAGAGAGACTCGATCAAGGAACAAGCAAATCAAAGAGAAAAGAAGAAAAAGAAGATGTGGGATACACGAGAGATACAATAAGAAAAAAAAAGCGTTCGATGAACGGAGTGACGACCGGATTCTGGAGCCGGCGGTATTCTTTGGCTGTGAAGGTGTGTTTTGAGAATAATAGAGGGAAAAAAGAAAAAGGAAATGAGACGGTTGGTGAAAAGATTGGATCATCGATGTGAGGTTGGCACAGAATATGACGGCAAAACTTCTTGGGCTGGAGATGAGGTCTGGTTATGATATAGAGAGTGTGGCAACGGTATGTTCGATCAATGAAGGTGGAACCTGTACAGTCCATGGGTGGACAGCGGACAGTACAGGCTCGTAGTAAGCAAGGCTAGGGAGAATGAAGGCGCTTGAGACGGCGAAGAAAAGAGAGAGAGTCGGTGAGGTTGAGCGTTCGGGTTTCGGGCTTTGTCCAAATGTTCCGAGTAATCCAGGCAAAGGCAAATACGAAACACGCGAAGAGACGGAGATGGGTCGCTCAACAGTCAACAGAAATTATACACATGTCACTCGTGAACATCAGTTTCTTGCGGAAAGTGTTTGGGGTAAGTATGAGGATAGGAAGATGATATGCCTCGCGCAGATCCATGCTGAGGAAACAAAATGGTGGTTCTATCAAGAGCAACAAGGGGGATATCTCGCTGAATACGAAAAAAAAAAAAAGACAAAGAGACGAATAGAGGTATCAAGGGGATAGCAGTGGCTAACGTCGGACCGGACTGGGATTCACAAAGTTGCGCCGATCAACTTCCTTGCCCTTGCTGGGAGTTGCCGGTGGACGGTTGCGGGGGAGAGGAGGCAATTCCTTGTCTGGTGCTGGAGGGCCGTGTCGGCTGTTTGAGCTGCGTCCTCCGACACTGCTGGCTTCGCCGGCTTCGTCCACGATTGGGAGAGTCGAAGTTGGACCAGGGCCCCCGGCGTCTGCTGGATCCCAGACAGTGGCTAATGTTCGAGGATGGGTGATGGACACGTCTTTCGATGCCTCCTTCTCTGCTGCCTGCATTGTTCGCTCGACAGAAGAGGATCTCGAAAGTGGCTTTTCGGTGGATTGTTGAGGTGCGCCTGATGCGGAGGCTTCGGCTTCTTCGCGTCGTCGTTCGGCTTCTTCCCTCGACATGGTGATTCCCTTGATGAAATTAATGAAGCGCTCTCCGTAGCTCTCTGGTGGGATTGGAGAAATCTGTGTCCGGTCATGCGAGAGTCCTTTGAAGAAGTTCTCCAGTTTCTTGGTGGTTCCGTAATGGGTCAGGCAATCAATTATACCGAGGTAATAGATCTCGTCACCAGGTTGGCCATTCTCATGAGTGGCCCGGAAACCTCCATCATCCGCATAGAAGACATGGTATTTCCGTTCATCGAGGATTTCATCTGGCATCTTCGCAGCTGCTTTGTCCAATGGAACAGGCCGTTCACGTTTGATAAGCATGCGCAGCTCCCGGGCCTTGCGTTCATTTTCCAATTTTGATGGAGTGCGCATTAGGTTGTTGGGAGTCGTATCCTCTTCGCGGTTGCCTCCTGGCTGGAAGACCTGAAGAGTCTTGTCACGCAATTTCTCCTCGTTGCCCCTGCCCGCATCATGGATTCCTACCAGAAGAGAATAGTCCATGATCTTGAGTCTTTGAAGCAATACAACGTCGCGTTTCAATTGCTCAATGAAGAAGTCTCGTTTTGACGGACCACATTCCAAATGACGGTTGCGACGAACCCAGTTCAGGTCCTTCATAGTCGCTCTGGGGTTTCTCTCGAGATCTGACTCTTGCAGATCACGACCAATCGTCGAGCCCTTCAGGTCGAACGTCTGGTGGATATCCCGGTGCGGCGGGAACAGGTTGTTCATTACGACAAAGTGGATCTTTCGGCCGTATGCCATTTTGACTCGGTGCAATCCGTAGAATTGTGAGATGAGTGTGTTTGGGTTGTTCTCCACGTGCCGGTAGTACTCAGGAAGAACCTTTCGGAGAAGCTTGTGCTCGGAATGGTGGATGGTCTTGATGATGTACTTGTAGTCGCGTGAGAAGTAAAAGAAGCTCCCGCTCTTACCGGGGGAGCCCAATTCCGACAGAATGTACTTGCTTGTGAGGGACATAAGGTAGTCGGCGGGATCGAGACGGAACTTGGAGCGAAGGTGTCGGAACACCCAAGGTGCATAGTCTTTGAACTTGAAGTCATATTTTGCGGAGGGAATCAGTTCATTTCCCGTTCTGCTGCTGTCAGTCACGTCCAAGTTATCAACATCGAAAGGGGTGCGCACATGTCAAAGGAGAACTTGTGTTTGGCATCAAAGTCCGCCGGGGTGAGTTCCCGGTCCATTTTCGCGTTGATTCTCGAGACCGTAAAGCGGATACCAGTCAACATGTTGTATGCTGTCACATAGTTGACGTGATTCTGGTCCACTTTGGTGCCGACAATCACCCGATCATCGTCCTCCTCTTCACGGCGTCGTCGTGAGGCCCGCTTTTGTTTAATAGCTTCAGCCCATCGGGCCGCATCTTCATCCGGCGGTGCCTCATCCAAAGTGACATCTTGATGGGTGCTGTTTTTCGTTGCCCGTCTAATCAGACCGACTGACGCGCGTCGGAAGCCGGTGGTCGGTGACATTCGGCCACTGCTGTACGCAGCATCATCGGTGTATTCTCGGCTATCTCGTCGAACACTGGGCGTTCGTGGAACCTGCAATGAATGTCGTTGTCGCATACTCGAGTTCTGCGATTCCGGCACCGAGGCAGCGTCGAGTATGGATGAGGCGGGAGGGGAGGAGTGGCGTGGTTGGGCGGGCTTCGAATTAGGTGCCAGGCGATCAGGGTCTGGAGAATAACGACCGTTCTCATCCTGCTGCGGGATTTGTAAGAGTGAGGCCGATGGCGAGATTGAAGACTCATCGGCGTAGGGTGGATGAACGTCTCCATTGACCATGAGTTTCCCTTGGACAGGTCGGCCATTTGCAGTACCATTGGGTTGTTGGCTGGAAGGGGATGCTGTTGTGGAAATAGCTCCCGGTCCACTGTCCGAAGGTTTACGGTCCAGCATAACGGACGGGCGGCCGTTCTCGCGGGGATCCCTCGTGGATCCATTGCCTACCGAATGCATGCTGCCGTCCTTGGACAGGGGCAGTTCGCGCGTGTACGAGCCGACACTAGATCGAGGGCCATTCAGGGAGTATGCACTGCCGTTCTTCAGGTCGGTCAAAAGTTGTCGGTCATTCTGATGGGAGTCGTGATTCAAGTCGGTTTCGTTGGGCCAGTTGGTCCACAGGAAAGTATTTCCGACGGGGGTCTTGTCGTGCGACTTTCTAGAGGATTCGAAGGAGCGAGGGTGGGTAGCCGTCGCAGTGGCAGTCTGGTAGGAGAGCTCGTTGGAGAAGGCAGGCATGTTGAATTTTCAGGGAAACGGGGGTGACGTGAGTTCTGCGTGGACCGGCAACCCGAAGTGACGGCAGTCGCCCTAATTGGCGGAGATCCAGGAAAGTTGTGAACCGGACGGAGTTCCAGATGATATTAGAGGAAAACAAAGAAAGTATAGAGCCAGTTGCCCAGAGGGTATTCAACCGATCAACATAATTCAATGCAAGGGAAAAGGGGGAAGATGTAAACTTGAGGTTGTTTTAAAATGGGGGAAATATGGGGGGAGGATGTGGAAGGGGAGAAGGATGGTTGTCTGGGAGAAAAAGAATTACACGTATGTACGGAGTACATCCAGTATAACTCCACCGTTTATCTCTTCTATATGAGTTTTTTTTTTTTTTTATGTGTTAAACGTTCATATTATATTCCGATAGATATAGACCCTTTTATTTTAATTCTTTATATACCTCGACATATTGTTGTTTGTATAATAATATGGGTAGTTAACTAGTTAAATACTAGACTAAGTACATGTATCAGGCTGCTGCATAAAAAAAAACTCGGATGTTCAATGAGCGCGGTTTATCACATCATTTTTTATTTCTTTTCTTTACTCTTGTTATACTGTTATACTACTATAGTTACTGTTATATTACTATTACCTTCAACATAAAACTATCAATTTTATTGGTCATTCTCTAATTCAATACAGTAAACGGAGTGGTTTATGCAAGGAGATCGTTACACAAACTCTTACATCGAGTCTTTTAACTACATATGTATAGAATGATACCGTACGCATACCTATTTCATACATAACATACTAACTAAATACACGTGGAGATGCACCAATTACAATGTCAATCAGCCTATCTGTCCCTGAGCCATTTCTTTGGATTTCAGCCCTGGGGAGATAAAGAATCAGACAATGTTCTTCTACTGTCTCTAGTTAACTAGTTATAGTTACATAATTAATGTATGTATACATCTTCCAGTACAAGCAATTGTTCCATAAATAGCCCCATAATGAAATCTTCCGCATCTGCGCCACAGGGGGAAATTCTCCACTTCCTGTACGAAGATACAAAGATACAAAGATACAATATAAATATAATAAGGATAGTCCCTGCCCGGCACCCCCGTCGCCTCCGAGCTCCGGGATGAATAAATTCCAACATCCGAGCCGATAGTAAAAGGACATCCGCATACAAATCAAACTTCGAACCTGTGAAGCGTCAATTACCATATCCGAGCTATCTCTAAAGACATGTGCTCTTCTCTAACTAACTAGTTAGTTATCACCCCTCCTACCTAGGTATGCGCCAACCAATTATCTTGGTTCTCCCTTTCCATGGGTTTGTCCATACCATGTGGCGCAGTATCTCTACCTTAACCGATTTAACTTTTAACTTATCGACCTTAATATCCAATTTGGAATCTGCAGTATCGGCATGGCCATCCAGAGATCGCTAGCATAACCCTTACGGATCGTTACATCCGTTACATCGATGGAGGTGAATGTCTCTATGTGTACATATGAATGGCAAGGTAGGATTGAAAGATCCAAAATCCCGCCTCGTCGTATGACTTCTGTAGCTCAATCGTAGCACGCACATCCTCCAATCATTCATAAACTGGAAGAAACTGCTCGAATGGGTGGAAGTTCTCCGTTATGAAAATATTAGGATATGAGTTCACTTGACTGATTTGCACCCTCGAAATTGTCAAGACCTGTTGATATTATAATTGATATATTCATAAAATAGTTGCAATCGAAAATTATCTCAGGATATGATGGGCGTCTTAAGGTTCGGCCCCCACTGAGTCTTGATCTAGTGCATCCGAGTGTGAATCTTGATCAACTCATAAAGGCTATATAGACTCCCAAGGTCTACTAAAATAGATAGTGATATCTCGCAGTTTTGCAAAAGCAATACGGGAGAATGTTTTGGTCGATTTGATATGTACAGCATTTTGAAGGAACATCATGGAGAAGACAGTATACTATAAAAGCTCTAACTAGAAAGAAGTGAACGCAGTCCCTGAATGTGTTGATTGGGCACAGATCGAGCGGGACAGGAGTTTCTCTATCGCTACTTAATCCCCATTCTAACCGGAATTGCTCTTTAGGGATTTCTAGGAGGCACTGCAGTGAGGAACTCCTTCCGGTGACATATTAAGATAATTGCAGGTGGGACAGAAGTTCTCGTCAGAACAGGAGGTTTTTCCATTCGAGTCCTACCTACCAAGATGATTCCTCCAAACCTCCCTATGACTGCTTCAAGTAACAATGGATCTAAAGTCTATTCAATCAGGTAGAGAGGGACACTTCGACCGTGCGTGTTCGCCTATATTATGGGAACTCCAGATAGCTTCTTCAACGGCACTGAACAATCAAAAAACCAAGAGAGCTATCATGACAGACATCAACTATCCCGGTTTAGGCCGATGGAAACCATCGGGTTTGTCGGCTTCCTATTTAAATGCCTTGTTATGTCCTGGCTTTTGGAATGCTGGCGAATGTTTTTTGTACAGATGGCATGGTCTCTCAGACTCTTCTAGGCATCCTTGGATGATGTGCTTGAGATGCTTGTTGAAGTTCTCCAGTGGCATATGATAGTCACAGTATATGTCTCTGATATTAAGAGATGATGGTAGAAAGATGTTACATATGTATGATCACTACTTGCTCGTTTTATTACACCCATTTACTGTTTCTCTACCCACTGTTTGCATGTATTAAATAAAGCCCCGGTATCAGATTGTAAACCCCGGGTATTACCTAGGTATATTCAGTTCCAGTCAGGGCTTAGTTAGGACTCTAAGCATCCTCTGGTAATAAAGTAATAATACTTGTTTCAGTCCAATAGAATGACACAAAGATACAAAGATAAAAATAAATCACTGACACGGGAGAATGTGGAGAGATCTACAGTTTGTTTACGACTACTCCGTACAATATACGCGATCGGCAGTCGAGGTAGTACTACAGTTTAACCTCCCTTATTCAACCAAAAACCAATTTGAATTCCAGTGATAATGGAATTAATCACGATATCAAGGTAATAAGAAGACTGCAGTTCCCCATTGCAAAACCCACCGCAGGACGCCATCCATAGGACTTTGGAAAGAAGCAAAGCCATCATAACAAAGATACCCCAAAAAGAAAAATCAAAAGAGAAGCAAAAAAGCCAAGGAAACCATCAGAGCCACAGAGATCAATCAGTCCAAAGAAAGAAATTACAAAAGAAGAACAGAGGAATAAGGACCAGGTACTCTCCCTGGAAATGCGCACGTGAAAATATAGGGAGAGTTCAACCTAGTGAAAAAGACAAGAGGACATCGAAGCCTCTATTTCTTGGTGGTCCGCTTCTTGGGAGCAGCCCGGGTAGTTGTGGGCTGCGGGGCAGTAGTCTTGGTGATACGGCCAGACTTGGTCTTTCCCAGAATCTTGGGCTGCTCAACGACAGCCGGGGCCTGGAATGTTCGTCAGTAACAGGTCGATCAAGGGGGGCAGATGGACTGAACATCCGGAGATCAACTTACGGCGGTGGAGGTCTTGCGAGCCTTGCCAGAGTTAGCCTTGGGCTTGGTGGCGGCCTTCTTGCCCGCAGTCTTTGTGACAGTCTTGGGACCAGTCTTGGTGGGGGTCTTATATCACAATTAGTTGGGACCATAGAAATACATCCTTCGATGAGAGCTTACCTTAGCCGGGGCCTTAGCAGGAGCTTTAGCAGGAGCAGGAGCTTTGGTAGAAGCCTTGGGGGCAGGCTTAGGAGCGGCCTTGACAGGAGCATCCTTCTTCGCAAGCTTCAGAGGGCCAGATGGGCCTAGATGATGACGCGTCAGTTAAATGATCAAATAACGGATGAAACCATCCGAAACTCATGCGACGAAATGCAGAAGTTGAATCAGATCACGCAGAGTAGGATAGGGTCAATGCGCGCAGGCAGGGTACATAGGAACATACCCTTGGGCTGAGTGAACTCATTCTTCTCAACACCGGCCTTGATAGCCTTGTTGAACTGAGAGTCGAAGACACTCTGGGAAGTGACGTTGATCTTGTTGTTAGACTGAACGTACTTCTTGATAGCCTGGCGACTAAAATAAGGGGAGATTCAGTTAGTGACTGGTTACTAGAATGAATGGCGCGAAATGCCGGGACCTCTCCCGGAGGCATCGGCGACGAAGGAGAACACCAGAATACATACCTGCTACCATTGCGTTCCTTCAGCTATACGCAGAAAGGACAAGAGTCAGCAATGAAAACAAATAAAAACTAAGAACTGGTTTTGTTGTGGTTGTCTATGCCCAAAGCCAAAGACGTGTCACGGTCGGGCGCGCGACCCAAATCACAACAACCAGGTTGGCTCGCGCCGGCAGTGATCAACTCACGCTAATAATGGCGTCCTTGATCATATCTGTATTGATCGAATCAGCAGATGTTCGCGACTAGATTCATGTCCATATCACTTTTACGCGATATGGTGGGCATTCAGGATCAGTGAAAACATACCACGGTAAGAGGTGTGAGGAGCAGTAGTCGACGCCACCTTCTTGGGCGCGCTGGTAACCTTCTTGGGAGGCATGATTGATTTAAAAGTGAGAAGGGGAGAATATGAAGAAGTTCAAGTTATCAAGAGATGAGAAGTTTAGTTTAAAAGAAAAAGGTAGTGGGAGTTGAAAGCAGAAGAGGAAGAAAAAAGAGCAGAAGGGAAAGGGAAGGCCGCGGGGCATCCGTGATTTATAGGCGACCGGTGTTGACAACAAGATCATCAGAGTGAAAAAATAAAAAAAGCACTTTCTTTCTGATTTTGTTTTTAAATGCTCTCTATCTTTTAGCCAGTTTTTCTTTTGAATTAAATGTTGTGTTTCTTTCCTGTCTCGGTGTGTTCTTTACGAGTATCTCTTCGCGTGTGTTCCAACTTGAAGAATAAAGAATATGGTTGATGTCTACACATTCTCTTTCTCTCTTTTTGATATGAGATAGATGAGATACTTATGAATATCAAGATACTTTTATCTTCTTTTTTTTTTCAATCTGGATTAGAATAACAGAAAGATTCTACAAGATTATAACGCGACAATAATCATATAAACTGGTAGACTGGTACTTCTACGCGTCTTCCCCTCGATAGAAATCGCGCATACTCTATTTTGGAGGCATATCTTCTCAGAGAGGGGGAGATCCTTTTTCCTGTACATTCCAATGCCGTCTAGGGTAACCATTCCCTCTTTAGTGAGGATCTAGGAACCCTCCTTGAGACTTAGAATCCAGAGGTATATTATGACCTTTTATATATATATACTTATAACGTGGATGCAATTGAAACCTCCTTGCTTAGAGGGGACCTGGACCTGCATTACCTCGTGAAAGGTCACGGGGATTTCTAAAAGGCTGACTCGATTTCCATGGTACAACCTCCAAGATGATGTCGAGACTCGGGCACTTTGGACGCATACACGAACTTTGACAACATATCTACCTAGGTATACCTCGAGGTAATATGAATTTGAAAACATGACTGATAATGATTCGACTTCAGTCTTTATATTAGGACAATAATGAGAATAATAGTAGGAAAATGAGAATTTACACCAGAAGTAATACAGCTGACCACATATATATATCATCAAAACTAACAGGGAAATTAATGGAATTTTTTTATTTATTAACATCTTATTAAGATAACTAGACACTAGAAGTGCCATGGCAAACCATACGATTTATGAAGCCAACTTCACTCTCCAGATCAGGGCACGCGATATACAACATAGTTAGTATACCAAGGTCTGGCCCAAGAGAGGGGAAACCCTGGAAGCTTACAACCTGGCGGCAACGCCACTACATAATCACATCAGGATCAGCAAGACATAACCAATAAAAGACACAGAATAGCCCCGATCCCACCTCTCCCCGCTGATTCGCACTCATAAAGTTACCGGGCCTGGGATCGACCCGGGATAGATGTAGTATAGGGACCCATATGATGAGCACGTTCTATCACAACAACCAACAACAGATAGAGAGAATAATAAAAAATACACAATCATTGGACCAAACTCCTCGTTCCATGCCGTATGACCCCAATTATTGATCCATCAGCGTAGCTGTGTGACGGGGATCATCGCATCTGCATCCGCCACCGCAACCGGCGCGTCGAATCAAGGGCTCAGATGGTGATAACGCTGATCCTGCACTGTGTGAACTCTTGTTGCATATTTGGATGGTGTAAATTGTTCATGGTAACTGATGCCAGCATATATTTTCTACATTCGAAGTGTCTCCTGCTTTCCATCATGAAGATCAGTCGTGGTTGGTGTTGGGGGGTCTCTCGACTAATCTCGCTAATCGGCCCCGATCTATACGACTCTCTACGCGAACGATGAGTATTGACACCCTCGATATAGCCACACCAGGACAGTTGAAAAGGTGATTTGATATTTCCATGCATGGAGAATAAATGGAAGATAATAAATATACTGTTTTTGGACTTTTCTATCAACTGTGGCCCCGAGGATCAGACAAAATCCCTATATCTGCTCGACTTGATCTTGTTTGATCTTGGCTTCTAAGGAGCTGGAAAAGGGTCCTGGAATGATGGAGAAGCATCGGAGTACATATTACCCCAGTTTAGTTTTAAATCGGACCACCCTTTGCTATGATACACGGAACCTCATGCCTTGTCCCCGATGCCCGAGGCGAAACAGACATTCTCCACAATGAAAATAATCCATCAGAAAGAACGAAACAAATAAATCATAGAACGCCCACGCCAGTCCAGCTCATGTTAGATCAGGAAAGAATTTTGTATCATAAGTTGTTTTTGACGGAAAAAAAAAAAGAAAAATGCATCTCTCGTCATCAAGAAACTAGGCCGCTCCACGCGGCTTCGCCTTGGCTTCCTTCTTAGCCTTGGCATCTTCCTTCTTTTTCTTCTTTTGTTGCTGCAGCTTCTCGTCGTGCTTGCGCTTGAGAGATGCCTTCTCGTCTTCAGTGCGTCCGACGGGCTTGAAGAATCCCTCCAGCCGGGATTGCTGAGCGGTCTTGAGGTGCTTCGACAGACGAGCGGCACCGTTGCGCACACGGTCTTCATTGAAGCCCTTGTCCCCAACCAGGAACTCAATCAGGCCCTCAATGTTGGGTGCGTCCCACTTGAAGTCACAGTCGGCGTGATCGGCAGGCCGGACGTCGGGGTTAGCAAAAAGTTCTCGTGCATCTTCGTATGGCCAGTCCTCGGGAACTACGAATTTCTTCTTCGGGTCGTTCTTCATGAACTCCAGGACCTTCTCCAGAGACTTGTGTTCCTTGATTAGGCTGAGGGCAGTGGTGGCTCCCACCTTGGGAATAGGCTCTAGGTAATCACAGCCTAGAAGAATGCAGAGATCGATGAACTGCATGGTAGACATAGTCAGCAATTGTGATTACGCGTAGCATAATTAGGATACCGTACCTGTGCGCGGTCCATATCAAGACCCTCAAGCGCTCGATCCAAGTGGATCTCCTGGATAGGTTCCTTGCGCTGCTCACTGAATGTCAGGTGGCGCAGGAGAATCGGCGACTCAAAGCACAATGTATCCATATCCTCTGATGCAGCTGCGTACACCTTGCCCGCACGAGCCAGGACAGCACACTGGGCTTCGGCTTCCGTCGGTGCATTAATGAAAGGAATTCCCATCAGCCCAAGGAGCTTCTTGCACTCTGCATTGTGTTCACGGGTGACGCGGACAGTCCGTCGTGAGAACTTTTCGATATCTTCCGCAGTTCCAGTTTCCTTGGCTTCTTCATGGGCTTCGGTTGCTTCAGCCTTGCGTGCGACACGCTTGGCTAATTCACCGGACTTGAGCTTCGGCGGAGCTCCGTCGAAAACGTAAAGAGGTTTAATACCGTTATCCACCATTCGTAGAGTGCGGTAGAACATGCCCATCAGGTGGGATGTGGTCTCGCCCGACTCACTCATGAGCTGTTGACCCTCCGAGCGCACGGCGATCAGGAAACTGTAGATGCTCATTGACCTGTTCTGGGTTAGCGACTAGAGATTCTCGAGCTACCGGACCGGTGATCCAATAACGTACGCATCCTAATTTGAAGAATGTATAAGTCAGCATATGAAGATATATCGAAAGTTATACAATTCATACAATTGCGACCTTGCGGCCGAAGTGGTTCTTGATCTCGCCCGTCTTGATCGCATCGGGGGCATTCTCGGAGATCACTTGGTACAGATCTGGTATTTATTTAGCAAAGAGATTTGAATAATTGAGAGTAAGATACTTACGTTTAATACCCATCTTGAATGTGAGCTCAGGTTTTCTCAAATTGCAATCTTGTTGTCTGTGTAGAGAGTTGAGCTTGACCTGTCGCAATACGCGAACGCGCTGGGCTGGAAGCGCGACACCATTTAAACCTAATTGGGTATAGTGTACCACAAGGTCAGGTGACCGGTCAATTCCAGCCTTCTTGATGCCTGAATATGCATGTATGCCTCAGGCGGCCAACCGGCAATGAGTAATTCGGGCCAGAACCGGCCGGTCCATGGGGGTGAAGCTGCTCCGACCCCGCCTTTCTATCTTCCCCGGAATGCGCCAGGAGGATGAGTCCACTCTAGAATAATATGAAGCGGAATCGCATTCAATTCGAGACCAATGGCGAAGCCTCGTCCGACTCTCCCCCGCAGGGTGCCTTCACTCCGGAGGACCGCCCTCACCATGTTCCGAAGATCTCTCGACGGATACGGGCATGCACTGAGTGTAAGCGGCACAAGGTGCGCTGTGACATGAAGGCAACTGACTCGGTGTGCTCTCGGTGTCAGCGTATGGGACTAGAGTGTGTTGTGAATAAAAGCCTCCAAACGTTACTAGAGGACGAAGCTGAGTGAGTGCCTTATATTGGCTATTTACACTGGTAACATATACTGATTGCGCCGACTACGACAGGTGGAAATCAATGATCGAATCGGCAATGACGGACCTACTCAGGAAATCCCAGCTACCAGAGCTATCATACTACCAAGCAGGCGGTGGTACAATCGAGGCGCCTTCGAACAAGAGAGGCCGGAAAGACTCCACCGTCTCGACCGATGATAATGGACTTGTACAACATAGAAGAGCTGAGCCAGTTGACAATACAACAAGAAATGGCACAGCTGCAAGGTCAAACTATGGCTTCCCCCAACAACAGCCACGATATTCTTTGGACCGCGAGGAAGCTGGCGCAACCTCTCTGGTCACAGCACCAATGGGCAGTTTATACGAGGTGACGCAGCTCAGCGAAAACCGCGAGAGCTCGCCAGGACAAAAGCTTACCCCTGACCAAGCACTGGTCACTGATCTCATCTCGCGCGGAGTGGTCGATATCCAGGAAGCGGAGGAACTGTTCTATCAGTTCGACCAGGTACTCAACCGCTATCTATGGGATGGAGCCTTGCTAGCACATAAAGACTTGACCTCTGTTCGACGGTCTTCGTCAATGCTGTCTGCCGCCATTTTGGCTGTCACCGCACTTCACATGCCGACTAAAGAACGCACGTTTGATACATGCTATACCGAGTTTGCAAGATTGGCATCAGAGTCTATGCTAGACCACCATCATACTTTAGATGATATTCGCGCACTATGCATTGGAGCATTTTGGCTTGCGGATGTTAGTTGGAAGCTCTCTGGTTATGCAGTTCGTATTGCAACTGAGCGCAACCTGCACCAATTTTTTCGGAAAGCCACACAAGGGTCGCCAGAACACATGGAACAAGCGAGACTATGGTATCTCCTCTACGTGAGTAATCTTTGACCCAAATTGTTGTTGTTTTTTGCTCATATTTTTTAGACCTTGGAACACCACTTTTCTATTGCATACGGTCGACCACCGATGATCCACGAAGATGCCAGTATCACTCAACACAATATCTTTACCCAAAATCCATCGATTTCACAAGGGGACCTTCGACTTCACAGCCAGGTCGATCTATTTATTATTCTCACCCGTATATATTTTGCATTCGGTCCAGATGTTGACCTAGAGGTTCCCGAGAGCGATTTCCCCAAGATTGATCAATACGATGCTGATATCGGGGATTGGAAGTCGGCATGGCTTCCTAGACTTGGTAAGTATTGACTCCCTAGGAAATAACGACATCGTCTAATACGTTACTACAGCGGGAAGCCGATACGTCGGCGCATATCCCTACAAGGCCGTGTATATGCACTATCATTTTTCTCGACTGCAGCTAAACTCCGTTGCTCTGCGCACATACCACTCATCCACCTCCTCTGGACAAATGTCATTTGAACGCAGGAAACGTGCCAACATCGCTGTTGAATCAGCCATTGCGACTCTCCAGGTTTGCCTGGATGAGCGAGATATCCAGCTGGCGCTTGTCGGCGTCCCACTATATCTCCACAGTATGATCACATTTGCTGCAGTCTTTCTGCTAAAAATCGCAGCCAAGGTTTGCTCGAACGGGGCCATTCCCGGGAGCCAGGGCAAACGGACCTCTATCGCCTCGGCAGGGCTACACGTCGACGTGAGCTATGTGCGTGTTCTCGTTGGGCGGGTCGTCGAGCTCATGGTATCCTGCAGCCAGCGGGCGAGCGAGCGCCACCTGAGCCACCATATCGCCCGGGGTCTTCGCAAAATGCTGACTGGGCTCGAGGAATGGGAGAAGCGCACTGCTGGTACTCAACATTCCATGGGGTCAACTGCGCAGGAAGCTCCTTCTCTCTTCAAGCCGGTGGTCATCCCCGGAGCGCAAATGCTGGGTGAGCGTGACACCATTTTGAATCACCCACCTCCTTTGCTTGGTGTTGCGCCGCTCTCGGCTGAACGTAGCAATGGGTTTGAGCCTCATATGAACCCAGGAAAGCTGGAGCCCGGTCTATCAGAGGGCTCGGATGACCCTATGATGGCAGATCTTTGGGGATTTGATGAGGATTATTTCCCTACGGGAGTGTTTGACTTCCTTCAGAGCCAGATGCCAGCGTGATCTACCTGGGACTTGGAAGGCTTTGGATTATTCTCTTTGTACATACAGTAACTAACAGCCTATGATTGACGACCACAGTTGTTGCAGGGGAATATGGATACTAGGAACATACATTTAGAGTGAACTAGTATTAATTAAGTCGAGCTATATCTCCATACAAAAATAGCTCATTTTCCTGCTAAATGGCACTGGTATATAATATGATCCCTGTCCATCTCAAATTGCCGGATCGCCTACGGGCGATGGATTTTTTTCTATACAAACTTTTTATCGTGGTTCTTTTTCATAACCACGCGACCATGCAACTAAATGGGATTTTATCAGCCCATCCTCACACACATTCCAACAATGATTGAGAATGCCGAGGTACGCCCTTCAATGTCGACATAGCAATTGTTGATCATCTATATAGAGACCTGCCTATGTTGTGTAGGTTGAGGGTAGGACATCTCGGCACTTGGCATCGAGTCCAGTTAGACCGAAAAAGTCCGAGTCGGTCGAACATGCGGAACCAAACAGCCATTGCCCGGGGATTCTGTCGAATCATATTGATCTGATCCTATTGACCTGAATAAATACCACCGAGATACTGTTGATCTTTTAATTCTATCATTTCTGTGGTTGTACATTGCACTCGGTGATTTCATTTACCCCAAATTTACCAAACTGCCGAGGTCTCCGCCATTGGTGCTATATTTGATTGAGCTCCCCCGCAACAATTCTAACTTTCTGTTCTCTCTCCACTCTGTACAGTTGTGTATATATTTTGTTTTAGCCATGATGAACAGATCTCTTCTTCGCGCAGCTGTGCGCTCAATTCAGGCTGGTCCTACCTCCGTGGTAGGCCGCCGATATGCATCCTCGGCCGTCTTCAACTGGGAAGATCCCCTCGCCGCAGCGGAGCTGTTCACAGAGGAAGAATTGGCAATCCAGGATACAGCACGCCAATACTGCCAGGATAAGCTTGCGCCCCGCGTTTTGGGTATGTCCAATCTGCTTTGCTTTTGTTATGAAATGGTGAGCTGACGTCGGTGATCCCTTGCAGAGGCCTACCGCAACGAGGATTACGACCGTCGAATCCTAGAAGAGATGGGTGACCTGGGTCTCCTCGGAGCTTCAATTGAAGGATACGGATGCGCCGGTGTCAGCACCGTGGCATCGGGCCTCATCACCAAGGAAGTCGAACGCGTGGACTCGGGATATCGATCAGGCATGTCAGTCCAAAGCTCGCTAGCTATGACCGGCATCTACGAGTTCGGCACAGAAGAACAAAAACAGCGTTTCCTTCCTGGCCTTGCTAAGGGCACAGTCGCCGGATGCTTCGGTTTGACAGAGCCCAACCATGGCTCTGACCCTGGGTCCATGGAGACCGTGGCCCGCGAGCACCCCACCCAAAAGGGCATGTACCTGCTCTCTGGCAGCAAGACGTGGATCACCAACTCACCCATCGCTGACCTCGCGCTCGTGTGGGCTAAGCTCGAGTCCACGGGAAAGATCCGTGGGTTTGTTGTGGAGCGTGAGCGTGCGACGCCCGGGTCGTACGAGACACCCGCTATCAAGAATAAGAGTGCCCTGCGTGCTTCCATCACTGGTATGATCCATATGGATAACTGCCCCGTACCGGCAGAGAATATGCTTCCGGACGTTGAGGGTCTCAAGGGTCCCTTTACATGCTTGAACAGTGCCCGCTTGGGAATTGCGTTTGGTGCCATGGGTGCCCTGGAGGATTGTCTTGCCCGTGCGCGCGAGTACAGTCTGGAGCGCAAGCAGTTCAAGGGCAACCCACTTGCCAAGTATCAGCTTATTCAGATGAAGTTGGCTAATGCTGCTACGGATGCTGCTTACGGAACCCTGGCTGCGGTTCAGGTGGCTCGTCTTAAGGATGCTGGCAAGGCCACGCCTGAAATGATCTCGATGATCAAGCGTCAGAACTGTGACCGTGCTCTGGCTAATTCCAGAACGTAGGTTACTCTGTTTTGGCTTTGTTTTCTTGGTCTGCTTTACTAACATTGGTATTAGTCTGCAAGAAGTCTTTGGTGGCAATGCTGCCAGCGACGAGTATCACATTGCCCGCCATGTGGCCAACCTGTTTGTGGTGCAGACCTACGAGGGTCAGAGTGATATCCATGGTAAGTTATTCCTGCCTGACTGGTGTTGGGCTGAGGCTAATGCATATTCCAACAGCTTTGATCCTGGGCCGTGCCATTACGGGCAAGCAGGCCTTTGTCTGAAAATAAAAAAAGAGCATACTTGATACTTGTATATAGAATATATCCCAATCGAATAATTCAAAGTGTTATATAGGTATTTATAACAGTACATATGTAGCCTTGAGTACAACATAACTAGTATATGGTCACGCTATCAAAAGCATAGTTCCTTCCTCTTTTGGCCAAGCGGGAAATTGCGGGCGCCTCACCCGCACGTGACATCATCGAGGGGCAGTGTATCAGTATCATGCGGCGTAATACAGATTTTCAATACAGAGGTATATTGAAAGAAAGAGATTGAATATAAAATTTTTTAACATTGAAATTATGAGATATGCATACATACGATATACATATATATGGATGTATGTATGTATTCTATATAAGATCTACCCGATTAGGCACCACTCTCTATTCACTAGACATATGTATCTGCAAATGCTGTCTTGTGTACATGCCTTTGCCTAACCCCGCCAAATTCGATGGTCCAGCCCTATCAAGGGAATTGCCTTCATTCATCAAACAAACTATTTGGATTCAAAGGACATATATATATATATATATATATATATATTGAACATTCTATCTGTTTCTGCCTTATTCTTTAATGCCTTAAATAACAGGTCAAGCCTCAAAGCTGAATCATGATGTGTAATCTCAGTGTGGCGCCCGGTATTCCCGTATTGGGCCGTACAATACCGACAGAATCGATTCCGCCCACCTGGGGGCACTTTTCCCCCTCTTGAGACTCCCGATTATCTTCTTCCTTCTTCTTTTCCACACAAAGACGTAATCGTAAGGCGACTTACTTCCTCTTTAACTTGAATCAATAACTGACGATCCATCATCTAGTTTCTTTTTACTCTCTACACCTTTCTCACTCTTTCGTCATGGCTCTCAAGCGTATTAACAAGGAACTCACTGACCTCGGCCGGTAAGCCTATCCTGATGCCATCATCTGCGATTCATGACTCTGACTCTCCTATAGTGATCCACCCTCTTCCTGCTCCGCTGGCCCCGTTGGAGATGATCTGGTATGAATACTCGTTTTCTTGGTTGGCGCCGTGTGGCGGGACACAACCGCCCCGGTGTTGAACCAGTTTGATATCAATGAGGGGATCATGGATGACTGACTTGTATTTTTTTTTCCTCTTACAGTTCCACTGGCAAGCGACTATCATGGGTCCTGTAAGTTGTTTCTCGTCTCTGCTCTGGAGGACCTTGGGGGCCATCTTGCCCTTTGCGCAGTCCAGAGTGTCATCACCAGAGTTCGTTATACTAATAAATCATACAGGGTGACTCCCCATACTCTGGTGGTGTCTTCTTCCTTGCCATTCACTTCCCTACCGACTACCCTTTCAAGCCTCCCAAGGTCAACTTCACCACTCGCATCTACCACCCCAACATCAACTCCAACGGCAGCATCTGTCTGGACATCCTGAGAGACCAATGGAGCCCTGCTCTCACCATCTCTAAAGGTGAGCAAAACTACTTCCTTCACTATCTGCCATGCACACAATCTCTAACCATTCATAGTGTTGCTCTCCATTTGCTCGATGCTCACAGACCCCAACCCGGACGATCCTCTTGTGCCCGAAATCGCGCACGTCTACAAGACCGACCGACCCCGTTATGAGGCGACAGCTCGCGAGTGGACACGGAAGTACGCTATTTGAGTGAAACGACAAATCTGATTCCTTCTTCGCTTATGTTATTCTCTCTATCCCTCTCCCTCAATAACCCCTCCTTGCGGCCCCTATCTCGCTCGACCACTCTTCATCGGTGTCATCTCAACGTCGATCTGCATCTTTCCGCTTTCTTTGCCCCGCTCTAGATTCAGAATTCGCGAAAGCCTGGCGTACCTGTGGTCGTAGAAACGTTTTCAGTCTTTTTTTCATCCCCCAAACTCTGTGTGTTGATTTCAAATGCACCTGTTCTTGTGCGCGTTTGCTTCCTGCTTTCGTGCCTAAAAACTGCATTCGCGCCGGGTTTGACCTTGTCTTGTTGGGCTGAGTTTCTGGGACTTTTCATATCCAACGATCCTTATGACAAATCCTCATGCATTCATGGCATCCATTTTTTTCTTCTTCTCTTTTTCAAACGCTGCGTGCGTCTAGGATTGAATTATGGAATTTGCCGAGTTTTTCTCCAGTTCTTTTGCTTGTTTGTACTAGGCGATGCTTCGGACTCGGTGGGTAATGCTTTGGTTTCGGAGAGTAGTTCGAGATCACCTATTATGTGTTTTGTGTCTTGTGTCTTGCGTTTAGGGGCTTCTATTCGTTTTCTGTCTTAAATGACACAATCTAGACAGGCCGGTCTGTGTGTTAATGGGCTTTTTTTTGGTACTTGTAGTTGTACATCGTGTAGTATTGGGGTAGTATTGGACTTCATTTAAACACTGACTGACTCCTGAATAATAATGCATTCCAATTGTCCGACTCCCAAACACCATATATGTATGTATGTATGTATATCTATCTGTAAATGCAAATCAAAAAAAGATTAATAGTAGGAAACCACATCACATCAAATCGAAATCCGTCATATCAAAATCTCCCCCGATCGGATGGATGACAATCAAACAACCTGACTCCCCCGTCGACTCCCAGCCCTCGACCCCTCCCCAGCCTTAGCAGTCCTCTGACTAGCCCTAGAAACCTGACTCACCGAATCCGCCGGACTCACAAGATCATCAGCCCTAGACCCCTTAGAACTCTTCGACCGATGCGACCGATGTCGATGCGAATGAGATCCAACCTGGCTAATCGAGTCATCAGGCGAGACATGCGAGTCGACATCGAGATCCGCCACGCTTTCCGGAAGCGGCACATCCCGCGCAGACAAATACGACTTCCCGCCATCCTTGCTGTGGATACTCGGGCTGGAGTAGTATGTAGCGTTTGAGCCGGCGGGGAGGGGGATATTGCGCGCGGAGCGAGATGACGATGCAACGCTCGCGTTGTCTTTTCCGACGTGGGAGGAAGAACGCACTGAAGCAGCGCGGTATGAGTGTGTGCTTTGCTGGCTCTGGTTCTGGCTCTGGCTCTTTTGCGAGCGTTGCGAGACGACTGACTCGTAGCCGTCGCGGTCGTCGTGGCTGTGGCGTCGGTGGCTGCTTTGCGGTGCTTTGATCGTTGAGGAGCTGTGTACGCTGCTTGGCGCCCGGGTCTTCTCGTCGTGGTAGCTGCTGATGAAGGTTGACGGCGCACAGGCGTAGCGTTGTTGTGAGGCGTTGCTGGCTGGTGGGTATTCGATTGCTCGGAGTGGGGTGTCTTCGGGAATACTGTAGATGCTGCCTTCCGAGGCGCGGCGCGGGTTGTCGTGCATGTATTCGGTGCCCTCGTATAGTGTGCTGGCGCGGGGGTTCTTGGAGGTTACGCTGCGTGAGAGGGTTGAGCGGGGGTTTGAGGCGGTTGTGTAAGAGCTGCGAGGTGGTGTGGGCGCTTCGATGGCGCGGTATTGGGATTGTTGGTCGTCGTTGCCGAAGAAGGATTGGGCCGCCGCTTTGATTTGAGGGAAGCTGTTTGCGAACTGCATTGGCTGTTCGGGTTCTTGGATTGTTGACTGCGAGTCACCCTTGACCATTGCGTAGGCCACGGCTGCGCCTGCCGCGGCGCCAATGAGCGTGCCCACGATCGTCTTGGCTGCCTTGCTGCCGTCATCGCTCTGGGGCGGTGCGGGTGCTTGCATTGAGTATGACGGTGGTGGCGGGCCTTGGAATTGACGGGGGACAACTGTTGGTGCAGACCGCTCAAAGGTTGTGGGTGCTTTGGAAATGGCACGCGACTTGGCCTCGGATCGGGCTTCGGATCTTGCCTCGGATCTTGCTTCAGATCTTGCTTCAGATCTTGCCTCAGATCTTGCCTCAGAACGTGCCTCAGACCTTGCTACGGATCTGGCTTCGGACACCTCGGACCTTGGAGGTGCGATGCTCTCCGTCTTGATGGTGCTAGCTCTGCTGCTCGCCTTTGAGACTACAGAGCGGCTGGAACTCTCTATAAGAGCCATTGTCGGTCCGCTAGCCTCTGATGATATAACCGAGGCATTGCTGGGCCGGTACACGGCTTCAATGCTGTTGCCGTCGAAGTCGATGACGGCTGCACTGAAGTACCCTGACTGCGAATCTCGCATCTTGGGTTCGCCGTGGATCTTCGCGCCCGCTTTTAGGGCACTTATGAAGAACGAGCCGACTGCGTCTTTTGACGGGGCTGGAAAGGCGACATGGACTGCACCAGGAGGAGATCTTTGATTCAAGTTAGCTTTGTTAAAAGATAGAGTGTTTTTTTTCTTCTTCTTCTTTATGTATATATATCACTCACCCAGGCTTAGTCTCGGTCATCCAGAAATCAGCAGGTTCCCCCTGCTTCTGACCGAACCCTATATAATCGTCATGTCGACCGATGAATTGGTACCCCAATGGCTGTAAACATGATAAGAAGAAAGAGGTAGAGGTCGGGAGGTGAGAGACGGTCAAGGTGATATGCGAAACGGGCATTGCGAAGGTTGAAAGTCGACGTGCCTGGATTACCAGCACGTACAAAAGAGTTGAATAAAAAGAATGAGAAAAACGAAGGTTGGAAAAGAAAGAGAGAGATTAAATGGAATCGGTAAAGATATATACGGTGAGGAAATCCAAGTCTATAAAACCAGAACTATGACGCCAGGAAATGAGGCCACATGAACGATGCCCTCAAGAGCCAGTCAGAATAAATGCTGTGTGACTCTAATCCAAAAACAGAGAATAAACTAGCCTCCAAAATCCTGCCCAAGCTAAAAAGGGTCATCCAGAACACCGCATGTCTCCCGATAGTACGGGAGTACGTTGGTGGACACTTTTGAGGACGTGTGATTTCTTGTATGGAGTCAGGCAAGTGGGGGGTCCATAGACGATTGGCCCAAAGATCAAGTTCAATGCTCAGTACCCGATCTGCACGGAAAAAGTTGAAACAGTCCAAGGACGAAGGCGTATATTCAAGGCCTAAACCCATCCTCTGTTCTTCGTACTTGGTGAGAATCGAAAGAAAAGTCAGTCCATACTTCCAATGGCACATAGTAGTAACTAGTCAGCCTGAATGTTGTTCCTGTTCCTGGCTGCTTTGGGATATCTAGGGGCCCAACTCTGTGCAGGATGAAACGCTCTATGGCTGGAGGGGTGCAGATGGGTCCCTGCCAGGTCATCGCGGGGAGCCAATGTGGATTCCTGTTGGCGGATGGGGCGTCTGTTCTGGATGCCCTGAGCGAGGTGCAGGAGCCTATCGACGTGGGCTTTTTGCTTACTTGTTCTTGTGTGAGCAAATGGTAGACTTCGGAGTGGAGGGGAGAAAAGAAAAAGTCCTGCCAGGTGGATTTGGGTAGATGTGCTGACCGCTACAGCTATATGGTTGAGTCATACACGATTTATATTGAGAATTTGAGAATTTGAGAATTTGAGTGTTTCTTTTTTTATTCATTTATTTTCTATCTTGTAAGTAATAATATGATATCCATTACATATCTACCGACAATATATCCCATACTAAAATATACGATGGGCAGAAGTGCATCTCATATCGCCACCGTCGATCCGATTCGTAACATTCAAAGTGAGGCGAGGAACTAATGGCATGCCACGTCAATCAGGAGAATTATTACGGAGTAGTTTATAAGTACTTGACTAAAGAGAAAATAAAAATAAAGAGAAAGAGTTAAAAAAAATAAAAAAGCCATATTTTTATTGAACACAGAAGTTGAAGATATGTGTCTCAGGAAATCCTAAATGAATAGGCCCTGATCTATGTGCTGTTCACTTTTTCTGATCTACGCATCACAGCAGTCGAGGTTGAAGCTGGATGGAAGTAAGATGGATCAAGGACTGGCGAAAAGGAACCAAATGCCATCCGACCCGTAACGTATAAGCGGAAAAAAGAACCAGATGCTCTCTAAACCACAGACCTTGGGATGAATCCCGATGCTTGGAAGCTGTCCCAGTATTCCCAGTTTCCTCCAAACAACACCGAGATAGAAAGGTAGAGAGAAGTGGGCTTAATAACAGCCGAAATACTCCAAAGGACAGGCATATGCAGAGAGATACCGGTACCTTCGCTCTGCAAATCAATCCCCGTGTATATATATAAAAAAAAGGTGCAAATGTGCCGTCAGTACAGACAACAAGGACGCGCGCTCTCTGGGCGCGATTTCATTCTCTTTTGTTTTTCCCAGTTGGGGTTCTCAGAGGATATCCCAAACCTCTTCGGCAGCATGGCAGAACTTGCTGCAGGCAACACTGGCACTGAGACTGTAGTTGCTGATACTGATAGTTTCGTCCTTGAAAGAATCGGCAAAGTCATCGTGGCCCTTGGCCATGGCACCGACGAAAATGGCAACACTCTCATTGGGGTTCAGCGACTCCAGGTAGTCCTTGGTACGGACCACGGGCGCCTCGAAACTCATGGTCACTTTGCGGCAGTTGGGGGGCAGGTGGTCGGTGATCGGGTTCTTAATAACCTTAAGGAGCTTTTCCTGTGAGTTTGTCGAACGGATGGAGAGTCGGTGGAGCAACTGAACCATCAGACCGGCGAACCGCTTGAATGTTCTCGGGATGCGAACGGAAGGATTGACTTCGATCAAAACGCCCTTGGCGGTGTGGATGAAAATTTGGAGCCGACCGGCCTTGTTCACGGGGGAATCGAGAAGAGTGAGCAGACACTACGGCGGGTTAGTGGGGATTCTTTTTTGACCTTGGTATTGCCACTGGTGATGTTGAATCGTACCTGGTGGGTAATATCTGGTCGGGCTTCACTGATATCACGGTTCATTTTGCGCATGATACCGATGTGCTCATCGCTGTTCAGCAGAGAAAATTTCTCATCTTTGGTCCCTGAGCGTCCACTAGAGACAGCCTTGTAGGTTTCCAGACTAGCATTGGAAAGAACCACAATCAAGCGTTGGGTGTCTTTATCATGGGATGGAATTGGCACATGCTGTTCGGCGACCAGCTGGGGAGCTCCGGAGGAGGGCAAGACTGGGTCCCTGGAGGTGAGATGTTAGACATGAAGTTGTTGAAGGTTTTTTTAAGATGATGGAATTGCGATTTAGGCGCGGGGAGGGGTAAAGGGAAGGGGGGAAATTGTGACAGATGTGACAGACGTGGCTGGAATATAATCCGAGTGGATTAGCGCCCAGCGACATGTCACACAGTCCAAATCAGAATTGATTGTAGAAGATGTTGGGAGTGATTGTAATTCGAGTGTAGTTTCTGGAGAGAAGAAAATTTCTTCCGGAATGAGATATAAAGCAAGGGGGAAAACACATAAAAAAAAAAAGGTAGAATCCAATACTTACTCGCACGCTTTCTCTTGCCAGCAGCTTGTTCTTGGTCAGACATTCTAATATGTTTTAGTATAATTGACAATAACAAAAGTTGTTGGGAGTTGAAGAGTTTTGGGGGGGAAACTCGGGGAGAAAAAAAAAAAGGAAAAGCGGCCAAATAGCCCCCGGGAGATCGGAGTCAGCTGGAATTATATAGAATCTGACATTGTATATTAACCATATTAACCATATTGATTTGATTTTATTCTGTGTGATTTATAGATTAGAGTATATTCTCCGGGTTTTGATATGTTGAAATATTTAAATACCGACATAGTAGAATAGTAGAATAGCAAATATACACGGAGTATATATGACTCTATACTATAGTTATGTATAATGTATAACTATACCCAAGTTCAATACTTCTAGAGATTCCTTTTTATTTCCTTTATTCCCTCTAATTCCCTTTTAATGTTAGCTTCAACGGTTAGTGCTTAGTGCCACTCAGCAGAGAGATCGACATTAGCCCCCCAGTTGTGCCGTTTACATACTATGCTTATACAGAGGTACTAAGGGAGTATGGAGTACTAATGTATGTATGATATGTACGATCCCAGCTCTGTTTGAACCAGCCACAATCTACTAAGGAAAGCCACATGAAGGCTTCTCTTTCATAGGTTGATAGGTCCAACATCCTCTCAATAATAGCGCATGACAAGAATATGTATTGACTTAACCTCTAGCCTAGACCCTGGTAAATGAGTAACTTTGCCAGCTACAGTACTTCCTGGAGCACAATGAATACCACCGGAGGAGATGGTTAGACCAGATGATGAGGATGTGTAACATTCTATGCATAAAATTGCGTGGGTGACTCAGAACAAACAGACCTGACTGGCCCATACCCCAGCATTGCCTCTTAGAGGACAGCGTACTCCGGACAGCAGAGAAGGGTCAGCACATATATGAAGGCCACGAATGGGTGAGAATGGTAAAGGTGGTACAAGGAAGCTTTGTCACAGGACAGCAAACCTGAGGGCCCTGAAGGAGTAGTTCTTCAGGCAATCCTTGAGACATTTGTTTAGAGTTGGAGCTTATGACGCCTCTCGTGGAAACGGACTCCGTGGTCCGGTAGTGATCGGAATGAATGTGTATTCTGTAGGCTCCAGCACTGAATACACTCATACTTCCCTGACATGTCAAGTGATCAGTTGCCAGTCTATGTGAAATCCCGGGGGGGCAGGTCTCATAGCTATATGGGGTGATCTCGTAATCTGACTTAACATCAAACCAATCACTTGACAAGATCCAAGATCTGTGTCGGGTCTTGACCCAATCAGCACGGAATAGTTCGTGTTGGGTTGGTCCCAAGCGCCCGGTATATTCCTTTAGCTGAACAGCAACCTGTATCCTGTATCCTGTATCCTGTAAGCGCTGAACATGAAGTATTAAAGCGGTCAATAAGTGATCATCACAATTCCAACGTGCGTTTCCTTGCACAATGCAATATGGGGAAGGCCTTACTGGCTAGTACATGGAAGCCTTGCACACCTTGGCAACAAGAGGCCAAGGGGGGCTCAGGAGAGTGTCATCTTTTAATCTCCCTGGTAGACTTTCACCAGTACACACAGAATAGTCTCATTGGTTGAATATTGGAGATTGGAGCCTCTGTCTGCTAATTGCCAATTGTGTACTCCATTCGTACTCCATATAAACATTATTTATATATTTATTATTGTGAATCAATTAAGAAAGGGGGAAAAAAAAAAAAAAGTAGTGCCCGACATACCAACCACAGGAATTTGACAAGGCTGGTGTGTGATTGTTATTATACTCCGTTGATCTGCACTTCATCATCTTCGCATCTTCGCATCTTCGCATTACTACTTCACTTCTCAGACTCTTTTGTCTTCTTTCTCCTTGGCCCGGTATTAATCCCGGCTGGTGGCGAGACTCTCCTTTTTTATTTTATTTTATTTTATAAAGCCCAGCTCTCCACCGGAAACTGTTGATCGTGTCCACTTCATCTTTTTTTCTTCTTTCCTGTTTGAACTTGAAACTGTCTTGAAAATCAAAGAAAACAAGATAAAACCAGACAAGACACAAGGGATAACATCTCAACTACTCCGTTGAAGGTCAGTCAGATTAGTCATTTCCATTGGAACAATATGACCTAAAACAGACTAGCGTTCCACGCGTGTGCCCCAGCTCTCTCGACTTTCTCAACTTCTTCATCCCACCTGTGCCCTGAACAAATTTTGGAAAAAAAACTCAGGGTCATGCCGTGGACAGTTACCAATTCATTTAAGAGGTATGTATATTGGGTTCAATTTACAAGGGGAAGAAACTAACATCCTTTCAAGAGGACTCATGAAAACTTACGGACGACCAACATGGCGCGTCTATGACGATGAGCGCGCCGCGAAGAAAAGACGCGTGGATGAGTCGGATGAAGCTGAGGCCAATCTACAATATGCCATCCGCGAGTCTTCAGCTGCCGTGCTGTCGAGCCCGTCGCGTCGCAACTCCCTGTTATCGGAAGGCACGCTCGACGATATTGACGATCTTACCACACCCCCATCCTCGCCACCACCACGGTTAACTCCACCGCTAGCAAATACCCGCAAGCCGACATTTGCCTTTCTCAAGCGCAAGCACAAGGAGGTCACCGCCGGATCGCCCTTGACGGAGGTTAATTCGAATAGCCTACGCTCATCCGTGGACCCACCTAAACAGAAAGGTCAAAAACAACCCGTTATGCGCCAGATGCAGATCGACTTGGGAAATGATACACGAAAGACCTGTGCTAGCTGTGGCATGGAATATATCCCATCTAATACAGAGGATGCGGCACTGCATAAAAAGTTCCACGAGATGAATGCGACTGGGATCGACCTGGGCAAGGCATTTATGCGTGCGAACGCCTCACGCTGGGTGTACGAAGCGACTCGATTCGACGAAGGGTATGTGGTAATTGTGGACCGCAAGGCGTCACCTAGCGCCAAGAGCCAAGCGAAGAAGGTTCTCGAGGTTGTCAATAAAGAGCTCTCATCACCGGAAATCGACGACGAGACCCTGTGGAGTCAAACCGAACCACCCAAACATTTACAGGATGGTCCGACCGAGAAGGTAGATCGCTACCGGGTATTTCTACACATGAAGGACAGCCGCTGTGTCGGGCTCTGTCTGACCGAGCGCATCTGGGAATCGCGACCGGTTGTAAAGGAACAAAATGGCGATGTACACAACGGCTCCTCTGTCTCGACGCGAGATGAAATCCGCCCGGCCATTGTCGGAGTCTCTCGCATCTGGACTTCCGGATCCTCGCGACGAAAGGGAATCGCTTTAGATCTCCTCGACTGCGTGGTCATCAACTTCATTTATGGCATGGAAATAACAAAGGGTCAAATTGCATTCAGCCAGCCCACGGAGAGTGGTAATCGCCTGGCACATAAGTTTTTCGAGGGTGAAGAGACATGGCATGTCTATAACGAACGATGAGTTGACTTGAATATGGGAGGGATCTTTTTTTTATTATTATTTCACAGCACTGGGTGAGGCATATGGGTGGTGGGCTTTGTATTCTCTGGAGAGCGTTTCTTTTTTTTCTTTCTCTTCTGTATCATACCTGGACCCTTTTCCCATGTAGAATAGGGAATTGGGATGTCGATTCAATATTTCCAATTTGACTGAACTATTGTCTTAATATAAGAACCTGAATACTTTGGTGCTTTTTTTACCCAAAAAAGCCTCTCGGGGGAGCCGGACTCGATCTCGGAAAGCGGCGCGTAAGGTAACTGGGAAACCTCATGGATAAGAAACTCGGCGGGGACCCCTCAATTCTTCTCTTCCTTTTCTCTCGATTCTTTAACATATTTATTCTCGCGATGTCTAGATCAAATCCTTTTCGCCCTAGAAATCAGGGTGAGTATTGTTTTTCCCCTCTTTCCCCTCCTGGGGCTTCCCCGGTAACACGGGGAGATCATCCCCAACATAACGCTGATGAATCTGGACATATAGGCAATCCCGCAGATCCATTGCCTACCAACTCGGGCACTTTTGTCCCTGTTTTGCCTCCCAAGCCTTTATCCACTCCACCTATAGCCCTGAACGATCAACGCGGGAAGTCGTCTATATCGCTCGAACGCGAGGTAGACGACTCGAGCTCCTCGGACGAAGAGACAAACCCGTTCAATCTGGTTGTGTCTGCGACCGATAGTGAGGAGGAAAGCAATCGGCACAAGAGCCCAGCTCCCTATGAGATTGATCGACCGGAATCTCTTGGGTCAGCTCCACACCAAGCTCCATCAGCAGATGGGTCCCCAATATCACCCGACCACAACATGCGGTCTGCAATAGCTGCAGACAGCTCCTATGCAGGACGTCCTGCAGCACGGTTGTCTCTAGAGCTTGACGGAAGCAGCCCCCTCGGCCGAGTCAAAGACAAGAAGCCGCCGCCTCCGCCTAGGAGTCATCACGGCCGCAGAATTGGCTCTACAGCCACCGCAGAATCCTCCCAGACCGTCCGGTCTCGGTCTACTAACCGTCTGTCAACCTATGGCTCCTCTGGGAATGTTACGCCCGGCGCCTCGCATCCCAGCTCGGTATCTCTATCAGCGACTACGGACTATTTCTCGGTCCCTGAAGCGACAGGGTCGACGGACTCGCTTCAGCGCAGCCAGTCTCAGCATAAGCGTCCTCCGACGCCACCTCTCAGTCGACGGCACAGCCAGATGCGGAGATCCAAGTCTATACAGTCCAAAACTAGCAGCAGATTAAATATTTCTTACGACTCGGAGAGCAATGATAGCTCTTTGCCTCCCAGTCCGGGCCCTTCCAGTCGGGCACCGGAAAACAAGAGAATCAGCATGCCTCCGTCATCATCGGGAGATTTCCAGGCGACTGCCCCGTTGGGAGATATCTCGCTGAACCTGTCTCCCCCACTAACTCCAGACCATCATCACTGAAGGCTGGGCGGCGGGCATCATCCTATGGGAGTGTACTGGGTGGCTCGACTGGACCACCTCCGCCCCCTCCGCCTCGGCGCACTCGAGATTCCATTGCCCGTAGTAGTGATGTGACGGGGTTGAAGGAGAATAAGACACCTGCTCCACAGCCATCCAATGCTCTTGACATCTTGGCTGATCTCACCAAACTCCAGAAAGAGGTGGATGATCTTCGGGGGCACTATGAGAATCGGAAGGTTTAGGGATTAGGGGGGAGCAGCGGGCTGTTTTCTCTTCCACATTTTATTATAGGCTTGTATACATGAATGAACGAATGCATGAATTTGGTGTGTGTTTTACCCGTCTTGGATTTCTGGTATATTCCGAACAAAGTGACTTTGATATGGAAGAAATACGTATGAAAGGCGGGACTGATGTTGTATGGTGGTGGTTAGTGTCCATCATGACAGTGGAGCTCTAGGTTTGTATAAAAGACATCAAAGATATAGTAATATCACTAACTAATATCATCTTCAACTAAATAAAATTGTATAATTCAAATTTCCATTAAGAATAGAGGACTTATAAGCGGAATACTAGATATATTATACAACATAGTTATGTGAGGACTACATATGTTGTACAATATGGTAACCCGCAGTATTGTCCTAATGGCCACTAATGGCCCCCATATTCACCAACGAGGTAAGATATGACGTGGGAGGAAATTAATTATTTAGTTCGCAAAGTTCAAGTCCTCAAGTTCACCATCTCTCCTTCTCCCCTTTTCTCTTTCTTCAACTTTCATCTCTTTTAACATCTCTTACTAAATTACTGACTCTGCTTAATTTTCAGAGAATTAATTCATCTTCATATCTCATCATGACTACCCCAACGCTGATCAATTTGCCTCCTCCCCTATCGGACCCCGTCACTCCATCGGATATGGGACCGTAAGATCTCTCTATAACTCCATCTTCCCTGTGCCTGCATATAACATGGAGAGTATACTGACTTGGCTAATTAACGGGGAAATCAGAGGCACCCCCAACTCCGGCACTACGTCGCTATCTGCTCTCTCGACCACAGCCATCAAAGACGGCCACCAAGGCCAACCATTTCCTCACAGCCACCATGCCCACCAGTCCTCCACATCCTCCACCACAACACTAGAGGCTGAGCGCGCAGACCGCATCTCCCGCCTAGCCGGTCTTGAGCGCGTTGCCACATCTCGCGCCGGTGGCCAAACATCCGGCCAAGTGCTTTCACCTTATGCTCCAGGATACTTTGAGAGTCAAGCACTGAAAGAGCGCAGCACAGTTGGCAGTGCTAGCGCGACGGGCAGTATCGCCGGACGCACCACCTGGGCAAGCAGTAGCGACACATACGACGCCGACAAAATGAGCGAGTATCACGAGGAGGACGGCACCTCCAGTGTTGGTAATGTTAGTGACGAGGGTAATGCCAGTCTAGTTGGGTTTGGCGAAGGCGCCAACAGTACTTACAGTGGACCGATTTCTCGTCCACCTGGAATGAACCGTGTGTCTTCTGGAGGTATCGGGGCACGGCCTACTTCTATGGGTAGCTCGAATGTCAACCGCCCGAATCCGCTGGCTTCATATCTTCAGCAACAACAGCACCATGCTGGGGAGAGCTCTATGATGCCGTCGTCACCGGCTGGGTCGGTGACCCCCGAGCCTATGAATGAGGATGCTCGCTTGGTTGATGGTATGACTTTTGACCCGGACATTGTTGATACTACTGCCAGAACTCCACGATTGGTTTCCACCCCCGGTCACAGCAGCAGTGGCTTTGGTTCACCAGGCCGGGATTAGAGTCTGGTTGATAGTTTGGTAGATTCAAGAGGTTACGAAGGCGTTTTTGTTTTGTTGTTTAGTGGCTTGATGCCTCGAATGGATTGCTTCTCTTTTTTTTTTTTTTTGTGTCTGTTGTTTCAAATTAACAATGGCAATGAATGTAATTATAAACAGAGAAATCTATTATTGGGACATGATATCTTCCAAATATCCCAGTGTCGCCAGTACCCTGATTGGTGTCTTCCCCTCCAAAGATCCTTGCCACCTGTCTTTTCCACGTAAATCCAGACATTTATACATTATTTTCAGGTATGTAGATATAGAGACATATAGAATAATGTATTATCATGCCAGTATATAGTTCTATCCAAGCTCCAATCCCAAATCGAAGCATAGAATCTATACAGTGGTGATTCCCGGCACAACGCGTATACCGCAAATGACGGCATGCCGCCTGAGCCACATCGCCAAACCCGAATTTTCTTCCTTTCACTCTTCAACCACCCCAACTACCTTTCTTCGCCCGACCTCTTTTGCTGGCATTGACTTGTCTAGCAGTCTTCTATTCCGCCGACTTGCTGTTTTCACTTGCCCAGAAACCCACACGAAATCCCAATCCGAGAAATACCCCCGAAAAGCCCGTTTCACTTCGCCTTTGTTCGACTCCCCCGTTATTTCACCGGGTCTGTTGTTCGCTGCGAGGCTATTTTGGTCCTATAAGTTCGCTTTGTGATTCGTGTTTCTTCTTAGAAGAATCCATTTTACCTGGTGTTCTCGAAAAGCATTCGATTTCTCTTCTTTTGGTGGATTCATTCTAGACCCGCGAGTCGAAATCAAGATGGCTGCTCCTACGCAACTTGCTTGTATGTGTTTTCTCCTTCCTCATCGTTGTTCCTGACTTTGGGGTCGTATTTCTCGAGTAGATGAATGGTTGCTGATAGTCGCACAGTCCGCACGCTTAAGGGCATTAGCATCATGGATGCCGCCCCTGTCTACCAGCCCCTTTCTGGGTTCGCGAAGTAAGAATTGAGCCAGATAACAAACAAGAGACTTCGCTGACTCGTTTTCCAGACCAGAGGGCAACCTCCGCTGTAGCGCCTACTCGCCGTGTGGCCGATACTTCGCATGGGCATCACCCGAGAAGTAAGTTGGTTACCCCCCACTTTCACGTCCAAAAATCTAACATTCTTCTCCACCACAGGGTTACCGTTATCGACCCTTCCGTCGGCCAAGTCGTTGGGACCATCCCCGCCGATAATGTGTTCGAGCTTGGATTTTCGCCACTCGGCACCTATGTGATCACCTGGCAGCGCACATCCAAGGACGAGAACGGAGACGCCGTCAAGAACTTGAAGGTGTGGCGTGCCATTGAGGATGGGGACGAGCACTCGGTTGTGGGAAGTTTCGTCCAGAAGTCGCAGACCGGCTGGAACTTGCAGTACACTGCCGATGAGCGACTGTGCGCCCGCACCGTGACCAACGAGGTTCAGTTCTACCAGAGCGACAACCTCTCCACTGTTTGGAACAAGTTGCGCGTGGAGGGAGTAGCGGACTTTGCGTTGTCGCCTGGTCAGACTCAGTCTATCGCCGTATTTATCCCTGAGCGCAAGGGCCAGCCTGCCCAGGTTAAGGTGTTCATTGTGCCCCAGTTCACTGCACCCGTGTCCCAGAAGAGCTTCTTCAAGGGCGATAAGGTTCAGCTGAAGTGGAACGCTTCTGGAACTACCTTGATCGTGCTTGCGCAGACTGAGGTGGATCGCACTGGCAAGAGTTACTATGGCGAGACGACCCTGTACTTGCTGAGCGCTAGTGGTGCATTCGACTCGCGCATTGATCTTGGTAAGTTTCTTTCTTTCTTTCTTTCTTTCGGATTACTACTTGTTGAACTCAACTGACAATCAATAGATAAGGAAGGCCCTATTCACGATGTTAGTTGGAACCCCAACTCGAAGGAATTCGGCGTTGTGTACGGCTATATGCCCGCTAAGACGACCATCTTCAACTTCCGCGGTGTTGCCAAGCACAACTTCCCCCTCGCGCCACGCAACACTATCCAGTTCTCGCCCCATGGCCGCTTCGTGCTGGTTGCCGGCTTCGGTAACCTGGCAGGACAGATGGACCTCTACGATATGGACAAGAACTACCACAAGATCACCACCGTCGAGGCCTCCAACGCCAGCGTGTGCGCCTGGTCACCCGACGGACAGTACATCCTGACCGCGACGACCAGCCCCCGCCTGCGCGTCGACAACGGAGTGCGCATCTGGCACGTTAGCGGCGGTCTCACCTACAACGAGGAGATGACCGAGCTCTACGACGTTACCTGGCGCCCGCAGAGCATCGAGCAGCACCCTCTGGGTGAGCCGCTCACCAAGGTGCCTGTGCCTCACCCCTCCGCCACCGCCTACATGGGTACGCGCAAGGCCCCCGTGAAGCCAGCAGGTGCCTACCGCCCCCCCTGGCGCCCGTGGCCAACTGACCCCGCTCGCATTCAAGCGTGAAGACGAAGGCGGTGCCGCCTTTGTCCGCGACGGTGTGCCCGGCGCCAGCATGAACACTTTCGGCAAGCCCCGCCGTCGTGAGATCCCCGGTGCTGAGCCCTCGGAGGAGTACCTGCCTCCCGGAGCCGCGCCCGGCGGCGGCGTCGCCCTGCCTGCCGAGAACCTGTCCAAGTCCGCCGCGAAGAACAAGAAGAAGCGCGAGGCGGCTAAGAAGGCCAAGGAAGATGGAACTGATGCTCCTCTTGCCAACGCCCCGACTGGACCCAGCCCCGACCGCAACCGTAACCGCGGTAAGAATGCTGGCCTCACGAATGGAAACGGTGCGGCCAAGTCTGCCCCGGCTCCTCCTGCCGCTGCCCCTGCCCCTGCCCCGGCCCCGGCTCCCGCGCCTGTCGCTGCTCCCGCGCCTGTCGAGGATCCCTCTGCCCAGGACAAGAAGATCCGTGGCCTGCTGAAGAAGATCCGCGCCATTGATGAGCTTAAGATGCGTCTTGCTGGTGGCGAGAAACTGGAGGATACGCAGATGAAGAAGATCCAGACCGAGGATGCGGTGCGGAAAGAGCTCCAGGCTGTTGGGTATGATGGTTGATTGGAATTCAACTGATGAGAATTGCGTGATGCTTGACGCCTGACGCCTGATGACGTTGATGCAGATTGCGCCCGTTTCATGGATATATTTCGATCAACCTGCATGTATTGCATTTGGTTATAGGAGCTGTTCAGATTGACATGGATCACCATATCAATATCAATATCACTCACTATCAATATGAACTTAGAAACTGAAATGTCTATACAGAGTTGTCTATCTTAGAACTATAACCATCTATCAATCTATAAAAAACTACAACAATAATCCTATCTACAAGGGAGAATAATATCAAAGAATATCAATCACCCAGACCCAGAAAACTCATCCAAAACACCAACCTCCCTCTCAACCCTCATCCTCTCCCAATTAGCCCTCCACCACCAACCCGCCGTCTCTTCCAACCCAGACAAATCCCCCTCTACAACCTCCTCATGCCAAGGCTTCGTAGCAAAGATATAATGCACCGCCCGAACCTCCCCATCCCGCCAAATAGCATCATGCACCCCCGCAATCCGCAACGTCTTAAGCGCATTATAAACATAAGGCAACGGAACCCACCGTCCAGCAAAAACATCAGACAACAACTCCTGATCAGGGAAATCGTACCGCTCAATCCGCGCCGTCTCCCGTAACGCAGCTATGATCTCGTCGTACACGCGCGCCGAAGGCCGCACGACTAACACCCCGCTGTTCAGCATCCCGACACCGGAGCCTGGAGGTGGGGCGATGTTCTGCGCGTCGGCGGGAGTGGAGTGTTGTGTTGTGTAAGCGCAGTTCGAAGGGATCCTATGAGAGGAATGAATATTAGTACTGTAGTTTTAGTAGTATGCAGTGTTTAGTTTTAGTGGTTGGTTGTTGGTGTTGGTGGTTGGTGTTACATACCAATTAGCAGGATAATGCGCCTTCTTCATAGGATTACAAGCGCAAGCATGCGCCGCTGCAAACACCCGGCTTCCCTCGGCGTCGGTTTCATCGTCGAGTGGTAATTCCATTAACGAGTCCATGTTTCGCCGGACGAGGATGTCGCCGTCTAGGAGGATGATGCGCTCATACTGTTCAAGTGAGAAGACCACTAGCTTGTTCCATGTTTCGGCGAAGCGTGGGTCTTTCGTGTAGTTGCGGGTGCTGGCGGGGGTAACTGAGGGGACCCATTGGGATGCGATGTTGCGGTTTTGGAGGATTTTGAGGCCTTCGGCTGGGAAGGTTGAGGTGTAGAAGGCTACGAATGGGTATTTTGTTCCTTGGGTTGGGGTTGGGGATGGGGATGGGGAGGGTTGGGGTTCGTTTGTAATGCTTTGGTCTGCGGAGGGGTGATTGAGGGAGTGGTATAGGGTTAGGAGGCCTGGGAGGTAGGACATATTTGTTATTAGAGAGGCCCATACTGTTGAGATTGTTAGTTTTGGATGACTTTGTTCGTTTGTGTCTTGTCTTTTGGTGAGAAGTTGGAGTTGGAGACTCACTCCGCTTGGGAGGGGATTGTTTTTGGGTTTGATTGGTCATGGCTTTGGTTTGGAACTGCAATTGGAGTTGAAATTGGAATTGAAATTGACTGCGACTGCAATTGACTTGTATCAGGATGATTTCAAGAGAAGAAGAGAGAGATGGCGATGGCGGGATGGAAGCTATCGATTGTGTTATCCGTTGCCCCTCTGTGCGGGGATGAACCTCCGGGGAATTTGGTGTTGAAGAAGAAGACGAGAGAAATAGAAAAAAATAAAAAAATAAAATTGGGGATGTGATCTCTTTTCCTAATGCGAATACAAAATTATATTTGACTCTCACCCTCAAGATCACCAACCTGCACACCCCAAACCTGCCACCTAACTTCCTCAACAAAGTCTCTCCGCAACCACAGCCCAGACGGCTGACCCTGTGCTGGGGATAGTAGTCCTCTACTCGAAAGATGGTCGCGTTCATCGCCCGGATGAGTACGATCCAGCCAATCAAACAACAGACGAAGCTGCCAGATCCGATCACGAATTTGGTCCGGATCAGCGCCGCGGCCGCGTGCGGATTGCACGATGTTGCGCACAGTATGCGACAGAGCGAGTCTCGCATCTACTGCCGAGGTACGCAGCCAAGGCGGCACAGAGACAAGATCAGCGGTGATACGCGTGGAGCGCATCGGGAAGGAAGACGGGAGGACGAGGGAGCGTTCCCGGATGTCGAGGTCTTGCAGGGACGGGAGGTGGAAGACCCAGTCCCAAGGGTTTTGGGACGGAGTCATCGCCGCAGATGGCTTTCCAGTGAGTAGCGCCGTGCGGGTGGGCCATGCCGATGGTGGGAGGCCCTTGGTTGGGTTTGAGAGAGGACCGGCGGTTGCTGGGAGGATGTCTTGGGCTTCACTGAGACCGGTCAGGGTGGAGGCGAAGACGGAGGTCGAGGAGCTTGGACTGTAGGTTGCCTTGCGGCGAAGGTAGACGGATGGGTCGCCGCGGAGGAATTTCTCGCGTAGGGCATCGTTCTGGCTGAAATCTAGAACGAGCGGCCAGTGGTCTGGTCCGCGTATCTCGATACGGGCAATGCTGCTAGGATCTGGCAGTAGACATGGGGCACTGACGGTGCGGGTGGTCTCGTCATGAGATGTTATGGTAATGGGGATAGAGATTGGGCGGCGGGTATCAAGATCGCGAGGGACGAGGCATCGTGGTTCAGCAGCGAGAACCCAGAAATGGCGGAAGGCTTGGAGGTGGCACTTGTTATCAAGGACCGTTGTTGGGAAGATCGGGTAGAATGCGCAGATGAGCGCGGCCACAGCGCGGTTGGATGTGCCAAGTGTGTAGCTGCCTCCTCCGAGGAAGAGTATTCCGACAGCCATGTGTGCCGCCATGTGACTGCCATATGGTGTATCCGCATCGATCCGACCATGGAGCGACCGCAGGCGCCGAAAGAGAGCTAGGTCACCCGTGCCAGCCATGACTGCCGCGGCAGATAGGGCCACCACATCTTGACAGTTCCGAACCGAATTGCGGGCGAGTCTAGCGTCGTAACTTCGCACAGGTAGCCGTGAAATGCGGATAAGCTGGTCTAGATAAAATAACAACAGATCTCGGGCCTGTGTTTGTCCTGATCCAGCATGACGGAGACCGACGGCAAAGCAGAGGCCTGCAATAATGTTGAAGAATGGCATGTCTTCGCTACGCAGCCGGCGTACATCCGTGAGTCGTGATCGTCCCCGGTAGACTTCGGGCAGACTCTGGCTGATCCACTCAGCAGTGGGCTTGATACTATCCCACATGATCAAGTGTCGTGCCAGTGTTCGCAACAGGAAGAGATCTGGCCGCACGTAGTCGAAGCGAACAGTGGTATCAGGGATATCGATCTTCTTGGCTAGTACCGAGTCGTTTGTCTTCATGAAGATGATCATGAGGGCAATGGTGGCGCCAGCCGTAGCACGGTCGAGTACATGGGCGATTTCGACGGTCTTGGTGCCCACGGCGATTGACAATAACCGTTCAACAATATGCATATCGCGCATACCCCGCAAGTCATCGCCTTTGCCAAGGTTAATGAAACCAAGGGCGAAGCCTGCGGCCAGACGATATCCTTCGTCGCGGAGTTCCTCTCCGGTGGTAGCAGCTTGCTCGTCTTGGTCACTGTTTTCGATTTCAGAGAGCATGACCTCGCTCATACGACGATGCTGGGAGCCACAGTAGAGTAGACCGATGCCCATAATTCCAGCAGTCTGAGTCAACTGCGACAGGTTCAGCTCAGCTGCTCCAAACGGAAGCATTCTTGTAACATGTACCGAGAGCAAGCGTGTGATAAGAGTATCCATTGTGCCCAGATACGACGCAGAGAGACCAAGCAGGAGACCAATCGATGTCATGGTATGCTTGGGAGTGAGGTACTTGAAAGCAACCCATTTGGCCAACGATTTAAGATGGCCATTCAGACCCAGAGCCAACAAAAACCCAGCATGTCGGTTGGTAAGATCCTGTGGCTTGTTGAACAAGATCCACGACGTGTCAATACCCTTCGAAGCCTTGGAGATTGCCAGACCGGTTGACACTCCGTTGTGGAAGAAGGCCCAGCAGACTCTTTCTTCTGAGAACGCAGATCTATCCGCGCTGACAGTCACATTGTCCGGCTTCATGACGCACTGCAGGGAAAATGAAGGAATCGGCAGCTTCTCAGTCAACAAAGGCAATCGGCCACTAAAAGTGAGCATTGCACGACCCGCTGGAGTAGACAATGTTCGGACTGTTACGAGCTGCACAATTTCTTTCTGTGCCTCTAACAAGTCCGAGTCACCCCAGCCAGGTTCGGCTATGCACTCTGTCACCGGTGCTTTCGACTGGTTGAGTAGTTTAGCTGCCTCCATAAATCGTTTATCATCTCGGAATATCAGCCTGGTGACTGAGTATCGGTCTGCCTCTGCAGATGCTTCAAAGGCGTTGATGGCATCAAGATCTAATGCCGAGCTGCTGATATAGTGGAAATCTCGGATGGCATTATGGTTAGGTTGATGTGGTGCTGCCAGTGAATTGGTTTGAGCCGGGTTCATCGACATGTAAAGGTCTTCTCTGTCAATCAGCTCTAGGAGCGTCGCGTTCCAGGACGTGGAGGCTTCAATCTGGCATTGCATAACAGCTTCATAAAGCGGGGCGCTGACACCTTCTGGGAAGCTATCAATGACACTCTTCGTGAAACCCCAGCGCTGCAAAAGCTTGATCTTTTCCAAGGGTGTTGAAACACTGTGGACTTCGGCGAAGAAACCATTCAACGCACACGTCCTTGGTGTGATGCTGAAACATTCGCGCCACATTCGCCCTTTTCTGGGAGTTCGCTCGGATGCATTCACAATGTCGAGGAGAGAAACAAACGGTGTAGGGCTCCGGTGAGCAGCAGCACCCATTAAGAATTCGAATATGGACGGTGGCGGGAAGGGTTCGGCAGGAACTTTTAGCCCAGTGATATGAGTATTATCCTCAAACTGCCAGCGCTCCATACTGGCAATTTCGGTGCCATAATAGGCATCCTCGGTCCATTTCCAGGATTCCCATCCTAGCCAGCCGCCCAATTGTGCGATGACAGGAGCAAGCAAACCCAGGGGCCTTTGGGACTCCTCCGAGTCGCAGGTGGAGAGCTTCTGTTCTTCACGCAATAGATGCAAGGCCACGACAACACTGCACAATGCCGTACATCTTGTGTTCTCTGAGAATGCTTCAGATATAGGGAGGTAGCCATCGCGGCCAGCAGCCCTGAGGCCTTGAGGAGTTTGAAGGAATTCACGGCTGAGGGTGATGCACCGGATCAAGTACGAATTCTGGCGATATGTGGACCGACTGGAATTGGCACCCTTGTGTGCATCTCCTGATGCAAGACCTTCAATTGCGTCTTGCTCAACGATCCACCCCCAGGAACTGTCCATCATCCACGGAGCTACAACACCGGATGAGCCAGACTCCAGGTCCAGCATGGACTCCCAGCTTTCCAGGTCCAGGTGTCCTCCACTACTCGATCTGAGTAGACCCTTCTTGCGACGGGCTCGTTTGGGAGGCTGCGTTTGTGGAGGGGCGACGAATGGGGCTGCTAGGCTCAACAAGACGACTGTCATGGCGGTCCACTCAATGTTGTTTTCCTCCTTTCCCCGAAGCCATTTCATGACCTCCCACCATGCGACCATAATGCCATCACCCGCTTTCTCGGACTCACGCAAGGCGAACTTGCAGATCTTGAGTATTTTCTTCACCAGCTCGTTGCGCGGCTCCATTCGGATTTGGAGTCTGTGGCGCTTTTTATCGGTGTCTACCAGGTCGATCTTGCCTCGAGAACACCCATGATCAAACTTGTTGAAGACGAGGTCGGGATCCGCCATGACCCGGTTGACACCACTTTCTCTCGGGCGACTCTCGAGTTTGTTGGCAGAGATGCCATCCGGTTCATACAGCTGCAGTGGCACAGGAACCTCAACTTTGACGGGACTACCCCACAGGGTTTGTAATGATAGCTCGCTGTGTCCGCTGTCCGTTTCACTCAGTGAGAGTATCCGCGAAAGATCCCCATCGGAGATTCTACAAGCATCCAAGACATTTGAGACATTCTGGATTCTTACCACACGCACAAGTAACGGACGCTGTTCGGCGGCCTTGGACTTTTTCTTCCGGTTCTTGGGGGTTGGCTCTCGGTCGGCCCTTAGATTCACAATAGTTAACTTCTGCGCCTGTTGGTCCACGATATATACGGCCAACGAAGCTGTATTGCCTTTATGGGCGCTTCCAAACTCGGTGGACGCCAATGTAGAGACCTTCAACCGGCGGGATGCTGGCTCCTTTTGGAAGCTGCCCGAGAATTGGGACGAGAAACTTTCAACCTTGGTCAATATAAGTTCTTCCGGGAGTCCGGATGTCGATTCGCGTAGGGCAGTGTTCTCGAACCCGGGAGATAGACTGTCATTGTTGAGCTCTTCGAGTAGCTTGTCCACTGGGGTATCCAGAAAGCTGCCTGCAGTGCTGTAAACAGACCCCGTGCCGGGAGGCAGAGAGCCTCGAGGGTTGAAACCAAAGCTTGCACGAGTGCTTGCTCCTCCAATAGACTGTCTGAATCCAGCACCATGAGGCAGAGTGCTGGACTGACTGCCAGTGGCCAAGTCCGAAAAAGCGATACGGTCCTGGCTAGTTGCAAGGTCTGTTCGGGCGAGCAGTGAGCTGACTCGTCTTGATGTTTTGAGGGGAACACCGACATCCCCGAAGTCTTGGGCTACTCTCGAAGCCAAGTCGTCTTCAGCATCAGTCTTCCCTTCAGATAGCTGAGTAGAAGGCCAGTCGGTCCGAGGTCCAAAGCTCTCTCGGGTTGCTCCAGAGCGAGCGGCCGGTGTTGTCGCGCCAGTCGCCATCCCAAAATGCGAGCTTCGCCTTACTGACCGGGTACCTCCAGTTTCCCGCCTGGCCTTATCTTTCATTGAGCCACCTGATTCATCATCTTTGTAGCGCGCAGTCCATATCGTATAGATACCCGTAGTTGTGTTGATGGTAACCACTAGAATCAAAGGGCTACTGTTTGGTCTGTTGATGCCCGAGAGTTCGTCTTTTGGAGAGATATACACAATCTCATCCACAGGGTCCAGCATCTCGAATCCAGATGGTCTTCTTCTGGTGCTATTGACACTGCTTTGAAGCCAGCGGGATGTTTGCGATGACACAACCAGACCCATCTCGGAATGAGGGTTAATGAGAGAGAAAACCCGGGGTAAGTCTGTACTTGAGCTGGCATTTGGCATCCAGGAAGGACCTGCGGCAGCTGACGATTTCGTTGATGGACGCTTGTTTTTGCTGAGAGAAAATGACTGAGAGGCACCGGGGTCGAATAGCGAGGTTGACATGAAGGAATTCGGTGGCGCAGTTGGGTGTTGACTGTCGCCATTTTCATCCTGGACCTTTCTTTGGAAAATAAGACCTCGAGGTGTAGCAAAGACGGAGTCAACCTCAAATGGAAGGGGAATTGTATGGCTATTGCCCGCCACGAAGAAGATATGAGCTTGCGATTTGAGGACTACCACCAAAGCCCTAGAAAGAGCCTCGTTGGAGTGCTGGGGAGCAACAACCGCCACTCGTGCATCTCCATGTAGATCTAATGTTGACAAGGTTTCAGTCCGCTTTGGTTTTTGCGTACCAGTAGTTGCTTCAGGTCGACTTGAAGGCGTGGTTTTGGTGCGTTTCGTATCTTCCGTTGCAAACCGAGTGAACAGAGCATGTCGAATCTCTTCTTTCTCAGGGTCCATTCGAAATACTCGCTTCACCATCCCTGCGCGGGACCATACAACACAGTGTTTCGTCCATACTAACTCGTCGTCCACGGGGCCAGTCAATCCGCTTTCGTCGACACATAACGTCCAGCTATAATAGTCTTCCGAGGGTTCAGGAGGGAGGATTCCCTCTGAGACTAGGTAAGAGACGGCGGAGGGTTCGTGGACCCCCAAAGAGCGAACTGACGCCATGGTGGGCTGATTAGCAGTCGGGGTAGCGATCGTGGTGCGCCGTCACAAACAGTTCTGCGGTCAAAATCGTTGAAATCATTTCCATCGTTCATGTAAGATCAATTAACGGTGCGCCCAGAAGACATGCCGAGTGGTTGGATGTCGAAGTTGGGGAAGACGCGCTGGAACGCGGATTGGATCGACCGTCTTTGCTCTCCCGACCAAAACAACTTCCTTTCTCCATCTACGCAACCCTCCACTCTCCCTACCTCTAACGTTCTTCTCTCTGTTTGCTTTTGTTTAGAAACAGGCATTCAGGTATCAGATCTTATTTTGACTACAAATCTTCGACTGTCTATCGCCCCTACGGTGCCCTGTGGCGCCTGTGCTCGAAGCTACCTGCCTGTAGCCACTGCATCGCAACTAGCACAATGCCCTCATTTCCCACTACTCCCTTGGTCCGGCCTAGGGAAAATGACTTGCAGATTAGGTACGGGTGATGCGCTTTAGTTATGATACTTGGATTAACGCTGATCTTGTTTTCGCAAAATCTTTAGCTATCCGCTCTCCCATCGCATCCACACAGCCAAAGGCTACCCACTTCGAGCTCCGAATGGCTCCTCGGTCATTATTTATGGCTACGATACTGGATTAAAAATTGTGTGGAGAGGAGGAAAACGGTTTGCAGAACTAAAGCCGACTGGGCCTCAAGCGAAGCCGAAGCTCGCAGAAAACAATGCGGATCCCGATTCAGTCATGATTATTGACTCCGATGATGAAGAGGAACCTGAACCAGTGCAAGAAGAGCCCGTGGTTGAATTCAGTCTGGAGGAGAGCGAGGTCGATCCCGCTGCTCCGTACGAAGAGATTCTGCGACAAATTGATATTCCCCTTGGAACCCGGGTACTGGATGTGGCGGTGCCTCGTGTTCTCCCCGAGGAATCTCGCTCGCCTTTAGACCCCTTCCCACCTATCCTGAGAAACACAATTGTTGTGTCGGTAGTTTGCTCCGACCTATCGACGAAAGTTGTGACTCTGCCACTTGTGCCTCCTCACCCTACACAGACGGATTCGAAGAGCTGGCGCAATCAAACTCTCACAGTCAATGGGGCCACCACTCACCAAGATATTCCACGAGGTGTATCTATCGCATTCACCTGTCATGAATTTGAGGATGAGCAAGAGCAGCGGAAATCGCGGGGCCGATTTGGAAACTTTGGTAAATGGGATTTGCTTGTGGCCACGCATTCTGCAGAGGGATGCGGTGCGCTGTTGCTGCACCGAATTCCAATCCGCGAAGAATCCTCTTCCCGTCTTGTGGAAGAAGAGATCGTCTCTCAACGGCGCCTCTTGCCAGCACCTGCACAGACGATTGCCTTTAATCCGTCCACATGGCCATCCGTCCGCCATGCCAACCTGCTTGTCGCATTCCACAGCGGATGTGTCAAGATTTATTCCTGCTTTGTCAAAAAGGCGTCGAGATCCTCACGGCGGGCTTCGATCCCCCAAGAAGACTACGAAAGTATCGACACGGAAGGTCGCTGGTTGATAAGTCTCTACCCCGGCTTTGAGCAAGGACCAACCGGACTTCCCCGGCGGAAGAGTATCATTGATGCCGATTGGGTGCTAGGCGGACGAGCAGTTATGGTACTTCTCGAAGACGGCGAATGGGGCGTATGGGATATCGAAGGCGCCGGTCCTGGTGCTGTTAAAGGCCCGCTACACCGCCAGACGAGTGTCCAAGGTGTGACGGGCGGTTCTTTGACGGCATACGCTGTCTGCGGTCGTATTATGACACCACTTTCCAACACCAATTCGGAAATCGAGCAGCGACCTCGATTCGCCCCTATGACACCATCCACAAGACGTGTACGCGAAGATGGCTTGCTGAAGGGATCTATGAGCACAGCCAGTCCATCCCACCGCGGGCAAATCTCCGTCTTGCAGACAAATCCATCCTCGGACGTATTGCCCGACGAGTCGATCCTGCTCCGTCACGGCCGCCAGAGCGCAGTCATCACGAGCTTACTATCTCTATGGCGCAACGCTGTCAAAACCACCGGCACATTTGATTCCTCAAACCGATGCCGCGTTTCTCCTTTCCAGGACGTGAACTTGATGGGCCAGAACTTCCAGGCAATTGGACACCTACCTGCACCGGCACGCCGATCCCGCCAAGCAGAGCGGCAAGCCTTCGATGTACTTGTGGCAGCAGAGCACCAGATCATGATTCTCGCTCCCAAGTTGACAGAATCCGTCGAGGAAACCCTACCTGCAGTGAAACTGGAGGAAACTGAAGACACCGATCAGCTGATGCTCCGACGAGGTGAACTGGATGTGGAGGGAATGGGTCGTCTACTGAATGGTATGGTCGGTGGAAATGCGTCCATGCACATGGGCAGCCCTGTGAAGCGGACCCGTGTTTTCGCCTAATCTCTCATAGTCTACTAATACCCATACTCCAAGTTTCTTGCTTCTGCTGTGCTCACGTTTCTCCAATCATAGGATACTTACTATTCGCGCTGTAAGGTGGAGCGCGAGGCGAGATCAATGCCTTGAAATTCCTTCTTCGGAGGTGAATAAGCTCTGTATCGGATGCGATATATCAATGACCATTACAAGTACTGCGATTGCAGGACTCCCTACTATTGCAATTGAATGTTGCAATGCGACATTCCGTTGCAATTCTCGTGTTTGGCTTTGGGGTTCCATCTTCGTCTCTGTTCTACTGCGGATATAGATCTGTCTCTTGACGATTCTTACATCGATAGCCGCAGTGGGCAGAGGAGGGGATGGCCAAAGTTGGATGCGAGTTATAATGGGAATAATGGGACATTTCAGTTAGAAACTGTAGATCTGTAGGTTTTTACAATTGAACATTATCATGGTTTTTTCTACTATATTTATAAAAATCTTTCTGGTGTTTATTTGCTCCTTAATCGAACGTAATGCAGCAAAAACACCCATCTATAGAGATCGATGCTGGCCTTCCTTCAACAACCCACGATCACCACCACCGCCCTTCTGCCACAACCAGATACCCTCGACTGCCCATGCAGCAGCACTAGCATGACGCCCAACGCCGGACGCAAGAGGCAAGTTACTATCCTCGACATCTTGTGTATTCTTGCCCTTATCTCTACCCTGGGTCTGACCAGCAGCGCCATCGGCCTCGGCAAGCATACCAGCAACAATGCCCTCCTTTTCAATAACAAACCATAGTCCATCCGACAGCTGCCCGCCCCGTTCTCCAAATTCTGCCCGGCCGAGACGGAATAAGATCCGGCCTATAACCCGCCATGCGATGCATCGCTGAGCGGGGAACGTCGAGCGCGCCAGAATCGCCAGCTCGGGGATCGTGTAGCCCGCAGCATGCGGATCCTCGCCGTGATGGTGCAGGCCCATGGTTGTCGGGAGGGAGAGGGATGTTTCGGGAGCAAGAATGGTGCCTCTTAGCGAGAAGCGGATTGCCGAAGGTGCCATTGAGATAGCGTTGCTGGCTGGGTGGTAGGCTGACGTCGAGTCTGGGTCTTCTTCGTCGGCGGAGAGGGGCTGCAGCCAGGAGAGCGTTGATGGGTCCTGGGCTATCTCGGGGAAGTAGTGGGACTGGAGATCTGATAGGAAAGACGGTGAAGATGGGTCTAGGGCTGGCATCGGCGTTGTTGGCTGGGGGAAGTGGAAGGTTTCAATAGTAGCTGGGTCGAGGGAGGGCCGTTCAGAGGCCGGGTGGAGGTCTTGAGGGAGGGAGGATGGAGCAAGATCTTCATTACGAGGGTGCGGCTTAGTTGGTGGTTTAGGTACAGAATGAGACTGTGCGGTTGGTGCAGAAACTGCTGCAGACGCAGGAACATCGAACGAAACTGATTTCTTCGGTTTGGGTTTTTCGTCGGCCACGGGTGCCGGTGGTTCAAAATCAGCCTTTTGGTCCTCTTCAATGTTCGCTCTGCGGAGGAATCGTTCTAGAAGGCCTGGATCCATCTGTTCCATCAGCTCCTCTCGTTCCTGTTGGATCTGCGCGTCCGACATGGCCGCCAGCTGCCGGCGGTTCTCCTCGTCGATGGATTTCTTGTCATCTTGGGCGGTCGGTTCAGTAGGGGCAGGAGCCGGAGGAGTGGGCTGGTTTGTTCGTCGCTGTTTGAAGGAAGATGGCTTGCGTTGGCGAGGGGCAGGGAACCCAGTTGATGACGCCGACAAGGTCGGCAGTTTAGGCGCGGGGGGAATGGCGGTGGAGGGAGCCCGTTCTTGAATCTCACCGACAAGAGAGAATGGAGAAGGGATTTCTGGAGCACCAGATTCCTCATCTAGGTCCAAATGGAAGCGTTCACCTCGAAAAGCCATGATGCGTAAATAAGGTGAAGAGAGAGAAAAAAAAAGTTATGTCAGCGCGGGGAGATCCATGGATGCGGCTCCCAAAGCTAAAATGGGGCTGCAGAATGGTCTAACCAGAATAGGTTAGTGGGAGAAGGCGGATGTGCTAGTACCAATTGGGTTCCTCACATTGATCCGCGCCATCTATATGTTGTCCAACTCGCCATCGATCTTTTCTTATGCTATAGATGACCAATTGGATACTAATTGGGTCATTCACGTTTCTTTGATATAGAAAAAAAGAATATTTTCTATTTTTCCTTTCGTCTGAAACCAAAAAGTTTTTTTTTTACCGAAGATGGAAGTCAATAATATTTGTCGTACCTATCATAAGCTTCTATTGGGATACACAAGTAGGATCAATACATGTACTACTTGGACTCATATTATCTACAGAAGAAAATAAATAATAAGACCAAAGTCAGATCTAAGCCTCAGAATATAGTGAGCATCTGATCTGAAGAACACGAGATCATTCGGTAAATGAAGGCATTCCTGTATCAGGTACAACTTACGGGTTCTAGGCTAAACGATCCGCAGGGGAGAACAATGGGATATGATCTCTAATAACTCAACAATGACTTCAAGTTTAAATATAAATTCTACAGAAAATATTGTAAGAGGTATAGCTATATGATATAACCCTATATACTGAGTTCTATAGTAATTCCCCCATTATTTCCAAGTAGTATAGAGCCTTGACGATATCAAATAGCAATGATCCAGTACTTCTATGTAATGTGCTTTAATTCCAATCTTGCTCCCTCTCTCTCTCTCTCTCTCTGTCTCTCCCCTTTCTTCCCTTTTTTCTTCCCTTTTTTTTTCTTCTTCTTCTTCTTCTCCCTTTCTTATTTCTACTTTCTTCTCTTCTCTTGTCAACATTTTCCCCTTCTCCCCTTCCGCGTCCCTCTCTTTTTTTCTGCTTTTCCCGCGTCTTCTTGGTGTTTTCTTTCTTCCCGTCACCATCTTATCTTTCTTGTGTTCCTCTTTCCCCCCCTCAATCTCTGTTTGTCGTCCTGATACCCGACACGTTTCACCACTTCGACTCAACTCTCATCATCATCTCGATTTTGACCAAATTCCATCAATTTGTTAATTTTTAGTTTATTGATTGTGATATTGTCAAATCATGTCGGATCCTCCTAGTATGGGGATACCTAAAGAAGAAGAGTCTATTGGCGCTGATGTCAAACCCGACACAGGCGCCCGACGTGCCTCCGGTACCGCCAGGCGGTCGCGTCGTAAGAAGGATGACGACCCTGACACCAAGAAGAAGGAGAAGGAAACAAAAGAGGTCAAAGAAAAACCGGCACGGGCTCCTCGTCGTCCACGGGAGAAATCAAACACAACTGCTTCCCGGAAAAAGCCCAAGCTAGAACCTGCGCCAGAGGAAACGAGGGTTCCAGTAGACGCCCGAAGCCCTCCACACGCCCCTGCAACGCCCCAACCTGCTCAACCCGCTCTACCTCAGCCCGCTCAAACTCAACCTCCTCAGCCTCAACCTCCCCAGTCTACTCCAACTTCATACTCAAATTCACACCCCCCTACAGTTCCAGGAGCTTCGTATCAGCTGTCGCAACCTTCTCGTCAACAACCGCAATCGCAACCTCCAGTGCCGCAACCACCACCTCAACGAACTAGCGGACAAAACTTCGATCCTATTCGTTCTGCGTTTGACAATCCATCTCCAGCACCATCATATAGTCCTCCCGCTCGCGCAATCTCCCCTCGCAATGGTTATCGTGCCAGTGCATCGCCAGCGATCTCAAGCATCATCGACCCACCAGCTCAGAACTCTCAACCAATATACAACACGCTTCAACGCTCCTCCTCCGGCCATGTGTCCGGCTTGTCTTCGCCGGCGCCGCCTGCGATGGTTTCCACACCCTCACATCCGTCCTTAGCACCATCGCCCCTTCCCATTTCCTCTGCTTCCCGTGGAGCCATGCATATTCCGCAGGCCATGTCGCAGTCCACCCCATACACCACCCCATACCCACCTACCGAGCCGCGGCCGCCGCCGTCACAAACCCCTAAGCTCGAACCGTCTCCGCCGGCGGTGCGCCAACCTCAACCTCCAGCGCAACCCGAACCCGCTGGGCAGCCGACTCCGCCTAGACAGCAACCAGTTGAATCAATGGAAATGGACCACACAGAGAATTCTGCGTCCAGCGCCAAAAAGGAAAAGAGTACAACTACTGCACCGGCATCAAAGGCCTCATCCCCCAAGCCAGCTCGACCTGCGAAAGAAGCCCCTCATCTGCCCCAGGGATCTGGCTTGATCACAAACGCGCTGTTCGGCGGAGGCGATGATTCTGCAAAGTCGCCTGACTCGCGTGGTACACCCAGCATCATCGTTCATGTTCCGCTACAGAAGGGCAACCAGATTGTCAACTTTGCACGGCTTGCGGAAGAACAATATGGCTTCGCTGCCTTGCACCCTCGTCTGGCCGCGCACAAGGCACGCATGGCTCGTGTGGCAGCTGCCGGGGCCGCGTTGGAACGAAATGATAAAAATGCCAAAGGAATATCTGCCGGCGAGAGTGCTGACGAGGACCTGAGCCTCGATGCGGAACGTGATAGTGATATGGATGGCGATGTTCCCATGGGCGGTACTGGTACGGGAACCAACGGTGCGCCCTCGGAGGCTAGCGATGGGAAGAAAAAGCGACGCAAGAAGGTCGAGGAATATGACCGTGATGATCCATTTGTGGATGATACCGAAATGGTGTGGCAGGAGCAGGCTGCTGCCAGCAAGGATGGGTTCTTTGTCTACAGTGGGCCACTGGTTCCGGAGGGAGAAAAGGTCCAGGTGGAACGGTATGTCTACTTCCTACCTTCTTACTCCAAATTTACTAATTATCTGCAGCGCCGACGGTACAATCAAACGTGGCCGTGGCCGTGGGCGAGGAACGGGTCGGAGTCGGACCGTGACTTCGCACCCACACGTTCCTATTGCAGCTGCCGTGCCCGTCTCCCAAGATACTGGCCTTCCATTGCGTGGACCCGGCTCTCGAGGTGGCACCTCACGCCGTCCGCGAGGCAACAAGAAGGCCGATAGCGGCAGCGACCGTGCTGCTACCACTGCATCCGCTACCCCTGAAAGCCGTGGTGGCCGTGGTGGTGGCACTGGGACCTCTGGCCGTGGCGGGACTAACAGCACTCGGGGTGGAAAGTCGTCTGTATCAATCCCTATGCCAGACCTTGCTCCTGCGCCATCGACCCCGAGTGTTGTCCATGGACCTCCTGCTCCTAGCCCGCTAGCTGGTCCAGAGCTCATGATGAAATAGAGAACATGTTGACTGATTTGTTGTGGGGGTTCGTTTGGTGTTCAGAAGAGCTTTATGACTTTGTTTTGCTTATTCATTTGCGCTATCATTTTGCTCGTCGGTTTTGTTTGCGTCTGTTGTATTTTTTTTGTCGGTCTCGAGAAGCCGCTTGCTTTATCAACACATGAGCTCTTTATGTATACCTCGGTCATGTCGTTATGGCTGGATATATCAGTTTTCAGCCAGTCATTCAATATTCTTCTAATGAAATATTGTAGACAATACTACGCTATCATCGGCCGCCTCGGCTATTGAGTCTGTTGTGCTGTTAGCTATTTAGCTGTTGATTCTTTCTATAACACAACCAATATGTGATATATAGTAGCCCATGAACTAACCAGATTGTATAGTTCATGAAGTACACAGGTGCCTAATAAACGTTCTACATATGAGACGTACAAGGATTGGTCTTTAACAATGTACGTATTTACCCATCTTGTTCTATATTTATATTTCTTATGTGTTATATGTAGACTTCGCCCCCATCCTTTACATAGCCCCCCCCAGCACTATTGAGTTAACCAATAAGTACAAAGAACAAAAGAAGCCATGCTATGCGCTGTCCAGAATGGTTAGTTGAACGGGCTGAACTATTTGATGCGCCCATACTACTTTGGTCTTATACAGAGACCCCCGCGAAATATCAAAATAGCGCTCCCCCTTTGACTCGAGAGCCCATTAGCAGAATGCAGATATTTCACACCAATTGTACCTATCCTCCAGATACGACAGGATTTGTTTCCTCGCCGAGTGCTCGAGGGGCTTTGGATATTGTTTGGTCTTGCGTCAGCGTGATAAGTCTTTGCACTTGGTCCATTCTCCATCTCAATGTCCCAATCCAGTCGACACCATTCACAAAACGCCAAAAATATCTGCGAACGCTTTGGCGGTTTTCCAGCAAGCTCAAATGGATGGTGATCAACATTATCGCCCCAGAGTGGGCATTCGGGAGGGCCTACAGTGATGTGTCCTCTGTTAGGATGCTCAAGGCCCGATTTGCAGAGATTCAGGATAGAGATGGCGTCCCATGGTCCGACTCCCATATACACTACGCCAATATGGGTGGATTCCCTATTCAGTTTGCCGATCCTGATGCTACCGCCGGTACTCAAGAGATACCTTCTATAAAAGATCTTCCGGATGGAATACGAACCCCACAGATACTTCAGAGATCAATGCAGAAGATCTCGAATGCGATTGGCAAAGTTGACTGGGCATTGGATAGATCCAACATCCTTGCCATCGAAAAAGCAAACAGCATAGTTTCTCAAGGCTACCTAAAGAAAGAAACGATCCTCAACATGTCATACACGAATTGGGTTGGAAACCTCACTCTTCTTTGTGGCAATCTGTGGGTGGTAGATGCGAACCAGCTTCTCCTTGCCCGTGAGCGTGGTATCATCGACAAATTGCCCTACATGTCGCAGGATTCCCTGGATGACCATAACAATGGTGATATCGTCGTCAAGCTCTTGGCATTGCTTCAGATCTCGTGGATGTTCATTCAACTCGGCGTAAGACTAGGCCGAAATCTCCCAACAAGCCAGCTCGAGATTTTTACCCTATCTTTCGCAATTTGCTCCTCTATCACTTATATCATGTTGATCGATAAGCCCCAAGATGTCCGGACGTCATATACCATCAAAGCTGCCAGATATCCCTCCGCAGAAGACTTGATCTACATGGCCAATGCTGGCCCGGTGGGTAATGTTTTCAAATCCAACATCTGGATCCCCAATGACGCCATGCACAGAGATGCCATAAGGAAAGTGCCAGGGTACGTGATGAGCCTGGCGTATTTCTTTGCGTTTGGTGCCACCCACTGCGTAGCATGGAACTTTGACTTCCCTACAGCCGCAGAGAGACTACTGTGGCGTCTGAGCTCGGTTGTAACGGCTGTTGCCTTGCCATTTGCCTATCTGATCTCGGATCCAATTTGGTTGAAGGTGTTTAAACTGGAAAGCCGGCCAAGGATACTAGAATTCGTCGAGGGCTCTTTGTTGATCCTCATCGTGGTCGTGTTTATTCTGGCAAGACTATTTATGACAGTCGAGGTCGTTCGCTCATTGGCTTTTCTTCCTCCAGGCGCGTTTATAGGTACCTGGACAGCGAATATCCCACACGTTGGGTAAGTGTGGAATCTGAAATTTAGATTGATTGGTACATGGTGCTTTATTGGAAAGTTATATTGAAGGGACGCATATCTAGATGTTTCTACCAGGGGCTGAAAGAGTATGAAATTGCAAGTATTTATGTACGCCGTGTAATGCAGGAAGACATCCCAGCACATAAAGACAGAGTCAGAAATGAACAAAATAAGGGTTCGTTGCCAGATATATTTCAATCAAAGCAGAGTCATTGAATAAGAAGTGAAGAAGGAGAAAATAGAAAAATAGAGTGAGATACTCATAGACGGAAGAAAAAGAAAGTGCTGTTAGGGCAGCTTGTCTTGGCTCCTCCTTTTGTTCCATAAAGAGCGCCATGAGTACACAATAAACAGAACAACACACATCAAGGAGATAGCATATTCACCAAAGCCGAGACCGTACTGGATGGGCTTTTCGTCTGTATATGCACGTTTGTCTAGAACATAAATATGACATATCCGAGTACATTAACTACATCACCATATTACCGAGGCGTAGTTCCTGGTTGGATGCGCCAGTTTCCGCCTGTTGAAACAGGTGGCGCGGGAGGCGGGCCGTTCGGAGGCGCAGTGCGGATGGGCATCGTCGTGGCGTGCAGGTTCGTGCGGGGATTGGAGTTGTTGGAGCTGGCGGAGCGGGGGCTCATGAATGGGCGAGATGAGGCATCGATAGCAGAAACGGGCTCGTTGAGGTGCTGACGCATCGCGCGACGACCGGATCGGCTGTTTTCGTCGTTTGCTTCCAGCGAGAGGTGCTCCAGAGAGGGGGGTGGCGGAGAACGCGTGGCTCGGGATGAGGACGATGAGTAGTATTGAGGCTGGGGCTGGGGTTGGGACTGCGGGTAGTGACGGTGACTGGATGGGACCTCGTTGGCGATTCTTAGAGGGATATCGCCTGATACTGGATTTGAAGGGAATGGTGACTGCTGTGGGGTCCGCGTTGGCTTGCTGATGACAGGGGGCTTGCTGATATTGGTTGATGTGGGAGCTGCGGCGGGAGATGATGTCGGTTTTGAGGTTGATGTCGAGGCCTCTCTAGGGAGTGATGTTGGTATTGGTGGTCCCAAGTAGGACTTGCGCTTTTCTTGGTCCATCATGCTCGTTGCCCATCCTTCGAGGTTGACTGGTGTACGCTTCGCGGCCTGCAAGAAGGCATCTTTGTCCTGAAAGGAGTTAGTACACGTGAAAAAGAGCTGCAGGCCAAAATGAGAGATCAACATACATAAAGCTCTCGTGGTGTTGGGCGCTCCTCGGATTTCTTCAAGAGACACTTCCCAACAAAGTCATGTAGGATAGGTGGGAAGGCATCACTCTTGGGTAGCTTGGGCGCCGTTTCATGCACAATTTGCTGGAGTAGATCCAGAATCCCCATCGGCCCTGCACTAGCACGGTTTCCGGCAGCAGAATCGGAGTGATCGAAGGGGAATTTTCCAACGGCCAGCTCCATGACCGTCAAGCCCACGCTCCACACGTCGGAACGGACCGTATAGGCGCCTCCCTGAATTCGCTCGGGAGCCATGTATGTGGAAGTGCCAACGAATGTATCGGCAATCGAGTTAACTGTCTCGGTAGCAACACCAAAGTCACAGAGCTTGATGTTGCCGCGGGAGTTCAGCAAGATATTAGACGGCTTGATATCACGATGCATGATGCGGTGGGCTTCATATAAGTAGACAAGACCGGCCAAGACGGACTCGGTGATCTTCCCCAGCACATCGACTCGAACAGGGCCGAAATCTTTAGAAACGCGGTCGAGAGATCTAATTGCCCGTCAGCTATATCCTCTTTGTTTTTTTCCAGATGAGTCCACCTACCCAAGATCCATATATTCCATGCATAGTACAATATCTCTCGCTTCGTTTTGGAATGCACCATAGAAAGTGACAATATTTGGACAGTTGCAGTCATGTCCGACTCGAAGTTCTCGTAGAATTTGTTTCCGTACGTTCTCTTTGGCCTCCACACGGATAATCTGCGGGGGGACGAGGAAATTAGAGTTGGCCAACAAAGCAGAAACACACAATACACAACACACACCTTTCGAGCCATCACCACCTTTGTGGATGCGTGCATCACTTTAGAAACAGTACCTCCATTTCCAGCGCCGAGTTCCTTCAATGTGACCAGGTCTTCACTGCGAAGATCGAGGCGAAACTCCAGGCCGATTTCGAGCGTATCTGTATTGTTGACTTCGCTATTCCCAACAGGTCCAGGGGCTTGTGCATCACCATCGGTAGGATTGGAGGTGGGTTTAGGGGCTGCATTGAGAGCAAGACCTTTGACATTCTTGCGTTTCAATGTCCGAGCCTGGAACGGGTCCGTCATGGCGGCTTGGAGGGGGTTGGAGTTGCACAAGGGGAAAGTTGTGAAAGAAAAGAAAACGAAGAGCCCAGTCGCCCTGAGTGATATCAAGTCCGCGTTACCCAAGCCGATGGGATCAGAGTGGTCAGAACGAACCCCCGAGCTAACAGCGGGGAAGTCGATATCACCTTGCGATGTTCTTGGCGACGCTGATTGGACCTTGCGGGCGCGTCGATTTGATCGATTTGACCAAAAATTACCAAAAATGTGCCGGTCGGCGCCAAACAGAAGTACGTTGGATTTTTTTTATAGGTAATATGAGAGGGAGAAAATGAGAGATGATCTTCAAGAACTGAGAAAGCCACTATAATCATTGAAACAATAGGTGTTTCTGGGGGTTCCACCAGTCTTTTAGGCTAGCTTTGGGCACTGGTTGGATTTACGCAACGGGGTTTATGGGTAAATGAGATGGATTGATAATGTTCAAACTCGGGTATATTCGATAGTCTCGACCTTACATCAATAGTACAAAGTGATATATGCACATATTAAGGATCCGACCAGGGCATCGTTGAATGTACAATGCACGATCGTACACACACACACAAAGGCATCAACACACGTGACATGAACTTGACAAGCCACAATTAGGTTACCACAATAGGACTAGCGTCTAGCCACACTAGCATTAGCCAATCACTGCCACCCGCATCCTCTCCTCGCCGATGGTCGTGATTCTTCCTCTTGACAACTATTACTTCAATTTCACCCTCCCTGATTTACTTTCGACCGTCTTAACGAGCTGGGCACTACCTGGTGTCACATTTGCGAAGTAGTATCTTGAATTTTTCCATCCGTCACCGCATTCTCCTCGGTCCCTAGCAATAGGGATCATTACTTCAAGATGAGCCTTCGCGACCTGATCGAGGGTGAGGCGGTCATGGATGACGAAGATGAGGAAGTCGCCGATGACTATGATGCCGAGGGCCGCCAGGGCGCAGGTACTACCAATCACTACAATGACTCGAGCGAGGAGGAAGACGAAGAAGAAGATGACGAGGAGGCTGCTCGCGCCGTAAGTTTCGACCGTCCACTAGACTGTTTCTCTCTTTTTACTGACGAAATTTTTTAGGTCCGTGAAGGTTTCATTGTCGATGAGGACGAAGAAGACGAACGTGTCGCTCGCAAACACAGGAAACGTCCGCGCGCTGCTCGCGAAGAGCACCTTGATGAAGAAGATCTGGAACTCATTGGACATGGTCCAAGTCAACAACGTGGGCCAGCCACTGAGGTATGTACGCTACAGATCATCATTTGACAAGATTCTGACGCTCCGATAATAGTCAAAGTTTAAGCGCTTGAAGCGAGGCAAGGACCGCGAGAGCCACCAACCGTCTCAAGGCGTCGACGATATTTTCAACTCGGACGAAGAGGAGGAAGCGCAACAATATGCTAGACCAGGTCAGCGCCGCGGTCTGCGCGATGAGATGGACGACTTTATTGAAGAGGATACTTTCTCCGACGACGAGGCCCAGCGCGAAAGGGATGACCTTGGGGTTGCGCCTGCCTCCAGAGTCAACAAGACCGGCTTGATTCCGACTGATACCTCGGGCTTGGATGAAAACGCACTCGATGATATGCGCGCTGCATTCGGTGATGGCACAGAGTACGATTTCGCACTACAAATGGAAGACCAAGAGGACGCAGACAAACAAACCGAAGAACGTCATCTAGACTTGAAGGATGTCTTTGAGCCATCAGAGCTGGCCGAGAGAATGTTGACGGAGGATGATAACGAAATTCGTCTCCTAGACGAACCCGAACGCCATCAGGTTGCTCGCAAGCCCTACAAGCATGTGGCATTGTCCGAGGCGCAATTCCGGGAGGAGGCAGCCTGGATCGCAAACTTGATGTTGCTCAAGAAGCGCATGGATCCGGAATTGCACGAACCATTCCAGCGCTCTGTTGCCAAAATGTTGGAATTCCTAATCACGGACGATTGGGAAGTACCCTTCATTTTCCAGCATCGCAAGGACTACATGATTCATGCTGTCAAAGATATGGCCAATGGCGCCGATCCCGACGATGACTCCGCCCAATACAGCATCCGCGCCGAGAAACTCCTCAATATGACTGATCTATGGGATATCTTCGATCATGATCTCAAATTCCGCGCTTTGGTTGACAAGCGTGGTACAATTCAAAAGACATACGACAACCTGCAAAGTCTCTTCAACGTGGATGATTCCAACGTCGAGGATCAACTTGCTTTGGCCGCAACCATGGAGGAACTCCAAGATGTGCAGGACTATATCCATTTCCAGTATTCCTCACAACTGCGGGATCTCAATCAGGTCAATGGCGAGGCTACTGGGGAAACACAACGCCGAAAAGCCACTGGCAGGTCTTTCTTTGAGCGGGTTCGGAACGGCAAGGCTTATGGCTTCGTACGTGCTTTTGGCATCACTGCAGATGCGTTTGCTCAGAATGCCTCCAAGGAAGGCCGCCGGCAATACACTGAAGATCCCACTGAGCAGCCCGAAGAGTTGGCAGATCAGTTTGTCGACAACGACTTTTCCAACAGCTCGCATGTTCTCAAAGCTGCTAAGTCGATGTTCGCCGAAGAACTTACTGTCAGCCCTAAAATGCGCAAGGTGATGCGTCAGGCATACTACATGAACGGAGTTGTTGATTGCTTCCGCACAGAGAAAGGACTTCGCCGGATTGATGAGCAGCATCCCTACGCCGAATTCAAGTACCTGCGCAACCAACAGCTAAGCGATATTGCTCGTCGCCCAGAAATGTTCTTGCGCATGCTCAAGGCCGAGGAAGAAGGACTTGTTGATGTCCGGGTGCGATTTGAAAACTTTGATCAATTCCGCAAACGTCTCTATGCCGATATTGAGTCAGATAACTACAGTGAGATTGCTGATGCTTGGAACCGTCTTCGCCGTGAGGTGCTGGATCTGGCCGTGGGCAAACTGGAAAGGTTGATCAATCGCAGTGTAAAAGAAAACATTCGACAGGAATGTGAGAACCATGTGGCCAAGGAGTGCCGCGAAGCGTTCTCGCAACGTCTTGACCAAGCCCCTTACAAACCCAAGGGCATGGTCCTAGGCACAGTGCCCCGTGTTCTCACTCTCTCCACCGGATCTGGTCAGGTGGGCCGGGACCCCATCAACTGGGCTTATACAGAAGAAGATGGCCGTGTCTTGGAGAATGGCAAATTAATTGATCTTTCAGTGGGCGATGAGAGCCGTGGCATTGCCGATGGTGAGGACGTGGCCGCTTTTGTGGATTTGATAGATCGTCGTCGACCAGATGTCATCGGTGTTTCAGGCATGACGCCAGAGACGCGCCGCCTGTACAAGCTTGTATCCGAGATTGTCGACCAAAAAGACTTACGTGGTGCATCCTACACAAATGAGCACGATGAGGAGATCAGCGACACCCTGGAGGTGGTCATTGTCAATGATGAGGTTGCCCGGTTGTACCACAATAGCCCTCGCGCCAGAAGTGACAATCCAGGCTTTGGACCTTTGACCCATTACTGTGTTGCTCTAGGCCGGTACTTGCAGAGCCCGCTCAAGGAATATGCGTCCTTGGGCCGTGATGTTGTCTCCATCCAGTTTAAACCAGGCCAGCAACTAGTCTCCCAGGACATGCTTCTCAAGCAGCTGGAAACCGCCCTGGTGGACATGGTCAACTTGGTCGGTGTTGATCTCAACGAGGCAGTGGCCGACTCGGCGACAGCTAATCTCTTACCGTATGTCTGCGGCCTTGGTCCCCGAAAGGCGGCTCACTTGCTCAAGATTGTCAACATGAATGGCGGAGTTGTAAACAACCGGGTGGAATTGCTTGGTGTCAACGCGACATACCCGGCTATGGGTGTCAAGGTTTGGAACAACTGTGCTAGTTTCGTCTACATCGACTTCGAGAATGCCGATCCCGATGCTGATCCGCTGGACAACACCCGTGTGCATCCCGAAGACTACGATATTGCGCGCAAGATGGCCGCTGATGCGCTGGAATTGGACGAAGAAGATATCAAGGCCGAGACTGACGAGAACGGCACTGGCGCTATCATGCGGAAGCTGTTCCGGGAAGAGGCACAGGACCGTGTCAACGATCTTATTCTGGAGGAGTATGCAGAGCAGCTCGAGAAGAACCTCAACCAACGCAAGCGTGCTACCCTCGAGACGATCCGAGCCGAGTTACAACAACCCTACGAGGAATTGCGCAAGCACTATGTCTTCCTCGGCACCGACGATATTTTCACAATGCTCACTGGCGAGACGCCTGACTCTTTAACACCTGGTATGGTGGTGCCCATTGCCATCAAGCGAGTATTCGAAGATCACATTGAGGCCAAATTGGATTGCGGAGTTGATGTGCTTGTGGCCGAGACCGAGCTCGGTGTTCCCTACCACATCCCTGTACGCAACGCATACCAAGTCCACCAGACAGTCCCGGCCAAGATCCTGTTCTTGAACCGCAAGGGTTTCTCTTGCAACGTCTCTCTACGTGAGGATCAAGTCAGTCACCCATCTCATCGAAACCAGGATCATGGCTTCGGCGATTGGGACGAGCAGCAGGAGCGAGCCGATAAGGAGTCGCTACAGGAGAAGACGCAGCGTGGCGGTCAAGCCATGCGTGTTATCAAGCACCCGCTTTTCCGGCCTTTCAACTCCACCCAGGCCGAGGAGTTCTTAGGTTCTCAAAGCCCAGGCGACGTTGTCATTCGCCCATCCTCCCGAGGCCACGATCACCTGGCTGTCACTTGGAAGGTGGCGCAAGGTGTGTACCAGCATATTGATGTTCTCGAGCTGGACAAAGAGAACGAGTTCTCCGTCGGCCGTGTCCTCAAGGTCGGTGGTCGATACACTTACAGTGACCTGGATGACCTGATCGTCAATCACGTCAAAGCGATGGCCAAGAAGGTTAGCGAGATGATTCTGCACGAGAAGTTCCAAGAAGGCAGCAAAACCGAGACAGGTATGTTTTTTTTTTGGCAATTCATCCATTTGACTAGCATCCAACTAACACCCTATCTAATAGATCAATGGCTCGAAACTTATACCAAGGCCAATCCCCGCCGCTCGGCATATGCATTCTGTATCAACGCCAAATACCCCGGTTACTTTTACCTTTGCTTCAAGGCAGGCGAACATGCACGACTTCAGAACTGGCCGGTCAAGGTGATTCCTCAGGGCTATGAACTACAGAAAAATCCCTACCCGGACATGCATGCTCTGTGCAACGGCTTTAAGCTGATGTTCAGCAACATGAGCAAGGGCGGCCGGAGATGAATGATTCTCGTCTGTACAGTGTACTATCTATTCCCAAAAAAACCCCCAAAAATCCCCGAAAAGATGGGATGGAATTTCCTACTTTTTTTTTTTTTAATTTGATACACCTTTGGCATGACATGTAACCATTATCAATGAATTTCAAGCGAGTTGTGGAGTTGCCTATATCTGTGGATGTATACATAGGCCGTATCACGTACTCCGTAGGTTATGTACAGACTGCCAGGGCTGAAAGAGCTGAGACGGAGATCTACATCTACCATGTGAACTTATCAGCCTCGGTTTCAACTTCAACTTTTACTCCCCCTCTTTTATATTTCTTTTGCATTTCCTTGCATTTCCTAGTATTTGATCGTATTCCTCGTATTTCCTTTCGATTAAAAGCTGCCCTTCCCGAATGGTCCTGTGACATCTTGTGGCTTATCCCCCGCATCGCCACGTTCAGCCGCAGCCGCAGTCGGACCGCGACGGACACATTGTGGTTCTTGCAACCCCTCAGTGCGCAATTATGGCGGCCATGGAAGAGCTGGAGATTCACAGCAAGGTAGGGGTTGTTACAGCAAAAGGCTTGGTCTCAACTAATCTCTCTAGTCGTACTTTGTACGTTGGATCAATGTCAGCGCCAACCACACCATCTCTTGGAGTATTCAACCTCATAAGAAGTCCGTCAACTTTGGTATCTTCAAACACCCAGGCCAATCCTCTGCTCTGAGCACCCATGTTCCTGCCTCCGATTCCCAGAGCACCGATTCTACCGAGAACCTCCCCGCAACGGCGACGACTGCCGGCGCACGACCACAATCTGCTGTCATCGAGAAGCTGACGGGAATTGGGCTCAAAACAATCAAATGGACGGGCAAGTGTGAGGCAGACAAGATTACCCAGGGGACCTACGATGTGCCGTTCAGCGAAGGGGGCAACTACGCCCTCGTTTTCGATAACACATTCTCCAAACAAATCTCTAAGACCTTGACACTGGTTCTCCTCACCTATCCGACCGGGCTCCAGCCAAATAGTTCCGCATCGACTACCACGCGATTTCAACCAGGGGCATCGACTGAGTCACTGCCGCAGTCTAAGACCCGCCGACGAGGCAACAGCCGAGCCACGCTCAACTCGCAGCACGCCGACGTGTCGAACCAAAGTATCCACACGGGACTGCTGCAGAAGCGGCGACGAAAGCGTCACCAGGGCTGGGCACGACGGTTCTTTTCGCTGGATTTTACTTCGTGCACGCTATCGTATTATCATGACCGCAACTCGTCCGCACTGCGAGGTGCGATCCCGCTCTCGCTAGCGGCCGTTGCGACCAACGAAAAGTCCCGTGAGATCTCTATTGATTCCGGTACTGAGATCTGGCATCTGCGTGCTAATAACGAGCATGAATTTGGTGCGTGGAAGAGTGCCCTCCAGAGAGCTTCCTCCAAGGAGGCTTCCAAGGATAAAAACAATGATGGTCTAGCTGCCCCTCCGGAGCTGCGGCTGTACGCTCCATCACAGCCCTCCCCGGCGGAGGAGAGTGAATGGACTCGCGTGGAGAGCCTTGTCGGCCATATTTCCGGGTCGCGAGATGCGATACGCCGGCTTGCCAAGGATACAGATCCCAAATATCTTGCCTCACCCCTCCCAACTCCTATCGACCGGCCTCGTTCGCGTGGCCGATCCCCTAGTCCCCAGCGCAGTACCCATGAGACTACTCCCAGTGAGGCGGAGACCAAACGGCCATTCTGGAAGCGGAAGACAAGTGGACCGTCGAATCCCAGCAGCAAGCGACCACCGGCCATGACAACGAACTCTAGTTCCTCGCAGCTTGCGGTACCTGCCACTGACGGCAAGGGGAAGCCTGCCAGTGTCACTAGTCACGTAGACAGCATGGATGAGATCCATGATAATTTGATGGCGGTACTACGTGATCTTGACAATGCGGTCTCTGAGTTCTCCACGCTGATTACCGAGAGCAAGGAGCGACGGCATCCGCCTCGGCCATCTATGGTTCCCCGGCGGAGCATGGAGTCTGACATGTCACAAGAATTCTTTGATGCAACAGATGGAGGTGGTGACAAGTCTCCCCTCCTGACCATCCAGGACAGCGACGACGAAGGGCCTGAAGAGGACCGGCCTGCCTCTGCTGCCGAGGAAGTTGAGGACGACGCCCCCTCTGATAGCGACGGTGAATCCGACGCGGCAGCAACTCGTCAGGAAAGCAGCAGCGCATCGGGCCTGTTCCCAGTCAGACCCAAATCGCTGAGCCCGCTGCCTCTGGACCCAATAAAACGCCGCGCGAATATCATCGCCCCAACAGTCTTGCCCCCAAGCTTGATTGGGTTCTTGCGCAAGAACGTCGGAAAGGACTTATCTACGATTTCGATGCCGGTCTCCGCCAACGAACCCATGTCTCTCCTGCAACGCGCCGCCGAGGTCCTAGAGTACTCAAATCTGCTTGACCAGGCCACCCAATCCAAAGACCCGATCGAGCGCCTGATATACGTAACCGCCTTCGCAGTATCCTCTCTCTCAAGCAACCGCGTCCGCGAACGCTCCATCCGCAAACCATTCAATCCAATGCTCGGCGAGACCTATGAGCTCGTCCGCGAAGACCGAGGCTTCCGCTTCATCGCAGAGAAAGTCTCACACCGACCGGTACAACTAGCCTACCAAGCCGACAGCAAAGAATGGAGCATCTCGCAATCGCCGATGCCTAGCCAGAAATTCTGGGGCAAATCCGCCGAGATCACAACCGAAGGTCGCGTTCGCATTACCCTACACAGCACCGGCGACCGCTACAGCTTCACGCCCGCAACATCCTTCCTACGCAACATCATCGCAGGCGAGAAATACGTTGAGCCCGTCGGCGAGCTAGCCGTCATAAACGAGTCCACCGGCCACCGCTCCATCTCAACCTTCAAAGCCGGCGGCATGTTCTCCGGTCGCAGCGAGGAAGTCTCCACCCGCACCGTCGACGCAAACAATAACCCCGTACCCCTCGGCTTATCCGGCTCCTGGCCCTCCTCGCTGACTCTCACCCGCGACGGTAACCCCACCGGTACCACGATCTGGACTGCCGGCTCGCTCGTCCCCTCCGCGCCAAAGCACTACGGTCTCACGTCCTTTGCGGTCGCGCTGAATGAAATCACCCCGATCGAGGATAATCATTTGCCTGTGACGGACTCCCGTCTGCGCCCTGACCAGCGCGCGCTGGAAAACGGTGACCTCGACCACGCGGAGGAGGTTAAGGTGCAGCTTGAAGAGGGACAACGTGCACGCAGGCGCGAGATGGAAAATACCGGGGAGAGTTGGACTCCGCGCTGGTTTACGCGGGTTAGTAATGACTCTGATGGGGAGGTTGCTTGGCGACTTAAGGGTGGGAAGGATGGATATTGGGAGGAGAGGGCTAGGGGGAGCTGGTCTAATGTTGTGCCTGTGTTTGAGGATTAGAGGGGTTAGACTGGAGGGTTGTTGATGTTGGTTGACCTTTTCTTGGAGACTATCTACTGGTTATATTCTATTGGACATGCACCAAGATCTTACGGGAGAGATGATGGGACCTTAGTTATGTGGGTGAGATGTTTTGGGCAGGACCTTCTTCACTTTATATAAAGATAAATACGGACTTTTCTCTTAAGACTATTGTTCACTTGAACGGTTTATTGAATATCGTAAGTACATTGGGTGCTTAATGCCCAGTATCATTTCGTTAGGTACAAAGTTGGATGAAAAACAAGGCAAGTGGATAGAGACAAAATATACACGAAAGCAGAAAAACCGAGAAATATCAAAGGAAAGAAGTTGAAATCTTTCAAATGGCGTAAAACCCTAAGCTATCATCGTCGAATCCATGTCGAAGATATCTCATGCCTCCCTTTATTCATCATTCAATAGCTAAGTCATCACCGATATGAGTATACAAGGGAGGTACTTATTTACTCATCCTCATCATCGGATTGGTAAGTAGTCCAGCGACGCGAGTTGCGCATCTTGGCTGCCTTGCGTGCACTCTGGCGATCCGCCGAGCCGTGACCCTGGTTTGCCATGCGCATCATGACAGGGAGACTGTTGAGAACGGAACGGTTACCCTGGAAGTAGTGCTCGGAAAAGCCGCCCTGCAGGATGCGGCGCAAAGCATTGAGTCGCACCCACTTCCACCAGCGGTCGATAGTCATGAGTCCGTGGCGGCCAATCTTGACGGTGAGAGTGCTACCGTAGTGGCGGTTGGTGTTCTGGTCGATGGCGGTGTTGTAGCGAGGACCGCGGCGTGGGTTCTCGACAGTGGTGAGGATCGAGGCAAAGTTGCTGTGGAGTGATTTCTTGTCGCGCTTGCTGATCTGCTTGCCGTGGATGGTGGCCAATTGCTGAAGTTGGCTCTCCAGCTCGGGAGTGTTGTGGTAGGCGTTGTATCGCTTCACAAGCTTGGGATCGGATGTGGGATAGTTCTCATGCTCATGCTCGTCGCTTTCGTCGTTTGACTCTACGCTCTCCTCGTCTTCGTCGTCCTCTTGGGGGCCGTAGCTCTTCTCATAGAGTAGGGCGATGTTCTCACCTGCTGCGATCTGCACGTTGGAATCAGAACTATCGAGCTGATCCATGAAGATCTGGATTGCTTCCTCGCTTTCTTCTTCGAAGTCGTTGACTTCGGTGACGAGGAATCCCCACTGCTGGAGCGCGGCGGTTACAATGGTGGGGTCGTCTGCGGCATCGATGGATTGGCCGTCAGAGGCGATGATGTCCAGGAGGAAACCCATCTGTTCAAGCATGCCATCTTCACCGGCACCCCCGAAGATAGTGCATGCGCCGAGGCAGTGAATAGCGGCTACCTTGACAAGAGGGGAGGCGGAGTCACGGATGGTACGGGTGAGCAAGGGCTCGGTGTTTTCGTAAACGGTGTTGTCGAAAGCTGAGATGACAAGCAACTCGATAGCGCGCAAGCCAAGAGTTGCTTCACGCACACTGACCTCGGTGCGGACACTTCGCTCAAATGCCGCCAGTAGGTCTGGAACGGCGCCGTTGATTTCTTCCACTGTATAGTGGTATTTGGTCAGGCGGCAGAATGCTTGCAGGGCCTCCTCACGGCCTTGGACACTGCTGCGCTTGCGATCGAGAATTTCTTGAATACGCTCGCCGAGTTCTTGTTCCCAATCGGGATTATCTTGTTCGGGGTGCTCATCGTCGAGAGATCCGATACTGCCGATGCTATCCCAACTTGGTTAGTGCGTTGATTGGAAAACATGCCGACATCATTGGTGACATCATCCCGCCACGGGAGTGGGGAACATGTGAAGATACAAGAAAAGAAAGAAAAAAAAAAAAAGAAAAGAGAAAAGAGAAAAACACAAAGGACAAAAAAGCTGCAAAGTGTTATATGTTCTTACCTCATAGATGTCTCATCAGAGAGGAAACCCGAGTCTTCTTCGTCTGAAGGAGCTCTGCTGGCATTGCGGGAGCCCTGGCGCGAGGTCTGCTTCGAATTGGTGGGGGAGTTGGTGCGGGATGCTTCACGGGATGCTGCCTTGCGCGAGACGGTCTTGCCACTCTCGAAGATCTGACGACGTAGATCGGGCATCTTGGCTATGGGATGATGGGAAGAAAGTTCTTTGAAAAAGATGGAGTAGATTGGGGAACCCAGTACGGGAGGTAAGTAGTAGAAAGGATCAAGTCAAGAAAAAGGTTGTTTTTAACCTATGGGTACTGGACAATAGTCGAGAATTAGAAGAGAAAGAAGTAAGTAATTGGGCATGTTCTCAAAATGGATATTTCGAGTATATTAAGAAGAGAGAGAAGGGAGAGAGAAGAGAAGAATGAACAATACGAAGTAGATGGGTTGACTCGTGACTGCGTATGTAAGCCTATCAGATGGCTACAACGTAGCCCTGGGGGTATTGTTCCAGTATTTTATTGTCTATTGTCTATTGTCTATTGCCTATTGCCTATTGTGGCTATTGTTCTATTGAACTATTGAACTATTGTCTATTGAACTATGTTCTAATCATTTCTCTTCGAGTCATTGTTCATGTCTTACAAAAATACAGCTACCTGGTTGGGTAGATCCTGATCCCACGGGCCCTGATAATTGGTTTATATCACATTGGTATACAACATTGTACTAACAAGACCTGTGAACTGGATTCTCCCAACTACCTGGAGTATATTATAGACAAGTTAATAGTGTCATCTGGAATCTCAGGCCGTGTGGTATGAACATGGACTTTGACATTACGCCAACTAAGTGTTCCCTTTTATCTCTGAGGGGTATCATTATCATACATTCGAGCAGTTAGAACCCATTACAGCTGCTGCTTCACCAACTCGAGGATCTGTTGGGCCTTGGCGCCCTCCAAATACTCACGACCTTCCTGTCGCCATTCATCTTCTTCGTCTTCATCGTCCCCAATCTCCAAATCCACCTCCAGGCTAGCATTGTAGGTCGCCATAACCGTAGCTTCATCCACACGCACTCCGCTGTGTACCAAAACTCGAATACACTGTGCCAACCGTGCAATCTCCCGACGGGTCTGCGGTGAGATATCGTCGTTCTGGCTAGAGTAGATTGAACTCGACACCATCTCTTCCATGCGTGTAATGGAAACATTCTCCGCAGTTGAGGATGCGCCACCTTCCCCTTCGGTATTCTTGTAGATAAAGATGTAGCCATTCACTCCAAGGACAATATCCACTGCATCACCACCATTGGTAGCGGGAACGGTCCACACCTGTCGACGAGCCCGCACCACACCGCCAGTACCAGAACCTCCAGGAGCAGCCAACGCGCTGCCTGAGGCCGACTTCCCAACACCACCCTTAACGCTGGAGCTGGACGCTCCGCTGCCGCCGGTTCCTGTAACGGCAAGGAACACACCGTTGCGTAGTTTCCCGTACTTCAAGGACCGTGTGTGTAGTGACGCCGACCCATCCTGGTGCACGCTCTGCACTTCGGCAACTACAAGATCGCCTTCGCTGAAAAATGATCGGATCTGGAGTTCGTCGGCGCTTGTTCGTCGACGCAAAATACCACCGGGAAGGTTGATCGCGGAAAGAGGAAGCTGGGCAAGTAGCGGTGCGGCGACATCGACCTTCCAACGTCGTGATTGCACTTCAACAATGCGACCAACGACGAGGTCTCCAATCTCGGGGGGTATAGCGGGCGCGCAGAGGGTGAACGGAGAGTAGCTTATTTGTCTTTTGAACTGTACCGGCAACGGTAGCAATGATAGATGTCGAGAGCGGGTTCATATAGGTGCCGTGACCTCTGTAGATTGTTAGTATTGAGAGAAAAAAAAATGACGATATGAGCCCCGCGCGTTTTTTTTTTTTTTTTTTTTTTGCGCGGTCTTCAAGGTTGCACCAACCTCATCCATTGCGGATCATCTGTGACCACTTCTCCTGGTGTGACAACTCCTGCGCCAATATTCGAGTTTCCTTGTAAACGAGGTCGCTTGTGAGGCCGAGAGATGCCAGTCATTTCAATGTCCTCCTCGGAGTCCATGGAGATGTCGTCATCCGAGTCAACTTCATAGGGACGGGCGTCCTCTACCACTGGAGGAAGAATAGTAATTGCCATTGCAAAGGGTGTGTTGTCTGTGATTGCAGTTGCAGTTGACTTCAGAATGGGAGTGGAGGCATCCCGATGGGTTGCCCGACAGAAGAAAATCATGGTCACGTGGTAACTCCACTATAGCCATGGACGGCAGGTTAATAGGCTGCCACTACGCCATACAGTAGAGAGGCAGCTTAGAACTACAATAGCTGCAACGGCTCCTATGAGATTTGAGGATTGCTGGGAAAGGGAAAAAAAACATGGTGAGAAAACCCTTATCATCTATGTTTTGACGGTAGACTCACTGAATGAGCCTTTTTAGATCCTCGATATCCATCTATCAGCCATTTACTCTTCTATCTACATAACATGTCCTCTTGTATGGCTTTCCCTTTCTGTTTTAGTACTTAACCTTGCTTTTTGATAAGTAAAACCATCTCAGTGGAACATATTCCAGAGTTCAGGTTCCTTTGCCACCGGAAGGTATGCCCACGGAGAGATATCAAGTCCTTTGTATAGTCAACCACGGATCTCCAAGTGAGAAAGCGAATTATAACGAAGCACGCCAGATTACCAACCCACTGTCTGTATGTAGTTGTATCAGATGATGTGTCTTCGGATGTCATTGGGTGCCAATCGCTAGCTTTAGCTCTAGCTCTAGCTATATTATAGCTATATATATATATATTATATATATATATATATATATGCATACACATGCACATGCACACGTAGCACCGCAATGTAGAGAGACCATGAAATAAGAAACTACTCGCATACTCAAATCTGAGAGATGTCCTCCCCACTCAACGATTTCCAAACCCTTCTCGATTCACAGGTCGGGAGACTACCAAGACGATCGTGGCCTGTATCCCGAGGTATGTAGTATATCCTTGTCATCACCCCAGCGCAGTCCACATCATGCAGTTCAACTAAATGGAAAACGCAAAGGTCCGTCAAAGAAACGGAATATACCGATCAACTCCTTACGCTTCCAGGGAGCTGCGTGGGCCACTGCGGGTGGTGGTATGTGTGCGACACTGCATGGAGCCTATAAGATCTTTCGGAATTTCCGTGGATTCAGATATATCTGACAGTATCGCCATTGCTAACCACCCATGAGGATGATGATTTTCAGCTTGTTGTAATAACAAATTGCCTAAATGTCAAGGGCTATGACTTTCACATGTATTATTGCTGTGAGCTGATAAGTAGCCTGTGTATAGGATAGGTCAACTAGTAAGAGATGGTGGCGCGGATCAACGTCACCACGAAGTGTTTGCCTTGGGTCAATTATTTTGATTTCTTGAATTGATTTCTTGAATCGAAATATCGATTGATCGGCTGATACTTCGTATTCAGCCAGTTCATTACCGTTGACATCAGGATGAACCTAATCCCCAGAGTATATTTTCGCTTTAAAAACACCTGTCGTTCGAGATTTTGAAACAAAATGAATTAAGCCTTATAATAATTCTCAAGGAAATAACCCAATATGCAACGATATATCGTGAGGTCCTCTACCTCTTACGCCCCTAGGCTGACTCGAGCTTTCGCACAAAAGGTCCAGTCCAGAAATGATGGTGATCAGAAATGTACGACCAGCATATCTATTTCTATTGGGATAGTCTGGAAAGCAGCTTACAATCCAACCCTAGTTAATATCGGTGCGGCATTCCCAGATGACTTCGAGGACTCGCCTTTGAAGTCCCAGATCCTTGAGAGGCGAAACCGGAATCGGGGGATCGACGACTCTTATAACCCGGTTCGTATATGATCGGACATTTCACATATAATATCGTGACACCACTGACGAGTCGATTATCAGACAATGGATGAGATCATTGAAAGTCTCCGAGGAAAACCGCCTCCTGAGAATGCGAAGACAGCTAAGTCCGCGCAGACAGCTAAGTCCGCGCAGACGAAGCGGGATCCTGTCCGAGAGGAGAGAGAGCCTGAGATTGATGAAATGTGATGTTTTGCCATTAATCAGTAATTTGAATATCATGTTTGTTATATAGGAGTAACTCGTGGTCTCTATGTGTTTATTTATACCTACTGAAACAGGTGAATCTCTAATCCAATTTATGATATCGCCTACTACATGGTAAAAGCTAGCATCAAACAGAAATGTTACAAATCCAATTACTGTGGATTCGGGCGTCAACATAATACTTGTATATTCGATGCTACATGCAGGCTCGAAGCTCCTATACCATCAAAGCTCATGATTGATAGTCATCAAGCGAATCCGAAATATAGGCCAAATTCTGAATAACAGCCAGACCGTACTGGGCGATATCGTTAGTCCCAAGCCAAGCAGCCTCATCAACGGGCACTAAAACACCGTCTCCGTCCACATGCGTGATGTTCCAGGGGGCATCCGGCAATAGCCCATCGCTAGCATAAAAGTCCTTCCAGGCCCGCAGCGCAAGCGTTTTGTTCTTAGTCTCATACGCCGCGTACGCTGCCAGCCTTGAATGCGCCTGGAGAAGACTTATTTTGCTGAAGCTCACTCCATATCGGTCCTTCTGCTCCGACGCTGAGGCATGGTAGTAGTAGCAGTAGTCCAACCACGCTTGCTTGAATCCTTTGGGTATATCATCCGCCAAATATGCGATGGCTTCGGAAACAACCTCGGGAAGACCGAAGACTGCGTTCAGATGTGATATAGACACGTTCCCCTGGTTACCCGGGTCGGAAGGGGAGGGCCCAATGTCCAGGTCACAGGGTCGTACAGCCCGGAGCCGGTCACAAATCCGTTGGTCAGATTTGCTATTGCTGAGATCGTGTTGTTCAACTTTGTCCTAGCCTCTTCCCATCTCGAACCTCGACGTTCCCATTCAATTAGCCACCCTGCAGCGAGACTCGACCAATCGGTTCCAAGACCAAAGGAGATCGTCGAATTTGGACTGGGTTCCCAGCCATCTGTGCGAACTTTTCTCTGAGGATCAAGCTTCCCGTAGGTCTTATCGGTGTCAAGCAATTCTTCCAGTAACTCCCCGACGCGCTCGTCTCCTCCCGAGAGGTAGAAGAAGTATTTTCGGTATTGCGGCTGAGAGATGCGAGCCTGTTTCGCGCTATCACTCCAGTGCTGCACACCGTGCCGTGTGCCCAGACCCTTCCAGTCACCAATGTGGTACACATCGACTTCACCTGTGTGCCTGGTCAGGGCCTCGGCAAATCGGTACGCATCTTTGCTGCCAGTGCGGAGGAAGTAAAGCCAGAAGAAGAGATCTGGTGACAGCTCTGAATTGTCCCAGGCATAACCACCAACGTCGTATCGCCAGGTGTGTCGGTCGGTGTCATATGTGTGCATGAAATCACCGTAGTCCAAGAAGCCATACCAGCGACGCTGCTCAATTTGGCCCTTGTAGAAGTCAAAAATGAAATGGAGCCGATCTTCCAGAGTAGCTGCAGCGGGACTGGCGACTCCTGGCAACGCCCAGTACTCGCCGAGGGCTTGCGTTTCATAGATATATTTCGGCTCTGCGACCAACACCGGGGGATCATTCATGTACGCAGTGAGCGATGCAAGCTTTTCACTTGTTGGCGTTTGGTCAAACGCGAACAAGTATACTTCACTAGTTCGAGCAATTCCATATGGCGTATCAAAGCCGGGTTCCCAGTCCTCGTAGGTAATCTCGAGAGCGTCCAATTGATCTTCATATCCATCCTGGCCTAAGCCATCGTGGAAGGGTCGCATATCCAATGGGTCAGCAGCGGGGCTATATAACCACAAAGTGAGTTCACCTGTATCGGAGGCAGCATTGGAAATGTCAAGTCCAACAGGGTACCGCTTCCAGAAATCCCGTAGACCGACGGCGAGACCTCCTTGTGTAGCACCTCCTAGATAAGCCAGGCCTTCAGCACGGGTTCCGCTGGGAATTTTGACCCATGACTGGCCAGCCTTGGTCCTCTTTTTAAGGCCAAAACCATCGGCCGTGAGCTGAGAAAGACTGTAGTCTGCCCACGTTGGAATCCACTTTAGCCGAGTGGTGACCCTGGTGTCCCAAGTCTCTGTGTCTGCCAGTTTCTTGCCCGCAAATTGCGCAGCCCTAATTTCTTCGCCAGGGTCTCTCCGCAGTCCAGTTATTCCCTGAACTGCCTCGTTGAAGATGCCGCCATCCACACCGGCGAACCTGATGTGCCGGTCGTAGTATTCCTGGCCTTTCAATGGGACATCGAATCGAATACCGAGGCCGGTGACGAAATCCTTCTCGCCTCCATCAAAAACGATGCTATGCAGTACTTTGATAGTGGCAGAGTTGGCGTAAAGGTAGAATCTAACAACGAATGGCAGCCACGAATCGTGATCGGGACCATCGGTGACTGTATGATTTCCACGAACAGTTACAAGCGTGCGAGCCGATGTATGATTTACAAAGACCTCGTTGATATTGCCATCAAAATTGGAATATTGGATGGGAGAATTTGTTCGGTTGTCAAAATTATCCGGCACCGAGTCCTGAGATTGGAGCACAAGTCTTCCGTTTGCACCGATAATCTTGCCACCCTTTGTCTTGATATTGCTAATAATGGTGTTCCCTCCTTTAGGAAATGAGACGGTGATCTCGCCCGTGTTGACGGTAAGCGCGTCGGAACTATCTGTTACAACGATAGGGCTCTGTGATGCACTGGATTCTGACGGCGAAGACGAGTTGTTGACACAGCCCAGTGAAGTTGCAGTAACGGTATATTGGTCATAGATTTGGTTTGATTCGGCAATGGCATGCGCTGTCCATTTGAGGGAACCGTCGGCCCAGTAGCCAGTTGCCCAAGATTGCAATTCTGATTTGTCTTCAGTATCGCCAGTCAGACTGAAGATAGTCTCTTGGGGCTGATATTTGCCTTGCGGCCATGGCAGACCAAAAGTTACACCAGCATGGTACGTTGGTTTTTCACCAAGCCAGTGAGCAGTTGCGGAAGATGAGGTGCAGTTGGATGCTACGGCATGATGGCTTAGATGTCCAACAAGAACCAGAAAGCCAACGCCAAGTTTCAACATGGTTGAAATTGAAACATTCGCGTGTTCTTAGTTTTGCAAAGGCGAACGGCCCTTTTTAAATCCATTTTGACGCAATCTGCTAGAGCTATGAGCATACTAGCGCTGCTCTTGGCGGGTTACAACCATGAGAGGAGTCAAGAGGACATGGCACCTTGGCATAAAATACCCTATCATGTTCTTAAGCAACTCTCCTTATGGTACAAACATACTTCCCTACCAAAAATGATTGGTGGCAAGGTGAAATCAATTTCACCGAGGAAAGTGTCGTCCGGGTCATATTGGCCCATAATCTGCAACACTTGGGACTTGCAGTCGGGCATCTCGGCGTAAGCAACCCCGAAGTATTTTCGGTGCAGGAAATTGGTTTCTCCGTGCGCAAAGGGGGAAAATCCCGGGACTTCAACGAGAGAAAGTCCTAGTTAGGGCGTGTTGATGTTGATGTACAGAGTAAGTTATGAGCACACCGATTGGTGCCTCCTTGCAACTTCCCCCCTAGGTTCCTCTTCAAGAAGTGCCCAGGTGGAATACTCTCTCCATAGAACTACGTACATCGGGATATATACTTGTTGTAGCCTACATATCGATTTGGCGAGGGGTCAAAGTAAATAAAATCATCCATACATCCATTATGTGGCCTTACGCCCTGTCAGAAAATACAAAGCAACATAGTACCAGATAATACAAGAGGCGGTAGCAGTCGTGTCCGTTTGATATTAGCTCCCTCACCAGTCTGTGGAGATTCCGGTGCTTGTGAAGTCGGGCTCGAACCAGATTGAGTACTAGTAGTACTACTCGGAGAGCTTTCATATTCCACAACCTGGTTGTCAGTCCAGTAGCCTAGTTTCTCGCATTCGGACCGATACAAATCGAAGACTTCCCGTAGATCGTCGTTTTTAATGGTGATACATTGTCTGCAGCCATCAAGTCGTCTTAAGACAGGAAGCGTACAGAAGCACTCGGCGGCCGTTCGGTTGAGTAATACGTTCCCGTGAAAATCATACCCCTCCGCGAGTACACTCGTCTGAGTTGGTGTCGGGAAAATGTCTAGGTCGACCAGATCACATTCCGTAATTTGTCCATGGATTACACCGCAGATCTCACAATCGCGATTGTAGTCCGGTGCTTTAGTCGCCGGCGGCATGGATGATAGAGTCGTAGAAGGAGAGGAGAGGGTTGAGTTGGCAAAATACCCAAATGCCTTACAGTCCTCATGATAATACCTTGCAACATCGTTCTGGTTGGCTATCGGGGTCTCCGACTCAGAAGCTGAGCGGGCACAGACTTCACAGTCTGAGAGTGAGTTGATAGCTTTAGTGCAGAAGCATCGCGCTTCGTTGTATGTCGCAATCCGAGCCGTCGAGGGCCCATTTCCGAATGGAGCGTATTCCCGACCAGAGAGATTGCGTTCGATGGGGAGATGTTGGAACTCGTGCCAATCCGTGTCGAGATCAGGAAGCGAGCATGATGATAAAAGCGAGGAAATTGGACCACACTGCTGGGAACACTGCCCTCGGACAACGGGGATGGAAAATAAAATCAACCAAAACATACTCTGAGCGTTGGCTGACAAGCCGAAGATTTGTTTCGAACTGGGGAATGGAAAAGCGAGTACTCCGTATAAACGAGAGTGAAAAAAGAAGGAAAGAAAGAAAGAAAGAAAGGGAGACGAGATTGATTTGATAAATAGGTCAAGATCATCCCGAGGTCTGGGCGAACCTTTTGGCAATTGGATTTCTATTCGTTCTTGGCCAACGATGTTTTGATGGGAATCTCGTATTCCTATGTCGATCTGTATATCCCCCACTCGCTTTGAGGTACTGGTTCGTATTTTTTAGAAGTGATATCCTCGTTTGCGTTGAATATCAGTTGAAGCTACCACAAGAATGCGATAATTAGTACCTAAACTTCGCGATCAGATATCGTGTACATTGGCTGGCAAGCAGAAGCTCCCGGAAGAATAGACCAAGCCCACCAACGACCTCAGGCTGAGTATCGTTGAAAAACCTGTAGCTGTTCGCCCATGCCAGCTTCGCCTCAAACACCTCGTCTTCGATCTTGCCTGTTTTGCTGCCCACCTTTGGCCGTTCGGAGCGGATATCGACGAGATATTCGGTATGTTGCAGGGTTAGTCTCCAGGTAAAACGACGCCCGCCGAATGTGAAGCACCCGTAGTGCCAATTCGGTATCGCCGTCTGATTTCTCCTTAATTACGCTTCCGTAGCTGGTTATGTGATCCAAAGTACGGCCGCTAAATTCTGGCGAGCTGGGCCAATGCGAGTTGTGATGTATGGCTGGTAGTCCTCGTTGTTTTGGCAGCCTTAGGCCTTTATTGTAGTGCCTCAGGCATAAACTCCCCAGCCAGAATACTTAGGGACGTGCTCAGTTTTACTTAGTGATCAAAAAGCGGCAAGAGGTGTGCACTAATACAGAAAGTATCTGGTACATAACTATACTAACTATTAGCTACATAAGAAGATTAGAGATCTATACACAATGACAATGTTATTGAAAAGGGCTTTAATTAATTTGGTATCAATATCGGTAAGATGTACTGAAAGGGAATCTTGAAGTTCAATGTTCTAACTATGTGGATCTCACTTATACCCACACCATACCTTAGTGCCTTTGTTTGGAAGCTCTAGGGTTCGATAAAATGGTTATTACCCGGTTCTTGCCAAGCAACCCAACCCCCCTGCGGGTGTTGGGTTACCACACACTAATACAAACTCTTGCCTAATACAAATTTTAAAGAACGCATCAAATGTTTTTGTATTTTTCCTACCACACAACGCCTAATAAAATCAGGTAAAAATATAAGAAAAAAGTTAAATAGTAGGTTCATCATCCATAGGCGGTATCCATAGTATAAAACGGGGTCCTGGTGTCGGTATGTCCTCTGCAATTGCTTGCTTCCGACCCTACTTTTTCAACCGCCTGTCTTCTTGGGCCTGCTCCTTTGATTCACGCGCCCGGATCATTCGATTTACATTACCGGCGGTTAGGGGGCCCCCTAAATTGATCTACCGTTTGGTAATCCGGGTATCCCGGTGGACTTTATAGCGTAGAAGAGTAGTATTATCCTTAGCAAGCTAGGTAGTAAGCTCTGCCGAAATCCGCGTACTTCGATATAATAGCCTTACTCGGTATCGAATAGCTATATAAAGCTCGCTATCTAGCAATTCTATATCTACCTCTAATTTACGAGTACTCTCGTTTATACGAGAGATATCGCGGGGTAGTGAATTAGTAATAGAGCTAGGAAAATCTATCTCTAATCCGTCATCTTTACTAAAGATAACTAGATTATCACTATAATCCACTTCTTTTTAAGCGGATTAAGCACTATTATATAGTTAAATAGGGAAATGCTATAATAAACAAATCCCGACTTAATTACTCTAGTTATAAGGGTATTACGGACGGAAACAATCTTCCGGAAAAAGTCCGTTTTACGGTCTACCGAACCACCCTATTAAATAATAGTATTATTATTCGATTAGTAGTAATATTTTAAAGTAAGAAAAGGCTTACTATCTAGCGGTTAGTATAGATAGGTTATATAGGGTATAAAATAGTAGGGAATAATGCCATTTTCCGCTATAAAGGCAATAAATTCCGGGTTCCGGTAGGAACTATAGTTATCTATTAACAAAAGCCGTTTACTACCCCGAGTAGTCCGGTCTTTCGTAGCTAAATTAAAGGCCTTAAGCTATTAAATAGTAGTTTAATCGGTAATATAGCTATTAGGCGTAGTTACTAGGATATAATCCGTAGGAAGGTTGGTATCTTTATACTAATTCTCTATATAAAATTTACCCCGAACTAGGAACTAAGGTACTATCTTCTAACCGTCGGTAGTAATATATTCAATACCGGTAATACCTTCCGTAATACCTCTATTTAGTGAATATAGATTCTAGCTTTTTAAAACGACCTTTTAAGGCTTTCCTTAGCTAATTTGGAAGCTAGTTTCGTTAAAGTTATAGATATCCCGTGGCCTTAGTTAATTGCTCTTAATATACTAGTTTAAATGTTTATACTAAGTAGTAAGATAACTAAGATCTTCGGCCTCTATTCTCTTCTTTTCCTTTAGTTTTTGTTTTATAAAATAAAGGTTGTGGATAGGTAGGATGCGTTTTAAAAACCGGTATACCTAGTTCTTATCTACCGGCGAACGCGACGCGTCTTCGCGTAGAATCATCGAATTTGCACACCCTTCTATCATCTTAGCGGTAGGCGGAGAGCAAGTATCATCTAGTATAGTGATCTAGCTAATTAATGCTTGCTCTTGATCCGAATTTAAGACTGAATTGGTGGCATAGCGCGTCGAACGAGAACCCCGACCGTGAATGCGGTTGTAGAACTAGGTGTAGGGAACGCCGAATTCTCGCGCTAATAGTGCTATTTTTGGTTTTTTTCTAGTATGCCATGTAGATAGGGCATTTGCCAATGATCTCTCCAAATCTAGGTTTTTTTCAGGCATATTTGTAGGGTATAAAATGGTAGTAAAAATGGTGGGTAGTGTAAAATTTGTATTAGGCAAGAGTTTGTATTAGTGTGTGGTAACCCAACACCCGCAGGGGGTTGGGTTGCTTGGCAAGAACCGGGTACATACAACATATGAGGTATCCTCCAGGCACACCATACAAAATATACCCAACTTCAGAATGTATTTTATTACCTAGATATCTCATGGAGACACATACATGTATTCATACTATATTTTGAAATTGAAAATACGAATTATCCGTTCATATCATTTGAAACCGATGAATCAAACCAACGCCAGTATTAATACACAAAAAATGAATTCCCTTTATAAAGCAACCGCTCAAGGCTTTTTGGCCACTTTGCTTGGGTTGGAAGTAGGCTCTTCCTTCTTCTTTTTCGACCGGCTGCTACCACCCTTGGGTCTATAACCAGTGTCCTCTTCACGCTTGCGCTTGTTCTTAGGAGTAGGCTGGACCTCTGTCCCATCCTCATCATACATGTCCTCATCCTTGCGTTGAGCAGGCGCTCGCTTGGAAGATCGCTGATTGGAAGGTCGTGATGCAGACTTTTCAGAAGCAATCTCATTATCTTGAAGGGTTTGCGGTTGGTTGCGACGCAGCCAGTTGTATACCGATGCAGGATTCCGCATAGTAAGATCCCGCTCACGCTCCGCAAACGTGGGACGATCTGGAATTCGTGCAAGTTGGGTAGCAGCCGCCTCATCGCCTAGCTTGGCATCCAAGGCGAGATAGTACTCAGTCTCATGCTCGGGCGTAAAGTATCCAAGTTGGCGTTCACAATCGTTGTCGGGCTTCTTTTCAACAGCGTCTGTCGTGGTGTGATGGGTCTGTGACAGGGTGCTATACTGCTGGGCAGGTGCAAACGCCTTGTTTCGTTTGATGTTGTCTTCAATGATACGGTAAGCACTTGTGTCAATGCTACCAGCAGTCAAGCCAGCTTTGGCTTCCTTCCATGCTTGTTTTGCTAGTGTTGCATCGTTGATCAAAGGTACAATTTCCTGCTTGGCCGTAGGTAGCAAGGGAGGGTCGGTTGGCATGCTCAGATCGAATCGCACGTCGGGAGAAACATGTAAGCTTTCGTTGAACTCAAGGAGAACCTCTAGCAATTGACTAGTATCAAAGCATTAGCAATTATTCATACAGGGGGTGGGGATTTGTAAGTCCCATACTCGTTTTGTTCCTGAATGCGCTTGGACAGGTCCTCTATGCGCAATTCTTCCCTGATCAAACTCTCACTCTCTCGACTTCCTAGCTCAAATCTGACTTTCAGCTTGGCATATTTCTTCCTAGACAGAAAAGAGAAGTCAGCATTGTCCGATCGGATGATTGTGAGGACTCGTACTTGAATGACCGGACTGATTGCTTTGCAGGAGCCGGTGCAGCAGTTGGTGCATTTGGCAAGCTTTCGGTAACACGGTTGTCATCTGGTTCTGCCATGGTGTTATGACGGGGAGAAGTTCAGAAGAGATGAAGGGGATGTGGTCACCCTGCGCGTTCGTGCCAAGAAGCGGATCGGGCTGCGTGGGAGGCGGGTCCTGGCCGCCGTAAAAAAAAATTAAATTATTTTGCTTTGATTCCCTGTGACCCGAAAGAATCTCAGACTTTTGATTGACTATTATTATTATAGTGGTCAACACACTATTTACACTTGTCGCATCATGTCGGAACTCACCGAAGTCAGTCAAAGAAGCGCAAGCTGCAGGATGGTCCTGAGCTTGAAATCGATGTTGCTGCACCCGAGCCAGTCTCAAAAAAGGCCCTGCGCAAAGCGAAAAAGAACAAAGGAGGCGATGCAGGTGATGATGAAAAACCCAAGTCTAGCAAGTCCAGCAAACCCGAATCCAAAGAAGCTGAAACAGAGGGGAAGCGGTCCCAATATGGTATCTGGATTGGAAACCTATCGTTCACTGTGACCAGAGAAGAGCTGCGCATGTTCTTCACCGTCAACTCCGACATCTCCGAGTCCGATATCACGCGAATTCATCTCCCCAAGGGCCCTGAAAGATTTGGGAGGTCACAGAACAGAGGCTTTGCTTATGTCGACTTCACCGACAAGAAGTCTTTGCAAGAAGCAATCGGCCTAAGCGAGCAGCTCATGACCGGCCGCCGCGTGCTCATCAAGGATGCAAACAACTTTGCAGGTCGCCCGGAGAAATCCGAAACCCAAGAGAATGCTGCGGGTGCAGCCAAGTCTGGCCATCCCCCTCCAAGCGAATTTTCGTCGGCAACCTGAGCTTCGATGTGACCAAGGAAAACCTCGAAGAAAACTTCGGCAAATGCGGGACTGTTACCAACGTGCATATGGCGACTTTCCAAGATACCGGAAAATGCAAGGGTTATGCGTGGGTGGAGTTTGAAGAACTTGCTGCCGCAGAAGCAGCGGTGAGAGGATTCATGTTGGTCAAGGAGGATGACGGTGAAGAGGATTCCTCCGACAGTGATTCCGACTCAGCATCCGAGACGAAGAAGAAGTCGAAGAAGCTAAAGCCTCGGATGCAAAGGGTTTGGGTGAACCAGCTTATGGGCCGTCGTATGCGAATGGAATTTGCCGAAGATGCGTCTACACGATACAAGAAGCGCTTTGGAAAGGATGCCGAGAAGAAGGATGAACCGGCTATTACCGAAGTCGATGGCGAATCACGAGAAAGACCCCGACACAAGAAGAGACGTGAATCCATCGATGACTCTCGCTACTCCAAGGAAACCGTCCAGAAGCTCAGTGGTGCCATTGTCGAGGGTCAAGGTCAGAAGACCACGTTTGACTAAGTCACTTATCTGCGGTTCGTGGAGTATCATCTGCGGTCTTTCTACAGGGCCATTCAATCATCTCATACACAATATAAATCAGTGAAATTCTGATACCTGTCAATGATCTGCCTGCAATCGAAGTGGCATTGGATCAAACTCCGACCGTGGTCTACCCTGTGACTCAAACGTGACCTTTGGGTGATAATTTCCAATATTTGTACGATCTCTCAGATATCCATGATCATCGAGTCCATTACTCGGTGGCACATCTTGCAGTGGAATGCGCAAAAAAAGAAACGCATGTATACTTCCGGATATCACAATATCCCGGCCTGCATAATAGGGCGCAACCTCTCGAATTTACCAAAAATCAAACAAAAGACTTTCACACAACCTTCATATTTTATATTCTAAGCCTTCTATAGATGTCAAATATTTAGCTTGCCAGGCACTAACCAAATCAAGTAACCTTTTTAAGACAGCAATTCTAGGCCCCCATCAAGGCAGAAACAGCCTCACCGCCTGGACTAGGCCCGATCAGGCCTGACGTCTCCCGCGATGTCATGCCCTTCCTCTGTACTCGAGTCTCTCTGTACTTCTTCTCATCTCTCTTGGGCTGCATCTCCTTTCTTCTTCCCCCTTGCTCTTTCTCTTCTTTCTCTTCACTTTTGGTTATAATTCTTGCACAAGGTGTCCTTTTGTTTCTTCTAGCCTGTCTTGGTATTTTGATATTTTTTGATTTCATTTGCTATTCCACTGGTTTATCGTCCTTCAACGCCCACTGTTTTCACCATACTCCATTCTCTAAGCCAACCCGGTCCCGATAATCACCAAGTCAAGCGTGTGTCAATATAAAACATCTACGCCTCCCCCAAGTGATTAATCCCTTGCGTCTTCAACATGGCTCCTCTTCGACGTCATATCGGGGCTAGCCGCAGAAAGAGACGGGAGGAGGATGGTGAAGAAGAGGGTTCAATGGCTGGTGACATAGGAGACGACTCCTTGAGTGAAGGCTCGGTCGACAGTCACCAAGAGGACGAAGATGCAGACGGAGAAGTCAGCGAGGAGAGCGAGGACGAGGTTTCTACGTTGGATAAGGCGGGCAAGGTCAACGGTCGTGGGGTGGACAAATCTACACGGAGTAGCTCTGTATCGCCGGGAAAACGAGAACTCAAGACAACTGTTTCAGATACAGAGGCAATGTTGAACGGCCTGAAGATCTCAGACGGTGCGGGCGACGCTGCGGAGGTTCAATTCGATGACCTCGAGGAACAACAAGAGGCTAACCCTGGAAGAACGCCTTCCGCTCCTCCAACCGAGCCAAATCGAAACAATTTGGCTTCCAGAAAGCGCCGCGAGAATGACAAGTATGTCAAGGAACGAGAGCAGAACCCAGCCTTCGTTCCCACTCGCGGCAGCTTTTTCCTTCATGACAAGCGATCCACTGACAATGGTCACCGGCTCAAGAGCAAGTCTCGCCCCTACGGCCTGATCGTAGACGGCAGCTCTCGCAAGTATGTTACTTTCCATTCCATCCCCCAGTCGTGTTTCTTACTAACGTGATTCAGGTCTTCCAAGCCCGATGCCAGCGGAGGGCAGTGGGCACACGATCTCCACGATACCGTGGCTGGCGAGGATCGACCTACAGCAAAGCGCCCAACATCATCCGCGATGCCTAATACTGGCGCATCCGTCCCCACCGCCCCTAGATCTTCCCCGCCCAACCGGTCCTTTTCTAACACAACGTTGGTTGGAAATGTACCTGTCGTTGTTTCCTTGCCCGGCATGGCCAATCCAATTCATTTTTCTTCCGTGCCCAAGAGACTCCACACCCGGCTACCTCAGCACCGACCCCCCTTGCGGCGCGACAAGCCTGTACGAATTTCTCTTCCCAGCCAACCGCCCCGATACATATTCCCCTCCGTTGAACGTTCCTTTATCTTTATCCCCCGCGCGTTGCGGCCGAACCAAGTCTCTCGTGGTCGAGGTGGTCGTGGTGGCGGCTGGTACAGTGGACGACGTCCTAGCTACTACCCCAACTCCTCTTATACGCCTAGCGTTGTCAGCCGTCGATCTTCATTTGGCATGCCTTCTCAGGACGGGTGGCCGTCACCTGCTGGGTCTGTCTACTCCAGACCTATAATTCCCACCGACCCCAAGCCCGTTGTTCGTCTTCCTCCTCCACCTCGTCCGCCTGTCGGGATCCCACCATTTGGGCCTGCAATGGCTATGTCCCTCCCTCACCCGGCCTATCGCGAAAGCCGCCCCGCCCCGATCCCCATACATCAACCTCGTCCTCAAAAGACGGTCTCCGTTGCGGACATTGAAAGTCCAGCGACTTTCCCGTTCGCTTTCAACCCGCCTCAACCCCAGCATGAGCAGCCTTTCCACCACCAAGTCCCTCTTCCAGGCCATGGCCCACCCAGCCAGAATTCGGCCACTCCGCTTTCCCAGATTCCGGAGCGGGCGATTCACGCACCCCCTTCCAACCTTACAATTATCCTCAGTCTGGCTTCTACCCTCCGAGCTATCCTTCGGGCATGTATTACCCGCCTTCGGGCCCCGATTATGCGGGTTACAATGGCCCCGTTGGGCCCGGAGCTTCTGTGCCAAATTTCCCGGGCCAGCAAGCAATGCCCTATTTAGCTGGGGAGCAGCCCCCTCCACCGGGTACTGTTGCTCATGAGTCTGGGGGCACCGTCTACTTTTATGATGCCAATAATATGTACGGAGGTCCCGCACCAGGACCAGGACCGGGATCGGGATCGGGCTCTGGGGGTGTGGTTGGCATGGGCGGAATGATGACACCGCCAGGCACGACCTTCTACTATCCTCAACAATCCGGTCAATATTATGGGCAGTGATGAATCCCTTTCTCTTTTCTTCTCTTTTCTCTTTTCTCTCTTCTCTTTTCTTCTCTTCTCATCACATCTTCAATTTCCACCAACTTCTTCCAATTCTCTCTCTTTGTTCTCGATTTCCTTTCAAATTTCCTTCACCTCTCTCTCTACAGGGGTCTATGATTCACTTTGCTTTTGCTTTTTCTTTTCCTTTCAAGCATCCACACATTCTCTAGCCAAGTTTTGCTCCTTTTTTTTTTTGTTCTCCCTTAATTTCTGTCCTAGTTTTGATTCATGGCCCTCTTGGATTTTGATGCATTTGAGCGTTTTTCCCTCCGCAATTTTCCCCATGTTTACTTCCAGACTTGGGGAATATCACGTCTTTGATTCTAGCCCTTCTCAGCCCAAACCCCCTCAATCTCCCTCCAATCGGGCGATCGAATTCCCGTTCTGCATTTAGTGCATGACATCATCTTTTCCTGTTTTTCGATTTTTGATGATATTTTGGTCCTCTCCCTCTCTCTGGAGGGGGGATTTGATGAAGAATTAAAAAAAAGCCAATATTGTAACTACTTTCTTAAGTCCAAAGCAGTCCACGATGTAGACAACTATGTTGTAGTTAACTAGGAGCATGTAGGTATGATAGTCACTGTATTTCTTGGCATTCTCTCCGGGTTTGAACACGTCATATAATATTATGTAATCCATCCTGAAAGGGAAATATCTCACCGCCTTCCCTGTCAGTTAGCAGCAGCTGACCGTTCTCTCCGCTTTTTCCCTTCAATTCGACGGGCGTTTTGTACAACTCCCCTCTTATTTTTCCTTGATTCTCTCCTCTACTTCTTTTCTTTTCCTTCATCATTAAAAAAAAATCATCATCATTTTATCTTCCAGCATTTCTTTCTGACTCGTAAAGTGCTGGTTTTGTCCTTTCCCATCCATCACCCTAGTACTGTTCTGTTGCCTTATCTCAACGGTGTATCCACCGGTGGACTTGCACATCGTCTACGATGACCACCCCATCTACTCCTTCTCATTCGGGCCCAGAGAATCTGGTTACCGTCAAAGTACTTTACAATGACAGTAACCGTCGCTTCAAGATGCCTCTCAGGGAGCTGAAGGCCCAGGTGTTTCCCCAGGTGGTAAGTCTCCACTCAAGCTCAAGCTTCGGATCTGTAGTCCGACTCCATTCCTTATCTTCAGCGATCATCAGATCATGTTTTATGTCCAAAATATTTTCTTCCAACCGTAAACAAAAGGATACATATTGTTTTTGTTTTTTCTTCTTCACAAGCTGATTTGACGCTTTCGGTTTAGCTTAGGAAACTGCTCGGGGTTCCGGCGGATGTCAACGTCATCCTTGAACGCTATTCCGACAGTGCTGGTTCTTACATTCGCTTAGATTGTGACAACATCGCAGTCTACAAACAACTCTACCGAGCTGCTAAGGCCAAGTCTAAACTCCGTATCAAGGTCACTACTCTTCCTTCCCAAAACACATCTGCACCATCACCAGTACCATCAGAACCCACTGTGCCGATGGAGTCAACCTACCACCCTCGTCACAGTTATCTCGAAACGGTCCTGAGTCCTCTACCACCTCCCAAAATCCTCCCTACTCTCCCTCTTATTGAGTCGACCCAAGTTCCTCATCTCACCGATGAGACAGAGTTGCCTCTCGGTCAACCTCACTACCGCACATTTGAGATGGACCAAGAAAAGCATCAGTTCCCGGTCATCTCTCACAGCTCGTCCAACGGGATGTTCTGCATTGACTGCAATCACTGTGGTCGTTCTATTGCAAATGCGCATTATCACTGCAGCATTTGCGAGAACGGAGACTATGACTTGTGTCTACAATGTGTCGGTGCCGGGGCATCTTGCCGCGGCGAAGGTCACTGGTTGATCAAGAGGACAGTTAAGGATGGTGTCGTCACAAACAGTACCACCGAGACTATTGCTCCTCGTGATCAATCAGCAGTGGAGTTCAACCCCATGCTGCCTACTCAGATTCAGCGCGAGGTGATTACCAAGCCGGTGGTCCACGTCCCCGAGTCGGTCCCTGAACCAGTCCCTGAGTCGATTCAGGAATCAATTCCAGAGTCAATCCAAGAGTCGATTCCAGAGTCCATCCAGGAGTCGATTCCAGAGCCAGTGGCCCCGCCGGCTTGTTTGGATGCAGCCATTCAGGGTGATGACAAGCCAATGTGCAATGGATGCTGCCGCGGTAAGTTTTCTCTTTCTCACTTTCATTTTCTCTCTTCTCTTTGCTCACAACAAACAGAAGCCGACGAAAGCAACCTTGTCCGCTGCAATGAATGCGAGGACTATGACCTTTGCCTTCGCTGCCTCCTCCGAAATAAGCATGGACACCACCCTGGCCACACCTTCCACCTGGGATCGGATCGAAACTTCTGCTTGAAGAATCTGATCACCTCTCGCTGTCTTCCTGGTCGGCAGTTCCGACACGCCGCGGTCTGTGACGGCTGTGACAAGGTATTTACTCGTTCCACCCACTCCGGAGGCTCTTGACTAATTTCTTTTTCTAGCGTATCGTTGGTGTTCGTCACAAGTGCTTAGCCTGCCCCGATTGGGACTTCTGCCCCGAATGCATTTTGACTGCTTCTCAGAGTCACCCGAGTCATCGGTTCGTGCAGGTTTACGATACTATTGGTGAACCTGCTCGGGAACATGAAATCCACTATGGCATCTTCTGTGACGGTCCTCTGTGCAAGAGCAAACCTGCCCAGAATTACATCAGCGGAGTTCGCTACAAGTGCGCTGTCTGTGATGACACCGACTTCTGTGCCAGCTGCGAGGCTCTTCCGACTGACCACCACAACCGCACTCATCCGCTGGTCAAATTCAACACTCCCGTCCGCAATGTGACTGTGAGCACCATAGGCGACGACGGCTTGAGTGGAGCAGTTGCCCTGGGTGACCAGGTTCATGCCCCTACTCGTCCCACTCGACCCGTTGACCAGGCCGAAGTTGAGGAGCAGGAACCCGTTGAGGTGGATGCTAGCAGCAAGGCTGTGGAGAAGGTTGAGCCTCAGCCATTCCTGAGCAAGCCCATTCCCGAGACCGATGACTCTGTTATGTCGGAATACAAGGCATTCTTTATCCGTGACACTATCACGGACGGTACAAAGATGGCTCCAAACACCACATTCCGCCAAACCTGGACCCTCTACAACCCTGGTCCTGCAGCGTGGCCCGTTGGCTGTGATGTGCGCTTCGTCGGTGGAGACAAGATGTTCAATGTCGATGTCTGCCACCCCTCTAGCGTCGAGTCGATTCGCGCCGCCATGGAAAGCAACAAATTGCTTGCCCCTGTGGAGCCAGGCGAGAGTGCTGACTTTACTGTCAACCTCCGCACCTCTCAGCACGAAGGCTCTGCTATCTCCTACTGGCGTCTGAAACTCCCCAACGGTGTGGCAATCGGTCATCGTCTGTGGTGTGATGTCGAGATACAGTCTACTTCTCTGGAAGAAGCCGGCACCAGCGAGACCTACCCTGCCGCGTCTGAAATTGCCGGCAGTGGCATGATCTTCCCCAAGCTGGAGAAGGAATCTCCGGGGTCAAGCACTCACCAATCCGAGACTCCTGCACCGCAGGCACCGAGCTTGTCGAATTCTTCGGAGGTGGATGTTCTAGAGGATGTTGAGAGCCTGACTCTGGACGATGCCTCCACTGATGCCGACACTGGCTTCCTGACTGACGAAGAATATGACGTTCTTGACGCCAGCGATCAGGAATATCTTGAGGCCAAGCAATCCGCAAACTGAAAAATGTTTGGGGAAATTCATCACGACACGATATGGGAATGGGAATTTGTACCAGTGCACTCACTTTTTATTTATTTTTTTATTTTCTTTCGGACTTTGTCGCAGAGGTCTAGTCACTCTGAGTATGACTAGACTTAATCAGAGTGATTTTCTTCTTTTTTCTATTTTTTTTTTTTGGCCTACGAAAATCGACAAAGAAAAAAAAAGAGTTGCATAATTTTTGCCTTAGGATAGTTTAATGCACTTTGCTCTTTCAAATGTTGAGATTGTTCATTGTAAATCCTTTGTATTCTTCTTCTTCTGCTTCTTCTTCTTCTCTTCGTCTGCTTCTGCATAGAACATACGCTAATCCCATTTAGGTATCCCATGATTAAGCAGAAATATAACTAATCAGGTAGTCCAAGGACATCTCCAGGGGTTCCCAGGTCTTTTTTATCCTCCCTACAACCATTCTACACAATCTGGAATATGTTATCCATTCAAGATCAAAAACAGCAACAAAAGTTGCTGATCTCTGGAGATCCCCAGATTCCCGAGGATATTTTCCGAGGTCCAAATTAGTGAGGGGTTGAAATGGAGACATAACATAAATATGGACTTTTTACTTTTTTCCAATTCCGATTTTGCTTCAGAATATTCATTCGCACTTGATACTCAATAGTATGGCATTCGGTACCGCATTCAGCTTCGGCCTCATCGCTCTGGTTGCCTTTCTGGCTGGCCCAATAGGCCATTTCGTGCATATTACAGGATACTTCCTCACTCCCAATCCGACAGCATTAGGCGAAGGCCAAGGCCCAATTTATATCGAGGATACTATTCACTGTGAGGATGTGCACTACTACAGCCCAGCAAACCTGCTGTTCACTGCCTGCGAGGACGACAAGAGTACACGGTTGAGCTGGTTCCCGCCGCTGGGCCACATGCTGCCACTCACAGCCCAAGGCTCTATCCATGTGGTGGATCCCAAGGTGAGTTTGTCCTGAAGATATCTGAAAACAAATCTCAAAAATCAACCCCCCAAATATAGACTATGAAATCAACTCGTCTGGCATTCGAGAACTTCCAAGGTCCCTTCGTGACACATGGAATCGATGTCATCGAGGATCCCGAACAGTCAAACGCAGTCTATATCTACGCCGTCAACCACTTGTCCAACCCGGCATACGTTGAAGCCGATGAGCCCAAAGACCTCCCCAAAGCCAAGTCTCAGATCGAGCTCTTCCACCACATCCTAAACTCCGATTCCATCAGACATGTCCGCTCAATCAACCACCCGCTCATACAAACACCAAACGACATCTATGCCATCAGCCCGGCCTCCTTCTACGTCACCAACGACCACTTCTACCGTGAAGGTCCCAAACGACTCATCGAAGACGTCTGGCGTTCAGCCAAGTGGTCCAGCATCATCCACGTGCAGATCGCCGACCTAGCAAGCAAAGACGCTCCCATCGAAGCCTCCGCCGCACTGACAGGTCTATGGAACAACAATGGTCTCGGACACGGCCGCACCGATAATGAAGTCATTATTTCTAGCGCTATGGGCGGCGAGATGTTCCTCGCTACTCGACACGAGTCCAACCACTCTATCTCCATCGATACCTCCGTCTCTTTTAGCTCTCTCGCCGATAACCCGTCTTACTACCATGATCCGTATGCCACCGACTTGCATGATGCGAGCGGATTCCTTGTCGCCGGTGTCTCACAGGCTATTCATCTCATGGCTAATTCGAAGGATCCGAATGCTTTGAATGCTATTCAGGTGTGGTATGCCACTCTTGATTCTCGTACTGGCGTCTGGGAGAAGAAGGTGCTGTTTGAGGATGATGGGTCTAGACTTCGGACTGCCAGTGCAGCTGTTTTGGTGCCAATTGAGCCTAAGGCTGGTAAGAAGCTTGCTTGGCTCTTTGTGACTGGGTTTATGTCGGAGAGTATGGTGGCGGTACAGGTTGAGCTGTAGATTTTAAAATATTTAGATGGATTTTGCATTCGAATAGCAAACAATATGTTGTTCTTTGCTTTGGGTCTTTCTCCTCTTCCTCCATCTATCTCACCTTATATCAAAAGCTTCATATATATTTCCTCAAGTTTCCCAAACCGCCATGGGGAAGAATATTCAAAAAGGGTTTCGTTTCTGGTACATGATCGTTGATTTACTCTAACTAACACCTTTAGTTATAGCTTCCGAGTCGAAGAGACGGGAATCTCGACAAGTCGTTATCAGAGGTCCAGATGCAGATGTGACCGTCCTGGTAGACAAATTGGAATTAGTTTGACAGAAAGCATGTAGATATCTGAAATTCAAGTGCTAGCGCCGCTGCAATGCAACAAATTGGAAAAAAAAAAAAAAAAAAGAGGAAAGAAAGCCACAAGGCAAGGTAAATAACAAGATTCATAAAAACACCAAAGTATTACACCACATTCATCACATCATTTGATTTATCTTCATCTGTCTGACTTGCCCGATGGAGCCTGGGAAGAGAATGAACAGAACTTGTCCTTGATCGCGATAACCTCGTAAGTTCCCTCATCAGAGGTCTTGATCGTCTTGATGTTTTCGTAGGAGATGTCGTGCTTGATATCAAGGATCTCCGACTTCTTTCCCTTGCGGACATTGGAGCTTCGGATGTATCTGTGAAAGGTTAGCAGACTGTCTTGGTAAAGACGACAGGCTCAGAGGTTATTATTGACTTACGTGAATTCGAATGGTGGTGTACCCCAGAACTCAAAGTGAAGCTCGGCTTCTCCACCCTCGTGAATATCCACCACTGATTCTTTGCCCTTGCTGATCCGCACGCTTGGCATAGCGTGGATGACCTTGGTGATGTCTTTGTGGGCCTTGCATTTTCCACTGGCTCCGTCACTGACGGCGTTGATGGTGAACTGACCGGGAAGCTCCGCGATACGACGGAAGTTAGCGGTTTGGCTAGTCGCCTTGCGTTTGGCCCCGTCGAACGTGTAGAACACGTCGAACGGAGCATGGCCTGACAGCGAGAAGGAGAGTCGTTCGCCCACACAGTAGTCCACCTTGGACTCGAGCGGGATAATGGTCGGAACATCGGAGATGGCGACCCGTACCGAGGAGGCATCGAGGTCAGTGGTCTTTTGACATCCTCTAGAATCGCGAACCTTGTGGATGCTGACCTGGTGTTGCCCCAAGTCAAGATGGCGACGAGGAATCAGCAGTTTATGGCGATTGGAATTGATCTTGGGAATCGTGACAATCTCTGGTTTGGCGTTCGAGTGGTGTTTGATGTTGATCTCTAGAGAGAACGGTGGGACACCCTCCAAAGTAATGGGGATGGATTCCTCGCCGTTGATGTCTTCCTTGCAGAAGCCAAAGACGTGGCCAGGTTGGTCGAACTTAGCGGACGGTAGTGGGTTGACCTTTTGTGTCACAACCAGAGCTTTGCTCTTGGGATCGTGGTCATAGAGGCTGTCACCAACTTGTGTGAACTTGTAGCTGTATTCTCCAGCCTCAGAGGTATCCATTTCCATCGACGTCACATGAAGGGCGGACTTCAAAGCCCGTGGCTTCGCCGCAGAGAATCCTCCACGGTCCGCCTTGCGTCGCTTCTCGTATTGAACACTGTATGGAGGATTGCCCGACAGGCGAACCTCAAGGCTATCATCGTCGCCTTGACAGACCTCGGACTTTGCCAACTCCTTAGCGGCTCCAATTGGAGAGCCGTCTAGGGCAGTGATTTGGGGCCGTGGGATCCACGAGACCTCAAACTCATTTGCAGACTGATCCACAGTTCCAGGACAACCGACGTCAAATACTTCACTGATCTCGTAAAGACCTTGCTTGTCAACAGTCAAGATACTGTTTTCATCCCAGAAGTTTTTCTGGATGGGCGCCGAGTCCACGTCAACATTCTTATACTTGACAGTCCACGGGCGTTCGCCACTCAGCCTTAACGGAATCTCAATCTTGGAGCCCTGCAAAGCCAAGACACTTCTCTTCTTGTCAATTTGACCGAAAGAGACGTGCGGGGGCTGTGATCGAGCTTCGATATTGAGGCTGTCCTTGAGCGTCCGTTTGCAACCAGACTTATCCTTGACGCTGGTCAGAGACACAGTGTAGTCACCACCACTGATTAGTTTATCCGTCGTGATAGTTGCCACATCAGTATCAGATTCCAGTGTTTTCCTTGATCTCTTCCCATTGTGCACGATCTCGTATTGCAAGACCCAGGGGGCCTCTCCGAGGAAAGACACCTCCACAGAAACCGCTTCGCCGAAACAGGCGGTTCTCAATTTTCTTGATAGGAAATGAGCTGAGGCCGGTGGTTTCACATCTTGTTCAAGCACCGGTATCTTGAGAGAACGCGGGGAGTAGACGGCATCTTCGATATCAATGAAACGATAGGTGTATGAGCCGGCTTCCGATGGGGTGAAATCGAGCTGCGTGCGCATCCCATTGATGGCTTGTACTTTGGAAACAACGCCCTTGGAACTCTCAATGCTGTACCGGAGAGAGAATGGAGGGGATCCCGTGAGATCCAAATCCACGAGTAATCCAATAGCGTTGTTGGCACATCGGTCAAATATCTTTTCGGCCTTGACTGTCACTTCTGGCTCAGGCGGGTTGTGCAAATAGCAAGATGAAGGCTCGAGGATCTCTCCTGGACAAAACTTGGTAGAGATTGATGTCAAGGCATACAAACCGGGCTCTTTGATGTCCAAAGTCTGATTCATATGCTTGAGGCCGACTGTTTGTTCATGTGCTGCCTCTTGGGTGTTGCCAGTGTACGAGTAACCGACCGAAAACGGACCATCCCTAGCATATGCGTGTCCGTCAGGATGGAAACTGAGGGGGAACCTCGTGCTGTCTCCCTTGGCCACTTGCAGCGGATTCTGAGCATTGCAGTTTTGCAGTGACAACTGCGGGCGCTCGTGAACGGAGAACTGGTACCACTGAGATTGCGACTTTGTGGATGGTCGGTCTCCTTCATCAAAGATAGTAGAATAATTGGCCACGTTTCCAATAGCATCATGGACCTCTTCGATGGTGTAAAACCATTCTCCGCCGTCATTCAATGATTCGTTCAATGGGACCTCAATCTTTTGACTCTGCGCCCACGAAACGTCGGGCTGGTTGATGCTGTACAGAGCAGCAGTAGTTCTTCCATTGAGTAGCGGAGAGCGCAGATGATCGGGTTGGATGTTGAGGACCGAGAATCCACGATCGAGATTGTTGACCTGGCGACTGTATTTGATCTTCAACGGAGGCGTACCTTCCACCTCCAGTTTGAAGTCGGATAATTCTCCTTTGCACTTGTCGATGTGTGAGTTTTTGATCAAGGCTCGCGGGCAAGAGACCACCAGCGCATCAAATGTTCGTGTGTGGACATCAAGCTGAGACTCGTCCACCACCCGTTGAAGACGATAGACACCAGTCTTGCGCACGGGGAAGAGCAAGTCGCGATGGAGTTGACCCGGAGCATGCTTCTTTTCAGCTTGCTTTTTCAGAGTTTTCAATTGCTTCGACGGAATGCTGATTGTTTCATTTTCGCCAGTGTTAAGATCCAGGCGCAACACTTCAATCAGGACGGGGTCGGTCTGGTTAACACGAATGGGCAGATCAATTGTGGATTGCAGAGAATCAAGGCAAAGCGAGTTCCGATCCGGATTGAGGACGGCGGATCTATTATAAAGTCAGCTTGATCTTATAGGTAGGTATATATGGACCGGATGAACTTACCCCTCTGGCAGAATATGCACAATTTGCTTTCCCAGGATCAATGACGCATTGTGAATGATATCGCCGGGCTTGACTCTGCGCTCAGAAATCGATAATTCGCGATCGTATGCCACTTTTACTAGTCCAGTAATCCATGCAGCCCAAGGAATCTGCAAGTATTAGCAAGGGTCGATCAGCAAGCAGTCCAAGAGAAGAAAGAAAGAGAAAAAAAAAAAAAAAAAGAAAAACTCACTGGGATGCGGAACATCAAAAACACATTGCCCACGGCGTGAAGCAGAAATAGTGTGAGCGTGGTCGGGAATGCCCACTCCAGCCAAGGTATGCGCAAAGCCTGCAGTCCGACTAGGAAGATTCCATCGATCGTGGCCCATTTCAATAGCAGCCAAGTTGAATCCAGGTCATCGGATGCGGTCAAGGATTCATAAATCCTCCAGGCATTCAAGGCAAAATATATTGCAACGACATAGAGTCGTTGGGAGGGAGCATCGATCACATTGGTGGGGATCAGTGGCACATCGTTCGGATTCGGGGGTGGTAGTCTCGAGGCCTTCGAGGCTGATTTGGATGCTGATCTGAGGGGCGTTCGCACAGCCCGGGGCTCTCTTGGCTGCGATCGTGAAGGAGTCTCAAAGAGCTTTCTCCTTCCAGTTCCAGGGATTGTTTTAGGCGTCTGCGGAAAGGCAGACGGGAGGAGGGGAGTGCCGTTCATGGCATGCTGTGGTTGCCGGAGCTGGCGAAAGGTGGGGATGCAGATAGGGTGTAATGGTGGTCCTTATAAAGCTGTAATAGGGATTAAATGAAGTTGAATGAAGTTGAATGAAACCAAATTAAGTCGAATGAAGCTGTATGAAGCTATATGAAGCTAACTGGCAATTCGTTCTCGTAGAGAAAGAAAGAAACAAAAAAAAAACGTTGGAGACGCGGGAAGCGCGTCGGAAGAAGCTCGGTCCAACTCAGTTGATGACCTACACACTCTACTCTTCTTCTCTTGGACGAATATTATCTACTTCTCATCTATCATTTACCTATTTACACTATTTCTATAAAAAGATTCTATTTCTCTTTCTTTCAGCAGATCATCATTTCAGGACTACTTTTATCATAGCTTCACATTTCAATCTCATCCCTGAAGCTTTTCAGCTCTACAACTCTACAACTCTACAACTCCCTACCTCTATTCTTTGAAAACAAAAGAAAAAGAAAGAAGAAAAAGAAAAAGGAACCAACATGGGTCCTCGAGTCAAAAGGCGTCGCCTGACGGATCCAGAAGATCTCAGCGACGATATCTGCCAGCCTGCGTCCCGTTTGGAAAAAGACAGCTGGAATGGATTTTGCGAAATCGAGTCAGAACCGGTATGTGTGTGTGTCCAGAAATAGTATTAGCCGTTCTTTACTTACCGAGGGGATTAGGCCTTGTTTAATGTGATGCTACGTGATTTTGGGGTCAAAGGTGTAAAGGTCCAAGAAGTCGTCTCTCTTGATGAAGAAATGATGGCGCTCCTCAAGTATGTTGCTCGCAACCTCTCACTGTGCTCTTAAGAATATACGGACTCGATAGCTAACCGTGAGCAGTACTCCTGTTTATGGCTTAATCTTTCTCTTCCGCTGGCGTGAAGATAACGATGGAAAGCAAGAAGCAACTTGCCCTGATGGGTTGTGGTTCGCAAACCAGGTCAGTCCTCTATTCTTTTGCTGAATGTGTTCTTTACTAATTATACATGTATAGACCGCCAACAATGCTTGTGCCAGCGTAGCACTACTAAATATTGTCAACAACATCCCGGATATTGATCTGGGAGAGAATCTACGGTCCTTCAAGGAATTCACTATGCCTTTCACCCCAGCTCTGCGTGGGGATGCAATCAACAACTTTGAGTTTGTCAAAAGGATACACAACTCATATGCACGGTATGCCGTATGGATTTGATCTTTACCACTCAAATACTGACGGTTCATAATTAGAAAAATGGATATTCTCAATTCAGATCTGCAGCTAAAGACTGAAGCTACCACTAGGAAGAAAGGGTCCAACGGCCAGGCTGCTGAAGAGTCTGATGCCACTTTTCATTTCATTGCATTTATGCCTGTGATGGGCCAGCTGTGGAAGTTGGATGGGTTGGAGCGACAGCCACGAGCACTTGGTACACATTCCACACCACAACAAACATGCTGGGACGATCTTGCTAACTCTAGTAGGGGAATGTTCTGAAGATGACTGGTTGGAACTGGTCAAACCCAATCTTCTGGATCGAATGGCTGCATACGAAGAAGAAGAAATTGAATTCTCAATTTTAGGACTCGTGCGGGATCCTCTACCTGATCTCATTAATGACTTGGCTGTCAATGTGAGAACCTTGGAAATCCTGAACCAGCGTGCCATGTCCCTGTGCCCATCATCAGATACACTCGCCTTAGATGAAACTATACTTGGTCCTCACCCTACTCTATCTCTGACACGTGAGGATATCGATGCGGCAGTGATCCCCCAGGAAACCCATGATGATTACCAGACATGTTCCGATGATAAACTGCAGGAGTATCAGCAGATGATAAGCATGAGACAACGAGAAATTCGGGCCCGCATTCGTGAAGAACAACAATCTCATCGGTCGGATGATGAGTATGCAGCGGGACGACGGTTTGACTATGGGCCAGCGGTCCGGACGTGGCTTCGACGGTTGGCGCAGAAACAACAGTTGCAAGAACTGTCCGCCCTCGTGGCCTACTGATTGGATGACCTTGGAATGTTCTTTTTTTCCTTTCTCTTTCTTTTTTTTCTTTAATATGAGCATTCATTTCCCTTCAATATATCTGCAAGGTAATATATACATGTAGGCATCATTCTAAAAATAAATATATAAGAAATATAAAAGAAATATAAAAGAAATATAAAAGAAATATAACTAAGAAAGAAACATATACAGTGTGCCTGAGGTACCCCACTCTCAGGCAAAAAATAGTTCCAACGTCACCGCCTCGAGTGTTGTTGAGTTGCTTCTTCTGTGTCTTCCTTTTTTTTTGGATGTTTCTGTGATTTGGCTGGGATTCTTACGGACCTTGAAACCTCAATATTATTCTGGTTTCCTTGTTTCAGTATAAAGGCTGGCCCGAGAAGATACTAAACCCCTCATCGTCAACCTCTCTCTCTCTCAATTTGCCACCATTTCTATCCGACTTGAACCCCCAGCTAGTTATCTCTCTCTCTCTCTCTTTGTCCTTCTCTATAAATCCTCGCTTGAACATACACACCATGTCTGCCACCGCAGTGCCTGAAAAGGCACCAGATGATTCCTCCAAGCTGAAGACCTTCCTCTCCATTCTTCGAAAGTAGGCAACCCTTCCTTGGCAACCTTCTCCCCTCCCTCCCCCGCGCGCACTGTTTGCGCTGCGCAATACAGATACCCAGATGCCAGACGCTAATATTGATTGGGAATTAGGTTCGTCGGTGTGGCAGATATCGCTTCGGTTCGTTTCTCACTGCCAGCGCAACTGCTGGAGCCTCGACCAAACCTGGGTAGGTCATTATTCGTGTTACGCTGTGCGGGGTTGGTGCTGACTGTGGATGGCGACAAGAATACTGGCATTACTTAGATCGACCGGAGACGTTTGCGAGGTCAGCAAATGTGCCCATATTTGGTGGAAGCTTGTGTGCTGACCCAAGAGCTACAGCATTGGCAAGTCGGATGATGAGCTAGGTCGAATGTTAGAGGTGCTGCGGTTCTGGTTTACTAAGGATCTGGTATGTTGCGGCTGCTTAACTTCATCTGACCACTGACTGATCTTTGCGGGTAGAAATACGTCAAGGGGAAACCGTGCAAACCATACAACTCAACTCTGGGTGAATTCTTCCGAGTGAGTACCAGTGTCTTCGGCATTTCATGCATGGTAATTCATTGCTAACACCTTTTAGTGCAGTTGGGATGTTAGCGACAATATCCCCGAAGAAGGAAACCTCCCCGGCATCAAAGCCAGCTCCAATGGCTCCTCTACCGTAACCGACGGCGATGAGAAAGTCAAAGTATGCTACCTCACAGAACAGACCTCCCACCATCCCCCAGTATCAGCGTTCTATATCGACTGCCCCGAACGTGGCGTCTCAGCGCGCGGATTCGACCAGATCAGCGCCAAGTTCACCGGCACCAGTATCCGCGTGAGCCCCGGCCAACATAACCTCGGAATCTTCGTCAATATCGAGAAGAGGAACAATGAGGAATACCAGTTAACTCACCCAAACGCTCACTTGGGAGGAATACTGCGTGGAGCGCTTTCAGTCACAGTCGCGGATACATGTTATGTCACCTGCCCCAAAACGGGTCTGAAGGCGATCCTGCAGTACATGGAAGAAGGCTGGATCGGCCGGTCACAGAATAAGCTCGAGGGCGTGATCTTCCGCTATAACCCGGACAAGGATACGATAGTTCGGCTGAAAGATGTACCGGAGAGCGATATCGTGGCTCGCATTACCGGTTCTTGGCATGGCAAGATCTACTTCACTCCGGCGGGCACCAAGGAGCCCCGTCTGCTCATCGACATCACCCCGCTTCACCCCATCACAAAGGACCTGCCTCCATCTGAAGAACAGCTGTCCAACGAGTCGTTGAAGTTCTGGTCGGGTGTCACGGATGCCATTGTCGAGAAGCAGTTCAGCCAGGCTACCAAGCTCAAGCAGGATATTGAGGAACGGCAACGGCAGCGGGCTGCGGAGCGCAATGAAAAGGGAACTGCGTGGAGTCCCCGGTTCTTCACTGGCGCGGTGACGCCGCTGGGTAAGCCAGAACTCACCGAGGAAGGTCAAAAGGTTCTGGAGGGGATTCGCACAGGCAAATTCGCTTTGACAGAAAGTACAGTGCAGGGCGCATAGATATAATTGTGTTCTCCCTTGACAGTGTAAGAACTTTGGCGTATCTGGCATGCGACAATACAAACATTGAAGAACTCGGCGTCTCTTTGTTTTGATCTCTTCTTTTTTTGGGGTTTTACTTTTATTCTCACATACTTAGACATTATTCCCTAGAAATCTGTTTCGTGAATAGCTGAAATTGAACAGAATAGTATATCATACATAGGATCAATAGAACGATTAATCCTATTCATAAAAAAAGAATTACAACCTCTTGCCCAAAAGACTAACGCCGCCAGACTCCAATCATCAAGTACATCAACACATAATCCATCTCAAGAGATCAACCTCAGCCTGCGGCACTGACAACCTTGAACCCTGTACTGACAGTCTTGGTAATCTCCTCATTCTTATGCGGTAGAAGAGACAGCGCATACGCAACATCGTTCCACTGTCGCTCGGTTTCGCAGCGAGGAAGTCGAGCGGCTAACTTATCTGCAAGCTGGCGAGCGTGTTTTTCCTGGGCCAACATTAGCACTGATCACTAGAAAGTTGAAGGGGGGGCAAGAGAGAGCAGAAAAAAAAAAACATACCTTCTCGATGAAACCGATCAAGAATTTGACGATACGGCGGAGAGACGTCTCATCCAGGTTGCGCTCTGCACTCAACAGACTGAACATGTCAACAAAGTGGTTGTACACAGCATTGTCCTTGGTTGAAAGTTCTGTGAAGAACATGCGAGCCAGATCAGCGATCTTCTTGTCATCATCCTCCAGACATTTGGCCATCTCGCCCAGTTGCCCCTTGACCTTGACCTGACCAGCCAAGATGAGGAAGGTAAGGGTCATGAGACAGGTGCGCTTGACGGAGTCATCGTCATCGTTCAAACGACGGTAGAGGAAATCAGTGTTCTCATCGATGAGGTGATTGAAGCAAACAGCCATGTCACCCAGCGCAATCACAGCATTGCTGCGAACGATAGGATCTTCGGACCGCTCCATGATGGTGATGAGGAGTGGCAGATTCTTCTCACAGTACTCGGCAGACACGCACATGAGTTTGGCAAGGCATAGGGTCGCAGAGGCCTGCAGGTCACGATCCGGGTAGGAGTTGTTGTTGGCCAAAATCTCCACCACTAGCGGGCCAAATTTGGCCAAGAGCGAGTTCTCTCCATAGAGTAGCTCACGTTCTCGGATATGGGCCATGGCATCCTGGAAGTCGTCTTCTGTCGTTCCGCCAATGAGATCAAGTTCGTCTTCTTCGGCGTTGTCTTCCTTCTGAGGAGCAGTGGCGGCTTTGTTTTTCTCTTGTTCGACTTTGCGGCGTTTGAAGTCGAGCTCACACAGCTCCAGATGGACGATCTGTTTGATTGCAACGTGGCCAACAACGTACAGCAGCTGCGAGAGTGCAGCAGATGCTGGCTTGGGCTTAGGTTCCTGGCCGTCAGTGGATGCAGTCCCAGGTCGCTGTTGCTCCTCTTCTCCGCTGATAGAGGCATGGGAGGAAGGTGGGCGTTGTTGAAGGTGTGGCGCAAAGACGAATCTCGTCTTTCGCCGGAGGATGTCAGAGCAAAGAACGTCGGGGTGCTTGGACAAAGTGTAGATGGCGTTGAGCGCGTGCTCTGCTACTCCATACCATTCCTTACTGGCTGTCTCGATCTCAAGCATAGCCACCAGCTTGACCAAAACAGAGTGGTCGCTGGCAAGTTTGGGAATGCCAACAACCTCTTTTGATTTGGCTTGACGTCCGGGGATCATGCGTCGCAACGCAATACAGGTGTACTTAGCGAGCACAAGGTCAGCCCTTCCAAAGCCACCCAGACCGATTCGCAGCATAGCCTCAATCTCCTTCACCACAACCTCTGGATCTGCCAGGGCAAGCATTCCGAGGACAATGATTGAGCCCCTGCGTTGAGTCCGTGAGATTTCCTTCTTTTGGATACTGTAAACTTGCCATAGCTTGGCGATGACTGCCTCGGATACATTTCCAGCCTTCATCATCGTGCTGAGCAACTGCTCGAGGCAGGTCAGTTCTGCAGGAGTTGCACCAAACGTCAAACTGATCATGTTGCGGGCGATGTAGTTCGCGGCATCGTTGGGTGTGAAAGAGCCTGGTGCATCGAAGAAGAGGCCCTTGTAACAATCAATCAGATGTGTCTGGACGCCCTTTCCTTCGTCGCTGTTGCCTTTGGTCCAAATAAGGCGCAGCATACGGCGAATCCCATCGCGGGCAGTCTCGATTTTGTATGCATCGAGAACAACAAAGAAATCCATCGCTTCAATAACCTCACTCTTGTTCCGGGATGAAAGCAACTGTGTGACGATGGTGGATCCAGAGTGAAGCACTTCAATGAACCGGATGGCCTCGTTGTAATACTTCCTCGTCAGTTGGAGGCGTGTCATCAATTCAGAGGTGGCCGCCTGTTCTGCGGCTTTCTGCACAGCAGCTGCCTTCTCTTCATCACTCATCCGGGGCGCTTTCGATGGAGATTCATCTGGGATCTGTGTGGCGTCATCCAACAATTCGGGGTCAACCTGGGTCATGTCGCCCCCCTCAAAGCCGGGCGTCTCAGGAGGACGTAGGGCATTCAACTCGGCGTCAACCGTGTCCAGTCTATCTGTCCACTCCTTGTATGAGAGGAGCCCACCATGCATAACACTGAAAGGGTGTGTAGAAACAAGCTTGGACAGGAGTTTGATCGCGTTTCGTCGCACATTGCTGCTCTTATCCTCCAAGCTTCTAGCTGCAAGTTCCGCTGCAGCCTGTCGCCTCTTCGGGAACTTCTGCTCCAAATCGCAGATTCGCATGAATACCTGGATCGCGCGACAGCGGCAGTAAGGGTTAATATCAAGGAATCTTTCTTCCAGTACGTCGAAAAAGGCGTTGATCTGCGTCTTATAATTATCACTGCGTTCCTCCTGTCGGCTGAGATCGGAAATGAGGTTTCCGCAGACCTCAATCACTGCACAGCGGAGAGTATATGCCTGCACTTGTTAGTAGAGCTTTGGGAAAACTGCAAGTGTCACGTACGTCGCTATCTAGCTGTTTGGCGAGAAGAGTCATTTGCTTAATGATCAATCTGGGAGCAAGCTCGGACAGCTTGATAATGAACGTCGATACAGACTTGGGACCTCTCGTATCATTAGAATTAAACTCCTTGTTTCCAAGCTCCCTGCATGTAAAGTTAGCAACTATCCGACCAGTTTGCTGATATAAATCTCACTTCAGGATCTCATCGGAAAGCTGTGGATAGTCGTATTGTTCTGCCAGAATATGGAGGAATTCGGCCATAGGCTCGGAGAGATGCTCAAAGTAAGTCAAGCTCTGCACAATCGAAGTTTGAGCTCCTATGCTACAAGTCAGCTATCGCTCAACCATGATACAAATCAGGGCACCTACCAAAGGCTTGGCCATGATGTTTCACTGCGATACAAAGAACCTTGAAAGCATGCATGCGAATGGCCATGCTCTTCACCCGCTGCTCACTCTCGAGGACCAGGTATATTGTGCGCGTGAATAGGGTAATAAAAGTGTCGCGATCGGAAGTAGTCAAAAAAATACGTCCTAGCTTGAGCTTCATCACCTTGCACATGGTCTCCATGGATATTTGGATCTGGGGCGTCCAATCCCACTGGCCATTATTCGCTGATTTCTTCGATTTGGGTCCTCCTCGTCGCACGGGTGCTGCTTCAGTGGGCTTCTCTGCGGCCTTAACCTCTACGGCAGACAAGGCCCACTGAAGAAGGAACCCGTACATCTCCAGAAGCTGTTTGTGGTGTTGAATGGCATCCTGCTCGTCGGATTCAAGATCGCCATGGATGATATCCGCCTCAACAGACAGGCCTGAGACAACCAAATCCAAAAGTTTGCTCAGGTACTTTGCAGGAAGAAGGGTCGCGTATCTGCAAGAGTGAAAAGGTTCGTCAGATTCGAGTCCAGGCGGGCGCCAGCCTCCATGGGCAAGTTGGGAAGGGACCGGTGCGCACTTTAGTAAAAATTGTAGCGAGTCAAACAATGATGCTCGTGTTAGTCCTTCAGGGTTCTCCGCCACGGCATCCACGATCGGGTTCAAGATACTGTCAATCAGCGCTGGCGAAAGTTGATCAGGATCCGATTCGCAATCCAACAGTTCCGGGTCCGCATCAGGGGTCGGGATCGAAGCGGGATCACTCAAGTAATACTTGAGCGATTCATTTATGTTGAATTGAATTCTATCCTCCATTGTTGGTTAAAGAGAGAAAAAAGAGGTGAAAGCGGGGAGGAAAGCCGATTTGTTGATAAGCTCCATTTGTTTGGCTTTTGCCCTTTTTGGTTTAACTTAGGTAATCAGGCGGTCAAAGGTTAATTTACCGCTTAAGTCATGCAGACCCCTCCAGGGTTGGTCTTTCACCGCCATGTATTGATTGATTTGCCCGGCAGTTGTATTGTCATATTTGTCACCGCATGGTAATTGTTGTGTTTGGCAATTGCGATAAACATTCAAAGAACTTGACCTTGACCTTGACCTTGACTTACACGCGACACGATCTTATGACTTTGTTTTTCCACTTCATTACACAATAGATCCAACTCATAGACTCATTATTGTCTTCCGTGCCACCATGTCGGGTCTCCGCGCTGCCCCCGGCGTATTTGAGCTAAAGCGCAGCAACTCCTTCCAAGAGCACAAATACTCGCTGGCACATGATGACGAACCAGTTTCACAAAGCGACGCGCACCAGGAGAGTGATTATGAGGAAGAGGTAGACGAATCCGTCAGAGGGGATATGAGAAAGCTCGAGGACACATTCCCAGGAATCTCGGATCGGTTTCGTCTAGTGAATAGAATCGGAGAAGGTATGACTGGTTCAGCCGTTATTAGTAGGCCTCTTTATTAACAGGCTTAATAGGTACATTCTCCACGGTCTACAAGGCAGAGGACCTTCATTATGATGCACACCAAAACGACTGGGATGTCTCAGCATCAGCCCAAAACAACTATGCGGCACCTCCATCCAAACGACGGCGAGTTGAAGGCGAGCCAACCGGGCGGAAAAAAACAAAATTCGTCGCATTGAAGAAGATTTATGTCACGAGTAGCCCGCTGCGAATCCAGAACGAGCTGGAACTGTTGCACGATCTCCGAGGATGCGGGTCTGTCTGCCCGCTGATCACTGCTTTCCGATACCAGGATCAAGTGGTAGCTGTGTTGCCCTATTTCCCCCATACCGACTTTCGCATTCAATACCGCACATTCATGGTTGCAGACATGCGCCATTATCTACGATCCCTCATGACCGCCTTGAACTCGGTACATGAACACGAAATTCTTCACCGAGATATCAAGCCAACGTAAGTGTGTCATTATCGGTGATCTGAATTATACTAATGTCTTTTAGCAACTTTCTCTACAATCCAGACCTGAAAGAAGGTGTCTTGGTTGACTTTGGGCTTGCAGAGGTATGATTTGTAGCTGCCATATGTCGATGCACTTACTGACTATCCCAACAGCGCCAAGGTTCAGAATACACCAGCCCATGTCTATGTACACACCAAAGTTATGTCCGGCGAAGCCGTATCCTTTCAAGTTACTACTCCAAAAACCCCCATCCACGGGATTTTCAGCCGGCTACCCCAAGAATGATTCCCGGCCATCACGACGAGCAAACCGCGCTGGAACTCGAGGCTTCCGAGCGCCGGAAGTTCTCTTTAAATGCACATCACAAACCACAAAGATCGACATGTGGTCAGTGGGTGTCATCCTTCTAACTCTGCTGGGACGTCGGTTCCCCTTCTTCAACTCTGCCGACGATATCGATGCGATGATCGAAATGTCAAGCATCTTCGGCACCAAACGTATGAAGACCGCCGCGGCCATGCATGGACAGATTTTTGAAACAAATATCCCAACTATCGGCGAGAAAGGCTACAGCTGGGAGAAGCTGGTGAAATGGTCCAGCTGTGTGGAAGATTTGACGGAAAGCGAGCAGCAAGCAACACGCCTCTTGTCTGGACTAATGGAACTAGACCCATCTAAGCGCCTCAGTGCCGCGGATGCCCTGCAGCATGAATTCTTCACGGATCCTGTGCACCATGACGTGGAGTGGGGAGGTAACCCAGAAGAAAGCGCAGAATCGGGAGAAGAAGAAGAGGAAGATGATGCAGATGAGGTTGCCATGCTATGAGATCCAAGACTATTTGTACGATATGTGAGATCGATTTTATGCCATACACTGCATACCACTTTATTCATGACAATGAAGCAGCCTTCATATGACTATAAACTACCCCGCAGTATGCTCATCTATCCTATATATGTAATACTAGCTCGCCTCTCCGAAATCGTAATGCCCGGTCTCCGCGGCATGCTTCGTAGCACCCTTCTCTCCAGTGAATGTGCCTCCGCAGATGTTACAGCGAACAGTAAACCCAGAAGTGTCTGTGTAGTAGTGCTTGCCTTGCAACACCCGGCACAATTCTTTGGCCTTTTGCAGAACAACCGGATCCACAGCCTCGAAGATCTTGGTATCTCCATGTGGCAGTGGGTTGGCACGAGTATAAGGCGGGCGAGAGGGGGATAGCGCCAGGACATCGTAGTGAATCCCCGAGTACACCACAATACACCGCGTCGGTGCTCCCTCATTAAATTGGAACATGTTCAGAGTCTGTACATCGATGGAGCATATCTCGATATTGAAGTATTCGCTGAGAATCTTGAGCTCGATGGCGCCACCCCACGAGTCCTCGTTCTGGATCCAAGTACAGTATTCGTCCGGCTTTTTGCCCAAAATCGCCGCTGTATATTCCGTCGGATTTGATTGAATAGTTCCTGCAATAATCGATCGTAGCTCAACCATCGTGTCCATATCGCCCATGACGGCAGCGCCCACTGCTCGGAAAAGGCACGAGTTGTCATCGGGCATCACCCGGAGAACGAACGTCCCGGCATGATCTGGGGAGGCGATTTCTGGTGGGTCTTCGGCGTTCTCTTGTGGTCTTTGCGATATCGATGGCTGCGATGGCTGCGATGGCTGCGATGGCGCTATAGGGGCTGTTGGCGCATCGTCGCTCACGCCTCGGGTGGCGCCTTCTTTCTGTGCGACGATGAGTGACTCTCCGTTTAGATTTATCCCAATTTCTAAGATCTTCTGGTCTGGTTGGAAGCTGTCAAGCCCAAGTGGTTTGAGAGGATATCCATATTTAACGTCAAAAGTAGCAAGACCGGTCTTCTCCGCAATTTGGGTTTGAAGGTCTTGGATGGTTGCGGTATCATCCAAAGTAACAGTTGACTGCCCTGAAGGTCCACGGACTCGAATTCTCATTGTGATAAATTCCTGAAGAAGCAAAGGGAACTGCGAGGTGGAGGATCTTAAGAACTTGGGAACTGGGAAGTTCCACAGTCAGGAAGATATGACGACTTGCCGTGTGGGGTATAGCTTGGTATACCTGAGGCTGCAATGCAAGCCAAATAGTATAAGACTTCCCTTAACTTAAGCCCTGAAAAGAATTAACACTGGTATATATGAGCCAGTTCTCTATTCCTTCAGATGCAAAACATTGAAGTCGCAAACACAGCTGCAAACAGGGTGAGACTACCCAAGTACCAAGCCAATCATAGCAACCATAGCTGAAGAGCTATGTATATTGAAAGTACATTAGGCCTGAGTGACAACTTCAATCTCTAGCCACAATAGGTAGCACAGACACTCACAGGAGAGAGCAAATAGAAATGACATGGTACTCTCTCATGAAGATACGTCCAGATGTCCAAATGAATTCAAATGTTTGAGACCAGTGTCATGACATTTCATACATTTCATACATTTCATACATTTCATACATTTCATACATTTCATACATTTCATACATTTCATACATTTCATACATTTCATACATTTCATACATTTCATACATTTCATACATTTCATACATTTCATACATTTCATACATTTCATACATTTCATACATTTCTTACATTTCTTACATTTCTTACAGTCTTACATTTCACAAATTACCGTACGTAACGTTAAATAGTCTGCTGAGTCAGCAATACCTTCACGCGCTCGTAAAACATTCTCCGACCTCTCCAGGGCTTCCCTACTGTCTTACCTGAATTCTGTCTTACCTGCTTCGATCTCTTTGATCTCAAAGGCTGTCAAAGTTTACCGCGTGGAAACGCGCTTGTCGCTAACGACATGGAGTCCGAGAAAGAGCTATCGCAACCCCCGCGTGAACAACCCGTCAACTCCATCGAGAATGACGGTGCGATCAACCGCGAAACATGGAAAATGATGATGGATGTGGTCATGGCAATTTATGACTACCGAGAAGAAGAGTATGCTTGAACCCTGAGATATACAATGATCGCTGGCTAATGGTTATCTTGCGCAGTGGCCACGACCCGTCGCGATTGTTCCATCGCAGTGTCAACAAACGCTATGTTCCCGACTATTACGATATCATCAAGGAGCCGATGGCCCTGAGTATTTTGAAAGCGCGCATCAACAAAAGGGAATACAAGCACTTTTCCGAATTTGTTCGCGATTGCGCCTTGGTAAGTGGTTGCGCCCCTCCAGGTTTGGCAACTAGCTAACGATCTAGATCCCGCACAATGCGCAAACATATAATAGACCTAGATCACAGGCCTACGAAGATGCGCTGGTTGTCAAAGTATGTTTGAGTAAACTCGGCCACCCTCTGCATTCAACTGACAATTTCCAGGAAGTTTTCGCCGCCGAGTTCAGAAAGCTGGCCGCCCAAGGTCTAATCCCCGCTGAGGAGGCAGAGCTACCTGATCTTGGAGAGATCCCAGAGGCCGATCCGCTTCCTGACGACGATGAGGAAGAGGAGGAAGAAGAAGAAGATGAGGATGACGACTCTGAGGATGAGGGCCGACGAAGGAAGAAGCCCGGTCCCAAGCCCGGCTTCAAGCGTGGATTGACTCAAAAGCACGAACCCGACCTTCGCAAGAAAAGAGGCCGTCCTCCCCGCGTGGATACACCTATGGAAATCCGCATCAAGACAATTCTAAAGGGAATTCGGAAGTTCAAAGGCGCCGGTGGCCACCTGAAGATCACCCACTTTGAACGCCTCCCCGACAAAGCCGCTTATCCGGACTACTACATGGAGATTAAGGAACCCATCGCCATCGACATCATCAAGCGCAAGTCCAAGCGCAAGAAGTATAACTCCGTCGACCATTTCATGCGCGATCTTGATCTGATGTTCGAAAACGCCAAAGCTTACAACCAGTCGGACAGTCAGATCTTCAAGGATGCGGTTGATCTGCAAACCGAGTCACGAAAGTTGGCCGAGCAAGAAAAGAAGAAGCCCGATAGTGAGTTCTTGATGGAAGACGGACGCTTCCCACTCCCTGATGGTATTCTCCACCGCGGCGAACTGTGGAAGGTTGGCGACTGGGTTCATATCCAAAACCAAAACGATGTGAGCAAGCCCATCGTTGCACAGATCTACCGAACCTGGCAGGACTCCGATGGGGAGAAATGGATCAACGCATGTTGGTATTACCGCCCTGAGCAGACAGTACATCACTTCGAGAAGCACTTCTACCCTAACGAAGTTGTGAAGACTGGGCAATACCGAGACCACCGGATTGACGAGATAGTGGATCGCTGCTTTGTTATGTTCTTCACCCGCTACAGCCGTGGTCGCCCAAGAGATCTCGCACCGGATAAGGAGATCTACGTGTGCGAGGCTCGGTACAATGAGGAGAAACACAAGTTGAACAAGATCAAGACATGGGCCAGCTGTCTGCCAGATGAAGTGCGAGAGAAAGACTATGAGATGGATCTCTTTGATGTGCCTCGCAAGATCAAGAAGGTTCCTAGTCCGATCAAGCATCTTCTGAAAGAGGATTCCAAGGAGACCGATGACCTTCCTCGACCGACCTGGGGAACCGACAATGCACCCCCTGTTGCTGGCGCTGTTCACCGCCGTCCACGAGATGAGAATGTAAGTCTTCATTTCACATGAGAAAAGATCATCGAAAGCTGACAACATTAGGAATCTCCACCACCCGAGCCAACCCCATCCCCGCCTCCTCCCTCTTTACCCCAGTCCGTAGCACCCCGTCAACCACTTCCCAGAACGATCATCGACCCAGGCGTTCGTACTCCAGCAACGCCCCCAATCGTCATACACACTACTCCCGCCCCCATCCGGCCACCAGGCTTCCACCAAATGACCCCATCTCAAGCCTTTACGGCGTCCCTCCAACGCCGCGCAAGCAACCTTGCCGCTGCCCCGCAAACACCAGCAGGCGCATACCAGCCCTCACCAGCAGCCCAGCCATACTCAGCAGCCCAACAAACCCCCTATACCGGCTATCCCCAAAACCGCATGCAAGCCCCACCAGCCGTGTACAACCCGAACGCACCGCGGCCCGTGGAAGTCTTCCATCTGAACGACACAGCCAACGCCGCCATCCCAGAAGACATCCGCCACCAGTTCCACTGCGATGACCATGGCCGCGTGCTCTTCTTCTCTGCACCGCCGGTGGACTTCATCCCGCCCTCAAAGCACAAACTCGGCCATTCCCTCAAATACCTTGCTACCAAGGAGGAACATCAGAAGAAGGTCGAGGAGCGGAAACGCAAGCTGGCCGATGAGCAGACGGAACGTGACGAAGCTGCGAAGCGCCGGCGTGCTGAGGTGGAGACTGAGCTTATGGGCCGTGCCGACGCACTTACTGGTAGGGCGGTTGAGACGTTAGTGCAACATGTCATTACGGGTACGAATCAGCTCTATGGATATCTTCATCGTGCTCGGGATGATGATGCTATGGATATTGATGGAACGCGGGAGTGTGGTGCTGTAGCGGATCACCAGGCTATGCAACAAACACAACAGATTCAGGCTCAGACTACGACGGATGATTTGGTCAATTTGAAAGGTACTGCGTTGTACCTGGATGAGGCTTAGTTATAAGAAAGGTGAACGAACATACTGGGGTTTCATGATTCGGTTTAAAAGGTGTAATCCTTGAGGCGTCAATTTAGTTTAGGGTGTATTATTAGGTAGAACATGAAATGGTTTATTTAATTTCGGTCCTTAACACAGTCTCTCAATTACTGGATGATTTATCTACTGAATTATTATAAAAGTATCAAGAAATTGTTTATTTGCACATCTCCAGTTTGTACATGCCTGCAGTCCTGGTGATCAAGACCACATATTCCGACAATAGGGGACAAAGAACAAGGGAGAAGAAGACAAAGCACCAAGGAAAACACCAGAGATCGCAGTCGTGAAATCATGAAAAGCAGATCTGAAAAGAAGAAAAAAAAGAGTCAAGATGTGTCAATCCAGACACAGTGCGATATCCAGAAAATGGAGAATAAAAACAGAGAAAAAGGCAGAAATTAATACAGTAAATGGCCCAGAGGAATCCTCTGAAAGTCCAGGAGAAACACATATGACTGGTCTAGATACGACTCCAAGCGGAGGAATAAAACAAGGCAGATGATGCTGAGTGCCAGTCTATGAGAGAGAGGGAATGTGAAGCTTTTCCTTTGTGTCGCCTTTTGTTTTTTTTTTTTTTTTTTGCTGAACCAGACATATCTCACTTTGAAGAGAAGAAAAGGATGTATTGTCTTGGACCCTTCTTTTGTTTTTGTCTCTTGATGTATGCCCCAATTGAACTCCGATAACCGTATTCCTGTGTTTTTGGTGAATATGAACATGTCCCAACGTTGGACTTGGACTTGGACTTGATGTATTCGTGATAAAAAAAGTTGAAACAAAGAGAGGACAGATTAGGAGGAGCTTTCTTTGTTCTCACTCCACGAGACACTGTTCCGCTTATTGCCGACCTCTTCCTCCATGTCGAAGACCAGGTCACTCTGCTCTTCCTCCTCGATTTTGCTTGTGTTGACAGGAGAGGAGATGATTCGGTCAAGGCGGGCGCTAGGGCCGGCAGACGACTGACGAGCAGAGCCAGGGTGAAGGCCCATGCCGCCGAGCTGCTCAGAAATCATCGACATTGAGGATTGACGTCCAGGGCTCGAGATAAACGATGTCCCTTCGTGGGATGCCCGGCTACTGCCAATGGGTCCCAGGCTAGGACTGGTGATTGGGTTTAGTGATGATTCACGGAGAGGAGAACCGAGGTGGAAAGAGGAAGAGCCGTGAGATTCCTCTTCCTTGCGCTGGCGCTGCTTGGCAAACAATGCGCCAAATCGCGACGGGCTCGACGCCAGGGGAGAACCTGTCTTAGAGAAACTGGTGCTGGTCATGCCAAGGCCGGAGACGTCGCGGTGGCTGGAGCTTAGGTCGTTGTCGGTGCGGGAGAGACGGCGCAGCTTTTCCTGTGGGGTCAGAACATCGTCGTGCAGGTTGACTGGTAGGTAATCCTCTTCCATAGGGAAGTTCTCATCCCAGTCCTCAAGGGCCATCGGACGAGGAACACTAGCGGAAAGCATGCGTGGCTTGACGGGGCGTGACGAGTGCATGAACCGGGTGCCGACTGTATCTTCGGGAGCAGGAGGAGAAGATCCAATGTGCGAGGAAGGCTTGCGCAAGCTGGTAGCATAGCCGACGTCACGCAGGTTCCGGAATACATCTGCTTGTCCCAGTCTCTGGGGTGGCGGCGACTCCAATCCAAATTGCGAGGGCATGGAAGCAGCCACCGGACCATAACGGGCAGCATGAGAGATACCTTGGCTGTCGAATGAAGCCGGGAGACCCGCATCGAGAGCGCTCAAGTGGTTATTATTAGGCGACATGGGATATCGGACATCTTCTGCGGGAGATCCATACTTAGAGCCGGCATCGGAGGCCAGACCCGTATCGATTGTGGGGATTCCATCATAGGATGGCTGTTGCTGCCCATGCAGGGATCCATATTCCTCTTGCGGGGCCAGCTGCGGGGCATATCGAGGCTGCTCGTGACCGTTCATGCGCTGTTGGGAGAGCACCGAGTTGGTCAAGGCGGAGTCCTGATTGACATAGGTCTGCGGATTCACTCGGCCGCCCAGATTGAGGTGGCCGCTTCCCATTCCCATGTTTCCAGTCGGCCGGTTGACTCTTCGTCCATCTGGTAGGATATGCGCCAGTGCGCATTTTGCGCCGAACTTGCAGTTTCCCTAAAATCCATTGCCCCCGTTAACTTCCGAAGGCCTCGGAAAACGTGTACCGAAGGGAGAACTTCGAAACAATGTCAATCTCATACCTTTGCAAAATATTTGCAAGGAGCGTAATCAATTCCGGCATCGGTGGAGTGTAAAAAAGGACAAGCGGGGCCTGCCTGACAGGCACCCTGACGAAAGAATTTGCACGGAACATGTTTAGTGTCTGGATAGACGATGGCAAAAGATTAGCTCGTATTTCTGGGAGGTGTATAATAATGGGATATGAATACATAAATGGGGAAAATCAAGACTTACTCTTATTGCTTTGATTTGGCGGACTGCGGGCAACGTCAAGTGCCGATGGATTGCGAGAATGTCCATTTTGGGGATTCTGGGGATTCTGAGGATTCTGGGGTGCCCCAGATGCAACCGGAAGAGGTGCACGACCTCTCATCTCTGAATGACTGGTTCTATGAGATGACGGAGGACGAGTAGACACCTGCATGGAGAAGTGGGAGGGGTTGGAGATTGGAGAGGGGAAAGAGAGATAGGCTCTCGGGGCGGTGGGGAAGCGAGAGAGAGAGAGAGAGAGAGAGATATTGCGATGATTCACCAACAGAGAGAACAACAAAGGTGTAGAGTAGAAGAGTAGAAGAGTATAAATGTAATTATAAAAAATAAATATAACATAACATATAACCACCCACACTATCTTATACAATCTCACCACTGACATGATAATGTCCCCCCATATTACGGTTCGCCTCCTCTCTCGTTGCCTCCATTCCATACTCGAACTGCTCGTGCATACCAGCGAATCAGATGTTCATCGGAAATAGAATACACAGCCTTAAAAGCCTGGAGAATCCCCTCTGTATCTCTCGTACTCCGTAGATGTCAAATGATGTGACGAGTGGGGACGAGGTTGAAAGATCACCACTCCACAAGATCTTCTTATTGGAGCGTTCCTTCAAGCCCCAAAGATTCCTGATAAACATTGGTCAGAATTCCAGAGCAATTGATGACTGGAGACCCTTCGGGCTATGTCAACTCGTCACTCGTCATTCTCAGAAACTCACCCACAACTCCGCCGCAGTCATGTCATCCGGAAGTACCTCGGAGCATTGTCCCCAGAGATCGCGACAGATCCGACGGCGCACGTTGGCATGTCGTTGCCAGTATTTCCATTCTTTTTCAAGTTTTTCTCTTTCTTCTGGTGATATCTGAACAGGGTCACCCTCGTGACGACTTGCCAGGCGAGACTGGATCGTCGATTTCTCGCTCTCAAGACGGCTGATATCCTGCCGGAGATCAGATATCCGGGGCTTTGCATGCAGGGCGGCTAACTCTGCTCGGACCTTCTTTTCGTTTGCCTTCAGAGTTGAAATCTCACTCTCGAGGTTTTCAATGTCAAGCTTAAGAGCCGCGGCTACCTCCGGGGTTGTGATATCCGAGGGATCTTGTAGAGCATGGTAGACCATCTGTTTGCCTATACGTTATTTGATTTAGTATGTCTCTATCTTTCAAGTATACCCAACTTACCAGAAACTCTCCCTTCGATCTCTTTCTTCTCATGCAAACCCCGGAGAAGCTTGGCGGCTTGCGCTAGTCACCCATATATTAGGAAAGCATAGACAAGGCTCACAGGATCAGTCTTACTTTTGGTCACTTTGTTGTGAAGATTGGCAGAAACATCAATGGCCTAAACAATGCTTGCTTAGCGGTTTGTTTCTTGTGCTGTCCTGATGAGGGATCGAACTGAATATGGACGACTGTGCCAGGCAATGTCAGCCACCACCTCCGAGTAAACAGTTCTCATCAGAGCCAACATACTTTTGCTGACCTGCAATCTCGTCGAGTAAGTCATTAACCATATGTCAAGATCCAGATTCTGCCTGGATACTCACGAAGGTATTCCCGGATCATTGAAGCATCTTTGCGAGGGCCACGGTTAGCAGGTCAGGGTCGATGATTATGATCCAGAGAATAATCTAACCATCATCTCCAGCAGAAACGTCACTCTTGGGCTTACGCGGAGCCATGGTGTTAAAGATTGGGAAGATGTTGCACTGAGTTGCACTGAGTTGCACTGAGTTGGTCCAAGTAGATGAAGTTCACACTCGTGGACCTCACGTGCAAAGTGACGCTACAATATAGGAAGAATAGGAAGAGTTTGGAGGTTTCAAGAATGAAAATCAATAAATTCACACAACTACTCCTGATATCTAATTCATGCTCAAACTTACAACCCGAATAACAATATGTCCAGGGAAAAAACAAAAATGAAATGGGTGCAAATGCAGTTATATGGAAACAAGGAGACCCCATTGAGACCATTCGCCTCCCGGACGGCGAAAAACTTTTTGAAACCCCGAGATTAGAGAAAGTAGAGAAGAGTGCAAGTTGAACGGAGACAGCCAAACATGCTAGGATAAAAAGGGAACAAAGCCCCGGGGTATCACATCACAATCTGCAAAAGTCAGCTTTGGTTCGAGTTTCAATGGCCAAAAAGTAGGGTTTACATACGCAATCACTATCTTTATTCGCGCTAGGAACGCCCATCTCTTCAAAGGTCTTGGGTCCCTTACTTGGCGGCTTGGCGGGTTTCTGCTGGGGCGCGGATGAAGTCGATGACGCCACGGAAGGCGCAACTGAGGGTGCCGGCTGAGGCGTGGAGGCACCCGAACCGTGAGACTGTTGCCGAGACTCCATACGCGGAGGAAACGAGGGCGAACCAGGCGGACGAGGAGATGTCACACTGGGTGAGGACACTCCGGAGTGGCTAGAAACAGGAGGGTGACCAGAAACAGGAGGTCTCATAGGCTTGCGATCCGGAACCGAGTCAAGTCGAGGTGGTGGGCGTCGACCACCTGGAGGAGGCATTGGTGCAGAATAGCCGATATCGAGACGAGGAGCCCCGCCAGGACCAATCATGTTACCAGCCTGCGGGCTTGTAGGCCCAGCAGGAGCGCTGAGAGGGGTTCCAGGGCCGCCAGGCTGGCGGTAGTTCATGGGTGCGCCAGGTCCGACAGGTCCACCAGGCCCATAGGACGGAGTGCGAGATTTGGGCCCCTGGCCCGGGGGAGGTGGGCCACTATATCCCGAGGGTGCATTGGATCGAAGGTTGGGGTTGACGCCGAAAGCAGAGCTCGGGCGAGTGTCTGACAGCTGATAACCTTGTTGAGGCCGGGGACGAGTAGAGTGAGGACGATCCGGGTAAGGAGCCCCAGATGGTGGGCCGTCAGACAAGCTCATTCTTGAGGGATCTGGCATTTGGATATTCTCTGGGGTTGATTCCAGGGAATTACCTCGCTGATGAGCGGTGTATCGCGTCGACTTGATGCGTGAGATCGCGATCTTCTCATGGTCCTTTCTGGACAGAGTCTTTGATCGCGAGATACTTTCAATCCGACCAGATGCATCCTTGTTGCCGCTGGCAGCGGCCTTGGCGTACCAAGAGCGGGCTTCTTTGATATCCACCGGCACATAGATACCGACCTCATAGAAGTAACCCAGAGCGAATTCAGCTGTCGGAAGACCACTCTGGGCCGCGCGCTGGGCATATGTAAATGCCAGCTCGTCGTTCTTCTCAAATATTCCCTCATGTCCACACAGGAACCATTTGCTGATCGCCATCTCGGCTTCGGGCTCGCCCTGGCGGGCAGCCAGTGCATTATAGTGCAGAGACAGCGCGGGGTTGAAATCACAACTCAGTTGACAGAGTTCATATGCCGCACCCATCTTAACCTGAGCCTTGGCGAACCCGTGGTATGCCGCCTTTTCGATATTGACACGTGCTAGGTTCAGATCAAGGGGTAGGAAGCTTTCCGGGACGCTCACTTGAGGGAGTTCTCGAGCCAAGAGCATGCCGTATACCTTTTCTCCATTAGAATAAATTTTCCAAGGTAAATTTCACATAGAACTCACGTATGCACCTTGAGGTGCGTTCTGGTCGCATGACTGCGCTGCGAGGCGGATGTATTCCAACCCAGTGTTGAAATCCTGCAGTTGTCCATGCTGACCCAAAAGAATCATCATTCCCAGGCGCTGCAAGTATGTTAGTGTCTCCACTGTCCTGCATGATCTATCTGATAACCCACATAGTACGAGGCAGAATCGGCTCGCCCAACACCCCGCTTGTAATGTTTGATCGCCTTCTCTGGCTCCCCCGAGCTCTCAAACTGCATTCCGATCCGGTATTCGGCACGCGCGTATCCCTTCTCAGCGGCTCGGGAGTATGATCGGAATGCCTCCTTGCGATCGACAGGGCAGCCAAATTTGCCAAACTCGAGCCACATGCCCTTGATGAATTCCGCTTTGGGGTGGCGCTGCTCGGCAAGAAAGCCGACGATGTTCATCGCGTCGACTCGTAGCTGTCGCTCCACCTGCGGGGTCTGCGGGCGTGGTGGCTGGGTCAGACAGAGGCGGACATCGTTCTGCGCGGCGACCTCGACAAAGGCGAGGGCATCCAAGGCCCATGCGAGTTGCATCTCCGGGTCTGTAGTCGATAGCACGGCCATTCGCGCACGCTCTAGGTTCGCTTCTCTCTGTTCATCGGTGGGTGGGACATTAGGTGGTGGGTTCCGCAAGACCGGGAATGGTGAAAAGTTGGGGTGATCCATGCTGTCATAGGTCGCGGATTGCGCGTAGGAACTGGGATCGTGAACTTGAGTGTGTTGAGGTTGACCTTGCACGGCGGAGGAGGTGCGCTCGGGATAAGTGTGGGCGCGTTGGTATTGCGGTTGTTGCGGTTGTTGTTGTTGCCCGCGGCGGGGGTCAGCGCGGTATTCCATCTCAGCGATATTGTCCTGCATATTCTCGGGTACTTCTGGCATCACTCTAGGATGAATTAGTACTCGTATTTTCGGCATTTGCAGATTTTGCAGAGATCGCAAAAATCGCAGAGACCGCAGGGATCTCAAATCGCAGAATAGATGTGAATCCGAAATCCATACCTCTGAGGAGACGGGGATATGACCTCTGGCATGTAGAAGTCATCTTGCCCCCCTGGATACCATGTTGCACCTAAGCGTTGCTGACCACCCTGTGGTGGTCTGTTCATTGTAATTTCGGTTAGGAAATTGTTCAATCTTCCCCTGTGATAGTTCAAGTCGAATGTCAAGAAAGAGGGGGAAATTGAAAAGAGGAGTTCAAAGTGGTTTAAGGGAAAAAAAAGTAGCCCCCCCCCCCACCCCCCGCCAGGTCAAACGGCCAAACGGGATTGAATAAGAGTTATTAATGGTGTGTTAATAGTATCTAACTAGGCACTCTTATATTTTTAATAGTAATAGTAATAGAATTGTACCTGTAAGCTAGTTATATATATATATATATATATATATATCTTATATCTTATATAACTATTATGTATACAACATACATGTAATTCTTCAGCCTCATGAGGTACCTGACTTGTATCCGTGGAGGCAGGAGATTCCCTCTGGTGGGGCTTTGTATATCTCCTGCCGCTTTAAGACTCACTCCGGTCCTGGCAGCTTAGTAAATTTCAGTTCGGATCGTACGGAATGACTAATCGTATACTCGTATTTATAACCAATAATTAGTTACATAAAAAAGAAATTGGTATCGTAATATTGTAAACAATGCAGTGATTACGATATATTTTTAGGGTGTAAGTAATTTACTGAACTCAGTTCATGTTCTATCGATACGAATACATACCCAATGGGGCATAGTTAGAGCCCCCATAGGTTTATTTGGGGGCTGTGGAGCAGAATGACTTGGAGAAACCGGCTAGTATACGGGGTTCTCAGCAGCTTACTAGGGTGTCAGTGTTACCTAGGTAGTGTTTAAATAGAGTAGATTGGGATATTGAGGTAGCTTCATAACCTTGGAATGTTTAATATGTCTATATAATCGGACTATCATATATGCATAACCAAAATTCACACCATATGGTGTGGTTATTTGCACAATGTACGCAAGCCTAACATAACTATCACTCCACACTCAGATCTCACATTAGAAGTGAGTTCGACGCCTCATTCTTAGTAATTACCGCACTCTTCTCACAGGGTTTTGGGCCATGATCGAGTGCTGCTTCCAACCCTTCAAGCGTTATTGGGTCTGCACGATCCAATTTGGGATCCTCGAAAAGAGTTGCAAGCTCAACTTCGGTTTTTCCTTTCGTTTCTGGAAACGTGAAAAATATAATACAAGTCTATGTAGAGAGTATCAATGTCACGAGGTATGGAAATGGAAAGGGTAGGAGAAATTGCACTTACCCCGAGGATAAGCATTCCCAGGTAGAAAATATAGTAGTAAAATCCAATTCTATCCAGTGCAATAGGGTTCACATATTGATTGATAGTCAGCGCTGCCTGTGAGACGGCCACTTGAACACTCAACCCCTTGGCCCGAATTGCAAACGGCAGAAGCTCCGTCGGATAGCAATAAAGAAGTGGATTGCTGGCCAAATTGAAGGCCGCATCGTAGAGGAACAGAAATATCACAACGGCATATGAGGCTCCCTTGTATCCATGCTGAGCATACATGGCCGATGATATAGTCAATGGGACGTTGGCGAGGATCATCCCGATGAATGAAATCATCCAGAGAGTTCGTCTACCGATTCGGTCCGCCAGTAAAGCTCCTGATAGGGAGAAGAGCAGGTTCCAGACCTGCAAGCCACCGTTGATGCTGGTTTGCTGAGGTGTAGAGGTGATACCAATGCTGGTCAAGATGGGGCTGAAGTAGTATGCGATTACACCCTGGCCATTCCAGAGGGTCAAGAGGGCAATAGTAGCCACCAGGGCAATTCGTTTCCTGTTTGCTGGTGACCGGTAGAGAACGCTCCAGCTACTTTGACCACTCTTTTGGGCGGTTGCTTCAGCCTCCAACAAAATACGAATCTCTTCCATCTCATGGATCACAAGAGCCGAGTGCAAGTTGCCGTTGCTGTGATATTTTGCAAGCAGTTGTTGGGCTTCTTCTACACGCTGGTTTGAACAAAGCCATCGCGGACTTTCGGGTAGACCACAAAGAACAGACATCATGACAAACAGTGCGGGAACTCCTTGGATAAGCGACGGTATACGCCATGACCAGCTGGTAGACATGTATCCCGTGCCGAACGTCGTCCATGCCGCAATGATGGAGCCTACGTACCAAAGTACATTGAACTAAGAAAAAGAAAATTAGCTCAGCAGAGAGCATGGTGAAGAGTTCGAATATATTAGTAAGGGGTTCCCTTACCAAAGAAGAGATTGTGCCACGCATTGCCGGATAAGCCAGTTCGAAGAGCAGCGAGGGGCCAGCAACACATGTGAAGCTAATCCCAAAGCCAATCAAAAAGCGACCACCAATAAACATACCAACATTTTGTGCAGCTGTCTGGATTATAGTTCCCACAAACGTCAGGGTTGATCCGACAAACATGCCTACTCGGCGTCCGAAGTAGTCCGCCGTGGGTGAGGCAACCAGAGCACCAACAAACCCCCAACGAAGACAATAGATGTTATGAGTCCAACTCTAGACGAATCGGGGTATCCCATATCTGGTGAGAGAGTGGTATAGTCAGCTTCGGTCTCGAAAATTGCACAAATGAGCGATGGACCTTTAACCCAGGGCTTCATGGACTGGAAACTTCCGACCACGCTTTCATCATAACCAGTGGTCATCTGTGATATAAGGATAGTCGCCTGCCATGCTAGTAGCTTGCAAAGACCAAGATCTTTCCACCATTTGGCGAAGCGTTGAGTTTGGAATTCCTGAACGGGGGTAGTCATAGTGGAGGTTGATCTCCAAGGTTAACACAGAGCAGGATGGCATTGATCTGGGAAGAACCAAGGGAATCTATCAAACTTATATCCTGTCATGATCAATGGATATATCTAAGAGTACAATTTGTATGATCAAAGAACTTATCGATGTCCTTCGAAATTATCAAGAACAATAATCCTTATTATAACTCGCGCGAAACTCGCGCGAGTTTTGGCTTATCTACGCGGTAGTTTCCGTCAACTGGTCCGAGGGACATCCCCGGATTATCACACTTGGGCTTTTTTTTTAAAATATAGAAGAGGTAAAGAACATAAAGTACGTTTCTTAAGATACTTTGTCCAAATCATTTCTATTATCGTCACTCGGTTTTGTATTTTTGTACTCAATTTTGCACCCAACTTTACCCCTATAACATGCCTCATCGAACGGCTAATCAACTCACCGTGGATGATTCCAAAGTTCACGGAGACTGGCGAGATGAATTGTTCCAAAATGGATACGTTGTGGTCAAAAACACCATCTCGCCAGAGAGATGTGAATACTACATCGACAAGATGTTTCAGTGGTTGGAAAGTTTCCCTTTAGGGTTTGATAGGAACAATCGCTCGACTTGGACTGAACAACATTTACCAACACACATCAAGGGGGGAATGTATCATGGATATCGTATCCAACATGAGAAGTTTATATGGGAGGCCCGAACGTAAGTCTCCAATTTCCATATCTTAACAATACACATCTGAGAATCTGATCTTATCAGGGAGGACAGAGTAATCGAAGCCTTCACAAAACTGTGGGGAACTGACCAGCTTCTGGTCTCTTTTGATGGAATGAACTTCACGCTTCCATCTGGTACTACTCTGCCACAAACACAGCCTTGGCCACATATTGACCAAAGCCCACTGCGAGAGGGCATGCAGTGCGTCCAGGGTATTCTCAATTTTGCCCCAAACGGTCCTCAGGATGGTGGTCTTCTCGTCATGAAGGGATCTACAAAGCTTATGCCCGAGTTCTTTAAGACCCACTCCGGTACAATTGGCCGAGAAACATGGGGACCTAGCGATTGGTTTGGCTTTGACGAGGGTGAGGTGAAGTGGTTCGAGAAAAGAGGCTGTGAGATTCATAAGGTCACTGCTGAAGCCGGGGATCTGATTCTCTGGGACTCTCGCACTATGCATTTCAATTGTGTTCCATCCACTCAAAACGTACGCGCCGTTGTTTGTGAGTACTCCTCCCCTTTCCAATTGGGGTCACTTTCTAACTGTCATAGATGCATGCTATACACCAGCTTCCTTTGCGACAGCTGATATCTTGCAGCAAAAGGGCGAACTGTTCGACCAGCGAATTGGAACGGTAGGTATCCTGTCTCTTCTGTATAAACGAGCGGTTCATTGACTTCTTGAATAGACTCATTGGCCCCATGACAATCTATTCACGGAAACTAGTGACGAACACCGTCCAGAAGAGAAAGAAGGGGATCTGACAAAGCGTCTTAATGAGGAGCCGATTGAGACGGACCTGGTGTTAAAGTTGGCAGGGAAAATTCCCTACTAAATGCTGGATTTTAGATCATCTGCTTGCAGCTTATATCTTCTACCGCCACAGCTTTAGATAGTTTCCCTCTTCCTATCTCAATCAATTACTTCCGACGTAACATTCCAACATTCCAATGCTGACCTCTCATGTCACTAGTTTCATCCATATGTGAGAGCGTATATTTTGCATCCTTTTCAGGGCATGACTTCTAATTTTTTTTGAAAAAGAATAACGGAGAACTTTTAACTAAAGGGATATTATATACATTTCAGTCGTAGCCAACGATTCTATCACGCTAAAATACCTCTCTCGTGACCTCGGCAGCCCTACAGCCTCGATAAGATAAGCCAGATAAACTCGATAATCTCGATAAGGAGTAATCGTATTAGCCAATCACCGAAAGCCCCAAGTTTATCAAGGCCAATCATCTCAACCCCTTGGAAGGATGTCCCCCAAAGTCATAGATAAATACCTCCAGCATTGCATTTATGCCTTGAGGTTTGTTTGATTTTCCCTATATTCTCAATGACAGCCAGAAAGAGTCAACGGGCACCCACTGCTTGCTCTAGCTGTGCTAAACGTCGGGTGAGATGCGACAAGCAGATCCCATGTGGAACTTGTCTCGCAAGAGGCCTTGAAACCACATGTGCAAGAGAAGTTGTCAAAGTCAAAGGCCAAGTTACCAGGTGTGTCAAGCAATATGGTATATAAATGTTAAACCAGTTCTAAGATAGAGACAGTGCAAATCAGAAAGAGCGAGTTCTATCATATCTTGAACTCCAACAAGAAAACGATCGACTAAAGGCCGAGCTATTCAAACCCAGCCTACTTCGACAGCGGAAAACAACTTCTTCTACATACCCTAGATGGGAAAACATCATTGAAATGCTCGAAACCCAGACGAATTTGCAACATGGCAAAAGCGCTTATCATCAGAAGGTGTGGAATCGAACAGACATCCGGATGCCAAGCAAAGCCTGCAGTGATGTTCTATTGCATCATGGCTTTACGTGGACCTCATGGATCCATTTCGCTGTTCATCTGCAAACATTCGAGCTAGAGCACGAGTCTGCTTGGATGAGCGGGATGTTCCTCGATGGCGATACTCTCTGGCTTGCTGTATATTTTGCCTTTATAGCAGTGAGAAAATATTTCCTCTTTTTTTTTCCTATGACCAACGAATCTGATCAATCATAGATGAGTCTTATGTTTATGGACGAGGATGAAGCTAGAAAAGCGGGACTACCTCTAGGTTTCACCCCCCCCCAACACATTTCCCCAGTCAAGCCAATACTTCTCAATTCTAATGCATCATAGAAAATACACCTGAGCTTGTTCAAAACTGGTATAACACAGCGCTCTTCTTCCTCAACGAGGCTGACTTCATGCGGAATCCTGATTTCAGGATAGTGCAGGCCATTGCCATACTGATCGGGCTGGCCAAAAATGTTGGGGACTTTAATCTTCAGCCAGTTCTTCAAGTAACAGGAATAAGGATAGGGCAGATCTTGGGAATGGATCAGGAGCCTCCCATGGTATCCAACGACCCTGTTATGCAAGAGATCAGTCGACGAGTTTGGTGGACCTTGATCATCTGTGAATGGCTGTCCATACCAGCGCATCCGCCCTGCATCCACGAAGCGGACTTCAATGTTAGACTACCACTGGTCCTATCAGATGAAGAGTTAGCGACAGAATTAATTGACGAGCCGAATACAGCCATCAAAACGCCACGTCCAGTGGATTATCACAATGCTATGATCTTCTTAGCACAATCGAACTATCGCTTTCGAATCCAAATGTCGGCCATTGAAAATCTAGGTGGAGATAATCTTCTTGAAGACCTTGTTCTGACAACGGATGAAGCCCTGGCCAATATTATCTCACAGTTGCCATCTCATCTTCTCGAGATCACTGGAGGACCAGGCCAAGACAGGGAACAATATCCACCTTGGGTATTGTGGCAACAAACTACCTTGTCTCTCTCATTTCTGTTCTGTCGAATGAAGGTTAACCGAGTCCTACAACATCGATGGGCCTCCTCTTCAGATGTCCTTCTTGTAAGATCCAAGGCAATATGTTTAGACTCGGCCAACACAATTGTGTCCATGGTCAAGCAACACAAGGTTGTGTTGGCACGCCATCGTCCATGGTGAGTCTCATTCCTTCTTCTGCTTTCATAATAAGACCCGTTCAACTAAATATTCCACTTCGTCTTTCCTTAGGGCAACAACCTCTGCCTTATTTTCTGCTGCCTTGACCCTTGCAGCAGAGGCAAAGCGTCTTGGCTCAAATGCAGCAGAGGAATATATTGACAGAATTCAAACTTGTTCCTCATTTTTGAGTATATCAAAGATCACAGCGCTCTTGCGATGCGAGTGCTAGGTGAATTGAGGGTATTCTGTGCTGAAATATGCTGTCATAATTCTGAGGCAACTAATAAGGAGTGACTAGAGTTTTGATCAATTTCATGGCATTGCATTGTAAGAATCGACGATATACAACATAGTTATTTAGATTGATCCAATTCATTTATTGTAATGTAAATGCCTCGGTATTGACCGTATTGTAAAATGTAGGGGTTCGATCAACCTGTTCAACTTCTCTGTATTTACAAAAATTATAGACCCTAACGTACGAGTTTTGCAGATGGCCACTTACCGAATAAGTTAACTTTAAATTACTTACCAAACATGCCCAGGTACCTAGGTACATGTAGTATAGAAGGTGTAACAGTGCTAGGGTGCAGAATAGTGGTATTACAGGGCCGTAGGCGGTCAGAGGGCATCAAAGTTATGGAAAGGCAGCCGTTTCTGGCATCAAAATCGGTCATTTTCGGCGTCAATTCCACCCCGTCCTCATATTCTACGTGTAATTCAGGTTTGTTTTGTTTTTGTTTTTTTTTTTCAACGTTCTCCTTTTCCCTTCTGTGTTTTTATCTTTTCCTTTTACCTTCCTTTACGAGACTATACAGAGTACTCCATACATATGTACCTCCTTTCTTACTGAATATCATCCCCATCCCCACCCACTAGTTATGGATTTCCATCATCCCTATACGCCATACGATATTCAACTACAATTTATGCAAGCCCTCTACACCTGCCTGGAAGATAGCAAGATCGCTGTATTTGAATCCCCCACTGGTAAGCTAGAACTACTTTTATTTTATTTTATTTTTCTAACATGTTATACAGGTACTGGAAAATCTCTAAGTTTAATCTGTGGTTCTTTGACCTGGCTTCGAGATCACAAGCGAAAGGCCTTCCAGGAAACCGTCGATGCAACATGTGGGTCCCAATGTGAAACATATGACTACATACCAACTGTCTGACATTCCAGGCGATGACGATGAGCCCGAGTGGATGATAGAACACGCCAAAAGGGAATCTAGGCGTGCTATTACCGAAAAGAGACAAGAATTTGAGGCCCGATTGGCCAAGATTCGACAAGAGGAAGAGCGTTTGAAACAGGCCCAGGACAGCGCAGACCGACCCCGTAAAAAGCAGGTATGTCTGTGTTCCCCAGTAAATGCAAGATCGTTATATTAACTAGAAAATAGCGACTTGACGACTCAGCACTGGAACTCGTTGACGATGACGATCAATTTGTTCTTGATGACTATGATAGCGACACAGACAATCAGAAAAAGCAGAATAACTCTGGGAATTCCGATGGTCTCTCTGCAAACACTTTAGCCTTGCTGGAACGGTTTCAAGGGAAATTTTCAACACAAAAGAAAGATGAAGAAGATGACGGAGATGACGGGATCAAGATCTTTTTTTGCTCAAGAACACATTCCCAGCTAAGCCAGTTTGCCGGTGAATTGCGACGGGTCGCCTTCCCATCTAGTATACCTAGCGATCTCGATCCAGAGAGCAAAAATGACCTCTCCAAACTTGAAGAGCGTGTGAAACACTTGTCGCTAGGGTCCAGAAAGAACCTGTGCATCAACCCCAAAGTCCGGGCCTTGGAGAACAACACCGCAATTAACGAAAGATGTTTGGATTTACAGCAAGCGGGTGTTGCAGCCGACAAGAAGTGTTCCTTTATTCCCTCCAAAGACGATGAGGCTCTGGCGCTTGAGTTCAGGGATCATGCTTTGGCGACAGTCAAAGACATCGAAGACATTGCCCAGGTTGGGAAAAAGCTCGGAATATGTCCCTACTATGCGTCTCGTCCAGTTATCAAACACAGCGAGGTCAGTTTCACCCAGTCACAGGTATAACTTCGGCTCTAATCCAAGTCTAGATCGTCACACTTCCATATCCCTTGTTGCTGCAAAGATCAGCTCGTGAGGCCCTCAATCTCTCCGTCAAAGGTCACATTGTCATCATCGATGAAGCCCACAACCTCATGGATGCAATAGCTGGCATTCATTCGGTAACTGTCTCACTAAGTCAATTACAGACCGCCATCGGGCAGTTGACAACATATGCCCGCAAGTTCAAGAACAGATTAAAAGGGAAGAATCGAAACTATGTTGCGCAAGTCATCCGGTTGGTGAGCTCTATTGCGGAGCATATGAAGTCCATCTCTCAGCAAAAAGGAGTACTGGAAGGCTCAGTGCAAACCTCAGATCTCATGGCTGGAAAGGGAGTTGACCAAATCAACCCTTACAAGCTCTCCAGATATCTGCAAGAGAGCAAGCTCGCCCGGAAAGTTGACGGCTATCTTGAATCCTCACAACAGACACAACCTGGTCGGCCCAAGGATAAAACAACAATGCCGGTTTTGTTTCATATTCAAAGCTTTCTTCTTCCTCTTATGAACCCCTCGGAAGAGGGGCGACTCTTCTTTCAGAAAAGTCAAGACGATGTTTTGTTGAAATACATGCTTCTTGACCCTACGAACCACTTTCGGGAAATTGCCGAAGACGCTAGGGCCGTCATTCTAGCCGGTGGCACTATGTCTCCTGTAAGTACGGCTCGTATTTTGATATCACAGCTCTCTAATGCTTTCAACAGATGTCAGATTATGTGAATCATTTGTTTTCGTATCTGCCCCCGGAACGACTAGGGGCATTCAGTTATGGCCACGTCATTCCAAAATCCAACTTGGTGGCGCAATCCTTGACTCAAGGACTGATGGGGAACGAATTTGATTTTACATATGAGGCACGAAATTCTGAAAAGATGGTATGTACCAAAGTCCATACGGCGGAAAGTCGTGTTATTTACGTATCAACTAGATCACCGATCTTGGGCGTACGATAGCAACCCTCTGTCAAGTCATCCCAGACGGGGTGGTCGCGTTCTTCCCCAGTTATGACTATCTCAGTCATGTTCTGAGCGTCTGGAAGAAGCCTATACCCAACGGGAACGGCCAAAGTACTCTGAATCTACTGGAACGAAAGAAGAAGATTCTCTACGAATCTCGTGAAGCAGTGACAACTACGGACGATTTGCTGCGAGAGTATACCGAAGCTGTTGAATCGGGATCAGGAGCCTTGCTTCTGTCTATCGTAGGTGGCAAGTTGTCAGAAGGCATTAATTTCTCCGACAAGCTAGGGCGAGGTGTCTTTATCATCGGCCTACCATTTCCTAATATCCGCAGCCCTGTATGGCAGGCCAAAATCCAGTACTTGGAGGAGAAAGCCTACAAACAGACGTCTGGGTCCGAGCCAGAACGAAAAGCAGCGGGCAAGGCAGTGGGCAGGGACTTTTACGAGAATTCATGCATGCGAGCAGTGAACCAGTGCATCGGTCGAGCCATCAGACACGTGAATGACTACGCTGCTATCATTATGATTGACCGCCGGTATGAGTCGCCACGGATCCAGCAAAAACTGCCTGGTTGGATTAGAGGAAGCTTGGTCCCAGCACCTCCTACGCGGGCGGCTCAGATGACTGTGCAAAGACTTTCAAAATTCTTCGCTGAAAAAGGGCGATAGCGAGATATGCACTGTAATAAAAAAATACAATTTTTTTTTATAAAAAAGAAAAACCCCTACAAATGATACAGCAACATTTGTTTTTCCCATAAAATCTGCACTCGTTGGATGCTTTGGCAGATGTAGCAAAAGCCCTAAGTTGTAAAATACTGGCAGAATTGAAGGAAGGCGGTGTATGTCACATATGACATAAGTTCTGACAAAGCCAGGGCTAGGGTTCCACGATCACGGGACAAGCGAATTTGTTAGCGCACACTCTAAGCCTGGATTTCAACATCCTGTAGACGGAACGATCCCTTCAACGCCAAACATCAACGGTCTTGTCACACCCCCGCCGACAAGATGCCTACCCGTTTCTCGAACACCCGGAAGCAGTGAGTCGACACCCTTTCCTGTGCCGTCTGAATCGAATTCTTTTCTCGTCGATCGCGACCAGAAGAGCCAAATTCGTCATAGCCCAGTCGCAATATCACACCAACATATCACTAACCTCTCATTCTCTCGCAGCCGCGGCCATGTGTCTGCCGGTTACGGTCGTGTCGGCAAGCACCGCAAGTCCCCCGGTGGTCGCGGTATGGCCGGTGGTCAACACCACCACCGTACCAACATCGACAAGTTCCACCCCGGTTACTTCGGTAAGGTTGGTATGCGTTACTTCCACAAGACCAACCAGCAGTTCTGGAAGCCCACCATCAACGTCGATAAGGTACGTTACATCTACATCTTGCGAGTCGATTCGGATATGAGGAAGAAATTGTGGATTGGTCTGGAGGCGGAAGTGCGCAAATGGCGACAATATGCAAAGAGCAGGGAGGCCAATCGACAACAATATGAAAAATTACGGGAATTTGATTGAGAAGGACAATTATCGCTAACTTGCGACTTTTTTCACAGCTCTGGTCCCTCGTCCCCGCCGAGCAGCGTGACGCCTACCTGAGCGGCCAGAAGACCGATGTCGCCCCCGTCATCGACCTCCTGCCCCTCGGCTACTCCAAGGTTCTTGGAAAGGGCCGTCTCCCCCAGATTCCCGTCGTCATCCGTGCCCGCTACGTCAGCCGTGACGCCGAGGAGAAGATCAAGGCCGCCGGTGGTGTTGTTGAGCTCGTCGCATAAGCGTTGATTCGTCGAGAAATTTCTGGGAAGGCGGGTGAATAGGGGCAATTTGAAGCCCTAGCTGTGTTCGTTCGCCAACATGGAGGACGATCGGAACTCAAAATGAGATCTGCCCGAACCGAAACCAAGTCGGTTCGGGCGGTCGAAAATAAAAAGGGTTTTTTTGTATGCAATCAGCATAGCATATGGCCTCCGAATGCCCTTACGATTTCATCAGTGTGTTAAACAAATACCATAAGGAGGATTTTTTTCAACTGTTGTTCATGTCCATTATCATGATTGGAGGGCAGAGTGTTGGTTCTGAAATCCTGAACCACGCTCGTGTAGGATGACTGAGGCTACCTTGTTGGGACCTGAAAAGGCTTCCCAAGGTTATTGCACAGGTTCGCTGTTTAAAAGCTACGGTCATCTTCGTAGATTTTGGGGTCTATTCCAATCTGTCCGATTACGGTTGCAAAACTGCCGAACTGATAGGTCCGATCATATCACATCTAATTTCATTCTATGTAGACATCGAAACGTTCACCATAGCCTAGTGCTCAAATCTTCGACTCTCGCACCGAACCCCGTCGACCCGCCTTATCGGGACCGGCGGCCAATGTCTCACTGATAAACCGAACAGCCTCATCGGCCATCTTAGGAGTGACCTCATGGCCCGCCTCCCGGTCAATGATATCTTCAAAAGACACCGCACCATCGCCGAACCACCCATCGGACGAGATAGTCTGCTTGAACCAGTCGAGGAACAGCTCTCCACGATGATAGGGAACAAGCTTGTCCTTGCCACCGGACAGATTCAAAATGCGCTTGCCAGCCAAGGTACGAGTCAGAATTGGCCGAAGCACCTGCTGCTCACTTTCTGAAGGCTGAGGCAACGGGCCTTTGCGCAAAGGACCAGTCGATGGCCCACAATCCACATGCTGCAGCATCATACCGGCGGGATCATATCGGTTGACGGTCTCTAGGAAAGAAGTCGGCAAGGCTTCTGAGCCAAGGACCTCCGCGCCAGGCGGGTCACTCTTAGTCCATGATAGTAGCTTCGAAAGCCGTGCGCGGTCTGCCATCAGATTGATATAGTCCGGACAACCGATGATGACAACCCCGGCGCTGACTCGAGGCTCGTGCAAAAGACAGCTCCATGCTGCGTGCCCGCCTAATGAGACTCCCAGAACTAAGTTCTCGGTGATCTTATGCTCACCACTGGGGAATGTGTAGGATGGAAGGTAGTCCATGAGCACCGATGTATCTCTTGCAGTGCCCTCTAGCTAGAGTTAGCATATCGTATCTTATTTTTACAAGTCTGTTTTACTCACGGAAGATGGAGAACATATCCTGGGCATGTCGAGGGTTTCCCTTTTTCCAAGACTCATTGGCAAGAGGGTTGACCGTCCGGGTACCATGGTTTCGCTGGTCGAACGAGACAGCAATCAGACCTTTGGCCGAGGGGGTGTCCTGGTTTCTAGTATTCCAGTCGGTGATGGCGGAATTGGCAATGCCAGTCATACGCTCCTGAGTGGCTAATCTGGGGTGAAGAAGCCATAGACATGCGACCTCTGAGGCCTCTTTGCGAAGCTCTTCCAGTCCAAAGACCGTTACTGAGATACCAGCAATTGCGTAGACCTTCTGGGAGATGGCGGCTGGTATGGGCCTGTCTGGATCATTCAAGGAATTTAATGGATCAGTCATGGTGGTTGAACAGATATGAAGAACACACACAAGGTATAAGGTGAAATATGTTGAAGAGAGGTGGGTTAGTTAGATAGCGGGAAATTATCTCCAGGCAACTCGGGTATATACTAGACCTAAGCCGAGGCCTTCGCTTTATATAACTACGTAGGCATAGTTACTAGTTCTGACTATTACGAAGTACTTGTGTATTTTTTTATATTTTTTTATATTTCTCTATATTCATATTGTCTCTTTTCTAAAAAACAAAACTTATATATATTTGAATTCTACTTTGCTACTTACTCCAAGGTCCTCCAATTTGAGACCATAGATGGACGATTTTACTTCATATTAAAGAAGAAACCCCCTTTTAAAATTACTCAATTTAATCCAATAGTTCATATTCTATACTCCATACTAGATACTATACATAGAGATGTACTATCTAGTACTCCATACTCCGTAGATACTCCACTAATAGCATGCGTAAAAAAGTACCACGTTAACCCCCTTTTTTTTCAAACTGACCGCCCGCATCTTCTCCAGTCGGAGAACAGTTGGGAAACTCCACTCTAAACCAATTTAGCTATGCTCCTTTTTAATGTCAACACACGTTCTTTAACCTCTTTTTTATAACTGGATTTTTCTTGTTTTCTTATTTTCTTGTGTTGGAATTCTAGAGAGGACAATGATTATTACATAGTCATCCTTGACAGTGTATTGAGTATGTACAAAGTAGAAGTGGTTGAACTCCCCTCCCCCGTGAACTACAACTGATAATCATCATGCATTAGTTCCAGAATCCAAATATGTCGGCCTCTTCAATCCACAAGGATGTGGAAACTGGTTCATTGAAGGTCGACACCAAGAAGCAAGAGCCTCCTTTGGCTTCAAACATATCAAAATTGGCATCCCCGTTGCCTTCTCCCACAGAATCCAAGAAACCGGCCTCGATCAAGCAGACCCAACCTACCCAGCCTGCAGACGATCATGAAACAGGTGGAATACTAGGCGACAAGGAAAATGCACGTCCATCATCCTTGAAACAGGGCTCACCCAGGGGCAGGTCATCCCTGAGCACGCGACCACCAAACCGGTCAACCGAGGATCACCAACCATGGAGTCGCCATCAACGCCAGTCGTCTAACCCCGGAATGTCTCCTCCATCCCGTGCCCAAAGTGTACAATTCAGGGATACAGACACAGAGGTCCCCGATGCATCCCATTCCCGGTCGCAATCTCGACCCCCTCTCGACCCGTCTCCCAACATGGCGATGATGATGATCAGGGTGCCAAAGGAAAGCAGTCGTTGTTTGGCAAGCTGAAACTACTTGCTACTGCACCAAACTTTGCGTCACACTCACGGTCTCCCAGCGGCGCAAGTACGGACTTCCGCCCAGCACCGGGCGATATAGCAGCTACCCCGGGGTCGGAAAGGGGAGAATTCCGCTTCCCGGAGCCTCTAGAAGAAGAGGGTAGTGAAATCGATGCGGATGCGGAAGAGAGTGGCGCCGAGGAACGTGATCCTCGTGAAAAGAGAAAAACGCAACGGCGAAAGAAGCAATGGGAGGAAGAAGCTGGCTCCAACACCGCCCCTACAACGCCCAAAACAACGCGCAGACCATCTTTCCACTTCTCATCCTCCTTCGCACCTTTCGAGAACTATCGCACTAATTTGTTCCCCCGAAGAGCAAGCACCACAGACTTCACACCTCAACAGCGCGAAGGTGTTTCCGAAGACGAAGGCCGTGAGAGGCTCAGCCGGCGGATGAGGAGCCGCCCATGGGCAAATACTCGGGTGGCCAGCTACACTGACCGCGTAGATGGCAATCAGGACGAACAGCGCCCGAGCAACTTGAGGCGATTGACCGGGTTTGCCGGACCGTCTGGAAACGATGAAAGCCTAACGGCGAGCTGGAGACGCCATCGAACCGAGCGAGGCACAAGTGCCAGTGCCCAGCGATGGAAGCAAATCAAAGCTGGTCTGAAACTTATAGGACAGCGACGAAAGCCAGAGCACACAGTGGACAATAAAAAATCCGCAGAATTGCTTGCTGAACTCGCTTCAGCCGTGCCTGCTGCGCTTATACTGGCCAGCGCATTCCAACGAGATGAGCATGGCAGCAGAAGAATTCCGATTCTTTTGGAGCAATTGAAGGTTCGTGTCACGGACAGCCGGATTGATTCCCACTCTGGTGATCGTCATCTGGTCTTCCGAATTGAAATGGAGTACGGGAGTGGGATGACTCGCATGAAATGGATCATCTTCCGCACGTTAAGAGACTTTGCCAATCTGCATCTCAAGTATAAGCTTCATTTGGGAACTCAGAAGTACATCCAGCTTCGCACGAGTGAAAACAGTCCAAGTCTCCCTCGATTTCCTAGAAGTGCCTTCCCCTACATGCGAGGTGTGCGAGGCCTTGAAAGTGAATTCGAGGATGAAGATGAAGAAGGTGGCTACGAGACTGGTGCGGAGGGGATGAGTGGTACAGAGAGGCCTCCGACAAAGAAAAAGCAGAATCAACAACCACACCAGCGTCGGGCCTCTGGTCCGCTTGTTCGAAGAAAGTCCAGCATCACAAATCAAGAAGGAGACTCAGCCGCAGGACCTTCATCCGCCCACGAAGGTGTGTCGGGAGCTAAGAAAGAGACATACCCTGGGAAGCAGCGAAAGAAGCTTGAGGTCTATCTGCAAAAGATGATCAGGTTCCTGATCTTTAGGGCTGACAGCAATCGCCTATGCAAATTCTTGGAACTGTCCGCTCTCGGTGTCCGTCTGGCCGCAGAGGGCAGTTATCACGGCAAGGAAGGATTCCTGATAATCCAGTCCTCCAAGGGTCTTGATTTCCGAAAGGCGCTTACCCCGTCTTTGGTCAAAAAGCGCCATTCGCCCAAGTGGTTTTTGGTCAGACACAGCTATGTAGTCTGCGTGGACTCTCCCGAGGAGATGAATATTTATGATGTCTTCTTGGTGGATGCCCATTTCAAGATTCAGACACCGAAGCTTAGTCTTCGCAAGCAAAATCCAAAGGATCTTGCCAAGTCTGCAAAGCAGTCTGCGAGACACCCTCAGCACCACACTCTTCGACTTGAGAACTCTGAACGCAAGCTCAAACTGCTGGCCCGGAATGAGCGTCAACTCCAGCAGTTTGAAGACTCAATCCGCTTCATGGTTGCCAATACTCCGTGGATGCGTCCCAACCGGTTCGATAGTTTCGCGCCTGTGCGACAAAACTGCTTTGCGCAGTGGCTGGTTGACGCACGAGATCACATGTGGGTTGTATCACGAGCAATCAACCAGGCAAAGGATGTCATTTATATCCATGACTGGTGGCTGAGTCCAGAGCTTTACATGCGTCGGCCTGCTGCCATCAGTCAGAAATGGCGATTGGACCGTCTCCTGCAACAAAAAGCTCGGGAGGGCGTCAAAGTCTTCGTGATCATGTATCGCAACATCAACTCCGCCATTCCCATTGATTCGGAGTATTCCAAGTTCTCTCTCCTTGATCTCCACCCCAACATCTTTGTTCAGCGATCACCGAATCAGTTCCGCCAAAACACTTTCTTCTGGGCGCACCACGAGAAGCTTTGTCTTATTGACCATACCATCGCATTTGTTGGAGGTATCGATCTGTGCTTTGGGCGTTGGGATACGCCTCAGCATCAGTTGACCGATGACAAGCCTACTGGCTTTGAAACGACCGATGGTCCAAAGGATGCAGATCATTGTCAACTCTGGCCGGGCAAGGACTACTCCAATCCTAGAATCCAAGATTTCTATGACCTCGATAAGCCGTACGAGGAGATGTATGATCGCAATGTTGTGCCCCGGATGCCATGGCATGACATTTCCATGCATGTCGTGGGCCAGCCTGCTCGGGATCTTACTCGTCATTTCGTACAACGCTGGAACTACATTCTTCGCCAGCGAAAGCCCACGCGGCCGACGCCCTTCCTGTTGCCGCCACCCGATTTCAACCCCGCTGATTTGGAAGCTTTGGGTCTTGATGGAACTTGTGAGGTACAAATTCTCCGTTCTAGCAGCATGTGGTCGACGGGAACACCCGATGTTGTCGAGCACAGCATCATGAATGCCTATGTGAAGTTGATTGAGGAATCCGAGCATTTCGTCTATATCGAGAATCAGTTCTTCATCAGCACCTGCGAGATTGAGGGCCGGAAGATCGAGAACCTCATTGGAGATGCCCTAGTTGAACGTATTGTCCGAGCTGCCAAAAATGAGGAAGCATGGCGCGCCGTCATTGTCATCCCATTGATGCCAGGCTTCCAGAACACCGTGGACAGTGAAGGTGGAACAAGTGTTCGCCTTATCATGCAGTGTCAATACCGCAGTATCTGCCGTGGAGAGACATCTATTTTCGGCCGTCTTCGTGCTCTTGGAATCGAGCCAGAGGACTATATCCAGTTCTACAGTCTGCGAACTTGGGGCAAGATTGGGCCGCAAAAGGCACTGGTAACTGAGCAACTTTATATTCACGCCAAATGCATGGTCGTTGACGATCGTGCTGCTATTATTGGATCAGCAAACATCAACGAACGATCCATGTTGGGTTCACGTGATTCGGAGGTTGCATCTGTTGTGCGAGACACCGATATGATCATGTCGTCCATGAATGGCAAGCCATACCTTGTTGGTCGATTCCCACATACTTTGCGTATGCGTCTGATGAGAGAACATCTCGGAATTGATGTCGATGAACTCATGGAACATGACTTTGCTACTGAAGAAGAGCTACGCAAGATCCAGGTCGCAGAGGGGAATGAACAGCCAGTTGACAACCGAGAGCGAAGAAATTCGGCGTCCTCGGCTATCGAACGACAAGATGAAAGGGATATGGTGGAACGTCGGCATCGTGTCCAGGATGAGTTCCTTTCTCGCTCTGAGGACATGTATAGCTTCAACCATGATGTCGATTGGGAGCAGGGTGCTAATCCTAACCTCAAATCGAACCGTAAACTCACTGCCGACCCTCGCGTTACTGAAAACCCTGATCACAGGAAAGACGTGGAAGGGGGATGGCCCCGACCATCTGGCAGCCGCTGTTAGGGCTGGTCTAGCCGTTGGTCGTGATTCGGAGGTAGAGGCCAGTGGAAAGGAAGCCCTGCAATCATCCATCGCCCCTGAAGGGAAGGGTACTATTGAGCGGCCGAGGTCATCGCAGCAAAAGCCTCCTCAAACACCCTTGACCCGCAAGGACCGCAGACCTGGGTCATCGAGTGAGACCAATCCTAACTCCGAGATCAATGCGAATGCACCGCCACAAGGCCATGGAGTTAATGGATCGTCGAGCCGCGAGTCCGAGACTAGCGGTACCGGGTTGAACATTCCCAGGGAAGATAATGAAAGTCCTAAGCACAACCACCCGTCTGTTCCAGACCTCAAGCGTATCTTCATCGATAACGACTGCATGAGAGATCCGATCATCGATGGCTTCTACCTGGACACATGGCAAGCTGTCGCCGAGAAGAACACTAAAATTTACCGATCTGTGTTCCGCTGCATGCCCGACAGCGAGGTGAAGAACTGGAAGGAATATAAGGAGTATGCCACATATGGTGAGCGCTTTGCAGAGATGCAAAATCAGCAAGGCAATAAGCCAGCCCAGCCTCAACAGAAACAAAGTGGCCCTCCCCCAGCTGGTACTCCGGTCAGCTCTCCTATGTCGATCGCTTCTCAGATGTCTTTCATTACCCCAAGGGCCGAAGGACCGCAGGCAGACCCGAAGAGCCCCCAGACAATTGACGAAAAGGTTGGGTCTGGGAATGAGGCTGGTCGTACTCAGTCTGAGCAGCTAGCGAAGCAGGAGACATTATCGTCTATTGATGAGAAGGCCACACTCAAGACGGCGTCCGACCCGAACCTGTTAGCCAATGTTCCGAACGGGACCAGTGACGAGAATGGCGTCGCCGCCGGTGAGGACGTCGAGAAGTCACGAACAACCCCGGCTCATGTCGATTACTCTGAAGCTGTGAACCTGAATCTGAACTCGGCAAGTCAGTCCCGGAGACGTAGACGCAGAGCTACAACGATTGGCTCGAAGCGTGACCTCCATGGCACAGATGAGTACCTGGATAAGGGCCGCGCAGAGGACCTCCTTAATAACACTCAAGGCCATCTCATCATGTGGCCTTATGACTGGTCTGTTTCCACTTCGCTCCCATTAGACTTAATAACATATCCACTGACGAATTCTATTTACAGGCTCGAGAAAGAGGAGCAAGGTGGAAACTGGCTCTATGCTTTAGATCAGATCTCTCCTCTGGAGATCTAGTAAGTTGTCCCTCTTTATTGATTCCTGTACATGATACTAACAGATGTATAGCAACTAACCTCGAATTGCTTTTGCACTTGTCGGCGTCTTGCTCTTGATTTAATCGTTTGCTCGTGTTTTGTCTACTTGGTGTCTGCGTTGGAATTCTCGAGCGCCGCTACAGCGATTGATGCATTTTCATTTTTATAGATTTTCCTCGATGGTTCTTTGGCCAGTCATCCTTTGGAGTTGTCTGCGCTTCATGGGGATTTTTCATTGTGTCCCTTCCTGCCGAAGTAGCGCAATATAAGTAATTAACCGGTTTCGAACACGGGGATAGTATAGTTATTCTCCGCGTGATGAGCAAATAGATATATTATTCCAAGGTTATGGTGAAATAGCTTGTACTTTGGCAAAGACTGCAAAAACAGCAGATGAAAAATTGTATATATGATTATATCTATGAAGAGGTAGACTCTTCCGCAACATAGTGCAGGTAAGCCCCCAGCAGCTTGGTTCCCTCAATGTAGTTTCTCTTGTCAAGCTTCTCATTGACAGAGTGGGCAGCATCAGTCGAGCTTCCCATGGGGAGGAGCAAGACGTTCTTGCCGGTAGCCTGCTCGAAGGTCAATGTGACAGGAATACTATCAATGGTTAGCCGTGAAACTATCTTAGTGGGAAAACGGAGTCCGAGTCCTACCTTCCACCCTCGCGAGTCATATCAGGTTCGACTCCGAAGACTTGCTGAACAGCCTTGCCGGCGGCTGAGAAGTTCCAGTGCTTGGGGCTGGCGACCCACCACTTGCCATCGTGCTGCAGCCAAACATCCAAAGTGTTCTTCGTGTTCAGCTTGGCAAATTCGGCCTTGATATGATCAAAGACCAGCTTGTTTACATCTTCACTCTCCATGTTGGGCACGGTACGGATAGAGAATTTACCAATAACCTTGGCGGGAATCACTGTCTTGGCACCGGGGGCCGAGTAGGCACCCTCAACACCGTGGATGGACAGAGAGGGGTAACGCCATCTGGCCATCAGAGTACGTTCCTTGTTGGGATGGATACCGGTCTCAGCACCCAACGACTCGTGGAGGTTGTCCATAGTGTAGCTGATGTTGCCATAGAGAGTCTGCTCCTCCTCGGTCAGGGGAGCCACCAGATCCATGAGACCCGGAATCAGGATGTTACCCTGGGAGTCAACCAGCTTGGACAGTACGTTGACCAGATCAGTCATAGGCTCGTGGGCAGAGCCACCAAAGACACCACTGTGGAGGTCTTGAGCCGGGCCCGAAATGCTGATGGAGTAGTAGTTGCAGCCGCGCAGACCATAGGTGAGGCAGGGCTTCTCAGTGCCGAGCCAGTAGTTGTCAGAGATACAAACGGCGTCGGTATCCTTGAAGTACTTCTTGCTCTCAGCCTGAATGAAGTCATCCAGACCCTCAGATCCATACTCCTCCATTCCCTCGAAGCAGCACAACAAGTTAACGGGGAACTCGATACCAGCCTTGCGGTGGGCATCGATGACATTGAGCCAGCCCAGAACGGGACCCTTGTCATCGGTAGAACCACGGCCATACATCCGATCCTTCTCATCAATGGTCAATTCAAAGGGCTCGGTAGCCCAGCCGTCTTCCTTCAGAGCAGGTTGCACATCGTAGTGTCCGTAGACCAGAATGGTACGCTTGTTCTTATCGTTGCCGTATCTCGCAACCACCACGGGTGGCAGCTCGAGGTGCTCTTTGCCAGGCTGCTTGCCCAATGGACGTTGCTCGACCTCGGCTCCAAGAGCTGTGAGTTCGTCGGCAAGGAATTGTCCCATCTAGAAATATTAACCCCCTGAATTTGTAAGTCTATTGGCAAGACTTACGCGGACCACATCCGGTCGGTTCTCATCTTGTGCCGAGACAGATGGGATTGCAACCGCCTTCCGTAGACCTTTGACCAAAATCAGCGAGGACCTTGTGAGAAGTCGCAAAAAGCGAGAAACCAGTATTACATACGATCGATGAAATCGTTGGACGAGTCGTCGACCCTATTTGACTTGTTAGTTAAAGTCTCTTTGTAGAGAATCGCCATACTTACTGCTTGAAAAAGGGCTCTAAAGAGGGCGCCATTTTGGAATCACTGATATGGCCGTAGAAGAAACGACGAGGGGAGATAGAAGAACGAAGAGCTGGAGAAAATCGAGAGGAAAGAGGAGCAAGTCTGAAGGGAAGACAACGGAGGGGAAAGAGGGGCATTGCCGTCTTTGGCCTGAGGTAACCGACACAGAGAGAGAAAGGTGACTTCTTTCTTATCACGTAATCTTTCTTATTGGTGCGATGTGACTGGGGGCGGTTTTGATCTGAGACATCGACAGGATATATGTATAACTATGTTGTATATGATATATTTTATATGTTGTAGGCTAACTATACCCTGAAAATAGTATAATAGAAACATATTTGGTATGGAATACATCAACAATGCTACAAATAAGCTAGAATACATGGATTTTCTTTACAAAAACAAAAAAAAAAAAAAAAAAAGAACAGATCCTCTCTCTCCAAATGAGTTGGACCAGGTCACTATGCATCTCGTCCCCACGCCTCGCGCCGCAGTTGACGATCCTCTCTGGCCATGCGACGCTTGGGTCCCCATCGAGATTGCACCGCCTCCAAGATCCGGGCTTGGATCTCTCTCTTCTCCGGGCTTGCCTGGCAGACCATGGCAATAAAAACGGGTGAGCATTCAAAACGTTTGGCGAGCTTGTTTCGGCTCCAAGTCATAGGATCATTCTTGCGGAGATTGCGGATTTCTTCAATGTCTGAAGGGGTGAGGTGATATTTTCTTTCGGGCATAGACTTGTAAACACCGGGAAGATCGTCGGCATTGGGGGTCGTAGTGGAAGAAAGGATAGATGCTTTCCGAACATCATCGGCAGGCAAGAACTTGGATGGGGTGTGGTAGGCATTTGGAGCACTGGATGGCGGATTATGGATAATGTGATCATGACCCAGGTTGGACGGGTCAAACGAGGAGTCTGGCTTCACACGTAGTCGCTGCTTGGTTCGTCGGTATGAAGATTGGTTTCGTCGAAATCCTAGTGCCAATGAATCCGACAAGGAGGGAATAAGGAATGGCAATGTGAGAAATGGCCGCTTCGTCGCGGCAATGAAGGTCGCCATTGCTTCTGGTCAATTGGGGAAGGGGAATTGATCAGAAACTAGAGGAATAGAAAGGAAAGGGTTAGTAAATGTTCATAGATATTGCATATACTGGTATGACTGACCTAAAGGTAAGACCGAACTTGGAGTTTGAAAGGACTGGATGTGTTGGCATCTCTCGCGCTTCGCACCCGAACTTTTTCCCCTGGTCTCGTGACCCCCTTGGCCGGCGTGTATTTATCATACCGTATTTCAAAGTCCATATGTATCTAATACATCGGAAGTGTTTTCTCATCGTACCCAAACCAAAAGTACCAGATACAAGGCGTAATCTATTAGGGTAATACATAATCCCCCGGTTGGGAAACCCCGTCACCTGTCACCTGGTCTTCTCCCGTGTGTCTCTCAACCGATGTCATCACTGAGACTTTTACTAACTCCCATTTACTCGACTCTATTGACCATGGCTGTCGGATTTTGATAGTTTTATCATATTGCAATGTCGGACTATACAGCTCAGACAGATCAGAAGCCAAATGCTGCTGGAGCAAGCACACGAGCTCCGAAGCCTGCTGCTCTCACCTGGGACAAGAATCACATCGATGACTGCATATCACCCATGAGATCATCTGAAGCTCTGCGAACACCAAATTATGATTCGACTAAATACATGAGACACCCCTCGTCGCCCGAAAGCTCATCGTATCTGCCACCCCGTATACATTCCCCCGCCTCTCAGATATTCGAACGAGATGTGCAGGAAGATATAGTGTCAGGACAGGCGTCGCCTTCCATACCTGCGCATATTCGAACCGATAACTATATTCCACCTGTCTTAGAAGCATCATCGGCCGCGATCACAGATGATCGCCTCGATCCAGATTCGGTCGAAATTGTCACACATAGCCTACATCAGCCAGCGGGTGGCCTATCGGGGGAGCAATCGATGTCGTCCTCGGGTATCGATCATCTCTTGGGCCAGACTGAGGGAGATGAACTCTCGTCCAGTTATGGAGCACTGGACACGACAGATGTACGTCGACTGAGCTTCATTTCCTTTGCCGACGTTGTCAACGCCGAGCATGCAGAAACGCATGAAGCTCATCCTGGTGTAATATCTCGGGAGCGCCTAGGAGATCTCAACCAATCCCCGTCCCCATTGCGCTCTCCATCTTCTTCGCATGGACTTGGCACTTCGCCGCCAACAAGCATTGCGACCTCCTTCAGGGGGCTTGATATGTCTCCCACTCGGTTCCCTACTGCTAGTGCTACCCAAAGCCCAGTCGCTTCCAGTTTTGGGGGAGACCTCAATGTAGAGACCATGCGACAGGCTTTGAGAAAAACCGCCAGTGGAGACCTGGGCATCACAAGCCGGGCCGTGAGTACCATAGGGGATGACCTGCTAGATCGTACATTCTAGCAGGTCAAACTGCTTTTGTTTGGCGTTGGACAGTGATGGGCTCGGAGCAGGATCTCGTTTTCTTCATTGGTACAGTGTGATAAGCTATGGTAGTCTGCTTTATATCGTGACATATACTGCAATTTACGGATCTGGATATACTAAAAGAAAAGTCCGAGTCCTCGTCTGGTGCAGATGCCAACTTGGATTGAATTGTGGTAGACTATGCACTTGCCTGCCGAACACTTTGCACTGCATCCAGGGCCCATTGTACTCTGGAGCGCAGATCAGGTACCTCTTCTAATCCAACACTGATTCTCACTAGATCCGGATCGACATTGAAGGATCTCGCCTAACACATGTTAGTTATGGCCTGATCAACATACGAGTGGTGTACATACCCAGTCTAATTCGCCGTAATGAGCCAGGAGAACGTACGGAGAACTGAGAAGTTAGCAAAATCCAAGGTAGGGAGCCCTGCGTACTCACCCCAATGTAAAGTTGGTCCCAAGACTAGGTCCCTTCAAGACCTCGATGGTGTCGAAGAAGGCAATCGCCTCGGGTTGGGAGTGGAACGTGACAGAGAAGAGACCACCGTAACCACCATTGGGATTACGGAGACTATCATATAGTGGTCTCGTGGGACTGTATTTCGGGTAGTAAACATCTTTCACTGTGAAATTGTCAGTATAGCTCTCAATCCAAGGAAGTGAATCCCTTACCTAGGGGAGACTCCTTCAACATAGCTGTAATGTTCTCAGAGGTAGCATTGATCTGTTCAATGCGAGCAATAAAATCACGGCTGTTTCGCTCTAGGAAAACGGCATCCTCTGCCCAGTAGATATCTTCGTATTCCCGTTTATAAGTTTCCTTGATGGCAGCATAATACTGTGCGTGAGGGTTAAGCACGGCACTTCCTCCCATGACGTTGCTATCTCCACTGAAAATCTTGGTCAAGCTGCTGAGAACTATGTCTGACAGGGGCAAAACGTTGATGTTCACAAAGTTGCTGATGGTTTCGTCAACCACCACGGCAAACCCATACTGGTCCGCCAAAGCGCGAATCCGTTTGAGGTCCGGTGTTTTGAGAAGAGGGTTACCTGGTGCCTCAGTGAAAAGTCCAAGGAAACGCTCGCCAGCCTTCAGTCGAGATTCCAGATCATCCAGATCTTCTGAGGAGCCGTGGCCATAGAATACGCAACCTGGTCCCCACTTTTGGAGAATCTTCAATGTATCCGTGTAAGGGAAGCCGAAACAAATTGACGGTAAATCGCCTCTAGTAGCCAGCAAGGTCTGATGGGCGTTAAAGATGGCGTTCATTCCCGAAGGGTAAAGAAGGACATCCTCCTCAGAAATGCCGGCGACTCGACCTTCCGATGAAGCTGTCTCTAGGGCTTCGGGCAGTTCAACATCGGCTGTCAAGACACCCGCAATACGTTTGCGAACAGCCAGCTTTGCCTGATTGGCGAGAGAAGTGCTGAGGTTTCGACCAAACCGCTCCTCAATAAATTGAGCATAGTCTCGGCCGTCTTCATTGTTTGACTTGGGGAGAGATTCCCCAACAGAGCCCTTTCTCGCTCCACTGACGCTTTGGTATCTGCGGGGTCCCTTGCAAGGACGCTGGGAGATTGACTCCGCAGTCGCCATGCCCTTGTCTTCCACCAAAAACCCGTCCTCCAATGCCCTCAGGCAGAACTCACCTCGCCGACTGGAGATTCCATTGCCCGAGTGTTGCCATACCTGCTTGGTAATGGAGGCGTATTCCTTGGGATAAATGACACACGACAAGGAAGACGTCACTGTTGATCCGGCTTCGGTATGTGGGGATGGGATAAAGTTGACGATCCGTGTTTTGTATGCCTGCTCTGTGGGAATTCTGCTAAGCAGAAAGGAGCGACAGACGTGCGCTGCCTTGACTGATGCGAATAGGGTTGCCGATTCGAGGTTGGGGTTACCGACGCGGCGAACAATCTCCTGGGCGAGCTTTTGGATAATAGGATGAACGAAGAATCGGGGATAACCGCATTTCATCTTGCTTAAGACCCAATCTTCACCTTCTTCGTAGCCGACATTTTCCCGCCATGATGGAAGCGATACACTGACGGCCTTAAAAAATAAATGTTAGAAGAGTCATGGAGGGGTTGCGGGGAGTTTTAAACCATACATGGTCAGTGTTTGGAGGCACAGTTCCTCCACAAGCCTGCAACATTTTTCAATTTTGAAAAAGTAGAAATCAGAAGAAAATATGATCTATTCTATAAATATTTTGGTTTAGAATGAAGGAGAGAGAAATAAAAGAAAAGAAAAAACAAGAGACTTATAAAGTTGTAAATGATACCATTCCTCTCTCCACCTGCGATTTCGGCGATGGCTCCAGGTACCGGATAAATTACGGATGAGTCAGCCATACGGTATCAGATACAATACCGTTATCGCCGCAAAAAAAAAAATCTCGGCCTCTCCGACTAACAACTGCTACGCTCACCAAATGTCGGACCACACATCAAAGCGCAGGAAGCTTAGTCCTTCACCGGAGAATGCTGTTACTAGCTCTTCAACAAATCAGACATCGAAATTGACCGAGAAGCGAAACCCGACTCGAGGCAAAGATGAGCGCTCCGCAGAGCTTGCAATGGCCAGCGGCTTTTACAAGTCTAGTTTCTTCAAGCTGCAAATGGACGATCTACTGGCGGGATTGAGACCTAATTACAGCAAGCAACTCTCAAAGGTTCAGGAAACACTACACCAAATCAAAACCGCAATTGAAGGCCTGCCCGGAAGGTCTCCGCAGTCTGTCCCCGATGCCGAGAAGGAGCTACGTGCTTCTGGTCTGGTGGTTCCATGGCCTGAGCCTCGGCCGAGCAAGGATGTCAAGTACAGCATGGCATACGCAAAGCCTGCAAACATCAATGTGGTAGGTAGCTTTGCGCTCAAGACAGGCGCTCGCAGTTTGGAGTCGCGTCCAATTGATCTGGCAGTCACCATGCCAAGTTCGCTTTTCCAGGAGAAGGACTACGTCAACTTCAGATACTTCCACAAGCGGGCCTATTATATCGCGTGCGTGGCCGCTGGGATTCAAGACACCGCGCACACCCTTGGGTTTGACATCAAATTTGGTCCTCAGGATGGAGACAGTCTCCGTCCTCTCATTTTGTTGGAACCGCGTCAAGCCGGATCGTCCGTGCCTGCAATCCGAATTCTGACCGCAATCGACCCTACGTTTTTCCCGATCACAAGAACGCTTCCGCTCAAAAGCAATATCCGCCAGGGCTCCAATAACTCGGAGGTCGGCGAACCAACCTCGTATTACAATGCCAGCCTCCGTTCCGACGCCACAGTATCTCTTTATCACAAGTCTATCTATTCGGCCTCCAAAAAGTGCGATTCTTTCAGTGATGCATGCATTCTTGGCCGCACTTGGCTGCAACAACGAGGCTTCCATACCCCCTTCCAGAATGGAGGCTTTGGTGGCTTCGAATGGACTGTACTTCTGTCTTTGCTGTTTGAAGGTGGTGGTCCGACTGGACAACCGGTCCTGCTGCCATCATACAGCTGCTACCAAATTTTCAAGGCCACCATTCAATTCTTGGCCGGCAGGGATTTGACAACTCCTCTATTCTTTGGCCAAGAGGTCCCAGTTCCTTCCGGGGTACCTGTTGTCTTTGATGGCCGCAGAGGATTGAATATTCTTTACAAAATGACGCCTTGGTCATACACAACACTGCGTCATGAAGCCGCCATCACCCTAAAAATGCTCAATGAGTCACGAGAGGACAACTTCGATAGGGTTTTCATTCTCAAGGTCGACGAGCCAACTCTCCGATTTGACCGCCTGGTCTCATTCCCCAAGTCATTCAATGGAGACACACTCCGCGCTCTTCACGAGCAGAATGCTTTGTATAATGTTCTCTCCCGGGCCCTGGGAGACAGAGTCAAACTTGTCTCTATTGCGAGCCACGCCATTGATTCGTGGTCAGTCAAATCCAAGCAGCCTAAACGGTCAAGTCAAAGTGTGTCTGTAGGACTATTGTTGAATGCTGAAAATGTCGGACGAATTGTCGACCACGGCCCGGCTGCCGAAGAAAAAGAGGAGTCTGCTTCATTCCAAGCTTTCTGGGGTGAAAAGTCGGAGCTTCGACGATTCAAGGATGGCAGCATCCTGGAGAGTCTTGTGTGGTCTGACGAGTCGGAGACATCTATCATCTACCAGATCTTGGAGTACATACTCCAACGGCACTTCAAGATCACTACCGATGAATTCGGATTTGTTGGTGATGAATATGACGAGCTCCTCAAAGAGCATGGCGATGGCATACTGGCATACTCCAGCCCTGCTTTCCAGTCAATCGACGATGCCTTCAAGGACCTTGAGAGATCTATTCGCGGTATGGATGACGTGCCACTGGAGGTTCGTCACTTGGCGCCGGCCAGTTCGCTTCTTCGTTATACCTCCCTCAGACCAACAGGAGCCACCGACGTTGTTCTTCAGTTTGAAAGCTCCTCGCGTTGGCCTGATGACTTCGCCGCTATCCAAATGACCAAGGTTGCATTCCTTTTGAAAATTGGAGACTCGCTAGAATCATCGGGTGCTGCCTCGTCTTGCCGTGTAGGCCTCGAAAACGAATCGAGCAAGGTGATCAACAATGCGTATTTGGAAGTCCCCCATTCCTCTGGCGTGTTGTTCCGGTTGAGGATCCACCACGAGCGTGAACAAACTCTACTCGAGCGCAATCTCAAGGATCGAAATCTGAGTCCCCGGGAACGAGAAGAGGCCGCCTATGCTCTCTTCGCCTACAAGAAGACATTTGTTCAAACCCCGCGCTTGACACAGGCACTCCGAAGCCTGTGCACACGCTTCCCCTTGTTGTCGCCCACCATTCGTCTTACCAAACAATGGTTTAATTCCCACCTGTTTACTGCCCAGATCAGCGACGAGTTGATCGAGTTGCTGGTAATTCGCACCTTCACTCAGCCTAACCCCTGGGAATGTCCTTCATCTGTCATGACCGGATTCCTGAGAACTCTCCATTCCCTCTCTCGGTGGGACTGGCAGCAGGAGCCGTTCGTTGTTGACCTAGGAGGTGATCTGACCCCACAAGTGACGGAAAATATCCGCACTCGGTTCACAGCCTGGCGCAGCATTGACCCCGCGATGAACAGTCTGGCCCTTTTCGTCGCCTCTGACCTCGATACTGAAGGGGTGACCTGGACCCAATATGAGATGCCCTCCAAGGTTGTGGCTGCTCGGATGTCCAGCCTGACCAAAGCAGCAGTAAGCCTACTACGAAGCAAGCCCCACGATATTGATGTTTCCGAGCTGTTTGATACCTCGCTTGCTCCCTACGACTTTGTCATCCATCTTCGCCCAAAGCTGTTCGGCGGTTCCTCGACACCCAAGTTCAAAAACTTGGCCGAGCCCCGTGCTGGAATGATGCAGACCATCAAGTCGTTTGTCTGTGATGTACAAGCCTGCTACGGCCAGAATATCTTGCTCTTCCACGGAGACGATCGTTGTGCAGTGATTGCTGGCCTTTGGAACCCGCAGACCCTGAAATCGCGAACCTGGAATCTGAAGACAGCGTACTCGACTGCCCCAGGTGATACCGAGGGCCAGGTCGTAATCAACCAGACTGCTATTCTGAATGAGATTGCGCGGTTAGGCAATGGGCTCATCGAAAACATTGAGATCCGCGCAGATGAATAGATGGTGTCTTGGATTCAAACTGGTGTACATTAATTTACCCTACAAAATAGTTCGAGCATATATAGCAGCTTCTAACGAATTCCGTTTTTCTTCAAGCCAGTACAATGAGAGATATTATAATCAAACCATTAGCCCTCAAGTACTGTAATATGAGGATCCCCTGGTACTCCAAACCCTCTTGGTCCTGAACATCTCGCATCTTGATATTGATGCCTAAGGTGTCAGCTACTGATAACATGCGCAGCCATCAGCTTGGGTTTCATCTTCTCTCATCAACTCAACAATGGCCAGCATAACTCGGGGCCAGCGAGCCTTGCACGCTCATTTCCAACCTTGGACTCACTCTCGTTTCCACTCCCACCTCCGACCCCAATTACTGCCCATCTCCGCGCAGTCCCAGCTCTTCTCAACCTCCGCCCCGAGCCAGCAATCCCGCCAACCCTCCCCATCACCTCCTCCAGCAACCACCGTCTCAGTCCCCTCCAAATCCGAAATAAATGCCCCAATCAGTACACACCCTGCTCCCGTCGCAACCCCCTCTCCTCTACCTTCCTCCGCAGGCACAGCAGACAAACTAAAACGCTATATCGAATTCGGCCGCGCATACGTGACCTTCTACAAAACGGGCCTGAAAAATGTCTACCGGAACTATCGCGCCTCACTCCCTCTACGGAGAAAACTAGGCCTACCCGCCTATATCCCTCTATCCCCGCCGCGGACAAGCACACACAACAACAACCGCAGCGCACCATCAATAACACAAGAATCCAAGCTCGGCCGCGCGCAGTTCCAGCTCGTTCGTCGCTCTGCCCGCGATGTCCGCCGCATGATCCCTTTCACGTTGATCCTGATCGTCTGCGGCGAGTTCACACCCCTGATCGTCCCGATCTTCGGCTCTGCCATTACGCCCGCGACGTGCCGTGTGCCCTCGCAGGTGGAGAAGGAGCGCGTTGCTGCTACGGCACGCAAACTCGCGGCGCTGGATGTGTTTGTTGCTGGGGATAAGGATCGGTCAGTGCATTTGCTCAAGGCGGGCGGTGCGGAGCAGTTGGCCCTGCTTGCTGGGCGTTTTGCTGATCCTGTCTGGGTTGCTGATGCGGGCTCCGCTGATGTGCTGCGTGCCAGTGCGGTTTTTGGTTTAGTTAAGCGTCATGACAAGACTGCGGGCGAGTCGCTTGCTGGTTTGATCTACCGGCCTCGGCTGGCGCGATATGTCGAGTACCTGGCTATTGATGATGGGATGATTCGTATGGGTGGAGGGGTTAAGGCTATGAATGCTACTGAGGTGCGAATCGCAGTTGAGGAACGCGGTGGTGTAGATGTTTCTTATGGCACTCAAGATCAAAAACGGACGGAGGAATTGGAGAGGCGCTGGTTGGAGCAGTGGCTGGCGGTTCGTGGAAACAGTTCCAAGTCCAAGAAGCAGTAGGTTTTGGAGACCAGACTGCTGGAGGCCCCTGCTTGGACAGTAGATGTTTCATAGGGATTCCTTTGTATTATATTATATTCCAACATTTCGACTCATAAAGGAGCTTGTTCTTGTTCTTGTCAAGCTTTGGCTGTCATTACTAGCCGTAAAGCCTACAGTCTTAGCCAACATGTTTTTTTTTCTGCATTCAATTTCCAAGACTGCATCTGAAAAGACATGCGAGAATGAAAAATCCAAAACTCCAAGCGCTCAAAAGTGGCATGTGTCGATCGACAGTCAAACGGAGGGGTATCAAGAAACCAACCCCCAAACGGAGAAGGAAATCAATTTATGTAGGAAAAAAAAAAAAAAGAGAGAAACAGTTGATATACTTACTTACCATCAGTCCACCGTAATAGACGAAGAAGCCGCAGCCTGCGCCTGCGCCTGGCCACGGATTTGCTTCGCCCACCGCAGACCACAGCTGTTGCAAAGGTCCCGGTTTCCACTCGGACCACGTCGCCACTCGGGGGTGTTCTTTGTGTTGCACATGGCACAAAACTTCTCGACCGCCATAGCACCCTGCTTGCGCTTGCGCTTCCTGCGGCGAGCCAACAGACGTTGCAGTTCATCGGCCAGGGTGCGGTTCTGTTTCTCTAGCTCACGCAGCTCGATCTGCCAGCTCGATCCACGGGTGGGGTTGAGCTCTGTAAAGAAGGTTACCGGGTCGGCAGAGGGTGATATCCTGCGGTTGCCAGTGGGCAGACCGTTGCGGCCGACGAGGTTGGATAAGTCGGGCATGTGTTGACCAAGGGCACCATACTGCTGGGTGGGGACGGGGCCATTGACGGTAAGCGTTGTGTTGCGTGCAGTGCCGGTAAGCGTAGCGAGACTACTGTCTTCTGCAGCGCGGGCGGATGGAGGGGAGGATCGAGCAAATTGAATATGGGCGACGAGGAAGGTGGGTTTGATTCCCTCCTGTGCGTCGCCCGTGTATAAAGTGGTAAGCGCTGAAATAGTATGGCCTTTCTTGTGCCACATTTGGTGTTTGAATGAGGGTGGTTCATCCGTTTCTTCGTGGCTGCCCGTAACGGTGGCCATGCTAGCTCCTTGTCTACCACAGGCTGCCTCCAGGGCTTGTGTGATTATGACAGTGCCGCCAGCCTCGGGCTTCATGATCTCTTGTAGGCCTTTACCAATTAGTTCGTCAGGCGACCGGCCGAGCACCGGCTTCACCTTGGTCGTAACGAATAGAATGACACCAGACAAAGAAATCTTGGCCCAGACGTCATTCTCAGCCAGCGCGGCGGATGAGCCCAGACGAGCAATCCGATCCAAGGTGTAGACGGGTCGTGGGCGGCCAGTCATGACAAGATGCCTCCGGCCTTGGTTCGGGTCGATGTGCCACGCGCCATGACTCTCGAACCACATATATCCTCTGTGCTTTTGCCTGATACGATACACAACACTCACTGGAGCGGTTGTTGTACTCGCCCGCAAATCACGGATGACAGGCCCAATATCACTGGGATGACAGATGGTGGATAGGGTCTTGCCAATCAGCTCGACCGGATTGTACTCTAAAATCTTGTGGCAAGAGGGCGAGAGATACAAAAATTCGCCGTTGAATGAAAGCACATGGATCACATCATCGGTATTCTCAACCAGAATACGATCCAGGTAGTGCCGGTTGACATCATTGCCAGCTGAACGCATGGCGTTGAGAATGGTAGTCACTTCGTCATGGCCATATCGCAACCCGAGGTCTGGTCGTGAGGAGTATATATCTGGTGGAGGGACTATATACTGTGGCAGCTGATCGCGCCGATAGTTAATACTGTAATTACCATCTATACAATGTTAGTGGGGGCAACTCGCCACGAAGAATGCAGCAAAGCATACCAGGATTTCTTCCCCTCACAGCATCGGGTTTTTCAACCAGATCGACCTGGAAGCCGATGTAGTACCGATAAACACCCGAGTCCCACTGGATGGGGATCATCGTGATGAGATTCATGAAGGGTTGTCCACCCTTGCGGTAGTTAATTATACTAGCCTGGATCTCACTGCGATCGTCGATAGTTGACCGTAGCCGATGGACAGTTTGTCCATCGACAAAGGTCCGCTTAGCGCCAGCGTTGATTTTGCCGTCGGGCGCTTGAAGGAATCGACAATTCCGGCCAACGATTTCATCTTTAGTATAGCCGGTCAATCGTTCAAAGGCCTCTGATACATAAACGATCGGATGATCCTCGATCAAAATATCACACATAACAAAGGCACATGAGAGATCGACTGCGCCAATGTTAATTTTAGGGTTGGGTCGCATAGCCACACGGCTCTGAACAAGGTTGGTATATATCGTCAGATACTCTCCATAATAAAAAAAAGGAGACGACGGCGACATACCAGCGCTCCCAGCACGTCAAAGCCAGTTGTCGAATATATGCCGGTATGTTCAGTCTTTCCATTCTCGGGCTTGGAAAAGCCCGGCGAGAAATCTTCTGATTGCGCGTTCCCGCGTCAGTCATAAACAGGGAGTGCCAGGCACAGACGCAACTCACGCAACTCACCTTTGGTAGCAACGGGCTTCTTGGGCTGGATAGCCACCGGTTGCGATCCACGGTACGGCTGGCTAGTAGGCAGGCGGCGCTCTAGAGGCTGTCGCTGGGCCCGCTGCGCCTGCACCTGCACCTGCGCATGTGACCGGATGCTCGTGCGACCTGAAATGTCGGAATCCTCGAAATTGGCCGTCGAGTTGGTGGTTGTATCGTATAGTTCATTGCGGGCTGGATGAGCGGTCTGGGGATAATGGGGTATCGTCATGGAGGGTGGGAAGGGTGGGTATGTAGACTGAAACTGTGAATGATCCATCTGCAGAGGCATTCCCATGGTGGTGGCCGAGTAGGTGGTTGGCATATTGTAGGTATAGGCGTTCGTGGCGTTCATATTCATTGGCATTGAGATCCCCGAGGTGGAAAGCCCGTCGTATGTGAACATGGCATTAGACCTGGGTTCTTCCAGGTCCGAAGGCTGTGATCGTGCGAAATTCTGAAGAGGCAGATCCGCATCCTGGGATAGCATAGCACCGAAGGCATAATTACCCTGGTTGAGAAAGGTTGTATATGAAGAGTTTTGGGGGTGTGAGCCCTGTTCATCATCATATTCCCAATTGAAGCTGTTCATGTTGGTCATGATGGAAATATCTGGGGCCCAGACCGACTTCCATCGCCCCGCAGGATGACAACCTGGGCAGAAGCGGAAGTTCGCGTTAAATATTGGATCTGTGTGGATGTTTATGAAAAGTGAATATGATGGATATTTGTAGAAGAAAGAAGAGAGAGAGGGAGAGGGGGAGAGAGAGGGAGAGAGAGAGAGGTGTAGACAGAGAGTTGATGTCTCCAATGTACAAATGTATGTGGGGAAGCACTCGCCAATAGATCTCTTATACGCTTCGTATATTTATTCTATATTCTATATTCTATATTCTATATTCTATATTCTATGTTCTATATATATATATATATTATTCTTTCTCTTTATTCTATTCTATATATTATGAATTGTAGAAATTATGTGTGTAGTGTTATTGTATTGCCAACGTTCATATCAGACAAAAAAACACCCCAGATGTCTCACAATGACAATTATAGAGAGAGAGTAATTCAATAATGGCATTATGAGGTACTTGGAGGTAGAGAGATAGACATATCACTAGTTAATAAGGGCTATAACTAGTTAGTTACATAGCAAACTAAATAGTTAACTAGTACCTATATTAAACCCCCTATTATAATTAATAAACCCCTACCTTCGGGACCAATTCCCCCCCCTCTTCACTCTCTCTATCTCTCCAATGTCCATTGGCCATGGACAAGATCTCAATCACCATCTGCGGAGATGGTGGATGTGGTATGTTGTTTCTTTTATCTCCTGGGAATATCCTGACTCCGTGATTCGGTGCCACGTTTCCGGGGTTCGCGCGATCGAGATCTGATCAGATCGTGGATGCAGGTAAATCCTCCATCACCATGCGGCTGGTCCGTAGTCAATGGGTTCACGAGTGAGCACTTTCTCCCCCGAATTAACCCTGGGAAATCTCTCTAATACTCTCATTTCTAGATATGATCCAACTATCGGTATTACGCCCATCCGATCGATGCCATTCCAATTCTAATCGGGCCCCCAGAGGATTCCTATTCCGTCACCCGCAATGTCGATGGCCGCCCCTACGTCCTTGCCATCACCGATACCGCAGGCCAGGAGGAGTACCGGGGGCTATGGTCTGCCATGACATTGAACTCGGACGCCTTCCTCCTAGTTTACGATATCACCAACCCCTCGAGTCTTGAAACGCTGGATCATTTCATGGACATGATCAATATGGAGGCGGAGCAACGCGTCGAGGAAAACGAGCGACTGCGCCAGGAGTTGGGAAAGAAATCCGGTGTACGAGATATCGGCCAGGTCGGTCTGCCACCGCCAGTGAAGATCGTCGCGGGCAACAAATGCGATCTCAAGGATAATCGCGTGGTGACATCCCGCGATGGACTCGAGTATGCACGCAAGCATGGCTGTGGATTTATGGAGACCAGTGCTCGCGAGACAGTCAACATTGAGGAGACCTTTGCCCGTATGATATGTCCGCAAGGAGAAAAGAGAGAGAGTGTGTGTGTAGAACTAATGACTGGATAGATTTAGTCCGTCGCGTTGTCGAAGCCCGCCAACTTCATGGCCAACACGCTGCGCTTCCTCAGTGCGCCGAGTCCTCGCACAATTCCCTGCCAACAACCACCGTAGACGCAATTGCAGGCGAGACCCGATCTCGTCGGAGTCGGGCATGGGAGTTTATCAAACACCGGAAGATAACGGAACCAAAGGGCGAACAGGGTCAGGAACAGAGTGAAATTCAGAAAACCGAAAAACATAAGGTACCCCGTGAAAAGTGCTATCGGGGGTGCTGTGTCTGTCAGCTCTGGTGCTTTCACTGCTCTTGTTGATGGATAATGAGGCTGTATATTATATTAAAAAGATGTAGATATTATACCATACCCTGTCATATATGTAGAGACACATGAAGGAACCCAAAGCCCACCTTTGGGGTGATTAGGGTGAATGAAGTGAATGGGGTGAATGGACTCGGAATACGCCTCCGCCAAATACGAGAGATGATGCTCGATCGAGTTCCCACGGGTTGAGAGAATTGAAATTGACTGGATCTGATAGGATTTAATTGATTTTAATTGATTTTAATTGGATTTAATTGGATTTAATTGGATTTAATTGGATTTAATTGGATTAATAAGATCTGATAGGATTTTAGCCCTGGTCGTCACATATTTCCAAATGCAGTAAGTATTGAGCTAAGCTTTCAAACTACACGGAATATCAGCCGAGAGAAATGGTTTACGGGGAAATAGGGAATTAGGGAAATATAGGAACTATATAGGAAACATCAAGAGAAACAGGATATATCTTCTAGAAAACAAATTGGTCTAGCCCTTTAATCATACAGTTACGATGTTGTATATTCTCAAAAGGGACATAGTTCCCTATTAGGCTCGAAATGGTCACGTCATGGACTTTTTTTTTTTTCCCCCTCTGGACAATTGGTAATAGCCCTGTCAGACTATATATTGTAGGGTGATGAATCATTTAAAATGACCAGATTCTTTTATTTAATTGTAATCCCCGATTAGGGTGGTATATTGTAAACTACGGAGTACGGAGTACAACATACTTCAACATATACCTTGTAGAGACCCGATGCCTCGGAATAACATAATATAATGAAGAGTCTAAGAGTCTCGGGTGCAACATGCAATTCGGCATGGGCTTGCCGATTTATTTTTTATTTTTTATTTATTTTGTACATCCAACATAGGGTTATGCTGCCAAGGATATGGATTCATATTTATGATTTTGTTTTTATGTATTTGGTAGTAAAACTATTCTATATTCTATGTTCTATATCTATGTTCTATATCTATGTTCTATATTCTAGTTATGTTCTATATCTATATCCTATATCCTATAATAAAATATACAATAATCTGTGTGGCTGGAAATGTAGTCCACTCGGATATACGTCAGTTCCAAGTCTCCGAGTTCCGTCAGCAAATGCCGAGTCATCCTTGTATTTTTCATTGTAATTGATTCGTATTGTATTTTATGATCTTCGATCCGATCCTTTTTTCTTTTTTTCTTTTTTCTTTTTTGACAACTCGTACTATGGGAGACTATAATCCATGACTCGAATTCAATAACTAATCAAATAATAATCAAATAATAATAATAATAATAATAATAAATAAATCCAAAACTAGAAAAGGTCCCCTCTTTTTTTTAAATTCCTATATATGCACATCTACTCCCATGGTGACCTGGAACTGTTACTTTTCTCTATTACTTCATATACGACTCTTCCAACCTGTTACCTATACCACCAGGGATATATTATACTTCTCAAATTATTTCTTCTGGTCCCAAGGATTACCTACCTGCATCCGTCTACTTTAACTGAACTCAGTTTCTGTTGAATGATCTGTTAACATCATTATATCATTGATCCCCCAATTTGACGTCGATCCTAAAGAGCTTTGGTAGTATAGCTAAGGGTCAAATTCCCCTACTATACCTATACCCTCTCTTTTTTTTCTCTCTCTCTTTCTCTCTCTCTCTCTATTTATATCACCAATTTCGACTTAAATCATGGCAGCTCGCCAATCAACTCCAACCTCCGAGCATTCGCATTCCGACAGCAATGTCCGTAAAAGAGTATGCAAAGCATGCGATCGGTGTCGTTTGAAGAAATCCAAGGTATGTAAAATATAAAAAAAGACGAGCAATCGTCCCCAACATACACTGACCCGGACAGTGTGATGGATCCAGCCCTTGTTCCCGTTGTCGTGCAGATAATGCCATCTGTGTCTTTGGAGAGCGCAAGAAGGCGCATGACAAAGTGTACCCGAAGGGGTAAGCTATAGAGCTATATTCACAACCCTAAAGAACCACCCCCACTGACCAGCGATCTTCCCCCGTTCTAGATACGTTGAAATGCTCGAACAGCAACAATCCTGGCTTGTCAATGGCCTCCAGGAACTCTATCGACGCAACATTGAAGGCGAAGGCTGGCCCGGCGAGCACCTGAAACTCGAACCCAACGGTCACCCACTTACTCACGACCTCCTTATGCGCCTCGGCGCCCTCGATGGCTCCAAGGGTGAGCGCTTTGAAGAAAATTCCGAAGCCCTACAACAGGATCTATGGCACACCAATGCCGGCATGCAACGACAGGAATCTTCCGACGGTGGTTCCGATAGCCCTCAGTCCCCCGTGCCTCGCTCGCGCTTCTCCTCCGATGCTTTCTCCCAGCAACACATGCCGCCCACGCCACCCACATATAGTCCCTCGACACGTGCGCCTATCAAGACCGAGCAGCCTCATCAACCTCAGATGCCCACCACCCCGCAATTCGCCCAACCCATGTCCATGCAAGGGGTGGTCAACCCATTGGCCTTGCAAGGTCCACAACAATGGCCTAGTAACGGGTTCAATCCTTTCGACGAGATGGATTTGATGTCCACGGCCGATTACTCCAATATGCCCTTTGACGACCAACAGTTATCATCGCCTATGTTCAATCGTCAGGTACCTATGAATTGCTTGTCTCAAGGGTCCTATCTTGATTCCAAGAATGACTACGAGGATTTCAACCAGTTCCTCAATCCCAATCCTACGGAGATTACCTCGATCTGAGCTTTATTCTTTTTTTTTTTTATCATTCTTTTTTTCCTTCCTTTCTTTTTTTTTGGGGGGAAGGTTACTTTCTTTTGGACCTTTTTTTTTTTTTTTTAACGCCGTATGACGTGATGCATGTATACTATACATGTTCTGCTTTTCTCTCTCTCTTCTCTTCTGGGGCTATTTTCCCCCAAGGTCTCTTTTGACTGGATTCAGGCGCAATTGGGATCCTAATCACCTTTGTATAGTGTACCGGGTTTGTTTTTTTATTTCTTCGGGATTTGGAGTTTCGGCCTTTTGTCTTTTTGTCTTTTGGGGTTATTTTCTCTGGAGTTTTAAAACGGGGTTTCGAAGGAGGCGTCTATTCTGGTTCTTCTAATTCGAATTCCAATTTTTCAATTGAAGTTTTTGAGGTCACCGTTACACCATCCAAAACGGGAAATGATCTCATTCTCTATCTCTATATACAACATATACAACATATATGCCCAGGTACCGTTTCAGATCGAAAAGATCTTTGGCGGAGGAAAATGCCGATTTGCTCCCTAAGTTCTCGGGCTCTATGGCTCTGGGCTCTATGGCTCTGGGCTCTCTGGCTCTGGGCTCTCTGGCTCCAGGGGTCTTGATTCATTGAATATGACTAATATTGATCCAAAGGGGAATATTAATACTATTATAATAATATATACAACAAATAATATAAATAATATTATTATTATAATAGTATTAATATTCTCTTTCTTTCTCTGCCCAGCCCAGATCAAGTTGATTATGAATTTGATTTTTCATTTGATTATTGATCTTCTGACTCAGCGGATCTAATTCCTAAGGTTCCTTCTTCTCTCCGAAATCTCCACATTTGAGCGATTTTTGCTGCTTACGTGAGAGACCTCTTTTGCTTGCTAACCCTTTCGGAGACCAAAACCATTAAGTCGCCGAAATCCCGATTTACCGTTTTATTGTATTTAGTTACTAGAATACTAGAATAGTTACTAGAATACTACAATATTAGTTAGTTATGTAGTAGAACTACTTATAATCGTATAACTAGTTAGGTATTCGTATACATCGTATTCGGTCTCGCAACCCCTGACACAGCCCCAGTTATCCAACGTGCTGTCAACTTAAGAAGAAAATGCCTGCCTAATACATCAAATACATCTTAATACATTTGTTAATCCAATCCAATGCCAATCCAGTGCCAATCCAATGCCAACCCTCTTAATATTTAGGTACCTGCCAATTATTAATAAAAACCTTGGCATGTCTCCTATTTTTTTTTTTTTTTTTCTTTCAGAACCGAGTCCGGGGTATAGATCCCTTCGGACGCCGGGGCCCGTTTCCTCCGACCGGATGCAGGCTTACCCTAACGCCGATTTGTTATGTCCGCTTTTATGGTTTTATGCGTTGATTATATTGGAGTACCCGTGTGTATTGTGAAATTTCTGGGGGAATACCAATTCAATACAGCCTTACCTTTTTGACTTGGATAACTAGTCATATTATATGTTGTAGTTAGTTAGTTATACAAAACTATATATGGCCCCAGGTGGCCCCAGGTAGTCCGGGAGCTTTTTGTATGTTGTATGAATCGACGGGTCAACGGGTCACGGGTCAACGGGTCACGGGTTGAACTTGAACCCTAACCCGGCTAATTCAAAGCTCTCTCTCTCCTCCCTCTCCCTCTCCCTCTCCCTCTCTTTTAGCCTAATCACCTTAAAACCAGGGACCCTCCAGGCCAACAACATACCCCTTAACACCTTAAATATCAACATTTATGCTAAACAAACAAAATATCTTCTTGCAAGGTGTCATTGTCGGTGATAGATCCCGCAGATTGCGGGGTTGTAACGTCATGTCCCTTAAAAATGAAATGTACATAGTTACTCTACATTCTCTACTCCGTACTCTCCATACTCTCCATACTTTTCTCAATCTTCTTCCTATTCTCCCCAAAAAATAAATAAACCCCTCATTATGTCTGCCGAACAAGCTGCATTCACCTTCTTGCCTTTAGGCGCCATCATTCAAGAGTTCCGGGTCGGTGACAAGAACATCGTTTTGGGTTTCCCCACGCAGGAGGATTATGTCAAGCACAACTCCCCGCACTATGGTGCCACCATCGGCCGCGTTGCAAACCGTATCAAGGATGGCCTGATTCAGGACTTGAATGGCCAGAAGATCCAATTGACCCAAAACGACGGCCCCAATTCCCTGCATGGGGGTGAGAAGGGTTGGGGTAAGCGCGTTTTTGACGGTCCCCACACCGTTCAGCGCAATGGCCACGACGCTTTGTTGTTCAAGTACCTTTGCAGAGATGGTGAGGAGGGGTACCCCGGTACTGTCGAGGTGCGCGTGTGGTACACCGCCAGTAAAGAGGGTGATGCCAAGACCATCCTGACGGCTGAGTATGAGGTGGAATTCATTGGTGATGAATGCGAGGAGACTGTAGTCAACCTCACCAACCATAGGTAAAGACCCAGATCCTTGATATTCCCCCTTCGAAATTGATGACATCAATCTCGAAAATTGGAGAACCTATTCCCCCCTCCCGGCTGACCAAGTTTCCCCTCCACCACTCACAGTTACTTCAACATCGGCCATGGACCTGATATTTCAGGCACTACCGCTCAACTCGCCACCGACGACTATCTGCCCCTCGATACCACGGGTATCCCCTCAGGAGGGATCACCAAGTTCCCCCGCGATGTAACATCCTCGTTCACACTCGCCGCAACGGGCGCACACATTGACGACGTCTTTGTGCTGGAGTCCGATCCCAGCAAGATCCCACTCGACACTCGTGGCTTACCGCTACGCCGCCTGGCGCAGTTCAGTAACGCAAGCACGGGCCTGCATCTCGAGGTGCATAGCACCGAGCCTGCTTTCCAGTTCTACACTGGCAAGTATATCGATGTGCCGTCGATCAATGGTGGCCCGGCACACCATGAGGGAGCTGGATTCTGTGTGGAACCTAGCCGGTTCGTGAATGCGATCAACGAGCCTGAGTGGCGGTCTACGGTTCTGCTGAAGAAGGGTCAGTTGTTTGGTTGCAAGACTGTTTACAAGGCATGGAAGGCTTGATCCCAGTGGTATACAACATAGCAGTACATAAAGTGTATTTTTCCTATTTACATTCGAAATAAGTGGAAAGTGGAAATAAGTGGACACTTAGGCATTGGATTATTATACAACGGTATTTCTTCCTAAAAAAAAAAAAAAAAATAAACAGGTGCCGAAGCCGACCCAAGTTATCTCCGACTCGGATCCTCGGCAGCCCGTTTCTAAGAGGCGGGATTTGAATTCCTTCGATGTTCTACGTGTATTAGTATGTAACTATATAACTAACTAGTATGTATGTATACCCAATTCATCCGACCCGCTCTCTTCCAGAAGAATCCCCACTAGAATATTGTCACGATCCTTTTTGGTTTTTTAGTGTGCCGTATTCCCGGAATGTGGTTATAGTACGGAGTACAAATTAACTATTTACTATTTATCTTTACTGGAGTTACGGGTATATGTAGTTAAAACTATATTGTATCTAGGCTTACTCTTTTGTGTATACTAGCCTAATGCGTACCTGGAATTGTATATGTAATTGGTGTACTCAATAATATAAACTGTTGTATACTATAACTGTGTTGTGTGGGTGTGGTTTATTATAAACCCATTTTGGTATACCCACGTGACCTCGGCCACAATCGGAGACCGGGCCAACCCGAGCCTCTTCACCCCCCGCGCGGGGGAACTTCGTACGAACGCGCAGATCAACAGACTATACACACTGTATTTCTCTAATACTTGATCTAATTCCGGGGTTCCAAATCTACTTACAATGGCCTCGGCTCATGGAGATCTACGCCATCTACTGCCTGGCAACTACAAGCGCTTCATAACATCCTGGCTGGAAGAGGACTGCCCTAGCCTGGACTATGGCGGCTTTGTCGTCGGCGAGTCAGAAGGCGAGGCCCGACTACTAGGAAAGAGCAAGGTAAAGCAACAGAATCTATAACACGGCATTCCCACCTAGTCTGAGAAGAACAGTAACTGATCAACCTCCCAGGGTATCGTCGCAGGCGTACCATTCTTCGACGAGGTCTTCTCGCAATTAGGCTGCACGTAAGTGTCCTAGCCCCCCACCAACTCCCCCTACTCCTCCATCCAGGCCCCAGCCTCTCTAACCCATTTAGAATCGAATGGCACATCAAAGAAGGCGAACCAATCACCCCAATCCAGCACTGCGCAACCGTCCGCGGCCCCATCCGCAAGATCCTCCTTGGTGAGCGCGTAGCCCTAAACATCCTCGCTCGTTGCTCGGGCATCGCCAGCAAGAGCGCCTCCATGCTCGCTGCGCTGCGTGCGCAGGGATGGCAAGGTACCCTGGCTGGTACAAGGAAGACAACGCCTGGGTTCCGGCTGGTGGAGAAATATGGAATGCTTGCAGGCGGTGCCGATCCCCACCGCCATGATCTGAGCTCCATGACCATGCTGAAGGATAACCACGTGTGGGCGTGCGCGAACAATCGGGCTGCGGCGGACGGCGGTGTTGCGGACCCGTCATCAATTGAGTCTATTGCGGCGGCGATCCCGCGCGCTGTGCAGGCGGCCAAGGCTACTGGGGGGTTCTCGACCAAGGTCGAAGTTGAGTGTCGGAGTGTGGAGGAGGCTAATGCGGCGATTGGCGCTGGGGCTGATATTATTATGCTGGATAACTTTACCCCCGACGGGGTGCGGGAGGCTGCAGCCCAGCTGAAGCGCGAATGGGCTTCGAAGAAGGCGTTCTTAATCGAGGTGAGTGGTGGGTTGACGGAAGAGAATGCGCCGGCGTATGTCTGTGCCGATGTCGATATCTTGTCTACCAGCTCAATCCACCAGGGTACGGGGATCGTGGATTTCTCGCTCAAGGTATCGTTGCGGTAGACGGGGAATGTATCATACAAAGATCGAAATCGTCTTGATAGAGCATATGGACGTGTATAAAGTACAACGAAACAAAAAATAAAATGCACAAAAAAAAAAAAAAAAAAAACATGAAGAAAAACCGACAATCCATCAACAAAGATGTTCCCGAATATAAATAAATAAAACGCCTGTCTTCATCTCATTGACCCTCGTAAATGATCATTACAAGCATATGCGATAAGTGTAATGTGGAAGCGAAACACAAACAGACGGTGGGGTATATATAGTACAGGAGAAAACCGACAACAAAATCAAACTTCGATGTCGACCGTGATGCCCTCCCCTTCACTGGAGCTGGGAGCCTCATCTGAGACAGAAGGGCGATTGCGACTGCCGCCATCTACAACGGTCCCGGAAGGTCCGCGCCGCGTACGTTCCTGGCTGAGCTGATCTCGAAGTTTCTGGTTCTCGGCATCGCGCTCCTCGAGTCGCTTGCGAGCGCCACTGCGGTCTAGGAGGCGACCTTCACGTTCAGATTTGAGTCGCTTCTCCAGCTCATGCAGCCTGTGGATCCATTTCTCATCGCCACCATCCCAGCCACTGTGCGAGCTACGCGTGCGTGGTATCATTGTGCCAGCATTGTTGTTGGTCAGTGTGCTGCTAGAAGAGGAGTGAGAGGGCTGCGGAAGTCCCGTAGCAGCGCGAGCGAGGCCTTTCTCGGGGCGAGGTCTTTCAGTGCCAACCGTTGAGCTAGAACGTCCCAAGGATCGTTCCGACTCTGCTGTTGACGCCAAAGAAGGGGATCGGGGTCCCGATGCCATGACTGCAGCCGCAGCCGCAGATGCAGGACCCTGTCCTCGCGAGTTGGATTGGAGTAGATTGAGTTCAGCCTTCAGCAGACGGTTCTCGCCACGCAATTTAGACATTTCCGGAGTGGAGCTCGACTGTCCGCGATCAGATCGTATATTTTTCAAAGCCTCCTCGAGGCGCTCGAGCTTCTTGATCCGTCCGTTATATGACAGCTCAAGCGTATGATAACGCTTAGTCAACTCGTGGTCGATGCTCTTGATGCGAGTCTTGAAACTTGCCATCACGGCCTCGACAGTCTTCATTGCAAGCAGAAGGTTGCGGCTGAAACCCGGCCAGAACAAAATATTACCAATGACCTCCTGGCTCGGAAGATTGCCATTGATAAGACTGTTGGAGTGCGCCCAGTCCGGCCCGCAAAGCCCCGATATTCTCTTCCAAATGTTAAGGAACATGGCGTTCCTCTCACTAAGCTGGTCCTTGAATTGCTGTTCTAGCGATGCATATCTTTTGCGGTCCTCGGTCCGTGCTTTTTCCAGATCTGTGATGCGGGAATTGCTTTGTGTAATGGTCCGGGATGCCTGCTGATGAGATTTGAGCGACGATTCGAACGACTGCTTGTCAGCTCGGCGCGCATGCCGTTCGCGATCCAAGAGTTCCGAGAGTTTGCGTGACTCAAGTCCATGACTCTCGAGCAGAGCGTCACGGTTTCGAAGCAGAGATTCTTTCTCGTCTAGCTGCGAGCGGATGCTCTCCAAGTCAAGGGCGGTCGACTCGAGTTCCTTTTGCAGCTTCATGATATTGGTGATCAAGCTAGACCGACTGCCGCTGAGGTCACCTAGAGTTTCTCTCAAATTGTTTTCGAGGTCCATCAACCGTTCTCGCCAGGTGGAGGTTTCAATCTCCTGGGCTGAAAGGCTCTTCTTTAGACGTCGGACCTCCTCCTTGGAGGCTGAAGCTTCGCGGTTCAATTCATTCATGATACGCTGAACATCTTGCTTCTCCTTGCTTCCAACCACCTCTCGCTGGTGACGTTCGTCTGCCAAGCGCTGTTCGAGTTCTCTAGTCTTCTCTTTCTCGCTGACCAAGCTCATGTGGTAGTTCTTGAGATCCGATTCGAGGTCTCCGATGCGGATCTTATCGCCGTCTTGCTCTTCACGAAGGAAAGCAATTTCATTCTGGCTTGACTCAATCTGCACTGTCAGTCGCTGCACCTTGGTGTTGGCCTCAAATAGGCTCTTCTCCATAGACTCCATCTCGCGATTGGTCTCCTCAAGCTCTTGTTGCACAGATTTGTATGCGGCCAGGTTGTTCTGCGCGTCTTCTTCAAGACGGATGATGCCTTCGCTGGCAGACCGCATCTCGGCTTGCAAAACCCTGAGGTTTTCATCCTGATTTCTTAGGTCCTCGTTCATGCGCTGGCACTCTACAATCTTCTGATCGAGTTCGTCTCCGAGTGTATCCAACTCTTCCTGCGCTTCGGCCCGCAGGTCCTGGAAAGCGGCATCTCGTTCGTTCGCCATATGCACGGCCTGATCTCGTTCTTGCTGTAAATTTTGCATCTCTTCCTCCGCTTGATCAACATCAGCCTGGTATGCTTTGTCAAGAGCCTCTAGTTCTCCAATATAGTCCTCAAGTTCGGCTCGGATGGCTTGATTCTCAAGCTTCAGGGTGGATACTAGGTCCCGGAGTTGTCCATTCCGGGCTTCGAGTTCATCGCGGTCCATGTCGCTGCGTGACATACCTGTTCCGTCGCTAGCCTGGGAAGATGGACGGATATGACTGCGTGAGGCAGAACGGTCGAAGATACTATCTCCAGCTATGGACCGGCCAACATGACGACGCTCTCCGAGTTTTAATTCTTCGATCTCCTGATAAAGGCGTTCCTTTTCTCGGTTGCGAGATGTGAGCATTGAAGTCTGAGCACTAACTTCTTTTCTTAGCTCTGCGTTCTCCTGTTTAAGGAGCCCTAACTCTACCACAAGCGTGCTGTTGGGGGCGGTGGGAACTCGGTTGCCATCTCTATCAGATGTGTACGAAAGAGAGTCGTATTGGCCAGGCTTTGTGACGGAATACATCTCACTCCGCAAACGAATCGACTCAGCCCGGAGTCTTCGATTTTCTTCCTCGGCTTGCTCTCGCGCTGAGGTTTCCGCGTCGAGCATATCCTTCCACATCTCCTGCATATCTTATTAGCTTGATCCGATTGTTTTGTGCCTATCTGACTTTGACTTACTCGCTCTTCTCTCGCGCCTGCATCGGACTCTCCCGCGCGATTATCGCTGAGCGACTTGACCATCTCGGCCAACCGTCGCTTCTCACTTTCTCGTGCAATTGTTTCCGACCTCATACGCTCCATCTCGAGTTCATATGTTTCAACCCGTTCGCGTAGGAAGACAATCTCTTCATCTTGGGGCGAGTCGCGATCACCTTCCTCTGATCCTTCGGGGTCATGATTGACCATAGAGTCCTTGTCCGATTGATGGTCTTTCACTTGCTTTTCCAAGTCCCGAATCTTGCGTCTTAGGCTTTGGTTGTCCTTTGAGAGTTTGACCTTGTCTGATTTGAGCTCAACATTCTCCGAGATCATCTCCTTGATGCCTTCCTCGGATCGCTTGTTCAGCGCCTCATTGAGAAAGTGGATTCGCATTTTCAGGTCAAAGTTCTCCTTCGCCAGGCGATCAATGGTGCTGCTCTGTTCCTTGAGGGTCAAGTTCCGGCCACTTTTCGCAAATGCAGGGGTCGAGGCCCCTAAACGCTTCTCCGGGGATGCTTGGAAGTCTTCCCGGAACCGTTGTGCAAAGGTGGTGGGAACTTGAATGCCTTTAACCCGCTCAGCAATTGCAGTATCCGTAGGAACATTGCTGTCCTGTGGCTTCGCCTTTGGCGTCACTGGTGTTGAGGTGTCTTCGTGTTCAACCGGATCGGCACGAGAATGCGGTGGTGAGCCTTCCTCCTCCAGCGTATGTAGGCCGCCATCTGTTGGACCAGGCGTATTTCTCTTCTCCAGTGGATTTTCTTCGCTGTACCCGGAGATCCCAGATGCCATGCTACCAAGACTAGTTGTCCTAGCCATTTGCGCACGCCTTCCAGGGTGCAAGCTTCCATAGCTGTCAGATGTCGCGCCTCCGGTTTGAAGAGCATAGTCTGCGCCCAGTGTGGCATCGCTGTTGGTTGTTTCAGTGTTGTTACTTGCGACCGATGAATGTGAGAGACGATGGGCTGATTGTCGACTAGTCAGGTACTTGGGTCGGCTGGCTCTACGACTACCAGTAGCACTACCGCTCTGATCACTAAATAGGTGCGACGTACCGGGCGACAGGCTGCGGGAGGTGTTTCGAAGCTTCGAGGGAGTGAGTTGCGATTCATTCTCGGCCATAGAAAATTCCGATCTAAAGGGGCGCTCATCCTGAGAGAGATGGGTGGTTTCTCGCGCATTATCGGACGATGTGGATTGATTTCGGCGTAGCGCTGCAGCTGCCGTAGGTGACGAGGAGAGGGAGTCAAGCAAGGAATTGTCCGCATGTTGTTCTGCAGGGTCGGGCGCCGAGTCCAAATTCGTATTCGGCCGCTCCTCCTCGCTGTGTCCCTCGTCTTCCATCGGGTTTGTCTCGGCTGGTTGAATGAATGAGAGCTGTGAGGAGTCCTGTGTGGTGTCTGCAACATTATTCTTTGGAACCCCAACCAAGTAGGTATCATCCGCGCCAGCAGCAGGACCGGTCGCAGCCACGTCAATTGTTGAGGGCTCCGGCAGAAAGCTCGACTCAATGTCCATCAGTTTGCGGCGCATTTCGTGCTCTTCGATTAAGGTTTGGTTGTTGCCGCGTTCGTGGTCGCCATTTTCGCTCGATGGATGGAATGGACTGCTCTCGTCGCGATCGACGGAGGAAGGAATAAAGCTGTGATCATCTAGATCTAGTTGGGTCGATGTCATGGTAAATTCAGGGTCTTCATGTTGATGTTCATGATCTTGGTCTTGGTCTTGGTCTTCTTCCGGCTCTGAAGGAGGTTGCGCGTATTCCGAGTGGGTTACTGAGTTCGGGGGAGACCCCCGGTACGTCCTCTGCCATGAAGTATTCTGAACTGAGATCATTCAATGTCTGATCTGGCGTCTGGAATACCAACACAGAGGGGGTGCGCACTGTAGTTGTAACGGGGGAGATGACGCCCGGTGTTTGGGTATCCACTCCCTGCAGTTCGCTACCCGCTTCGATCGGCGAATGAGCGCTCATTGTGGTATTTGAGTATATCAAGTTAAGAAAAGTTGGACGAGAGAAAGAAAGAGAGAGAGTGTGTGTGAGAGAGAGAGAGAGATTCAAATCAAGGAGTGAAAAGGTCTAAATTGCAATATTCGAACATATTGGAAAGTCATCGGGCAAGAGCAAGTTGTTAGTATACAATGGTAATGGACACGGCCAGGTACAATTATGTAGTGGTATTGTCACGCACTATTACCACCAAATACATTAATGCCACAACCACAAGTATATCACTTCATTGTACATAGTTAAGCAGACTAGTTAACTAGAAGGTTAACTAGTTATACAGTTTACATATATACAACTTGGAAGGAAATAGGACATATACAAATCGATGATATTCATATGTAAAAACGACAATCATGGTATCCATAGCATCACATCACCGTCCCAAGCATTAAACGGAATAATCAGTAATCCACGCCATCACAGAACATTAGAAGGAAAGGAGGTATACTAGACAAAGTTGTATCAAACAAAAGTCACATAAAAAAGAAGAAGAAAAAGAAGAAGAAAGGGGATATGGGGGGGGAGTACAGCCAGTGCATTCGAAGGCAAGGAAAAAGAAGAGTCTGCAATTACGCTACAGACTCTGTGGGTTCCATAGTTGCTTCCCCATCCTCTTGAGAGTAGTTGGTGGAAGCGAAAATTCTTTCTTTGGAGCCGATGGCGTTGCGTAGGGAGTCAATATATGTGCGGAACTTAACTATCTCACGCAACAGATATGATGATTTCCGTTCCCAGTTTGCCATGGCTTTAGCGGCGTTGGGGTGGCGTGGAGAGAATGCAAGGTTCATCGCCGAACGCAGTTCATTGTGACGAGAGAGATCATCCTCCACGTTCTGCACATATGCCTGCAGAGCCTTCCACTGTTCCTCCTCTGTCAAGTTGGAGGCGACCATACTTTGCTGCGGTGGGCTCCAGTCACTGATGTTGACCCGATCGGCGGGAAGTCGGGGTCGCACGCCTTGATGATCGATGGAGCTTCGGATGGAGCTTTGAATACTCGGCCGTGCGCCTGACGAAGGCGGCGGGGATCGACTTTCACCGCCGATCAGCGCGCTGTTAATGACACTGTCGCTCCATCCATATTCAATGTTGCTGATGCCTCCTACCAGTGGTTGCTTGGATAGTCGCGCGCTCCAGTAATTGGCCGTTGAGACAAATTCTCGGACAATCTCAGGCGTTCCAGCTTGGAAGAGATGAACCGCCCCAGTAGGCAAACTCAGGGCCCAGACATGAGGACGAGACTTGGAGTATCCAGGCGATGGTAAGGCACTGGCGATGGTTTGGCGCAGCATAAACTTCCAAAGCTCTTCTGCATTTTCCGTCCAGTTGCCGCCACCGACTATAACCCCGCCGGGTTGCTTAGCCTTTTGCCGCATCGACTTGGTGGAGTTGTTGAACGAGAAAAGACGCATCCAGCCTTGCTGTATGACCGCAAAACAGTCATTCCAGTTCCGGTCCTTCGCCCGTTTGTCCACCGCATCTAGGTGATGCTTATGCTTCAGGCTTCCCTCCTTAGCCCACGGAGCTCCGGCTAGAGCCAACGTGTCATCTTCAAGCAGAGGGGTCGTTCGCTCGGGTTCCTCATAGCTATATACCGAGGGAGCAGAGTCCTCCCTGATTATGGCCTGACTCAGAGCATTGGCAAAACCAATAGATTGTTGGTATTCGCCACGAGGGAAGTCTGAGCCAAAAGAGTCCACAGACGCTGAAGTGAACTTGCCCAAAGAATATTTACTCCAGGTACTCGACCCAGTCGGAGTCCAGACAGATGATTGGTCGTCTAGGCTGGTACGGCTGGAGCCCATCATCGACGGAGGATAAAGCCTCCCAGCCCGGGAGCGGGGTTTGGATGACCATCGCGCAGCTCCATGGCTTGAATTGGCAGAACGACCGCGAGGGAAGATATCGGAACCACTCTTGCTAATTGTGCTGGGACTCCTACGGAGGGTACCGCTAGAGGGGCCTAAAAAGTTGTTGGACGACATGCGAGATACTTCACGTTCTGGTTGAGCACCGAACAGTGGCAGTTTTTGCTTCTGGATGGAGGTGTAGAATTCCTTCAGTACCGTTTCAACTTGTTGCTCCCAGGCTCTCACTGTTCCAGTGAATGGTGTGTTGACCAAAGGCCCAGCATCGACATTGGCATCACCCTCGTTATTAAACGAGCTGTGGGTGACTTCTGGAGGAAAAGTTGCAGATCGTGCGGATGCAGGAGCAGAGTGCGCTTCATGGGGTTGGGTCTTGGAGCGGTTGATTGGACGTAATGTCTCAAATCCTTCCGGTGCGGCATCCATTGCCACTCGGTGAATAGTGGGCATGGTATTTCGAACGAATTGGGATTTAGTCATTTTTGAATCAATGTCGGCCAAGTGCAGATCAGTGTTGAGTAGCAAAATAGAATAGCAAATGGTGTGGACAACATCAGTAGCTTTGAAGCCATGACTCGGGTTGCAATCGCACCATCTAGTCGAAAAGGCATCCAGCACTCGATCCACTTGTTGAGTTTCTCCCTTGAGCACCAAACGATCACAAAGAGCCCGAAGCGAGGCAACAATGTTGAGATTAGACCAGTTGTACAGTCGCATGTATGCTTCGCGAACCATTGCCCGACCCGGGTCACCCAGCCAAGCGGCAGCAGGCTCGTTGCCTACCACCTGATCCTGGCTGTCGAAGAGCCTTTGAGCTTGTTCACGGTCTGCCGCCGTAGGGCCATCTTCAATAGATTCACCAGGTCCGTCTGTCTGATCATCGGTATCATCCTCTGTTTGAGACTCTTCCTGCTCAATAAGTGGGGTGTTCGCAGCAGTCTGATAGTTTGATGCTGTTGATATAGAATCAACGGGAGATTCATAATCCCTGTCCTCAGATGGAAGCGCTAATCTGGCTACATTGATTTGAGGAATATCGACCTGTGGTTTGATTCTGCGCGAAAAGTCCTCCGCGACGGGGGACAGAGTAGCAGAAGCAGCAACATTCTGAGACTTCTCCTGCAAGGCATTGTCTGTGGAGGCTTCGCCATTCGACGATCGATCCTTCTCTGCAAGGGGCGAGAGGTCTTGGCCACGAGAGGCAGCAGATGGCTGAAGAGAAGGCTTCGTTTTGGGAGCCCCGGGAGCTGAAACACTTTCTCTTTTCTTCTGCGCCTGTAAAAATGCCGGTTGTCGAATTTTGGCCTCCCAGTCTGCATTTTCTTTCTGGTCTAATTCTTCGTCGAGGTAAGGATTCATGACCTGCCGAAGGCTGCTCACGGGACTTGGAGCCACCATAGTATCTATGGTCTGTGGTGCAAGATGTTGAGGAATTACAATTGGTGGAGGCGCATGGTCAGGCACCGATCTCTTCCGTCTACGGAAGAACGAAGATTTCTTATTCACGACCTGATGGGGTCCTGTGCGAGCGGAGGACGGAGAAGCACCTGCAGAGTTCTTGGCTGCCTGCTGAGGTCGTGCCTTCGGGCTAGCAGTCCCATTGATTTCTCTCCTTTCGGTTTCTTGTGGGTGTGATGGATCGGTGGCATTTATACTTGCTGCATCTGCGGGTACAGGGGACGGATACTTTGATCCAAAGACACGCCGGAAGAAGCCCGGGCGGTCTTTTGTGCTTGGAGCAGGATGGTTGATGGGGACGTTGGTTGGGATGTTGGTTGAAACTGTGGTAGCTGCCGTTGGTTCTGGGGGAGGAAAGGCCGGCTTGTTATAGGAGATGGTCGGGCTGGGAGCAGGAGGATCCAACGATGCCGTGATGGCCGGAGGGGGTCAAGCTCCGTATCATCCATATTTTGGAAGTCATTGTCCCGAGCTCTAATGGTCCCTGTACCAATGTTTTCAGGCCGAACTTTTCGAATCTGAGGGGCATGAGCAGATTTTATACTATTCCGCCGCGATGCTACCGGTGTCCGCGCGGCAGCAGTTGTTGGTGTTCTATTATAATCGTGAACCTTTCGCGGTCCCGCCGGAACGCTCGGGGTAGGTGCAGCATAGTGATCGTCGTACAGCGTTGAGTCCTGACCGACACTGGAATCAGTATAAGGTGCGAACGCTCGTTTTGGCCCACAATCGAAGCTGGCTGAGCGTCGGCCCAAGCCTTGATCCGTTCGTGCTCTGGGAATTGTATAAGAGTAGTCCGCGGCGGAGGATGAGCTTCCTTTGCTGCCTTTTCGGGCAGTGTTTGTTCGTGGCATGGTTCCGGTACCGGTACCACCACGCGAGTTTCCGATCTGCCTCGGTGTCGGCTGGTGATTAGAGCTACTGTTGCTGCGCCGGCCCTTGGTCGCCATTATTGTTGCATAGCGGCCATTCCCATCTTCGTATCCATAATCCGGTTCTGAGGACATTGATGAGGAGAATGTGTGTCCGCGGTATCGGCCATGCGAATCAGATTCTTGCGAGTAACGGCTGTTATGGTCGGTTTCGAATGCGGAATTGAAAAGCCGGTAGTCATCTAGAACAGATGAACTAGGGGCGAATTGATCGAGCGAAAGAAGCATGTTATCGACGATTGACGTCCGTGTAGCATGTTGCGGGGATAGAGACAGATCATGCGGGTCTCGATCATCTCCCGATTCACTGGTTCTCGTGGGATTATCCATGACGTCTGGGAAAGCATCACGGATGGATGCTCGAGCTGGGTACCCACGCTTGGAGGGATTGTATCTCGCGGTTTGGGAGGGAGGTGTATGGGGAGGAGAGTGGTCTGCCCGTTGGGACATTATTGCGCTAACAGAAGTTAGTTAATTATTGTATTCTAGGCTGGTTATTTCCCATCCACGTGAAGGGAAGGGCAGAATCATTGTAGTATAGTTGGGATCCAGGGGAATCAGAACCAGTGGTACCACATAGGTCTGCTGCGACGTACCTGATATCTTGCAGGTCTCACAAAGTGATTTGGGAGAGGGTTTCTGGATAAACGGATGGTCTCGAACTGCAATATCCGATTTGACGGATTGAAGGGTAATTCACTTGGTCATTGTCCCACGAAGCAAGGGATGTTTCAAATGTTTTTAAAAAAAAAAAAAGAAAAAGAAAAAGGAATGTAGAAGGTTGGTAAGGGCAGTAATGTAGAGAGAAACAAGAAACCGGGGTGGAACAAACTCCTGAGAATCGGAGGTTTGACGGGGAACTTTTAAACTCCGGTGAACGGTGGGACTGGTATTTTTCTTTTTGTTGTTTCTTTTTTTTATATATATATATATATATATATATACATATAGTATTGAATAAGAGAGATTGCAATAGTTATATTATGAAACTGAATAGAAATGTATGTTGTATGTTGTATATTCCAGGGGAAATTACTTGAGTTTTTAGGATGTGCCAGCGCACCGATTCAGGGGTTTCACGTAGTTATACATTGTAACTAGTTATACCTATTAATTTACGTACTAGTTAGTATATATTAGTTATATATTAAGTATATGCTTATGCTTATAGATCTATACCATTATAAAAATATAAAAATATATCAATATATCAATATTACAGGCCTTATAATCCGTTCTCATACAATTTTGTAAAAAGTACACAAGTGGAGCCGTGGGGGAATGGAGCTACTTTATATATCGGATATTGACTTCCGTAGACAACATATAACTAACTATAGTTATAGACATTTAACTAAATAGTTGAATATGTGTGTACTAATAGAGGAGTACTGCTTATAAGTCTGAGATATATATATTGACATTATGGTTATTTATCCATTCTTACTCTATAACTAACTATGTACTCCGTACTCATGTATGTATCCTTTAGCCCCTTACAGAGTGGATTATCGAGTTAGGAACCCTTTTCCAGCGGGAATGACACTCGTTCGGAAGATACATGAGTGAAGATCTATCTAAACTTTGAATTCGAACAGATGAGAGAGTATATTATAGAGAATAGTGTGTTGGAAACTAAATGTACATGTAACATACATAATCGTAGTTAACTAGTTACCTAGGTAGTTATGTACTCCGTAAGTAGACCACATGTGCAGGGATATACCCAACACGTGACCAAGATGACATAACCAGGCCCAACTTGGCATCGGATACACGTACAATTATACAACAACCTTGGAACCGGACTGCATTGTGTATGCCCCGAGACTGATCTCCCTTCTCGAAAACGGGGTCTAAGATCATGAACCCTCACATCTCCGTGCCCCGCCAACATGTCGGCCCTGCCAACTTCGGCTCAACGCCCGCAACCCGGTCTAAAGTCCGAATGCCGCGCTTCTTCAAGAGGTAGGACCCAAAGAACCTCGACATGAGAAACAATCACTGATGTGAGATAGGCTCTTCAAATTTCCACAAATGGACTTTGAGATGGCCATTTGGGAAATGACTTCCTTGTTGATCGCACCCAAAAAGGTCTTCAAATCGATATACTACCATGTAAGTGGTCTTGACTACCCTAACTGGCTTGGCCCTCCGACTATGCTGACCATGCCCCCCCGCCTCGGGATTTAGAAACGTGAGTCTACTTATTCCAAGCTCGGGTCGTGCCTCGATCAAACAAACACATACAATCCTTCACAATGACAGTTACTGTGGCCCTAAATGAGCAGCTATTGACGCCCGAGAACAGAAACCAAAAACACATGGCACCGGCCTGATCCGTCATTCACCTACCTACTATCATTCTTCCTCCTCCTCACGGCCTTCGCATGGGGCCTCGCTTATAGGCCGGGCTTCGGTGCAATCATACGCCTCACCTTCCTCTTCGTGTTCGTGCATTTCATCGGCTCCTCACTGCTCGTCTCGACAATTGGATACTTTATCATTGGCCGTCTATTCGGTCCAAATGGAGCTGCTGCCTCTCTGGCTGGCCTGCGGGGCTCCCGTGGCCGAAGACGAGGTGCTGCCCAGGGATTGTTTACCCAGCCAGGGGAGAAAGAGCAATTGGAGTTTGGATATTGTTTTGATGTAAGACTTTTTGCCACAAATACTGTGGTATTTCTGACCTTCTGACGCTATCCTTGTATAGGTATCCAACCGGGCCTTCTTTCCTCTCTATCTCCACCTCTACGTGGTGCAGTTCCTTCTTCTACCGCTCCTCACCCGTAGCCCGAGTGATTTCCTGGCTACTTTCCTCGGAAACTCACTCTACCTCTCTGCTCTCATTTACTACACCTATATCACATTCCTAGGGTACAATGCTCTTCCCTTCTTGCACAACACAGAACTTCTACTTGTGCCCATCCTCATATTCGCCGTTATGTGGCTAGTTAGCTTGATTGCCGGTTGGGGCATTGTCATGCAAGGCCACAGTGTTAAGGGGTTGTTCTGGGGCGTGTGAAGTATCAAGCTTCCTCGCAAATAGACCTCTTTCCCCTGGCTATCTATTCTCTCCCTGGGGATTTCGGTCCCTTGTATGAAACTCGAAATACGTTTTCTTTTCTTTTCTTTTTTTTTGGTGACCGGCTCATATATTTCCCAGGAAAGCCAGCCTAAAACTGAGGTGTTTCTCTAATGTTAGGGGGCGTCGGTGTACATGATTTCAATTTCCATGATTGGGTATATTTTCTACTGCCTGAGTGATTCCAGATGCCCAATGTGATGTTTGTTTTGTAATTTTTTTTTTTTTGTTGTCTAGATGTGTAAACAACAATTCGATCCAAGTCATGACCAACATATAAAACGATATCCACGAGCTTATTTCTTCTTTCCACCAACCTTCTTAGCAGTCTTTCCTGAAGCTGCGGCGCGCATACGGTCCTCCCGCTCCTGAGCAGCATCAGCACGCTCCTTGGCTTGTTCATCCTTCTCCTCCTTCTCCGCCAACTTGCGCAAGCGCTCCGCCTCACGCTGCTCACGGATAACGGCAAGACGAGCTAGATCCGACTTCGCCTCATCGGTCTTACCTTCGGCATGTAGCTTCTGGTAACGTTCACGGGCCTGCTGGGCCTGGACGGCCTCCCGTTCACGTCGGGACAACTGTGAGATATCCTTGACCTTGGCGGGCTTCTTGGGCTCAGCAGTGGGTTCTTCGACGGGCTTCAGGGTCTGCGAGCGGGACTTGGCAGTATGGTTGGGGTTGGCGGGAAGCTCGTTGTCGGATTCTTCCGAGTCTGAAGGGGGTAAGTCACCCGGTTGGGCGGGTCCTTGGCCTCGCTTCTTCAATGCGGCGGCCTTCTTAGCTTTGGCAGCTGCGCGGCGCTCCTCGCGGGTTCCGGCAGCTGTGGATGACTCGGTGGGCTTGGACTCGTCCTCGCTGGATTCCTCGGAGCTTTCTTCTTCAGACGAAGAATCTTCATCGCCCGATGACTTGATTTGCTCACCAGGTTCCTATAAAAGAAATAACATGGTTAGGGGTGCTGTGGAAATTGAATTGGGAGTGTGAAGTTCACTTACCCGCCAGAGACCCATTTGGTTACCATCCTTGTCTAATGGTTGGAGATCTCTGCTAAAGTGCTTGCCTCCTATTCATTATCTGATCAGCTTTCAGGTATCTTGTATTCTGCAGGTGCACACGCGCGCACACACACACGACATACCTCCACGAGTAGGCTTGGAGAACTTTCCTCCACGACCACGGGGTGCCATATTGATATGTAGGAACTATTTTGCGAACTTTTGAAAAAAAGAGGCTCGAGTAAAATGTATAATTCTATATTGAGAACGAGTTAGCGGAGTTCAATGTTTTCATTGAAGAGGTTTTCGCAAGTTTCGCACACAATGGAGGGGCAAAGGTGGGATGTCGCCTTAACAGTTCGCCAGAATAGAATAGAATAGAATAAAAAAAGGATCCAAAGGACCAAAAGGACCTACCTAAAGAATATCAAGTATTGCAAAGACCCTCCAAATGTATTAAAAAAGATCAACAATTGGAAAAAAGAAAGGGCAGAGTTTCACGAGTTCACTGCGAGTTCACTGCGAGTCACCGCGAGTCACCGCGCTCGCATTAAAATCACATGTGGGGTTCTCTCTCTCTCTCTCTCTCTCTCTCTCGTCAAACCACAACTCGTTGATTTGTTACTTTGTTATATACAACATATACCTAAGGTATATCTATGATCATGATTATTAGATTATATATCTATATATCTATATATCTATATATACTCTATACTATAATATCTTAACTTTTCAAACTCGAGCCAAACCAGTGCCCACTTTGGTCACTCGTGCCCCAATCAAGGTCAATCCGCCAAGTAAGATCGCAGATCCCATGAACATTTGGGCATACAGGTAGTCGCCATCATCACGAATAACTAGTTCACCAGCAATAGGAGACCCTATAAGGGCTGCCACTGCCACCACACTGAGTACCATACCCATACGAACACCGATCTTCTTCATATCAGTCGTGAGGGTGCTGAGGGTCGCTGGGAACAAGGATTGAATACCCGCAGCAAAGAGTCCATAAAAGGTGGCAAATGTCCACAGTCCGGACATACCGTTGACTGCCGCCCAGCAGTAGCCAACCAAGGCCGTCGCAAAACTGAATGGGATCAACAGGTTAAGAGGACCGGTGTACCGATCAGCAAGCAGGTTGGGGACCAATCGCCCGACCAATCCGACTCCATTCATGACCAGGAGTAAATCAATGGATCGATCGCTTGAGACACCGATTATGTTACGACTGAAACTGCCAATGTAGAAAAACCCAACATACAGGCCCCAGAAGTTCATGAACATGCCAATCGCGAACAGCAAGTAGGGCAGCTCGGTGAAGGCAGCCCACTCGACAATCGGACCACTCTTGCGTGGAGGAAGACGCTGCTTGAGGAACAGGACACACGGAGTCAGTGTGGCTACCGAGATAAAGCCCAACGTCCGTATGGTCCACCCATACCCGACCTGTGGCAGCATTTTCATGATAACGGCCGGGAAGACCAGACCCCCCGTGGCAGAACCCGACGCAACGATTCCAATAGCGATACCCCGGTTCTTGGCGAAATAAGTCGAGACCAAAGCCAAGGTTGGACAGAACATGAGCCCACACCCAATTCCTTGACCAACCCCCTGTGCCAGGAACAGCTGCCAGTACTTGGTGCAGAGCGAGGTCATGAAGATACTGAAGCATTCCAAGATAGCACCACAGGCCAGAGTAAATGTGAAATAGCCGGCATCGGTGGCCCTACCGGAGAAAGTGCCAATGAAAAACAACAAGAAGATCTGGATACTCCCAACCCAAGAGATATCTGAAGGTGGGTGTCCCAGTGTCTGGGAATAATATGTCTGGAAGACACCAAAGCTGTTGATATAGCCCCATGTATTGAAGATGACGAAGTGTGCGAGAGCAACCTGCGACCAAGCCTGAAATCCACCGTCCGGGGGTGGGCCGAGATCTTTGCCAGATTCCCGAGTGCGCACCGCCGATAATGTGCGATTCAAGGCGCTGGTGTTGGTAGGTATGTGGGAAAGGTCGGGTTCATACCCAATAGTTGATTCTTCATCTGAGGAGTGACGAGGATGGTGTTGATCTATACCGTTCTTTTCGTTGACTTGTTCTTGACCAAGTTCTTCAGTCATACTTGAGGGTAGGAGATCGGAGACCATATTCGAAGAGTTGATATGGTTTCGTTTATCTCCTTTAGACGCCATATAAATGCAGGACTATAAGCAAAATCAAAATTATCCAATGAGTCAAAAATCAAAAGGGGAAATTTTCTTATAACGGGGATCGTTCCGATCGCAGAGATGACCGCGCCCTTCGGATGGCATACGGGGTCCACTTCCGGGGGGTTTTTTCTTTTTTTTTTTTTAAGAGTGGTCTATGTATATATGCCCATGTATGTTGTATATGATGTGGTTCTGTGGTTAGTATAGATAGGATTGGATATCAGATTTTATTAGTACCATCTTAGTCTTTTGTAGAGTTGATATAGTAGTTATATAACTAGGTCATAAGGTTGTAGTAGTAGTATATTCCAGCTACTTCCCATCTTTCTCTCGCCCTTTTTCCAAATTGAATAAGGATATCAAAGGCTATACTATATCTACTATATCTACTATATCTACTATATCTACTATATCTACTATATCTACTATATAACCTATATACTAACTACCTAGGTATATCTTATATTGACCCCACACTCACTGGATATGGCGCAATCCCGGGGTCCCCGCAAAACCGGCTGTCTCGGATATGTAGTTAGATAGTATATATGGATAATAAAAACTTCAGGAACTTCAATAGCTATCTTTCTAACATGTACATACATGTGAGTCTATACAAAAAAAAAAATATGGTAAAGGACCTGTCTTGAGGGTAAAAAACAGGAGAGCATAAACCCAAGCCAAACAAGCTAGCAATAGCAGAGGTAACACTCGTATAACCTTTGAACCAGTTTAGGTTGTCTTGGATATGAGGGCCAATGGTCCTCTAGCAATAGAGCAAACCATCATCAAGGCCGTGTGGTGATAATTCCCAGCATATCCGAATCTGCAACGGATGCCAAGGCCAGACTCCCCGGAGCATTGGCGTATACTTGGCTGTGGCGGGTAATCCTGGATTTGTTGGTCCAGAGTATGTTAATCTCAGTGATCTTGGTTGGAACTGCTAAAAAGCATCTGAATTGATCCAATAACATCGGCTGGTTCCAATAAGTGCCAGCTGGCATCGGTCTGCTTGGAGCTGGCACCCACCGTCACTGAGTAAACATGGTCGCGTGGTAGATCAAACTTCTTGAGAGCTCGGAACATATCTAAATTGCATGTCAATTCACTGGTTCAGCACTGGTCAAGGTGAGGAATAATATATAGATATAAAAAAAGTTACCTTCGTCAGTGAAATCATCACCCAAACATAAAATGAACTCCGGTGCCTTCCCTGGGGCCGTGCCATATTCGTTGACCAATCGAGTAGCGATAAATCCTTTGTTCACAAAGGTTGGTCGAACCTCTAGATTGGCCTTACCTGCCATGACTTCCACATCCCACCGTTTGGCAACAGTGTCCTCCAAGGCCTTTCGACACTCGCGAGCCTGAAATGCACCGTACTCTGGGTCTGCACGACGATAATGCCAGGTCAATGCTACCCGTTTTCGTTCAATGAATGAACCTTGTGTTCGCTCGGTGTAATGTTGGAAAACATCAACTACTTCCTTCTGCCATCCCATGTTGCTTCTCTCGGCCAAGTTTTCCCAATCCTCAGATCCAGGCTTTCGGATAAAACAACCATGCTCAGCACTCAATCCGAGCTCTGGGATATGGCCCATCCACTCATCCAGGAAAGCCTGGTCCCGTCCACTAATGATCCACACGGCATTTCGTGGGTCGGCTGATAGGCTCTTCAGAGTACGGAGGACCCGATCTGAGGGAATGGCCGCCTGAGGATCCTTGACAATTGGTGTCAAAGTGCCGTCGTAGTCGAACATGAACAGTCGTCGGCGAGCCTTACGATACTGCTTCATGAGTTTTGCGCGATCTAGTGCAGGTGTAGCGACCGACTGGTCAAAGGACGAAAGGTTGGTCAGTAGGCGATTGAGATACTGCCTGGACCACATAGAAACTGTGTTGGTCACTACATGCTTGTATAGCTTGAGATGTTGCTCCTTCCGCTGGTCCGCTGGCATATTCAATGCTTGATTGATCGCCGCAGCTACCCCAACCATATCCCATGGGTTGATGTGGATGGCACTAGGCAGGGTGCCCGCCGTTCCAGAGAATTCAGAAAGAATCAAAGGGCTGTGGTTGGTCTGCTGACAGACAATATATTCCAGACTCGTTGTGTTCATGCCATCTCGCACCGTAGTAATCAAGCCGACATCGGCAACACGCAACAGAGCGAAATACTCGCGCGGGGACAAGTATTGAGGATAGTACTGGACGGGCGAGAAACTCAAAGAGCCAAATCGTCCATTGATGGTCGAGACCAAATTGGATATTTGGCCAGCAATTTTGTTTTCTGGGTCTTCCTTTTCCTCTTCTACACTAGTTGGACTCGTCACCTGGATGAGGACAACTTTGTCACGCCATTCCGGATAGCGCTCCAGGAAAATTTCGAATGCCTGTAGCTTCTGTGCGACGCCACGAACACTGTCCAGCCGATCGCGGCCGACGATGATTTTCTTTCCAGCATAGAGCTTGCGAATACCCAACACAGTCTTCTCGATATCCGGGGCCCCAAAGGCGGCTTTTTGAATCGAACGTGCATCGATACCAATGGGGAAGACATCTACTGCAACATGGGCCCCATAGGCATCAACCCCGGCAGAGTTCGACTCAAAGCCTAAAACACGCGTGCAGCACGAGGTAAAGTGTCGCGAGTAGGAGAACGTTTGGAATCCAATCATGTTGGCACCCAAGACACCCTCCAGGATCTCCTTGCGCTTTGCAAGACACCGGACGAACTCGCTGCTGGGGAAAGGCGAATGTAAGAAGAATCCCACATAAATATTAGGGACACGTTGCCGTAGCAGACTGGGGAGAAGAAATAGGTGATAATCATGAACCCAGACCACGTCTCCTTCTTGATATTCCTGCACGATGCGATCCGCAAACAACTGGTTCAGGCGCACATAGTCGGCCCACCACCGCCGCTCAGATCGACCATCTGTCGGACCATGTTGCTTGTAGTGAAGTAGAGGGTATAGCTCACGTTCGGCATAACGGCGCCATCTCCCTTGGTCTTTCAGCAGAATAGTCTCTTCTGGTTCTTCTGATGCATCCGACAACCACACAGGCAATACCCGGCCATGACGACCCGAGCTCAATTGTTCATCAAGTCGTTCTCGATCCTGTTGGGTGACATTAATCCCCTCCAACAATGGATGTGCGGGTGCCTTCTTGGTTACATCCACGGGGACGGGCGCAGCAGCCTTGTTCAATTGTTGGTTAACAGCAAGGTTACCGGGGGTTAGAGGTGCCTTGACTGCAGGATTGGGATGTATTTGCTGCAAAGGTGATTTCACATCCACATCAGGCTCGACTTCTCCGGTCCAGCCTACCAATGTGTGTGACCAAGAAGTCTCATCCGATGCAAGATGTGCAAATGAATCGAACAGTGCTGAAGTACCGGAGCGTGACTTGAGCGTCTGTTATCCGGTCAGCCAATACTATCTTCCAATAAAAAGAATCATCCACGTACCCAGTCTGATCCCGATCGAAAGCTGAGCTTGTATGGTATGCAGAAAGCGGCGCTGATGAGGCGGCCACTCAAATGAAGTCCCGGGTGTTGCATGCGTGGATCGGTCTCAGGGGACATGGGAGAGTCTGAAGTCAAGCTTAAGCGGCGCAGCAAATCGACGCCGGATGATGCTCTCCCTGCAGTCTGTACTGGCTGGGGGTTGGTCTCAGACGGGTCGGTGGTTACAGATTTGGTCCCGGGGAGATTGTCAAAGTATGAAGGGGCCTCGTTCGACATCTTCTCTAGACTAGGTGTCGCATTTGTCGCTTCGGTATATGCTTCATCTTTGAGGGCCTTTAATCCAGGCCCAACGAGAACAGGGTTTGGCTGGTCATCGGGTACCTGCGCGGGGCTCTCTGGTTCGGACATGACGAGCAGCCGCGTAGCGCTTATATGACGGGAAGATCGAGGATGAGATCGGATGTGTTTCAATTAGACTGTAAGAGTTAGGCTGCAATTGTCACATGCACTAACATCCGGGGAAACCTTGGACATCGGTGGGTTGGGAATGAGAAGATAATCAAGAGTACATACCTCGGGGAGTTAGGACTGAGTCAATAAGCAAAGTTTGGGGGGTGGGTGGGAGGGAATGGACTATCGCAAGAAAGCCATGGACGATATAAGGAGGATAATCAAATCAAAGACCGATAGACTTATAGGTAAAGAAAGGAGGAACAAGAGATAGTAAGGATGGAGGGGCAAGCGGTGAAGTGAGGTCTTATCGAGAGTTATCGAGTTATCGAGTTATCGACCTGGGGGGGGAACGGGTTCGACCACCTTAAGGTGAGATCTTCCAAGTTCACAGATTCATACAATATTAAGAAACTGTTTTAAGACGAAGTTAGAGAGAGAGTATGAAGGGGGAATTTGTGGATATTTCCTCAGTGCTACGTCATGTATGCATTTATACATATAGTTAAGTAGTTAAGTAACTAGTTAACTAGTTATATTGTGAAGTAGTAACTACTCCGTACTTTTTATATAGTTACTTTAGATCTATATAAAACATTTAGTACATTTAAATATACTGAGATAGATGTAGGGTATTATATTATGGTATATATAGTATATATAAATATATATATAAAAAGAAAACCCCCGATCTTCCTGAAATGCAACTGTAAATATACCCCTTGTCACATGGCTATTTCTGCCTGAGGCATACAACCATTGAATAACTAAAGTCGGCCGAAAATAATCTTTGGGATGCTGCATGCATCCTCGGCATGGTGACACCCACTCCGGTGTTCTCTTTTGCTTTCTTTAAATGCCCTAATACTGTTATGCACCTTTCAAGCCTACCTTTATGCATTCGTCCCTCTCACCTCTTTCGCTCATTCCATAGCTCCGTTGCGGCAGCCAAGACTCCCGATGTCTTTGCCAACAGCCTCCGAAAGACCTTAGAAGCCCATCGGTCCACCAATCGATCTCGTTTGATACGCAAAATTTACCCCATTGATGATCCGCCGGGGCTCTGGCGACCTGAGATTCCACCTGAAAGTCGCGCCGACTACCAACCACCCGCAGAGCCAGCGCTACCGAATTCGGAATATTCACCTGATACTCCCGATCCGGTGTCTAAAAGACGCCAGAAAAAGCGCAAAAGTCATGTGGATATACCATCTCACCAATCATTCATTAATCGCCATGGAGAAAATCCGATTCAACCTGCAGGAACAGGTCGTCCGGCACAGAATCCCTGGCTGAGAAATTTGGAGCTGCCTCGTGCCAATGCTGAGATCACCCTGGATGCGGAAATTCGAGCATTGGATCAATACCTGACCCCAAGAGCCCAGGAACAAGATCGCGTAGAGAAGCTCAGGATAGAGGTAGCTTCACTTCTCAAAGCAGTGGTCCCGCATGCCCCAAGAGTGATTGGATCCCACTGCACGGGCCTTGTACTGGCGCACTCCGATCTTGACTTTATACTACCATATGAAGACCTTCCTAGGTCACTAGAACGTGATCGAAGACCGAGCCCCACGCGGCCTCAGATCCAAGATGCGCACATCCGCCTCCTGCGTCAAGTCCAAAGAGCTCTACAGCACACCGATACATTCGGCGACCATGTCAAACTATCTGACAAGCGAAACCCCTCGCTATCCGCTCGCCACCGGCCGACTGGACTGTTGCTAGAATTTTATTGTGGCGAGGGTATCCCTGCGATCACGGAGTATCTGCAAGATTATCAGGCCGAATATCCTGCCCTGCGACCGCTGTACGCAGTAACACGCACATTGCTAGAGGCGCGTGGTCTCTTTGGCTCGCCACAGGCGAGCATTGGACCGGATGCGCTAGCCATGCTCATCGTGGCATTTTTGAAGATGAACCATGGCCGGTTCCCCGGGCCCAATAATTTGGGTAACCAGTTCCTTGCTCTTCTACAGTTCTATGGCACTCAGGTTGACCTCCAGTCTGCCGGGGTCGCCGTGGATCCTCCGGGTCTTTTCGGCGCAGACATGTTACCTGTAGCTTCCGATGATGAACCTGCCCACCAGCGCGGTCAACGTTCGCTGATCAGTGCCAAGCGGACCGCTGCGGCGAAGCGAAATTTGATTGTTGCGCAACGATTATGCATACAAGACCCTACCCATTACATGAATGATCTAGGCCGGTCGTGTACACGGACTTTCGAGTTGCAGAGTGCATTTGCAGCTGCGCATCAGCAGCTTCGTCACGCGTGCGATGAATGGGAAAGTGATGGCAATATTAAAAGTTCAAGTGTCCTTGCCACTACTCTACATGCTAATTTTGATGGGCTAGAGAACGTGCGCAATCAACTCGCGTACCTCTAGTTGAAGGAAGCTGTAGTCTGGCGGTAGATCGATCAAATCAGCTATTAATCAAATTAATATTCCCCTATCAGTATCATCAACACATGTAGAAATTGCTTGAGGCAGCAGGTACTCGAATAGTTACGGAGTACTCGGGGAGTATTTTCGTCTATAGTTTTGGCGTCGAATTCTCTTTGTGGTCACTCGAACAAAGAAACACCCAGATCGTTGATCCCTCGGTTTCTACTCATAAAGCAAGAGCGCTTCAACTTCCTCTTGTGAGTTTCTTCTTTCTTATTGAATTCAACAGCAAAACATAAAAGTAACGCTTAAGGCTACATTTTCACTCAGTGCCCAGGTGCCGTGTACCTACCTACCCATTTGATTACTAAGTCTATTTGACACGGACGCGACGCGACCTCGGGACTATCAATTCGTGGGGGGTGGCCGAAACCCGCGGCAATCAGCTTAGACTGTCGATTCTGCTCGATATGCTAGCTACTAGCCTTGTTTGATAACTATTTCTTCAAATGCCATCCCGCAAGCGCGTGCAGGTGTCTCCGGACTCCGACGAGGAAAGTGATGGGTCCAGCCAGCCAGCCATGAGTTCCTCGGTACGATTCCAGCAAACTATGAGATTTTAAGCAGAGCTAACAGTCACAGAGGAAACGACAGCGGACGACTTCGGAGAGCTCAGCGAACTCGGAATCTCCAACCCCTTCTAGCGCTGTTATCAACGCCGCCGATTCACTTCTAGCTGTCAACGACGATGCGCTTCTGGACGACGAGGACGAGCTAGAGCTCCGCCAGACTCAGATCATACAAGAAAAATATTCGCATCTGATCGACGAAGCCAATGTGCCTGCCGAACACGGAATTCTCGAACGCGTTGAGTGCTACAATTTTATGTGCCATGATCACTTCTATGTGGAGTTAGGCCCTTTGATCAACTTCATTGTTGGAAAGAACGGCAGCGGCAAGAGTGCAATTCTGACAGCGATCACCCTTTGTCTAGGTGGCAAAGCCTCGGCGACAAATCGTGGCCAGAGCCTTAAGAATTTTATTAAAGAGGGCAAAGAAAATAGCACGATCATCGTTCGCATCAAGAATCAAGGTGACGGTGCCTATTTGTCAGACGATTTTGGAAAAACCATTATTGTCGAGCGTCATTTCTCCCGAAGCGGCACCAGTGGGTTCAAGATCAAGTCAGAGAATGGGCGCATAGTCTCGACTAAAAAGGGCGACCTGGATGCTATCACCGACTACTTTTCTCTGCAGATTGAAAACCCTATGAACGTACTCTCTCAAGATATGGCCCGTCAATTCTTGAGTACATCAAGCCCAGCTGAGAAGTACAAATTCTTCGTCAAAGGCGTCCAGTTGGAACAACTTGATAACGACTACCGGCTGGTGGAGGAATCACTCGACTCAATTGAAGAAAAGCTCAGAACATCGTCCCAAGACGTACAAGTCCTCCAAAACCGAAAGGATCTGGCCAAGAAAAAGCTCGACATTTCTGACCAACACGATTCTCTGAGAAGACGGATCCGAAATATCCGAGGCCAAATGGCTTGGGCTCAAGTTGAAGAGCAAGAGAGAGTCAGTCCCACCCTACCCCCTTTTTGATGATTAACTGACAAGACAGATGGAAATCTCGCTCACCGAACAAATCGCCGAGGCAGATCGGAAAATTGCGGAAGCTGAGTCTCGCCTCACTCGGTTTGACGCTGCCTTTGATGGAGTCGCCGCGGAGGAAACAGCCGCAGGTGAACATTCCTGGAGAGCTGCCGTGGCAGTGAATGAGGCCCAAGACGAAAGGGACAAAATAAAAGAAAAATTGGACGCTGAGATGGCCAGCCGACATGACCTACAAGTATGTCCCTCCAGTCAGCATGAAATACCTTCCCTGACTGTTTTGTATAGGCGGAACAACGCCAGATCAGGGACTATCTCAAAGCGGCCCAGTCGAGAATCCAGGATACCCAGCAAAAAGTCGACGATGAGAATCAGCGCCTCGCCGATGTGAGCGATGGCGGCCACGCTCGAAAACAACAAGAGTGTGAACAAGCCGCCAATGACGCTTCTGCTGCCAAAAGGGAATATGAGGAGCATCGGCAAGGTGCTGCTCGCTTACGCGAAGATGTCGAAACTGCCGAGAGAACCCTTACCGAAGCAAAAGGTCCTCTCCAGCAAAAGAAAAACGAGATCAGTCAAGCGGAGCAACAACTTGAAAATCTCACTAGAGATGGGGGATCGAGGCAGTCCGGTTTTCATTTTAGAATGCCTGCACTGCTCAAAGCGATTGAGCAGGAAAAATCTTGGAAGTCGGCCCCTGTCGGCCCCATTGGCCACCATGTCACTTTGCTCGAACCAAAGTGGTCGTCCATTTTGGAAAGAGTGTTTGGTGGTACACTGACCAGTTTCATTGTTTCGTCCAAAAATGACATGGAACTTCTTTCCGGTATCATGCGACGAGTTCAGTGGTGAGTTTGACCAGAGGTTCATGTTGAAACTGAAGCTGACCTAACAGCAACTGTCAAATCTTCATCGGCTCTGGTGGCCATTTGGATACATCGGCACACGAACCAGACTCCCAATACAAAACTGTGTTACGAACACTTCAGGTACCGACCCTCACCCCTTCCACAAGTTATGGGATGTGCTGACCTTTTAGATCGATAACGAGTTGGTGCGGCGACAACTGATCATCAACCATGGGATTGAACAGATGTTGTTGATTGAGGATGTAAAGGAAGCCTCCGCTGTACTATTTGACGGTACACGACCAAGGAACGTTAGGCGTTGTTACTCCATTGATCCAAAAGATCGACGTCGAGGACTCCATCTTTCATACAGCCGAGCCGGAGAACCGAGTCAGGCTCCTGTTATGGGATGGACCGATGGCCCGCGCATGAAATCCGACGTGGCCTTGCAAATCAAGTAAGGCCTCTTCCTTTGAACCTGTGACACTGGCTAATAGCTCTAGCGCACAACGCGACATTATCGCCGACCTCAAACGCCAACAGAAAGACATCGAACAGTCATTGGTAACTATCCAGTCACGCGTCCAGGCCTGCAAACAGGCACTGGTCCGACACGGAAGAACCGAGAAAGATCTGCAAATCCAAATGCAAACAATGGAAGATCATGCCGAGGGACTCAGAGACGCCTTGGACAAAGAAAACGCCGAGGATGGACGCATCGACGCCCTTCGGGCAGCATTGAAAGAAGCTGAAGATGAGAAGCAGCTCAATGAGGGATCATACCAAGACAGTGAGGCGGCCATGAAAGCCATGCTGCAGACTCTCAAAGAAATTCGGCGGGAACTCTCCGCCAAAGACGCTGAACTTGGGACTCTCCGAGAAAAACTACAAGTTGCTGAAAGCGAGCAAAATCTTGTGAAAACGAAACAAGCCAAAATCCTTGACGAGAAGAACGAAGCTGTGAGACTTATTGGCGATGATAAAGAGACTAAGTTTGCAATCGAGGCGAGAAAGGAGGTGGTAAAAGCACGGGTTATTGAATACAATGAAAAGGCCAACTTGGTTTCTTCTCGAGTTCCTGTGGACGAAGGAGAAACCCCCGGCAGCCTCGACAGAAAGCTTGATAAACTAAGCCGTGATCTGAATCGTTACAACTTGGAGTATGTCTCTTGCAACTTACTGTTTGCCACACAAAACTGACTTGTCAATAGGTTGGGAAGTTCTCGAGAGGAAATTGCTGCTGAGGCAACAAGGACTGCAGCAACCTATGATCGAGCCTTGCAGCAACTTGAACAGTTTTCAGCCTTGGGTCAGGTAATCAACTACCCTTTTGTGTTATTTCTTTTTTGTTTCCTTGGTCTCTTTGGCCTGGTCTAACATCTGTTTAGGCCCTGAAAGATACCCTCCAGAACCGTAAGAAGAGATGGGAGATCTTCAGATCCCACATCTCGTCTCGGGCCAAAGCTCAGTTCACCTATCTCTTGAGTGAGAGAAGTTTCCGTGGTCGGCTGTTGGCGGATCATACCAACAAACTTCTGGATCTACAAGTAAGCCTGTTCATAAAATCATTAGGCGGAAATGGATTGATGAAGGCTAACAACTACTGTCTAGGTTGAACCTGATATTACCAAAGATGATAGCACCGGGAGAGGTGCAAAGACACTGTCCGGTGGAGAAAAATCTTTCTCACAAGTTTGTCTGTTGTTGTCTCTCTGGGAAGCCATGGGATCTCCAATCCGTTGTCTTGATGAATTGTAGGTTTTCTTCGCATTTTGATTTGTTACCATGCTGACCTTACCAAGTGATGTGTATATGGATCATATCAACCGAAAGATGGCAATTGACATGCTTGTAAGTGCCACACTTCTCCTTCCTAAGGATTATCGCTGACTGATAACTATTCTAGATGGTTGCCGCTAGACGATCTATCGGGCGACAGTTCATTCTGATCACACCTGGTAGCAAGACTGATATCACCATCTCTGCGGATGTCAGGGTGAAGGAGTTGGCAGAGCCAGAGCGTGGCCAAACGACACTAACCTTCCGGGGCTGAAATCACCGACTGTCCGATTGTCCAACTGTCCATTAAATGTTATTTGTAGCGAAAATACCCTTGAAGATATGCCATGTTTGAAAAATCCTTCGCTTTAAGAGAATGTGCCCATGTGTGTAGTAAATAGTAGTAGAGTGACACGTGACCATACCCAGTGGGAACGTTTAGCTTCACTCTTTACCTCAAACCTCTTCGCTCCCCGCCATCATAATCTCAACCTCCCCTACCTCTTTTTTTCTCTTTTGCTCCCTCTCTCTCTCTCTCTTGATAACAAATCTGGTTTCTACCATTCTTTATCCTGTGAACTCTCCCAGCTTTGGTATCAGAGATATTTCTTGGTTCCACACAGAAGCTTCAATTCATTGAATCATTGAACACCCGATCTCCCATCCCCTACACCCTAACTTGATTGGTTTTGACGAACATCCCTCTCCTCTCCTCACATTTCCATCTCAAACCTCTTCTGAAATATTCCTCTTCCAATTTCCGCGCACATCCTTTCACACACACACACACCCTTGATCGCAAACAAAATCGGTCCCCTCACTTGCTTCCCAACTCCTCAGCACCTTATCGTCACAATGGCCGACGCGCTTGCTGCACAACTCGGCAATACTAAGCTGTAAGTCAATCGGGTTTTTTAGGGGCTGAATTAAACCTGACTTGACTAGGGAAGCAACCTCAGAGCAAAGACTGCAGGACACATTGAATCTCCCCCCAAAGATGCTCGCCCACAAACTGAGGTGAGTATTTTGTTGGTGTCAGTCAATTCCTAAAATACTGACTCTGAATAGGATGTCACTGCTACGAAAGGCCTCGAGTTTGAGGACTTCTACATTAAGCGTGAACTCATGATGGGCATTTTTGAGGCTGGATTTGAAAAGCCCTCCCCTATCCAAGAAGAGACGATACCAGTTGCCCTCACAGGCAGAGACATCTTGGCCCGAGCTAAGAACGGCACTGGAAAGACCGCCGCCTTTGTTATCCCCACCCTCGAGCGCATCAACCCCAAAAGTACAAAGACCCAGGCCTTGATCTTGGTCCCCACACGAGAGCTTGCCCTCCAGACATCACAGGTCTGCAAGACGCTAGGCAAACACCTCGGTATTAATGTCATGGTCACCACCGGTGGAACTGGTTTGATGGATGACATTATCCGGTTGAATGACCCCGTTCATATTCTTGTGGGAACCCCTGGACGAGTACTGGATTTGGCTAGCAAAGGTGTCGCCGACTTGGCCGAATGCCCGACATTTGTGATGGATGAAGCAGACAAGTTGCTGTCTCCCGAGTTCACTCCTGTCATTGAGCAACTTATGTCCTTCCACCCCAAGGATCGCCAGGTCATGCTCTTCAGCGCCACTTTCCCTTTGATTGTCAAGTCATTCAAGGATAAGCACATGCGCAACCCTTACGAGATCAACCTTATGGACGAACTTACCCTACGTGGTATCACCCAGTACTATGCTTTCGTCGAGGAGAAGCAAAAGGTTCATTGCCTGAACACGCTCTTCTCCAAACTTCAGATCAACCAGTCGATCATTTTCTGCAACTCTACCAACCGGGTTGAGCTTCTGGCCAAAAAGATCACTGAACTCGGCTATTCGTGCTTTTACTCTCATGCTCGTATGCTTCAGCAGCACCGCAACCGAGTCTTCCATGACTTCCGCAATGGCGTATGCCGCAACTTGGTCTGCTCTGACCTATTGACTCGTGGTATCGATATTCAAGCAGTCAACGTTGTGATCAACTTTGATTTCCCGAAGAATGCGGAGACCTATCTTCACCGTATCGGTCGTTCGGGTCGTTTCGGACACTTGGGTCTCGCCATTAACCTCATCAACTGGGAAGATCGGTTCAATCTGTACAAGATTGAGCAAGAACTAGGCACTGAAATCCAGCCCATCCCTCAGAATATTGACAAGAAGCTTTATGTCTATGATTCTCCTGAGAACATCCCTCGGCCCATCTCCAATCCTCCACCTCAGACTGGAGCTGGATCCGTGAACATGAACGGAGACCGTCAACCTCGTCGGAACAACCACAATGGCCAACCGCATGGCCAACCACACGGTCAACCACACGGTCAACCACAGGGCCAACAGCAGGGCCAACAACATGGTGGACAACACGGCCAATACTACAATAATCGGGGACGCGGTTCTTACCGTGGTCGTGGACAAGGTCAACGTCGTGGGGCACACAATGATGCCAACCGGATCACCTTTGGTCAACCAAATCCGGGTCAACCTCAGGCGCCCATCTCTTAAGCCCCAATACGCTCGAATAACCCCTTTTTTTTTCATATCGCTGCGCTTTGATTTCCTCGATTCTCTTATTCTATTCCGCTCTATCTTCGAAATCTTGCCGGGCTATCCTGGCATTGATTATTCGGTCATAATGATACGGGAGTGCAATGTATCATATGTCTTTTCCGTCCCGGTCCCTTGTCCTATGAGTTGGATCCTTGAGGGAAATGCATTTCCGGCGCCTACGCTTTACGTTTTGCCGAGGCTGTATTCTGTGTTTCGGGGATTTTGCAAGGCAAATGGCGTTCCACAGGATAAGCGTCTCATGCGATCCTTTTTTTTTTTTTTTTTTAACCCAGGGGGGCTCTTTTTTTTATTTTCCCTACGCAACGAGTGATGATCTCACCAACTTTTGGTTGGCAGCGTGGAGTCCTCCACACCAACCATGCTTAACCCCATTCCTGTCTACACTCACTTTGTGTGATCACCGTTAGAGACACGGTGAACACCACTCTCTCATCCTCAAAAAAACCGAAAAAAAAAAATATAAAAAACAGGAGGAGCACTAGTTGCTTAACGGATCTAAGTAGATTCAGCTAGTGAATTGACAATAACCCTCCAGTTTGTTCCACTGTAATAAGTTGTAGGGTTTGAAGTATTTAGTCTTCATACATCTATTATATTCATATTCATATATTTATATATATATATATATATATATATATATATATATAACTATATGTATGAATGAGTTGTCTTTGGCTGATTCTATAATAATCCAACATCGACTGCGGTAATGGCACGTGCCGAAGGCCGTATATCGTTGGATCTCCGAGGTTCGGCGAACTACAATTCCTCCAAACTACCCAAAAAGAAATGGCGACGGTGAATAAGGATCAAAAGGCCAAGGTTCGTTCTCCAATCAAATAAGATATTCTGTTTAAAGCTCACCAATAAATAGCCCAGCGCCCTTCGCTCCATCCTTGCGGGGTCCACTGCCGGAGCCGTGGAGATCGGTAAAGAGCTCAATGACCCCTACCAGGCCACTAGCTAACCGTATCCTGACAGCGATCACATACCCGGCCGAATGTATGACTCTTCGAATGTCTTACAACAATTGTTACTAATCCTATGCAGTTGCGAAGACCCGGACTCAACTCAATCGCCAGCTCACCCAAGGCCAAAAGTTACCATGGCCACCATTCGGAAGCCAGTGGTATGCAGGATGTACAACACTGATTATCGGAAACTCACTCAAGGCTGGAATTCGTCCGTCTATCTCCCCCATCATGTGGCATTGTATGGGCTGTCGCTGATACATACTAGGATTCGTCGCTTTCGATGCCATAAAATCGGTTCTCCAAGATGAGAACGGCAAGATCTCAGGGCCAAGGACGGTTGTTGCTGGATTTGGTGCTGGATTCACCGAGTCTCTTTTCGCCGTCACTCCCTTTGAAAGCATCAAGACTCAATTGTAAGTTCCCGTCCTATATCTGGCGGGCTCTACTGACCAAACTATAGGATCGACGACCGGAAGTCTGCCAACCCTCGGATGCGTGGTTTCTTGCACGGTAGCAAGCTCATTTTCAAGGAAAGAGGTGTCAAGGGCTTCTTCCAAGGTTTTGTGCCCACCACGGCAAGACAGGCCGCCAACTCGGCAACCCGATTCACAGCCTACACAACATTGAAGCAGTTTGCAGAGGGTTATACGGCGCCAGGCGAAAAGCTAGGCACTGCAGCCACCTTCGGGATTGGTGGAATTGCAGGGCTGATCACTGTGTAAGACATGGTCCCTGAAGGAGATCAGACAAATCCAAACTAACATGAATCAGTTATGTGACTCAACCATTGGACACAGTCAAGACAAGGTTGATATCCCGACATGCTAATGAGTGAGATATATATATATACATATGGTACTAACGATGTCAGAATGCAATCACTCGAGGCCAGCAAGCATTACAAGAACAGCATTGTTTGCGCAACAAGAATCGTCAAGGATGAAGGTGTCTTCACTTTGTGGTCTGGCGCTATGCCACGACTTGCGAGATTGATCATGAGTGGAGGAATTGTGTTCACCATGTTTGTGTCCAACCCCCAAGTCATAGTATGAAAGTTGCTAACTGTTGGATAGGTACGAGAAGACTATGGATGGGCTGGATATGTTGGATCCGGAGCGAAAGTATTTGTAGAACATCAAAATAGACTCGGGCCTTAATAGAATTACATGGGATATCTTTACTCTGCTTATTTACTCTTTGCTTTTGCCATGTCCTCGGCAACCATGGCCTCAACTTCACTATCAGCCATCCAGGTCCGCACACTGTCCATCACAATGTCCAAACCATCACCGCCATCAAGAATGCCATCCAGATTGTGGATCGTGATGCCTGTGCGATGGTCGGTACAGCGACTTTGACCAAAATTGTAGGTTCGAATCTTGTCGCCTCGACCCATTTTGGCCACACCACCCAGTATACCTCGTCTGAGTTGCATAAGTTCTTGCTCGCGGGCTTCTTGTCGGGCTTCGGCCAGCTTTGCCCGAAGCATCTGCCACGCCTTTCTCCGATTGGCCTGCTGGGATCGTTCGTCTTGCATGGAGACGACCGTATGCGTGGGAATATGGGTCAGTCGAATGGCGGACTCGGTTTTGTTGACGTGCTGACCACCAGCACCTCCAGCCCTCATCTTTTCAACCCGTACCTCTTGCGGGTCAATGTAGTAATCGCTGTTTGGATCTTCAAAGTTCAGAGCACTATCCATCTCACTACCGTCCTCTGGGAAACTCGGCAAGACCATTACGCTGACGGCGCTGGTATGGGTGCGACCCTTGGTCTCGGTTGCAGGTACTCTCTGCACCCTATGTACTCCCGATTCGGTCCGTAATATATCGTATGCACCATTGGCCTCAATTTCAATTACCGCTTCACTGAGACGGTCGTCGGACGGGCCGACCTCTGTGTCCTGCTTCAAGATTGTTGGGCGGAGGCCCCTTCGGGAGCAAAAGGCAACGTACATCCGTAACATTTCAAAAGCGAATAAGCCTGCTTCATCTCCGCCTGCGCCAGGTCTAATTTCGAGCAAGCAAGGAAGGTCTGCAAATGGATGTCGCGGAACGAGAGCCTTCTTCAGTCGGTCTGATATTGTAGGCAAGGCATCGCGACTGCTTTCAAGGTCTTCTGTTGCTAAAGACCGGAGTTCGGCATCGGTGTTGGGATCGGTTAATAGAGATTTGAGCTCGACGATAGACTGGCGGTATTAGTAGGGCTCCAATGAAGGTCTCCCAAGGCGCATACATCGTTGGCATTAACCCATTCTTTCAAGATATTTGCAATCGGTGCTAATTCCCCGGCTCGCTTGGCGGTTTTTGCATCAAAGGACTCTCCCAGACGTTCTGCAAGCTTTGTATGTTCAGCTTCGAGTAGACGTGCTCTGGTCAAAAGAGCTGGAGACAAGGCAGAATCGGATACTTCAGACGCAATTAGCATTTGATCGGAGAAGTAACCAATCTAGTCTTACTGGAATGTACACCTCGCAAAGGCGACAATTTCAAACCAAGCCTAGGCCGTAAGATATTTTGACATATTGACTTGACGAGCATACTTCGAATCAGAGTAATGAGGGAGATCCAAAATTCGGAGCGAAAGCAATTGGAGATAATTCGATGTCACATGACGGTAACGGAACAATACGAGGCGTAAAGGCCACGGAGTATGACTTCGACTTCCCTTGTCTACAACATTGTTTTCTGTTTTCTTTGCGCTTTTACATCTTTCTTTTTTTCTCTCTTTTTTTGGATTATGTCCCTCTTCTTCTACTCCTAGGGAGACTCATTCTACACCAAATCCCTCGTTTTACACCTCCCAATTAACTACTACATCGTTACCGCGTCGCATATTCCCCAAGATGCTCGTTTCCTTGGAATCACTCACGGCCTTTCTGGCTTGTATCTCGGTTGGATACGCTCTTCAAATTCCCTCGGATACACCTCTCTCTGAATTAATCTCTTCCGCCAAAGCCCATCTCGCGCAGGGCTCACCCCGAGATGCTGTGGTATACTTCGACGCCGCCGTCTCGCGCGACCCAACCAACTATATCACGATCTTCCAGCGGGGCGCGGCTTATCTATCCATCGGCAAAAACTCACAAGCCTCGAGTGACTTTGATCGAGTTCTAGAGCTCAAACCGGACTTCGAGGGCGCTCTTCTACAGCGATCCCGTTTGAACGCACGCTCCGCGCATTGGCAAGAGGCCTTGCAAGATCTCGAGCGGGCCGGAAAGAAGTCAACGGATGATTACAAGGAATTAGAAGCCGCACGAGATGCGGCAACCTTGGCTCTCAATGCCGAAAAGCAGGGCGCCTGGGAGACGTGTGTCTTGGAGGCAAATGTGGCCATCCTAAAGGCAAATACGGCACTATCTCTACGACAGGCTCGAGCCCATTGTCACTTTGAAAAAGGCGAGACGGAAGAAGGGCTTAGTGATTTGGCGCATGTTTTGCAAATGTCCCCGAGCTTGGTCGAACCTCACCTGCAAATGTCTTCCATGCTGTTCTACTCTCTAGGAGACAGTGACCGTGGCCTTGCTCAAATCCGTAAATGTCTCCATGCCGATCCCGACTCAAAACCGTGCAACCGTCTCTATCGACGTGAACGGAAGCTTGCCAAACAGCTAGAAAAATTACATACTGCCCTGGGGTCACGCAAATTCAGCAATGCAGCAAATCTTATGGTCGGCGATAGTGAATCTACTGGACTGATTGCAGACGTGAAGGCCGATGTTGAAGAAGCAAGACAGGCTAACCATATTCATCGCCTGGCACCCGATAATCTTTACACATTCCTGGTCGAGAAGACCTGCGAAGCTTACCGTGAAGTGAGTTCCCACCGTTATTATGGTCATATGGCTTGTTTTTTTTTTTTTTTTTTTTCTGTCCCTAACATACGCAGATGCGTATGATCAAAAAGGCTGGTCCTTACTGCGCCGAAGCTCTCCAGCTTGTTCCTCATTCACTTGCCGGGCTCCTGTATAAAGCCCAGATCGCTTTGGACGAGGATCGATTCGAGGACGCCATACGTACGCTCGAATCGGCCAAGGAACACCACCCCAATTCCCAAGAGGCGCAATCTCTCCAACAAAAGGCTCAGACCTTACTCAAGCGTTCCAAGCAGAAAGATTACTATAAGGTCCTGGGTATTAGCCGCGATGCGGATGATCGGACGATCAAGCGCGCGTATCGCCAGCTAGTGAAGCAACATCATCCTGATAAGGCCAACGCTCAGGGTGTAAGCAAGGAGGAAGCAGAGAAAAAGATGGCGGCCATCAATGAAGCCTACGAGGTTTTATCCGACTCGGAACTCCGGACACGGTTTGACAACGGCGACGATCCCAATGATCCTGAATCGCAACAACGGGGCAGTCAATTCCAAGGCAACCCATTCGGTGGCGGTGGTCAACAGTTCTTCTTCCAACAGGGTGGTCCACAATTCCAAGGTGGTTTCAAATTCCCTGGTGGATTCCGCTAATTGAATTGTCTTTGACTGTGTGAAACACATACCAAAGGTGTTCTTGGAGTCTTTCGATATAGAAAATGGATTGTTTTTTTTTTTTTTTTTTTCGTAAGCTCAGAAGAACTCATTATATTTTGATTTCGACTCGAAAAAAATCAAGGGCATCTGTAGAATAGAACGAGAGAAAGAAAAATAAAAATGAAAAAATGTCTGAATTCCAATCTCATCCTTGTGGAGCATCCGTCAAGGGCACGTAGCTCACCTGGAAGACTTTCTCTTTGTGAATGGATCCATCTTCCTTTTTATCCACCACCCAGATATATTGACCACCACTGAGACTATCCATGGCACTCTCATCGTCTTCCGATTCTACTGGGATGAAAAGTCTCCCAGGAGCACGCAGCTGATCGACCAGGGTTGGATGAAGCTTGTCGGCCGCGGCGCCAACATGGATGGCGTCGTACGGTGCACCTTCTTTCCATCCAAGGCGTCCATCACCGGTGATAAACTTGACAACTGTAGATGCCTGGAAGCCACTACCTTTCTTGGACTTGTCCATGTTGGTACGAGCTATTTCTGTCAGCTCGGGGATATGGTCAATACCAATCACCTGTCCCTGAGCGTTGCCAGATGGGCTGGTCACCAGATTGGCAAGGACATGGGTCAAGTATCCTGAACCCGATCCAATATCCAACACCCGAGCACCTGGTTTGAGATAATTAATCAGATACTCACATGCATGGCCATGCATGTGTGGTGCTGATATAGTGGCCCCATATCCAATGGGTTGAGGTGAGTCCGAATACGGCCGTGATGGAGCATAATGGGCTCGATCAACCTTGGTCATATGTTAGAAAGGACCTTGAATCAGATCATAATCAATAGAGCTCACTCCTATCATGGCATCTTTCACACGCTCATTGTGGATCAGTCCAGCCTTGAATAGGTTCTCGATCAACTCGGTGTTGGTGGATCCAGAACAATACCATGCCATGGTCATAGCCCGTACTTTATTGAGGTTAAATTTTGGTTTGATGCGTAGATTGAGCATGAACTGGGGGGGAGGGGGTGTTATGGAGGTGAAGAAGAGGAGGAGTTCCCTTGTTGTGGTTAATTACATCGTATGTACATATGTGTGAGGGATGTTAGATATACATGACGCCATGATATTTCGATTCACCACACGTGACATCTATAACTGCTTCTATAGTTAAAAATCAATGTAATATACAAAGTATAATAATAATAATAATAATAATAATATAAAAACATAAATGACTAAGTAAAAAGGAAAGAATGTAAGACTAAATATATCAGAAATGGAATATAATCACATACAATTATTATATAGAATCGAGTCACGTGAAGGTGAATATCAAAACACCCTCCAATATAGACAGACTACCTAAGTAATCGCCGACTAATCGCGCCGACTAAGCGTGTTGACTGTGGGAGACAGCTGCACATATAGGGCACCATGGACCCATCTAGGACCATTCATATCCCTTTCAATTGATACCCTCTCCCGCCTCAGCGTGGACTTCAAAATGCCGGAGCCAAGCCCTGCCGTTCATGCCATTGTGGATCTGATGATCCTCGACTACCTGGTCTGCATGTGTATCAGTGGGCTTATAGAAGCAATTCGTCAAGCAAGAGCAACCGAAGATATTGAATGCTCTGCGCTCCTGGTTGAACGTAAGTATCAGAACTTCTCAGCAACAGATCATTCATACTGACGACAGCTCTAGAATTCCACCGGCGGCTTCTCGGTCATCGTCTTGAAGGCCCCTTGCCTTGGGACCTGGACTTGAAATTGCGCATCTTCTACTTGTCCAATCAATTCCTCCACTGGGACCCTCCCAAAGATCGTGATCTCGGTCACTTTGTGCCCCTGTCTGATATCGCAGTTCAATTCATGGACTTCTGTCACTCTGCAATCGCCCACATATCCTGGGCACGCTGGTTCGACCTTGGTGCCCACTTCATGGTTCATGCGATTCTGGAAGAACAAGTGCGCTTCCCAGACCAGCTTCACAGATTATGCAACTGGAGAACAAACGACAGTGAACTCGACATATGGTGGGAGGTTAGCCGTACCATGTTCCTGGAGTACATGCCACCCCCATTTGGTACTGCGGATCCAATGAGCCGAGAAGAGCTCGATGGGGTGTGGCCTCTTCAATGGCTACAGAATCGTTACGTCGGTTTTTTCGAGGATCTTATGGAAGTCCTGGATGCGCCCCTTCTTCTTCAGCTGGAGCGTGGTGAACTGGAAGGCTTGACCCGGGAGGAGACAGAGTGGATTCGAAACTATTGTGGAATTTGATATTCCTACTCAAAAAAAAGACATGAGAACGCGCGCCCTTCCTGTGTGCTTCTTCAATGTCTAATGATCCCAATTCAAAGAGCCATATGAGGGAAAGCCAACGCCGTGGATCACGAGTTGTTTAAAGTGCAATTACCACATGTACACTACACTAATTCGGTCTCCATATTGATCGTTCAATCTCAATCAATTCTCAACAGCCGATAAAGATCGAAAGCGACACACGCATAACAGAAGAATAGTATAGTAGAATAGTACTCAGAGCCCACTACAAGACCTGTCCTTGATATGGCATTTATATCTTGGAACATAATAATTTACAAAAGGGCGCAAGGCCGCTCCAGGTACGAGAACATAGATAATAAAAGGCGCGTGGCAAAAACACTCATGCTACCTAGCCAAGCAGCATGCGCCGGGGGTCCTCAATGTACTCCTTGATCTGTGATGGGATTAGTGATTGATTCAGGTGGACGAGGAGGTAGACATACCTTGACAAGGAAAGTAACGGCCTCGCGACCATCTAGGAGACGGTGATCGTAGGTGAGAGCCAAATACATCATCTAGAGACATCAGTAAACCGAAGAAAAAGTGACTGGATTGGTCTGTACGTACGGGACGGATTTCGACCTTGCCGTTCACAGCGACAGGCTTGTCCTTAATGGCGTGGAGACCCAAGACAGCTAGACACAATTAGATGCGAGCCCTAAAGATAGATAGTACGAGAGAACTGACCTGTTTGGGGAACGTTGATGATGGGTGTACCCATCAGCGAGCCGAAGACACCACCCTGAGCAAGTTAGCCGTGTTATTCTTAAACACACAAAGACAGGGGGAAAAAGAACATACGTTACTGATGGTGAAGGTACCACCGGCCATGTCTTCAATGGTCAACTTGTTGTCACGAGCCTATTACATGTCAGTAAACTGGACATCCCCCTCCAGAGGAACAACTACTCACCTTCTTTCCGAGATCGGCGATGGCCTTCTCGATTCCAACGAGATCCTTGCCTTCGGTGTTACGGACAACAGGGGTGACAAGACCCTTCTCGGTGGCGACTGCAACGCTGATGTCAACGTAGTCGCGGTAGACAATGGTGTCACCGCCGTTAGGACCCTCAATGGAAGCGTTGACAGCGGGGATATCCTTCATGGCAAGCACACAAGCACGGGAGAAGGCGCTCATGAAACCAAACTTCACGCCGGTCTTCTTGAGCACATCGTCCTTGTACAGTTTCCGGAACTCCATCAGCGAGGACATGTCAACCTCGTTGAAAGTGGTAAGAGAAGCGGCGGTGTTCTGGGACTGCTTCAGGCGCTCGGCAATACGCAGACGCATACGGTTCATTTTGACCTAACCCAAAATTAGTTTGAAGTCAAGGTCAAAGGTCTGTTGGCGGTCAACATACCCGGCGTTCTTCACGGTCACCAAGAGCTGGCTGTTCAGCGGCTTGGGGCTTGGACTCCGCCTTGGGAGCCTGCTTGGGGGGCGCGGCCTTCTTAGGTTCGGGCTCCTTGGGCTTTTCGGTCTCGGCGGGTGCGGGCGGAGCATCCTTCTTGGGCTCAGACTCCTTGGGTTCGGGCTCCTTGGGCTTCTCGGCGCCCTCGTCCTTCTTTCCACCTTCGGGAGCGCCGCCAAGCTCGATCTTGACGAGATCCTGGCCGACAGTAACGGTATCTTCCTCGTTCACGAGGAACTCCTTGATGGTACCAGACTCCGGGGCATTAACCGAAACATCAATCTAACGACAAAATATATCAGCGACAAAACTAGTTATGAGGGGTGGGGACAGAGTTGTTGGTATTTACCTTGTCTGTTTCAATTGTCGCAATCTCCTCGTCGCGCTCGACAAAATCGCCAACCTCTATATCAGAATAAGCAAATGTCCAATGTTCAACCACGCCTAAAGGACCATACGTTTTGAGAACTGCTTGAGGGTACCCTCTGTAATCGATTCAGCCATACTGGGGACCTTGATGATGGAGTCGGCTAAGCACTATTAGCAATTGACCAATGAGACTGCTTTAAGAAAGAGTAATTACCATAGGTGCGAAGTTGGTGGCCTCCTAGGGGAGCAAGACTGAGTCGCGAGACACTGAGGCTATAGGGTTGTATGAGCTAAAATTGCGACGGACGGCCATGACATGGATACTTACCCGGAGGAAGAGACCTGCAGCAAACCCGAAGCTGAGCGAGCTGAAGTCTTCCGCGTGAGGGTAGACAATCCCTTGATATTGCGGAACTGGCTTGATGCCCGAGGAGCGGTTTTGGCCACAGCCGAGAAGCGCTGGCCCGAGAGGCGCGCAATAGAGATTCGGGAAGCCATGATGAATTAAAGCAAAATTTATTCAGCTGGGGAAAAGCCAAACCGGGGTTTATAAGAAGGGGGAAAAGCTTCAACTCTAAAAATTAGAGGAAGCAAAGAAGATGAAGCTCGGATTAGATCGGGTTCTGAGGTAAACCGGGCACACCCTTCCGGCAGAGGCGGACTATTCTTCTTACACTACGGGGACCGGCAGTGACCATTTGAGCAAGTTTGTGCCGAACGAATTAGGAAGCCCAGAATAGTCAACCTGACGACATTGAAACCCTCAACCCCGACCTATTGTCCACCAGGAACCCTAACAATCTTCAAAGATTGTCATTTCTGTTTGATAGACCAGTTTTATCAACATCCGCACTATTTTATTTTTTCCTTCTCCTCTTCCAGCTGGCCGGAATTGGACCCGGGACAAAACTTGAGCACAATGTCCACCTCCGCTGTTAAGTGAGTTAGTAGGCTGATACCTCCCTAATGGACTGTTCACTGATCTACTACAGGTCGCTCTACCGGCGCTCTCTGAAATTGTCTCTTGACTGGGCTGTCCACCGGCAGATCTGGCGTGGACAAGCGGTCTATATCCGATCCCTTTTCGAAGCCAACAAGGACGTCCGCGATCCTCGCCAACAACAGGTATGCGACACCAAAGATCCATGATTGGCAAACCTGACACGTGTTCTAGGTTTTGCTGCGCGAGACAGAGAAGCTCTTGGTAACCTGGAAGCACCCTGACCCATACCGAGCACCTACTGCGCCTGGCGGCAACAAATGGGAGCGCAACCTACCAGCCCCAATCCTGCCATGTACGTTTAAATCCACATACAACCTTTTTGGATTTACACTAACCATGAAATCATGTAGATGCCCAACCTCCCGGTGCACACTAAGTCAAATCACTATTGCAAAAGACAATATGAAGGATTGAGCCAATTGCAAACATGAACTATGCAATATAAAGTATGCGTCTTTCCTGCAGATGTAGAGAGTACCAAAACAGAATCAAGAATCAAGAAGTTCATTTTATGTACAATAAATGGCCAATGGCCACCACAACAGCGGCAAATTCAGAAGAATACTATGTCTTTGCACAATGTATTTACCAAGTACGAAAAGTGGGTGGATTTAACACTTGAAAGACCTGGAGTTTTCATTGATTTGGGCTCATACCCAGGGCTAGTATCCGAAAGTTGAAACCCCTCAAGCAAGTTAAGGTCGTCGGTATCATTCCATGTCCGTAGACATAATGTACAACCAGGAAATTGATGGAAGAAAAAAGAGAAAACGCAGAGCCATAACGTGTCCGTCCCATAACCCCATTATCGTGTCAAAGAACCAATCCGCGCCGGAAAAGAAAACAAACAACCCGCGAAAAAAGAGAGAACCCTTACAGCTCCTGGCTGCCCTTGCCGGCCTTGGGAGTCTTCTTGGGAAGAAGGTCTGGAAATAAGGTTAGTACATGCTATTTAAAATGACAGTTGATGGGAGATAACGTACTCTGGTGGATGTTGGGGAGAACACCACCCTGAGCAATGGTGACGTGACCCAGGAGCTTGTTCAGCTCCTCATCGTTGCGGATAGCAAGTTGGAGGTGACGGGGAATGATACGGGTCTTCTTGTTGTCACGGGCGGCGTTTCCAGCCAACTCGAGAATCTCAGCGGCGAGGTACTCAAGAACGGCAGCGAGGTAAACGGGAGCACCGGCACCGACACGCTGAGCGTAGTTACCCTTGCGGAGCAGACGGTGGACACGGCCAACGGGGAAGGCCAAACCAGCCTTGGATGAACGGCTGAAGATGTTGATGTCAGTATGAAAGGTATATATATAAGACGCGAAATGTAAACAACTTACGACTGCGCGTTCTTGCTACCGCTAGCCTTGCCGCCAGACTTTCCGCCAGTCATTTTGATGGTTTGTTTTTGGAAAAAAGGGAGTTGGGTTTAGTGGAAAGAGAAGTGAGTTGTTTGAAGGTGGAGAGCTTGAGTTATGGTGTAAAGTCGCAAGAGCAGGTGGGAGAGCGTGTGGAAGCGGAGGACCTTTATAAGGACGCGGTGAGGGTGACGTTGGGACAGCATCAATGAGCCCTCCAGATCACAGTCTCGCTTAGATGTTGCAGCCAATGATCAATCAGATCAGACATTCCGCTTTGGGAATAGTGTCGTAATATAACCTTATTACCATACCTGACAGTCACCTGAGCGTGATTATACCCCACCTTTATCACCTTAAAACGCGTCAAGGTCAGTTTAATCATACAGATCATACCAGCTCATTACCGTATTGAAATTCGGCCTCCTTTTCACCCCCTCCAGGATCAACTAGCCTTTGGAACACGAGTATAAAGATGCTCTCTCCCCTCGTCACCGCGTCTCTTTAACTTAACCTTCCACATTCCATCTCCGTTTCCCACCTACACGCTTCATCCATCTTTACCTTTTAACTCTTTCAACTCCTTTTTTTTCCCCAACCAACTTTTCAAACCACATTCAAAATGCCCCCTAAGGCCGCTGAGAAGAAGCCCTCCACTGGTGGCAAGGCCCCAGTTGGCGGCAAGGCCCCTGCTGAGAAGAAGGAGGCTGGCAAGAAGACTGCCACCGCTGCCACTGGCGAGAAGAAGAAGCGCGGCAAGACCCGCAAGGAGACCTACTCTTCTTACATCTACAAGGGTACGTCGATTCCTGAAAACAACATCCCGACCAAGTGAAAACGCGTCCAATACTGACTCCATTTCCAGTCCTCAAGCAGGTCCACCCCGACACTGGTATCTCCACTCGTGCTATGTCCATTCTGAACTCCTTCGTCAACGGTATGTTTTTTTTCTTCACAGCACTCAAAAAACAAACGCGTCTACGCGTTTTCTTGTCACGTCATGTTTTCTGACTTCATTTTCCAGACATCTTCGAGCGTGTCGCTACCGAGGCCTCCAAGCTGGCTGCTTACAACAAGAAGTCCACCATCTCCTCCCGGGAGATCCAGACCTCTGTGCGCCTCATCCTCCCCGGTGAGCTGGCCAAGCACGCCGTCTCTGAGGGCACCAAGGCTGTTACCAAGTACTCTTCTTCCGCCAAATAAGCGGCTTCTTTACGTTTTCTTTCCAGCTTGCTTTTGTTTTTACTACCTCTTGATCTGTTATGGGCTCTGAGGTGGTCGGTTATGGGTGTTTTGCGGGTTTCTAATGCGTCATGGGATGGCTTGAATTTTCTTTTCCCCGATGGGTGATTTTATTTTGAATGGTTACCACTCGATACGTGAATGCGGTGTAACATAACTCGGGTCTGGGGCAGGCATGGATTGGCCTCCCCTACTAGAACGCGAAATTCCAAATGCTTAATTGCATTGCATCATGATTCTATTTCTCTCCTTCCTGGTAAAAAAAAAAAAAAAAAAGAAGAAGCAATCTGCTATCTACTGGTTTGTCTAGAACTCTCACTCCATCTCATCTGAATCGTCCAGCGCCTCAACTTCATCCAGAGCCTCCGCCCGACCATGGCCATGATCTGACTGATGCTGACTGGGGAAGATGTGCACGATGGGCTGTCCAGGCGTGGACTGGATTCGTTTCTTCCAGTCCGCCAAATCATCTTCGTCTTTGATAAGAAATCCAATCAACATGCTGGGATCCATGTCTTTGATATGGATTCTTCGCAGTCTGCTGGTGTAATAGCTATCCAGTTCCTCTTGGGTGTAAAGCCCATCTGATCGATAGGACGTTGCAGGTCGAGTGGTATGTGGATCAAGGAAAAAGAGGTGGCAGTCTTGAGCCCCTACAAAGTAATGCGATGCAGATGGGCGTCCACTAGTTTAGTTAGCGCATACTTTATATCGGGCATACGAACAGATGCATGGACCTACCCTGCAATGCCAACGGATTGGGGGTATGTCAGTGCAGCTCGGAGTCCATCCCAGTACGCTGGGGTGACATTATCGATCCCCAGCCTAGTTCCTATCAGGATGAGTGTTGGTTGAATTCGACCTGAGCTATCGTGTGATACGTGTGCAAATGTGTCTTCATAGACGTCCGATGTGTCGTTGGTTACATAGACCCTGAGTTGGGGGGTCTCGCTCTGGGTTGAAAGTAGTCTATCGCCATCAGCATTACCTTCATACCTCGAGTTTTGGTAACACGCACTGGATACATTTAGCAGTTGCCGAAGGCCCAAACCATTCACCTGGGTATTTTCCGCATGATTCTGCCCCACGATTGACAAACTGGTGTATGGAGAAGGGAGCTTCGGGGTGATCGGCGAACATAGATATTAGCTTTGACTCTTCCTCCACTTTCTCCCCCCGGCGCCAGTCTAGTTGGTATCTCTGGTTAGCTCTATTTTTGGGGGCTAGGTTTGGCTTGATTTTTTTTTCACACATGGTTGGATGCATCTCTCACCTCGTCCTAGTAATAGATCTGAAAAGGTATTTGCCAAAAGGCTTTGTCCAGATCTGATCATGCAGCCCCACCCCGTATCTGATGTAAAGCCCTGGGGGTCCATCAGCTGACTTCTCAGGCGTACCCCCAGTGTCATCGAGGATGTTGCTTCTGGTGTCTTTGTTCGTGGAATCGGTATAAAATTTGATCGATACGTGATCCAGATCCTCGATCCAAAATCAGAGAGAAATGCCTTTGGCCATGCTGTGTCATTCAACGTGCTAGCATCGGGTTGTCTTGAGGTAATATGTGGGTTGCTGGCTGTATGGGGTGTTAGATGTAGGGTATGGGGTTATATATTCGCTTGACTGAGACTCACTGGTCTGGTCACTAGATGGCTGCGGGGGGGCATACTCTCTGCCCAGGCACCATATCGACGCCGCAGGTATATCATTTCTGGGTTCTGGGTCCCAGAAGTATTGTACTATGCGTTTGCACTTTTCCATGTCCACGGTCATGGTTGGTGCTGGTTTTTTGTGGTGGAGTGGTTGTAGGTTGATGATTATGGTAGGTGGTTTAACATCGGAGGTGAGTAGATATATATATATCTCTCTATCTCTCTCCGTCTCTCACCAACATGGAAGTTAACTCGGTGATTTAAACCCAAGCGACAGCGACTAAGCCAGATCACCATAAAAAGAACAAGTGAATTCCTCAACCAAAAAAAAGGGAAGATTTTGTTACAAAAGACAACCAGTTCGTCCCTTTTCTCGGGGTATGATGTCCCCCAGATGAGGGGGTAGTCTTCAGTCACGAGCCAAGACGTCACCGACTTCAATTGTATACAACAATCTACATCTACACTCGATAAATATGTGTTTTATACTCTACAATTGAAGATATTTTAGTGGGAAATATATTAAAATATATAATATATAATATATAGTATATATAAAAGTCTGGAAAATAAAAATAACCCGTCTACATACATGTATGTATGTTACCTTGGTATTGTTATCGTTACACTTTTTGTACCAGATCCGTCACCGCCCGGACTCGACCCAAAGGCCAAAATAATCCCCCCAGTCACTTCTTTTTTCCCCAACAGATCAGATTCACCAACACACATGGCCCGTCATGGGAAATTCAAGGCCCGTACTAGGCGGGCACCGATGGGTAGAGGTAAATAACGTGCTCCTATTCCTTTGATGAATACTAATATAATTTTTTTTTTCTAAAAACGAAAAGACCCATCGCCACACCAGTTTACTATGCAACAGGAAGCTCGGAATACTGAAACTCATCAGCGATCATGGTCAGATAGTAACCTTCGCCATAAAGCCGTTCACTTTGTGAGCGCGGGAAGTCTAGAACCGACATTGGAACAAGCAGATGAGGAGCAGACAAAATCAGACATGGACCGGGAAGAACCAAAGACCGACAATATACCGGACAATATACCGGACAATATACCGGACAAGAAGGCCAACCTCGAGGTCCCATTCATTTTCGACTCAAAGGGACAAGGAGTTGTCCATACCGAACACCCGGACCCAGTATTGCAGTCAAACTTATCGGACATAGACGACTCGAGTGAGGATGAGGTTGTGTTCACCGGCCGTAGGAGGAATACAAAACCCGTCCTCATCGAAATCCATCAGAACGAGATCCAAGAAATCATGCAGACGACTACTGTTGCATTCAGGCAGAAATCGCACACACCAACGTTGGACTCCACGCCCCGGGATTCTTCGCCCGCCGCTACCCCCATAGACAAACTTGAATCCAACACAGAGAGACCAGACTGGCCACCGGAAGAAGAGACCGACCCACTAGCCGACTATATTGCCAACATCGACAATGACTACCATGAGGAAGTGAAACCCGATGCAAAGATTGACCTGGAAGGTGGCATTGACGTCGAAAAGGCCGCAACGCAACTAGACTTGTCGGCGTCGAGCCCCACAGGCTCCAAAATTGAATCACCAAGATCATTAGCTCAAATGCAAATCGACACCGAACATGACTCAATCCCAACATCAAGCGAAGACGATGAGGGCGATATGGTCATCTCTGGATCAGATGACGACACCCTTGAAGACTTCGTGCTGCTTGAGGACTTGGCGAACGGATATTCTGGGTCCACCAAGAAGGCATCTCGTTATGGAAAGCCTTCATTTACATCGGCATCGGCATTTGCGGATGCTCTTGAGTCTGAACCATATTTCGGGTTTGACATAATGGACTTTGATCGGTCCAGTCTACGGAAAAAAGCCAAGGGCAAGAAATCCATCCCTGACGTGGTACTATCCGACAGTGAGTTCGAAGTCGAGCTACAGGAAGCCTGGCAGAACGACCGGACCAAAAAGAAGCTGCGGAAGATGGAGCGAGCAGAGCTCCGGGCGCAAGGATTACTGGGCAGAAAAGCAGGAAACCCAGACCTCAAGGTCAAGTACCCCAAGGAAATGAACATGGAGGAATTTATGACCGAGATTCGCTCATTCCTGATGTCTGCTAGAAATAGGTTTGTTCTATATCTGCTTATTCTCATCGACCTAGCTAACCTCAATATAGCCTGTCCTTGCCGCCCATGACGAAGCAACGCAGGAAGCTGATACACGAATTGGCCAATGCGCTGAATTTGAAATCACAATCACGCGGCCATGGACTTTCTCGCTTCCCGGTCCTCAATAAGACAGCGCGCACTCCGCGATACACACCGAAGACTATATCCAACGTTGACGAGCTCTTATCCGGGAGGAAGTTCAACCGTCGGTTGTTCAAATCATGGGGCACCGAAGTGCCGAAATTCTCCCAAGCCAAGCGTGGAAAGTCCGGTGCTGCCTCGTATATGGATGGCGATGTGGTTGGCGCCTCTGCTCCGGAAATCGGAGCTGAAAACCGAGGGCGGGCCATGCTGGAGAAGATGGGATGGAGTACAGGTACTGCTTTGGGTGCCGCCGACAACAAGGGAATTCTGCAGCCTGTCGCGCAGGTCGTGAAGAACTCGCGGGCTGGGTTGGGTTAGGTGTTTTGGGGTTGTGTTAGGAAGAAAGGGAAGATTTCCCGGCATATATATGCCTTGTTAAAGCTATAGAAATAGAAATGTAAGAGTTGATGGCCTTTTTTTTTTTTTTTTTTTTTTTTTTAAAAAAAAAGGGAAAAAACGGTAAATGAGGCTCACGTATGTGTTACTAGTGGTTCCTCCCCTTCTTAGCAATAAACCCCGTCAGGGGTTGTGCGTGGTCGAGGTCTCTAATATGATCGAATAATTTAGACTTGGTTGGGAAGGGAGCCTGGCAGTTTGCACAGATGAACCCCGTGGGTTTATCCGCCTGCTTTGCGGCCCTTTTCGCCCGTTTCTGCTTGGCCTTGCCCATTTTGAGAGTTGGTGACTGCTCAGTGAGGTCCGAAGAGACCGGATTATCAGGTATATCAGAGGAGTCTCCGGCGCGCGTGGACAAGGAATCCATATCGGCACGGAGCCTCGTCTCGACATATTCCCTGGAGGCATAATCGTCATCATGCGAAGATGTTGGGGTGTCTAGTTCGGAAGGAGGACTTGGTTCCTCTAGCTCGGAAAGAGGAGTTGTCTTCTCCAGCCCGTGTGAACGTCCTCGATCCTCAGCATCAATGTTGTGGCTCTTCACAGAGGTATCTAATCCCAGATCGACACCCGAGGCATCAGAAACCTCATATTCCCTGTCATCAACCTCAAGAGGTTTAGTTGTAACTGCATTGGCACTCGGATCATTGGACTCCAGATCCAATTCATGGTTCTGCATTCGCATCTCCCAGCATAGCTGTTTGACCGCCTTCAAATGCTTCTTGCTACGTTCATGCGCCTCGAATTGCTTCTGACTTTTGAAAGATTTGTGACATGCCACACATTCAAAACTCTCGACTTCGCTCTCTTCGCTCTCCTGGTCTTCACCGGCCACTGGTTGCTCTGATTGGGCCCATTCGGGGAGGACATGATCCCGCATCTTGGCTTGATTCATAGCTCGTGATCTTGCAGCTTGTGCAGCTACAGACTGGCGGAGGGTTTCCTGGCGTTGAGCTTCACTTTGGGCATTGACTTTGTATCGTGGATCACGTTTCTTGACAAAGGCCACGAGGGACCTAACAGCATCATTGAATTCTCGGATGCCTTCCTCCCGAAGACGTCTGTTCTCCTTTTCCATCATTCGTCGCACCCGACGATCAGGCGCTTCGGAATAACGATGAACATCTTTCCACGCGAATGACTTTTGGGTGGAGAATCCGGTCCATGCGGCATAGAAGGGCCGTACAACGGTCTCAAAATCGTCATTACCAGATCCAAATGATGGATATTCGATAGGATCTTGATTCTCCCACTGACAGGCCAATCTTTCTTCCAACATGAGCTGTTCGAATTGCTCTCGCAAACCACCAAAGAATCCGGTTGTGGAGTCGGAGAATTCCATGCGAGGACTGAACTTCGAAAAGAGTTTGAGGACATCTTCGGCTGTTGTGATTCGAACATTGTACGAGTGTTGATCATCGGTATTTCCGCTGGTCCCTAAAAATGCATCGCTATGGGAGTCGTACCATGCTCGTTCCTGGGGATCGGCCAATACTTCATAAGCGGATTGGATTTCGGCGAACAGCTTGGTAGCTTCGTCAACATTCCCATAATTTCGATCTGGGTGCAATACAAGAGCTTTTTTTCGATATGCCTTTTTGATCCTGAGAGGTCGGACCAGTTTTAGTTATGTCCACAACTACATATCCATGTGAACTTACTCCTCATCGGTTGCACCACGGGTTATACCAAGCAGCTCATAGTAGTCGGTCTTCCGGTCTGGTTGTTCTGAAGCGCCTGAGCTAGCCTGGCTAGTGGAATGGAATTGGCCCATGGTGTGTAAGAGGGAGAGGGGAGGGAGGGGGGATGGTGAATACCGCAATACTCGCTTGCGGTTGAAACAGAACTTTCTTGTTTAGTAATTCATTTCAAATATTTCAAGGAGATCATTAGTATGAAAAGTAAGAGTATTGTCTATAGGTGTCTATAAGCAAAAGGGAAAGGAAGAAAAGGAAGTCCAAAAAAACAAAAAAAAAAAACAAAAAAACGAGGGTTCAAGGCTTGGCATCTTCGATAAGAGAGAGAGAGAGATAACGAAAGCGGGGAGAAACATCTTCTTGCTTCTTGCTTTCCTTGCCTTCCACTATTTTCCCTTTTCCCTTTTCCCTCTCCCCTCTTAACTCTCTGATCTACTTTTTAATTTGATCTTCTTCTCTTGCACTTATTAAGGAATGTAAACCGGCTCTTATTCCGTTCTGATTACCTTTTCCTTTGTCTTTCTTACCCTCCCCCGACCATCATCAATATTCCACCTTCAGGGATGGTTCAGTCTTTAATCCATCTTCCAGACGAGATCCTGCATTCGATTCTATGTTATTCTTCTCCTCAATCCTGCGCTGCCATTGAACAAACCAATAGTCGATTTCAAAATGTAACGAATGAGCGTTTACTATGGCGTCACCATTGCCAGTCACATTACAAGTTCTGGGATGGGCGACATGATATGCCCCGGAAGCTTGCCTGCCCAGTGAATTCAACCAATTGGAAAGCTCTGTTTGTGTCCAAATATCGGATTGATCGATCTGTCACTCGGCTTCTTGATAGTATTCTTGCGAGCCAGACCGGCCGGATCGAGAAGTTTCGCCATGTTGTCGATATGGGATACGATACCAAGGATACTCTTCTGCGATATAGCCTGATAGAGTCCGGGGATGATTATTTGGCCAGAAGGTGGGCTACTAATCCTATGCAAGTTGACATGTGTTTCCCTTGAATTGACCAGTGGCTTGTGCCAACCACAAAAGGTACTATGCCCACGCGCTCTTGACTTGCCTGCACCGAAGCATTGCCATACCGGAATGGGCGAAACTGAAACGCGGAGAACCTGTGTCACTCGACAGAGCCTTGGCCTGCTTCGATCTCTTTATACCTGAAAGTGGAACTGGGGATTTGGATGAAGTAGGTTTTATCCCAGTGTAACCCACGATAAATCCATACCTGACTCTGATTTAGATACGAGACTCTCTGGATGAGATCCTCAACCGCTTTGTGGCGTCTCACCCGGATCTGTACCTCTTCACCCCTCGTGAGAAGGCAGTAGCCATAGCATCATGGTTAGAGGTGAATGATCTCACAGGGATAAATCCAGAGCGGGAATATCATTCTTTGGAACATAACTTTTTAGGGCTGGTGCTAAAGGATCCAGAGCATAACTCACTGCCGTTGGTGTCAGCTGCGATATATTGCTTTGTTGCGCAGGGGGTAGGCTTAAACGCCCATCCTTGTGGATTTCCGTTCCATGTACATGTGATCATTACCCCCCAGGTGGGCTCAGACATCAATGGCAATGCTTTGAGTGGGATAGAGCCAGGGGGGGCCCTTTATTTGGACCCATTCCGGGGAGCGAAAGAAACGTCTATCTCAACCCTGCGCAGCCAATTAACATTTCTGGGTATGTCTAACATAGACCAGACCGCAACTCTGGGTGAAGCGTCAACCTCGGGCGTTATCTTGCGTTGTGGTAAGAACATATTGAACTCGATTCGTGTCGAGCCTCAAAATCCGACCTGGCGGGCCACCTCGGTGGACATCGTGAGCGCAAAGTACGCAGCGCTCTGGGCTGTGATGCTACTATCGGGCGATTCGAGGCCGATGGATCTACGCCATCAGTTGCCATGGCTCATGGAACTGTTCGCTACAGACTTTCCTTCTGATGTGTTTCTAATCGAGCAGTACATCGCTCCTCTGTTTCATGGACTGTTCGAGCATGAGCACATACTGGAGAGCCTTCATGTGATGAGGGCTGTGGATAAGATCCCAAAACAGATTCGGAGGCGAACCGGTGGCAATGCAAATATACAATACAAGGTGGGCCAGATTTTCCGCCATCGTCGCTATCATTACGAGGCTATTATCACGGGCTGGGACTCCGAATGTGGCGCCGGCGAACAGTGGATGAGGAGAATGGGGATCGATCGATTAGAAGCTGGCAGGCACCAAAGCTTCTATCATGTGCTGTGGGTTGTACCTGCGTCGTCTCTTTTTGGCTACTGGCTAACAATGTATGCATAGTGTGGCAGATCGAAGTGTCCGCTATGTGGCCGAGGAAAATATTGGAATAATTCTACCTCGTTTCACGGAATTGCCGAGTAGTTTGACTGCCATTGCGGGTAAGCATTTCAAACGATGGGATGAGAGGGACAGGAAGTTTGTTAGTAACATGAAGGATGAATACCCCGATGACTAGTGGAAATAAACTCTGCTTTATTCGGATTGTTGCTGGCTAGGACTTTGAAATTCAAATTACCAGGCCATATGGAAGGGATCTCCTAGCTGACGGATAGTATACGTTGTCAAACGTCTCTAATATAGAATAACAAAGATACTTATTACCTTATGTTACCAGCTAGGTCTTTAGGGAAAAGAGTGCATTTCAACGAGAATACTAAGTATAGAGAGTAAAAAAGGAAAAGAAGAAAAGAATCTACGAGTAGGGATGTTTTATAGGGTTAGGTCTGTCTCATCCTAATAAAACAAACATACTAGGGATCTCAATGGAAGCGTTTAGCAGTAATAGTAAGCGATCCCCTCCGGGAGCCCTTCGGGGGGGAAGGGGGGGCCTACGGCCGCCTGGTAAACAATTCTCTCCTCTATATAACTATTGTCGACCAGAATGACTCCTTGCCCGTCCCGTCATTACTGGATTTTCTCTTTATGTGTAAGCAGGACCTACTTCTTGGTCTATTAGTAAGCACTTAGGGATATATAGAGAGAAGACCTTATACTTCTTAACAAATATACTCATTTTACTACTGTAAGGGAAATTGGGCTCTGGACCAATATTCTCCACAAGGAATACTCTTAATGGAAAATGCAAGCATTAACCAAAAAGACCACTCAGAGTTTCCACTATATGCGCATATGCCCAATGCGACCGAGATTTCTCCACTTTGTGGGTTGTATGGACTTATCCATTACAACTACTTACTCGATATAGTAAGATTTTTGGTATTAAGTTATTGCCTTTATTCCTTCGTTCGATAGTTATAGTAGAACACTAATGGCACAGCAAAAAGTCTAATGGCACAGTTCACTAAACCCTTTTGGTCCTAGCTTTCTTGGCACCCATTTGTCGGCCTAGGTGTTATTTATTATGGTATCACCACAGTAAAAAACACAACCCCTAAATCACCCCAGCCACTCCATGGTCGGCCCCATAATAATGCCACTATTAAATCACGTGATCATGACGGTTTATAATAAATAAGATCACGTGATTATATTGATCACGTGATTGTAGTTGCTATTTCCTAGCATTGTTTGCATTGTTTGCAAGACCATATTCAGATGGTTTTAATAGGCTATATATACCTAGATTTTCCCCACTTACTCCATCAACATGCCTACCACCGATAACGTCATTATCAACCTGCCTGCCACCGATTATGTCATCACCGACCCCCCTGCCACTAATCATGTCATCACCGACCCCCCTACCGCCGATTATATCTATGTCATTACCGACCTACCTGCCGCTGTCAACCCCCTGCCACCGACGATGCCATCAAAAAAAAAAAGTAAAGAAATAAAGGTTTTACTATAGAAGATCGAAATTAATGGACGATAATTAGCATGCAGAGATTTCATTGTGGGTGCCAAGGCTTGATTAACCCTATCACCTGATCTAATCTTAGACAATCATAATCACGTGATCTGATTAGACAATCATAACCACGTGATCTAATCTAGACAATCATGATCACCTGATCTAATCTTAGACAATCATAATCACATGATCTTCATAATCACGTGATCTAATCTAGACAATCATGATCACATGATTTAATAGTGGCATGGCATTATTATGGGACCGATCATGGAGCTGATTGTGGCTGGGGTGATTCAGAGGTTGTGTTTTTTACTGTGGTGATACCATAATAAATAACACCTAGGCCGAAAAATGGGTGGCAAGAAGGCTAGGACTAAAGGGGTTTAGTGAGCTGTGCCATTAGACTTTTTGCTGTGCCATTAGTGTTCTACTAGTTATAAGCCCGGTTAGCTAGTAACTCTTCTTTATAAGATTACTACTTAGTCGCTTATTTAAGTACCTAATAACCCCTAATACCTCCTAAGTAAGAAGTACGCGAGAAGTTAATAGGTTAAAATTTATTAGAACGAAGTATAACCTAACCTACTTCCTACCTCTTCCTTATCTTTAAATAATATAAAGAATAAGTATTATAATACCGAGATATTACTCTTTTATAATAATCTTATTTCTTTAGATACCGATCGTAGTATCTATAAAAAAAAAAATCCTTAGATTCTCGCTTTAATAGTAAACTTAGTTCTTAAATATAGAGAATTCTAGGCGGAGTCTAAAAGTATTGTTACCAGCCAGTTCTTAATTAAAAGAGTGCATTTCAACTAGAACAATAAGTATAGGGAAGAAAAAGAAAAGAAAGAAAAAAGAAATCAACAATAGGACCAAAGATAATATAGGGTGGGTCCTAGGTTAAGGGCGGAAACAATCAGTAGAAAACTCTATAGACGGGTAAATACGGTAGAACTAACTAACTAGTCTAAAGGCGGAGCTAGTTAGTAGAAAACTCTATAGATCGTTATATAACCCCCGACTAAGAATATATTTAGCCCCTAAATACCGGCTTATTATTATCTCTATAGTCTTTAAAGAAGACTTTATCTTCGGCTACGTCTATCTAGGCTTATAGGCGTATCGGGGGTCTAGGCTTTAAAAGGTAATTATTATAGAAGTCCTAAATTTTTTAAAGTATATACTTAAAATTCCCTATAGGATACTACTATAGATCGAGATTATAGCCGAGTTATTAAACTTAATATTATAACTTCCGGTAGTAAAGATATAAATTAATAATCTTATTTATCTTTTATTTATCTTTCTTAGAAATCTTAATTAATAATAGCGGATCTAGATACTATTTATATAATAGTTCTAATAATAAGGCTTTTCGAAGCTTATTAGAATTAAATATTAGATAAACTCTAATAGATTCTAGAAGATCGAGCTTATAAATATTTCCGATCTTCTTAATAATTTTATAGAGTCCGCTAATAAAATAAAAAAGCTTCTAATTTAGGTAGTTAAGCTATTAATCCTTTATTATAATAAAAATCTAATTACTAATATTAAAATCCTTCTTTTTCTAATATTTATTTACTTACTAAATTATTTATTATTAAGATTTTATAATCTAATTTTTTATTTTTATTTAGATATTTTAAAATTATAATAATATATTTATTATATCTTATTTATTATCTATTAGATTACTTTAATCTTTTTAATTAAAGAATATAATTAGTTTATAATCTTTTTTAATAAAGAATAATAATTATTTTATAATATCTTATAGAAGAATTAATATTATAAAATCTATTATTAATAAAATCTTTAATTAATTATTCTAGTTCTATTTAATATATAATTATAATCTTTAGACTATATACTAATTTATAATTTCGCTTTATTTATTAATCTAAAGATAATAAATAATTAATAATTTTTTCTTAATTCTAAATATTTAATAAAACTTAATCTAGAATTCTAAAATAAACTATCTTTTCTAGTCTAATATAATAATCTCTAGAATATCTATAATTCGAATTATATTATTAATAAATAATCGAGCTATCTATTTAATATTAATATCTTTATAATAAAGAATAAAAATTAATCTTTTATTTAATTAATTAATAATTATAAAAATAATATTATAATTATAATAATCCTTTAAGAATAAATAGAAATCTATTAAAATATATTACTAAAATCTTTTAAAAATAGATAAAAGATATAATAATCTAGATATATAATCTTATTAGATCTTTATTTATTTATAAACTAAATAGTTTTTTATATATTATTTTATATTATTAGTCTATTTTAGCTAATAATATCTTAATAAAATAAGCTTCTTTAGTTTTTTAATTTTAAGATATATAATTAATAGTTATTAATATATATTATTAAAAAGTCTTATATATAAATCTTCTTTATCTAAGATCTTAAATCGCCTTTTAAATAAGAATAAATCTTTTTTAATTATTTATTTTTAATTACTATCTTTTTTAATAATTTACTAGAAATCTTTTAATTTATTATTTTTTTAATTAGCTTACTTAATTTATTTAATAATATCTATTATAGATTTTATATCGATTAGATTTAAACTAATTAAATAAATATCTTTTTCTAAATAACTTTTTAGTAGAAATATTATCTATCTATTATTATTAGTATAGAATAAGTCTTTCTATAATAAAATATTAGCTATAATATTCTTTTTTCTAGAATAATACTTAATTATAAAATAGAACTAAAATAAGAACTTATTTTATCTTATTTATTATTAGTTTATCTATCTTATTATTATAAAATATTTAAGAGACTAATAATCTATTAAGATCTCGAAATAATCTTTTTATACTAAATCTTTAAATTTAGATTACTATTTTTATAATATATAAATAATTACTAATAGTTTTTTATCCTATATCTTATAATTTAATTTTATAGGCTATATACTCTTTAAAAAAAAAGCTATTAAATACTAGAAATTATTATTTTTATAATACTAAAAAAAAACTACTCTAAGTATTTTATTAGAAGTATTAATTTTAATCCTTATTTATTAAGCTAGATTATAATAATAAAAGACTAATATAATTATTAATTTTTTCTTTAATAATATAAAAGCTATTTTATACTATTCTATTTATTTATAAAAAATATCTTACTAAGTAAGTCGATATAGAGGTTTTAAGATAATACTATATCTTTAAATAAATTATTAGTAAAAATTATAAAATCCTAAGAATAACTAAATCTTTTTTATAGTTATTAGTATTTATTATAACTAAATAATACTAATCTTTTCTAGATTAATTATAATACTATTTATATTTATAATAAAGCTAAGGAACTTTATCTTCTATACTAAGAATTTATATTTTAATAATACTATCTAAAGACCTATTTTCTATAGATATTAAAATACCTCTCTTACTTATTATTAATACTCTTTAAGCGTTTTATTATAGATTAAAATATTATCTATAAAAACTATAATATACTTATTTAGATATTCTTATAATATATTATTTATATATTATTAGAATATAGTAGGTCTATTTATTAATCTAAATAGTATAATTTTATATTTAAATAATCTATATTATATATAAAAGATAATATCTAGATTATACTTTAATTTTAAATATAATATTATAATCTACTCTAGATCTATAAAATAATAATTTATCTAATCTTTTCTTTAAGAAGACTTTTATAAGATTATAATACTTCTTTAATAAAATCTAAAATATTTTATTAATTTTAGGATTCTTTATCTAAATACTCTTAATATCGATAATATAATTAATCTTATAAAGAGATATTATAAAGATCTTAGGTTATTTATTAACCTTACTTTTTATATAAAATTAATTAAATCTAGCGCCTCTAATTATATAGATATTAATATTAATTAAGAACTACTCTTTTTTTATTAATATCTAGGTCTTTAGAATTTTTATTTTATCCTCTAAATTTTAAATTATCTCCTATTTCTTTTTAATCTATTAATATTTATATTAATACTTTTTAGTATATTAAAGTTATAAAAATAATTACTAATCTTATTATCCGAAAAAATAATTATATACTCGTCGATCTTAGTATACTCTAGGTTTTTCTTTATAAACCTATCTCCTTTATCTAATATAGTTATTTTTTAATAAAATAGGGTATTTTAAGGCTTTTTAGCTCGATTTCTATAATAGTAATAAGATTTTTATTTTTTTATTATTTATTATTCGGTATATTAAATATAAGATTTTTTATCGAATATAAGATTCTTTATAGCTATAGATTTATTTAAATATTATTTTACCCTCTTTTCTTTAAAGGAGTATATCTTTATACTCGTCTCCTATAATATAGCTTTAAATAATAGGACTATAAACTAGATTTTTAACCTTATACCTATAACTCCTATAAAGATATAATATATATATTATATTAATTCTATTATAAAGATTCTTATAGATTATATTAACTCTCTAGTTAGTAATAAATATAATTACTATTAGATTAATTATTAAGCTTATATTATAATAAATATATTTTTTCTTTCTATATATCTTCTTTTAATATTATCTAGATCGACCCCTATCTTAATAATATAGCAAATACTATTATATTAGTACTAAATATCCTAGCTCGAAACGCTATTTATAAAACTTTTATTAGTACTTATAATACCCTCTATTCTTAGATTAATTAAGGATTTACTCTAATATCTATTATTTAAACTATATTAGTCCTTTCTATTAAGTAATCTATTTATCGACTAAATACTAGATATTAATTAGTCTAAGTACTTTAATAAATACTTTATAAGCTTACTTTAAAGGGAGCTTTATAAGATTATCTATTTATATATTAGTAATAATATATTTTACTATCGAGCTAGATAAACCCCTAAGCTAAATAGCCCTATTAAAATACGTCTAATAATTAGTATTTAATTAAATTAACTATCTACTATACTACTAATTCGAGCTTAATATTCTAAAGATTTAGATTTAACTAAATAAGAGGGTAGGTTATTATTAGCTATCTAGACTATTAATAATTAAGAAATCTCTTTAGTTTATAAAGTAGCCCGCCGGTTTAATATCCTAAATTTAACCCTCTTTACCCGCCTCTTATATCTTTTATTAACTTTCTAGCAAAGCTAATAATAATAAATATTAATATATTATAATTTAGTACGAAGTTATAATTACTTTTTAGTAAGTAAATCTATAGTTTATTAATTATTATAGTTAATTAAAAATCTAATATTATAATTAAGATTAACCGCGTAAAGAAGCCTTTTTTATTATATAACTCTCTTACTAGCTTTTAAAATAGTAAGTAGCTTTATCTCTATTATTAATATTATTATTCTCTTTTACTTACTTATCTTCTAATTAATAATAACTTTAAAAAATTTATAGAGGAAGCTTTCTAAACTTTTTTAATTAATATAATTATTAAAAAAAATATCTCTTAAAAAAGAGAAAGTAAATATAGAATATATAGGATAGTATTTAAGAGTAAGAAACTAGATATTATAAAAATATTAGATTAATTAATTTACTATCTCTTAATATTTAAAACCTAGATTTATAAAGAACTCGGCTAAGTAGTTAGCTACTTTTACTATATTAAGATAAGTAATAATAATTAGATAGAGAGTAGAATTAAGCTTTTATTAGTACTTATAAATCTACTTTTTATTTATTATTTTAGTAAACTTTATTATTTTATTTATTAGAAGTAAGATTTTATATTTATAATTATAGATAAGATTATAATAAGTCGCTATAAAAAAGATATATAAATCTTAATAAAGCTAGAGCTTATATTTAATAGTATTTAGAGAATCCGAATCCTAAGAAATTAAGCGGCTTTTTTTATTTCTTAGAGCTCTTAATAGTCTTTAGGGTTTTATTTTAATTAAAGAGCTTATTAGTATTTTATTTAGAAGAAGATAATAATATCTTTAGATATAAAGATAAATCTAAGCTTTTTAAGTATATATATAGTTTTTTATTACTATAAATATAGCGATTTTCTAAGTCTATAAAACGCTTTTTATAATCTCTAGATATTACTTCTATTATAGAAGTCTTTAAATATCTAAGTATAAATAATATTATTAAGATTACTATTTAGAAATATATTAATAATAGGAGATTAGTATAGAGATATCCCCTTTTTATAATCTAATACCCTTTTTAGTAATCCGATACCCCCCTACCTAATTTTTTAGTATTAATTTACTACTCTTTATACTACCTTCGAGTTTTTATACCGCCTTTATATTAAACTTCCCCTAATATTATAGAACGATAATAGATACTTATAATTTATATATAAATATATAGTAAAAAATAAGTTACTTTTATCTTATATATATTATATTATAGGACTCGAGTAGTAATTAATCTAATAATATAATTCTAGTTTATATATATTAATCTACCTTCTCCTAATTTATTTTTTATCTATATTTATATTAAATTATTAGTTTTAATCCTTTTTTTTTATTATTTCTATCCTACTTTTATTATTTTAGTAACTAAAATAGTCTTTTTAGGCCTAGTATATTTTAATTTATCTAATTTAGACGCTAATTCCGATTATAAGATCGTCCCTAAGTCCTTACTAGCGCCGCTAAGTACTAATCACGCTAACGAGTCTATACTAAGCTTTACCTTCCTACTTCCGCTAATAGACTAAATATATACTATCTTAGAGGAAGCGATTACCTTAATAAATATCTTTACGCGGTTATATAAGTATATAATTACCTCTTTATATTCTAAAAATATAAAAAAAGGGTAAAAAAGACTATCTATCTCTACTATAACTATAGTTAAAAGGTTATATAGGATATAGATCCTCTTATAAAGTAGCGGAATACTAATATACTTACGACTAAATACTCTTTTATAATTATTCTTCGCTTAGATCTTAATACTAGATTTTAGTATATAATAATTAAAGATTCTATATATAATTATAAGCCTTCGCCGCTATTAACCTACCCTACTATATAGGCCTTAAAGCTTATCTATAAAAAAGATAAGATCGAGAACGCGCTTTAATAAAAATATATAACCCGCTAAATTCTTACTAAGCTATATAAGACTAATCCTAAGAGTATTATTATTCCTTAGAATATCTATAATATCCGGAAAAAGCTTAATTAAGTCTTTCTTATCGGCCGAATACTTATCTAGATATTTTTATAGGAACTTCTAAAGGATAGTAATTAGATTTTTAAATATAAAGTTAATAATTAATATTATATATCTACTTTATTCTATATATATAAGTCTAGCGTTTAAATACTCTAAATAAACCCCTAGGTCCTTTTTATAGATTATATATATAAAATAAATTAGTATAGTCTTTCTTTACTCGATATTATAGGCTTTACTATAATAGGATTAATATTCTATACTAGTTTTATTTTTATATAGGATAAAAAGAAAAAAATATATAAAATTATATTTAGCTATTTTATTAAAGTATATAAATCCCTTAGTATCGACCCTCTCTATCCCTTTATAATCCTTATAGATAAGGAAAAAGCGCTTATTACTACTATTAAAAATATATTTCTAGAGATAAAGTATATACTTTATCTCTAATATATTAATATAAGAATTATAAAGATTACTTATCCCCTTCTTACCGACTAATTTATATAAGCCTATTAGGATTATAATTAGTCTATAGAGATCTAATCTACTAAATCTTCTTAGTATTAAACTAAGGCCTAATAAACTAAAAAAGACTAAAAAAAGATTAAGAAAGAATAAAAAAAGATATTAAAATAGTAGGGTTGAATTATTTATACTATAATATTTAAGAAGTATAAGCGCTAATAATTATATTTTAAAGAAAAATATAATAATAATCTTTTTTAATTATTATTAGAGTATATATAAAAAAAGTAGCTAGATAATTATCTAAAACGCTTCCTCTATATCTATATCTTATAATATCTTTATCTAAATAAAATTATAATCTTTTAGGCTAAGGGTATTTATTAGCTATTAAAGCTTAGTCTTTAAATATTAAATAATAATTTACTTATTATACTTTATAGTTTCGAGTATATAGTAAATCTTTAGTTCGCTAAGATTAAGTATAAAATTAATACTTAGAAGATTTAAAGGCTAATAAAATAAGTTCTACTACTTTACTAGCTACTAACTAATTAGATTTTAATATAGGCGATTTAACTTATAAAGAAGGTTTATATAAGATATCTATTAAAAGGGGAAGAAAGAAAGCTACTAATCTATCCTATCTATAACTATAATTTAAAGACTACTAATAGATTTTAATAAATATTATTAGTATAGTAAAAATTACTAATAATATAAGAGTTTAACCTAATTAAGATAGGTTTTTCTTAGCGGTTATTTTTAGTCTAAGTATTATTTATTATAGTATTACTATAGTAAAAAATATAGCCCCTAAATTACCCTAGTTATATAGTACTTCTATAATCTACTCTATAATCCGCTCTATACTCGGCTTTATATTAATTCCCTATAATAATAATTCTATAATTATACCTCTATTAAATTATATAATCTAAATAGGGCTAATTATTAGAGTTAATCGAGCTTTATTTAATATTTTTATTAAATTAAAATAAAGAGAAAAATAGAATATAATAATAAAGCTTTTATTATAGGAGATTAGAATTAATAGACGATAATTAGTATATAGAAATTTTATTATAGGTACTAAGGCTCGCTTAACCCTAGCCTATTATAGTTACGTAATCTATATCTAGTACTATAATTACGTAATCTAATTCTAGTACTATAATTACGTAATCTAATTCTAGTACTATAATTATATAATCTATATCTAGTACTATTATTTATATAATCTATATCTAGTACTATAGTCTATATCTAGTACTATAATTATATAATCTATATCTAGTATTATAATTACGTGATCTAATCCTAGTACTATAATTACGTAATCTATATCTCGAACTATAATCACGTAATTTAATAGGTATATTATTATAGTGTATTAGTATAGTATATTGTCAAAGTGCAGGGTTGCATACATGGGATGATACCATGGAAGATTATGTAATCATGCTTAGTAATAACCGCACAGAAACAGCAGTTTCTATTATGTAGAAAATGCAGAGTTCTTCATATCAGCCCTGAGGTCCATACATTTCAATACGTCAGATTTCTGTCATATATTATTATAGGTACTAAGGCTCGATTAACTCTAACAATTAGCCCTATCTAGATTATATGATTTAATAGAGGTATAATTATAGGAGCATTATTATAGGGAATTAATATAGGGCCGAGTATAGAATAGATTATAGGGTAGATCATAGAAGTACTATATAGCTAGGGTGATTTAGGGGCTATGTTTTTTACTATAGCGATACCATAATAAGTAACACTTAGACTGAAAATGACCGCCAAGATATTCTATACCTAATTGGATTAGACTCCTATACCATCAGTGATTTTTGCTGTGCCAACAGTGTTTACCTAGATTTCCTTATATTTATATTATTAAGACGTACGATAATAAGAAGAAGTAGCTCGAACTAGATCTATACTATTAGTATTAGTACTTATATAATATTAATATAACCCCTCTAATTAACCTATCCCTATTTATATAGGATCCCCTTTATATACGTCGTCGAGGACGACCCCGAGGTATATATAACTTCGCGAGTACCTAGGCTATCTAGGCCTCCTATTCTACCTAGTCTATCTAGTCTTCCGCCGATCTATTAACCTAAACTTAAGCGTAAAAGAGCTCCTCCGTCTACCGAGATCTATCTTTATAAGAAGTAAGCCGGGGTTAGGTTCGTAGTATACCTTAGCGCGCGCGCGGTCGGGGTCGGGGGATAGATACTACTTAGGGTCGCGGTCGGGGTCGCGGTCGGGGTCGGGGTCGGGGTCGCGGTTAGGGGCGTAGTTAGATTATAGAGGATACTATTACTAAGGAAATAGTTTAGTAGAGAATAGATACTTTTATTAGAGTAGAAAGTATTAAATCTATTAAAATAAGCTTTTTTTTCTAATTAAAATATATATTCTTTTACTATATAAACTAGAATTTAAAACTACTAGAAAAAGTCTAGTAAAAAGAATTAATACCTAAGGAACTAGGCAGAAATCAGGTATTCTTAGGCATTTTTAGGTAGGGGGGTATCGGATTACTAAAAGGGGTATTAGATTATAGGGAGGGGGTATCTCTATACCAATCCCCTAATAATATTAAGCTATATTATATTAAGATTAAATATAGTAATAAGTATAAAAATAGCTCTTATTATTCGAGTAATAAGTATTACTACTCTTTTTTCTTTTAAGTTAATAATTTAAAGATTTCTTTTATATAAATTCTAGCTTTTAGCTTAATTAAGAAGCTATTACTATTAAATTTATAAATAAAGATTTAAATTAAAGGAAGTTGTCGACCAGAATGACTCCTTGCCCGTCCCGTCATTACCAGTTGTTCTCTTTGTATATATGCAGGATCCACTTCTTGATATTAGCAAGCCCTTAGGGATATTTAGAGAGACAGGCAGTCTGTAGTCCTAGTTTCTGACCTCGGTCAGAAAGGATAGGCGGTCGGTGCTTCTGCCGGAGGTCAGAAGGGCGGTCTGGAAGTCTGACTGAGGTCAGAATTTTTCAGCTAGAGGATTCTAAGAATTACACTCATTTTACTACTTGCTCGATATAGTAAGATTTTGGTATTAAGTTACTTGCCCTATTCCTTCGTTCGATAGTTATAAGCCCGGTTAGCTAGTAACTCTTCTTTATAAGATTACTACTTAGTCGCTTATTTAAGCCTCTAATAACCCCTAATACCCCTAAGTAAGAAGTACGTAAGAAGTTAATAGGTTAATATACTAGACGAAGTATAACCTAATTCACTTCCTACCTCTTCCTTACCTCTAAATAATACGAAGAATAAGTATAGTAACGCCGAGATATTACTCTTTTATAATAATCTTACTTTCTTAGGTACCGACCGCGGTATTTATAAAGGAAAGACGATCTTTAGATCCTCGCTCTAGTAGCGAACTTAGTTCTTAGATATAGAGAACTCTAGGCGGAGCCTAGAAGTATAGTAATATCTAGATCTATTAACTTTAAAAGAAAGCTAGATTTTCCCTCTAATAAAATCGGAACGACTACTTAAAACCGATAAGAAGTACGCTAAAGATCTTATAAGTAATCGCCTACTTAGCGAAGTACTTATAGATTATAACGCCGACCGCTATAATTATAAGTAAGATTTATTAGATTACCGAATTATTCGAATATTACTTAATAAAGCCTCTAAAAGAATAAGATACTATCTTTCCCTAGAGTTATAAAGCTTAGTAGTTAATATAAAGGATATAAAAGAGCTTCTTCGAATACTTTAAGAACGCTTCTCCTTTACTAGTAAGATATAGGTATAACTTATTAGGAGATAATAGAACGAGCTACTCCTTATCTTAATTAAGAATATAAGTATTAATATATAATTATTAAAAGTCGAAAATCTTTATATAGAGTATAAAGCGGTAAAAGTAGACTTTACTAAGTCCGAAGAAAACGCTATTTATAACTTTCTATAAGTATTAATATCTTATAAATTATAATTCTATTATTAATAATATATTAAGATATTTATAATAGAATAATAGACTACTCTTATAAGCGTTATTAATACTTACCGCTTTAAGAAAGTACTTTTTAATAAGAAGAAACTAAAGAGTAAAGTATTATAGGGAGTCTTTATAATACTTAATAGTAAGTAGGAAGCTAAACTAGCTACTTCCTCTATTAATTAAATAATCTCTTTATTAAATAAGACTTTAAAGAGATAGCTATAATATATATATAAAGAAAAGTACTTCTTTATTATATATCCCTACTTTATTAAATTAATAAGACTAAATAACTAGAAACTAAATCTAGCTATTATTAAGAAATTAACCGCTAATATAGAAAAGCTAAGTAAGAAAGTAAAAGAGAAAGCTAAAGAACTTCTTATAAAACTTACCGAAGAAGAAAGTACTACTTAGTCTTATTATATAAAGATCGGAGAAGACGATAAAAAGTCTTTTTTAATTATATTAAATAGTTCTTAGTTAAATATAAAGAAGTAAGTTAAGAAACTTATATCTTCTCTATCTATATCTTCCTAATAGGTACTATCTATAGTACTATCTTTATAAGATATCCTTTCTCTAGTTAATACTACTTTCTTAACTAATCTAAGATTATTAATTAAGGATCGCTAGTTAGTTAATTTAGCTACTAATAAATATATTACTAATAATAAAAACCTCTTTATTAAATTTAAACCTCTCGACGGCTTACTAAAAGTTAATAATATAATAATTAAGCTTTATAGAATAGGTAAAGTCTAATTTCGGACTATAAGCCGCTCTAGTAATCCTATAACTCTTACTTTATTAGAAGTAGAGTTCTTATCTAGCTTTTATTATAATCTTATTTTAGTTATATTTATAAAATAGAAAGGATATAAAGCTAATTTTAATAAATTTACTATTATTAATAAGATAACTAGAAGGATCTTCTCTTATTTAGAGGAGATTAGTAACTTTTTTATACTTTTTTAAATAGATTTTATATTCCTAATAGTATTTACTACTATATTATTTAATATTAAGCGTTCTTCTTTACTACTTACTTCGAAAGTAATAGCTTCTCGATAGTATTAATACCTTAGTTATATATATAGCGAGCGAGTTTAACGACTTACTTAAATAGTAGAAGGAGTATAGATTATTCTATCTATAACTATAGAGTATAAACTAGAGCTTTATAAGACTTATTAACTCTCTTAAATACTATAGTAAGTCTTACGCCGCGTTTAAGATATAAATTTTAGTCTACTTAGCCGAATATATTTTAATCTTATAATACTATAAGAGGCTTATAATAATAATAAATAGATCTCCTACTTCTACCTTAATAAGATTCGCTTTTACTAAGTATAAAGCTATAAGCGGAAGAGTAGTTATTAAGAAGTAATTACTTAATTTATTTTATAACTACGGACCTAGTTTAACTTACTAATCTATATATTTTAATCGGATAATAAAGCCTTTATAGATAAAGACGTTATCTACTTTCTATAAGAGAATAAGATAATTATTTAATACTCTATCGTTAGTACTCTAGAATAGAACGGTTTCGCCGAGCGATCTAGGAGGGTAATTATCGTTAGAGTAAAAGTACTTCTTAAGGATTTATAACTTCCTAAAGATCTCTAGCTAAAAATAGTCTAAGCTATTATATATATACTTAATAAATCGCTAATAAAACTTAATTTAGGAAAGTAAATTATTCTATAGTAAGAATTCTACTATTAAGGAATAGGTACTTTTATTCCTATTAATCTTTTAAACTTATAAGTTTATAGTTACTATACCTATATAAGAATTTAGGGAATCCTATAATTAGATAAGATATACTAATATATAGAGATAGACTACTTAGTCGGATATTAAATAAGTAATATCTAGAAAGTCTAGTTCCCCTAAATAAATAGTTATAAGTTCGTTCGTAACGCTACTTTCGATAAAAATCTAAATTATAGGAAGTACCCTTCGGAACCGCTAAAGATTCGTTAAGAGTAGATAGCTAATATTATTAATAAAGATAAACTTAATATAGAGCTAGAGCGAGCGATTCGCTAAATAAATATTATACTAATTATATAAAATAACCTTTAAGATAGAGAGTAAGATAATACTCCTTAAAATCCTCTAGAGCGGGAGTAAGATTATACTACTAAAGATAGACGGAGGAAGAAGGATCTTTAGTATTATTATATAACGCCTTCGCCGTTACTAAATACTATTCCTTTATCGGAAAGTATTCTATAAAGCTTATAACCGATCGAGATCCTACTTCTATAAAATAAGGAAGCTTCTCCGATTACTTTACTATTAATAGCTATATCTTATATACCTATTATACTAGATAATAAGTCTTTTACTATAGTTATTCCGAAGAAATTATAGAGATAGATTTTATAAAGGTAAAATAATTAAGATATAGTACCGTTTCGCTAAATATAACCGGACTAATATAATTTATTAGTTTAATAAGTATCTAGTACTTTTCCTAAAGTTAAAATAATAGGAACTACTACTCTACTAAGAGCACTTATCCGAGGAGATATTATATTATTTAATATACTCTAAGGTAGACGATAAAGGTAAGTCTATAAAGACTTAGATATAGTAAGCTATCTTATTTATAATAGTCTTAAGAATAGGTTTAAACTAATACTTATAGTATTTATAATTAGTCTTTTAATAAGCCGTCTCTAGCTAAATAGATATTAGGACGATCTTCCTCTAGAGCTATAGATATAGAAGGAGATACTTAATTACCTATTTACTAAAGACTTCCTTACCGCTATAGGACTTAAAGCTAAATTAATTAAAGTAAGAAGAATATATAAAGTAGAACTATATCTATAAGATAAAAGTATTTAGGTACTTCCTCTAATCTAGATATTTACCTATAAATTTAATAGTAATAGCTTTTTAACTAAGCTAAAAGCTAGGATTTATATAAGAGGTAATCTTTAAACTATTAACTTTAAAGAAAAGAGAGTAATAACGCTTACTACTCGAATAGTAAAAGCTATATTTATACTTATTACTATATTTAACTTTAGTACGATATAACTCGATACTATTAATATATGTTACCAGCCAGTTCTTTAACAAAAAGAGTGCATTTAACTAGAACATTAAGTACAGGGAGGAAAAAGAAAAGAGAAGAAAAGAATCTATCAACAGGACCAAAAGACATTGTGGGGTGGGTCCTGGGTCGAAGGCGGAAACAATCAGCAGAAATCTCTGCAAGGCGGAAACACACGGCAGAACCAACTGACTCGTCCAAAGGCGGAGTCAGTCAGCAGAAAACTCTGCAGATCGTCATATAACCCCCGACCAAGAATGCATTTAGCCCCTAAATGCCGGCTTATCGTCATCCCCATGATCTTCAAGGAAGACTTCGTCCTTAGCCGCATCCAACCAGGCTTATAGGCGCATCGGGGGTCCGGGCTTCAGAGGGTAATCGTCATGGAAGTGCTGAATCTTCTAAGGTATATACTTGAAATTTCCTATAGGATACCACTATAGGTCGAGATCATGGCCGAGCTATTAAACTCGATACTACAACTTCCGGTAATAAAGGCGTGAATCGATAACCTTGTCTACTTCCTATTTATCTTCCTTAGAGATCCTAATTAGCGGTAGTAGGTCTAGATGCTATCCGCGTAATAGTTCTAATAATAACGCTCTTCGAAGCTTACTAGGATTAAATACCGGATAAACTTTAATAGATTCCGGAAGATCGAGCTTATAGGCGTTTCCGATCTTCTCGATAATCCTATAGGGTCTACTAGCTAGGTAAGAAAGCTTCCGATTCAGGCGGTCTAGCTACTAATCCTTCGTTATAACGAAAACCTAATTACTAACGTCGAAATCCTCTTCTCTCCGGTACTTATTCGCCTATTAAATTATCTGCTGCTAGGACTTTATAATCTAATCTCTCGTCTTCGTCTAGATATCTTGAAGTTGCGATAATATATTAACTACGTCCCGTTCGTTGTCTATTAGATTACTTCGGTCCTTCTAGTTAAAGGATATAGCCGGTTCGTAACCCCTTTCGATAAAGAATAGTAACTACTTCGTAGTATCCTACGGAAGGATTAATACTACGAAATCTACTATTAGTAGAATCTCTAACTAGTTATCTTAATTCTATTTAATATACGGTCGTAACCTCTAGGCTATATACTAATTTACGATCTCGCTCTATCCGTCGGTCTAAGGGTAGTAGGTAGTTAACAACTTCCTCTTAATTCTAAGTATCCGGTAGAACTCGGTCTAGAATTCTAAAACAAACTATCCGCCTCGGTTAGATATAATAGTCTCCGGAATACCTATAGTCCGAATCACGTTATTAATAAACAATCTAGCTATCTACTTAATATTAGTATCCTTATAATAAGGAATAGAAATTAGTCTCTTACTTAGTCGGTTAATAACCACGAAGATAGCGTCGTAACTATAACGATCCTTTAGGAATAAGCGGAAATCTATCGAAATATACTACTAGGGTCTCTTAGGAATAGGTAAAGGATATAGTAATCTAGGTATACGATCTCGCTAAGCTTTTGTTTATTTATAAACTAAGTAGTTTTCTACGTATCGCTTTACGTCGTTAGCCTATCCCGGCTAATAATATCTTAATAAGATAAGCTTCTTTAGTTTTTCGATTCTAGGGTGTACGGTTAACGGTTATCGATATATATTATTAAGAAGTCTTATACGTAAATCTCCTTCGTCTAGAATCTTAAGTCGTCCTTCGAATAAGAGTAAATCTTCTTCGATAGTCTACTTCTAGTTACTGCCTTCCCTAGCTATCCGTCGGAAATCCGCTAGCTTAGTACTTTCTCGGTTGGCTTACTTTACTCGCCCGATAATATCTATTATATACTCTACGTTAATTGGGTTTAAACCGACTAGATAGATATCTTCTTCTAAATAACTCCTTAGTAGAAGTGTTATCTGTCTATTATTATCGGTATAGGGTAAGTCTTTTCGCGATAAGACGTTAGCTACGATATTCTTCTTTCCCGGGCGATACTTGATTATAAAATAGAACTGAGATAGGAACTCGCTCTATCTCGCTTATCGTTAGTTTATCTATCTCGTTGTTATAAAGTATTTAAGAGACTAATAGTCTATTAAGATCTCGAAGCGATCCTTTCGTACTAAACCTTTAAGTTTAGGTCGCTATTCCTATAGTATACGAATGATTACTAAGAGTTCTTTGTCCCGTATCTCGTAATTTAACTCCGCGGATTATATGCTCTTTAAGAAGAAAGCTACTAGATACTAGAAGTTATCGTTCTCGTAATACTAGGAGAGAACTACTCCGAGTACCCCGTCGGAAGTATCGGTCTCGACTCTTATCCGTCGAACTAGGTCGTAATAACAGAGAACCGGCGTAGTCATTAACTTCTTCTTTAATAATAAGAAGGCGGCCTTATATTATTCGGTCTATTCGTAAGAAACGTCTTATCGAGTAAGTCGATATAAAGGTTTTAAGATAGTACTATATCCTTAGATAAAACGTCGGTAGAAATTATAAAATCCTAAAAACGACTAAACCTCTTTTACGGTCGTTAGGGCTTACTATAACTAAATAATACTAATCTTTCCTAGGTTAACTATAATGCCGTCCGTGCTTATAATAAAACTAAGGAACTTTGTCTTCTATACGGAGAATTCGTACTTCGGTAATACTATCTAGAGACCTACTTTCTATAGACGTTAAAGTACCTCCCTTACTTATTACTAGTGCTCTTTAAGGGTCTTACTATAGATTAAGATATTATCTATAAAGACTATAGTATACTCATCTAGATACTCTTATAATATATCGTTCATATACCGTTGGAATATGGTAGGTCTATTTATTAATCCGAATAGTATGACTTTATATTTAAATAATCTATACCGCGTACGGAAAGTCGTAAGCTCTTCTACTCTCGGTATTAAACGAATTCGGTAGAAACCTTATTAGATATTAAGCTTTATAAAGAACTTCGCTTTACTAGTTCGTTATAAGACTTCGTCGATTAATAGTAATAGATAATAATCCTTTTTCGTAATAGTATTTAATCTTTAGAAGTCGATATAGAAACGAAGACTACCTCTAGGTTTCTTCGCTATTAAGATTAGAGAAGTATATAGTGCTAAGCTCGGAACGATAAACCCTTTCTTAAGATTCTTTATAATATACTCTCTTACTTCCTTTAATTTATAAAGGGATAGTTTATAGAGAGGATAATACCTAGGTTATACTTCGGCTTTAAGTATAATATCGTGATTAACTCTAGGTCTATAAGGTAGCAATTCATCCGATCTCTTCTTTAAAAAAACTTCTATAAGGTCGTGGTACTCCTTTAGTAGAGTCCGGAGTATCTTATTGATTTTAGGATCCTATATTTAGGCACTTTTGATATCGATGATATGGTCGATTTTATAGAGGGAAGTAATAAAGGTTTCGGTTTCTTTATTAACCTTACTTCTTACGTAAAGTCGATTAAATCTAGCGCCTCTAATCGCGTAGATATCGATACTAATCGGGGATTACTCTTCCTTCGTCGATGTCCGGGGCTTTAGAACTTTTGTTTTATCCTCTAAATTTCGAATTATCTTCCGTTTCTCTTTAACCTACTAGTATCCGTATTAATACTCTCGGGTATATCGGAGTTGCTAATCTTACTAATCTTATTATCCGAAAAGGCGATCGCGTCGTTCTATATTAGCTTAATAGGTAGGGTCTATCTTCGATAGCTTCTTTAAGATTTCGGTTAGAAAGGGAATAGTAATCTTACTTATAACCTCGTTAGAGAGACTTCTTTAATCCGGCTAAATCATTCGGTACCGTCGGTAATCTAGGAGAATATTATACTCGGTAAACTATATCCGTCCGAGGATTATATTATATCGTCTAAGATCCGTAATTAATATTAGGACCTATCGCTATACTCGGCTATCTATATAAACCGTAAGAATAGCGGTATATCGTATTAGTTTAGCTAGCTTACTATTAAATCCGTATACTAGATATTTACAACTAAGCCTCTCTACCTTAATCCTAAATCGCTTACCAAGTAGTATAATTATTATCGTATTAATAAAGATATATCCGTCTACTCTAGTATCACCTAGTACTAAAATAGAAAAAGAATGGCTATTATATATTAGTTATATATTAAAAACTAAGCTATCTCTTAGACTACTAACTAACTTCTATAAGTCTAGTATAAATAGTAAAACTTTCTTTCTACCTAGGAGGGAGACTTATCCTAGGTAAAGGCTTTTCCCGGATTCTCTTTATCGCTTGCTTCGAGCTCTACAATCTCCTAAATCCGAGGGTTAATAATAGTCGTAGTAGCTATAGTAGTAGGCTAGTTTGACTTCTTCTTCGGATAATCACGGGTTATATATCCTTATTCTTTACAATTAAAATAACGACCTTCTTTTATTAAGGTCTCCCGCTTAGACGCGGAGAGACTAATAAAGTTAGCACTATCTTCTCGCTTTATATAGGGAGTAGAATTCGAACTAGTTATAGCGGTATCTATACCGCTTCCTAAGGGTAGGTTCGTACGGGAACGGGGATTAGTCGACTTAGCTTCCTACTATAAACTAATTTCGTATAATATACTCTAGTAACTCTATACGAACGTATCAAACGAGATTATTTCTTAGTTGACAGCCTATATAACCTAGGTTTAAAGTAGGTATAGGAGTTTAGAATATAGATCTTATTTCCGATTCTTAATTACGACGGCAGCTTCTTCTATAAGCTATATAAACTCTATAAGGAAATCGGTAAAGTTATCCCTAGGCTTTATCTTTAGTCGGTAGTATATAGTATATACTTCGGCACGTCGATTCGGGTTTATAAAGATAGTCTTTAAGTAAGTAATAATGTCCTCTATATCTTTATAAGGAATACTAGCGTTAGCGCTTATTCGGGGAGCAATATATAGCTAGGCTTTGCCTTTATATCGGCTCTATACGTAGAGTCTCTGATAGATAGGGAGAGGGTAATAGTCTACGTTAGCTTTAAGTTTCTATCGGATCACTATCTCCTATATTTCGAATCTTACTTCTTTCCCGTTATTAAGCATTAGTATATTAGGCATCTTAGTCGTCTTTCGGGTAACGTTAGCCTCTATAATCGGTACGCTAGTATTAGCTATATTAGGATTCTAAGTAGTAAGGAGACGGAACGCTAAGTCTCCCCGCTTACGGGTCGTAATATCACGATAAGCAATTGCCTTATTACGCTTAGTTGTTAGATCGTCAATCTTACTAAGAAATATTGCGACCTCCTCTCTTAAATCCTGATTCTCTTACTCTAGTCGTCGGTACTAGCGAGTAAGTTCCTAGAATCTCTCCTTTAAAGGAGTCTTCCGAAGTTGTTCGCGTATAAAGGACGATCCCTCTCTAGCGTTATTATTATTATTCGTCTTACTAGTATTAACTAGTCTCGGCATTTCGGTATATAGGGTTCGGGGTTCGGATGTATCGACCACCCGGTCGATCTCTTCTTCTTCCGGTATAGTAGCGAGCGGCTGCTTGCCACGGTTCGTCGGGTTCCGGCGGGTCTCGACCATTATAACTAGTCAGATAGGATTCGGTTCGGTTCGGAGGATCGGTCTTAGCTATACGATGCTAAGGAACGGAGAGTGGGTAAGCTTTGACCGAGATCTACCATAATAGGGATCTGTACGGTCTTCTGCTTATTGAAAATTGAAATGGTACTTAATGTTATGTTACCAGCTAGTTCTTTAACAAAAAGAGTGTATTTAACTAGAACATTAAGTATAGGGAGGAAAAAGAAAAGAGAAGAAAAGAATCTATCAATAGGACCAAAAGACATTGTGGGGTGGGTCCTGGGTCGAAGGCGGAAACAATCAGCAGAAATCTCTGTAAGGCGGAAACACACGGCAGAACCAACTGACTCGTCCAAAGGCGGAGTCAGTCAGCAGAAAACTCTGCAGATCGTCACAATATATTCCTAAATAGTAACCTCGACGATATTATCTATACTTAGATACCTAAGGGCTTCCGCGACGGAAGTAATACCTAGAGACTATAGAAAGTATTTTATAAACTTAGGAAGTCGCCGCGTTTATAGTAATAAGAAGCTATATATATACTTAAAAAGCTTAGATTTATCTTTATATCTAAAGACCCCTACTTATTTATAAATAAAGATATAATTATCTTCTTTTATATAGATAATATTATTATTATCTTCTACTAGATAAAGTACTAATAAACTCTTTAATTAAAATAAGATTTTAAAGACTACTAAGAGCTCTAAGAAATAGGAGAAGCTATTTAGTTTCTTAGGATTAGGATTCTCTAAGATACTATTAAGTATAAGCTCTAGCTTTACTAGGATTTATATATCTCTTCTATAGCGACCCGTTATAGCCTTATCTATAATTATAAGTATAAAATCCTACTTCTAATAAATAAAATAATAAAATTTACTAAAATAGTAAGTAAAAAGTAGATCTATAAGTACTAATAGAAGCTTAGTTCTACTCTCTACCTAACTATTATTACTCGCCTAGATATAGCGAAGGTAGCTAACTACTTAACCGAGTTCTTTACGAATCTAAGCCCTAAGTATTAAGAGATAATAAATCGATTAATCTAGTATCTTTATAATACCTAGTTCCTTACTCTCGAATACTATCTAACGTATATTACGCCTACTCTCTCCTTCTTAAGCGATACTTCCTTTAGTAATTATATTAATTAGAAAAGTTCGGAAGGCTTTCTTTATAAGCTTTTTAGAGCTACTATTAACTAGAAAATAAATAAGTAGAAGATAGTAATAATATTAACTATAAAAGTAGAGCTACTTACTATTTTAGAAGCCGATAAGATAGCTATATAATAGAAGAGGCTTTTTTACGCGGTTAGTCTTAATTATAATATCGGACTCTCGATCGACTATAATAACTAATAAACTATAGATTTACTTACTAGAGAGTAGCTATAACTTCGTACTAAGTTATAATATATCGATATTTATTATTATTAGCTTTATTAGAAAGTTAATAAAGGATATATTATAATACGGTAGGTAGCTACTACCGATATATAGGCAGATAGCCTTATAAAACTCCTTCTAAAGTAAGCTTATAAAGTATTTATTAAAGCACTTAGGCTAGTTAATATCTAGCACTTAGTCGATAAATAGATTACTTAATAGAAAAGAATTTTAGAGTGCTAGAAGGTAGCTCCTAGGGGGGTATATCGACTAGAATAACTCCTTACCCGTCCCGTTATTACTAGTTGTTCTCTTTATATATATATAGGATCTACTTCTTGATATTAGCAAGCCCTTAGGGATATTTAGAGAGACAGGCAGTCTACAGTCCTAGTTTCTAACCTCGGTTAGAAAGGATAGGCGGTCGGTGCTTCTACCGGAGGTCAGAAGGGCGGTCTAGAAGTCTAACTAAGGTCAGAATTTTTCAGCCAGAGGATTCCAAGAATTACACTCATTTTACCACTTGCTCGATATAGTAAGATTTTGGTATCAAGTCACTTGCCCTGTTCCTTCGTTCGACAGAAGTATATAAATATTTCTATCTTATAAATATAGTTCTATTTTATATATTCCTTTTATTTTAATTAATTCGGCTTTAAGTCTTATAGCGGTAAAGAAGTCTTTAGTAAGTAGGTAATTTAGTATCTTCTTTTATATCTATAATTCTAGAGGGAGATTATCTTAATATTTATTCGGCTAAAGACGGCTTATTAAAAAACTAATTATAAATATTATATACTAATTTAAATCTATCTTTAGAGCTATTATAAATAAGATAGTTTATTATATTTAAGTCTTTTTAGACTTATTTTTATTATCTTTTTTAGAGTATATTTAATAGTATAATATCTCCTCGAATAAGTACTTTTAATAGAGTAATTATTCCTAATATTTTAATTTTAGGGAAAGCGCTAAAGACTTATTAATCTAATAAATTATATTAGTCCGATTATATTTAGCGGAATAATACTATATCTTAATTATCTTATCTTTATAATATTTATTTTTATAGTTTCTTTAAAATAATTATTATAAAAGACTTATTATCTAGTATAATAAGTATATAAGATATAGCTATTAATAATAAAGTAGTCGGAAAAGCTTTTTTATTTTATAAAAATAAGATCTTAATTAATTATAGACTTTATAAAGCGCTTTCTAGTAAAAGGATAGTACTAAATAATAATAAAAATATTATATAATAGTACTAAAGACCCTTTTTTTTCTATTTATCTTTAGAAATATAATCTTATTCCTACTTTAGAAGATTATTAGAAGTATTATCTTATTTCTTTTTTTAAAGATTATTTTATATAATTAGTATAATATTTATTTAGCGAATTATTTACTTAAGCTTTATATTAAATTTATTTTTATTAATAATATTAGCTATTTATATTTAATAAATCTTTAGTAGTTCTAAAGGATACTTAATTAAGATTTTTATTAAAGATAGCGTCTTAAACAAATTTATAACTATTTATTTAGGGGAACTAGACTTTTTAGATATTACTTACTTAATATCTAACTAAATAGCCGATCTTTATATATCGGTATATCTTATTTAATTATAGGATTTCCCTAAATTCTTATATAGATATAGTAATTATAAACTTATAAGTTTAAAAGATTAATAGGAATAAAAATACTTATTTCTTAATAGTAAAATTCTTATTATAAAATAATATACTTTCCTAAATTAAATTTTATTAGTAATCTATTAAGTATATATATAGTAGTCTAGACTATTTTTAGCTAGAGATCTTTAGAAAGCTATAAATCCTTAAAAAATACTTTTACTTTAGTAATAATTACCCCTCTAGATCGCTTAGCGAAATTATTATATTCTAGAGTACCGACGATAGAGTATTAAATAATTATCCTATTTTCTTATAAAAAGTAGATAATATTCTTATCTATAGAGACTTTATTATTTAATTAAAATATATAAATTAATAAATTAAACTATTAAACTCCTAGGTATATATATATAATTGTTTACTATAGACTAAGCCTTCTTTTGTTTGTTATTTACTATTTATTATTTGCTACAATTGAGTAATATTCAGATAGTTTATAAGGTATATAAACCCTATATAATTAGTTTTAGTAATTAAGAATTCTTACTCTACTTTTTCCTATACTCTATAGTATTTACTATATTAGGTTATAAAGCCCTTTTTCTACCTTTAAGTTATTTATTCTATTAATTTTTATTAATATTTATTAAGGATAGTTCTTTTCTAATTAAGGATAGCCGAAGATATATACCTTACCTTTTAAAATATTTAAAAATATTTAAACGAACTATTCTCTTATTATTTTTTAATTACTTTACTAAGATAGCAACCTACCTACCCAATAATAACAACTAATATAATAAAGAAGATACTTTAGTTATTAACTAAGCTATTAGTCTACTAGATATTAGAATATTTAATCTTTATAAAATTACCCTACCTCTTAAAGAAAGAGAGGATCTTAATAAGTAGATCGATGAGGTTAAGAAGATCTTAGAGAGCTATAATTTATATAATTTAATTAAACGATCGGTCCCCTAGCTAAGTCGAAGAGACCCGAATAGCTAGAAGTAGAAGACTCTTTTTAAGTAAGTTTATATTTAGATATCTAGTAGTTTAGACGGCGACTTAATAGAAGAAATTAATAATTAGGGAAACCCGATTATCTTTATAGATATTTTTAGAGGAGATTCGGAAGTATATAAAAGATAAAGATTATTGCGGAGCGAAGCGGAGCAACCAGTATCATAAGGGGGTCGCACGTCACGTGACCTGGATCTCAAACACTGGGTCGAAATCCATAAGATATCTGGATGTCTAGGCGGTGTAAACTGATCGCTGAGAAACGGCAGAATCCTATCCGGCAGAATAAACATTACGTAAGGCCTCGCACGTCACGTGACCTGGATCTTAAACACTAGGTCGAAATCCATAAGATATCTGGATGTCTAGGCGGTGTAAACTGATCGCTGAGAAACGGCAGAATCCTATCCGGCAGAATAAACATTACGTAAGGCCTCGCACGTCACGTGACCTGGATCTTAAACACTAGGTCGAAATCCATAAGATATCTGGATGTCTAGGCGGTGTAAACTGATCGCTGAGAAACGGCAGAATCCTATCCGGCAGAATAAACATTACGTAAGGCCTCGCACGTCACGTGACCTGGATCTTAAACACTAGGTCGAAATCCATAAGATATCTGGATGTCTAGGCGGTATAAACTGATCGCTGAGAAACGGTAGAATCCTATCCGGCAGAATAAACATTACGTAAGGCCTCGTACGTCACGTGACCTGGATCTTAAATACTAGGTCGAAATCCATAAGATATCTGGATGTCTAGGCGGTATAAACTGATCGCTGAGAAACGGTAGAATCCTATCCGGTAGAATAAATATTACGTAAGGCCTCGTACGTTACGTGACCTAGATCTTAAACACTAGGTCGAAATCTATAAGATATCTAGGATGTCTAGGCGGCGAAAATCTATTCGCTAAGAACCGGTAGAATCCTAACCGGTAGAATAAATATTACGTAAGGGCCTCGTACGTTACGTGATATATACTAATCTAGACTAAATTAAATAGCGGTTACGTAGTACTATAGGATAGATAGCCTTAGGTACCTAACTAGCTAGATTACGTGATATATACCGATCTGCTCCTAATTAGGTGGCGGTCACGTGGTACCTATAGGATAGATAGCCTTAGGTACCTAACTAGCTAGATTACGTGATATAGACCGATCTACTCCTAATTAGGTAGCGGTCACGTGGCACCTATAGGATAGATAGCCTTAGGCACCTAACTAGCTAGATCACGTGATATAGACCGATCTGCTCCTAATTAGGTGGCGGTCACGTGGCACCTATAGGATAGATAGCCTTAGGTATCTACTATATCCTTAACTATATAGTTAGCTAGGTAGATACTAAACTAGGTGCTAAACTGGGTAGTAAACTAGGTGCTAAACTAGGTACTAAACTAGGTGCTAAACTAGGTGCTAAACTAGGTGCTAAACTGGGTGCTAAACTAGGTGCTAAACTAGCTACTAAACTAGGTGCTAAACTAGGTGCTAAACTGGGTGCTAACCTAAGGCCATCGAGATCTCTAGCGTGTAGTAGCGACCAGAGTAAGCGTGCGGGAATGGTAGAGGGTGAGAGATAAGAATAGATGATATATAGAGGAGAGAGTTATTAACTAGGCGGCCTGATACCTCTATTCCGGGCGGCCGAAGGCCGCCCCTCCCCCCGGGAGGGGTCCCTGGAAGGGCCCCCGGAGGGGATCGCTTACTATTACTACTAAACGCTTCCCTCCGTAAGGACTATCGAGAGGCGTAATGCCATCGAGATCCCTAGTAGTACTTTAAAGATAGCTATAATAGCTTTCCGGTCTATCTTATAAAGAAAGTTCTTATTAAGCGATAAGTTTATTATTTTAATAAAGATAACGTATAAAATATTAACTAATTTAAAATCTAGAATTCCGCCTTATTATACTCTATAAATAATATTGATAGTACTAATACAGGTATTAGAGCTAAATAGCTTTATAGTTATAAAGGATAATAAACTAAACGCTATTAAAAACCTAGTTTCTATAATTACTATAGTCGATTTTTATCGATATAGTATAGTAATCTAGGACTATATTAAGTCTATAAATACCGATTCTTTTAATATTATATCGGCGGTTAATAATAATTAATTACGATGTTAATCTAATAATCCTCCGAATCCTTCGAATCTTCCGAAGCCTTAGATTTCTTAGATTTTAAATATCTAAAACTCGGGTAGACGGTTAACTAATTTATCTCTAAAGAGGATAACTACTTAGGAATATACTAATAAATAGAAAGTATATAAACTAGAAAGAAGTAATAATAGTAATTATTCTTACTATAGAGTAATAGGCTATAATATTTTATTATATTAATATCTATATCCTAAGGTAAACACTGTTGGCACAGCAAAAATCACTGATGGCACAGGAGTCTAACCCAATTAAGATAAGTCTTTCTTGGCGGTCATTTTCAGTCTAAGTGTTATTTATTATGGTATCGCAATAGTAAGAAACACAGCCCCTGACTCACCCCAGCCACATAGTACTTCATGATCCGCTCCATACTCGGCCCCATATTAATTCCCCATAATGATGCTCCCATAATCATGCCTCTATTAAATCACATGATCTGGATAGGGCTAATTGTTAGAGTTAATCGAGCCTTAGCACCCATAATAATGCACCCATTAAATCACGTGATTATGGTGCCATATATAGATTACGTAATCATAGTACCAGATATAGACCAAGGTACCAGATAGAGATCACGTGATTATAGTACTAGAAATAAATCACGTGATCATAGTACTAGGATTAGATCACGTGATCATGGTGCCAGATATAGATCACGTGATCATAGTATTAGGATTAGATCACGTGATCATGGTGCCATATATAGATTACGTAATCATAGTACCAGATATAGACCAAGGTACCAGATAGAGATCACGTGATTATAGTACTAGAAATAAATCACGTGATCATAGTACTAGGATTAGATCACGTGATCATGGTGCCAGATATAGATTACGTAATCATAGTACCAGATATAGACCAAGGTGCCAGATATAGATCACGTAATCATAGTAGCAGATATAAATCACGTGATCATAATACCAGGTATATATCACGTGATCAAGGTGCTTTTACATAGTGCCAGATATAGATCACGTGATCTATATCTAGCACTATAATCACGTGATTTATTTCTAGTACTATAATCACGTGATCTCTATCTGGTACCTTGTCTATATCTGGTACTATGATTACGTAATCTATATATGGCACCATGATCACGTGATCTAATCCTAGTACTATGATCACGTGATTTATATCTGGCACCATAATCACGTGATTTAATGGGTGCATTATTATGGGTGCTAAGGCTCGATTAACTCTAACAATTAGCCCTATCCAGATCATGTGATTTAATAGAGGCATGATTATGGGAGCATCATTATGGGGAATTAATATGGGGCCGAGTATGGAGCGGATCATGAAGTACTATGTGGCTGGGGTGAGTCAGGGGCTGTGTTTCTTACTATTGCGATACCATAATAAATAACACTTAGACTGAAAATGACCGCCAAGAAAGACTTATCTTAATTGGGTTAGACTCCTGTGCCATCAGTGATTTTTGCTGTGCCAACAGTGTTTACCTATCCTAATCGACGTCTAGAAGGATAGTTTCCGAGAGCTAGGATCTAATCTTTTAAATATAATATCGGCCGTAGAGGTAATTTAATAACCCTTACGGATTTTAAATAAGATAAAACTTAGTAAGTTTAAGGGCTACTAATAGATAGAACTAAGTAGGTAAATCTTTTTATATCTAAGAGAATAGGCTTTATTATAATATCGATAGCTAGTTTACTAACTAATTTTAATCCTTCTTTTATACTTATTAATTAATCTTTTATAAACCTAGACCGAGGATTAGATTAAGAAGATCCGGAATCTTTATTATAGGATTAATAAGATTAATTTTAGGACTAAGATCTAGATAATAATAATTATATTAAAGAGATTCTAATTTAATAACTAGAATAATCGATAAGTTAATTAATAATAGCTATTTAATTTATAGCTACTATACCTAGATACCTATAGATCTTAGATATAGGTACTTCTAAGTATATTTATAGTAATTAATCTACTTTCCTAATAACTAAGAAATATCCGAAAGGATAAGAATACGAATAGTTAACTTCCGGTAATAAAAAGATTAAAGCTAAATATTATAGTTTAGTTTAACTAAATCTTTATATCGAAGATATTACCGTTTAATCGGTATAATAAGCTACTATTTAAATAACTCTAATATACTATTAGATTAGTATCTATTATATTTACTAAGTAGGTTAATATAACCTTTTCTCTTTAGGTACTATAGAGAAGGAAATAGGGATTTAGTAGAATAGTAAATCGAAAACCCTTTATAATAACGTAAATAGGGTAATAGATTTTACTAAGGATTTTTATAGAGTACTATTTATTTAATTAGCCTCTTTATCTCCTTTTTTTAGAGCTACGGTAATCTCTATAGAATTAGCCTATAGACGCTTAGGCTATACCGGTTCTTATAAAACTAAGCTTAACTAGATAAATCTTAGTTATAATATTTAAAAGGATAAACCTTTCGATTATAAGGTATATAGTCTTAGTAAATCTAAATAGATTATATTAAGAGCTAATTAGGTAAGGACTATAAAGGCGGCCTATTTATTTTATATCGATTTATAGCCGGTAAACCCGCCTAGTTATAATCCGGAAAATAGTAAAAATAATTAATAATATATAATAGTAATTACCGATAATATAATACGCTATCGTTTCGCTTTATATCTTATAATAAAGGGCGAAGTATCACTAGTTCTATAATATTTTATAGAAGAAGTTTAATAGAAAGTAATAATATTCGAATAGAGAATTAACGGAGGAAGAGAGTTCTTTATCTTTATTACTTAGGTAAGAAATAAGATAATAATTATATCTATTTCTACTCCCTACGTCTATAAGTAAAATAGCGTCTCCGAATTTATTAGTTATTACCTTCTCTAAATTATAAAGACTATAGGAATTAATAATAGAAATCTATCTATATTAAAATATATAGGCACTACGGCTAATATTAAGAACTCTCTATTTTCTAAAATAACAAAACCCGCTATTTTAATAATCTATACGGTAATAATAACTAATCTATAATATACACTTTTATATAGTATATCTAGTACTCGAAGTTATATAATCTCTATAGTATAATACTATATAAATCTATATATATAATCTTATACTTTAATATACCCCCTAGCTCTTAAAGCCTATATTTTCCTAGCTTTAATAGCTACTAATTCCTTAATTTCTTTACTTCTCTTCTATTCCTTCTAGGTAAATTAGATACCTAATTTCTCTTATCTAAATTATCTCTCGGAAGAGATACTACTTCTATTTCGGAAGCGCTTTCGTAAGGCTATCTACCGGTATAATCGTAGTTAGAACCTAGTCTACCTTTACTCTATCTATACTAACTTCTTACTTTATCTAGGATTGGTTAATATCTATATACCGTAGCTTTATATATATCGTCGCTCCTTCCTTCGTTAATAGATCGACTATCTACTAATTATTATATATAATAGATAAGGGATAATCTAGTTAGAAGCGTAGTACTTTAAAGACTTTACGCTATTATTAGACGGTTTTTCCGGCTTCTACTAGAGTAAGAAGCTCTATCTTAGTTATCGACGTCGTTACTATCTTCTATTTCGATACTTTCTAATCGATTAGACCGCTATATAACTTATAGATATAACCTTCTAAACTCTTTCTATCTTTATTATCTTCGAATAAAATATCGCTTATAAATTTAACTAACTTTATAATAAGCTAGAGATCTTTTATCTCGTCTAAACTAAGGTTTTTATCTTATTATTCTTATTAATTCTAATAATTTCTAGTATTATATTTAATAACTTAGAACCTAGTTTTATATAGATATTAAATAACTCAGTCGATAGTATCGATATACTTCGGACTAGGATTTATTAAAAACTTAGCTAGTTTAGCTATAGTCTTTAAAGTATCTAGTTAGAAGATAGTAGTAGTATACTAAGTAGATCTAATCTTAATCTAGAAACTATAAATCTAACTCGATAATACTACTCTATCGTATAATAGAAGGGGTTTAATAGTAGCTAAAAGAGATCCTACTTTCCTAGTAATAATTAAGCTATATTTAGCTATTATATTTTTAATATAGCTATCTTAATATAACTATAGTTTTATCTAATCTCTATCTCTAAGAATATATATATTTAAGAACTAGTTTATATCTAATTTATATAATTCCTATTACTTCTTAATTTTATTATCTAGTTTAGCTACCTACTTAGTATAATAAAGATCTAAATAATTTATAATAATAATATTATTAATATAAAAAAGACGATAATATCTTTTATAATATATAGATTTTCTAATACTAGGATAAGGCCTAGTTTTATTAGTATTTTTATTACTTCTTATTATTATAATCTTAGTAATATTCGTAAGCTATAAAGTGTTTTATAAAGTAGCTAGTATTAATCTAAGACTTTAAATCTTAGTAGATATTTAGTATAAATCTTATCTTATAAAATTAAATTTAAGAATATAGTAACTATATTTTTTTATATTATATTAAGATTAAATATTACTATTAAGATAAAAATAGCTCTCGCTATCTTAATAGTTAGTATAATTACTTTTTTCTCTATAAATAATTATTAAAGATTACCTTAAATATAAATTCTCGCTTTAAACTTCTTAAGAAATCCGTTAGCGTTAAATTTATATATAAAGACCTACCTTAATAGTAGTACTTATATTCCTCTCTAATTCGGAATTAGGACCTTAATATAGATTCCTTTTTTCTTTAATATTTAGACTTTAAAGCTAACTACTATAATAAACTCTTTACCGAACTAATATATTTTAATTTAGGACTAGTTCTCTAATAATAGAGGTAGTTTATTATAATAAAACTTTATCTCTTTATCGAATTATTTATTAATATTTATAGAGAAGGTATAAAGTAAGCTTAGTAATTTAAAAGATAGGTAGGTAGTATAATCTAGATCTATTTTTAGTCTCCTAGATCTACTACTAATAATAATATTTAATATATCGACGTTACCTAATATATCTTTTAATACTCAATAGGATAATAATAATACTTAGGAAGACGCTCGATAGGACTACTTTTAATAAAACGACGATAATAATACTAGTAATAGCGAGTATACTATCTTTTATTATAGCTATCTCTCTATCTCTATTTTATTATTATTTATTTTTATATCTCTATCTACCTTTTTAGTTTCGATCGATAGGATTATAAAAATCGGATTTAGCGATAATAATAGTAATATTTCTCTAGGTTTTAGATTCTATAAAATTAATAGATTTTCTTATTCCTAGACTATAATTCTAATAGATATTAGAAATATATATAATAATCTTAATAGTAATAGGGAAGATAATATATCTAGAAAGCTTCCTAATAGGCCTTTTTAGAGCCTTATTTACTCTCTCTTTATTTACTTTTTTAGTCTAATTATTAATTATAAGATAAGTAATCTAGCTACTTCTTTTTTTAACCTTTTTATTATCTTTATTATTAGCTATATTAGCTATATTATTAGCTATATTAGTTATAGCTATTATATTATCTCTAGCTTATTCGGTATACTTAGTTTTATTATATAATACTATCCTAGCTATTAACCTAAGTATCTTTATCTAGATACTAATCTTAGCCTATACTTCTTTAGTAGTAAGTACCTACAGCTATATACCTATTCTATCTATTATAATATTAATAGTATCTTCTATTTTAGGTATTAATAGTATCGATTTCGAATACCGCCTTATTTTATTAAAAATAGTATCTTTAATAATATTAATCTTTCTATTTTAGCTTTTATAGAGGAACTATATCTTATGTTACCAGCCAGTTCTTAATTTAAAGAGTGCATTTCAACTAGAACAATAAGTATAGAGAAGGAAAAGAAAAGAAAGAAAAAAGAAATCAATAATAGGACCAAAGACAATGTAGGGTAGGTCCTAGGTCAAAGGCGGAAACAATTAATAGAAAACTCTATAGGCGGGCAAATACGGTAGAACCAACTGACTAGTCCAAAGGCGGAGCTAGTCGGCAGAAAACTCTGCGAGCGGAGTCAACTAGTAGAAAACTCTGCAGATCGTCACATCTTATATAGATTCTTAGAGATATATCCTATAAGATATCCTATCTCTACTCTAGATACTATCTTATTTAATTATACTCTCTTAATAATTCTCGAGTACGTTAGGTAACTATATAATCTTATATTTAAAAGATTAATTATCTAGTAATAGATACCGTCTAGTATAATATACTTTATTAATTCTTTCTAAGATATAATCTATTAATTACTATTAGTATTATTCTTAATTTATATTAGAGTCCTATTTAGAATATATATTATTATATATATTATTTCTAGCTATAGATTCTTAGGGAGATCTATATTATTAATTAGAACTCTAGTAGTTCTTACTACTATCCCTCTAAATCTCTTAGTAAGTCTATTTATCTCTAATAAATTAGATAGTAAATATTTAATTATATATCTTTTAGCTTTAATTATAGTTTTAACTTTATAACCTATACTTTACTTATTATTATAATAGAATACTCTAATCTCTATCTTTAACTAGTTCTTAACTAATATTAGAAACTTCTTAATAATAATTTAGTAGTTACTTTTCTTAGTATATATAAAGATAAAGTAGTACTTAATAATACTATTAAGATAGAAATATATTAACTAGATATATCTATTATAAGTAGATTAATTTTATATTAGGTCGAAGTAGATATATCTAAATATATTATATATTTAGTCTATTTTTCGGTAAAAGATTTATTTTAGGATATCTATTAATTAATAAGCTTTATATACCTACTTCTTACTAAGGTTACTTTTAATAGTAATCTCTTTAATTATCTCTATTAGCTTAATAAGACGCTACTAGCTAATATAGCCTAAACGTTTATATTAAATTTAGATTAATACTTCTATCTTTAGTTTTTAGACTAACTTTTTTATAGTAGTAAAAACTAAGTTCTTTCTATTTAGTTATTTTAATTATATTAACTTCTAGTTCTAATATACTTTATATACTAGTTTTTTAGTAGTTATTTTAATCTAGTTCTTTCTAAAGTTTATTACTATCCCTATCTTTATTATTAATCTATTAAATATTAAATTACTATAGAAAATAGATAAGTATTTAGTATTATATAACTTTATTTTAACTATTTTATTACTATTAATTATATTAATACTATAGATTATTATAGTACCTATCCTATTAATATTTATTTTTATATCCCCTACTCTAACGCTATTTTATATATCTTCGAAAGTCTTAAATAACTCTCGATTATTATATATATATATCTACGCTCTAGTATCGACTATCTATCTCTTTCTAACTAATTTAGTATTATAGATTTAAATAGATATAATAGTAGTAGAGATATCGATTTACTTACTAGCCGCCGGCTTACTTACCTAAGACTTACCTATCTATAGCTTAATAGTTTATAGTCTATTTATCTAAAGCTTAATAGCCTATATAAAGAAGAATCTATATATTAAGTTATCTTTATCTAGGGTAGTATTAGCTTATTATAATACCTTCTCTTATACTTAGGTTTCTTAATATTTCTTATTAATTTAGGCCTTTTAAATAGGATTAGCCTTTATAGCTTTATTCTATTTCTACTTAGCGTCTTTATTTCTTATAGGGTATTAATATATTTACCCCCCCCTTTTAGCTATTCCTACCCCCCTACCTTAATATTTAGGTATCCGCTAACCGCCCTTCTTACCGCCTTCCTTTTTAAATCACCGCTTTCTCTAATTAAGTATAGTACTCCTAGTAGTACCTCTATTTACTATATAAACAAACCCCTAATAAAAATAAGTACCCTTTATAAAAAGTAAAGATTTATAGAAATTAAATTTAAAATTAATATTACCTTGTTAAACCTACCTTTCTCTCTACTAATTCCTACTTCTTCTCTCTTTTATCTCCTATTTATTCTCTACTTTTATAGCTACTACGAGTCGCGGTACTACTTAGCGCGCTAGTCTTATAACTCGAGGTCGTGGCGTAGGAATAACTTATAGTCGTAGTATAAGAATATCTCGTAGTCGAGGCGCTAAGGTACTTAGGCTAAGCCTAAGGCCCGAGCTACTACGGAGATTTAATATAGACTAAGCAAAATAGGGGGTTATATACGAATAAAAGCTTTCATTATATAGGAATAAGCATTCTTTTCTTATTACCTAGTATCTTATACCCTATAGGTAATCTTATAAAGATATATCTCTCGTTAATTAAGATATTAAGGTAGGTAGTAGTATAATTAATTTATTCCTAAAATAAATTCCGAATTTATACTATAGAAAGGAATAATCTTATACTTTTTAGCCTTATAATAGGCGTATAGATACCGTTAAAATCGAAACCTAGTCTCTATCTATTACTATAGATAACCTATCGAGCTCTAAACTCGGTAATATAGTCTTCTTTATTATATTTAATATTAAAGACCTATTTACCAAGTAGTACTATACTTCCTTTTAGTAGATAATAACTTAATAAGCCTTAGTACGATTAAGCTTTTTAATCTATAGGTCTATAGCTTACTACTAAAGCTCGCTCTATAGTAAATATTAAAGTATAAGGTTGTATATATAGATTTATATAGTATTATACTATAGAGATTATATAACTTCGAGTACTAGATATACTATATAAAAGTGTATATTATAGATTAGTTATTATTACCGTATAGATTATTAAAATAGCGGGTTTTATTATTTTAGAAAATAGAGAGTTCTTAATATTAGCCGTAGTGCCTATATATTTTAATATAGATAGATTTCTATTAGTTATAAGCCCGGAATCGTTCTAATAAAGATTAATTTAAAGATTAACCTTACTATCGCCGAAACTAAGGTAGTTAAAGCGATAAAAGAGAAGTCGTCTACCTAGCGACGAAGTAACCCCTAAATCGAAGAAAAATCGGAAATCTATCTATAAAGTTATTAATAATAATTTATCAATCTAAATTATAGCCGATTATCTCTCTACGGGTTTATCCTCCTACGTTATCCTAAAGGATATAGCGATAGAGGATTTATAGCTTACTAATATTAAGTTAATTATAGTATAATTTAATATTTAGGAGCTATATAATCTTAGTTAAGAAGAGGAACTAGAACCTCTTATAATACTAGTAAAGGCTATTTTAATAGCCGATATATAAGAGAAATATAGTTTAAATTATTAAAAATACTAATTAGAATAGTTAATTAATAATATTATATATATCTAGTAAAAGAAGGGATTAAATATAATAGTAATAGTTATCCGAAATAGCGTTTACCTAAACTATTAATTATTTATTATCGACTATGAAACTCTATATATTTTACTTCGAAATCTTTATTAATAATTAGCTACCGAATATAATCCAACTAATATTATTAGGCTTTATTAATTATAAAGAAATCTAGATAGAGGGTTAAAAAGAAATATAAATATCGATAACTAGCTATTAAACTAGAAGATAGTTTAGATAAGATATAAAAAAATAAAGATACCGGAAGTAGATAACGCTTTAGCTTAATTCCTTAATATTATTTTAGTAATATTATCTAATTTCTATAAGATATAGACTCTAAGACTTTAAGATAAAGAAGATATTAGATTTATAGAGTTTCTTAACTAGTATCGAGCTTATTAAAAGATTATCTATAGTAAACTAGTTACTAATTAATATAGTATTTTTAAAGCTATATTCTCTATATAGTAAGGCTATAAAGAAGTAAAGCTAGCTAATATAAAATTAGCTAAAAAGATATTGTTTAGGTTAAAATTATATCTATATAGCTAGAATAATAGTCGCTACCTAGCTTAGAAATATTAGGACGTCTTTAATAAGAATAAACCTTCTATATATATAAGAAGGGTGTTAATATATTTGCCCCTCCTTTAGCTATTCCTACCCCCCCCTACCTAATTCTATCTATAAATATAATTTTTTACTATATAAATTAATATTCTAAAAGTAGAGATTTACCTAGTAGAAAAAGTTTATATAATTAACTAGATAATATATAATTTACGTTAGTTAGCTTACTTATAGTATAAAATAATTAAATAGTAGTTAGAGAATCTAGGATTTAAATAGCTCTCTAATAAAAGATATATTTTTTATATAAAGAGAGGAATATATAGCTTTTACTATATATTAATAATACTCTCTATACTATAGTATTAAAAGAAGATATTAAATAGTTAAAGTAATCGATTACTTTTAAAATTAAGGTAATCGAGGAACCTACTAGGTTTCTAGGTTATAGTCTTACTAGATCGGATTATAGTATCTAGATAAATTAGGGTATATACCTCGAAGACCTCTTATAAATAGTAAGCTTAGGTAGAGTAAGTTCGATATACTTACTAATAAAGAGGTCTTACTAACTACCTTTTTCGATAATTAATTTAATAATAAATAGTTTAATAATAAGTAAATTATTAATTATTAATAATTAAGAGGTCTCGATATAGGGGAAATCTATATATAAAGCGGATATCGGTAAGGTTAGCTAGTTAATAATAAGAACTAGGCTAGATATAGCCTTTACCGTAAATCGATTATAGAGAAGAACTATTAACCTAAGGAAGTAGGATTTAGAAGCTTTATTATAGCTTTTACGTTACTTAAAAGGTATACCGGATTATAGAATATAACTTATAAAGGATACTAATTATAGTAGCCTAATTAGCTATATTAATTCTTCGTATAACGACTATAAAGATAGTAAGTTAATTAAGGCCTATATTTTCTATTATACCGGAGTACCGGTTTTATAGAGCTCTCGGAAGTAAGATATTATTATTACTAGAAGTATAGTTATAGAATATATTACTTTAGATAGTATAGTACGGGAAGTATTATATCTAGTTAAAATCCTTTAATAACTAAATCTTAAGGATAAAGTTTAAGTCCCGATCTATACTAATAGCGATAATATAGTTACAATTTTAAAGAATAATATATTTAAGAAAAGTACTAAGTAGTTAGATATAAAATATTATTTTATAAAATATACTTAGAAGGCTAAGTAGATTGATATTCGAGTTATTAATTTAAAGTTAAATCTAGCTAATATATTAATAAAGGCCTTACCGAAGGTTAATTTCGAACGATTAAAAGAACGACTTATTACGAAGAAGAGAAATCGATATCAGATAAAGACGATAAATTAATAGAAGACAACTTTAAAATTAATAATTTTATATATATTTTTACTATATAAACTAGAATGGTTTTTCTAATTTATTTTTAATACTCAGTCTAGGGGGGTATATTAAACTCCTAGATATATATATATATTATTTGCCATAGACTAAGCCTTCTTTTTTACTATTTATTATTTGCTATAGTTAAGCAATATTTAGATAGTTTGTAGGGTATATAAACCCCTATATGACGATCCGCAGAGTTTTCTGCCAACTAGCTCCGCCTTTGGACTAGTCAGTTGGTTCTGCCGTGTTTGCCCGCCTATAGAGTTTTCTGCTGATTGTTTCCGCCCTTGACCTAGGACCTACCCTATATTGTCTTTAGTCCTATTATTAATTTCTTTTTTCTTTCTTTTCTTTTTCTTCCCTATACTTATTATTCTAGTTGAAATATACTCTTTTAATTAAGAACTAGCTAGTAATATAATAATAAGTACTAATTAAATCTAATAAGTAGTATAACTATATAGATCTCTATTATAGTAGATCTCGGTCTAGCTTACCCTACTTTCCGTTCCTTAGTATTATATAGCTAAGCTATCTAAACCGAATCCCTATTTAATTAATTAGAATAATTAAGACCTAACGAAATCCTACGAACTATAATAAATAGCCGGTTACTACTATATTTAATAAAGAAGAGATTAATAATTAGATAATTAATATATTAACGCCGAAGATCCTATATATTAAAAGACTAGTAGATACTAGTAAATATAATAAAGATAATAATAATATAGGAGAAGGATTATTCTTTATACGCGAATAATTATAGAAGATTTTATTAAAAAAGAGATTCTAAGAACTTACTCGTTAGTACTAATAATTAGAGTAGGAGAACTAAAAGTTAAAAAATAAGATTATAAAGCTTTTTAATAAGAGAATTAATATTAATAAACTTATAATTAAATATAATAAGATAATTATTTATTATAATCTTATAATCTATAAATATAAAAACTTAGCTTTTTATCTTCTTTCTACCTAGAATCTAAATATAGCTAACGCTAGTATATTAATTATAAAAGCTAATATTATCTAGAAGATAATTAAGATATCTAATATACTAATACTTAATAATAGTAAAAGAATAAGATTTAAAATATAAAAAATAGTAATCTAATAAAAACTTAAAACTAATATAGATTATTATCCTCTTCCTATCTATCGGAGACTTTATATATAAAACTAATATAAAAATAAGACTTAGCTATATATTACTCTTTAAATAAACGCTAATACTAATATTTCTTATAAAAATATAAAGGATATTATTATCTATTTAAAGATTATCTTTATAAATTTAAATTAATATATCGAAGTATATACTACTTACTATTAATTAAAAATAAAGCCTAAAGATAACTTTACTAATTTCTTTATAGAGTTTATATAGCTTATAAAAGAAGCTACTATTATAATTAAGAATTAGAAATAAGATCTATATTTTAAACTCTTATATTTATTTTAAATCTAAGTTATATAAATTATTAACTAAAAAATAATCTTATTTAATATATTTATATAGAGTTATTAGAGTATATTATATAAAATTAGCTTATAATAAGAAGCTAAATTAATAAATTCTTACTTTTATATAAATCTATCTTTAAGAAATAGTATAAGTACTACTATAATTAGTTCGAATTCTACTTTTTATATAAAATAAGAAAATAATACTAACTTTATTAGTCTTTTGAGAAGGACTACGGGCACACTTTTTTTGCTTGCGGCACACTTTCCACTAAACTACTTTGGGTATTTCTCCCGCTGGCCACAGTTTTTAACTACCCAGTGTTATTTATTATGGTATCGCCATAGTAAAAAACACAGCCCCTAAATCACCCCAGGCACATAATACTTCCATGATCTGCTCCATGATCCGCTCTATACTCGGCCCTATATTAATTCCCCATAATAATACTCCTATAATCATGCCTCCATTAAATCACATGATCTGGATAGGGCTAATTGTTAGAGTTAATCGAGCCTTAGCACCCATAATAATGCACCATACTAATGCACCCATTAAATCACGTGATCATGATACCTTTACATAGTGCCAGGTATAGATCACGTGATCATAGTGCCTTTACATGGTGCTAGGTACAAGTCACGTGATTATAGTGCTAGGTATAGATCACGTGATTATGGCAGGCTAGGGTTAAGCGAGCCTTGGCACCCACAATAAAATCTCTGCATGCTAATTGTCGTCCATTAATTCTGATCTCCCATTGTAAAAGCTTCATTATTATATTCTATTTTTCTCTCCATTTTAATTTAATGAAAACGTCAAATAAGGCTCGATTAACTCTAACAATTAGCCCTATCCAGATCATATGATTTAATGGAGGCATGATTATAGGAGCATCATTATGGGGAATTAATATAGGGCCGAGTATAGAGCGGATCATAGAGCAGATCATGGAAGTACTATGTGGCTGGGGTGATTTAGGGGCTGTGTTTTTTACTATGGCGATACCATAATAAATAACACTGGGTAGTTAAAAACTGTGGCCAGCGGGAGAAATACCCAAAGTAGTTTAGTGGAAAGTGTGCCGCAAGCAAAAAAAGTGTGCCCGTAGTCTTTCTCTAGTCTTTTTATATTTAAGCGAGAGACTTTAATAAAAAAAGATTATTATTTTAATTATAAGAAGTAAGGATATATAACCTATAATTATCTAAAGAAGAAGTTAAATTAGCCTATTATTATAGCTACCGCGATTATTACTATTCTTTAGATTTAGGAAATTATAGAACTCGAAGTAAATAATAAAGAGAATCTAAGAAAAGTCTTTATCTAGGATAAATCTCCCTTCTAAATAGAAAGAAAATATTACTATTTATACTAGACTTATAGAAATTAGTTAATAATCTTAAAAATAGCTTAGTTTTTAATATATAATTTATATATAATAACTACTCTTTTTCTATCTTAATATTAGATAATATTAGAATAAATAGATATATCTTTATTAATATAATAATAATTATATTACTTAATAAGTAATTTAGAATTAAGATATAAAGACTTAGCTATAAATATCTAGTATATAAATTTAACGATAAGCTAGCTAAACTAATATAATATACTACTATTCTTATAGTTTATATAGATAGTAAAGTATAGCGATAAGTCTTAATATTAATTATAGATCTTAAATAATATAATATAATCCTTAGATAGATATAGTTTACTAAATATAATATTCTCTTAAATTATTAATAGTACTAAATAATTTAGCCGGATTAAAGAAGTCTCTTTAATAAAATTATAAGTAAGATTATTATTCCTTTCCTAACTAAAATCTTAAAAAAGCTATTAGAGATAAATCTTATTTATTAAGCTAATATAAAATAATATAATTATCTTTTCGGATAATAAGATTAGTAGGATTAATAATTATCTTTATAACTCTAATATATCTAGAAATATTAATATAAATATTAGTAGATTAAAGAAAAATAGAAGATAATTTAAAATTTAGAGAATAAAATAAAAGTTCTAAAGGCCTAAATATTAATAAAAGAAGAGTAGTCTTTTATTAGTATTAATATCTATATAATTAAAGGCGTTAGATTTAATTAATTTTATATAAAAAGTAAGATTAATAAAAAAACTAAAATCTTTATAACCTCTTTTTATAAGATTAATTATATTATTAATATTAAAAGCGCCTAAAGTAGAACACTAATAGCACAGCAAAAAGTCTAATAGCATAGTCCACTAAGCCCTTTTGGTCCTAGTTTTCTTGGCACCCATCTTTCGGTCTAGGTGTTATTTATTATGGTATCACCACAGTAAAAAACACAGCCCCTAAATCACCCCAGCCACGATCAGCTCCATAATCGGCCCCATAATAATGCCACCGTTAGATCATATGATCATGATTGCTATTTGCTAGTTTATTTGCATAGTTTGTATAGTTTGCTAGTAAATAAGACCATATTCAGATGGTTTCAATAGGCTATATATACCCAGGTTTTCCCAGATTTTGATCCTTCTTCTACATTTTCCCCACTCTATATACTTCATTTTTTGCTATATTTTATGCAAAAAATAGTGAAGAAATGAAGGTTTTACTGTAGGAGATCGAAATTAATAGACGATAATTAGCATACAGAGATTTCATTGTGGGTGCCAAGGCTTGATTAACCCTATTATATGATTTAATGGTAGACAATTATGATCATGTGATCTAAATTATTATAGATAATTATTTATCACGTGATCTTATGGTAGACAGCCATGATCACGTAATCTAATGGTAGCATCATTATAGGGCTGATCATAGAGCAGATCAAGGAGGAGATCGTGGAGCACTATGTGGCTGGGGTAGTTCAGGGGCTGTGTTTTTTACTGTGGTGATACCATAATAAATAACACCTAGACCGAAAGATAGGTGCCAAGAAAGCTAGGACCAAAAGGGCTTAGTGGACTATGCCATTAGACTTTTTACTGTGCCATTAGTGTTCTACTGCCTAAATATAGGATCCTAAAATTAGTAAGATACTCCGGACTCTATTAAAGAAGTATTATAATCTTATAGAAATTTTTTTTAAAAAAAAGATTAGATAAATTACTATCTTATAAACCTAAAATTAATTATAATATTATATTTAAAGCTAAAGTATAATCTAGATATTATCCTTTTTATAAGTTATCTCTTTATAAGCTAAAGAAAGCGAGAGAGTATATTATAAAAAATCTTAAGAAAGAATTTATTATTCTAAATTTAGTATTATATACTTCTTTAATCTTAATAATAAAAAAACCTAAAGATAGTCTTTATTTTTATATTAACTTCCGAAGATTAAATACTATTATAAAAAAAGATTACTACTTATTACTATTAATTAATAAAGTCTTATAATAAACTAATAAAATAAAGTTTTTTATAAAGCTTAATATCTAATAAGATTTCTATCGAATTTATTTAATACTAAGAATAAAAGAGCTTACTATCTTTTATATATAATATAGATTATTTAAATATAAGATTATACTATTTAGATTAATAAATAAACCTACTATATTCTAATAGTATATAAATAATATATTATAAGAATATCTAGACGAGTATATTATAATCTTTATAGATAATATTTTAATCTATAATAAGACGCTTAAAGAGTACTAATAATAAGTAAAAAAGGTATTTTAATATCTATAAAAAATAGGTCTTTAGATAATATTACTAAAGTACGAATTCTTAATATAGAAGATAAAGTTCCTTAGCTTTATTATAAATATAAATAATATTATAATTAACCTAAGAAAGATTAGTATTATTTAATTATAATAAGTACTAATAACTATAAAAAGAATTTAGTTATTTTTAGGATTTTATAATTTTTACTAATAATTTATTTAAGAATATAATATTATCTTAAAATCTTTATATTAATTTATCTAGTAAAATATTTCTTATAAATAGATAGAATAATATAAAATAGCTTTTATATTACTAAAAAAAAAATTAATAACTATATTAATCCTTTATTATTATAATCTAACTTAATAAATAAAGATCGATACTAATACTTTTAATAGAATATTTAAAATAATTCTTTCCTAATATTATAAAAATAATAACTTTTAATATCTAATAGCTTTCTTCTTAAAGAGTATATAGCCTATAGAGTTAAATTATAAGATATAAGATAAAAAACTATTAATAATTATTTATATATTATAAGAATAGTAATCTAAATTTAAAAGTTTAGTATAAAAAGATTATTTCGAGATCTTAATAAATTATTAGTCTTTTAAATACTTTATAATAATAAGATAGATAAATTAATAATAAATAAGATAAAGCGAGTTCTTATTTTAGTTTTATTTTATAATTAAGTATCGTCCTAAAAAGAAGAATATTATAACTAATATTTTATCGCGAAAAGATTTATCTTATACTAATAATAATAAATAAATAATACTTTTATTAAGAAGTTATTTAAAAAAAGATATTTATCTAATTAATTTAAATCTAATTAATATAAAATCTATAATAGATATTATTAAGCCAGTTAAGTAAGCTAATTAAAAAAATAATAAACTAAAGGATTTTTAATAAATTATTAAAAAAGATAATAATTAGAAATAAATAATTAAAAAAGATTTACTTTTATTTAAAAAATAATTTAAAATCCTAGATAAAAAAGATTTATATATAAGATTTTTTAATAATATATATTAATAATTATTAACTATATATCTTAAAATTAAAAAACTAAAAAAGCTTATTTTATTAAGATATTATTAATTAGAATAGACTAATAATATAAAATAATATATAGAAAACTACTTAGTTTATAAATAAATAAAGATCTAGTAAGATTATATATCTAGATTATTATATCTTTTACCTATTCCTAAAAGATCTTAGTAGTATATTTTAATAGATTTCTACTTATTCTTAAAGAATTATTATAATTATAATATTATCTTTATAGTTATTAATTAACTAAATAAAAGACTAATTTCTATCCTTTATTATAAAAATACTAATATTAAATAAATAGCTTAATTATTTATTAATAATATAATTTAAATTATAGATATTTTAAAGACTATTAGATTAAGAAGAATAGTTTATTTTAGAATTCTAGACTAAGTTTTACTAGATACTTAGAATTAAGAAAAAGTTATTAATTATCTATTATCTCTAGACTAATAAATAAAATAAAATTATAAATTAATATATAGCCTAGAGGTTATAATTATATATTAAATAGAACTAAGATAACTAATTAGAGATTTTATTAATAATAGATTTTATAATATTAATTCTTTTATAAGATATTATAAAATAATTACTATTCTTTATCGAAAGAGATTATAAACTAGCTATATCCTTTAACTAAAGAGATTAAAATAATCTAATAAATAATAAATAGGATATAATAAATATATTATTATAACTCTAAAATATCTAGATAAAGATAAGAAATTAGATTATAAAGTTTTAATAATAGATAATTTAGTAAATAAATAAATATTAAAAAAAGGAGGATTTCGATATTAATAATTAGATTTTTATTATAATAAAGAATTAGTAATTTAATTACCTAAATCGGAAGCTTTCTTATCTTATTAATAGATCTTATAAAATTATTAAGAAGATCGGAAACGCTTATAAGCTTAATCTTTTAGAATCTATTAGAATTTATTTAATATTTAATCTTAGTAAGCTTCGAAAAGCTTTATTATTAGAACTATTATATAGATAGTATCTAGATCCGCTACTACTAATTAGGATATCTAAGGAAGATAAATAGAAGGTAGATAAGATTATTAATTTACGTCTTTACTATTAGAAGTTATAATACTAAGTTTAATAGTTCGGCTATAATCTCGATCTATAGTAGTATCCTATAGGGAATTTTAAATATATACCTTAAAAAATTTAGGACTTCTATAATAATTACTTTTTAAAGCCCGGACGCTTAATACGCCTATAAGCCTAGATAGATATAGCCGAAGACGAAGTCTTCTTTAAAGACTATAGAGATAATAATAAGCTAGTATTTAGGGGCTAAATATATTCTTAGTCGGGGGTTATATAACGATCTATAGAGTTTTCTACTAACTAGCTCCGCCTTTAGACTAGTTAGTTAGTTCTACCGTATTTACCCGCCTATAGAGTTTTCTACTAATTATTTCCGCCCTTAACCTAGGACCCACCCCATATTATCTTTAGTCCTATTGTTGATTTCTTTTTTCTTTCTTTTCTTTTTCTTCCCTATACTTATTGTTCTAGTTAAAATGCACTCTTTTAATTAAGAACTGGCTAGTAACACCCTATATAATTAGTTTTAGTAATTAAGAATCTTTCTCTTTCTTTTTCCCCTTAGTAGTAATCTTATATAAATTACTTATCAATAGCTTTATTATCTAGATCTAGGAAAAATAGGATCTTTTAATAGTAGTCTAAGATATATATATTAGGTATTTCGATCCTATAGTATCTAGTAGTATTCTTTAGGATTTAGTGGAGGATTTAGCGGATTCTTTCCTTATTCCGCTTTTTAAGTTATAGGCGGAAAGATTACGTTTTAATATTATTTTAGCTTTAGTAGATAGAAATAGAAGGTATAATTTAAGTTTTCTATACCTAATTCGTAATTTCTTATTTTATCTAAAATTCGTTACGTCGATAATATTAGGCTTTATTTTCTTTTTATTTTCTTTTTATAGTCTTTATCTTCTTATTTCTTTTAATTTACGTTTCTTTATCTCTTCGTTACTATTTTATAGATTATTTATAGCTATACCTTTAGTTCGTTATTCTCCCTTAGAGGTAAATTTGTTAAACATATATTCGAATTCTAAGGATTCTAAAGAGGATTCGAAGATTTCGGAAAGTGAAGAGAGTTCGGAAAAGGATTATTATTAGATTAACGTTAAGGTTAATTATTATTTACCGCCGATATAATACTAAAAGAATTAGTATTTATAGACTTAATATAGTCTTAAATTACCGTACTATATTAATAAAAATTAACTATAGTAATCGTAGTAACTAGGTTTTTAATAGCGTTTAGTTTATTATTCTTTATAACTATAAAGCTATTTAGTTCTAATACCTCTATTAGCTCTATTAATATTATTTATAGAGTATAATAGGGCGGAATTCTAGGACTTTAAATTAGTTAATATTTTATATATTATTTTTATTAAAATAATAAACTTATTACTTAATAAAAACTTCCTTTATAAGATAGATCGGAAAGCTATTATCGCTACTTTTAAAATATTATAATCTTTATCTTTTATATACTTCTTAATCTCCTTTATAAACTTGTCTATAAAGATAATCGAGTTTCCCTGATTATTAATCTCCTTTATTAAGTCGCTATCTAAACTACTAGATATCTAAGTACGAACTTATTTAGAAAGAGTCTTCTACTTCTAGCTATTCGAGTCTCTTCGACTCGGCTAGGGGACCGATTATTTAATCAAATTATATAAATTATAGCTCTCTAAGATCTTCTTAATATAATCGATCTACTTATTAAGATCCTCTCTTTCTTTAAGAGGTAGGATAATTTTATAAAGGTTAAACGTTCTAATATCTAATAGACCGATAGCTTAGTTAATAATCAAAACGTCTTCTTTATTATACTAGTTATTATTATTAGGTAGGTAGGTTGCTATCTTAGTAAAGTAATTAAAAGAACTAATAAGAGAATAGTTCGTTTAAATATTTTAAAGGTAAGGTATAGTATCTTCTACTATCCTTTAAAAAGAATTCTAAAGTAAGATCTAGTACTATAAAGCACTATCCTTAATATATATTAATAAAATAATAATTTAGAGGTAGAAAAAGGGCTTTATAACCTAATAGAGTGAAAACTACTATATATAGGAAAAAGCAGAGTAAGAATTCTTAATTACTAAAACTAATTATATAAGGGTTTATATACCCTATAAACTATCTAAATATTATTTATAAATAGTAAACAACAAATAGTAAATAAAAGAAGGCTTAGTCTATAGCAAACAATTATATATATATACCTAGGAGTTTAATATACCCCCCTAGACTAAGTATTAAAAATAAATCGGAAAAACTATTCTAGTTTGTATAGTAAAAATATATATAAAATTATCAATTTCTAAATATTAAATTCTATCAATTTGTCGTTATTGTTATATCTCAATATTTCTTTATAAAATTATCTTTCTTTATAATAAGTCGTTCTCTTCGTCTTTCGAAATTAACCTTCGGTAAGGCTTTTGTTAATATATTAGCTAGATTTAACTTTAAATCAATAACTCGAATATTAATCTATTTAGCCTTCTAAGCGTATTTTATAAAGTAGTATTTAATATCTAACTACTTAGTACTTTTCTTAAATATATTATTCTTTAAGATTACAACTATATTATCGCTATTAGTATAGATCGGGACTTAAACTTTATCTTTAAGATTTAGTTATTAAAGAATTTTAACTAGATATAATACTTCCTATACTATATTATTAGTACTCCGGGTATAGTAGGAAATATAGGCCTTAGTTAACTTACCGTCTTTATAATTATTATACGAAGAATTAGCGTAGCTAATTAAGCTACTTATAATCTAATTAGTATTCTTTATAAGTTATATTCTATAATCTAGTATATCTTTTAGATAGTATAAAAGCTAAGATAAAGCTTCTAAATCCTATTTCCTTAGGTTAGTAGTTCTTTTTTATAATCGATTTATAGTAAAGGCTATATCTAGCCTAGTTCTTATTATTAACTAGCTAACCTTACCGACGTCCTCTATATATAGATTTTTCTTATATTAAAATCACTTAATTATCTTTATTTATTATAATAAAAGGCGGTTTATAAGAAGCTTTTATTAGTAAGTACGTCGAACTTACCCTTTTTAAGCTTACTATTTATAAAAGATCTTCGAGATATATATCTTAATCTATCTAGATACTAAAATCCGATCTAGTAAGATTATAATCTAGAAATCTAATAGGTTCTCCGATTACCTTAATCTTAAAAGTAATCGATTATTTTAACTATTTAATATATTCCTTCGATACTATAATATAGAGAGTATTATTAATATATAGTAAAGATTATATACTCTTCTCTTTATATTAAAAAATATATCTTTTATTAGGGAGTTACTTAAATCCTAGACTCTCTAACTACTACTTAATTATCGTATACTAAAGATAAGCTAATTATTATAAACTATATATTACCTAATTAATTATATAAATCTTATTTAGTATCTTATATACTATAGATAATCTTATAAAGATATATCTCTCGTTAATTAGGGTATTAAGATAGTAGTTATATAATTAATTTATTCCTAAAATAAATTCTAAATTATTACTATAAAGAGGAATAGCCTTATACTCTCTAGTATTATAATAGAAGTATAGGTATCGTTAAAATCGAAACCTAGCCTCTATCTATTATTATAGATAATCTATTAAGCTCTAAACTTAGTAATATAGTCTTCTTTATTATATTTAATATTAAAGACCTATTTACTAGATAGTACTATACTTCTTTTTAATAGATTATCTATAATTTAATAGGCCTTAGTACGATTAAGCTTTCTAATCTATAGATCTATTACTAACTACTAAAGCTCGCTCTATAGTAAGTTTAATACTTCTATCCGGTTATATAGAATCTTAATTTATTAGGTCTTTAAATCTTAGGGAATATTAATCGCTATTACGCCTATAATTAATAAAGCTCTTCCTTACTTATCCTATTCTTTATCTTCGAAATATTTTAGTATATTCGATTACTATCTATACCTAGTTCTTACCGGTTATAATAGAGTCGGTATAGATAAAAGATCTAATAATAATAAAGCTAAAGATAGTTCTAATAGAGATAGCGTAGGTATTAACTTTATACTTATCTTTAGCGTAGTAAAATATATATCTTTATTAGCTACTTTAATAAAATAAGGCTATTAAGCTTTAGTAATCGATTAACTTATTAAATCTATTAAGAATATTATACTATAATTACTAGAGATCTAGTTCTAGATTTCTAGAGTATTATGACAGAAATCTGACGTATTGAAATGTATGGACCTCAGGGCTGATATGGAGAACTCTGTATTTTCTACATAATAGAAACTGCTGTTTCTGTGCGGTTATTACTAAGCATGATTACATAATCTTCCATGGTATCATCCCATGTATATAACCTTGCAATTCGACACACCCCCCAGCTCTTAAAGCCTGCATTTTCTTAGCTTTCAGAGCTACCAATCCTTCATTTTCTCACTTCTTTTCTACTTCTTCTAGATAAATCAGATGTCTGATTTCTCTCATCCCAATCATCTCTCGGAAGAGATGCTGCTTCTGTCTTAGAAGCGCCTTTATAAGTCCATCTATAGGCATAGCTGTAGTTAGAACCTAGTCCACTTTAACTCTACCTACACTAACTTCTTGCTTCATCCAGGATCGATTAATATCTATATGCCGTAGCTTCGTATATATCGTCGATCCTTCCTTCGTTAGTAGATCGACTATCTACTAATTGTCGTATATAATGGACAAGGGATGATCTAGTTAGAAGCTAAGTGCTTTAAGGACTCGACGCTACTATTAGACGGTTTTTCCGGCTTCTACTAGAGTAAGAAGCTCTACCTTAGTTATCGACGTTATTACCGTCTTTTGCTTCGATACTTTCTAATCAATTAGACCGCTATATAACTTATAGATATAACCTTCCGAACTCTTCCTATCTTTGTTATCTCCGAACGAAGTATCGCTTATAAATTCAACTAACTTTATAGCAAACTAGAGACCCTTTATTTCGTCTAAACCGAGGTTTTTACTTTATTATCTAGTCCTATACTCGATAGCCTAAAACCTAGTTTTATAGAGATATTAAATCACTCGGTTAATAGTATTAATATACTTCGGACCGGGGTTTATTAGAAATTCAGCTAGTTTAGCTATAGCTTTTACTATATCTAGCCGGGAGATAATAATAGTATATTAAGTAGATCTAACCTTAGCCTAAAAACTATAAATCTAGCTCGGTAATACTACTCTATCGTACGGAAGAAGGGGTTTAGTCCCTATACTTATTAGGGACCCTACTTTCCTAGTAGTAATTAAGCTATACTTAGCTACTATACTTTTAATATAACTATCTGTTGAACCCTCAGGCATGCATGCTTGATTGTTTGATACAGACTGAGCCTTCTTTTGTTTGCTATTTGTTGTTTATGTTCAGATGGTTTGCAGGGTATATAAACCCCTGCATAATTAGTTTTAGCAATTAAGAATCTTTCTTCTACTTTTTCCCCCTCAGTAGTAATCTTACATAGATTGCTCATCAGGTTATGAAGCCCTTTTTCTACCTCTGAATCATTATTTCATCAATATCCATCAAGGATAGTGCTATAATAGTACTAGGTCTTGCTTTAGAGCTTTGTTTTTGAAGGGTAGTAGAAGATACTATACCTTAATTTGTGGTTATTCTGTCAAAATGGCAACCTACCCACCTGACAACAACAACTGGCATGATGAAGAAGACGTCTTGGTTATTGACCAAGCTGTCGGTCTGCCAGATGTTGGAACATTCAATCTTTATAAGATTACTCCTCCTCTCAAAGAAAGAGAGGATCTTGATAAATGGATCGATAAGGTTGAGAAGATCTTAGAGAGCCATAATTTATATAATTTGGTCAAACGATCGATCCCCTGGCCGAGTCGAAGAGACCCGAATGGCTAGAAGTGGAAGACTCTTTCTAAGTAAGTTCGCACTTGGATGTCTAGCAGTTTAGATAGCGACTTGATGGAGGAAATCAATGGTCGGGGAAACCCGATTATATTCGCAGATGAGTTTTTGGAGGAGATTCGGAAGTATCTAAAAGGTGAAGGTTATGGTGCTTTGAAGGCAGCGATGACAGCCTTCCGGTCTATCTTACGAAAGAAGTTTTCATTAAGTGATGAGTTCATTGTTACATTGAAAGCAATATACAAAACATTGATGGATTTGAAATCTAGAATTTCGCCCTACTTTGCTCTACAGACGATGCTGATAGAGCTAATGGAGGTGCCAGAGTTAAATAGCTTTATTATTGTGAAGGATAATGAACTAAACGCCATTGAGAACCTAGTTACTACGATTACTATAATCGATTTCTATCGATATAGTACGGCAATTCAGGACTATATCAAGTCTACTTCCGCCGATTCCTTTGGTATTATATCAGCGGTTAATAACGATTAATAACGACGTCAATCTAACAATCCTCCGAATCCTTCGAACCCTCCGAAACCTCAGAATCCTTAGAATGCTCGTTTGACGAATTTACCTCCGAAAGGCACGTCTCCCTAGGAATATGTCAATAAATGGAGAGTATACAGACCTAAGAGAAGCAACAATGGCAATTGTTCTTACTGAGGGGTAATGGGCCATGGCATATCGTTATACTGGAATTTGTATCCTGAGAAACGTCCGGAAGGATGGGTTCCAAGACCTAGGATCTGGTTTTTTAAGAATGACAACAACCGTGGAGGCAATTCGACAAACCCCACGGAATTTAAATAGGACAAAGCTCAATAGGTCTAGGGGCCACCGACAGATAGGACCAAGCAGGCAAACCTTTCTGTACCTAAGAGCACTAGCTTTATCATAACATCGATAGCTAGTTTGCTAACTAGTTTCAATCCTTCTTATATGCTTGCCAATCAACTTACGGCAGAACAAGATCTAGATGACTTTAATGATGTCGAGGGGTTTCTAATTCAACAACCAGATCAATCAATGATAGCCATTTAATTTGTGGCTGTAATATATGGATACCTATGGATTTTGGACACGGGTGCTTCAGAGTATATCTATAGTGATCAATCTGCCTTTCTGACAACTGAGAGATATCCGAAGGGATAAGAATATGAATGGTTGACCTCCGGTAATGAAAAGGTTAAAGCTGAATACTATGGCTTGGTTCAACTAAGTTTTTATGTTGATCATGCTATAACAATATGCTATCAGATTAGCATCTATTGCGTTCACCGAGTAGGTCAATACAACCTCTTCTCTCTTGGCACTGTAGAGAAGGAATTAGGAATTTGGTGGAACAGTAAGTCGAAAACCCTTCATGATAACGAAGATAGGGTGATCGGTTTTACCAAAGACTTTTATAGGGTGCCGTTTATTTAATTGGCCTCTCCCTCTCTAGGTGCTGTAGTGATTTCCGCGGAACTGGCCCATAGACGTTTAGGCCATACCGGTTCTTATAAAACTAAGCTTAATTAGGCAGATCTAGGTTGTGACATTCAAGAAAATGAATCTTTTGATTGCGAGGCATGTGGCCTTGGCAAGTCTAAGCAGATTATATTAAGAGCCAATCAAGTAAGAGCTACAAAGGCTGCCTACATATTTCATATCGATCTGCAGCCGGTCAATCCGCTAGGATATAACCCAGAGAACGGTAAGAATAATAGGCAACATACAATGGTGATCACTGATGATGTAACACGTTATCGGTTTGCATTATGTCTTGCAACAAAGGGTAAGGCATCACCGGTTCTACAACGCTTTGTAGAAGATATTTACCAAAAGACAACAACTTGGACTTTTGAATGGAGAATTGACGGAGGGAGAGAGTTCTTTACCTTTGTCAATTGGGTAAGAAACAAGATAATGATTGTGTCTATTTCTGCTCCCTACGCCTATGAACAGAATGGCGTCTCCGAATTCATAGGCTATTACCTTCTCTAAATCACAAGGATAATGGGAATTGATGCTGGTTCGCCGAAGGAATTGTAGACCGAGGCTTTGAATACCGCTTGCTATATTATAAATCGTCTTCGAAGGAAGGGAAATGATGCACTAGTGATCGCTTAGAGGAAGCAATTGAATATGCGAACTCCCGATAATACAACTCTTTCTTTTCTACGGACCTGGTATGCTAAGGCATATGTTCACATTCCGAAGGAGAGGAGAATCTAGAGCCAAAAGATGGAGCTAAGGGCCTAGATAGGCCACCTTGTCGGATACGAAGGAGACAATGGTTATATCTACCGAATTTATAATCCTAAAACTAGGAAGGTGATAAGGCATAGAGACGTTGTTTTCTAGGAACAGAAATAGGGAATTCCTTACTTTAATGATCGGGATATTGTCGTTGAAGGGGAGGTGATCGATGGCCCTTTGGATTCTAAGCAAGGAACTAGATCACCTATTATTATAGCATAACGTTCTCGACAAATTCAACAGGTTGATCAACTACTAAAGCTTAATGATTAACAACGGGTGATTGAGATAGATGAAGAAGAGGATGATGATGATTAAAGCATGTATTTTGCTACGCTAAAGGCGGGTGCAAAGTTGATTTCTGGAAATTTGATGCCTACACTATCACCGTCGGCACCATCTCCGGCATTATTATCACCGGACCCATTATCTACGCCTATACTGACTCCGCCACAACCGGTAAGAACTAGGTTTGGACGTCAATTGAACCTACTAAGACGTTTCGAAGATGAAGAATGGGATAAATATGGCAAGGCTTTATCAGCAATTGATTCAATTGAGATAATGATAGGTACGGTGGCAATTGATATTCCCTAAGGTTTAAAGACCTGGCAAATCAAGATTCCACGCAACCGGATAGAAGTATTGGATTCACCGCAGAACGAGCTATAGCAGCAAGCGATAGACCTACAGGTTGAAAAGCTTGATCGTGCTAAGGCCTATCAAACTATTGATGATCCACCAAAGGGAAGCACTGTGCTACCTGGCAAATAGGTTTTTGATATCAAATGTAACAAAGAAGACTACATTACCGAGTTCAGAGCTCGATAGGTCATCTGTGGTAATAGATAGAGACTAGGTTTCGACTTTGACGATACCTACGCTCCTGTAGCACGGCTAGAGAGCACAAGACTATTCCTCTCTATAGTGATGATTCGGAATTTGTTTTGGGAATAGATTGACTACACGACTACCTATCTTAATGCCCTGATTAACGAGAGGTGCGTCTTTATAAGATCACCTACGGGGTATAAGACACCGGGCAAAGTTTGTATGATTAACCAGGCAATGTATGGTTTACGTCAATCAGCTTGCCTATAGTATGAAACGATCAAACAGCAATTGGAGAGTCTTAGATTTTAACAACTGTCTGATGAAAGATATATTTTTTGGTATAAGGGGAAGAGTATGTGGCTTCTGCTATATGTTGATAACACCCTCTATACCGCAGTGTCGAAGGAAGATATTGAATGGTTAAAGCAATCGATTACTTTTAAGATCAAGGTAATCGGGGAGCCTGCTAGGTTTCTAGGTTGCAGTCTTACTAGATCGGATCATGGCATCTGGATGGACCAAGCTGCTTATCTTAAAGACCTCTTGTAAACGGCAAGTATAGGTAGGGTTAGCTCGACGTACTTACCAATAAAGGCGTCCTATCAACCACCTTTTTCAATAAAGGAATCAATAATAAGTGGTTCAAGATCAACGACAAACGGTTCGATAATAAGATCAATCATTAAGATAGATATTGATAATGATCAACAAATCACGGTGTAAGAGAAATCTGCATATGGAGAGGACGTTGGCAAGGTTGGCTGGTTGACCATGAGAACCAGGCTAGATATAGCCTTTGCTGTGAATCGATTACAAAGAAGAACTGCCAACCCAAGGAAGCAAGATTTGGAAGCTTTATCTTAGCTTTTACGCTATCTGAAAGGCGCTCCGGATTATGGAGTTAAATTGGCAGTTAAGGAAGATGGTTTGATTGGCTACGTTGATTCTTCGTATAACGACTACGAAGATGGCAAATCAACTGAGGCCTACATTTTCTACTATACCGGAGCACCGGTTTTATAGAGCTCTCGGAAGCAAGACATTGTTGCTACCGGAAGCACTGTTGCAGAGTACATTGCTTTGGATAGTGCGGTGCGGGAAGCATTGTATCTGGTCAAAATCCTTCAACAGCTGAATCTTGAAGTCAAAGATAAAGTTCAAGTCCCGATCTGCACTGACAGCGACAATACAGTTGCAATCTTGAAGAATGATGCTTTTAAAAAGAGCACTAAGTGGTTGGATGTGAAATACCACTTCGTGAAGCATGCCTGGAAGGCCAAATGGATTGATATTAGAGTCATTGATTCAAAGTCAAATCCAGCTGATGTATTGACAAAGGCCTTACCGAAGGTTGATTTTGAAAGATTGAGAGAGCAACTGGTTACGAAGAAAATTGAGAAGGAAATGACGACAAATTGATGGAATTTGATACTTGGAAATTGTTGATTTTATGCATGATTTTACTATGCAAACCAGATTGATTTTTATGATTTATTTTTGATACTCAGTCTGGGGGGGTGTGTTGAACCCTCAGGCATGCATGCTTGATTGTTTGATACAGACTGAGCCTTCTTTTGTTTGCTATTTGTTGTTTATGTTCAGATGGTTTGCAGGGTATATAAACCCCTGCATAATTAGTTTTAGCAATTAAGAATCTTTCTTCTACTTTTTCCCCCTCAGTAGTAATCTTACATAGATTGCTCATCACTATCTTAGTATAACTAGAGTTTTATCTAATCTTTATTTCTAATAATACGGATATTTAAGAACTAGTTTGCTTCTAGTTCTCGTAATTCCTATTACTTCTTAATATTATTATCTAGCTTAGCTACCTTCTTAATATAGTAAGGATCTAGATAGTTTATAATAATAATATCGTCTATATAGAAGAAGACGATAATACTATTCTTTATAAAGATATATAGATCTTCCGGTACTAGGGTAAGGCCTAGCTTTACTAGTATCTTTATTACTTCTTACTACTATAATCTTAGTAATATTTATAAGCTATAGAAAGCTCTATAGAGTAGCTAATATTAATCTTATACTTCGAATCCTTACGGGTACTTAGTATAAACCTTACTTTAGAGTACTAAGTTTAGGAATATAGTAACTACGTCTCTCTATATTATATCGAGATTAAAGGCTACTACTAAGGTAAAGATTGCTCTCGCTATTTTAATAGCTAGGGTAGCTACCCTTTTCTCTTCTATCGACATCTATTAAAGATCACCTCTAACGTAGATTCTCGCTTTAAACTTCTCGAGAAATCTATCTATATTAAATTTATAGATAAGGACCTATTTTAAAGGTAGTACCTAGACTCCTCTTTAATTCGGAATTAGTACCTTAGTATAGGTCTCTTTCTTCTTAAGCGTCTAAACTTCGAAGCTTACCGCTACTATAAAACCTTCTCCGAACTAGTACTTCTTAATCTATACCTAGTTCTCTAGTAGCGGGGGAAGTTTATCTCGGTAAAGCTTCTTATCGAATCTTTTACTTATACCTATAGAGAAGGTATAAAGTAGGCTTAGTAGATTAAGAGATAAGTAGGTAGTATAATCTAGATCCGTCCTTAGTCTCCTAGATCTACTACCGGTAATAATATTTAATATATCTATATCACCTAATATATCTCTTAGTACTCGTTAGGATAATAATAACGATACTTAGGAGGACGCTCGATAGAACTACTCTCGATAGGACTACTCTCGATAGGATAATAATAGTACCGGTAAGTCTACTATTTCCCTTTATAGCTATCTCTCTATCTCTACTTTATTATTACTTACTTTATTATCTCTTACTTCTATATCCCTATCTACCCCCCTAGTTTCGATCGATAGGATTACGGAGATCGGATCTAGTAACAATAATACTTCTCGGGGCTCCGGATTCGATAGAATCGATAGATTTAGGGATACTAAGGCTAGTTTTAATAGTGATAATAATAATCTTAATAGTAGTAGGGAGGATAGTATATCTAGGAAGTTTCCTAGTAGGCCTCTCTATAGATTTATTTACTCTCCTATTATTTGCTCTTTTATTTGTTTTTTTAGTCTAATTATTAACTATAGGGTAGGCAATCTAGCTGCTTCCTTTCTAACTTATAGTAGGATTCTCTACCTAACCTCTTCTTTATTATTATTTCTATTATTTCTATTAACTAGATTATTAGCTATATCAACTATATTAACTATATTATTAGCTATATTAACTATATTATCTCTAGCTTACTTAGTATACTTAGTTTTATTATATAGTACTATCCTAGCTATCGATCTAGGTATCTCTATCTAGGTACTAATCTCAACCTATACTTTATTATTAGTAAGTACCTACGGCTAGTTATCCTAGATACTTAGTCTATCTATTATAATACTAATAGCATCTTCTTCCTTAGGTATCGATTTTGAATACCTCCTTAATTTATCGAAAACGGTATCTCTAACGACGTCTACCCTTCTATTACGGCCTTTATAGGGGAATTATATCTTATATAGGTTCTTAGAGATATACCCTACGAGATATCCTATCTCTACTCTAAGTACTATCTTATCTAATTAGACTCTCTTAATAATTCTCGAGTACGTTAGATAGCTATATAACCTTATATTTAAAAGGTTAATCTCTTAGTAATAGATACTATCTAATATAATATACTTTATTAGTTCTTTCTAAGGTATAATCTATTGATCTCTAATCTTTATCGGAGTCTTATTAAGGATATATACTACTATATATATTACCTCTAGCTATAGATTCTTAGGGAGATCTATATTATTAATTAGAACTCTAGTAGTTCTTACTACTATCCCCCTAGATCTCTCGGTAGGACTATTTATCTCTAGTAAGCTAGGTAGCGAATACTTAATTATATATCCCTCGGCTTCTATTATTATTTTAACTTCGAGACCTATACTCCGCTTATTATTATAGTAGAATATCTTAATCTCGATTTTTAGCTAGTTCTTAACTAATACTAGGAACTTCTTAACTACTATTTAGTATTCACTTTTCTTAGTATATATAAAGACAAAGTAGTACTTAATATTATTAAGGTAAAAATACGTTATCTAGATATATCTATTATAAGTAGTTTAATTCTATACTAGATCGAAGTAGATACGTCTAAATATACTATATACTTAGCCTATTTTCTAGCGAGAGATTTGCTTTAGGGTATCTACTAATTAATAAGCTTTATATACCTACTCCTTACTAAGATTGCTTTTAATAGTAATCCCCTTAATTATCTCTACTAGCTTAGTAAGACGTTACTAACTAATATAGCCTAGGCGCCTATATTAAGTTTAGATCGAAGCTTCTAACTTTAGTTCTCTTACTAACTTCTTTATAGTAAAAGCTAATCCTTTACTAGTTAGTTATTTTAATTATATTAACTTCTAATCCTAATATACTTAGTATACCGGTTTCTTAGTTAATTTAATATAGTTCTTTCGGAAGTTTATTATTAGCCTCGCTTTTATTATTAACCTATTAAATATTAGATTACTATAGAAATTAGGCGAGTACTTAGCGTTATATAGCTTTATTTTAACTACTTTTCTATTAATAGGGCTAATATTATAGATTACTATAGTACCTACCCTATCGATACTCGTTTCTATATCTCCTACCCTAATACTACTCTATATATCTTCGAAAGTTTTAAACCACTCCCGATTATTATAAATATATATCTACGCGCCGGTATCGACTACCTATCTCTATCTAATCGGTTCGGTATCGAGAATTTAGGTAGATATAATAGTAGAGGTTAGAATTTGCTTACTAGCCGCTGGCTTACTTACCTAGGGCTTACCTACCTTTAGTACGCCGGCCTATAGCTTACCTTTCTTTAACTCGCCGGCCTAAATAGAGAAGAACCTATATAATAAGTTATCTTCGTTATTAAGGGTAGTATTTACTTACTAAGCTACCTTCCCCTATAGGTTTTCTTAACGTTTCTTATTAACCTAGGCTTTCTAAGTAGGGTTAGCCTTTATAGCTTTCTCTTATTTCTACTTAGCTTCCTTATTTCTAGTATACCTAAAAGGTTTATCCTTATTAAAGACGTCCTAATATTTCTAAGGTAGGTGCCGTCTATAGTTCTATCTATATAGATATAGCTTTAATTTAAACGGTAGTTCTTTAGCTAACTTTATCTTAGCTAACTTTTTATCCGAGGTCTTTAGCTTAGCTTCTTTATAGCCTTACTATATCGAAAAAGCAGTTTTAGAGATACCTCTTTAATTAGCAACTAGCTTACTATAGGTAATCTTCTAGTATACTCGATACCGATTAAGAAGCTTAGTAAATCCGATATCTTCTTTATCTTATAGTCTTAGAGTCTATATCTCGTAGAATCTAGGTAATATTACTAAGATAGTATTAAGGAACTAAGTCGAAGCGTTATTTACCTCTAGTATTCCTACTCTTTTATAGCTTAATTAAACTATCTCTTAGTTTAATAACTATTTATTAATATTTATATTTTTATCTAACCCTCTATCTAGGCTTCTCTATTATTAACGGAGCCTAGTAGAATAGATCGGATTATACTCCGAGGCGAACCTTTCTCGAAGGTTTCGGAGTAGACTATATAGAGTCTTATAGTTTATAATAAACAGCTAGAAGTTTATATAAACACTATTCCGGATTACCGTTACAATTATACTTAACCCCTTCTTTTCCTAGGTATATAGTATATTCTTTATCGACTAATTCGATTAAATCACTTTATAAGTATCGACCTATTTATCGCTATACTTCTTCTCCGCTTCTTCAATCAATATAATCTCTACCGGAGCTTTCCGTATCTCCGGTTCTTTTTCCTTACTAGGATCACATAGCTCCCAAACATCAAATTACACTATAATCGATTCGATATTAGCGATCTATACATCCTAAGTTTCGGTATCCTTAAGGATAACGCGGGAGGATAGACCCGCGGAGAGATAATCGGCCATGATTTATTAATAACAGATTTCCGATTCTTTCTTCGATTTAGGGGTTGCTTCGTCGCTAGGTAAATTACCTCAGTATCGATTAGAAGCAGGGTTGATCTTTGAATTGATTAATGGAACAAAGCCGGGCTCATAACTGACAGAAATCTAACGTATTGAAATGTATGGACCTCAGGGCTGATATGGAGAACTCTGCATTTTCTACATAATAGAAACTGCTGTTTCTGTGCGGTTATTACTAAGCATGATTACATAATCTTCCATGGTATCATCCCATGTATGCAACCTTGCAATTCGACATATTATAGTAGGACTATCGATTACCTCTTCTATAATAATAATATACTAATTATTAAAATAAGGAATTCCCTATTTCTATTTTTAAAAAATAATATCTCTATATCTTATTACTTTCCTAGTTTTAGGATTATAAATTCTATAGATATAACTATTATCTCTCTTATATCTAATAAAGTAACTTATCTAGGCTCTTACCTCTATCTTCTAACTCTAAATCCTTCTTTCTTTCGGAATATAAATTATATCTTAGTATATTAAGTCTATAGAAAAGAAAAAGTTATATTATCGGGAGTTTATATATTTAATTATTTTATTTATATAATAATAAGCGCTTCTTAATTAGCTTCCCTTTATTTCTTCCTTTAGAGACAATTTATAATATAGTAAGCTATATTTAAAGCCTTAGTCTATAACTCCTTTAGTAAACCGGTATTAATTCTTATTATCTTTATAATCTAGAGAAGATAATAGCCTATAAATTCGGAGACGCTATTTTATTTATAAGCGTAGGGTATAGAAATAGATATAATTATTATCTTATTTCTTATCTAAATAATAAAGATAAAGAACTCTCTTCCTCTATTAATACTCTATTCGAAAGTCTAAATTATTACTTTCTAGTAAATATCTTCTATAAAATATTATAAAACTAATAATACTTTATCTTTTATTATAAGGTATAAAGCGAAATAATAATATATTATATCGTCTATAATTACTATTATATATAACGATCTAGAGGGGTTTCTGCTAGTTGACTCTACTTACAGAGTTTTCTACTAACTAACTTAGCCTTTAGACGAGTTAGTTAGTTCTACTATATTTGTCCGCCTTATAGAGATTTCTGCTAATTGTTTCTATCTTTAACCTAACCGGCCCCACTTTTTATTTCCCAGGCAATAAAACGGACCCTCGTAAGCGAGGGTCTGATACCCAAACACAAAACCACCCCCAAATGTAAGTGTATCTTTTACTAGGCGAGCCATATAAAAGGTACATACATAAATACTCGTTTTTCTCGACTAAATTACATAAAGACCTTCTATTTTAAGTATATCAGTAATATTCTAATACTACCTTAATACTTTTATTAAATTTAAAGGGCAAGTTTCCGGGACGCCTTAGTAGTCAAATATCTTATATTCGGCGCGATAGTAGGCCAAAACTTCAAATCGTAATACTTTAAGAGGGCTCCCTAAAACCTAGGCTAAAAATCAAATATAGTATTTAAATAGAGCGGATAGTTTTATATACTAGGTTATAGTAAGCTTTTAAAGACTTTTGTAGTACTAAAAATCAGCATTTTGTATGTACCTTTTATATGGCTCGCCTAGTAAAAGATACACTTGCATTTGGGGGTGGTTTTGTGTTTGGGTGTCAGACCCTCGCTTGCGAGGGTCCGTTTTATTGCCTAGGAAATAAAAGTGGGGCCGGTTAGGACCTACCCTATATTATCTTTAGTCCTATTAATAGATTTTTTTCTTCTCTTTTTTTTCCCTCTCTATACTTATTATTTTAGTTAAAATATACTCTTTTTATTAAAGAACTAGCTAGTAATATAATAATAAGTACCGAATTAAATTTAATAAGTAGAAAGACTATATAGATCCCTATTATAATAGATCTCGGTCTAGCTTACCTACTTTCCGTTTCTTAGTATTATATAACTAAAACCCTCTAAACCGAACTAAACCCTATCTAACTAGTTATTATAGTCGAGACCCGCCGAAACCTAATAAACCGCGGTAAGTAGCCGGTCGCTACTATACTAGAAGAAGAAGAGATCGACTAGGTAGTTAATATACCCGAACTAAGAACCTTATATATTTAATTATTAAGACTAGTAGATACTAGTAAGATAAATAATAATAATAATACTAAAGAGGGATTATCTTCTATATATAAATAACTTCGGAAGACTTTTTTAAAGAAGAGATTCTAGGAACTTATTTATTAATACCGATAATTAGAGTAAGAGAATTAGGAGTTAAGAGAGGAGATTATAATATTTCTTAATAATATTAACGACTTAATAATTAAATATAATAAGATAGTTACTTATTATAATATCGCGATCTATAAATATAGAGATTTAGTATTCTATCTCTTTATTATTTAGAATCCTAATATAGCTAATACTAGCGTATTAATTATAGAGGCTAATATTATCTAGAAGATAACTAAGATATCTAATATATTAATACTTAATAATAAAAAGAAAATAAGATTCGAAATATAGAAAATAGTAATCTAATAAAAGCTTAAAACTATTCTTTTTTTTATTTATTAGAGATTTTATATATAAAGCTAATATAAAAATAAAGCCTAGCTATATATTACTTCCTAAATAAATACTAATACTAGTATTTCTTATAAAGATATAAAAGATATTATTATTTATTTAAAAACTATCTTTATAAATTTAAATCGATATACCGAAGTATATATTATATACTATAAACTAAAGATAAAGTCTAGAGATAATTTTACCGATTTTCTTATAGAATTTATATATTTATAGAAGAAGCTATTATTATAATTAAGAACTAGAAACGAGATCTATATTCTAAACTTTTATATCTACTTTAAATATAGATTATATTGTTACCAGCCAGTTCTTAATTAAAAGAGTGCATTTCAACTAGAACAATAAGTATAGGGAAGAAAAAGAAAAGAAAGAAAAAAGAAATCAACAACAGGACCAAAGACAATGTGGGGTGGGTCCTAGGCTAAGGGCGGAAACAATCAGCAGAAAACTCTGTAGGCGGGCAAACACGGCAGAACCAACTGACTAGTCTAAAGGCGGAGCTAGTTGGCAGAAAACTCTACGGATCGTCATATAGAAAACTCTACGGATCGTTATATAACCCCCGACTAAGAATGTATTTAGCCCCTAAATACCGGCTTATCGTTATCTCTATAGTCTTTAAGGAAGACTTCGTCTTCGGCTACGTCTATCTAGGCTTATAGGCGTATCGGGGGTCCGGGTTTTAAAGGGTAATTATTATAGAAGTCCTAAATTTTTTAAGGTATATACTTAAAATTCCTTATAGGATACTACTATAGATCGAGGTTATAGCCGAGCTATTAAACTTAATATTATAACTTCTAGTAGTAAAGATATAAATCGATAATCTTATCTACCTCCTATTTATCTTCTTTAGAGATCCTAACCGGTAGCGGCGGATCTAGATACTATCTATATAATAGTTCTAATAATAAGGCTTTTCGAAGCTTACTAGGATTAAATATTAAGTAAACTCTAATAGATTCTAGAAGATCGAGCTTATAAGCGTTTCTAATCTTCTTAATAATTTTATAAAGTCCGCTAATAAGATAAGAAAGCTTCCGATTTAAGTAGTTAAGCTACTAATCTTTTATTATAATAAAAACCTAATTACTAATATTAAAATCCTTCTCTTTTTAATACTTATTTACTTACTAAATTATTTATTACTAAGACTTTATGTTGAACCCTCAGGCATGCATGATTGTTTGCTACAGACTGAGTCTTCTTTTGTTTGCTATTTGTTGTTTATGTTCAGATGGTTTGCAGGGTATATAAACCCCTACATAATTAGTTTTAGCAATTAAGAATCTTTCTTCTATTTTTTCCCTCTCAGTAGTAATCTATCATAGATTACTCATTAGGTTATAAAGCCCTTTTTTTCTACCTCTGAATCATTATTTTATCAATATCTATCAAGGATAGTACTATAATAGTATTAGGTCTTGCTTTGGAACTTTGTTTTTGAAGGGTAGTAGAAGATACTATACCTTACTTTATAGTTATTTTGTTAAAATAGTAACCTACCTACCTAATAATAACAACTAGTATAATGAAGAAGACGTCTTAGTTATTAACTAAGCTGTCGGTCTACTAGATATTAGAATATTCAATCTTTACAAAATTACCCCTCCTCTTAAAGAAAGAGAGGATCTTAATAAATAGATCGATAAGATTAAGAAGATCTTAGAGAGCTATAATTTATATAATTTGATTAAACGATCGATCCCTTAGCCGAGCCGAAGAGACCCGAATAGCTAGAAGTAGAAGACTCTTTCTAAGTAAGTTCGTACTTAAATATCTAGTAGTTTAGATAGCGACTTAATAGAGGAAATTAATAGTTAGGGAAATCCGATTATATTTATAGATAAGTTTATAGAGGAGATTCGGAAGTATTTAAAAGGTAAAGGTTATAGTACTTTAAAAGTAGCTATAATAGCTTTCCGGTCTATCTCTAAAAGGAAGTTTTCGTTAAGCGATAAATTTATTATTTTAATAAAGGTAACATATAAGACGTTAACTAATTTAAAGTCTAGAATTCTATCTTATTACGCTTTATAAATAATATTAATAGAGCTAATAGAGGTATTAGAGCTAAATAGTTTTATAGTTATAAAGAATAATAAACTAAACGCTATTAAAAATCTAGTTACTATAATTACTATAGTCGATTTCTATCGATATAGTATAGCAATTTAGGACTATATTAAGTCTACTTCCGCTAATTCCTTTAATATTATATCTACGGTTAATAATAACTAACCTCGACGCTAGTAAAATAGTAATCCTCCGAATCCTTCGAAGCCTTAGAATTCTTAGAATACTCGTTTAATAAATTTACCTCCGAAAGGTATATCTCCCTAGGAATATATTAATAAATAGAGAGTATATAGGCCTAAGAGAAGTAATAATAGTAATTATTCTTACTATAAGGTAATAGGCTATAATATATTATTATACTAGAATCTATATCCTAATAAACGTCCGGAAGGATAGGTTCTAAGACCTAGAATCTAGTTCTTTAAGAATAATAATCGTAGAGGTAATTTAATAAACCTTACGGAATTTAAATAGGATAAAGCTTAATAGGTCTAGGGGCTACTAATAGATAGGACTAAGTAGACAAACCTTTCTATATCTAAGAGTACTAGTTTTATTATAATATCGATAGCTAGTTTACTAACTAATTTTAACCCTTCTTATATACTTATTAATTAATATACGGTAGAGTAAGATCTAGATAATATTAATAATATATAACTAGATTAATCGATAATAGCTATTTAATTTATAGCTATTATACCTAGATATCTATAGATCTTAGATACGGGTATTTTAGAGTATATCTATAGTAATTAATCTACCTTTTTAATAACTAAGAAATATCCGAAGGGATAGGAATACGAATAGTTAACCTCCGGTAATAAAAAAGTTAAAGCTAAATACTATAGTTTAATTTAACTTAGTCTTTATATTAAAGATATTATTATTTAAACGACTCTAATATACTATTAGATTAGTATTTACTATATTTACCGAGCTAGTTAATATAACCTTTTCTCTCTAGGCACTATAGAGAAGGAGATAGGGATTTAGTAGAATAGTAAATTGAAAACCCTATATAATAATAAAGATAGGGTTATCGGTTTTACTAAGGATTTCTATAGGGTACCGTTTATTTAATTAGCCTCTCCCTCTCTTAGTACTATAGTGATTTCCGCGGAATTAACCTATAGACGTTTAGGCTATACCGGTTCTTATAAGACTAAGGTTAATTAGATTGATCTAGGTTCTAATATTTAAGATAAGCCTTTCGATTATAAGGTATATAGTCTTAGTAAGTCTAAATAGATTATATTAAAGACTAACTAGGCGAGAGCTATAAAGGCTACCTATATATTTTAGGTAAACACTGTTGGCACAGCAAAAATCACTGATGGCACAGGGGTCTAACCCAATTAGGTATGGAATATCTTGGCGGTCATTTTCAGTCTAAGTGTTATTTATTAAGGTATCGCCATAGTAAAAAACACAGCCCCTGAATCACCCCAGCCACATAGTACTTCCATGATCTGCCCCATAATCTGTTCCATACTCGGCCCCATATTAATTCCCCATAATGATGCTCCCATAATCATGCCTCCATTAAATCACATGATCTGGATAGGGCTAATTGTTAGAGTTAATCGAGCCTTAGCACCCATAATAATACACCATACTAATGCACCATAATAATGCACCATAATAATGCACCATAATAATGCACCCATTAAATCACGTGATCATGGTCCGAGATATAGATCACGTGATCATGATGCCAGATATAGATTACGTAATCATAGTACTAGATATAGACTATAGTGCCAGATATAGATTACGTAATCACGGTGTCAGATATAGATCACGTGATCACGGTGCTAGGATTAGATCACATAATCATAATGCCAGATATAGACCACGTGAGTATGGTGCCAGATATAGATTACGTAATCACGGTGCCAGATATAGATCACGTGAGCATAGTGCTAGATATAGATTACGTAATCACGGTACCAGATATAGATCACGTGAGCATGGTGCTAGATATAGATTACGTGACCATAATAGGCTTGGGTTAAGCGAGCCTTGGCACCCACAATGAAATTTCTGCATACTAATTGTCGTCCATTAATTCTGATCTCCTATAGTATGTTACCAGCCAGTTCTTTAACAAAAAGAGTGCATTCAACTAGAACAATAAGTACAGAGAAGAAAAAGAAAAGAAAGAAAAAAGAAATCAACAATAGGACCAAAGACAATGTGGGGTAGGTCCTAGGTCAAGGGCGGAAACAATCAGTAGAAAACTCTATAGGCGGAGTTAACTAGTAGAAAACTCTATAGATCGTTATATAACCCCCGACTAAGAATATATTTAGCCCCTAAATGCCGGCTTATTATTATCCCTATAGTCTTTAAGGAAGACTTTATCTTTAGCCGCGTCTATCTAGGCTTATAGATATATCGGGGGTCCGGGCTTTAGAGGGTAATTATTATAGAAATCCTAAATTCTCTAAGATATATACTTAAAATTCCTTATAGAATATTACTATAAGTCGAGGTTATAGCCGAGCTATTAAACTCGATATTATAACTTCCGGTAGTAAAGACGTAAATCGATAACCTTATCTACCTCCTATTTGTCTTCCTTAGAGATCCTAACTAATAGTAGCGGATCTAGATACTATCTATATAATAATTCTAATAATAAAGCTTTTCGAAGCTTATTAGGATTAAATACTAGATAAACTCTAATAGATTCTAGAAGATCGAGCTTATAGGCGTTTTTAATCTTTTTAATAATTCTATAGGGCCTATTAATAAGATAAGAAAGCTTCTAATTTAAGCGGTTAAGCTATTAATCTTTTATTATAATAAAAATCTAATTATTAATATTAAAATCCTCCTCTCTCTAATATTTATTTACTTATTAAATTATTTATTATTAGGACTTTATAATCTAATCTTTTATCTTTATCTAGATATCTTAGAGTTATAATAATATATTAATTATATCTTATTTATTATCTATTAGATTACTTCGATCTTTCTAATCGAAGGATATAGCCGGTTTATAATCTCTTTCGATAAAGAATAGTAACTATTTTATAATATCTTATAGAAAGATTAATACTATAAAATCTACTATTAGTAGAATCTCTAATTAGTTATCCTAATTCTATTTAATATATAGTCGTAATCTCTAGGCTATATATTAATTAGCGATCTCGCTCTATTTATTAGTCTAAAGATAGTAGATAGTTAATAATTTTCTTTTAATTCTAAGTATCCGGTAGAACTTAGTCTAGAATTCTAAAATAAATTATCCTCTCTAGTCCGATATAATAGTCTTTAGAATATCTATAATTTAAATTATATTATTAATAAATAGTCGAGCTATCTACTTAGTATTAGTATTCTTATAATAAAGAATAGAAATTAGTCTTTTACTTAGTCGATTAATAACTATAAAAATAGTATTATAACTATAATAATCCTTTAAGAACGAGCGGAAATCTATTAAAATATACTACTAGGATCTCTTAGGAATAGATAAAAGATATAATAATCTAGATATATAATCTCGCTAAGTCTTTATTTATTTATAAATTAAGTAGTTTTCTATATATTATTTTATATTATTAGCCTATCCTAACTAATAATATCTTAATAAAATAAGCTTCTTTAGTTTCTTAATTCTAAGATATATAATTAATAGTTATCGATATATATTATTAAGAAGTCTTATATATAAATCTTTTTCGTCTAGGACTTTAAGTCGTCCTTCGAATAAAAGTAAACATTCTTTAATTATCTACTTTTAGTTATTATCTTCTTTAATAATTTACCGGAAATCCTCTAGCTTATTACTTTTTTAGTTAACTTATTTAACTCGCTCGGTAATATTTATCGCGGATTTTATATCGATTAGGTTTAAATTAATTAGATAAATATCTTCTTTTAAATAACTTCTTAGTAGAAGTATTATTTATTAACTATTATTAGTATAGGGCGAGTCTTTTTATAATAAGATATTAGCTATAATATTTTTTTTTCTAGAATAATATTTAATTATAAAGTAGAACTAAGATAAGAACTCGCTTTATCTTACTTATTATTAGTTTATCTATCTTATTATTATAAAGTATTTAAAAGACTAATAATCTATTAAGATCTTAAAATAATCCTCTTATATTAAATCTTTAAGTTTAGATCGCTATTCTTATAATATATAAATAATTACTAAGAGTTCTTTATCTTATATTTTATAATTTAACTTTATAGATTATATACTCTTTAAAAAGAAAATTATTAGATATTAGAAATTATTATTTTTATAATATTAAAAAAGAACTACTCTAAGTACTCTATTAGAAGTATTAGTCTTAATCTTTATTTATTAAGCTAGATTATAATAATAAAGAACTAATATAGTTATTAATTTTTTTTTAGTAATATAAAAGTTATTTTATATTATTCTATTTATTTATAAAAAACATTTTACTAGATAAGTCGATATAAAGATTTTAAGATAATACTATATCTTTAAATAAATTATTAGTAAAAATTATAAAATCTTAAGAATAACTAAATCTTTTTTATAGTTATTAGTACTTACTATAACTAAATAATACTAATCTTTCTTAGATTAACTATAATATTATTTATACTTATAATAAAACTAAGGAACTTTATCTTTTATACTAAGAATTTGTATTTTAGTAATACTACCTAGAGACCTACTTTTTATAGATATTAAAATACCTCTCTTACTTATTATTAATACTCTTCGAGAGTCTTACTATAGATTAAAATATTATTTATAAAGACTATAATATATTTATCTAGATATTCTTATAATACGTTATTTATATACTATTAGAATATAGTAGGTTTATTTATTAATTTAAATAGCGTAATCTTATATTTAAATAATCTATATTATATATAGAAGATAGTAAGCTCTTCTACTCTTAGTATTAGATAAATTCGGTAGAAATCTTACTAGATATTAAGCTTAGTAAAAAACTTTATTTTACTAGTTTATTATAAGACTTTATCGATTAATAATAATAGATAGTAATCTTTTTTCGTAATAGTATTTAATCTTTAAAAGTCGATATAAAAATAAAGACTACTTCTAGATTTTTTTATTATTAAGATTAAAGAGATATATAGTACTAAACTTAGAATAATAAATCTTTTTTTAAGATTTTTTATAATATACTCTTTTACTTTCTTTAGTTTATAAAGAGATAGTTTATAAAAAGAATAATATCTAGATTATACTTTAGCTTTAAATATAATATTATAATTAATTCTAGATCTATAAGATAATAATTTATCTAATCTTTTCTTTAAGAAAACTTTTATAAGATTATAGTACTCTTTTAATAGGATCTAGAGTATTTTACTAATTTTAGGATCCTATATTTAAGCGCTTTTAATATTAATAATATAATTAATCTTATAGAGAAAGGTTATAAAGATTTTAGTTTTTTTATTAACCTTACTTCTTATATAAAGTCGATTAAATCTAGCGCCTCCGATTATATAGATATTAATATTAATAAGAGACTATTCTTTCTTTATTAATATCTAGGTCTTTAGAACTTTTATTTTATTCTTTAAATTTCGAATTATCTTCTATTTTTCTTTAATTTATTAGTATCTATATTAATACTCTCGGGTACGTTAGAGTTATAAAGATAGTTATTAATCCTATTAATCTTATTATTCGAAAAGACGATTATATTATTCTATATTAGCTTAATAAGTAAGATCTATCTTTAATAGCTTTTTTAAGATTTCGGTTAAAAAAAGAATAATAATCTTACTTATAACTTTATTAGAGAGACTTTTTTAATCTAGCTAAATTATCCGGTACTATCGATAATCTAGAAGAATATTATACTTAGTAAACTATATCCGTCTAAGGATTATATTATATTATCTAAGATCTATAATTAATATTAAGACTTATCGCTATACTCTACTATCTATATAAACTATAAGAATAGTAGCGTATTATATTAGTTTAGCTAGCTTATTATTAAATCTATATATTAGATATTTATAGCTAAGCCTTTATATCTTAATTTTAAATCGCTTACCGAGTAGTATAATTATTATCGTATTAATAAAGATATATCCGTCTACTCTAGTATTATCTAGTATTAAGATAGAAAAAGAGTAGTTATTATATATAAATTATATATTAAAAATTAAGTTATTTCTAGGATTATTAATTAATTTCTATAAGTCTAGCGTAAATAATAATACTTTCTTTCTATTTAAAAAAGAGACTTATCCTAAATAAAAGCTTTTTCTAGATTCTCTTTATTATTTACTTTAAGTTCTACGATTTCTTAAATCTAAGAGATAATAATAGTTATAGTAGCTATAATAATAGGCTAATTTAACTTCTTCTTTAGATAATTACGGATTATATATCCTCGCTCTTTATAATTAAAGTAATAACCTTTTTTTATTAAGGTCTTTTATTTAAATATAAAGAGGCTAATAAAGTTAGTACTACCCTCCTATTTTATATAAAGAGTAGAATTTAAACTAATTATAGTAGTATCTATACTACTTTTTAAAGATAGGTTTATATAGAAATAGGAATTAATCGACTTAGCTTTCTACTATAAACTAATTTCGTATAATATATTCTAGTAGCTTTATATAAATATATCGAACGAGATAATCTCTTAATTAATAGCCTATATAATCTAGATTTAAAATAGATATAAGAGTTTAGAATATAGATCTTATTTCTAGTTCTTAATTATAATAATAGTCTTTTCTATAAGCTATATAAACTCTATAAGGAAGTTAGTAAAATTATCTCTTAATTTTATCTTTAATTAATAGTATATAGTATATACTTCGGTATATCAATTTAGATTTATAAAGATAATTTTTAAGTATATAATAATATCCTTTATATCTTTATAAAGAGTACTAGCGTTAGCGCTTATTTAGAGAGTAATATATAACTAGGCCTTATCTTTATACCGACTCTATATATAGAGCTTCCGATAGACCGGAAGAGGGTAATAGTCTATATTAGTTTTAAGTTTCTATCGGATTACTATTTCTTATATTTTAAATCTTACTTCTTTATTATTATTAAGTATCGATATATCGGGTATCTTAGTTATTTTCTAGGTAATATTAGCCTCTATAATCGGTACGCTAGCGTTAGCTATATTTAGATTCTAGATAGAAAGAAGATAGAAAGCTAAATCTCCGTATTTATATATTATAAGGTCGCGATAAGTAATTACTTTATCGCGTTTAATTATAAGTTTATTAATATTAACTTTCTTATTAAGAAGCTCTATAATCTTATTCTTTAACTCTTAGTTCTCCTACTCTAGTTATCGGTACTAATAAGTAAGTTCTTAGAATCTCTCCTTCGATAAAGTCTTCTATAATTATTCGCGTATAAAGGATAATCTTTCTCCTATATTATTATTATCTTTATTATATTTACTAGTATTTACTAGTCTCTTAGTATATAGGGTCTTCGGCGTCGATATATCGATTATCCGATCGTCGATCTCTTCTTTATTAAGTATAGTAGCAACCGGCTACTTACTACGGTTTGTAAGGTTTCGTCGAGTCTTAACTATTCTAATTAGTTAGTTAGAATTAGGTTCGGTTCGGATAGCTTAGCTATACGATACTAAGGAACGGGAAGTAGGGTAAGCTAGACTAAGATCTATTATAATAGAGATCTATACGGTCGTATAACTTATTAGATTTAATTAGTATTTATTATTATATTACTAGCTAGTTCTTTAACAAAAAGAGTATATTCAACTAGAACAATAAGTATAGAGAAGAAAAAGAAAAGAAAGAAAAAAGAAATCAACAATAGGACCAAAGACAATGTGGGGTAGGTCCTGGGTCAAGGGCGGAAACAATCAGCAGAAAACTCTGTAGGCGGAGTCAACTGGCAGAAAACTCTGCAGATCGTCACATAGTAAAAGCTTCATTATTATATTCTATTTTTCTCTCCATTTTAATTCAATGAAAACGTCAAATAAGGCTCGATTAACTCTAACAATTAGCCCTATCTAGATCATATGATTTAATAGAGGCATGATTATAGGAGCATCATTATGGGGAATTAATATGGGGCCGAGTATGGAGCGGATCATGGAGCAGATCATGGAAGTACTATGTGGCTGGGGTGATTCAGGGGCTGTGTTTTTTACTATGGCGATACCATAATAAATAACACTTAGACTAAAAATGACCGCCAAGAAAGACTTATCTTAATTGGGTTAGACTCCTGTGCCATCAGTGATTTTTGCTGTGCCAACAGTGTTTACCATATTTTATATTAATTTGTAGCCGGTAAACCCGCCTAGCTATAATCTAGAAAATAGTAAAAATAATCGATAATATATAATAGTGATTACCGATAATATAATATATTACCGTTTCGCTTTATACCTTACTATAAAAGGTAAAGTATTACTAGTTTTATAACGATTTATAGAAGATATTTACCGGAGGATAATAACTTAGACTTTCGAATAGCGTATTAACGGGGGAAGGGAGTTCTTTACCTTTATTACTTAGGTAAGAAATAAGATAATGATTATATCTATTTCTACTCCCTACGTCTATAAGTAGAATAGTGTCTCTAAATTTATAGGTTATTACCTTCTCTAAATTATAAGGATAATAGGAATTAATACCGGTTCGCCGAAGGAATTATAGACTAAGGCTTTAAATACCGCTTACTATATTATAAATCGTCTTTGAAGGAAGGAAAATAATATACTAGTAATCGCTTAAAGGAAGTAATTAAATATACAAACCCTTAATAATATAACTCTTTCTTTTCTACGGACCTAGTATACTAAGGTATATATTTATATTCCGAAGGAGAGGAGAATCTAGAGCTAGAAGATAGAGCTAAGGGCCTAGATAGGCTATCTTATTAGATACGAAGGAGATAATAGTTATATCTATCAAATTTATAATCTTAAAACTAAGAAAGTAATAAGATATAGAGACGTTATTTTCTAGGAATAAAAATAGGGGATTCCTTATTTTAATAATCGAGATATCGTTATTACTAGAGAGGTTATTAATAGTCTAGAGAGATCTAGAACTAGATTACCTATTATTATAGTATAATATTCTTAGCAAATTTAATAAATTAATTAACTATCGAAGCTTAATACTTAGGTACTATAGATTACTAAATTAGATAATAAAGATAAAGATAATTAAACTATATATTTTACTATACTAAAGGTAGGTATAAAAATAATACCTATACTATTACTATCGGTACTATCTCCGGCGTCGTTATTACTAGATCCTTTATCTATACCGACTCCGCTATAATCGGCGAGAACTAGATTTAGACGTTAGCTAAAATCACTAAGACGTTTCGAAGATAAAGAATAGGATAAATATAGTAAGGCTTTATTAGCAATTAAATTAATTAAGATAATAATTAGTACGGTAGTAATTAATATTCCCTAAGGTTTAAAGACCTAGTAAATTAAGATTCTACGTAACCGAATAGAGGTATTGAATTTACTATAGAGCGAACTTTAGTAGTAAGTAATAAATCTATAGATTAAGAAGCTTAATCGTACTAAGGTTTATTAAACTATTAATAATCTACTAAAGGGAAGTACTATACTATCTAGTAAATAGGTATATAATATTAAATATAATAAAGAAGACTATATTACTAAGTTTAGAGCTTAATAGATTATCTATAGAAATAGATAGAGACTAGGTTTTAATTTCGATAATACCTATACGCCTATTATAAGACTAGAGAGTATAAGACTATTCCTCTCTATAGTAATAATTCGGAATTTATTTTAGGAATAAATTGACTATATAACTACCTATCTTAATACCCTAATTAACGAGAGATATATCTTTATAAAATTACCTACGGGGTATAAGATACTAGGTAAAGTTTATATAATTAACTAGGCAATATATAGTTTATATCAATTAGCTTATCTATAGTATAAAACGATTAAACAGTAATTAGAAAGTCTTAGATTTAAATAACTACCTAATAAAAGATATATTTTTTAGTATAAGGAGAAGAGTATATAGCTTTTACTATATATTAATAATACTCTCTATACCGTAGTATCTAACGAAGATATTAAATAGTTAAAGTAATCGATTACTTTTAAAATTAAGGTAATCGGGGAGCCTACTAGGTTTCTAGGTTATAGTCTTACTAGATTAGATTAAGGCGTCTAGATAGATTAAGCTATTTATCTAGAAGACCTCTTATAAACGGTAAGCTTAGGTAGAGTTAGTTCGATATACTTACTAATAAAGGCGTCTTATTAACCTCTATTTTCTATAGTAGAAGATAATTAGGACGATTAAGAAGTTTCGATATAAGAAAAATCTATATATAGAGAAGATATTAGTAAGGTTGGCTAGTTAACTATAAGAACTAGACCGGATATAGCCTTTACCGTAAATCGATTATAAAGAAGAACTACTAACCTAAGGAAGTAAGATTTAGAAGCTTTATCTTAGCTTTTACGCTATCTAAAAGACGCTCCGGATTATAGAGTTTAATTAGTAGTTAAGAAAGATAGTTTAATTAGCTACGTTAATTCTTCGTATAACGATTACGAGGACGGTAAGTTAATAAAGGCCTATATTTTCTACTATATCGGAGTACCGGTTTTATAGAGCTCTTAGAAATAAGATATTATTACTACCGGAAGTATAATTGTAGAATATATTACTTTAGATAGTATAGTACGGGAAGTATTATATCTAGTTAAGATTCTTTAACAATTAAATCTTAAGGGTAACGAAGTTTAAGTCCCGATCTATACTAATAGCGACAATATAGTTATAATCTTAAAGAATAATATATTCAAGAAAAGCACTAAGTAGTTAGATATAAAATACCACTTTATAAAGTATGCCTAGAAGGCCAAATAGATTGATATTCGAGTCATTGATTTAAAGTCAAATCTAGCTAATATATTAATAAAGGCCTTACCGAAGGTTGATTTCGAAAGATTAAGAGAACGACTTATTATAAAGAAAACGACAGATTGATAGAATTTAATACTTAGAAACTGATGATTTTATACATGATTTTACTATACAAACTAGAATGATTTTTCTGATTTATTTTTGATACTCGGTCTAGGGGGGGTGTGTTGAACCCTCAGGCATGCATGATTGTTTGCTACAGACTGAGTCTTCTTTTGTTTGCTATTTGTTGTTTATATTTAGATGGTTTATAGGGTATATAAACCCCTGCATAATTAGTTTTAGCAATTAAGAATCTTTCTTCTACTTTTTCCCTCTCAGTAGTAATCTATCATAGATTGCTCATCACTTTATAATCTAATCTCTTATCTTTATCTAGATATCTTAGAGTTATAATAATATATTTATTATATCTTATTTATTATTTATTAGATTACTTCGATCTCTTTAGTTAAAAGATATAATTAATTTATAATCTTTTTTAATAAAAAATAGTAATTATTTTATAATATCTTATAAAAGAATTAATATTATAAAATCTATTATTAGTAAAATCTCTAACTAATTATCCTAGTTTTATTTAATATATAGTTATAACCTCTAGGCTATATACTAATTTATAATTTCGCTTTATCTATTAGTCTAAAAGTAGTAGGTAGTTAATAATTTTCTTTTAATTCTAAATATCTAATAGAACTTAGTCTAGAATTCTAAAATAAATTATCCTCCTTAGTCTAATATAATAATCTTTAGAATACCTATAATTCGAATTATATTATTAGTAAATAATTAAGCTATTTATTTAATATTAGTATTTTTATAATAAAGAATAGAAATTAATCTCTTACTTAATTAATTAATAATTATAAAAAAAGCGTTATAACTATAATAATCCTTTAAGAACGAGCGGAAATCTATTAAAATATATTATTAAGATCTTTTAAGAATAAATAAAAGATATAATAATCTAGATATATAATCTCGCTAGGTCTTTATTTATTTATAAACTAAATAGTTTTCTATATATTATTTTATATTATTAGCCTATCTTAATTAATAATATTTTAATAAGATAAGCTTCTTTAGTTTCTTAATTCTAGGGTATATAATTAATAGTTATCGATATATATTATTAAGAAGTCTTATATATAAATCTTCTTTATTTAAGATCTTAAGTCGTCCTTTAAATAAGAGTAAATCTTCTTTAATTATCTATTTCTAGTTATTATCTTTTCTAATAATTTACTAGAAATCCTCTAGTTTATTATTTTCTTAGTTAACTTATTTAACTTATTTAATAATATCTATTATAAATTTTATATTAATTAGATTTAAACTAATTAGATAAATATCTTCTTCTAAATAACTTTTTAATAAAAGTATTATTTATCTACTATTATTAGTATAAAATAAGTCTTTTCGTAATAAGATATTAGCTATAATATTCTTCTTTCTAAAATAATATTTAATTATAAAATAGAACTAAAATAGGTAAACACTATTGGCACAGCAAAAATCACTAATGGCACAGGAGTCTAACCCAATTAGGTATAGAATATCTTAGCGGTCATTTTTAGTCTAAGTGTTATTTATTATGGTATCGCTATAGTAAAAAACATAGCCCCTAAATCACCCTAGCCATATAGTACTTCTATAATCTGCCCTATAATCTATTCTATACTCGGCCCTATATTAATTCCCTATAATAATACTCCTATAATTATACCTCTATTAAATCATATGATCTAGATAAGGCTAATTGTTAGAGTTAATCGAGCCTTAGTATCTATAATAATACACTATACTAATATACTATAATAATATACCTATTAAATCATATAATTATAGTTCGAGATATAGATTACGTAATTATAGTACTAGGATTAGATTACGTAATTATAATACTAGATATAGATTATATAATTATAATACTAGATATAGACTATAGTACTAGATATAGATTACGTAAATAACGGTACTAGATATAGATTACGTAATTATAGTACTAGAATTAGATTACGTAATTACGGTACTAAATATAGATTACGTAACTATAATAGGCTAGGGTTAAGCGAGCCTTAGTATCTATAATAAAATTTCTATATACTAATTATCGTCTATTAATTCTAATCTCCTATAGTAAAAGCTTTATTATTATATTCTATTTTTCTCTCTATTTTAATTTAATAAAAATATTAAATAAGGCTTAATTAACTCTAATAATTAGCCTTATCTAGATTATATAATTTAATAGAGGTATAATTATAGGAGTATTATTATAGGGAATTAATATAGGACCGAGTATAGAGCGGATTATAGAGTAGATTATAAAAGTACTATATAGCTAGGGTAATTTAGGGGCTATATTTTTTATTATAGTAATATTATAATAAATAATACTTAGACTAAAAATAACCGCTAAGAAAAACCTATCTTAATTAGATTAGACTCTTATACTATTAGTAATTTTTACTATACTAATAGTATTTACCGAAATCTATTAGTAGTCTTTAAATTATAGTTATAGATAGGATAGATTAGTAGCTTTTTTTTCCTTTTTTAGTAGATATCTTATATAAACCTTCTTTATAAGTTAAATCGCCTATATTAAGATCTAATTAGTTAGTAGTTAGTAAAGTAGTAGAACTTATTTTATTAGCCTTTAAATCTTCTAAGTATTAATTTTATATTTAATCCTAGCGAACTAGAGATTTACTATACGCTCGAAACTATAAAGTATAATAAGTAAATTATTATTTAATATTTAAAAACTAAGCTTTAATAACTAATAAATACCCTCGGCCTAAGAGATTATAATTTTATTTAGATAAAGATATTACGAGATATAGATATAGAGGAAGCGCTTTAGATAATTATCTAGCTATTTTTTTTATATATACTTTAATAATAATTAAAAAAGATTATTATTATATTTTTCTTTAAAATATAATTATTAGTATTTATACTCCTTAAATATTATAGTATAAATAATTCGACCCTACTATTTTAATATCTTTTTTTATCTTTTCTTAATCTTTTTTTAGTCTTTTTTAGTTTATTAGGCCTTAGTTTAATACTAAAAAGATTTAGTAGATTAAATCTCTATAGACTAATTATAATCCTAATAGGCTTATATAAATTAGTCGGTAAGAAGGGGATAAGTAATCTTTATAATCTTTATATTAATATACTAGAGATAAAGTATATACTTTATCTTTAGAAATATATTTTTAATAGTAGTAATAAGCGCTTTTTCCTTATTTATAAGGATTATAAAGGGGTAGGGAGGGTCGATACTAAGGGATTTATATACTTTAATAAGATAACTAAGTATAATTTTATATATCTTTTTTTTTTATCTTATATAAAAATAAAACTAGTATAGAATATCGATCCTATTATAGTAAAGTCTATAATATCGAGTAAAAGAAGACTATATTAATTTATTTTATATATATAATCTATAGAAAGGACCTAGGGGTTTATTTAGAGTATTTAAACGCTAGACTTATATATATAGAATAAAGTAGATATATAATATTAATTATTAACTTTATATTTAAAAATCTAGTTACTATCTTTTAGAAGTTCCTATAAAAGCGCCTAGATAAGTATTCGGCTAATAAGAAAGACCTAATTAAGCTTTTTCTAGGTATTATAGATATTTTAAGGAATAATAATACTCTTAGGATTAGTCTTATATAGCTTAATAAGAATTTAGCGGGTTATATATTTTTATTAAAGCGCGTTCTCGATCTTATCTTTTTTATAGGTAAGCTTTAAGGCCTATATAATAGGATAGGTTAATAGCGGCGAAGGCTTATAATTATATATAGAATCTTTAATTATTATATACTAAAGCCTAGTATTAAAATCTAAGCGAAGAATAATTATAAAAGAGTATTTAGTTATAAGTATATTAGTATTCCGCCGCTTTATAAAAGGATCTATATCTTATATAATCTTTCGATTATAATTATAGTAGAGATAAATAGTCTTTTTTACCTCTTTTTTTATATTTTTAGAATATAAGGAGGTAATTATATACTTATATAACTACGTAAAGATATTTATTAAGATAATCGCTTCCTCTAAGATAGTATATATTTAGTTTATTAGCGGAAGTAGGAAGATAAAGCTTAGTATAGACTTATTAGCGTAATTAATACTTAGCGGCGCTAGTAAGGACTTAGGGACGATCTTATAATTAGAATTAGCGTCTAAATCGGATAAATTAAAATATACTAGGCCTAAAAAGACTATTTTAGTTACTAAAATAATAAAAGTAGGATAGAAATAATAAAAAAAAAGAATTAAAATTAATAATTTAATATAAATATAGATAAAAAATAAGTTAGGAGAAGGTAGGTTAATATATATAAACTAGAATTATATTATTAGATTAATTACTACTCGAGTCCTATAATATAATATATATAGGATAAAAATAACTTATTTTTTACTATATATTTATATATAAATTATAGGTATCTACTATCGTCTTATAGTATTAGGGGAAGTTTAATATAAAGGTAGTATAAAAACTCGAAGGCGGTATAAAGAGCGGTAAATTAATATTAAAAAATTAGATAAGGGGGTATCGGATTACTAAAAAGGGTATTAGATTATAAAAAAGAGGTATCTCTATACTAATCCCCTATTATTAATATATTTCTAAATAGTAATCTTAATAATATTATTTATACTTAGATATTTAAAGACTTTTATAATAGAAGTAATATCTAGAGATTATAAAAAGCGTTTTATAAACTTAGAAAATTATTATATTTATAGTAATAAAAAACTATATATATACTTAAAAAGCTTAGATTTATCTTTATATCTAAAGATATTATTATCTTCTTCTAAATAAAATACTAATAAGCTCTTTAATTAAAATAAAACCCTAAAGACTATTAAGAGCTCTAAAAAATAAAAAAAGCCGCTTAATTTCTTAGGATTCGGATTCTCTAAATACTACTAAATATAAGCTCTAGTTTTATTAAGATTTATATATCTCTTTTATAGCGACTTATTATAATCTTATCTATAATTATAAATATAAAATCTTACTTCTAATAAATAAAATAATAAAGTTTACTAAAATAGTAAATAAAAAGTAGATTTATAAGTACTAATAAAAGCTTAATTCTACTCTCTATCTAATTATTATTACTTATCTTAATATAGTAAAAATAGCTAACTACTTAGCCGAGTTCTTTATAAATCTAGGCTTTAAATATTAAGAGATAGTAAATTAATTAATCTAATATTTTTATAATATCTAGTTTCTTACTCTTAAATACTATCCTATATATTCTAGGTTTACTTTCTCTTTTTTAAGAGATATTTTTTTTAATAATTATATTAATTAAAAAAGTTTAGAAAGCTTCCTCTATAAATTTTTTAAAGTTATTATTAATTAGAAGATAAATAAGTAAAAGAGAGTAATAATATTAATAATAAAAATAAAGCTACTTACTATTTTAGAAGCTAGTAAGAGAGTTATATAATAAAAAAGGCTTCTTTATTTTGCTGAGCGTAAGCGAAGCAAATAATACAGGCAATATACCCAACAGACTATGCCAAAAAACCCGCCTTGCGAATTCTGAGATCCTGGCCTCTGATTGGCTGTAGAATTCACTCCTCATGTGATCAGGGTAGGGTTAGTCACGTGATTCGACTTTGAGATATAGACACCTTGGTGCCTGATAAAGCACGTGATATATATAGATCACGTGATATATACCGATCCACGCCGGATTAGGCGGCGATCACGTGAGCACCCTATAATCACGTGATATATACCGATCCACGCCGGATTAGGCGGCGATCACGTGAGCACCCTATAATCACGTGATATATACCGATCCACGCCGGATTAGGCGGCGATCACGTGAGCACCCTATAATCACGTGATATATACCGATCCACGCCGGATTAGGCGGCGATCACGTGAGCACCCTATAATCACGTGATATATACCGATCCACGCCGGATTAGGCGGCGATCACGTGAGCACCCTATAATCACGTGATATATACCGATCTACGCCGGATTAGGCGGCGATTACTATATAATAAGTAGCCTAAGGCGCCTAAGGCACTAACTACCTATATTACGTAATATATCACGTGATATATCTAATTAACGCTGGATTAGGCGGTAATATATCTAATATACGCCGGATTAGATAGCGATCACGTGATTACTATATAATTAATAGCCTAAGGCACTAACTAGCTATATTACGTAATCCCGGGATATATCTAATCTACGCCGGATTCGGCGGCGATTACGTGATTACGATATAATTCTAAGGTTACGTATTTAATTTAATTTAACTTTACTAAGCGAATTATATATATATATATATATAGAACGGTATAAAAGTAAGCCTAGATAAGATACTTAGGTATTACCTCCTAATTAAAAGAGGGTTTAAACCCTAGCTACTATAGGTATTAGTAAGCGCTTATACCGCTATATAATCCGGTAATAGTATAGGGGTTCTACTAACTAAAGAGTACGGTTATAGGTAAGTATAGGATAAATATAGAAAAAACTAGGTATATAGCGTAGTGGTTAAATACGATATATAACTTAAAGGTCGCGTGTTCGAACCCGGCTCCGACTAAAATAAAAATAAATTACTTTAATTAGACTACCGATTAGTAGATCGATTAGATTAGAATCTAGATTAGATTAGATCGATATAGATTAGATACTCGATAGTAAAATCTAGATTAGATTAGATCGATTAGATTAGATACTCGATAGTAAAATCTAGATTAGATTAGATTAGATCGATTAGTAGATTATTTAGATTAGATACTCGATCTAGAATCTAGATTAGATTAGATTATAGACTACCTTAGCTATATAATAGTCTAGATAGTAATCTAACCCCCTAATCTAGATAGTAAGCTAACTAAACTACTAATCTACCTACTAACTAGCTATTAATTAAGCGGGTAATCTAGCTACTAACCTAGCTACTAAACTAGCTACTAAACTAGCTGCTAAGCTAGATAGTAGCCTAGATAGTAAACTACCTACTAAGCTAGCTGCTAAACTAGCTGCTAAACTAGCTGCTAAGCTAGCTACTAAACTACCTACTAGGCTAGCTACTAAACTAGCTGCTAAGCTAGCTACTAAGCTACCTATAAGTTAGCTACTAAGCTACCTATAAGCTAGCTACTAAGCTAGCTACTAATCTAGCTCCTAGCTCCTAATCTAGCTACTAGCTACTAAACTACCTACTAGATACTAAGCTAGCTATAAACTACCTACTAAGCTAGCTACTAAACTACCTACTAACTAGCTACTAAGCTACCTACTAAGCTACCTACTAAGCTACCTACTAAGCTACCTACTAAGCTACCTACTAACCTAGCTCCTAGCTACTAACCTAGCTCCTAGCTACTAACCTAGCTCCTAGCTACTAATCTAGCTCCTAGCTCCTAATCTAGCTACTAGCTACTAATCTAGCTACTAGCTAGCTTAGCAGCTGCCTATATAGCTAATACTCTCTCTCTAGGACTAATATCTTAGTCAAGTATTATAATTCCTCCCCTACCCCCACCCCCTTAGGGGTGGGGGTGGGAGGAGGTTAAATTCCCCTACTACTCTTTATCGCCTATATCCCTATATAGACCTAGCTATAGGTATCTTCTTAAGCCTTCTTGAAAGCTAAATCCTTTTGCTTCTGCTAAGCTCAGCAAAATATCACCCGTATGCGTATCTACCCCTAGTGGTCGCTTACGGGTAGCTGGTATAGTTAATCTTAATTATAATATTAGATTTTTAATCGACTATAATAATTAATAAACTATAGATTTATTTACTAAAAAGTAACTATAACTTCGTACTAAATTATAATATATTAATATTTATTATTATTAGCTTCGCTAGAAAGTTAATAAAGGATATAAGAGGCGGGTAAAGAGGGTTAAATTTAGGATATTAAACCGGCGGGCTACTTTATAAATTAAAGGGATTTCTTAATTATTAATAGTCTAGATAGCTAATAATAACCTACCCTCTTATTTAGTTAAATCTAAATCTTTAGAATATTAAGCTCGAATTAGTAGTATAGTAGGTAGTTAATTTAATTAAATACTAATTATTAGACGCGTTTTAATAAGGCTATCTAGCTCGGGGGTTTATCTAGCTCGATAGTAAAATATATTACTACTAATATATAAATAGATAATCTTATAAAGCTCCCTTTAAAGTAAGCTTATAAAATATTTATTAAAGTATTTAAGCTAGTTAATATCTAGTATTTAGTCGATAAATAAATTACTTAATAGAAAGGACTAATATAGTTTAAATAATAGATATTAGAGTAAATCCTTAATTAATCTAAGAATAGAGGGTATTATAAGTACTAATAAAAGTTTTATAAATAGCGTTTCGAGCTAGGATATTTAGTACTAATATAATAGTATTTGCTATATTATTAAGATAAGGGTCGATCTAGATAATATTAAAAGAAGATATATAGAAAGAAAAAATATATTTATTATAATATAAGCTTAACGATTAATCTAATAGTAATTATATTTATTACTAACTAGAGAGTTAATATAATCTATAAGAATCTTTATAATAGAATTAATATAATATATATATTATATCTTTATAAGAGTTATAGATATAAGGTTAAAAATCTAGTTTATAGTCCTATTATTTAAAGCTATATTATAAGAGACGAGTATAAAGATATACTCCTTCGAAGAAAAGAGGATAAAATAATATTTAAATAAATCTATAGCTATAAAGAACCTTATATTCGATAAAAAATCTTATATTTAATATACTAAATAATAGATAATAAAAAAATAAAAACCTTACTACTACTATAGAAATTAAGCTAAAAAGCCTTAGAATACCCTATTTTATTAAAAAATAACTATATTAGATAAGGGAGATAGGTTTATAAAGAAAAACCTAGAGTATACTAAGATTAATAAGTATATAATTATTTTTTCGGATAATAAGATTAGTAATTATTTTTATAACTTTAATATACTAAAAAGTATTAATATAAATATTAATAGATTAAAAAGAAATAAGAGATAATTTAAAATTTAAAGGATAAAATAAAAGTTCTAAAGACCCGGATATTAATAAAAGAAGAGTAGTTCTTAATTAATATTAATATCTATATAATTAAAGGCGTTAGATTTAATTAATTTTATATAAAAAGTAAGGTTAATAAATAACCCGAGATCTTTATAATATCTCTTTATAAGATTAATTATATTATCGATATTAAGAGTATTTAGATAAAGGATCCTAAAATTAATAAAATATTTTAGATTTTATTAAAGAAGTATTATAACCTTATAAAAGTCTTCTTAAAAAAAAGATTAGATAAATTACTATTTTATAGATCTAGAGTAGATTATAATATTATATTTAAAATTAAAGTATAATCTAGATATTATCTTTTTTATAAGTTATTTTTTTATAAGCTAAAGAAAATAAGAGAGTATATTATAAATAATCTTAAGAAAGAATTTATTATTTTAAGTTTAATATTATATATTTCCTTAATCTTAATAATAAAGAAATTTAAAAATAGTTTTTATTTTTATATCGACTTTTAAAGATTAAATATTATTATAAAAAAAGATTATTATCTATTATTATTAATTAATAAAATCTTATAATAAACTAATAAAATAAAGTTTTTATAAAACTTAATATTTAATAAGATTTTTACCGAATTTATTTAATATTAAAAATAGAAGAGCTTATTATTTTCTATATATAATATAAATTATTTAAATATAAAATTATACTATTTAGATTAATAAATAGACCTACTATATTCTAATAATATATAAATAATATATTATAAGAATATCTAAATAAGTATATTATAGTCTTTATAGATAATATTTTAATCTATAGTAAAACGCTTAAAGAGTATTAATAATAAGTAAGAGAGGTATTTTAATATCTATAGAAAATAGGTCTTTAGATAGTATTATTAAAGTAGAACACTAATGGTATAGCAAAAAGTCTAATGGCATAGTCCACTAATCCCTTTTGGTCCTAGCTTTCTTAGCACCCATCTTTCGGTCTAGGTGTTATTTATTATAGTATCACCACAGTAAAAAAAATAGCCCCTAAACCACCCTAGCCACATAGTGCTCCACGATCTCCTCCTTAATCTCCTCTATGATCTACTCTATGATCAGCCCCATAATGATGCCACCATTAGATCACGTGATCATGATTATCTATAATAATTTAGATCATATAATCATAGCTATCTGCCATTAAGTCACGTGATTATAACCACCTATAATAATTTAGATTACGTGATCATAATTGTCTACTATTAAATCACATAATAGGGTTAATCAAGCCTTAGCACCTACAATGAAATCTCTATATACTAATTATCGTCTATTAATTTCAATCTCCTATATTAAAACCTTCATTTCTTCACTATTTTTTATATAAAATATAGCAAAAAATGAAGTATATAGAGTAGGGAAAATGTAGAAGAAGGATCAAAATCTAGGAAAACCTAGGTATATATAGCCTATTAAAACCATCTGAACATAGTCTTATTTACTGGCAAACAATGCAAACAATACAAACAAACTAGCAAATAGCAATCATAATCACATAATCTAACGGCGGCATTATTATAGGGCCGATTATAGAGCTGATCGTGGCTAGGGTGATTCAGGGGCTGTTTTTTTTACTGTGGTGATACCATAATAAATAACACCTAGACCGAAAAATGGGTGCTAAGAAGGCTAGGACCAAAGGGGTTTAGTGAACTATGCCATTAGACTTTTTGCTGTGCTATTAGTGTTCTACTAAAACAATAGTATTATTAAAACAATAGGATTATAAGAAATATAATATAATTGTTACAATAAAATAAATGGAACATTCATCGATTAATTAGAATATAATTATATAATAGTTTATAACATTAAATTCATTGATTAAATCTTATTTGCAATATTAAATAGAATCAATTAATCATTAATTAATTATATAAATCATTATAGATCATTATAAATATAATATAAATATGTGGCAGATAACACCTAGATCTTAGTTTTTTATCCTTTATGGTTTTTTCCTATAATTATAATACAATTCTTTCCTACAATTAATTTACAACTGATTTCTAAACTCTTTTCTCTCAATTTAACTTCCCTATAACCTCTTATATATATAATTACTATCTATTTAGGTAAAGTAATATTTTTACTTAATAGATTATCTACTAATATCTTAACCTTATTAAGATATTCTTCTATAGTATAAAAATCATCTAATTAGGTATTAAAGAATTCTTTTAAAGTTAGGTATTTAGTAGTAAAACCTTTTAGATAATAAATTTCCTAAAGTCTTTCCTAGGCTTATTTTACTTCTAAAATATCTTTAATATATAGGAGTAGACTATTATTATATAGTAATTATATAATAGAGAGAGCTCTATTATTTTTACTACCTATAGTAGCTTATTAACGGATTATTCTAATAAGCTCTTCTTTAGTAACGACTACTTTCACTCTAATTACCTAGATTAAATAGTTTTTAGAACCTCGAAGCTTTTAAATTTAAACTTTTTTAAGAGAGGCTATAATTCTATATATAGTGCTATTAATATATATAGAAAGATATAGTTTAGCGTTTCGGAAAAGATCAATTTTAATAGATTAGGTAGTTTATAGAAAGAAAAAAAAATAAAACGAGCCGGGCTTATAACCTATAGGAGGTTATAGGGAAGTCAAATTAAGAGAAAAGAACTTTAGAAATTAGATATAAATCAATTGTAAATCAGTTACAAATCGGTTATAGGAAAGAATTGTATTATAATCATAGGAAAAAACCATAAAGGATAAAAAACTAAGATCTAGGTATTATCTACCACATATTTATATTATATTTATAATGATCTATAATGATTTATATAATTAATTAATGATTAATTGATTCTATTTAATATTACAAATTTAATTAATTATGATTCGTAATAATTCATATAATTAATTGATTCTATTTAATATTTATATTCCAATTAATCGATGATTAATTGATTTAATATTATAAATTATTATATAATTATATTCTAATTAATCGATAAATGTTCCATTTATTTCATTTATAACAATTATATTATATTTCTTATAATCCCATTGTTTTAACAATAATATTATTCTTATAATCTAATTGTTTTTAAAATTAATAAACTTTTTAATAAACAAATAAATATGATATAGGGTATAAAATAGAACGGAATAATATTCTTTTAGATATAAAAACTAATAAATTCGAAGGTAAGATATAAACTATAATTATCTATTAAAAGAAGCCGTAGCCTACCCCTTTTTACTAACTTAATAGTAGCTTTATAGAAGGATAAAAGCTATTTAAAGGTAGGTTTAATCTAGAAATTAGTAGTAGTAATATTTTTATACTACTCTTCTATCTAAGAATTACCCTTAGATAGAAACTAAGGTAGTATTAACTAGCTATCTATAGAGACGTATTTAATATCGGTAATTGATTCCGATTAGCCTCTACTAGCGATATTACTAGTAGAACGAGAGGTAATAACCTTTTATTACTAGTAGAACGAGAGGTAATAACCTTTTATTACTTACCTTCGCCGATTTAGTAGCCGGTTTTATCTTAACTAAAGATCTTATTTAGAAGAAACTAATACTTATTAATAAGATTACTAAGCTTATTAAACTAGAGAAGTAAAGTAACTACTAGTTATAATCTATCACGTCCTACACCATACAAAGCAAGGTGCAGAACCCGCCTAGACCTAAGATAACACCTTCAAGATAGACCGTCGAAGGTCTTCGGGGACCTACGTAGACATTTTAATGGCCTATGTGACGATCCGCAGAGTTTTCTGCCAACTGGCTTCGCCTTTAGACTAGTTAGTTGGTTCTGCCGTGTTTGCCCGCCTATAGAGTTTTCTGCTGATTGTTTCCGCCCTTGACCTAGGACCCACCCCACATTGTCTTTGGTCCTATTGTTGATTTCTTTTTTCTTTCTTTTCTTTTTCTTCCCTATACTTATTATTCTAGTTGAAATATACTCTTTTAATTAAGAACTAGCTAGTAATATAATAATAAGTACTAATTAAATCTAATAAGTAGTATGACTATATAGATCTCTATTATAGTAGATCTCGGTCTAGCTTACCCTACTTTCCGTTCCTTAGTATTATATAGCTAAGCTATCCGAACTAAATCCCTATTTAACTAATTAGAATAGTTAAGACCCGATAAAACCCTATAAACTATAATAAGTAGCCGGTTACTACTATACTTAATAAAGAAGAGATTAACGATCGGATAATCGATATATTAACGCTAAAGACCTTATATACCGAGAGACTAGTAGATATTAATAAATATAATAAAGATAATAATAATATAAGAGAAAGATTATTCTTTATACGCGAATAATTATAGAAGACTCTATTAAAAGAGAGATTCTAGGAACTTACTCGTTAATATTAATAATTAGAATAGGAGAACTAAGAGTTAAAGAATAAGATTATAAAGCTTCTTAATAAGAGAATTAATATTAATAAACTTATAATTAAATATAATAAGATAATTACTTATCGTAATCTTATAATCTATAAATATAAAGACTTAGCTTTCTATCTCCTTTCTATCTAGAATCTAAATATAGCTAATATTAGTATACTAATTATAAAGACTAATATTACCTAAAAAATAATTAAGATATCTAATATACCGATACTTAATAATAGTAAAGAAATAAGATTTAAAATATAGAACACTAATGGTATAGCAAAAAGTCTAATGGCATAGTCTACTAAGCCCTTTTGGTCCTAGCTTTCTTGGCACCTATCTTTCGGTCTAGGTGTTATTTATTATGGTATCACCATAGTAAAAAACACAGCCCTTAAACCACCCTAGCCACATAGTACTCCACGATCTCCTCCTTGATCTGCTCTATGATCAGCCCTATAATGATGCCACTATTAGATCACGTGATCATAGCTGTCTACTATAAGATCACGTGATAAATAATTATCTATAATAATTTAGATTATATGATTATAATTGTCTACTATTAAATCATATGATAGGGTTAATCAAGCCTTGGCACCTACAATGAAATCTCTGTATGCTAATTATCGTCTATTAATTTCGATCTCCTATAGTAAAACCTTCATTTCTTTACTATTTTTTGCATAAAATATAGCAAAAAATGAAGTATATAGAGTGGGGAAAATGCAGAAGAAGGATTAAAATCTGGGAAAACCTGGGTATATATAGCCTATTGAAACCATCTGAACATGGTCTTATTTACTAGCAAACTATATAAACTATACAAATAAACTAGCAAATAGCAATCATGATCATATGATTTAACGGTGGTATTATTATGGGGCCGATCATGGAGCTGATCGTGGCTAGGGTGATTTAGGGGCTGTGTTTTTTACTGTGGTGATACCATAATAAATAATACCTAGACCGAAAGATGGGTACTAAGAAAGCTAGGACTAAAAGGGCTTAGTGGACTATGCCATTAGACTTTTTGCTATACTATTAGTGTTCTACTTTAAAATATAGGAAATAGTAATCTAATAAAAACTTAAAGCTAATATAGATTATTACTCTCTTCTTATCTATTAGAGATTTTATATATAAAGCTAATATAAAAATAAAGCCTAATTATATATTATTCTTTAAATAAGCGTTAATACTAGTATTCCTTATAAAAATATAGAGGATATTATTACCTATTTAAAGACTATCTTTATAAACCCGAATCGACGCGCCGAAGTATATATTACTTACTACCGACTAAAGATAAAATCTAAAGATAACTTTATTAATTTTCTTATAGAGTTTATATAGCTTATAAAAGAAGCTATTATTATAATTAAGAATTAGAAATAAGATCTATATTCTAAACTCTTATATTTACTTTAAATCTAGATTATATAGGCTATTAACTAAAAGATAATCTTATTTAATATATTTATATAAAATTACTAAAGTATATTATATAAAATTAGCTTATAATAAAAAGCTAAGTCGATAAATTCTTACTTTTATATAAATCTATCTTTAAAAAGCGGTATAGGTACTATTATAATTAGTTCGAATTTTATTCTTTATATAAAATAGAAAGATAGTACTAAATATATTAGCTTCTTTATATCTAAGTAAGAGATCTTAATAAAAAAAGATTATTATTTTAATTATAAAAAGCGAGGATATATAATCTATAATTATCCGAAAAAGAAGTTAAACTAGCCTACTATTATAGTTATTATAATTATTACTATCTTTTAAATTTAAGAAATTATAGAACTCGAAGTAAGCGATAAAAAGAATCTAAGAAAAGCTTTTACTTAAAATAAGTCTCTCTCTTAAATAAAAAGAAAGTATTACTATTTATACTAGACTTATAGAAGTTAATTAGTAATCCTAAAGATAACTTAATTTTTAATATATAACTTATATATAATAGTTACTCTTTTTCTATCTTAGTACTAAGTAATACTAAAGTAAATAGATATATCTTTATTAATATAATAATAATTATATTATTTAGTAAGTAATTTAGAATTAAGATATAAAGACTCGGCTATAAATATCTAGTATATAAATTTAATAATAAACTAGCTAAACTAATATAATACGCCGCTATTTTTATAATTTATATAGATAGTAAAGTATAATAATAAGTCCTAATATTAATTATAAATCTTAGATAATATAATATAATCTTTAAGCGGATATAATTTACTAAGTATAATATTCTCCTAGATTATTAATAGTACTAAATAATTTAGCTAGATTAAAGAAGTCTCCCTAATAAAGTTATAAATAAAATTATTATCTCTTTTCTAACTAAAATCTTAAAGAAGTTATCGAAGGTAGATCCTATTTATTAAACTAATATAGAACGATATAATCGTCTTTTTAGATAATAAGATTAATAAGATTAATAATTATTTTTATAATTTTAATATATCTAAGAGCGTTAGTATAAATACTAATAAATTAAAGAAAAATAGAAGATAATTCGAAATTTAGAGGATAAAATAAAAGTTCTAAAAGCTTAGATATTAATAAAAAAAAAAGAGTAGTCTTTTATTAATATCGATATCTATATAATTAGAGGTATTAAATTTAATCGATTTTATATAAGAAGTAAGATTAATAAAAAAACCGAAATCTTTATAATCTCTCTCTATAAGATCGATTATATTATTAATATTAAAAGCGCCTAAATATAAGATCCTAAAATTAGTAAGATATTCCGGATCCTATTAAAAAAATATTATAATCTTATAAAAGTTTTCTTAAAAAAAAGATTAGATAAATTATTATCTTATAGATCTAAAATTAATTATAATATTATACTTAAAGCTAAAATATAATCTAGATATTATTCTTTTTATAAGCTATTTTTTTATAAACTAAAAAAAATAAGAGAGTATATTATAAAAAATCTTAAAAAAGGATTTATTATTCTAAGTTTAGTATTATATATTTCTCTAATCTTAATAGTAAAGAAATCTAGAGATAGTCTTTATTTCTATATTAATTTCCGAAGATTAAATACTATTATAAAAAAAGATTATTATCTATTATTATTAATTAATAAAATTCTATAATAAATTAGTAAAGTAAAGTTTTTTATAAAACTCGATATCTAATAAGATTTCTACTAAATTTATCTAATACTAAAAATAGAAGAGCTTACTATCTTTTATATATAATATAGATTATTTAAATATAAGATTACGCTATTTAGATTAATAAATAGATCTATTATATTCTAATAGTATATAAATAATATATTATAAGAATATTTAAATAAGTATACTATAATCTTTATAGATAATATTTTAATCTATAATAAGATATTTAAAAAGTACTAATAATAAGTAAGAGAGATACTTTAATATCTATAAAAAGTAGGTCTTTAGATAATATTATTAAAGTATAAATTCTTAATATAAAAGATAAAGTTCTTTAGCTTTATTATAAATATAGATAGTATTATAGTTAATCTAAGAAAGATTAATATTATTTAGTTATAGTAAGTACTAATAATTATAAAAAGAATTTAGTTATTTTTAGGATTTTATAATTTTTACTAATAATTTATTTAAGGATATAGTACTATCTTAAAACCTCTATATCGACTTACCTAATAAGATATTTTTTATAAATAGATAGAATAATATAAAATAGCTTTTATATTATTAAAAAAAAAATTAATAATTATATTAATTTTTTATTATTATAATCTAACTCGATAAATAAAGATCGAGATTAATATTTCTAATAGAGTACTTAGAGTAGTTCTTTCCTAATATTATAAAAATAATAATTTCTAGTATCTAATAGCTTTTTTTTTAAAGAGTATATAGCCTATAGAATTAAATTATAAGATATAGGATAAAGAACTATTAGTAATTATTTATATATTATAGAAATAGTAATCTAAATTTAAAGATTTAATATAAAAAGATTATTTTAAGATTTTAATAGATTATTAGTCTTTTAAATATTTTATAATAATAAGATAGATAAACTAATAATAAGCGAGATAAAGTAAGTTCTTATCTTAATTCTATTTTATAATTAAGTATTATCTTAGAAAAAAGAATATTATAGCTAATATCTTATTATAAAAAAACTTATTTTATATTAATAATAATAGATAAATAATACTTTTATTAAGAAGTTATTTAGAAGAAGGTATTTATCTAGTTAGTTTAAATCTAATTAATATAGAGTTTATAATAGATATTATTAAGCGAATTAAATAAGCTAATTAAGAAAGTAATAAGCTAAAGAATTTCCGGTAAATTATTAGAGAAAATAGTAATTAGAAATAGATAATTAAAGAAGATTTACTCTTATTTAAAAAATAACTTAAAGTCCTAGATAAAGAAGATTTATATATAAGACTTTTTAATAATATATATTAATAATTATTAATTATATACCCTAGAATTAAGAAATTAAAGAAGCTTATCTTATTAAGATATTATTAATTAAGATAGATTAATAATATAAAATAATATATAGAAAACTACTTAATTTATAAATAAATAAAGGCTTAATAAGATTATATATCTAGATTATTATATTCTTTATCTATTCTTAAAAGATCTTAGTAGTATATTTCGATAGATTTCCGCTTATTTTTAAAGGATTATTATAATTATAATATTATTTTTATAATTATTAATCGACTAAATAAAAGACTAATTTCTATCTTTTATTATAAAAATATTAATATTAAGTAAATAGCTCGACTATTTATTAATAATATAATTCGAATTATAGATATTCCGGAGACTATTATATTAGACTAAAGAGGATAATTTATTTTAGAATTCTAGACTAAGTTCTACTAGATATTTAGAATTAAAAAGAAGTTATTAACTACCTATTACTTTTAAACTAATAAATAGAGTAAAATTATAAATTAGTATATAGTCTAGAGATTATAATTATATATTAAATAAAATTAAAATAACTAATTAAAGATTTTATTAATAATAGATTTTATAATATTAATTCTTTTATAAAATATTATAAAGTAGTTACTATTTTTTATTAAAAGAGATTATAAATCGGCTATATTCTTTAATTAAAGAGATTAAAATAATCTAATAGATAATAAATAAGATATAATAAATATATTATTATAATTCTAAAATATCTAGATAAAGATAAAAGATTAGATTATAAAGTCTTAGTAATAGATAATTTAATAAGTAAATAAATATTAAAGAAAGGAGGATTTCGATATCGGTAATTAGATTTTTATTATAATAAAAAATTAGTAGTTTAATCGCTTAAATTAAAAACTTTTTTATCTTACTAATAGACCCTATAAAATTATTAAAAAGATCGGAAATATTTATAAGCTCGATCTTTTAGAATCTATTAGAATTTACTTAGTATTTAATCTTAATAAGCTTCGAAAAGCTTTATTATTAGAACTATTATATAAATAATATCTAGATCCGCCGCTATCGATTAGGATCTCTAAGAAAGACGAATAAGAGATAGATAAGATTATCGATTTATATCTTTACTACTAGAAGTTATAATACCGAGTTTAATAGCTCGGCTATAATCTCGATCTATAATAGTATCCTATAAGGAATTTTAAGTATATACCTTAAAAAATTTAGGACTTCTATAATAATTACCCTTTAAAGCCCGGACCCCTAATACGCCTATAAGCCTAGATAAACGTAGCCGAAGACGAAGTCTTCCTTAAAGACTATAGAGATAATAATAAGCCGGTATTTAGGGGCTAAATATATTCTTAGTCGGGGGTTATATAACAATCCGTAGAGCTTTCTACTAACTAGCTCCGCCTTTAGACTAGTTAGTTAGTTCTACCGTATTTACCCGCCTATAGAGTTTTCTACTGATTATTTCCGCCCTTAACCTAGGACCCACCCTATATTGTCTTTGGTCCTATTATTGATTTCTTTTTTCTTCCTTTTCTTTTTCTTCTCTATACTTATTGTTCTAGTTGAAATGCACTCTTTTAATTAAGAACTGGCTGGTAACAGCCTACGAGATATATAGGTCCAATACACATAATCTCGCTTAGGTTACGTATATTGTATAACTAGTAGGTTCGGAACTATAAATAAAGGTTTATAGTTTAGTTTGAATATATACGTAGTGCTAGTTGTAGTTGCTTTATAGTAGTAATTCGTATTATATATACCCTTAGCACTCTAATCTTACCCCCCTAAAGACCCTTTATAGTAGGTCTTTATATTCTAAACTATCTTATTTTTAATCGGACCGTTATTAGTAAAATATAGTATCTATATACCGAACCTACGTAACTATAAAATAAAGTAAGGAGATACTAAACGCGCCTATAGAAGATAATTTTAAAATAGACCTCGGTACCTCTAAAAATAAAAATAAAAGGGTTTAGGTAGGTTCTAAGAACTAGACCGAACCTATCGCGGAAGAACTAATTTCTATTATAACCATTAAAGATAATAAAGAAACTAAAGATTTAAAGATAATAAAAGCCTATATATAATAGCTTATAGAACTTAAAGAGTATTTAGAGATATAAGTATAGATAGAGAAACGTATAACGGAATTAAATATAAAAGCTAAGCTAAGTATTCTTCTAATAAGAACTATAATAATAAAGAAGAAGATAATAAAATAAGCTTTAAAGTCCCTCTAGTATATTATATATTAAATATAAGATATCCTCTATATCTAATAAGTATAATAAAATACTCTAGAAAAATACTCTAAGAGTATAAGATATAATAAATAGGGTGTTGATATATTTGCCCCCCCTTTAGCTATTCCTACCCCCCCCTGCCTTGATATTCAGGCATCCGCTAACCGTCCTTCTCACCGCCTTCCTTTTTGAATCACCGCTTTCTCTAGTCAAGTATAGCACTCCTAGTAGTACCTCCATTTACTATATAAACCCCTAATAAAAATAAGTACCCTTTATAAAAAGTAAAGATTCATAGAAATTAAATTTAAAATTAACATTGCCTCGTTAAACCTACCTTTCTCTCCACTAATTCCTACTTCTTCTCTCCTTTATCTCCTATCTATTCTCTACTTTTACAGCTACTACGAGTCGCGGTACTACTTAGCGCGCTAGTCTTACAACTCGAGGTCGTAGCGTAGGAATAACTCGTGGTCGTGGTATAAGAATATCTCGTGGTCGAGGCGCTAAGGTACTTAGGCTAAGCCTAAGGCCCGAGCTACTACAAAGATTTGATATAGACTAAGTAAAATAGGGGGTTATATACGAATAAAAGCTTTAATTATATAGGAATAAGCATTTTTTTCTTATTATAAATATGATTTTTTACTATATAAATCAATATTCTAAAAGTAGAGATTTACCTAGCAGAAAAGAATTCTGCCATAAAATTAGGCAGAATCAGATAGGGGGGGTAGGAATAGCTAAAGGGGGGCAAATATATCAATACCTAATAAATATACCTAAATAGTTACTTCGGCTAATACTTATACTACTTTAAAAATAATATTATAAAGATAAATAGAGAAGTTAAAGTCTTTAATAATAATATAATAATAATAGAGAAGGACTACGGGCACACTTTTTTTACTTACGGCACACTTTCCACTAAACTACTTTAGGTATTTCTCCCGCTGGCTACAGTTTTTAACTACCCAGTATTATTTATTATGGTATCGCTATAGTAAAAAACACAGCCCCTAAATCACCCCAGGCACATAATACTTCTATAATCTGCTCTATAATCCGCTCTATACTCGGCCCTATATTAATTCCCTATAATAATACTCCTATAATCATGCCTCTATTAAATCACATAATCTAGATAGGGCTAATTGTTAGAGTTAATCGAGCCTTAGCACCTATAATAATGCACTATACTAATACACCCATTAAATCACGTGATTATGATACCTTTACATAGTGCCAGGTATAGATCACGTGATCATAGTGCCTTTATATAGTGCTAGGTACAAGTCACGTGATTATAGTGCTAGGTATAGATCACGTGATTATAGCAGGCTAGGGTTAAGCGAGCCTTAGCACCCACAATAAAATCTCTGCATACTAATTGTCGTCCATTAATTCTAATCTCCCATAGTAAAAGCTTCATTATTATATTCTATTTTTCTCTCCATTTTAATTCAATGAAAACGTCAAATAAGGCTCGATTAACTCTAACAATTAGCCCTATCTAGATCATATGATTTAATAGAGGCATGATTATAGGAGTATTATTATAGGGAATTAATATAGGGCCGAGTATAGAGCGGATTATAGAGCAGATCATAGAAGTACTATATAGCTGGGGTGATTTAGGGGCTGTGTTTTTTACTATGGCGATACCATAATAAATAACACTGGGTAGTTAAAAACTGTGGCCAGCGGGAGAAATACCCAAAGTAGTTTAGTGGAAAGTATGCCGTAAGCAAAAAAGTGTGCCCGTAGTCTTTCTTATAATAATATAGGAATCCTATATTATTAGATCTAAAGTACTAAAAATCTATATAAAATTTATCCGGTTCTTATAATATATAGTAGATAACCCGTAGATTATTTATTAAGAAGTAAAGGAATAATAAATATATTACTAATAGAGATAAGGCTAATTAGTTATAGTATACTCGCTATATATCGACTAGATAATAAAAAACCTATATATCTTACTATCGGAGAATATATATAAAATATATCTAAATATAAGTATAATTAATAATATTAAAATAGAAGATTATAGATAGACTAAAATAGATTTAGACTATTTATATATCGATTTTTTCAAATTATTTATAAATTATTAAATAAGACTTAAACTTATAAAAAAAAGATTTTAAAGCTAAGCTAATTTAATTTAAAGAAATAAAATAAAAAAGATAAACAATCTTTTATAAAAATATAAGATATAAAAAGAAGCTTTATAACTTATATATAAAGATTAAAAAAAGAAGTATAAGAAGAATTAAAAGTCTTTATTTATATATAAATATTATTATAAGTATAGCTATAAAAAAAATAAATACTACTCTTTTTATAGAAGGCTAAGCGATAATATAAAAGATAGTAAAAAAGATAATATAAAAAAATAAAAAAACCTAATATTTTAAATAATAGTTATATTAAGAATTACTACTTTAAATCTATACCTTCTAAAAATCCTTATAAATAAGATTATAATCTATATTAGGATAAAAAAAATCCTTATATATATCTTTATAGATTATAATATAGAATAATCTTTTATTAATTAGAAATAGGCGAAATAGAACTTAGAAGACTTATAACTCTTATTATAAATAATTAAAATTATTAATAGATAGGAGATTAGATCTTATAAAATATAAAAAATAAAATTCGATCTAATTAATAATATAAATATAAAAAAAAATTACAGTTTTATAATAAAAATAGTAAATATATAAGAATATAATCTAATCCTAGGATTCGAGTAATTAATCTATAAAAATCTATAAATAGATTAGAAAGAAGCTTTATAATAATATTATAATATATAAAATAAAAATAACTTTAAAAGAATTATAGTAGAAGATTATATATAAGATCTATTATAAGATTTAAAATATATTCTAATATATCTATAAATAAGCTTAATAAGATCTATAAGACTAAAAATAATATAAAAAGAAGTCTTATTAGAGGAATATATAGATTTTATAAATATATTTAACCTAATAGAAGTAGGGATCTTAATATTATATTTAAAAATAGATTATATAATTAATCTTAAGAAAGATATATAATCTCTATAAAAATCTATATATTTACTTTTTAAAAAATAATTTTAGATATTAAAAGAATATATTAAAAAAGCTATAAATAAAAGATAGATTTAATCTTTATAGAGTTTTATAAAAATATTAGTATTATTTATATTTAAAAAGAATAAAGGACTAAGATTATATATTAATTATAAAAACCTAAATAAGATTATTATTAAGAATTAATATTTATTATTATTAATAAAAAGGTCGCTAGATTATCTTATAAAAATAAAGATTTATAGCTAGTTTAATCTCTTAAATATATATTATTATTTATATATAAAAATAAGAAATAAATAGAAAATAGTATTTTATATAAAATATAAATTCTTTAACTATAAGATTATATTATTTAGACTTTTTAATATACTAATAATCTTCTAATAATATATTAATAAAGCCTTTATAGATTTTATAAATATCTTTATAGTTATTTATTTAGATAATATTCTAGTATTTTTATTTAATATAGAAGATTATATAAAATATATTTAAAATTTTTTTATAAAACTCCGCGAATATAAACTTTATATAAAGAGATTAAAATATATATTCTATACTATAAAAATAGAATTCCTTAATTATATTATTATATTAAAAGATATATAAATAGATTAGAAAAAGATTAAGATTATTATAGATTAGTTAAAATCTAAAAATATTTATAATATTTAGATATTTTTAGAATATATAAACTTCTATAAAAAATTTATAATATTCTTTTTAAAGATTTATAGATCTTTTAATATATTAGTAAAAAGATTAGATATCTATAAGAAAGGTATAAATAAAAAGATATAAGATTTTATCTTTAAAAAGAAGATAAGAGAAGTATTTATTATCTTAAAAAATTACTTTATAAAAATACTTTTTTTAATCTACTTCTAATTAAATAAAAGACTACTAATAAAGATAGATATATTAAGCTTTATATTAATAATAATTATTTTATAATTTAAGAAAAATAATTAATAATATCTCTTTATATTCTATTTAAGAAAGCTTAATAGGCTATAAATATATTATAAAATCTATAATAATAAGCTATTTATTATTATAAAAGTATTTAAAATATAAAGATATTATTTAGAAGATATTATAAATATTCTTATATTATTAGATTATAAAAATCTAAAAGATTTTATAATACTTATATCTTAGAATCTTAATAAAAGATAAATATAATAAATAATATAACTTATATTATTTAATTTTATAATATAATATAAAATAGATTTAAAAAATCTAGCCGATAAGCTAAATTAAAAGTCCGATTATACTTAAAAAGTAAGAGAGATAAAGTTAATAGATCTTATAAAAAGTAAGTTATTTTTATAGATTAGATAAAGCTTATAAAAAAGATCTTTTATAAATAAAATAAAAAAAGCCGAAAAGATCTAATTAAATATTATAATATATATAAAGGTAAACACTGTTGGCACAGCAAAAATAACTAATGGCATAGGAGTCTAACCCAATTAGGTATAGAATATCTTAGCGGTCATTTTCAGTCTATGTGTTATTTATTATGGTATCGCCATAGTAAAAAACACAGCCCCTGAATCACCCCAGCCACATAGTACTTCCATGATCTACCCCATAATCTGTTCCATACTCGGCCCCATATTAATTCCCCATAATGATGCTCCCATAATCATACCTCCATTAAATCACATGATCTGGATAGGGCTAATTGTTAGAGTTAATCGAGCCTTGGCACCCATAATAATACACCATACTAATGCACCATAATAATACACCCATTAGATCACGTAATCATAGTGCCAGATATAGATTACGTAATCACAGTACCAGATATAAATCACGTGATCATGATAGGCTAGGGTTAAGCGAGCCTTAGCACCCACAATGAAATTTCTGCATGCTAATTGTCGTCCATTAATTCTAATCTCCCATAGTAAAAGCTTCATTATTATATTCTATTTTTCTCTCCATTTTAATTCAATGAAAACGTCAAATAAGGCTCGATTAACTCTAACAATTAGCCCTATCTAGATCATATGATTTAATAGAGGCATGATTATAGGAGCATCATTATAGGGAATTAATATGGGGCCGAGTATAGAGCGGATCATGGAGCAGATCATGGAAGTACTATATGGCTGGGGTGATTCAGGGGCTGTGTTTTTTACTATAGCGATACTATAATAAATAATACTTAGACTGAAAATAACCGCTAAGATATTCTATACCTAATTAGGTTAGACTCCTATACTATTAGTGATTTTTACTATACTAACAGTATTTACTATAAATAATTATTATATTAATATAAAAAATTATAATAATATAGTAAGAGACCCTAAATATAAAATAGAGGTATAGATACTATATAAAGAAAATAATATCTTATATATTATTAAAGATACTAAGTTAGAAAATCTAATTTAGTATATTAATAATCTAAATTCTAATTTAAATTTAAATTCTTTAAATTTAAAGTTAAATACTTTTCTTCTAACTACTACCCTTCTAAATAAACCTAATAGCTATAAAGAAGCTATAGATAGTAATAAAAAGTATAAATAGTATAAAGCCTATATAGAAGAAGTTAAAGAATTAGAAAAATAATAAATATATAATATTAAAAATATACCTATAGATATTAAACCTATAAAAGGGAGATAGGTTTTTAAGAAAAAACTAATTTATAATCCTAAAAATATAAAGGAATTATATATAGTTAATAAAGATAAAACCTTTCGATATAAAGCTAGATAGGTAATTTAAGGTTTTAATTAAAAACTAGATATCAATTTTTTAGAAACCTTTTCTATAATATATAGAATAGAAATATAGTATATAATATTAATTATAGTAGTTAATAAAACATAGACTATCTTATAATATAACGTTAAAAATACTTTTATATATATAGATATAGATACTAATATATATACTATATTACTAATAGGTATATATAATAATAAAACTAAATATTATTATTTATTAAAAGTAATATATAGCCTAAAATAAAGTCTAAGATTATAGTATAAATATCTATTTAAAGCTTTATCTATATTCGGTTTTAAAGTACTACTTTATAACGAAGGAATATATATAAATAAAAAAACCGGTTATATCTTAATATATTATATAGATAATATTTTAGCTATTTATAAAGATATTAATTACTTAAAAGATCTAATAATATAATTAAAGTAATATATTAAAATTAAAGAAATAGGATCTATTTCTATATTCCTTAGTAATAATATTAAGATTAAAAATAAATATCTTTATATAAACTAAAATAAATATATCGAAAAACTATTAACTAAATTTAATATAAATTAAAATCTAGTAAAAATTCTTAGATAACCTAGTTTAAAATTATTTAAGAACTTAGATTAAGTATCTATAAATAATATTAATATATATTAGAAATAGATAGGATTATTATTATATCTAGTATTAAAAACTAGACTAAATATAATATTTACTACTATTTATTATTTAAGATTTATAAGTAATCCTAATAAAAAATATTTTAATATACTCTCTAAAATCTAAAAATATTTATTATATACCTCTACTAGAGGTTTATACTATAGTTATATAAGGAATAATCTTATATTAAAAGAATATTATAATATAGACTAGGAAAATAATTTAAATAATAGAAAATCTACCTCTATATATCTATTTAGTCTATCTCTAGATATAGGAATTAATAATCCTATATTATAGAACTCTTAATTATAAAAAATAGTTACTATTAGTAGTTATAAAGCCGAATATATAGCTTTAAGGGAAGCTACTAAAGAAGCTATATATCTAGAAAATATATTTAATTATCTAAATAATAACCTATATCTTAATTATACTACTTTAATTCTATAAATCCTAGTAGATAGTTTATCCGCTAAAAAATTAGCTAAAAATCCCGAATTCTATAAAAGGACTAAATATATAGAAATAGTATTTTATTTTATAAGATAAGCTATATTAAATAATAAAATAAAACTAATTTATATCCCTATAAAATATTAACTCGCTAATTTCTTAACGAAAAATATTAATTTAAAACTATATAAAAGTTTCGTTAATTTAGCTAATTTATATAATAGCTAATCTATACATTTATTTATAAAAAATAAATATAAAGATTAAGGGGGTATATTATATTTATTTATAAAAATTATAAATTAATTTATTTACAATTTTATTTATAAAAAACTAAAATTAGTTATTTATTTATTTACTTATTTTATTTTTTAATAATTAGATTATAAGGATAATACTATTATTAAAATAATAAGGTTATATAATAATAATATTATTAAACAATAGGACTATAAAATATTATTATTATATATAATAGGATTATAAGAAATATAATATAATTGTTAAAATATATAAATTATTAAAATTAATAAATTAATAAATTATTAAAATCAATTAATTATTAATCAAATTAGAATACTATATAGAATCATCGATTAATTATAATATAATATTAAATAAATTAATTATTAATAAATCATTAAAATCAATTAATTATTAATCAAATCAGAATACTATATAGAATTATTAATTAATTATAATATAATATTAAATAAATTAATTATTAATCAATTATATAATTTATTATTAAACTATATTTATAATATAAAAATGTAATATTAAATAAAGAATTAAATATATAAATTATTACGAATATTAAATATAACTATATTTTTGATATAAATATATAGTATATATTACCTAGATCTTAGTTTTTTATCCTTTATAGTTTTTCCTATAATTATAATACAATTCTTTTTTATAACCGATTTGTAACTAATTTATAATTGATTTATAACTGATTTCTAAAATTCTTTTCTCTTAATTTTGACTTCCCTATAACCTCTTATAAATATTAATCTCTTTATACCGGAAAATCTATACTATATCTCTATATCTCTATATTAAAGCCCTATAAAGATAAATTAATTTATAATAAACAATTAGATCCTATTAAAATTAATATAAGTTTAAAATCGATTATATTCTATAAATTAAAAAAAGAGGTAGAGGGCTTTAATATCTAGTATATTAGAAAGGCTATAAAGATAGCGAAAATACCTAGGAATAATAGTATATTAAATAATATAATCGTAATAAATAAATTCTAAAAAACTAATCTATAAAAAATAACTTAGAAGAAACTATAGAAGTTTTAATAGGATTTAAAAGAGAAATAAAATAATTTATAAACCTTTTTAAACCGTCCTAAATATTATTTATAAACTATAGCTAATAGAAACGTAAAAGTAATAATCTTTATAGTAAGACTCTCGTTATAATTAGCCTATAATAAATCTATTAGGCTAAGGTTATTAAAAGAGATAGTTTATAATCTTATAGTCGGTAAAATAGGCGTTACCCTAAAGATTAGTAAAGAATATATATTCTTAAATAGACTAATAAAGGGTATATCGTCTTAATAAAGAACGAAGGGATATAAGAGTAAAAGTCTTCCCGAAAGGCTTCCTATACTATAAGAATAATAATAGTCTCTATAAAAACCTATAAGTAAATACTTTATAGAAGGTCTAAGAAAAATATTCTAGATATTAGAAAACCTAAAACTACGCGTAAAAGCCTTATAAGTCCTATCTAAAATTTATACTTATAAAGTACTATACGAATCTATCTAATACTCTATTAAACTATTCTTTTTATACTTCGAATATTATTAGCGGTAGGAGTAAAAGAGGTAGAGGAGGCGGCGGTATAATAGATAGTATAATAGATAGTATAATAAGCGGTACTATAGGAGGCGCTATAGGTAGTAGTAGCGGTATAGCTCGGAAAATAATTATTAGAGTAAGCCCTTAATTAATTTAAGAATAAAGGATATTACGAGTACTAATAAATATCCTATAAGTAACGTTTTAAGCTAGGATATTAGATACTAGTATAACGATATTTACTATATTATTAAGATAGGGATCGATCTAGATAATATTAGAGGAAGATATATAGAAAGGAAAAATATATTTACTATAATATAGATTATTATTATATCCGGTTTATTTAATATAATATTATAACTTCTAGTTCTAGATCTTATTAATTAGAACTCGCTTAACTTTATATTTTTTATAGTCTTTAATAATTATAGTCTTTAAAGAGTCTTAAATTTATCTAATTAGGGATTTTATATTACTAGCTTTTTATAGTTTTTTAGTATAAAAAATAGAGTAAATTTTAATAATTTTAAAAAGATTGATTTTAAAGAAATAACCGGATTTTTTAAAGATCTTATATAATTTAGTTATTTAATTATTTAATTTCTAGTTTAGTCTTTATATTATTTAATTTTTAGTTATAATAAAAATTATATTATTTATATCGAAATCTAGTTTTTATCTATACTTATTAGTCTTATATTTTTATATATTTTAGACTAATTTTAAATTAGCTTTAATCTAGATCTAAATATCTTCTATTAATTTAATAAATTCTTAAGTATTTTATTTTAAGCTTATTTTTAGAAGTAGGCCGGCTATTTATTAGTCTTATAATATATAAAGCTAATATCTATATTCTATAATAAATAGCGATATTCTTATTAAATCCTATAAAAAGACTACTATTATAAAATCTATTATTAATAGAATTTCTAACTAATTATTTTAATAGTATTTTATAAATAATCTTAATTATTATATTATATATTAATTTATAATCTTAATTTAATTATCTATTTATAAATAATAGATAGTTAATAATTTCCTTTTTATATTTAAGATCTAATAAGACTTTTTCTAGAATTCTAATATAAATTATAGTCTTTAGTCCGAGATTATAAAGTCTAATATATTATAATACTAATATATATATTTAATAAATAGCCTCGCTATCTCCTAGCTTATAATTATTTTATAATATAAGATCGAGATTAGTTATTTTATTAATTAATTTATTATAATATATATTATATTATATCTATATTTATCCTTTAGGAATAATCTAAAGTTTATTATAATATATTACTAAAGCCGATCTAATATTAATAGTAGTTATAGTAATCTTAGTTTTTTATTATATTAAGACTTTATTTATTTATAAATTAAATAATTTTTTATATAATTTTTTATATTTTTTTATAATCCTAGCTAGAAATATTATTATTTAGCTAGATTAGCTATTTTTTTTTTTTTTAGGATATATTATTAATACTTAGCGGTATATCTCGTCTAATAAATATATATATAAATTATTATTTTTTAATATTACTAATCGGTTATTATAAATTAGTAATCCTATTAACGTAATTTTATATAATAATTCTACGTTTATTATCTCTTTTTAATATTACGCGAGGTTAAGATACTCTATATTTACTATTTTAATCTATTTTATAATATCTATTTTAGATATTAGGGTATTTACTAATATAAAAATAGCTATTATTAGATCTTTAGATTTATTTATAGTTTCTACCCTTTTTTTTAATTAGTTTAAAGATAATAGGATCTATATTTAGTAATTAATTAAGTTTTCCGGTTTATTTTTTTAGGATAATATATCTACTATAATATTTTTTATTACTAACTAGTACTTAATAGTAAATCTAAATTATACTAGTATTTAAGTTTATTAAGTTTATTAATTATTTAGTATTTTTTTTATTATAAAATATATTAAAGACTAATAGTTAATATATATTTTAAATAGCTTATTCTTTTATAGATCTTTTAATTTAGATCTTTATTCTATTAGTATTTTTATAATTATAAATATCTCTTTATTATAAATATTATAGTTTTATTTTATTAGCGAAAGTATCTTTAAGAAAAATAATATTAGGTATTACTATTTATTTATATTTTTTTAGATAAATATATCTCCTATTATTTTATTTAAAATATTAGCTTTAATTTAAGTCTCTACTATTAGATTATAATAATATAATATTAATATCTTTATTAAGAGCTTCTTTAGTCTTTTAAAAGCTTTTTAATAGTTTATTATCTATTTAAACTAATAATCTTTTTTTATTAATTAGTAAAGTAGTTTTATAATTTTACTATAATTCTAGATAAATATCTAATAGAAGTTATAGAATCTAAAAAAGAATTATACTTTTTTAATTATTTCTAGAACTTATTACTTAATAATAATATCTATTTTTATAAGATTTATCTAGATATCTTTAATACTAATAATAAAGCTAAAGAATCTAGTTTTTATTATACTAAATTTATATTTTAATATTATCGCTTATAATCCGGCTTTTTATAAATATCTTAAGATCTTTTAAACCTACTTTTTATATTAAATAGGGTCCTTACTATAAATAAAGATATTATTTATAAAGACTATAATAAAGTTATTTAAGTATTTAATTAAGATATTATTTATATATCTTTAGAATATTATTAATATATTTATTAAACTAAAAGATATAATCTTAAACTTATAAAATCTTAATCTTAATCTAAAAGTTATAAATTCTTCTAATATTAGGTCTATTTTAATTTAATAAAACTTTAATATATATCTAGCTTTATAAAGATCTTTATCTTTCTTAATTTCTTAAGTATTTTAAGAATTAATAAAAAAGGATATTAGTCTCTTTTTATTATTATATTAAGCTTTCGGTAATCTATATAGAATTATAATCTATTATCTAGTTTCTTTATTATAATAATTAGTAAGATAAAGAGAGCGTTATTAAAGATAATAAATCTTTTATATAAATTTTCGACGATATATTATCTTATTATATTAAGTTTTTTTATAGATATTTTATAAAATAGGCTATAACTAAATTTATTCTCTTTTTTAATTATAATTTTATAGTCGATCTTATCTTATAAAAATAGTAGTATATTTAAGTCTTTTTTAGAGAATATATTAAGATAGTTATAATAGGCCTTTAGGATTTACTATTCTAACTCCTCTCTTTCTAATTTATAAATTAAGATTTTATTAATCTTATATATATTTATAATAAAAATATTAGTAGTCTTTTCTTTTATATATTTATTAAATCCTATTATACTAATTATTATAATATTTATTAAAAAAAAATATTCTTTTTAAACTTCTATTCTAATCTCTTTAAAGCTTTAGGGATTATTTATAATTAATTAATATATATTTTATTTTAATTAGATTATCTTATTAATCCTCTTTCTAAGTTTTTAGTAGCGAGTATTATATTTTCTTTATTTAAATATTTCGCTTTTATCGCTTTATATTAGCTTAATATATTAGATCTAAAATTAGTTATTTTAAGATTTTTTATAGAATAATTATATTTACTTTCTTATTATCTTTTTAATTATAATAGCTTCTTCTAGCTATTATAAATTATATCTCTAATAATTTAGTAATATATTATAATATATTAGCTAGCGTTAGTTTAGGATAATATTTATAATTTTAAGATTAATAATTAAATAAGATAGCTATAATTATTATTAGCTATTAATAATTAATATTAGCCTAATAAAATATATAATTATTAACTTATTTTAATTATTAAATCCTTTAATTAAATAAGATATTTCTAATCTCTTTATAAATACTTTAAATCTTTATAATAGAAAAATTATTAGATTTATATTAATAATAATAAAATAATCTATTTTTATATCTATTAATATTATAATAATAATAATATAAGTATTATATAAAAATTATATCTAAAAAATTATATTCTAGTCTAGATTAAATATATTTTTTATAAGATTAAATATCTAGATACTAATTATCTTATCTAAAAAAAAAACTTTTTTTAGAGATATTAATTTTTTAATTCTATTAAGTTATTAAGCTTTTTTATTTAATTTATTAAGATTAGGGTTAATTAATTAATTATAGCTACTATCTTTATTTTTTATTATTAATAATATTTTATAAAATATTTATTCTTTCTATATTTATAATATTTTATTACGCTAATCTTAATTTTTACTCTTAGGATCTCGCTATCTCTAATCTTTAATAAATTAATAAAAATAGTTATTATAAAAATATAGTTTTTTAAGCCTTCCTTATTATTATCTTAATTCTATATAGACTTCTTCTTTTTTTAATTAATAATTATATCTAACTAATTAAAGATCTATAAATAAATTTAGATAAACTTATTAAATAAGGATATCCTATTTATATCTATAATAATTAATCTTTATAAGTTTATAATAAGTTTATAATGAAGATCTTTTTTTTAGCTATTAAGATTTATTTATATTTTATTTATTAAATAATAGAATTTAGATAAAAACTATCCGAACTTATCTCTTTTTTTATAATTAGTAAATAGTAGCTTCTCTTAATATTAACTAATTAATTTAGATTATTATAAATATTATCTAAATACTTAAAAATTTCTATTATATTATAATATTAATAGGTTATATTAATCTTTTATTTTAATAAAATATATTTTATTATCTTTTTATTATAATAGCTAATAATATAAGTAATCTTTAGAAAGTTTATAGGATAGTAGTCTATATTTATTTAGAGTTTATTTTAAATTAATATTTTTTATTCTTCGAAGAGGGGCTACTTATTATCTATAAATAAAGATAGATCTAATAATTTTAAAGATAATTATAATTAGTCGCTTCGCTTCTAATTTAAAAAGGTAGTACTTTATAATATCTAAGCTAATTATTCGATAATAGGGCTATTTATTATAGAATTTATAAGCTTATCGATTAGTTTTATTAAAGAGTATTCGACTCCTAAAGATCCTATTTTAGAGGATCCTTATAAAGAATTTTAATTTTATATAAAAATTTAAAGAGATCTAAACTCTTTTAATATATTATCTTTAAGTTTAGATATAATACTCTAAGTCTATTTACCTATATTTTAACTTTAGCTTTTTTTATATTAGCTTTTTTATAAGCTTTCTTCTACTTTTAAATAAACTCTATTTATTTATATAATATATATTTTTTAACCGCTTATTGAAGGTATTATTATATAAGATATAAATTATTATAAATTAAATCTAAGAAGTTTTATTTAAAGACCGGATTTTCTAACTCTTTTAAATTTATATTTAAGATCTTATTAAAGATATCTAATTCTTTAATTTAACTTTTTCTTTCTATTAATTATAATAAGAAATATATTAAACTAAAAAAGAGATAATTAATACTTAATATCTTTTACTTTTTAATTACTTTAGTATATTATTATCTTTAGGAAAATTCTTAGATATCGATTAGCAAACTTCTTTATCTATTATAGTTTTTCTTAAGATAAATAAAAGTAAGTTATTTTACGCCTAGGCCCTCGATTATAATATATATTCTTTAGCTATAGTATATTATAATAGGAGTATAAAGATATATTTAGTCTATTAGATATATATAAGGATATCTAATTAATATATAGATATATAAATAAAAATAAAAATAATTAATAAGATTATATAATAATACTAATTATAACTAACTAATTAGTAAGAAAAAGATATATATTAACTTAAAATCTTATTAATAGAGAGGAAAAGGATAAGTCTAATAACTAGCTAGCTATATATATATCCCTTCCTCTATTTATAGACGGAAGTCTATATTATAATTAAGCCTAATTAAGTAATCCCTCGATTAATCTATTTATTATCTTCTATCCCGCGTTTATCTTTTATTTATTAATAGTTAAACGGCGGGCGCGGTAATCCTAATAGGTATAACCTAAATAGCCCTTCCCCTATCTCCTACTCCTCCTCTATTTATAAGCCCCGCGGTAGTTTATAGTCGTCCTCCTCCCGATACTTAATTAGTCGGTTCGGGGAGAACCGTAGGGACTCTACTAATAGCGGTAGGCTATCTAGTAAACTTAATAGCGAGTTAACTATAACCGAACGGTCCCTATAGTACTCCTAACTAGGCCTTGACAAGTCCCGCAGCACCAAGGCAATTTTGGTGCTGCGATATGGTGCTGCGAGGTGCTGCGGGACTAAGCCAATTTTGGTGCTGTTGTATGGTGCTGCGGCACCAAGTGCTGCAGTACCGTCGCAGCACTAGTTTTAGTGCTACGCTAGCATAATTCTGCTAAGGATTACCTAAAATGGATAGATAAAATGCTGACTTATTTTGATAAATTACTGTTTTTTACTTATATATTAGTATTAGGAGGTAGTTATAGTTACTTACTACTAAGATTCGTATTAACTTACGTTTAAAAAATAGATTAAAAGCTTTAAGTACTATATAAATATAGATTTAAAGTAAAATCAGCCTAAAATAGTATAGAATTAGTAGTTGATATTATATAAAAGAGAATATACGGGTATTATATATAGATATATATATTTACTCTATATATATACCTTCCCGTTTCTATCTTATAGTTTCGATTTTATTTTTCTATAGTAAAAGCCTATATTTCACCCTTTTTTTAAATAGTATAGTACTACGACCGGATAAATTACCTTATATCTTATTTTAATCTTTATAATTAATATATTATATAGGCTATATATAATAACTTAATATACTATCTATTTTCTAACGGAGGTTAGAAATATAGGGTATAGAAGGCTATATATAATAACTTAATATACTATTTATTTTCTAATAGAGGTTAGAAAATAGGACTTTAGGTAGCTATATAAAATAAGGGGATAATATAGACCCCGAAATATATTATATTATAGTACTATATTATAATACTATAAAAGTACTATAAGAGTATTATAGGAGTACTATAATATTATAGTAGGGCTATTATAAGAGTCGGAGGTAAATAGCTAATAGATATCGAGATCTATATTTAGCTTTATTTACTACTAGACTCTCTTTATTTATTATTAGTTATATCGGTTATAGATTTTATCTAGGTAGGCTATTTATACTTTCTATTTCTCTTTTTATCTTATACTATATATCTATATATACTATTTATCTTTAATCTTTAATATATTACTTTTTAGATAGTACGCTAAGACTAGCCCTTCTTTATAGGTATTTTTATCGTAAATTAGATATCTAGACCGTCTTACTAACTCCGACTTTCTTTTATATAATTTAATATATAATTTCCTTACTCCTAACTAGTTAATTAGCTAATAAATACTAAATCCCGAAGCCCCTTTAATCCTTAGTATTCTAGAATTCTAGGCTCTATATATTATTACTACTCTAATAACCTTCGAACGAATTAGCTTTAGAGCTAAGAAGCTTTAGATATATTATATAAAGATAAATAAAATATAATTTATTAAGTAATAGCGATATACTATATACGCCTAACTAAATACTTTATAATATAAAGTAAACTTTAAAGTAAATTATATATTACTATATTAGGAGTACTTCGACTAGGTTATATATTATTAGACTAGATAGCCGATAGTATTTTATCGACGATATAGAAAGGCGGTTTCTTATCTATTATAGTCTAGAGGTCTTTACTTATTAAAAAAGTATTATAAGAGTAAGACTTATTAGTAGGGTAGAAGGAGTTCTTCTCTTTAGTAGATATTAAGATAATTATTATAGTTTATAATAATATATACTATTATATCTTAAAATAAATTATATACTAATTTAATATATCTTAATCTAAGTATCTTTTAAAGTAGAAGACTACTTTTAATACTAAGGATTAGGAATAAATTTAAATTAAATTAATTATAATATATTAGCTCCCCTTCTAGTTCTTTAGAAGGCCGGAAATATTTAAATTTATTCGATTTACTCGCTTTTTAAAAGATATACCTCTAATCTTAACTCTTAAGATAGTATAGCGTCGTCTATAAATAATAGTTAAAAAGGACTATTAAAAGGCCCTTTCTCTTTTACTAAAGAATACTAAGCTTTTAATAATATTTAATTACTAGACTTTATCTTTTTAATAAGCGTTTATAGTAATTACTAGCTATTTTATAGATTCTAGCTAGAATTATTATAAGATACTACTAGGCTTTAAGCTAGTATATAGTTAGTATATTAATAGTTATTTAAGTAAGATACTATAGGATATACTATAGTAATATAATATTATTAATAGAGTACTTATAATAACTATTAATAATACCTCTAATAATAAAATACTTATAAAGAGCCTTTACTAGTCGATCGAATAGCTTAATTTGATAGTATATAAGTTATATAAATTCTATATCTTATCTATATAATTTAGTTTAGCTTAAAGGACCTCTTTAGATTAATAAAAGCTAACCTAAATAATAATACCGCTAATACTATTTAGTCGGAGGAAGAGAATAAATTAGCTCTTTAAAAGACTAAATCTAAAAAAGGAATTATCTATATACTTATAAAGATTAGTTATTTAAAATCTTTATTAAAGTATACTTATATTATTTTTAGATCCGTATTTTTATAGTCTATATTAATATTAGTCCTTAACGATAAGAGTTCTTTTTAATACTATAAGATACTAAGCCGAAGCTTATACTAATATAAGATATATATACCCGCTAGAATTTAATATACCTAATACTTTAACGCGTAAATTATCTATCTATTATATTTAATAGATACTATACTCTATATAACTAGCTTTAGTTCTAACTAAATATATAAGAGTAGCGGTAGGTTAAATATCTATTTTATATTATAAAATCTTTTTTATATATAGATAGTCGGACTATCTAAGATTAAGGATATTACTATTTATTATATATTCGAAGTATATAATAGACTATTTAGATATTTTAAAGACTCTTAAAAGTATTTATATCGGAAGAAGGTTTCTTAGAAAAAGGTAATACTTTATACTTTAAAAGCTAGAGAATAAAAGCTTATAACTTACTATAAAAATACTAAGAAGGCTTATAGATATTTTTATATAATAGGGACGATCCTTACCCCTATATATAAGCTTAACTACTTTAAAAGAGTAGATTAGGCTAGTAATAATATAGACTAGTATATAGTATACGAAAGCTCTCTATATTCTTATCTTAAGCGATATTATTAGCGCTAGCTTATAATTTAATTAGTAGATAAAGATAAGATTTTATAACGAACTAGAAGTATATCTAGTCTACTTATATAAACCCGACTAAGATTAGCTATCTAAGAGAAGGTTAGCTAGCGAGAAGAATTAATAGATTATCTTAATCTTTATATATATATTATAAAACTTAAAATTATAATATATATTAATTTTATAAGGAACTAATAATAATAATCTATATTAATTCTAGAGATAATATAAGACCTAGTTCCTAACCCTTACGACGCTAGCCTAGGATATCTTCTCTATTTCTATTATTAGTATAAGAGTTAAATAGTTATTTAGCTTAGCGCGGGATATTTATTATTATAGACGTAGATCTCTTAATATAACGACTATTTAAGATCTAATAATACTCTACTATATAACGTGTTTTAATATAAATTACGTTAAAGGCTAGCTATCTATAGAAAGCTAGGACCTAAATAAAAGGATAGAGGCTAATAAGAAGGTAGAGGCCTAATTATCTAATTATAATATAGCTAGTATTAGTAATAATAAGGAACTTAAGTCTAAAACCGAATATAAAGCCGATAATATAGATACCTATAATCGCGATACTTTATCTATTCTCTAGGACCTAGACCTACCCTTAGATTAGAAGACTCTAGATTAAGAGATAGACTTAGTTAAACTTCTAAATTATTACCTAATAGTTAGAATAATATAAAGCGATAGCTAGCGTCTATATAGGAAACGGAAGCGTCGGAGAGATAATAATAAATATATATATACTAAGAGGTACTAAGAGGACTAAATAAAGCGTAAATAATTAAACAAATATAATAATAATCTTTTCTAGATTTCCTATTTATTATAAATAAAATACCCTAAAATTACTAGCTTTTCTATATAACTTATATATATCACGAGGTTAGTCGTATTTGTACTGTTTATAGTGCTGCAGCACTCCCGCTGTAGCACTACAGCACCGAACTAAAGGCCTAGTGCTGCTAAGCCTTAGTGCTGTAGCACCGAACCAAAGGCCTAGTGCTACCGCAGCACCGGTGCTGCGGGACTTGTCAAGGCCTACTCCTAACCGGGTGGCTAGTACGCGGGGTCTTCTGGGTCGAACCCAAATACCACTAGCGCTACGTACCAGAGCCGGTCGTTAACTGGTGATGGGGGTTCGTGAAGAACGCCCCTAGGCGCCAGAGCCTCTGGATCGTCTCACCGTCGGGACTACCGCGGCCGCCGTTTAACGAGTAAACGGTAAAGGGCAAACGGGTCAATCGAGGGATTGCCTAACTAGGCTTAATCGTAATATAGACTCCCGTCTACAAACGGAGAGAAGGATATATATATAGCTAGCCAGTTACCAGGCCTATCCTTTTCTCTTCATCAATAAGATTCCAAGTTGACACGCCTTCTTCTAACCAACTGGTCAGTTGTAATTGGCACCGTCACAATTTATAGCCCGCTTAATAAGCTTAGGGGTAGGGTAGGTATTGGCTTCATATAGAGAATTAATCTAGGAATATATTACTCGCGTTTAAATAAGATTTAATACTTTATTCCGTACTATAATAGTAGAACTAGGCTTACGCCCGTGGATTCAGAATTACCGCGTAGCCGACCGTAGGGAATTTCAAATTCCCGCGCTAATTCAGATAAATTGGGTTTATCTATCTAATTATAGGCAGCTACAGCCTATATAGTTCGGATTTCAACGTTTTCCTTTTGATCCGACATGGTAGTAGGATATAAAATAGGTAGGAAGTTGAAAAAAAAAAGGGAAAATTTGCTATCTGGTGGGGCCCACCAACACCCGGTAGGTGGTGTTGGGCCGTGCCACGATTATTCCTACTTCTTACCGATTAGCTCACCACCCTTTCTCACCGCGTATAAATTAGATCACCGCCTAGTATTAATACTATTGCGTATACGAAGTATTGAAGCTATTTATACTTTATAGGGCTATACCCGATTGGGAGTACTAATACTACCCCCCCGGACACCTACCTACTACTATCTCCCATCTCCCACATCACCACTCTCGTGAGGTAAGCTAGCGTAATGACTCGAATAACACGTGTTTAGGAAATCGGCCTTTATTTCCCGATTAGGATAAAAGGAATAAAAATAAAAAGGTAAGTTCTACGCATTAAAATAATATATTTCTAGTACTTATAAGGACGTCCGCTATGTTGTATTTAATACTCTAGAGTGACATATATTTACTAGGCATTTATATAGTAAAGAGAAGTATCTTACGAGTTGGCAGAATTGGGCAGAATTGACAGAAAGACTTGATGTCGACCAGAATGACTCCTTGCCCGTCCCGTCATTACCAGTTTTCTCTTTGTACATAAGCAGGACCCACTTCTTGTTATTAGCAAGCCCTTAGCAGCCTGTAGTCCTAGTTTCTGACCTCGGTCAGACAGGATAGGCGGTCTATGCTTCTGCCAGATATTAGAAGAGCGGTCTGGAAGTCTGACTAAGGTCAGAGTTTTCAGCCAGAGGTTTCTAAGAATTACACTCATTTTACCACTTGCTCGATATAGTAAGATCTTAGTATTAAGTCACTTGCCTTATTCCCTTCGTTTAATAGTTATAAGCCCGGTTAGCTAGTGTTACCAGCCAGTTCTTTAACAAAAAGAGTGCATTCAACTAGAACAATAAGTACAGAGAAGAAAAAGAAAAGAAAGAAAAAAGAAATCAACAATAGGACCAAAGACAATGTGGGGTAGGTCCTAGGGTCAAGGGCGGAAACAATTAGTAGAAAACTCTATAGGCGGAGTCAACTAGTAGAAAACTCTATAGATTGTTATATAACCCCTAACTAAGAATATATTTAGCCCTTAAATACCGGCTTATTATTATCCTTATAGTCTTTAAGGAAGACTTCGTCTTTAGCTACGTCTATCTAGGCTTATAGACGTATCGGGGGTCCGGGCTTTAGAGGGTAATTATTATAGAAGTCCTAAATTCTCTAAGGTATATACTTAAAATTCCCTATAGGATACTACTATAGGTCGAGGTTATAGCCGAGCTATTAAACTTAATATTATAACTTCCGGTAGTAAAGGCGTAAATCGATAATCTTATCTATCTCTTATTCGTCTTCTTTAGAGACCCTAACTAGTAATAGTAGATCTAGATACTATCTATATAATAGTTCTAATAATAAAGCTTTTTAAAGCTTACTAGAATTAAATACTAGGTAAACTCTAATAGATTTTAGAAGATCGAGTTTATAAGCGTTTCCGATCTTTTTAATAATTCTATAGAGCTTATTAGTAAGATAAAAAAACTTCTAATTTAAGCGGTTAAACTACTAATCCTTTATTATAATAAAAATCTAATTATCGATATCGAAATCCTTCTCTCTCTAATACTTATTTACTTACCGAATTATTTATTACTAAGACTTTATAATCTAATCTCTTATCTTTATTTAGATATCTTAGAGTTATAATAATATATTAATTATATCTTATTTATTATCTATTAGATTACTTTAATTTTTTTAGTTAAAGGATATAATTAGTTTATAACCTCTTTTAATAAAAAATAGTAATTATTTTATAGTATCTTATAAAAGAATTAATACTATAAAATCTATTATTAGTAGAATCTCTAATTAGTTATCTTAATTCTATTTAATATATAGTCGTAATCTCTAGACTATATACTAATTAGCGATCTCGCTTTATCTATTAGTTTAAAGATAATAGATAGTTAATAACTTTCTTTTAATTCTAAGTATTTAGTAGAACTTAGTCTAGAATTCTAAAATAAATTATCCTCCTTAGTCTAATATAATAGTCTCCGGAATACTTATAATTCGAATTATATTATTAATAAATAATTAAGCTATCTACTTAATATTAGTATCTTTATAATAGGGAATAAAAATTAGTCTCTTATTTAATTAATTAATAATTATAAAAATAGTATTATAATTATAATAATCTTTTAAGAATAAGCGGAAATCTATTAAAATATATTATTAGGATTTTTTAGGAATAGATAAAAGATATAATAATCTAGATATATAATCTTACTAGGTCTTTATTTATTTATAAATTAAATAATTTTCTATATATTATTTTATATTATTAGCCTATCTTAGCTAATAATATCTTAATAAAATAAGCTTTTTTAGTTTCTTAATTCTAGAGTATATAGTTAATAATTATTAATATATATTATTAAGAAGTCTTATATATAAATCCCCTTCGTCTAGGATTTTAAATTATTCTTTAAATAAGAGTAAATCTTTTTTAATTATCTACTTTTAGTTATTATCTTCTCTAATAATTTACCGGAAATCCTCTAGCTTATTACTTTCTTAGTTAATTTATTTAATTTATTTAATAATATCTATTATAAACTTTATATTAATTAAGTTTAAACTAACTAAATAAATATCTTTTTTTAAATAATTTTTTAATAGAAGTATTATTTATCGGCTATTATTAGTATAAAATAAGTCTTTTTATAATAAGACGTTAGCTATAATATTCTTTTTTCTAGGATAATATTTAATTATAAAGTAGAATTAAAATAAGAATTTACTCTATCTTATTTATTATTAGTTTATCTATCTTATTATTATAAAATATTTAAAAAATTAATAATTTATTAAGATCTTAAAATAATCCTTTTATATTAAATCTTTAAGTTTAGATTATTATTTTTATAATATATAAATAATTACTAAGAGTTCTTTATCCTATATCTTATAATTTAACTTTATAAGCTATATACTTTTTAAGAAGAAAGCTATTAGATACTAAAAGTTATTATTTTTATAATACTAAGAAAGAATTACTCTAAGTACTCTATTAGAAATATTAGTCTTAATCTTTATTTATTAAGCTAGATTATAATAATAAAAGACTAGTATAATTATTAATTTTTTCTTTAGTAATATAAAAGCTACTTTATATTATTCTATCTATTTATAAGAAATATCTTATTAGATAAATCGATATAAAGATTTTAAGATAATACTATATCCTTAAATAAATCGTTAGTAAAAATTATAAAATCCTAAAAATAACTAAACCTCTTTTATAATTATTAGTACTTATTATAACTAAATAATACTAATCTTTCTTAGGTTAACTATAATACTATCTATATTTATAATAAAGCTAAGGAACTTTATCTTTTATACTAAGAATTTATATTTTAGTAATACTATCTAAAGACCTATTTTCTATAGATATTAAAGTATCTTTTTTACTTATTATTAGTACTCTTCGAAAGTCTTATTATAAATTAAAATATTATCTATAAAGACTATAATATACTTATTTAGATATTCTTATAATATATTATTTATATACTATTAGAATATAGTAGGTCTATTTATTAATCTAAATAATATAATCTTATATTTAAATAATCTATATTATATATAGAAGATAATAAGCTCTTTTACTCTTAGTATTAAATAAATTTAGTAGAAACTTTACTAAATATTAAGCTTTATAAAAAACTTTACTTTATTAGTTTATTATAGGATTTTATTAATTAATAGTAATAGATAGTAATCTTTTTTTATAATAATATTTAATCTTTAGAAATTAATATAAAAATAAAGATTATTTCTAGATTTCTTTATTATTAAGATTAGAAAGATATATAATACTAAACTTAAAATAATAAATCCTTTTTTAAGATTCTTTATAATATATTTTTTTATTTTCTTTAGTTTATAAAGAGATAGTTTATAAAGAGGATAATATTTAGATTATACTTCGTCTTTAAATATAATATTATAATTAACTCTAGATCTATAAGATAGTAATTTATCTAATCTTTTTTTTAAGAAAGTTTTTATAAGATTATAGTACTTCTTTAGTAGGGTCCGGAGTATCTTATTAATTTTAGGATCCTATATCTAGGCGCTTTTAATATCGATAATATAATCGATCTTATAGAAAGAGGTTATAAAGATTTTAGTTTTTTTATTAATCTTACTTCTTATATAAAATTAATTAAATCTAACGTTTTTAATTATATAGATATTAATATTAATAGAGAACTACTTTTTCTTTATTAATATTCGGGCTTTTAGAACTTTTATTTTATTCTCTAAATTTTAAATTATCTTCTATTTTTTTTTAACCTATTAATATCTATACTAATACTCTCGGGTATATTAGAGTTATAAAGATAGTTATTAATCCTATTAATCTTATTATCTAAAAAAATAATTATATTATTCTATATTAGCTTAATAAATAAGATCTATCTTTAATAACTTTTTTAAGATTTTAGTTAAGAAAGAAATAGTAATCTTATTTATAACTTTATTAGAGAGACTTTTTTAATCTAGCTAAATTATCTAGTACTATTAATAATTTAGAAGAATATTATACTTAGTAAATTATATCCGCCTAAGGATTATATTATATTATCTAAGATCTATAATTAATATTAAGATCTATCGCTATACTTTACTATCTATATAAATTATAAGAATAGTAGCGTATTATATTAGTTTAGCTAGCTTACTATTAAATCTATATATTAGATATTTATAACTAAGTCTCTATATCTTAATTCTAAATTACTTATTAAGTAGTATAATTATTATTATATTAATAAAAATATATCTGTTTATTCTAGTATTATCTAGTATTAAGATAGAAAAAGAGTAGTTATTATATATAAGTTATATATTAAAAACTAAGCTATCTTTAGGACTACTAATTAATTTTTATAAGTCTAATATAAATAGTAATACTTTCTTTCTATCTAGAAAGGAGATTTATCTTAAATAAAAGCTTTTCTTAGATTCTCTTTATCGCTTACTTTAAGTTCTATAATTTTTTAAATCTAAGAGATAATAATAATTATAGTAGCTATAATAATAGACTAATTTAACTTCTTCTTCGGATACTTATAGATTATATATCCTCGCTCTTTATAATTAAAGTAATAACCTTCTTTTATTAAGATCTCTTATTTAAATATAAAGAGGCTAATAAAATTAGTACTACTCTCCTATTTTATATAAAGAGTAGAATTTAAACTAATTATAGTAGTACTTATACCGCTTTTTAAAAGTAGATTTATATAGAAATAGGAATTAGTTAATTTAGCTTCCTACTATAAATTAATTTTATATAATATACTTTAGTAGCTCTATATAAATATATCGAACGAGATAATCTCCTAATTAATAGCTTATATAATCTAGGTTTAAAATAGATATAAGAGTTTAGAATATAGATCTTATTTCCGATTCTTAATTATAATAGTAGCCTCTTCTATAAGCTATATAAACTCCGCGAGGAAATTAGTAAAGTTATCTCTTAGCTTTATCTTTAGTTAGTAATATATAATATATACTTTAATACGTCGATTTAGATTCGCGAAGATAGTTTTTAAGTATATAATAATATCCTTTATATCTTTATAGGGAGTATTAACGTCGGCGTTTATTTAGGGAGTAATATATAATTAGGCCTTATTTTTATACTAACTCTATATATAAAGCTTTTAATAGACCGGAAAAGGGTAATAATCTATATTAGTTTTAAGTTTCTATCGGATTACTATTTCCTATATTTTAAATCTTACTTTTTTACTATTATTAAATATCGATATATCGGGTATCTTAATTATCTTTTAAATAATATTAGCCTTTATAATTAGTACGCTAGCGTTAACTATATTTAGGTTTTAGGCGGAAAAAAGATAGAAAGCTAAGTCTCTATATTTATATATTATAAGATTATAATAAGTAATTACTTTATTATATTTAATTATAAGTTTATTAATATTAATTCTCTTATTAAAAAGCTCTATAATCTTATCCTTTAACTTTTAGTTCTCTTACTCTAGTCGTCGGTACTAATAAGTAAGTTCTTAGAATCTCTTCTTCGATAAAATCTTCTATAATTATTCGCGTATAAAAGATAATCCTTCTCCTATATTATTATTATCTTTATTATATTTATTAGTATCTATTAATCTCTTAGTATATAGGGTCTTTAGTATCGATATATCGATTATCCGATTGTCGATCTCTTTTTTATTAAGTATAATAGTAACCGGCTACTTACTATAATTCGTAGGGTTTCGTCGAGTCTTAACTATTCTAATTAGTTAAATAGGAATTAGGTTCGGTTCGGATAGCTTAGCTATATAATACTAAGGAACGGGAAGTAGGATAAGCTAGACCGAGATCTACTATAATAGAGATCTATATAGTCGTACTACTTATTAGATTTGATTAGTACTTATTATTATATTACTAGCTAGTTCTTTAACAAAAAGAGTGTATTTAACTAGAATAATAAGTATAGAGAAGAAAAAGAAAAGAAAGAAAAAAGAAATCAACAATAGGACCAAAGACAATGTGGGGTAGGTCCTAGGGTCAAGGGCGGAAACAATCAGCAGAAAACTCTACAGGCGGAGTCAACTGGCAGAAAACTCTGCAGATCGTCATAGCTAGTAACTCTTCTTTATAAGATTACTACTTAGTCGCTTATCTAAGCCTCTAATAACCCCTAATATCCCTAAGTAAGAAGTACGTAAGAAGTTAATAGGTTAAAGTGCTAGACGAAGTATAATCTAATCTACTTCCTATCTCTTCCTTACCTCCGAATAATACGAAGAATAAGTATAGTAACGCCGAGATATTACTCCTTTATAATAATCTTACTTCTTTAGGTACCGACCGCGGTATCTATAAAGGAAAGACGATCCTTAGATCCTCGCTCTAGTAGCGAACCTAGTTCTTAGACGTAGAGAACTCTAGGCGGAGCCTAGAAGTATAGCAATATCTAGATCTATTAACTTCGAAGGAAAGCTAGATTTCCCCTCTAATAAAACCTAAACGACCACTTAAAACCGACGAGAAGTACGCTAAAGATCCTATAAGTAGTCGCCTACTTAGCGAAGTACTTATAGATTACAACGCCGACCGCTATGACTATAAATAAGACTTATTAGATTACCGAATCATTCGAATATCACTTAACAAAGCCTCTAAGAGAATAAGACACCACCTTTCCCTAAAGTTATAAAGCTTAGTATCGACCAGAATGACTCCTTGCCCGTCCCGTCATTACCAGTTTTCTCTTTATACATAAGTAGGACCTACTTCTTGTTATTAGCAAGCCCTTAGCAGCCTATAGTCCTAGTTTCTGACCTCGGTCAGATAGGATAGGCGGTCTATACTTCTACCGGATATTAGAAAGAGCGGTCTAGAAGTCTGACTAAGGTTAGAGTTTTTTATCTAGAGGTTTCTAAGAATTATACTTATTTTACTACTTACTCGATATAGTAAGATCTTAGTATTAAGTTACTTACCCTATTCCTTTCGTTTAATAGTTATAAGCCTAGTTAGCTAGTAACTCTTCTTTATAAGATTATTACTTAGTCGCTTATTTAAGCCTCTAATAACCTCTAATACCCCTAAGTAAGAAGTATATAAGAAGTTAATAGGTTAATATACTAGACGAAGTAAAATCTAATCTACTTCCTACCTCTTCTTTACCTCTAAATAATATAAAGAATAAGTATAGTAACGCCGAGATATTACTCTTTTATAATAATCTTACTTCTTTAGATACTAACTACAATATCTATAAAGAAAAGACAATCCTTAGATCCTCGCTTTAGTAGCGAACTTAGTTCTTAGATATAGAGAACTTTAGGTAAAGTCTAGAAGTATAATAATATTTAGATCTATTAACTTCGAAGGAAAGCTAGATTTCCTCTCTAATAAAATCTAAATAACTACTTAAAACCGATAAGAAGTATATTAAAGATCTTATAAGTAGTCGCCTATTTAGCGAAGTACTTATAGATTATAATACTAACTACTATAATTATAAATAAGACTTATTAGATTACCGAATTATTTAAATATTATTTAATAAAGCCTTTAAGAGAATAAGATACTATCTTTTTCTAAAGTTATAAAGCTTAGTAGTTAATATAAGGAATATAAAAGAGCTTCTTCGAATATTTTAAGAATATTTCTCTTTTACTAATAAGATACGGGTATAATTTATTAGGAGATAATAAAATAAGCTACTCTTTACTTTAGTTAAAGATATTAGTATTAATATATAGTTATTAAAAGTCGAAAATCTTTATATAAAGTATAAAATAGCGAAGATAGACTTTATAAAGTCTAAAGAAAACGCTATTTACGACTTTTTATAAGTATTAATATCTTATAAACTATAGTTCTATTACTAATAGTATATTAAGATATTTATAATAGAATAATAGACTATTTTTATAAGTATTATTAATACTTACCGCTCTAAATAAGTACTCTTTAATAAGAAGAAATCTAAGAGTAAAGCCCTATAGAGAGTTTTTATAATACTTAATAATAAGTAGGAAGCTAAACTAGCTACTTTCTTTACTAACTAAATAACCTTTTTATCGAATAAAACTTCGAAGAGATAATTATAATATATATATAGAGAAAAGTACTTTTTTACTATATACCCTTATTTTATTAAATTAACGAAACTAAATAACTAGAAATTAGATCTAGCTATTATAAAGAAATTAATTATTAATATAAAAAAGCTAAATAAGAAAATAAAAGAGAAAGCTAAAGAACTTCTTATAAAACTTACTAAAAAAAAAGATACTATTTAGTCTTATTATATAAAGATTAGAGAAAATAATAAAGGGTTCTTTTTAATTATATTAAATAGTTTTTAATTAAATATAAAGAAGTAAGTTAAGATATCTATATCTTCTCTATTTATATCTTTCTAATAAATACTACTTATAGTACTACTTCTATAAGATATTCTTTCTTTAGTTAATACTACTTTTTTAACTAATCTAAAATTATTAATTAAAGATCGCTAGTTAATTAATTTAGCTACTAGTAAGTATATTACTAATAATAGGAGCTTTTTTATTAAATTTAAATCTTTTAATAGCTTACTAAAGATCGATAATATAATAATTAAGTTTTATAGAATAAATAAAGTCTAACTTCGGATTATAAACCGCTCTAATAATCCTATAACTCTTATTTTATTAGAAATAGAGTTCTTATTTAGCTTTTATTATAATCTTATCTTAGTTATATTTATAAAGTAGAAAGGATATAAAGTTAATTTTAACGAATTTATTATTATTAATAAGATAACTAAAAGGATCTTCTTTTATTTAGAGGAGATTAGTAATTTTTTTATACTTTCTTAAGTAGATTTTATATTTTTAATAACGTTTACTATTATATTATTTAATATTAAATATTCTTTTTTATTACTTATTTTAAAAGTAATAGCTTCTTAATAGTATTAATACTTTAATTATATATATAATAAGTAAGTTTAATAACTTATCTAGATAGTAAAAGAAGTATAGATTATTCTATCTATAATTATAAAATATAAACTAGAGCTTTATAAGACTTATTAACTCTTTCGGATATTATAATAAGTCTTACGCTATATTTAAGGTATAAATTTTAGTCTATTTAGCTAGATATATTTTAATCTTATAATATTATAAGAGGCTTATAATAATAATAAATAAATCTCTTATTTCTATCTTAATAGGATTCGCTTTTATTAGATATAAAGTTATAAATAAAAGAGTAGTTATTAAGAAGTAATTATTTAATTTATTTTATAATTATAGATTTAGTTTAATTTATTAATTTATATATTTTAATCGGATAATAAAGCCTTTATAAATAAAGATATTATTTATTTTTTATAAGAAAATAAGATAATTATCTAGTACTTTATCGTCGGTACTCTAGAATAGAATAGTTTCGCTAAGCGATCTAAAAAGATAATTATTACTAGAGTAAGAGTATTTCTTAAGAATTTATAGCTTTTTAAAGAACTCTAGCTAGAAGTAGTCTAAACTATTATATATATACTTAATAGATCGCTAATAAAACTTAATTTAGGTAAATAGATTATTTTATAGTAAGAATTTTATTATTAAAGAATAGATATTTTTATTCCTATTAATCTTTTAAATTTATAAATTTATAGTTACTATATTTATATAAGAATTTAGAGAATCCTATAATTAGATAAAATATACCGATATATAAAAATAGGTTATTTAGTTAGATACCGAGTAAGTAATATCTAGAAAGTCTAGTTCTTTTAAATAAATAGTTATAAGTTTATTTATAATATTATTTTTAATAAAAATCTAAATTATAAAAAGTACTCTTTAAAACTACTAAAGATTTATTAAAAGTAGATAACTAATATTATTAATAAAGATAAACTTAATATAGAGCTAAAGCGAGCGATTCGCTAAATAAATATTATACTAATTATATAGAATAATCTTTAAGATAAGGAGTAAGATTATATTTCCTAAGATCTTTTAGAGTAGGAGTAAGATTATATTACTAAAGATAGATAAAGAAAGAAGGATCCTTAATATTATTATATAACGTCTTTACTATTATTAAGTACTATTTTTTTACTAGAAAGTATTTTATAAAGCCTATAACTAATTAAGATCCTATTTCTATAAAGCGAGGAAACTTCTCTAATTACTTTACTATTAATAGTTATATTTTATATACTTATTATACTAGATAATAAGTTTTTTACTATAATTATTCTAAAGAAATTATAAAGATAGATTCTATAAAGGTAAGATAATTAAGATATAGTACTATTTTATTAAATATAATCGGACTAATATAATTTATTAGTTTAATAAATACTTAGTACTTTTTTAAAATTAAAATATTAGGAATTATTACTTTACTAAGAGTATTTATCTAAGAAGATATTATACTATCTAATATATTTTAAGATAGATAATAAAGATAAGTCTATAAAGACTTAGATATAATAAGCTATCTTATTTATAATAGCCTTAAAGATAAGTTTAAACTAGTATTTATAATATTTATAACTAGCTTTTTAGTAAGCTATTTATAGCTAAATAGATATTAAGATAATCTTCTTTTAAAGTTATAAATATAAAAAGAGATATTAAATTACCTACTTATTAAGAGCTTCTTTATAATTATAAGGCTTAAAGCCGAAGTAATTAAAATAAAGAGAATATATAAAGTAGAACTATATCTATAAAATAGAAGTATTTAGATACTTCTCTTAATCTAGATATTTATCTATAAATTTAATAGTAATAGCTTTTTAATTAAGCTAAAAACTAGAATTTATATAAAAGATAATCTTTAAACTATTAACTCTAAAAAAAGAGAATAATAACCCTTACTATTTGAATAGTAAGAGCTATATTTATATTTATTATTATATTTAATCTTAATATAATATAGCTCGATATTATTAATATATTCTTAAATAATAATCTCGATAATATTATTTATATTTAGATATTTAAAGACTTCTATAATAGAAGTAATATCTAAAGATTATAGAAAGTATTTTATAGACTTAGAAAGTCGCTATATTTATAATAATAAAAAGCTATATATATATTTAAAAAACTTAGGTTTATTTTTATATCTAAAGATCTTTACTTATTTATAAATAAAAATATAATTATCTTCTTTTATATAGATAATATTATTATTATCTTTTATTAGATAAAGTATTAATAAGCTTTTTAATTAAAATAAGATCTTAAAGACTACTAGGAACTCTAAAAAATAAGAGAAGTTATTTAGTTTCTTAAGATTAGGATTCTTTAAGATATTACTAAGTATAAGCTCTAGTTTTATTAAGATTTATATATCTCTTTTATAGCGATCTATTATAGTCTTATTTATAATTATAAATATAAAATCCTACTTTTAATAAATAAAATAATAAAGTTTACTAGAATAGTAAGTAAAGAGTAGATCTATAAGTATTAATAAAAGCTTAATTCTACTCTTTATCTAATTATTATTACTCGCTTAAATATAGTAAAGATAGCTAATTACTTAGCCGAGTTCTTTATAAACTTAGGTCTTAAATATTAAGAAATAGTAAATCGATTAATTTAGTATCTTTATAATATCTAGTTTTTTACTCTCGAATATTATCTTATATATTTTACGCCTACTCTCTCCTTTTTAAGTAATACTTCTTTTAGTAATTATATTAATTAGAAAAATTCGGAAGGTTTTTTTTATAAGCTTTTTAGAGCTATTATTAACTAGAAGATAAATAAGTAAAAAATAGTAATAATATTAACTATAAAAATAGAGCTATTTACTATTTTAAAAGCTAGTAAGATAGCTATATAATAGAAGAGGCTTCTTTATATAATTAATCTTAATTATAATATCGGACTCTTAATCGACTATAATAATTAATAAACTATAGATTTACTTACTAAAGAGTAGTTATAACTTTATACTAAGTTACGATATATCGATATTTATTATTATTAGCTTTATTAGGAAGTTAATAAAGGATATATTATAATATAATAGGTAGCTACTATTAATATATAGGTAGATAGCCTTATAAAACTCCTTTTAAAGTAAGCTTATAAAATATTTATTAAAGTACTTAGACTAGTTAATATCTAATACTTAGTCGATAAATAGATTATTTAATAGAAAGAACTTTAAAGTATTAGAAAGTAGCTTCTAAGGGGGTATATTAACTAGAATAACTCCTTATTTATCCTATTATTACTAGTTTTCTTTTTATATATAAGTAGGACCTATTTTTTATTATTAGTAAGCCCTTAATAACCTATAGTTCTAGTTTTTAATCTTAGTTAGATAGGATAGGTAGTCTATACTTCTACTAGATATTAGAAAGAGCGGTCTAGAAGTCTAATTAAGGTTAGAGTTTTTTATCTAGAGGTTTCTAAGAATTATACTTATTTTACTACTTACTTAATATAGTAAGATCTTAGTATTAAGTTACTTATCCTATTTCTTTCGTTTAATATTTAATAGTCGATATAAGGGATATAAGAGAGCTTCTTCGAATACTTTAAGAACGCTTCTCCTTTACTAATAGGGTATAGGTATAACTTATTAAGAGATAATAGAACGAGCTATTCTTTACCTTAATTAAAGATATAAGTATTAATATATAATTATTAAAAATTAAAAATCTTTATATAAAGTATAAAGCGGCGAAGGTAGACTTTACTAAGTCCGAAGAAAACGCTATTTATAACTTTTTATAAGTATTAATATCTTATAAACTATAGTTCTATTACTAATAGTATATTAAAATATTTATAATAGAATAATAGACTATTTTTATAAGTATTATTAATACTTACTACTCCGAGCGAGTATTTTTTAATAGAAAGAAATCTAAGAATAAAGCTCTATAAGAAGCTTTTATAATACTTAATAGTAAATAAGAAGTAAAACTAGCTACTTCCTCTACTAATTAAATAATCTTTTTATTAAATAAGACTTTAAAAAGATAGCTATAATATATATATAGAGAAAAGTACTTCTTCGTTATATATCCTTACTTTATTAAATTAATAAAGCCGAATAATTAGAAACTAGATCTAACTATTATTAAAAAATTAATTACTAATATCGAAAAGCTAAATAAGAAAGTAAAAGAGAAAGCTAAAGAACTTCTTATAAAACTTACTAAAGAAGAAAGTATTACTTAGTCTTATTATATAGAGATTAGAGAAGACGATAAAGAGTCCTTTTTAATTATATTAAATAGTTCTTAGTTAAATATAGAGAAATAAGTTAAGATATCTATATCTTCTTTATTTATATCTTCCTAATAAGTACTATCTATAGTATTACCTCTATAAGATATCCTTTTTCTAGTTAATACTACTTTCTTAACTAATCTAAGATTATCGATTAAAGATCGCTAATTAGTTAATTTAGCTACTAATAAGTATATTATTAATAATAGGAACCTCTTTATTAAATTTAAATCTTTTAATAACTTACTAAAGATCGATAATATAATAATTAAACTTTATAGAATAAGTAAAATCTAATTTTAGATTATAAGCCGCTTTAGTAATCTTATAACTCTTATTTTATTAAAAGTAGAGTTCTTACCTAGCTTTTATTATAATCTTATCTTAGTTATATTTATAAAATAGAAAGAATATAAAGCTAATTTTAATAAACTTATTATTATTAATAAGATAACTAAAAGGATCTTCTTTTATTTAAAGAAGATTAGTAACTTCTTTATACTTCCCTAAATAGATTTTATATTCCTAGTAGTATTTATTATTATATTATTTAATACTAAATATTCTTCTTTACTACTTATTTTAAAAGTAATAGCTTCTTAATAATATTAATATCTTAATTATATATATAATAAGTAAGTTTAATAACTTATCTAGATAATAAAAAGAGTATAGATTATTTTATCTATAATTATAAAGTATAAACTAGAGCTTTATAAGACTTATTAACTCTCTCGGATATTATAATAAGTCTTATATTATATTTAAAGTATAAATTTTAGTCTACTTAGCCGGATATATTTTAATCTTATAATATTATAAGAGGCTTATAATAATAATAAATAGATCTCCTATTTCTATTTTAATAAGATTCGCTTTTATTAGATATAAAGCTATAAGCGAAAGAGCGGTTATTAGGAAGTAATTATTTAATTTATTTTATAATTATAGATCTAGTTTAACTTATTAATCTATATATTTTAATTAGATAATAAAGTCTTTATAAATAAAGATATTATTTATTTTTTATAAGAGAACGGGATAATTATCTAGTACTCTATTATTAGTACTCCGGAATAGAACGGTTTCGCCGAGCGATCTAGGAGGGTAATTATCGCTAGAGTAAGAGTACTTTTTAAAGATTTATAACTTTTTAAAGAATTCTAGCTAGAAATAGTTTAGGCTATTATATATATATTTAATAGATCGCTAATAAAACTTAACTTAAGAAAGTAGATTATTTTATAATAAGAATTTTATTATTAGAGAATAGATATTTTTATTCCTATTAATCTTTTAAACTTATAAGTTTATAATTATTATATCTATATAAGAATTTAAAAAATCTTATAATTAGATAAAATATATTAATATATAGAGATAGGCTATTTAGTTAGATACTAAGTAAATAATATTTAGAAAGTCTAGTTTCTCTAAATAAATAATTATAAGTTTATTTATAATACTACTTTTAATAAAAATCTAAATTATAGAAAGTATCTTTTAGAACCGCTAAAGATCTATTAAAAATAGATAGCTAATATTATTAATAAAGATAAATTTAATATAAAGTTAAAGCGAGCGATTCGCTAAGTAAATATTATACTAATTATATAGAATAATCTTTAAGATAAAGAGTAAGATTATACTTTTTAAGATCCTCTAGAGTAGAAGTAAGATTATACTACTAAAGATAAATAGAGAGAGAAGGATCTTTAATACTATTATATAATACTTTCGCTATTATTAAATATTATTCCTTTATTAAAAAGTACTTTATAAAGCCTATAATTAATTAAGATCCTATTTTTATAAAGTAAGAAAGCTTCTCTAATTACTTTACTATTAATAGCTATATCTTATATATCTATTATACTAGATAATAAGCCTTTTATTATAATTATTCTAAAGAAATTATAAAAGTAGATTTTATAAAAATAAGATAATTAAGATATAGTACTATTTTATTAAATATAACCGGACTAATATAATTTATTAGTTTTATAAGTATCTAGTACTTTCCCTAAAATTAAAATATTAAAAACTACTATTTTATTAAAAGTATTTATCTAAAGAGATATTATACTATTTAATATACTCTAAGATAGATAATAAAAGCGAGTCTATAAAAACTTAGATATAATAAGCTATCTTATTTATAATAGCCTTAAGAATAGGTTTAAATTAATACTTATAGTATTTATAACTAGTCTTTTAATAAGCTATTCTTAGCTAAATAGATATTAAGATAATCTTCTTCTAGAGCTATAGATATAGAAGGAGATATTTAATTATCTACTTATTAAAGACTTTCTTACTATTATAAAGCTTAAAACTAAATTAATTAAAGTAAGGAAAATATATAAAATAGAACTATATTTATAAAATAAAAGTATTTAGATACTTCCTCTAATCTAGATATTTATCTATAAATTTAATAGTAATAACTTCTTAATTAAGCTAAAAGCTAGGATTTATATAAGAGATAATCTTTAAACTATTAACTCTAAAGAAAAGAGAGTAGTAACGCTTACTACTCGAATAGTAAAAGCTATATTTATATTTATTATTATATTTAATCTTAGTATAATATAGCTTAATACTATTAATATATTCCTAAATAGTAACTTTAATAATATTATCTATATTTAGATATCTAAAGGCTTCCACGATAGAAGTAATACTTAGAGACTATAAAAAGTATTTTATAAACTTAGAAAGTCGCTATATCTATAATAATAAGAAGCTATATATATATTTAAAAAGCTTAGATTTATCTTTATATTTAAAGACCTCTACTTATTTATAAATAAAGATATAATTATCTTCTTTTATATAGATAATATTATTATTATCTTCTATTAAATAAAGTACTAATAAGCTTTTTAATTAAAATAAGATCTTAAAGACTATTAAGAGCTTTAAAAAATAAAAGAAACTATTTAGTTTTTTAGGATTAAGATTCTCTAAGATACTACTAAATATAAGCTTTAGCTTTATTAGGATTTATATATCTCTTCTATAGCGACTTATTATAGCCTTATCTATAGTTATAAATATAAAACCCTATTTCTAATAAATAAAATAATAAAGTTTACTAGAATAATAAATAAAAAATAGATCTATAAATACTAATAGAAGCTTAGTTCTACTCTTTATCTAACTATTATTACTCGCTTAAATATAGCGAAGATAGCTAACTACTTAGCCGAGTTCTTTATAAATTTAAGCCTTAAGTATTAAGAAATAGTAAATCGATTAATCTAATATCTTTATAATATCTAGTTTCTTATTTTTAAATACTACTTTATATATTCTACGCTTATTCTCTTCTTTTTAAGTAATACTTCCTTTAATAATTATATTAATCGGAAAAGTTTAGAAGGCTTCTTTTATAAGTTTTTTAGAGCTATTATTAACTAAAAGATAAGTAAATAGAAGATAATAATAATATTAATTATAAAAGTAGAGCTATTTACTATTTTAGAAGCTAGTAAGATAGCTATATAATAAAAAAGGCTTCTTTATATAGTTAGTCTTAATTATAATATTAGATTCTCGATCGACTATAATAATTAATAAACTATAGATTTACTTATTAGAGAGTAGCTATAACTTCGTACTAAGTTACGATATATCGATATTTATTATTATTAGCTTTATTAGAAAATTAATAAAGAATATATTATAATATAGTAGGTAGCTACTACTAATATATAGGTAGATAGCCTTATAAAACTCCTTCTAAAATAAGCTTACGAAGTATTTATCGAAGTATTTAGGCTAGTCGATATCTAGTACCTAGTCGATAAATAGATTACTTAATAGAAAGAACTTTAGAGTACTAGAAGGTAGCTCCTAGGGGGGTATATCGACTAGAATAACTCCTTACCCGTCCCGTTATTACTAGTTTTCTCTTTATATATAAGTAGGACCTACTTCTTATTATTAGTAAGCCCTTAGTAGCCTATAGTCCTAGTTTCTAACCTCGGTTAGATAGGATAGGCGGTCTATACTTCTACCAGACATTAGAAGAGCGGTCTAGAAGTCTGACTGAGGTTAGAGTTTTCAGCCAGAGGTTTCCAAGAATTACACTCATTTTACCACTTGCTCGATATAGTAAGATCTTGGTATCAAGTCACTTGCCCTGTTCCCTTCGTTTGACACTTGATGCCTGAGAGGTCAGGCAGGGGGGGTGGGGGTCGAATTAGATAAAGGGGGTCGCAGTAGCAATCCCCTAAGAATTTAGTATCAAGCCACATTGCTCTTCCTCCGTTCGACACTACTAACGGGGTAGACTAAGTAGATTTAGTAGGGAGTGAACTAGCGTCGATATATCCCTTTAGTAATACTAGCCGACTAGTTGATAGGCTCGATCTTCCGGATCGAACCCTAGCACTAGCCGCGCCGCGTACTACAACCGCTCGTCTATCGGCGATAGCGGATTGGTGAAGAACGCTCCTAGGCGCCAGAGACTCAAGAGAGTATTAACCCTCATGATACAGACCTGGCCAAGTCCCACTTGCCTGAGGCACCGAGCCTCTGCAATCCCTGCAAAGCTCTCGGGAGCACACTCCTAGTACCATTAGTCTTAACTAGTTAGCAGTTGTAGATAGTTCTCTTCCTCTCCTTTCGCTATACAGAGATTTCCAGTGCACTACTATTCCTCATCTGTAGTCCTACTACTTCTCTCTATCAATCTTGTATATGGCTAGATCGAGTGGCACTTCAACATAAATGGCAGGTTACGAAACATGTTTAAAATGGTATCAGTTCTAGGCGTAATCCAAAGTTGATGTCATATAACATACTACAGGCATTGATCATATTCGTCATCATTTTCGAAAGCGGTATTAGCAAAGCGATGTTCATGCCTTTCCATTGCCCAAAAGGTCCACGGGTAGGTATATTGGCCAAAAAGCGACCTGAAACCAATCCATTCTCACCCCAGACTACGCAGGGTGATCCGGCGGAAACCAAATTCTCATGGTGCGGGTGCTGGGGGAGGGGCATCGGGCTTTTTTTTCCACTTTAGGACCCCCTTTGCCCCCCCGGCGATTGGTGCCACCTAACATCCACATCGCGAAACTTCCGGGGACAACTGGTCCTCCGGCCTTGGCTTTCTTAGGGCCTAGAGAAAAGGTCAGCGCATGTCTCTGGGAGTGTTTCAAGGGGGTATTCTTACCGTCTGCTTTCTTTTTCGGCTCGGCAGGTGGATCGGCAGGTGGATCGGGAGGTTTTACCGGAGCAGGCTCTGGCGCAGGGGGAGGGTCTTCCTTTGGCTTTTCGGGAATTGGCCACATGTGCATAGTGATAGCCCAGTCAGGCTCGATTACAGTTTCCCAAACCTGTGGGAGGATAATGTCGCCATTCGGACCAATAAGATCGTAATGGCCCTCGGCCACATGGGGTCCAATGACTTCAATATGGAGGAAGGCCTGCCGGATGAGCTCCTCCATTCCCTGGAACCCAAAGTTAGAAATAAGAAAATCAGACCAACAGAGTGAGGCGAGTTGACATACCTGCCAGGTAGCACATAGTTCAAATGGAAAACTGAATTTCCTCCCAACAGCGTCCTTGAATTTGATAGGCTGCTTCTTCTCTGGGGGTGGCGGTGGTGGCGGCGGTTCGGCAGCTTTAGCAGCTGCTTCAGCAGCCTCTGCGGCCGCCTTGGCAGCTGCTTCATTAGCCGCGGCCGTTGCTGCCGCTGCTGCCTCAGAAGCGGCCGCGGCAGTGGCTTTCTCCGCCTCCTCCTTGGCCTTTGCGGCATCCTCCGCTGCCTTTTTTTCCGCATCTGCTCGAGCAAGCGCCGCAGCTTCCAGGGTAATTTTCCTATCATGCGCGGTCTGTGCATCCTGAGCTGCTTTCTCGGCAGCTGCGCGTTCAATGGCCTGTTTCTTTGCAAGCTCCTTCGCCTCGCGGTCTAGGCGGTCGTCCAGAATCAACTTCTCGAGCCTTGCAATTTGCTCATCCTTGGCAGTGTCGACTGGCGGAGGCGGCGGTGGAGGCGGCGGTGGAGGGGGCGCAGGTTCAGGTGCCGGAGCTGGAGCTGGGGCTGGAGCTGGGGCTGGGGCTGGAGCTGGAGCCGGTTCGGGAGCAGGTGTCGGGGGTGGGGGGGATTTAGGTTCGGGTTGCACTGGAGGAGAAGGCACTGGGGGATAGGGTGGCCAATAATGAGGAGGCATCATGCCCGGGATCGGTCCCCCGAAATAGCTGGGTTGATCTCGATAGAAACCAGTCTGACCGTAGGCCATCAATTCGTGGGGATATCCGGGGTAAGGGGAGTGTGCACCGTGTAGACCCATCGCGTGCGGCATTGGCGGTTGCATTGGAGGTTGCATTGGATTGTGCAGTTGAGGCGGCTGGCGAGGCGCATGCCGTGGATGAAGGTGGGGTTGGTCGGGCGGAAAACCCGGTTGGAATTGAGGTGGATATCCATAGGGCTGAGGGACACCGTAGGGGTTAGGTTGGCCCGGGTGAGGAATTCTCATGAGTTCCGATGTAATTGGGGGAGGATTGTGGTGGGCATAGGGGTTATGGCCCGGGGGAGGAGGAGGAGGAGGGTAAGGCGGGTAAGATGGACCAGAGGACTGGCTGGGGGCGTATCCAGGGGCAGGTGGCATAGGTTGTTGCCAATTCCTCCGATCATTTCGACCAAAATTGGGCGGGTACTCGTCGGCGGAATCGGCACTGTCGGGGGAATCTGGTGATTGTTGTCTTCGGCCTCGAGGGGCGAACGACTGATGTTCTGGAACCATCCGTCGCGATGTTGGGCGACGGCCCGAAGCGGAGCGTGAACCGTGGGGCGGACGACTGCGGTGCGAAGTTCTTGGTCGGGAGGCTGAATCAGATGGTTTCAATTCATCCGGATATGGCAAATGCGCCCACTCATCATAATCCTGGTACTCATGACTTTCTAATTCGGAAGACGTAGGGACATGCACACCAGACGAGCCCTCGTCGTCGGAGTAAGAGCGATCCGAACCATGGGGGTTTGGATCAATGGAGATGCTGAGCCTGGAAAGAGAAAGAGAGAGAGAGTAAGGGTGAGGAAGTTTCTTTAAAAGAAGGGGGAAGAGGGAGAAGGGGAATAAGGGGGGGAGGGGGGGAAGAAATAGAAAACATACGTCATAGAGACAATGAGAAAGCGTATATATATTTATATAAAGAGATAGATATATATATAAATATAACTGGTCCTCTCACTCTTTTCGCATGCGCGAAGTGAGGAGGGAATACCCAAGTAGAGGGTTGGAGAGAAGTTTGGAGGGAAAGAAAATAATCGCGGGGGGTTTGTTGCGCATGGACGATTTCTCTTCCCTTTTTTATTTTTCCTTCTCTCTTTTTCCCTTCTTCTTATTCTTCTTTTTCTTTTTAACCTCTTTGAATGGAGTAGGAAAAAAAGATAAAAGAGAAAGAAAAAAAAGGATAAAAGATCCAAAAAAAAAAAAAAAAAAAGAAATCAATATTCCTTTCTTAATAGAGATATATAGGAAGGATAGGAATAAGAAATGTAGGAGTATACAATATATAGTAAAAAAGAACCAAACAAACAAGACAAGGGGTATCTCACTCTATGCGAAGAAAAAGAAGAAAAGAACAAAAGTAGGAATTAAAAGATAGTTAGTTCTTGAAATATATAAATATATAAATACTATAAATATATATTTTATTAGGCCCATTGGGCATTTCTTTTGTGTGTGAATTTTCAATTTTTTTTTCCTTTTGACACATCTGCTGCCCAAACGAAAATGCCCAATTACTTATCTTCTCTCTATACAACATATATACTCCATACATTACTCCATACATTCTAATAGAACACTCTAGAATCAACATATTTGTTTTTCCTTTTCTTTTTCTATTAGGATTCTCGAATCAAAAGGCTTAGTTTTAAGCCGCCTGAATATTACTTCATTGCCGATTTAGTAACTCCTTGGCTGCAATCAGCTCACTTCGACTCGATGCCCAATGTTGGTCATCCATCGACCGTGACTCAACAATTTCGCCCAACTTGAGGAGCGCAAAGGCCTTCAATCGTTCTAGGGTCTTCTTAGGAAGTTGACCTGATACGCCTGCGTAATCATTGTCAAGCATCCGAGTTGAGGCCTACCGGGAGGGAAAGGAAAACCTGGGTTAGAACCGAATAAGTCAATACCATTATCTGTGGACTTACCAAAGTTAACCCATAGAATCCTCGTAGATAGTCGTCGCAAAGTTCAATGCTTCGACTGAAGTGTTGCACAGACCTCCCAAGGAGCCGGGATGCGTCCCCGTCGGAGGCGCAGATGTATAGCAGTTCACCGAGGCGGGAATGAATCTTACATTTTGATGTTAGTGACCCGTAATCCCAAGATAAAAATAAGTTTCCCTTCATTTTTTTTTTAGAAAAAAAAAAGAAAAAAGAGGGAAGGGTGCATGATTGCATACATTCCAAGAGTTAGGAGCGATGAGTAAAGCCTCCTCGAGGCTAAAAATGGCCTGGGAACCCAACCCCTGTGACTGATACAAGTCGGCTAGTTCACACCAGGCTTCGGCATCGGTAGGGATGGCATCGAGGAGTTGAATAAGACCGGAGATTGCGTCAGATGGTCGGTCGAGCGAGCGTAACAATGCTACCCGGCGCTTTAGGATGGGCTGTGTATATGGTTAGTCTGGCATCTCATACCCTAAGACCTGCAATACTGACCACATTCACTGGACTTTGTGACAGTGTGTTGTCGTATTCCTGCAGGCATTTTTCTAGTGCCGACTGATCCTTGGCGGTTGCCTCCTCGTATAGACCTCGAAGCCCCATAATCCTTTCATTAGACGGTCCAAACCGGAGGCTGAGGCGATTCAGGCAGGTATGTGCTGACTGGTCATCCCCCGTCCGAAGACAGGCTAACAGAAGCTGCTCTAATCGTGCATAGTAATCTGCAGTTTCGGAAGAATTAGAGGTCACCCCAGACCCGGATTCCTGGCCAAGGATTGCTGGTGCTTGTTGAGCAAGATGAAGAGCAGAGATCAGATCCGATCCGCTGATCTCACGGATATCAGCGACGGGACCTGCCATAATAATCAACTGTTAAGAATGATAGTACAGCTTTCAATTAAATTAGAAGAAAAAGAAAAAGAAAAAGAAAAGCAATCCGAGAGCAGGGGTAATCCAATTAAGACAGATGTTGAGAGAGAACAGAGTGCACCGGAGACCGGAGCTGCTTAATTGGCCACAGTCCCGTGATCCGATCTCTTATCGGGGGATCCCCCAAACGCCAACTCTCCACACCCCGCGGAGCTCGGGTTGCTTGCACTCACACTTTACATCTTTCGTTCTCATCCTAAACTATGGCTGATCTGATAACCCAATTTATAATGCACCTCCAGTCTTACTAGGGGGCTTCGTTATTATTATTATTATTCTCTTCGACTCGAGCGTGCGACCATTGATAGCTCCGACACGATGTGGCTATACCATGTTTCCTGTCCCAGATTGGCCAACGCTAATTTCTAGTATAGGTTCGAAAAATCACTTTATGACCTTATCAAAGGTCTTCGGGGTCATAAGGGAGGTGAAAATGAATACATTCAGAGCTCCTTGCGCGAATGCAAGGCCGAGATCAAAACACAAGACATGGGTACTAACTCCCACCTATTCATCCGGCAATGAACTCGATGCTGACCTTAAGTAGACAAAAAGGCTACAGCCCTCTTGAAGCTCATCTACCTTGAAATGTTTGGGTATGACATGTCATGGGCATCTTTTCACGTTCTCGAAGTCATGTCATCCGCCAAATACCTCCAGAAAAGAGTCGGGTACCTCGGAGCAGTACAGAGCTTTCGACCAGACACCGAAGTTTTGATGCTGGCAACCAACTTGCTGAAGAAGGTTTGTACTTTGCATGGCTTCAAATTCCCCGTAGTTGTTAATTAACGCTCTTCATAGGATATTGTCACCTCCAGTATTCCCAACATGTCACTTCCCCTGATTACTTTGCCGCACATTATTACACCTTCCTTAGCAATGTCTTTGCTTCCTGATTTACTCTCTCGACTTTCACACTCAAGCCCCGTGGTGCGCAAGAAAACGATTGTCTGCCTCTATAGGCTTGCTTTGGTGTATCCCGAAGCTCTGAAGTTGGCATGGCCCAAGATAAAAGACCATTTGATGGATGATCAAGAAGATGGGAGTGTCACTACTGCGGCCATCAACGTCGTTTGTGAGCTTGGTTGGCGACGACCTCATGACTTTCTCCCTCTGGCACCTCGATTCTTTGAGCTTCTGGTTGACAGCGGCAATAATTGGATGGCCATCAAAATCATCAAACTTGTCAGTCCCCTATGCCCCCAAACCCCATGGAACGAATGCCTGTCTTTTGAGCACCATCTGACTTTTCCAGTTTGCAACATTAACCCCGCTGGAGCCAAGGTTGACTCGCAAACTCTTGCGTCCATTGACGAACATTATTCAAACCACATCCGCAATGTCTTTGCTCTATGAGTGTATCAATGGCATCATTCAAGGGGGCATTTTGGATGGCGAAGAGAATCTCCAGGAAAGGGACGAAGTTGCCACTCTTTGTGTTGGGAAATTACGGGGTATGATAGTTATGGATAGTGATCCTAATCGTGAGTATCCTTCCATCACGTTTCAACGTGTGATCGCTGACCATCGAGGCCAGTCAAATATGTCGCACTTCTTGCATTGAACCGCATTGTTGCCACGCACCCAACGTTGGTTTCCATGCAGCAGGATGTTATCATGGATTGTCTGGATGATGCGGACGTTTCTATCCGATTGCAGGCATTAGAACTTGCTGTTGGAATTGTCAGCAGTGATTCTCTCCAGCCAGTCGTGAACCGTCTACTAGATCAGCTGCAACAAGCCTCTGTCCCTGCGGCTGAATTGGTTGGTTCGCCCGAAACCTCCGAAAGCCCCAAAGCCCCGACCTTATGGCCCAACGACTACCAGACTGAGGTTGTTCACCGGATCCTGGATCTTTGTTCTCAAAAGAACTACTCTGAAATGGTTGATTTTGAGTGGTATGTCGCTGTGTTAGTACAGTTGGTCGGACTGCTCCCACCGTCGGAGAGTGAAGACGATTGGGGTCATCCGAAAGAGCAAGAGGCTATACCCAATCTGAGGATGAACGCTGCGCTTCGAATAGGGACAGAGATTCGCAATGTTGCTGTGAGGGTGAAAGGTGTGCGCATGGAGGCCACAAGAGCAGCCGAGTCTCTCATGTTTGTGGACAACAGATCAACTTTTTTCCCTTCCAGTTCAACTATCGGCGATGGTGTTTTAGGCCCCGTCGCCTGGGTTGTCGGTGAATATGCTGAATATCTGCTGTCGCCTAATCGGACACTACTGTCATTGATTAACATCTCTAATGCGTCGCTTCCCTCCAGGACTCTTCCCCTCTTCTTGCAAGCCATTCCAAAGGTGTTTATTCAGGTTAGCCAGACCAGCCAACCAGGAGAGCTTTGGAAAAGTGAGATGTCGCTTTTACTTGCTCGAGTCGTTGAGTTCCTCGAGGCTTTGGCGGCCCATCCTGATTTGGATGTCCAAGAGCGAGCTATCGAGTTTTTAGAAGTTCTCCGCCTAGCAGCTGAGGCATTGACTTCCGATACACAAGAAATCCCATTTCTTCTCGCCTCGGTCATACCAAACCTATTTACAGGCCTCGAACTCAACCCTGTTGCGACCAGTGCACAGAGGAAGGTTGTCTTGCCGGATAGCCTTCGCCTAGAGGCACCCCTTAGCCACGATCTGCCAGGTCTTTTCCGCAACCTGGATAGCCCATCATCACACGAGTTGAAGTCTTGGGAAACGTCAGACTTCTATCATCTTCCTGAACTCTTGTCTCCCGACAAGCAGACTCATGACCCTGCCCCGGTTGATTTACAGCCCCATGCGTCATATCAAAATTTTACCGGTGCTCCGGTGGAATCCTCCACTGCAGCACAAAGAAGAATGCTCGAGCGTAGGGAGCGCTTCAAGGATGACCCCTTCTATATTGCTCCTTCCGGAGATTCGTCTGGCACGTCTACGCCATTCCATGAAGCTCTGAATACATCCAATGGCGAGGTCTTGGACATTGATTCCATCCCCATAGTTGACTTGAAGTTGGGAGATGAACAGCCCAGCCATGTTGATTTCGATCGCCAAAGAAGTCGTCGAGCCCCTGTGAGCAAATTGGTTGTTGCTGGCGATGAGACCTTTGAAACCCCAAACCTTTTGACAGACGCCTCCAGGTCCAAGGGTGCTAGTGATGATCATCCTACATATAAGCGCTCTTTACTCCAGGTTGACTCGAGCAGCCTAGGAAATTTGTCCCTCGCAAAAGGGCCATCTCCCCAATTTTCTGCAGATGAAGGGGACCCAGAAATGGCGCGAGCAATGCAACAAGTGGAGGAAGTACGGTTGCAGATGCAACGAGCATCGGAGCGAATCCAACTAGAGGGCATCCCGGCAGAAGGAACCCTAGTCAAGAAAAAGAAGAAGACAAAAAAGCACGTCGCTTCAGACCGAGATGTTGGCCCAGTGGTTGAAGACCCTACGGAGCCTGCGATGGGGAAGAAGAAGAAGAGGAAGAAGAAGACGACGCAGGAGTCAGAAAAGCTATCAGGCGAGAATTGAATATCTTCCAGGTCGGCGGAGTAAATCTTGCAACACGTGTGGTATTTGGCTCAAGCAGCAACAGTGAGATACAATCAAATAATACATATTCCAAATGAAAAGAAAACCGAAAAGAAGAGGTCTGTGACATGGAAATCATATTGATTTAAATTTCCTGGTCCATTGACCACTCGACGTAAGTGGGATCGGATAGGAGTATGAGGGATGATCGGTGTTGACTCGAAATATATCGGAAGGTTGAAAGCTAGGGGTATTTGGCGCAGTAGGGGGAATCATTCACTTCAAGTCCATTTTATCCTGTGATCCGGGTGAACCATGAGATCACGGTGGACCAGAGGTCAGGGACAATTCGTAGGAGCTCTAGGAGAAGACCACCACAAACAACAAAAGCGAGTAACACTGGGGAAATATTCAGCATATGGTTCAATTCAACAGTGTGAAGGTAGATAAATACATACCAACCCAGCTGGCTGAAAGGGGCGACTTTGTGTTCTTCTTCGGTTTAATTGTGGTTGGCGCCTTCCCTCTCTTCGCAGCCTCGGTCTTTGCGAAGCGGTCATTTGCTCGGCGTTGCTGTGGTGTTTGTGCCTGGTATGTGTTAATCATCATCCATGGCAACCTTGGAAGATTGCAACCTTTTTTGTACTTACCATGATATGTGTTTGTATTAGAGGAAAGATTTGAGGGAGAAAGATGGATGGGGAAGGGATGATTCAAGACGTGTGAATATGCGAATATGCCGGCAAAAAAAAAGGCCACGTTTGTTTTTTTGGAGGAGACACGTTACTGTTGGGGGAAGACCACCCCTGAAATTAAATGATTTCAATCCCTAGGCTAATCGCCTTATAGATGAACAGAGTATATAGATTTGTACCTAGATTTTAACTCAATGGATTCGATATTATCCTCTCATCATCCTGATATCCTTTTTGAGTAAAAAAAAAAAGAAAAAGAAAGAAAAGGTATAAACAAACCTAGAAATAGAGAAGAAAAAAAGCTTAGTCTGGTCTAATTTAGTCCCTCCACAAGGTACATATACCCTTCTGCACTCCTTGAATAAAAGATTGGATAGCTCTTTTGCTGCTATAGGAGAAATTATATACGTCGATGTCCATATGTAGTTATATGAGGTGATGATCTATACGGGGAATCCGAAGGCGGTGTGAAAGGTTGGGAGAGCAGGGCGGTCATGGATGACATCAGTGGACGTTGTCGTCCTTTAGTCATCTTTTAGTCATCCTCTAGTCATCCTCTAGTCACCTGGGCAGGTAAAAGAGTCAACTACAAAAGGTTGGCCACTGGTTTATTAAACATAATTTTTCAACATAATTTATAATATCGCTCTACACTAATAATCAATATCCAATACCTATAGCTCTGTACATCAATGGGCCCGTTATCATTGAAGAAGTGGCTTCCACTCGATCTGCTCCCTGGCCGAGTCACTGAGGAGATCTGTAGAGCCCATACCAGCAGGTACATTAATCCCTGGACTATCCTGCCCTGATGGGTGTCGACCGCTAGGTGATACTGTCCCGAGTTTCGCCTGAGAACTTAGGGATAGTGGTTTGCGAGGAACAGCCGGTCGAATTTTCCCCGTTTCAACTGTCTGGGGTGATAGAGACTGCGTAGGTGACTCAAAAGTGTCGCGTCGCGGAGGTAGAATGGGCTTCTTCCTCATATCTTGAACAGGGTCGGTGTTTCTGTTCTTTATCGAGTCTGGAATTGGTACCCAATCGACATCTGCAGAAAATGGATTGGATTTCCGTTGGGGATTGGGAATATACCCTTGCTTTGGTGGCTGTACTGTAGCTTTTACTGGTGCACCTGTCATGCGTTAGCAAAACCGACCATGATCCACAGCCCGAAACACACTCACCATTATCTAGCCACCATCGGCTTCGGTCAGAGCTTGCCGGTGGTAGCCCCGGCGCGATAGAGATATGTGATGGAAGTTCGTCATCGTCAAAGTCCAAAAGAGAGACAGAGTCTGCAAGAGAACTGTGATCATGGCCCTGTTTCTCCCCGTATATTGATCGCCTGAGACTTTCTTTCAACGCATGATCGACTATATCAATGTCACAATCAAAGGTTGCCCAGACTGGGCGGTGGTCAGACACTTTCAAATCCGCAATTTGGTAGTTTGTTTGCCGCAGATTGCTTCCTCTCCATAGGATTCGGTCACACCATGCAGGGATCCGCGCTTTCTCACTACCATGGGTTAGTTATCTCCTGGTTAGATCCACGGGGGTAACTTACGATGTATCATAGTTGTCTCTTCCCACGTCGTACTTATAAGTCGGCGGAAACTCAATTGGGCCTTCTGAATAGAACCGGAACACCCTGCCCGCTACCATCTGTAGATTCAACTGTTGTTGTTAGACCAACATCAGGTAATACAAATTTATTTGACTTACTTGATCGTTGTCGTATAGTCTTTGGTAGTCTCGCTGTAGAATTAGCTCTCTTACGCTTGGGTTGTCCAATCCAATTCGATAGTTGAAATCGCCCAACCAGATCACTGAGTCGTGATCAGCGATTGTCCGGTTCTTTTGAAACCTCAACCCTCGGTCGATGATCTCGTAGTCTCTGTTTCTCTCATCATAGTTCGCAAACCCGGCAGCAAGATGGGCGGTAACGAAGCAAATGCTCGTGTTGGAGAAGTCGAAGCGAACAGCACAGCCACCCTTGTTGCCAGCAATCCCAGAGAGGCCAGTCTGTGAATACCCGTTAGTTGAAACAACCCCTTAGAAAATCCAGAATGACTTGCCTTCTTCACACTGCCTTCAACATTTTTGATGTACTTCAGTGAATCCTCTTTCACATAGAGCAAAACGGCAGCGCCAACTAGTTGGCCACTCCTCAGGTGCACGTATTTTCCAGTCCCCTTGATCTTTGAATGGCTGTTTAAACAATCGTAAACCGCTCTTTCCCAGACCTTGCGGGTACTGGGGTCGGTAGACATAATTTGTTGCGGACTCAGGGCGACGATTTCCTGGAATCCAACAACAAAGATTGCAGGATCTTCATCGGGCTCATCCGACTCCGGGAAAAGCCACGGAGTGAGATCGGTACCTGGGCCTTCATCACGTCCATTCACATTGAAAGTGCCCACCCAGAACCGGACTCGTTTGCGCGAAGAATATTCTGGACTTCGGCGGTTCAGTTCCTCCACCACCAAATCATTGATTGGATCGTAGAGGTATACAGGGAGTTGATTTGTTAATCTCCCCAGGAGAAGATCAATCGTCCGCTGTCTGGCTTTGTCTGTAAAATTGTTGACATAAAGTCGAGTGGCACTCTTCCGTGCGTCTGCAAGTGCCCCCGCAAGTGACATTTTTCCGTGTCGAGTGAAAGAGGATTTAAGAGCGCCAGTCCCGGCATATATTTTGGAAAGAGCATCACCATTGTCGGCCCAAATGGTCGAATGCCGAACCTGCATGTCCGAGCTGAGCCTGCCACCTTGCTGCGATAAAAAGGACTCCAAGGCCATCATACTGATTATGGTCTGGACGAGGTTTGTTCTGTCCAGGCAATCCAGGCAATTGGTCCGAAAAGCACCCTCTTGCTGTAAAATTATTGAAGAGTTGTTCGTTTCATCATCTTTGTCGTAGGGAGCTTTGTTGGGACGACGTGAATCTTCCGACAAAAAAAAGGAAAACTCATCTAACGAGTTAATAAGCTCGTGTTTGATCTGGGAGCTGGCCTCGTATCCCGAAGGACCTCGGGTCTCAGCAAGGAAATCATATTCGGTAATTCGCAAAAGGCTCCGACGTGGAGAAGTCCCATCGCCTTCTTTCTGTCGGGTGGAGCTCTTGTTGATGTGCTGTCGAAACTTGGACGACAACTCTGCTTCCCCGGGCTTCAGCTCACTTAGCAGATTCACCACATGTACTGCACCATACTCCATCTCCAGGGATTCAAAGTGCTTGTTGAATGCGTGCTGTGTTGCGTCGCTTGACCGCGTGACCTCGATCTTTTGCTGGCCCGGGATGAGGCCAGGAGCTTGTTCCCAGAAAATAGGCACCGAGCCTCGGACTTGTGCATATGAAAATACAATGCCCGGTGAAATCCACAAGACCGTCTCTGTTTCCACGAAATTGGCGACATTCCCATCATCATCAATGCCTCTCGAGTTAAACCTCGTACCAGCACGCCGAGAAGATTGCCGGGATATGATTGTCAACATGGAAGGGAAGTTCGTCCGCACATGAGGCAGAATTGAGACCGTTGCTGGTACTTTGAGTGTACTCGCAAATCCACGGATAACACAGGTTAACATCTGCGATTCATCTAATTTGGCCTTATCGGAAGGTGGCAAGTGACTCCGGAACAAGAGAAGCGGACTGATCATGTAAGAATTCCACAGCATATCTTCATCGAGAGTGTCTATGTCGAATGCCACAGGTTTGTTGGCCCTTGCAATATGGTTAGTTAAAAGAGATCGGCCAGTAAAGAGCAAGGAGCTAATTAGTAGCTTACCGGTTTTGTAGGCGATCTGTGAGGTTGAAATCGAGACTGTAATAGAAACTTCCATCTCCAAGGAGCTTCTTCAACGCCAGAAAAGGATGGTCAGTTACCACATCCTTCCCATCCGTGCTAAGTCCCTCTTCGGCGGCGAATTCAGACCCAGTCTCATGGTCTAGGCCGTATTCATATTCTGAACGATTGAGACAATCTAATATCATTAGCAAGAATTCGACATAGAAAAGGTTGCATAGGAAACATGAACGTACAGAAGCCTACGTTGTCAATTCTTGACACGGTTTCTCCAGGTCTCACGGTGGCAGCTTGCGAGGAGCTGGTGACGACACAGACAAACACATCTTCATTGAGAGTAACAAGGCCAAGGGTACCGTATCCATATCCTAATGGCCTATAGCCTTTCAGGTCCACTGCCTCTAAGTCCGCGAACTCAACTTGACAGCGTGGGCTATCCTTCGCACTGGTATCTGTTGATGTGTAGTGGAACACTAGGACATGTTCTGATGAGACCAGTGCAATTGTACGTTGAGGTTGATCTCGACAGAGAACCCGGAGATTCGACATGATGCGAGAGAAATCAGAATGTGGGGAGAAGCAGTGGCATTGCTTATTTTCCACATCAAATAGTTAAGGTTATTATCCTATGGGGTGATTTTTATATATCCCAAGAGAAGAATTACTTTCAAGAGCCCGGATCAAGCGAAGAAATACCTTCAAATTCAAAAACAATAAATAATCATATAAGAATTTATTGTCGAGCCCTGGAGTTGAGGTGGGAGTTGTCATCTTCTTCCCCCGTCGTCGGGAGGGACATCGGAGAGAGACCCCCGGGGCCTTATCGATTGCTTACTCATCCCGCGCCTTTCAACTTTTTTTTTCTTTTTTTTCCTTTTTAGTTTCTTCGTCGATCTCCAACAAACACTTCGTCTGATCCGAATATTGTCACTATGGGTTTAGCAGGGCCGCGGAAGTATGCAACTTTTAATCTACTCCTTTCATACATGAATTTTCTAACGCGTGAGTAGGAGTACCAAGATTGGCAATGATCCCAATAACACCAAATGGACCCGATCCACAACCGGGTTCGGACATCGGATCATGAGCGCTCAGGGTTGGACTCCTGGAAGTCTCCTAGGAGCGAAGGATGCCGCGCACGCCAACCACTTGACCGCCGCCAGTGCTTCCCATATCAAAGTCACCCTCAAGGACGATAATCTCGGATTGGGTGCTCGTATTGGACGAGAGAGTGAGCCGACTGGACTTGATGCCTTCAAAGGATTGCTTGGCCGACTCAATGGCAAGAGCGAAGTGGAATTGAAGAAGGATGAGCGAAAGCGCGATGACGTTCGATTGGCGCGATATGCTGCTCTGAGATTCCCGGAAGTCAGGTTCGTCAGCGGTGGACTGTTGGCCCAGGAAAAGGAAGCCGCAATTCCCCCGCCAACCCCTATGGATGCAACATCCAAGAAGTCCAAATCGGACAAGAAGGAAGCCACAAAGACCACAGAGGACGACGAAACCCCTTCAAGTGAATCAGATGTCCCAGCCCGCAAATCCAAATCCAAGTCCAAATCCAAATCCAAGTCCAAGTCCAAGTCCAAGAAATCGCGCCCTCGAGATGAAACCGACGACGAATCAAGCTCGGAATCAAAGAAGAAAAAGAAATCCAAGAAGAGAAAGGCTGAGTCCGAGCAGAGTGATTCTTCAGACAAGACATCTGAACCAGAAGTCAAGGTAGCATCAACAATATCCAGAGGAGCGGCGGCCTATGGGACGGAATGTCACTCGGTCACGCCATATCGCTCAGAAGAAGAGAGCTATTATGGATGACAAGTCTCTCAACGAGGTAAGCTATATAACTAGCAACTATTTTCCATGGTCAGTTGGCTAACATGAAGCAGATCTTCATGATCAAAGCATAGAATTTATGCACATCTGCATCTGAAGCGCATTGGACATAAAAACCTGGAGTTATTGGGTGTTTGCACTTTTTATGATTTTATCGTCTTGAACTAGATATATCCTACTATGAATTAAAGATAATTCGAATATTGAATATAGTATAAGAGGGATAATACTATGATACTCTGTACTCCGTACACCTCCAGGATATAGATGCCGAAACACATGGATTACCTAATCCGGTCTGTTTCCGGGTGCCCTTCCATCCAACGTCATATCTTTGAACAACTTAGTGTATGCCCCTAATCCTTGATTGTTTGGAATTCGGGGGTGTATAATCCTAACTCACACCCTAGGAAAAGTTGTACAGATCACTTACATCGAATCTTCGACCGAGAGCTCATTCCGAGGGTCCACTGCACCTCCAATAATCTGGGAAATCTACATGAGCTTTAGCATCCCACGGATTGTCACGACCCGAGCCAAGAAAGGGAGCTGTGCAGGTGTGCTGTCACTACAGAGGGTTGTTCCTCCCCCATCCAACAATGAACGGAGAGACTCGGTCAGCTGGACGTGCCTCGGCGTCTACCTCCCAGTCGAGTCGTGGAAGAAAACGGTAAGACACGTCCAACAACTCTTGAATCCACCCATAACTGACCCCATATAGCATCCACTGGGCGCCTTTGAATATTGGTCTTGAGAGACGTCTACAAACATTTGTGGTGCTATGCCACACTTTGACCATCGCTATATTCCTGACTAGCTTCTTCTTTACCTGCGCCATTCCGTTGTCCTGGCCACTCTTGGTCCCATATCTCGTCTACATATCTCTTTTCTCTACTGCTGCTACATCGGGCCGTCTCAAGGGACGTAGCCCATTCCTGCGCTCACTTCCTATTTGGAAAGTGTATGCATCTTACTTCCCCGCTTATCTTCACCGCGAGGAGTCGCTTCCGCCTACAAAGAAGTATATATTTGGATACCATCCACATGGTATTATCTCCCATGGCGCGTTCGCCGCGTTTGGAACGGAAGCTTTGGGCTTTTCCAAGCTTTTCCCAGGAATCACCAACACCCTGCTGACGCTGGATGCGAACTTCCGCATCCCTTTCTACCGAGAATACGCACTTGCCATGGGGCTGGCCAGTGTTTCCCGAGAGTCATGTGAGAATATCCTCACCAAAGGAGGTACAGATGGAGAGGGCATGGGCCGAGCAATCACGATAGTCGTGGGAGGCGCCCGGGAATCCCTCAACGCCCGGCCTAATTCCTTACGTCTCGTATTGAAGCGACGCAAAGGGTTCGTCAAGCTCGCGATTCGAACGGGGGCTGATTTGGTGCCTGTCTTGGCATTTGGTGAAAATGACCTCTATGATCAAGTAGACTCGGATCAGCACCCGATCATTCACAGGCTCCAGATGCTTGTAAAACAGACTTTGGGATTCACAATTCCCCTGTTCCATGCGCGCGGGGTTTTCAACTACGATGTCGGACTGATGCCCTATCGAACCCCTCTCAATATTGTGGTCGGACGACCGATTCCGGTCATGCAGCAGCCCAACCGCGACAAGATCGATGATCAGTACATTGATGAGCTCCATTCTCGATATGTGGAGGAGCTGATGCGGTTGTGGGATCAGTGGAAGGATGTTTATGCGAAAGACAGAGAAGGCGAGCTAGAGATCATCTCATGATAATACATCCACCTCTTATGTATACGGTTTAACCAGTCTACTACGACAACATGTGGAGCTTTTATGGACATATATTATACAGCATTCGGCAAAATAAGCCAGGAACAAAATCATACACTCGATATCCAGTATAGTTCGGATTAAATACACGCGCAAGAAAGTAAACCTATGAATTGGGTATCAGATCAAACAAAATCAAAGAGCTTCCGCAAAAGCATTTAAACGAAAAAAAAAAAAAAAAAAAAGATGAAGAAAAACAACGCTTTGAGGTTCTCATCCTCGGAATGGCGAGCTGAGGTTTGGATCCCATGAGGCAGCAGTTGGGTTTAGACTCGGCACCTCCGCTGATGAGGATACTCGTCGGCTTTCACTAGTAATACTCCTGTTCTTAGCATTGTGCCCACTTTCTGCTCGACCCTGGATCATTTCCTCCAGCATTCGTGAGACTTCGTCCATATTCTTCCCCGCATCCCCATCCCCCTTCTCACTTTCACCAGACAAGGGGCGCTTGTCTGGACTCTCGGATTGCGCAATGAAGCCATTGGTTCCTGCAAAACTGTCTGCATCCCCAGCACTGGACCCATTCTTGCTCTTCAGCTCTGGTGACTGCGAGTCATTGGTGACAGCAGCCAAGTCTCGATGCCGAGCTGCGGATCGAAGCGCAGCAAGCATGCGATCCTTATCATCGAGCTGCAACCGGAGTTCATTGATTTCCATATCTTTCTCGCGAACCAAAGTCGAGACATCTGGATGCTCGGCAATTGTGGGATTCGCGGGCTTAATGGCCCCTGACATTCGGGAATGACTGGACCGTCTTGCCTGAAGCAGCCGGCGCTCTAGGGTAGATATGTACCGGTTCTTATCACCGAGATCAGCCTGCAGCGCAGTGACCTGTCGTTGCAGGCTGGCTTTGCCATCGCCAAACTCACCAAGGTCATATTCGTCCTCGTTGCCAAACGAACCTCCTGGGTATGGCATAGCTGACGAGGGATCGTTGCTATTGACAGACATGAACGAGATGGGCCGGATCGATGAATGGCCGGCTCCCAGTGTAGATTGGCTGGCGGAAGAACGTAGTGACCGCGAACCCGAATCCGTTGTAGACATGCGGGAAAGACGCCCAAACGCAGAGAGGCTGTTATGGTTGTTCACACCGGTGGACTTGGAGCTCAAGATCAGGCGATTGAGATGCTCGATCCGCTCTTTGAGCGCAGTCCGAGCCAACTGCATTTCCAACACCTGTTCCTCGTGTCGGGCTTGTGCTTCCTTTTCATACTGCTGTTCGTCCCATTTGAGTTCCTTCTCCGCCTGGGATTTGGCCTGGGTGTCAAGCTGACCGCGAAGAGCCTGGATCTCCATGCGGTATCGCTCAAGTAGTACCCGACTTCCGGAATCACCACCGCCGCCCCCGTATGCCTCCTCGGCCTTTTTGGCATGACTGACAATATTATTCTTCGCCCGCGCAGCGAATTTCATGGTATTCAGAGTTTCACCGGTATGCGAATTGATAGCGCTCGTGAATTGAATGGTACACAGAATACTCACCAACGAGCCACCGGACAAGGCTGGTTGCAGGAGCCTGGTCAGTTTGCTGTCGCGGTAAGGCAAATGTCTCCCATCGCGGTCCGTGGGGTTGCCTTGCTTATCCTTGTTTTCCGAGAGCCGAGAGATGATGGTGCCCAGAGTGAGCAAGCTTTTGTTGATATGAGCTCCTTCTGTGCGGCGTTCCTTATCCTCAGCTGCACGTTCAGAGCCAGCCAGATCAATCAGACTCAAGGTTGACACCCGCACACCACCCGGGGCGATCCCGGAGCGCTTATCCTGAGAGCTGCCGGAGGGCACTCGCTCCCGACTCTCAACCACAATTTGAACCACCGCGTGACTTCGAGAACTGCGCGCATTGAACTGTGTGCTGCTCGTTCGTCGTGCATGGTCACCTCGGGCGATGACACGAAGTAGTTGTGTTGGACTCTGGACGATCTCTTCCTTGAGCGGCGTTGCATATACTCCTCGTTTGCTGTCCTCTCTCAATTTGATTTCCTCCTGCTGGGCTCCGGCGGGGGCGTTGGCAGCGGAAGCGGAAAGGAGGTCATTAATCTTCTCGTTGTAAATTTCCAGATAGCTGACCCGCAGCAAGAATTCCCGGTGTGGGGTTTCTCTGATAAAGGAAAAGATATCGGTGATCGCGAGCGGGATTACTCCGGGGGAAGTTGCTGTTCCCTGCATAGAAAAAGTCTTTCCGGTTCCCGTCATGCCATATGCAAAGACCGTTCCATGATAACCCTCCATGACACGCCGAACGAGACGTTTAGCAGCCGAATCATAAACTTTGGCGTTGTTTTCTTGTGGATTAAAGACATTATCTGTGCAAGGGTTAGTTACGTGGGCAAGTGAGTGGAAGACGATATCAGTATCATTCTCACCATAAAAGTAATCGCCTCCTTCTTTCCCACGGTATGAGATGAGGCTTTGCCGGCTATCGACGGACCATTCGCCATGATTTCGGGGAGTCTCTCCACCACTGTTGTTGTCGGGACGAACACGCACGCTGACAAGTACATTGCCTTTGAGCTCCTTTGGCTTCGAGCTAGATTTTCCCGTCGCATCATCTGCGTCCTCAAACGTCGTCGCACTCGTTGAGCAAGAACCCTGGGCGGAAGAACTTCTACTGTGGGTTGGAGACGTCTCTGGGTCTCGCGCATCTCCACTTGATATGAATTTCCCCTCCCCACTACCGTTGAGTAATGATGGAGTTTTCGAGCTTCGATAGCTACTCGTGGTTCCTGTGCTCAGTCGTGAGCTTCTTTGAGGTCGCACACTAGAAGTAGCACCCTGGATGCCAGAGAGCGATGATGCAGTGGATGGACGGCTGCTGGCCTTTGGTGGTTGAGGGAATGAGGCGATACTGATTGTTCGGCGCAAAGATTTGTCGGGACTACCGGGAGTGCGCCCCCCGGAAGCTGACCGGGTGGAATTTAAGTTGGAGGTTGAGTTTGAAGTTGATAGAGGGGACTTGAGGGATAGTTTGGGGCTGGATGGGGTCCGTAGTTTGGAGGTTTGGTAGGGGGATGCGGCCCGTGGCGTGTCGGAACCCGTGGATTTTCTGGGTTTAGGGTTGGGGAGAGGTAATGATCCAGCTGGTGGATTTGGAACTGGTCGCGACAGCGACTGTGGTATTGTTGACATTGAGGCCATGGCGACTTTGTATCTCTTAATGAGATGGGAAATAGATTTAAAAAGTGAACGCGATGGCCATGCGGGCGGATTGAGAGCCTGTATCATTTTTCATCCCCCCAAGTTAGCCAAATGAGACATGAGGATTAGGACCCTTGACTGGGACCTGATAAAATGATTCCACTCTTTGCTTTTTTTTTTTTTTTTTTTTCGCCCGTTGGAGATCAAAATGTAGTAGACAATAACACGGGATGTTATGATCTCGGGTACTCACAGATTCAAACGCGCAATGTTGCAATGTTGCAATGACCGAATGGGATGACAACCTCCAGGTAAAGATAAGAGTAGAAAGGTAAGAAGAGAGAGAGAGAGGGAGGGAGAGAGGGAGACAGAGAGACAGAGAGGAGAGGAGAGGCAAAGATAGAGAGAGACGTAAAGAGTAAAGACGCGAAGAGAGGGAAAAAACGTATCATCTAATCCCCGCAGAGAGGTTGGGGCCAGACTTATTTTATTTCACTTACTCCGTAGTTATAACTAGTTAGTTAGTTATAGTTAGTTACTTATATATAGTTAGTTATATACTTATATATATAGTTATAGGTATAATGCCTATATAGGTATATTCCTACTCTACTCCTCCTCCCCTCCTCTCTCCTCCTCTTCCCCTCTTCTCTCCTTCTGTTAATCCCCCTACGCTGGCTATACCCTATACAAAGTAGAACCAAAGTATAAAAAAGAAAGGGGGAAAAGATTAAACTAAACAACACCTTCAACATAAATGGCAGGGGAAATTCCCTGGGAAGCTCGGGGCATCTTTCAATAATGATAGGCTTAAAGTGGAGGTTTCAGGCTTGGGAAAAGGAAAAAGGGGGCGAATGAGATGTTGAAGTCTGCACTTCTTTTTTTTTTTAGGTGGAGCCCAATCTGATTATTTTAAATCTTCAAGGTAAAGTAAGTCTGTTGTAAGTGTAGACGATGTTGTGAGAATCCCTTAAGGGTTGAAGGAGTATAGGGACCATATAAGTCGAGGTAACTCTCTCCCCTATAAAGGTGAAGCTTGGGATGAACTCCTGTTCGAGAGATACCTACAACATATGTTGTAGGTAACGGCTATTGTTCGAATGCAGCAAAGATTGACATCGAAGCCCAAAAAAAATTAAAATTAGTCGTTGATCCTCATTTACGTCCCGTATGCCGTGATATAACTACCTCTATACCTCTATACCTCTATACCTCTATACCTCTATACCTCTATACATACATCTATAGATCTATAGCATACAAACTAAAAACCACAAAATATAGAAAGTATAGAGACCCAAACTATGAATTTGTCATTTGGAGAACCTCAATTTCTTTTTTAAATTTCTCCAAATTAGAAGCGAGGAATATACCTAGGGCATGCAAGGGAGTTTATATCTTTTTATATGGCTTGTACGGAGTAGTTAGTCCTAACTCAATTGAACAGTGAGAACAGTGCAACATGACAGGGTGATCGTGGGGAGAATTCTCTCTCCACTTAAAGCTGTCATTAACTCTTGACTCGATGCCAATACCATGTATAACTATCGAGTGTCTCGACTAAGGGTTGGCATGGCACTAATAATACCATTACTACCATGCTCCTTTGTTCTTTGTTCTTTGTTCTATATTGTATATTGTATTTTCTCTTGATTGTGTCATTATTTCATACCAAAGTCCAGTTGCCGGGCAGCGCTCTTAAACATGCCCTCATCCACCTCGCCACCACGTCGCGTCAAATCATCGCCCATCTTTTTAGTCCCACCAGATTTCCGGGGGAGATCCTCATTCTGGGTCGGACGGGGCTCAATCGTCCACCAGTTGTGTCGTAAACACTGGACAGCCGTACTGCGCTTGCGTGGATCAAGCGCACACATCGACATCAGCAGATCGGCGCCCACTGGACCTGCAGTGGGGAACTGTCGCATGAAGAAATCACGCCCTTGCAACGGCACCAAATGGGCCTTGTCGGTAGCAATGTAATAGGGCAGCTTGCTGACCCCGGGCCAATTCTCCTCCGTTGGTGTGCCGAACGCTTCGCATATTTTGGAGGTTTGGTCCAGGTCGGTGTTGCCCGCCACAAATGGAACCCGGATCAGGAGCTCGGCAAACACCATCCCCATGGACCAAACATCCACCGCCCCGGAGTATTGGCGCGCACCGTAGAGAAGCTCGGGTGGTCGATACCACCGAGTGATGACCTGATGGGTCATGTTAAACAAGGGATCGGCGAACGATCTGGCGAGACCGAAATCGGCCAATTTGACCTCCCCATCGGCCGCGATCAACAAGTTGTTCGGTTTGATATCCCGGTGAAGAACAAAATTCTCATGGCACCACCATACACCCCGGGCAAGCATCCCCATCCAAGCTTTGATATCAGCCACACCATAGTGGATATCATTATCTTTGATGAGCATCTCAAGATCTCCACCGGGAAGAAACTCAAGAACCAAGCTCAGATTTTGATCCTTGGAAGAGAAAACATCGTGGAGCGCAATGACGTTGGGATGTTTCAGCTCTTGAAGGTACTTCACTTCACGAACCGCATCCATAGCAAGTCCATCTTTGTATTCGGCATTGACTTTGATCTTCTTGATCGCAACGAGGGATGATGGATCGTGTCGGAGGTGGCCAACATATACCACGGCGTATGTACCTTCTCCTACTTTCTTGTCTGGTCCTCTGTCAGTATACCGGTCCGCAGAAAAAACAACAATATAACAGACGTTCTCAAATACCTTTGACGTATCGTTCCCGGACATCAATATTCAACTGTTCGGTGAGCTCGCGATCCCCACTCTGTACAGGCTTTGACACAGCTGCAGATGCCGGTCCAGTCAGTGAGTTCTGTGCAGCAGTGGCTCTCAGTCTGATTGCTGTATTGGGAGAATGCACGGTCATGGATGGCGAACGAGAGCCAAAAGGTGAGAGTGCCATGATTAGAGTGGTTTGAAGCAAAAGGTCAAACCTTAGGGAGTGACAAGAAATTAAAAAGAAAAAGAAAAAGACAGCCACATATAATTTGGTGGCCACTGTAAATATTAAGAGATCATTTTTAGCATATCCTTTTTGAGGTGAAGGCCGTAAGTGTCGAAATATGAGGGTCGATGTCATTTCCCCCAAGATAGGCCCGGAATATTGTTGATCCTGGACTTTGCTGGCGACTCCCGAAATTTCTCCAAGTCAGTCAACAGTGACCCCCCGGCCAATTCCTCGGCAACTGCTGGAAACCTGTCAATTTCAAAGGCATTGCTCAACGGTTCCACTCATCGATAACACTACAAATCCAATTTTCCCAGGGAGAAAAAACCACGAGAGTTACTAGCAAAGTCGGGGCGTGTGGCATCCTACCCGCAAACACCTTCACCATGAGCCTCATGGCAATGCGCAATTCACCGCTTGGCAGCTTGACAGCACGCCTTTTCAAGCCTGTGTCAGTTTCCAACCAATACATCCGATCACTCCACAAGAACGCGCCCCCACCCGTGCCATCTCCGACCCCTTTCGTTCCTGATGTCCAGACTTTCCTCACGCTGATTGGCCGTGAAATGTCCAAGCAAGCGAGCAAAATTCCCTCATGGGAAGAACTTTTCACCTTAAACTCCAACCAGCTCCGCCAAGCCGGCATTGAGCCAGCCCGCCAGCGACGGTACCTGATCCGGAAGCGCGAGAAATTCAGGAACGGACTGTACGGCCCTGGAGGTGACCTGGAGACTGTGGTTGATGGGGTTGCACAATTGCGGGTTGTTGAAGTGCCTCTTAATGCCAGAGGCCTCACACAACAAGCTGCCGTTCAAACTTCTTCCGCTACACTGTCACCTGGCATGGTGAAAGCCATTGTCAACCTGGCACCTGATGTCACTACTTATCAGTATGGCAAAAAACAACTGGTCAAGAAATTTGCGCACATGAAGATTCACCGTGGCTGCCAGCCCATGGGTCCGTTCCTTCAGCCTTTGAAGGGTTCCAATGGCACTGCTGCTACTATTTCGGTTCAGGAGGGCATGTGGGAGGACAAACGGGGACAGAAGGTTGATGGTGGTGAACGACGACGCCGGGAGGTTCAGAACAAGAAGAGGCTGGATGAGAGAAAGAAGGCGTGAATGTGAGCGGTGAAATACCACTTTTGTGTATCTTGCATATTTCTTGTTGAGCCTGGATGTTCGAATTTGAACTGTACTATATACTTACTATTGCCATACTATTGCAATCATGATTTCCTTTTTTTTTAATTCACATTCTTTTACTTCTTCGAGATAAGTGAAGTGTTCTTATATCCGATTAAAATAATATGATTGAGCTATGGAAACATTTGGAGAAGCATGCGATTCAAAGTCGCAAGAGAAGTAGATATTCATACAGTGAAATCGTTTCAAAGTGAAGAAAGAGGGAAATCCATGATGCAAGAGCGGTCAAATCCACTTGGTGAACTGGTCTGAAGTTCATGTCTGAATCTTTGCTGTATCAATGCCGGGCATTAAAATGGGATCAAAATTTGAATGGGAATCTTTTCTAAAAATGAAGATAAAAATAAAAACGTAACTCCGATCATGCCTTGACTCCACGTCTCTCGTACTGAACAAATGATGTACCCAGAGGCTTAGAGAAGAGGGACTATAATATGGTTAGTCAAACGCCAAGTTGATCGCAATAGAGCATCACTTACCGAATAATCTGTCTCGGGGAAAGGTATATCGGCGCTAGGCTGGGAGAACTTGAAGTGTCTCACCAGGGCAGCCAAGATTGTGCCCAGCTGCACATAGGCGAACTGCTCACCAATGCAGCGATGGCGACCAGCACCGAAAGGCAGATAGGGACTGTTGGTGCCCTTGGTAACCAGTCCATAACCATAGTCGATCTGCTCCTCTTCCTCCTTGGTAGTCTCGGTTTCAGCCTCATCCCAGCGGTGGGGGTTCCACTTCAGGGGCTCGGGGAAGAACTCCGGAGAGCGAGCAGTAACACCGGGAGAAGAGAGGACATTGTGAGTGGTAGGGATAACGTAAGAAGTACCTTCCACAGGCATGGGGTTCTTGACAGCACGAATTATCGAGTGGATAGGAGCGTGGATACGGAGGGTTTCCTTGATCACCTTGGCGTGCAAGTCGAGCTTCTGAAGTCCTTCGTGGGTGAGAGGAGGCAGGTCGGATCCCAGAATCTGGAGTTGCTCTTGGTAAAGCTCCTCCACAATCTCAGGACAGGTGGCCAGACGTAGAACAATCCAGGCAGCAGTGGAGGATGAAGAGTGCTGACCTGCCATAAGCAACGCAATCATCATGTGGGCAATTTCCTCGTCGGGAATCGGGGTGCCATTCTTGTAAGTGCACGACATCAAGTTCCAGACCATATCCTCGGAGTCCTTCTTATCACCCGATGCGCGGCGCGCCTTGATGATATCCAGGTAGGTCTCAGTCATCTTCTTCTGTGCAGCATCGCGCTTGCGGTTGTGGGGGGAGCGGGGCCCATGGCAGCATGAAGTTGATGGGAGCGAAACCCTTATCGAGGTCGTGGTACATTTCCGCAAAGGTCGAGTCGAATCGATCACGGACTTCCTGTCCTTGTAACGAGCGGGATGCTGTGTAGATTGTGATTTCGGCAATGACCTTGGAAACGTTGAAAGTACCCTTGGGGTCCTGGAGAGCGGGGGAATTCTTCACGAAGTCGTCGACCTCATTGGTGATCAAGTGAACATAAGACCGAAGTGCTTCGGAAGTAAGACCAAATTTGACAAACTATGCATCGGTCAGCAGCCGGGCTTTGTGTTTGGAAAATCCATTCCTTCGTACCTTCTTCTGCTCCATGAGCTTAGCATTAGGGCAATCGTAGACGACGTGACGACCGAAGACGGGGGTAGTGAGGGGGGAGTAAACCTCTTCGGCATTCACATCACGAAGCTTGCCATTGAGGATGAACTCGTTGCCCTTGGTGCCTAGGTAGACGGTGGTCTTCTTGCCGAGGAGGACGAAAGTGAAGATGTCACCATACTGCCAGCGATTAACCACCAAATTAGCAATTGAATCCTGCCGTGGGCCAACCAGCCATCTACGATCGACATACCTTTGCGCGACTCTGGTTGAAGAAGGTGTATGGGTCCATGCCATAACTGATGGTACTTCCAACAAAGGGGAACCAGTGGAAGACCACGGGGGGCTCATGGGCTTTCTTGAAGAAGAGCTGGCGCAACACATTGATCACGATTGATAGCGCAATGAATGAGAGTGCTCCGACACCAGCCAAAGTGTAGTTGGACTGGGTTGAGCAATGCTCGCAGAAGGTTGCGAGGAAACTTGCGAAAAGGCCCATGTTGGTCCCGAAGCAAAAAGGAGAGAGGTGAAAGAAGAAAAAGAAAGAGCGAAAAAGAGAAAACGGGACTCACAATGACCCTATACCCCTATTTGTGAAGCCTCCAATTGAATTCCAAAGAGAGAGAGAGGGAGGGGGAAGAGAAGTAGAATGAAGATCCAGGAGGCGAAGGAGCCGAGGAAAATAATTAAGTTGGATCTCATTCGGCGAGCGAGACCCGCCCTTTTATGGAGTTGTGCCTGGGCATCTCATCTCCCTATAACTAACTAGTTAACCCTATAACTAGTTATAGTTATACAACATACTGTAATGGTCTAGAATAGATGGGCCATTTAATTGCATATCGTAAGTTCTTTTATTACTGTATTATATTATTATTATTATATGTATTGTATACCGAACTAATAGTTGTATATCACGCCACTCCGGTCAAGGGATTCCCGTAGATGGACGTAGATGGACTAGTTACTAGTTATGTTGAGTACTAGTACATGTCTCATTCCCTGTTTTAACCTAATAATACATACAATCCCCGGTTGAACACCCTGATAATGATATTTCCACACGCAAGAGTCAATAAGAATAACCAAAAAAAAGTCGTACAAAGCCACAATACCCCTTAGTTGTCGTACAAGGTGGGATCACCACGCTCCCCAATGTTAATGAAATCTTTCGGGTCCCGGTTACCACTTGGTGAGACTTCACGGTGGGAAGCCTTGGCTGGTCGGTTGTGGACACGCTTCCCGGCTTCATTTCGAAATACTTTGACCGGTTTCTCACTGCCTTCGGCGTGCTCGCTGAAATGAGCATGGTTGATGCTGCTCAACAAGGTTCGCTCCCGTTGAAACTTGCGCTTAGAAAAGTCCAGTCTACCAAGAGCGCCCGTCAGATTATCTGTGCTGTCAGTGACATTCGGGTACTGTCCGGTCATCCAGGGGTGCTCGAGACACTCATCCACCGTGATTCTCTTGTCGACATCCACGGTAAGCATCCGGTCGATTAAGTCCAGAGCGGGGTCGCCAACAGAGTCCCAATATGGTGACGGGTAGTCAAACCTGCCCATCTTAATCTGTTGGGCGAGAGTCAATGGGTTCTCTGGAGTGTTGAGTTCATCCGAGAATGGTGGGAAGCCACAGAGGCAGATGTAGAGAACAACACCAAGGGACCAGACATCCACAGCCTTGGTGTATTTTCGGTGGTGACTATCTTGCAAAATCTCCGGGGCAACGTCTGCGAAATTAGTACCAATATCCAAGGTTTCGAGGTCCTATACTTTGTGACTTACAGCTTGGTGTACCACAGCTGGAAGCAAATGTTAGCCATCGTTCACATGGACATGGACAAGCTTTCACCTACAGGGTTGTCGTGAAAGATTCTTCCCCAATGATTTTAGCCAGGCCAAAGTCACCCAATTTCACGTTCAAATTTCGGTCTGCAACCAGGATGTTTTCCGGCTTGATATCTCGATGCACAATTCCCCGTTCGTGCTGATGACACATTAACTGGGCCAGTACTGTATATGTGGACTTTGGATATACGTACCAGATATTTCAACCCGTCAAACAGTTGGCGGAACACACCGCGAGTTTCATCCTCGGTCATTTTCTTATTGTTCACAATCCAGTTAAACAGTTCTCCCTCGGGTGCCAATTCGAGTACCAAATAAGCGCCATCACTTTCATCGAAAGATTCCTTGAGACAAAGTAGATTTGGGTGATGAACGCCCATCAACAACGCAATCTCTTGTTGCAGTGCATTGTCGTTCTGTGACTTTTGAGAGTCACTGAGGCGCCTTTCGAAAACCTTGACTGCATACTTGTCTCCGGTAGATCGTTCAGCACACAGATAAACGGTTGCAAAGTGGCCTTTTCCGAGTTGGTTGAGAATCCGGTATTGCTGACGGAAACCATTCGTTTCCCGCGTACGAGGGTAGCGGAAGACAAAACGGGCTTCGTTTAGAATCGAAACTTCATCGCCATCCTCCAGTTCTCGGTGCTTGTTACGCCCAACAATGGCATCATTAACAAATGTTCCATTACTAGAGAGATCCTCCAGCACAGCAACCATGTCGCCTTTCTTCTTTTCGGCAAAAATGAGGAAGTGTCGGTTTGAAATTGTGGGAATTTCAAGGACGCGATCTGACTATGGTCAGAATAGACACTTGACAACCACCAAGCTATTTACTTACCACACTCAGGATGACGGCCGACCAAGAAACCACCTGGTGACTTGGCGCTCTTGGATTTTTGGGCCTTTTTCCCCTTGGCTTTGGCAGTATCATCGTCGCGTTTCCTCAACACAAGTGGGCCATTCCCGTTCTCATCCAGTGGTAGCAGGTAGCCCCAGACCCCTTCGGCGTCCTCATCCTTTACATCGTCCGCGAATGCTCTGGGTGGATACAAGAACTGTGAAAGCGCCTGGGTATCCTCCAATGCTGGCTGCGAGGAAGTCGCGTGCGACAATTCCGGTTGGGACGATATTTGTTGATGGCTATCGCGCGGGCTTTCCGGGGGTGTGACAGTCAGTTCGTTCCGGGTCTCGGTGGCGACAGATTGAGGGCCGGTGACTGGGGTTGGCAAGTAGTCCAAATCGACTGGTGTGTCTTGTGGTTGAACTAAACTCGAGATTCTTTGAGAGCGTCGAGGTTTCTTTTGCGAATCTTCATCGACGGTAGCCTATAATAACCCTTGTAAGGAAATGAATGGGGCCAAAAGAAGTGAAACGTACCCTTCCTCGCTTGAGCGAGCTTTTCTCACAGGGGGGCCATAATATAGGCTGGTATCACCCTGACTGGAGAGGGTTCCAGACCAATTAGCGATAATTGCCGGTCAGTTCAACAATGGTAGGAATGTCAATAAAAGACGTATTTCAATTCTGCACTAAAGAAAATACACAGAAGATAGAGAAAAGAAGAAGTAATGAAGAAAGATATGTGGTGAATAAGTCTATAGCTTGTTCGAGGGAGGGGAGAAGAGTCTGGAGAAAGCTCTCTTCCCCTGTGGCTCTCTCTCCGCCTCAAAATAGGAGGGAAGGAACGATCTATGTTTACATATATATACATACAGCATAACTATATATATATATAATATATAAATAGTAATATAATTTATATTCCAAAGCTATTTGATTTTGTAAATATAGTATAAGATAATATAATATAGTATAGTACAAATAGTATACTTCATGACAACAAATAAAAGATGTTCGGACCCGTAAGCTTCGCGTTTCACACGTGCTATATCCCCTGACCTCATTCTCCAGGTTTCCCCCAATTCCCCCCAACCTTAGGCCCTCTAGGTTCTTCACAATGGACGGGTATGTGGGATCATTCAATGGTTGAGGATCATGCTAATAGATAATCAAAGTCTATCTGGTGGAATTAGAGGTTTCGCTTTCCAAAAGCTCGCTGCGTTGGCAGTTGAGGCACCTGCCAATGGATCGGAGCTCACTCGCCTCGCAGAGCAGTCTCGACCAACTTCCGAGACTGATGGTGCTTTGAATGGGGTCTTGAAGCAACAGGCCCCAACATCCCAGGTTCCAATGGTGTGTCTCTTTATTGCTTCCGACCACCCGGTAGCGTAGTGGGTGCGGGCTAACGTTCGGACAGGGAATCCGGGAACTAGATGTCCTTCTGGCCCTATGTAAAGCGGCCTCGTCGGTGAACGATTCAGAAAATGCTGCTCAGTTGGCATTACAACTATCTCGATACTTGCCGGAATCACATAGCCAGCTATTTCGGTCTTCGCCCTTCCTCCATGGTGTAAAGCCGTCGCCTTGGGAAACGCTCACGAACAACCTAGCTCTCGCGCTCTTGTCGTTGGGAACTAAGTATCCAGACCTGCGACAGACGGCCATCGATGCTGTCCACGGATATTTGAACAACTGCGCCGAGGCTATCAATGCGGTCACACCTTTCCAATACTCTAAACCCGAGGCGGGGCGACAGGGTGTTATACATGAATCTGTTACTGTACTGTCAATCGCCGTTTCCCTGGTTGGGTTTATGGAAGCCTCCGCGGAATACACCTTAATCTGGCACGCGAGCGAAAAGCTACAGATTGTCGATCATCTGCGTGCGATGCTGTCCGAGCATTTCCTAATCGCAGTTGAGACGGCTTCGTCCACTCTCCGCAATGCAAACGTCGCGGACCATACTTTCAAGGACTGGAGAAAGTATACCCGTCGTTATGCTGCTCATGGTCGCCCATTAGGTGCTATGCTTGTGCAAGAAGGCTATATGCGCTTCGTGAAATCATGCGCAGCCTCTCTGATCGGGTTCCAGCACCTGAACGATGAGCAGCTCTTGGATGACTACATGACTGGGGTTGGTATTGCCAAGAGCCATGACGAGGCGGATGTCTCTCTGGTCGAGCGTGTTACGGATATCATTAGTGAGGAAATTCACTTGCTGGAGGATGGTTCTGACTACCTGCAAGTCGGGTCTCCTTGGCAGCAGCACCTTGCCTTCTCGGTTAAGGGACATGCCTTGATAGGCTTCCTTAACTGCGTGATTCTTGGTGAAGATGCAACCAACAACGAAGTACTGCTATCCTGGCTCGAGGACACATTGCTTGACTCCCAGCAAATGTCAAACGTGGAGCTGTCTGTGACAGTTTTGAAGTGTACCGCCATCCTTGCAAGAATGTCTCCAAATGGTGCCTCCGTTGGTAGACGTTGCCTTCTGAAATTCTTGACCCAGGGAGGTGTGTCGGCTCGCTCTACCGTTGCCGTCGCTTGTCGGTGCCTCGCCCAGATCCTGACTATTCTTTCCGAGGACGCTGTGATTACCACCCTTTATTCACTTGGTAATGCGTTAAGCCCAAGCACGAACGTAGATCAATCTAGCCAAGACCAACTCGTTGGGGATCATACCGGGCCAGGGATGAACCTCGAGGCATACCCCAAGAATGCAAGCCAGACTTCGCTCTCGGGAAATGGCGAAGATGATGCTATCACCTACAGGAATGTCATTCATGCCATCGTGACAGTCGCGACTACTTGCCATGATGACAAAATCAGTGCATTGGCCCAGTCTATGCTTCTCCAAAAGATTGGTAAGATCAATGTCGCAGTCGATGCCTTTATCATCCAGGAAACTGCCGTTCTTGCTTTGAGCGGTGGACAAGCCGAGTTCCAGCTTCTATTGAAGTTCTATGCACGTATCTACCTCGACGGCGTCAACAAAGGCCTGAACGCCATATCTGATGCTGTTCAATGTGCCATGGCTTACCTCTCGATTACTTTGGATCGAACATCACTACTCCACAGGATTTATTTGGTTCATTTGTTGGAAAGCATTATCAACAAAGGTGATGTACCAGATTTTGAGTATGAGCGACACAAGGAGATTATTTTTGCCGCGGATGATATCACACCCCTCTTGAAACCGCTAGCTCTGCTCGTGTCTTCCAAATGCAGTTCTACCACCGCTTCCGGGTCAGCGTGGGACTATGATGAAGCCATTCTGACTTTGTTCCGAGATGCTTGGTTCAATATTGCCATTCATGGAATATCTCTCACCTCCAGCGTTGCCCAACGGTATTACAAGGAACTCCGCCTTCTTGCACATCATTCTCCCCCTTTGGTTGCTGAGAACCACATGGATTCTCTGGAGAGCGACGTGGAATTGAATACGGTACTCAGACGCGGGATGGGACCGCAGCGAGGTACAGAGCAGAAGAGAGCTTTAATTTCTGAACTCCCTGGCCGAGAATCTGATATTAAGAAATTGGACTATTCAAGAGCAGTGTTTCTTAACGCTGTAGTCTTGGTCGAAAGCCTCCGTGCCTCCTCCGGGGACTCTACCAAGACGCTCAGTTATTTCCTCGACCCAGCCTTGGCCACTCCGGAGATGGTTGTGTGCATGAATGCTGTTGCAGACAAAGCGGTTGCCTGCTATCTGTCTCTTACACTTTCCTCTGAGCACGATGACTTTTCGACCCCTTACCTGTCTAAGCAGCTTGCCGGATTCCTGGTGGCTTGCTGTCATCGTATTGAAAGGGTTCAAAGTATTGCGACGCAGTGTGCCGACAGAATCATTCGTGAATGCCCTTCTGCCTTGTGTGAAAAGAATTCCCTCTTTGCTTTGCTCGAGATTCTTACCGTCATGTGGTCTTCCTGTCTTCAAGGAGAACTCGATGAGTTCGAGTGGAAGCCATCCTTGGTGTCGCCCATGGGCATTGTCAAGGTCGAATTGCCCGACAACTACGCGCTGAGAAGGGCGACTCTAAATCGGTTCCATGAACGAGCCAGGACCTGGGTGACAACTGTCCTGAACATTGCCCCATTGGATGTCAAAGGGTTACTTCAGACCTATCTTTCCGAATATGACGACGACGGTGGCTACGGACACATTTCGCTAGGACGTTCATTCGCTCTCGAGATGGGCTCCTTTGTCCCACAAAGTGACCCACGACTTGGATCGATTAATGGCTATGGAAGCAGCGACTTCAATGTCGCATCTGATTTCATGGCACTATACACGACACGCCAGAAGTACCGGCGTCCAGAGGTACCTTCTCTCGGCAGTTTAAACAGAGATAACTGTAGCGGTTATGTTGAACAGCCTCGTGTTAATATTTTGCCGGAGTCTGCTGATTCTTTGGAAAGTACTCTCTCTCGTCTATATGGAAGAAGCATTGCTGGCGAGGAGATTCCCCTGGTGGAGGTCAGGGATGTCCTTCGGCAAGCTGCGGGACTTATCTGCAGCACCAGCAAGCCACGACTCTCCGTGGTTCACTACTTGGTTGCATTGCCTTTCCAGATCTTCACCAAGGAGACCGTCAAGCTTGGTGTCTCGCTCTGGCTTGGAGTCATCCACGAGAACCCAAACACTGAGCCACGGATCCTATGTGAGGTAATTGAGGCTTGGGAAAGAAGCATAAAGCGTCGCAAAGGATTGTTCGATCCTACTTTTGAATACCTTGATCCACTGCATACTAAGATTGAACTTTTGCCAACTGATAAAGATCTTATGCTTCGCATGCAGCAAAAAGCTCAAGATACCCTCTCACCGCACTTACGAGTTCTTCATTTCTTCGAGAGCCACTTCAACGCTATCCGTCTAGGAAATCTGCAAGACCAACAGCTGTTTTGTCGCTTGATTGGCAGTACCGTTATCGGACTCTCAAAGACCGAGGGCCATCCATTGGCGCGAGAAATCCATTTCCGCATTGTGCTCCTGGGTCTCAGGATTCTGAGGCATCTCAGCCCCCGGAACAGTGGTGCATCTTGGAAACTCAAAGACCAGATTCTGTCTGCCGCTTTGAGTTGGTTTAGGCACCCTCCAAGATGGTCATTTGGAGGCAATCGGCTGCAGATTAAGGCAGAGGACAGAGTCCTTAGCGAGGTGACCGCAGCTTTACGAGGCGTTGCAGGTATCGCTGCCAATGCGCAAGGGTCATATAAGTCTTTGCAAGCCAAAGAAGACCTGCTTCAAATCCTCGTGGAGAACGAACGATCCCGCCTTCGAGTCTGGCTCTTCCCCCTAGATCCGGAGCGAAAGCACCACATACCCTCGATTGGAGGCAAGAATCCCGATGAAGGCCCCGTATCTTTACTTCGGCTTGCCTGGGCGGAAAATGCAGGGTTGGCTATTCAGATGGCTGCCCGATTCCCCTCGCCCAAAATGCAGGCTGATGTTCGATCATTGATACTCAATTTCCCCGAGAAGGTCATTGAGGAGCCAAGCGCTCTGGAGATTATGTTTGACAACTGCCTGCCCGCTGATGTCGGTTCCCAGTTGAAATACATGCTATACTGGGCCCCTGTTACTCCCACAGAGGCTATCACATACTTCATGCCTGCTTACGGCAACCATCCTTATATCTTGCAGTACGCCATGCGGGCGTTAGAGAGCTATTCGATGGATGTTCGCTTCTACTTTGTGCCACAACTGATTCAGGCCCTGCGCTTCGATGCTCTGGGTTATGTAGACCGCTACATCCTCGAAACAGCCAAATTGTCTCAATTGTTTGCCCACCAGGTTATTTGGAACATGAAGGCAAACTCCTTCAAGGATGAGGACTCTCAAATTGTAAGTATTGATGTTGTCGAAACTTGACCATCGTTGGCTAACATCCTGCGTTAACAGCCGGACCCTATCAAAGATACACTCGACCGTTTCCTAGATAACTTGATCTCAAGCTTCTCGGATGAGGAGCGTGCCTTCTACGAGAGAGAATTTTCGTTCTTCAATGAAGTGACGGGTGTCTCCGGCAAACTTCGCCCCTATATCAAGAGGAGTAAGCCCGAGAAGAAGGAGAAGATTGAGGAAGAGTTGCGTAAGATCAAGGTGGAAGTTGGAGTGTACCTTCCCAGCAACCCCGATGGTGTAGTCGTTGGCATCGACCGCAAGTCTGGCAAGCCCTTGCAAAGTCACGCAAAGGCGCCTTATATGGCGACGTTCCGAATCCAGAAGACAAGGCCACGATTGATCGAAAAGGCCGAGGCCAATACAGGTGATCACCACCACCACCAACGCCAATTGACCAATCATTCCGAGCCTGAGCAGGAAACATATGAAGTTTGGCAGTCAGCTATCTTCAAGGTCGGTGACGATTGTCGTCAGGACATGCTCGCCCTGCAGATGATTGCGGCCTTCAGGAGCATCTTCACCAGTATTGGTCTAGATGTTTGGGTCTACCCTTACCGGGTGACTTCGACAGCGCCTGGCTGTGGTGTAATTGATGTGCTTCCCAACTCCATTTCTCGCGACATGCTCGGCCGCGAGGCCGTCAACGGGCTATATGACTACTTTGTGTCGAAATATGGAGGCGAAGACTCTATCCGATTCCAAGAGGCGCGCACCAACTTCGTCAAGAGTATGGCAGCCTACTCAGTCATTTCTTACCTGCTGCAATTCAAGGACCGACATAACGGAAATATCATGATCGATGATGCCGGTCATATCATCCACATTGACTTTGGATTCTGCTTCGATATTGCGCCTGGTGGAGTGCGCTTCGAGCGCGCGCCATTCAAGTTGACCTCGGAAATGGTCGCCGTCATGAGTGGAACCCATGACCCAGCCCACCACCAGGGCGGCAACTCGGGCATCAACTTGCCCGGCAGCTCCCACAACCCGACCAACACGCAGCCATACCGGTGGTTCGAGTCGTTGGTGGTGAAGGCATTCCTTGCATCTCGCCCTTATAGCACGAAGCTGGCCCATATTGTCTCCCTCATGCTGGACAGTGGCCTTCCTTGCTTCAAGCCCGAGACTCTGAAGAATTTCCGTGACCGGTTTGTGTTGGACAAGAGCGAGCGCGATGCGGCCGAGTACATGCGAGAACTTGTTCGCAAGTCGTATATGAGCGTGTCAACTAAGGGTTATGATCAGTTCCAACTGATGACCAACGGTATTCCTTACTAGACTATGTAGGTGTTATACACATCATTTTCTCTATAGATATTTAATTTATTTGAATTTCAGATTGATTTACCATTCATTTACCATTCGATTTTACTCTACGAAAAAAATATAAAAACCAAAAAGGGTGGTTGACGTCACGACTTTGTCGGCACCAGTTCCCCGGACGATACCCCGACATCTGATGTTATTGCGTCTATAGTTTGGTCTAAAATAGGGAGTATAGGGGGTATAGGGGGTATAGGATATAATAAGCGACCTCTTATAAATCTGTTCTATACATACATATAATCTATAACTAACTAGTTATAGATATATCTAACTATAGTTATATAGTTATATATGTATATATATACTTCAATTACCCTCCGAGTGGCGCCTTCAATGCATGACGATCTACACCGTACTAACTCCGACGAGTGTTCCGGAAGTGGCAATATGACGATACAGAGACATTTGACTTAGATCAGCTCTTTTTATAACTTGGGAACAGCCCTATTTCCGGTCCTCTTAACGCCAAATCCTCTCCCTACCCTAACCTATCCTACCCAAATCTGGAATAACACATGAAACTGTATATTCCACATATTATATACACCTCCAATATTCCATCTCCAGGATGAAAATCCCATTCCTCAACAAACTCAGCGGTGGAGGGACAGGGACCAAGTCCCCGCCACTGACGGACTTGTCGGGACAGTCAGCGATGATAGATCGCGAGAAAAGAGGCAGCAACATGGACGAGTCGCGTGTGCCATGGGTGACATGGAGGTCGGTGTTGCTAGGCGGCTTTGTCTCGATTGGTGGTGTCATTTTCGGATATGATACTGGTCAGATCTCGGGCTTTTTGGAGATGCGGAACTTCAAGCAGCGGTTTGCGCAGCTGAAGCCCGATGGGACGTATACGTTTAACAATGTCCGGTCTGGATTGATTGTTTCCATGGTGAGTGAATACCATTGCATGTCTTTGAAAAAAGAAAAAAAAAAAAAAAAAAGAAAAAGAAAAGCAAGAAAAAGCTAACGCTTTCTAGCTTTCCATCGGTACCTTGATAGGAGCTCTCCTCGCCGGGCCATTGACCGATCGAATTGGCCGAAAATGGTCCATCTTCTTCTGGTGTATCATCCTCCATATCGGACTGATCATCCAGATCTCCTCACCAGCAGGAAAATGGTACCAGTTCATGATGGGACGATTCGTAACCGGATTCGGCGTGGGAGCCTGCTCACTGCTGGTGCCCATGTACCAGGGGTGAGATTGCACCACGACACATCCGAGGAGCCATGGTGTGGTAAGTAGTAACCCAACAGTCCAACATATTGCAATATACCCACCATAACCCTAACACCATCCCAGCTCGTACCAATTATTCGTAACGCTGGGCATCTTCGTCGCTTACTGCATCAACTTCGGCACGGAGAGCATGGACAGCTCCGCCTCTTGGAGAATCCCACTCGGGATCACATTCCTATGGGGTCTGGTCCTTGGTCTCGGCATCCTCTTCTTCCCGGAGAGTCCTCGATTCGATTACCGCAATGGCCGTGTGGACCGTGCCCGACGCACCATGTCGAAGCTGTATGGTGTACCCGAGAACCATCGGGTCATCGTGCATGAGATTGCCGAGATCCAGGAACAGCTGGATGCCGAGCAGGGGGCACGAGGCGGGATCCGCGGGTGGCTTGAGATGTTCAAGGGGCCACGCATGGCGTACCGCATCATACTTGGTATTGTGCTCCAAGCTCTGCAGCAGCTGACCGGTGCCAACTACTTCTTCTACTACGTGAGTGTTCCTTCTTTCAAGGGGTGTAACGTAACACACGTTCGAGCCTGCTTAATATGATATAGGGAACGGTTATCTTCAACGGAGCAGGAATCGACAACACATTCGTGACGCAGATGATCCTGGGCGGAGTGAACTTCGGCACGACATTCGGCGGCCTATACGTGATCGAGCACTTCGGACGACGCAAGTCCCTCATCACAGGTGGGATCTGGATGTTCATCTGCTTTATGGTATTTGCGTCTGTGGGCCACTTCTCGCTTGATGTTAATACGCCGCGTAACACACCTGGAGCGGGTAAAGCGATGGTTGTGTTTGCTTGTCTGTTCATCACTGGGTTTGCTATGACGTGGGGGCCGATGGTGTGGGCTATTGTGGCCGAGCTGTATCCATCACGGTACCGAGCGCGAGCGATGGCGATGGCGACTGCGTCGAACTGGCTGTGGAATTTCCTGATTGGATTCTTCACGCCGTTTATCACTGGCGATATTGACTTTGCATATGGATATGTGTTTGCCGGGTGCCTGTTTTTCGCGGTCATTATAGTTTACTTCTTTGTCATCGAGGGCAAGGATAAGACGCTTGAGGAGATGGATATGATGTATGTGATGCGTGTGCCACCGTGGAAGAGCAGCAAGTGGCAGCCGCCGGAGCCGGAGAATCGGCTCACGACCGATCAGCTTGTGGATCGGAAGGTTGCGAAGAAGTATAACAAGGAAGATGAGGGTGGGGAGAGCAAGAAGCAGACGGAGGGGATGCCTGGGCATTCACATGCTGAGACTGCTGAGGAAGCGGATAATCCTGGGACCGGACCTTCGCACTTCTCTTAAGGATTGACCTTGGGGTGACGTTTGGTGACACGAAGAGTTGAAGTGGTGGGCTGTATATGGACCGAGAGGAAGCCTGTGTGATGATGGGGAATAATAAACATACGGGAGGAGTTCAGTGTATATACTGAAACGAATAAAGGAGACATTAAGTACTTCAAAATACAATTCATAGTCCAATAACCAGTGACCAGTGGGTGTCAATTTGGTAGTCATATAAGAATAAAAAAAAAACATCCGCATCATCTGGATGGGATGGGTAAGGAAATGGCTCAAAAACATATGAAAACGCCGATCCCAGTGCTGAAAAAAAAAAAAAAAAAAAAAAGAGACAAGTTGATGATCCTTCATGGATCATTTTGATACATATTCCACGTATTGGTAGAAAGAGGAGGAAGAGTTGGGAAGAAACATCAGGATGAGAACCCAGAATTGATACAAGTCTGATGAGACTTTTGGCATCGAATGCAGAAAAAGTAAAAAAAAACAAAGGAAAGAAGCCAGGTAGGCCAGGTAGCATCGATCAGGATATACTTCCCTTGAAAAGGTGACTAGAGACCTCTAATCCATAAAGTCACCTCGCAAGATCTTCTCCTGGAAGAAATCCGGCTTATTCTGCTTAGGCTGACGGGGCATTTCCCGGCTAGGCTGCTCCATCGACGCGATGGAAGCAGCACGCTGGTGGTGACCGACGGAACGCTGGGCTGCCTGTGGGGAGACAGGGCTGCCGAGGGAAGGGGCACGCTCGGCACGCTCGGCACGAGAGCGGAGGGCCTCTGACCAGTTAAAGCCTTCGCCTAAGGGTCGGCGTGATGCGTTAGATCTCTCATCCTGAGGAGAGGTTGAAGTACTTGCGGAAGAACGGGTAGTAACAATGGCTGAACCAGCCGGAGGGGAACGGCGCGCGCCTACGGCAGATGGAGGGGGGTAATTTCTACCATTGCCTATGCTTCCTGCACGAGCATCACGCAGGGCCTGTGCACCAAAGGAGACGCGTCTCCCGAACTGCGAGTTAGGCGAGGATCCTGTTGCTTGGTCATCCTCGAGGGCATCTTCGGCCGGGACGTTGGAGCCCATTGAGCTAGATAGGCTACCTCGACGGAAGTTGCGGTTGCCACCAAAGGCGGATGCTTGAGTGGGGGAACCCGAGAGGCCTAGCGTGGTGATTGACAGCCGACGCTGGTTGGACTGTTGGTTTGCACCCTGGGTGTTGGATGGGTTGCTGGGCTTGGAGAATATGTCGGCGATGGAACCACGACGTCGACGGTTCTCTGCATGTGGGACCGAGATGGGGGAGGTGGGATCGTTGGACATTGTCAGATAAAGAAGGGTCTGAACTGAGAGCAGGAAATTGCGGACGGACTAGCCGCCCTTCTCATATAATAGAAGATTGGAGAATGGAGTAAGATTGAAGTGACGAGAATGGTGGTCTCAGCACTTGGAAGAGGGGGAGGAGGGTGGAATGATGGTAGTGGTGTGGTGGAGGGGGGAGGGGATTCTTGATTTGAGGAAAGATTGAAAAGATTTAAAGAATTCAGAATTCAGATGGGATTTAATAAAAAAGAAGGGATAAGTTAGAGAAGATGTTAGAAGAAGAAGAAGAAGAAGAAGGAAGAAGAAGAAGAAGGGGGGAATATACGTTCACCGAAAGACAGAAGAAAGCTAAGCATCCGATTTTCTGGGGAAAGTGGCGCTAAGTGGAGAGTGGTGATGTCGACGGGCTGACTAAGCACTCCGTTTTGGGTTATTAGTTTATCTAAGCATATCTAAGCTATTATCTAAGCTATAGTTATATAAGCTATAGTTATATAAGAATATAGTTATAACTATATATATATATATAATTATATATATAGTAGATGATATATATCTTGGTACCTTCATTCTAACTTATCACCTATATAACACACACAGTAAATAGTCAACCTGGTTTACAGAAGGAGGGGGGGAATCATGCAACAAAACGCTAATCCCTGCAGAAAAGAGGGGGAGCATTCGTGTTCGTAGCTCAAAAAAAAAAAAAAAAAAAAAAAAGTAAATAAATATGGACGTACATCGTGTATTGCTCGTTTCCCTAAAAAAGGGTTGGAAGTGCTAGATTTCCGATTTCTTGGCCGTTCCCGAAGGAATCCCCTCTTGTCGATGTCATTATAGACAGAGCAGATCATACCCCCCCCCCAAGTTTAAGCTAGAAAATCAGGAAAAAAATCAAGGCAAATGAAACAACTGAATCAGTTTACGGCCAATCATCGGCTCGATTTCAGTGCCATCACGAGCGATTTTAATTTCTCGATTTGCATTCCAAGGGTTACGGAGACCACGAGTGCGCTGAAAGGGCACTCGCTCCGTCGAAATCCATTGTATACGGAACGGTTTACCAAAGGGTTGACCTTCTTCCGGATCCTCAGGCTCGACGCTCTTGACGCTGATGGTCTCGTTCTCGTTCTCATCTTCCGACGATTCAACTTCCCAGAAGATAGTACCCCGCACTGAATCATCGATGATTCGGCCTTGCGGCGCTGTCAAGGTCGCCGCTGTCAGGGTCACGTCGAGCTCATCGGGTCCACTGGGCGGCGGGTCGGGCCGGGATGGCATCTCCAAGGCCAGCTCCTCGTCGTCGCTGATCGGCGACATCATACGCGCGTATCCAAAATACTCGCCAGATTTGTTGGCAGAGAATATTAAATAAACGTAATCAGTAGTCTGGGCCAAGGTCAATTTCCGGCATTGCAGTGCTGTATATAGGTCTATACTCACCTCAAAAGCTTGATTCATCACCGCCTCATTGTGTGACTGTGTAGCCCAAATGCCACTTTGCTTGCTCAGTTCGAGATCCTCCACTGTCAAGCTTTTAACAATAAAGTAACGATCTACCAGCCGGGCCGGGGGCGGATAGTTCCCTGTAGCAGGCGCGGCCGAGCTGAGCTCCGGTGCGATGCAAGGGTCCTCGCCCGGGTCAGTAGCAGTAGCCGTAGTCGTAGCCGTAGACGTAGCAATATCCTCCAATCGTGGCCGGGGAGCATAATTCACCACAGGAACTGCCAACCCTACAGATCCGGACCCCGGGGCATTGGACCCCTTTCGCAATCGGCAGACAACACGCACGCCCTGGAATCGGGAGTCGTGGAATCTTGCCAACGCCGCGGCACAGGCGGTAGCCGACTTATAGTTCACGAACGCACAATTACTCTTGGAGATCAGAAACACACTTTCGATGTCGTTTGTTGCCTCTTGTGAGAAATGATCCTTGAGATCCACGACATTGGCTCCTGGGGGAGATTCCCAACCCAGAGCGCGTGGCCGGATTGCTTTGGTTTTCGGGGTGGTCCTCGTGTGGTATTCGGAGCGGTCGGGGCTGGTTGCGAAGGGGAACTGTCTTTAGATGAATGGAAAATTAGATATGGGTCCAAATGGCGAAATCCGAGGGAAGGGAGGGCGGGGAATGAGCTCACCGGAGAGTAGTGGTTGGGGTTGGGGCGCTAATTTCATGGGGTTGGATCCATCCACGATGGTCTTTGAGACGTCATATTCCAGATCGGCCATTCGCTTATCGGCTTCTTTGCGCAAAGAGTCCGGTTTCGATGGCGAGCTCGTGTTAGTGCGGACTGGAGATGCAGCCTGGGGCATTTGGCCGGCAGGAAGCATCCCAGGTCCATAAGGGGGAGGGTATGGTGAATGAGGGTAGTACCCCGAGCCATATGGGGATATTTGTCCGGGACTGAGGTTTTGCATTTGGGTTCCATGTGGCCGGTAATGAGTTCCATGTTGAACAGGGCCTGGGTGTTGAGGGATCGCATACGGCGGATACGCTGGGTAAGGCATGCCGTACGCCATGCCTCCGGTGTTGGGTCCATACGGAGCCACTGGCATGGGATACATCATGCCTTGCCCTTGGGCCGTCGGGTAATGATGTATTGACTGATCATAGCCTTGTGGATGATGGCCTGGAAGGAAGTATCCCATGTTGCCCATATTTAAAGGAGAATGGGCGGTTCCATGTCGAGCTTCCGCAAAGCTGGAATGGTGTCTGAGATTGGGAGGTGAGGCTGAAGTAGAAGATGTAGCTGAGAGGAGATTTAGTCAATAGACAACTCTTGGACAAATATTCTGAGAAGAGCAGGGACTAACCCTGTTCTGATATCGGGGCGGTCCCATCGGCTGTCCCGACTGTCTTATCTGGAGAAACATTGCCCATGGGGTCGTTGATCAAACCTTCAATTGCAGTCGCCTTTGAAACTACTTTATAGATATTAGTGTCTGTATAGATTGGACACCTGTTACTCGAGATCTTACCTATAAGTCAAGTAGCCCGAGGCCACTGGGGTTTCTATAAGAAAACCCAGAAATCTCGCAGATGCTCCGATAGAAAAGAAAAGGAAAGAAAAGAAAAGAACGAAAAGAATAGAACAGAACAGAATAGTGTAGAAGAGAAGATGAAAGAGACCAGGAAAAACCCAAACTATACAAGTCAGTTCTCTGAATTTGGGATCAGAACATCTCAACAGAATGTGAGTGAGTGAGTGAGTGAGTGAGTGATGGTTTAAGAGGAAATGGAAAGGGGAGAGAAAAAAAAGAGAAAAAAAGAGAAAAACCACCAACACGCACTAACATTCCCCTCCCCCCTCTTCTCCTTCTAGACCATAAGCCCAAGCTCACAAAAACCAAGTAGGACAAAAAGACAAAGGGATTATAAAAGAAACAAGTGGGTTAGGGTTAGGCATAAGAGATAGGGAGGAGTGAAGCTTTAAGGCTATAACGGGATCAAGGCCAAGATATGTCAGGGCAGGGGGTCAGGTCCACTGCTAGAATATACCAGAGAGAAGGTACCACGATCAGGTAGAGTGAGGGAATATGAAATCAAACCCCCCTAAAGAGGTGACATACCTTAGTACTTTTAAGTGTTGTGTTACTTTGATGGTCTAGACAGGACGGGGGGAGGTATTTTAGTCAATTGGCATTGAAGACCAAAAGAGCCGAGGGGGAGGCTGGTGACAAGAGGCTAAAATTCGTGAAGAATACGGATCTCCCGGGGAGCTTGGAAAACAAAGATATAAAGAGAAAAAAGAAGGCTGACAGAGATATATAGGGCAGGAAAAAAAAAAGAAAAAGAAGAGTGCCCAAAAAGGGGAGGCTAATAAATAAAGTGGGAAGTGACTTGGGATGTGAGGGTCCTTGGGGGGGGGTCTTTTTGGGAGAGGTGGAATTGAAGCCAATCAACTTTCTTGGCAGGTGACAAACTGTGGCTGATTAGTACGTATAGGTACAGATATTATTGTAATAGAAGGAATAATGTAGAAAATAAGAAAAGAAAAAGAAAAGAAAAGGGCGGGAACGGGATTGTATACTGTATACAGTACAGTATACAGCCATTAGGGGTTTTTGTTTATAGTCTAAAGTGAAAAATATGGAACCTGGCAATGACTATCGAAGGGCTCGAGTATCGTGTCATCTCGTGCAGATACGCACCAACTGATTATTGGGATTTTATCCTTCTTTTCCTTCCCGTGTTTTGGTGATGGGTATCTGGGCGGGACCAGAATTGATGCGATTGGGGGGATATTAATCTGTTGCGGACCTGTTGAAAAATAACTGGAGTGACTTGAACTGAGGAGCCTCTTCGAATCGGGGCCAATGGTCGAGTTGACAGATTTGCCACTGTCAGGGGAGTGGAGGGGAGTGGAGAAGACAAAGAACCCAATGAGAGCGTATGGATGTGCAATGTGTGGGATGAGCTCCGTGCAACCTGTACAACGGTACAGTATGTATAATATACGCCAGGCGTAAGGACCGAATGAGACATTCGATCCGACGCATAACCCTAAGGGGAAGGCAAAGACCGTTGGAGCTGGAGCTATTCTGGATACACTCCCACTAGGCTCGATCATGATCCCACCAATTATGTTTCAATATTGGGTTCAAACGGGATTTTCCACGGCTTTGAATGGTGGAGATGTGGAAGTACCGGGTACAATGTTGGATATTGTAGTATTCCGAGTCTCAAGCCTATTCTAGAGGCTAAAAGGGACATCATGTGCTACTGTATAGTATGACAGAGCACAATTGCCTAATGCTAGGCCATGGCAGGAACCGAGAAAGTCTTGATCATGGTGTACTTTGGACGATATAGTATTGACTCTGGCCGTTTCAGAGTATATGCGATGGATACCGTACGTACCGCTGATGAATAGGGATCAAATGGAGCTTGGTGATCCTAGGGAAAAAAAGGTAAGACATACCTAGGTAAATCTTCAACATCAAATAGGACATGGGAAGCTTCTTCCCTCAATATGAGCCAATTGGAACAGAACAGACAGGAGAAGGAGACAGGAGAAAGGACAAAATGAGGTGAAGTCGGATCCACTCAGTTTTATCCATCGGCATCTCAGACCAGCCAATCAGAGATGGGTACTGGGGACTACAGCGGGCATCAGAGACAACCATGGACTATCTAGATAGGCCTTTTGTATCTTTTTGAAATAGAAGGCACACTCCGGGAAAAAGATAATAGAGAAAAATAAGATTATAGAATAATTCCTCTTTAGTTAATTGTATTTCCCCAGTCATCACATGTGTTCTTGCTATACAATATACTGTGAAGGCATATATATATCCACTATCCACTGCACTGTGGCTTTCCATCAAACCAATCAGAGATGTCAGAAACAGCCACAATGACTCTGGAGTCACTGTCCAGAGAAATAGGAAAAATAGGAAACAAATATGGGTTCATTTTTTTGGGGTAGTACGTACATATTATAACTACATACAACATAGTTACGTATGCTGTATATTGTATACCTTCATATATGATACTTTCCTTCATTGGCTGACAACTCCCGGACTAATTCTCCGAATCAACTTACGTATGTGTTGTGGTTCGTACTACACATATAACTATCGCATGGGATATCTGCATTCTCGACACTTGCCCTAGTTATATTGTATAGCTCATTTGCCACTCTGACCCACTATGGTGGCGTATACCCCAATTGGACTACGGAGTATAACCCGGAGATATCCCGAGAATGGCAGGAACAGACATCCTTCCTATCTACAACCTACAATATCCAAATATCCAAATATTCAAATATCCAAATATAAATATAGTACCATTCAATTCGGATAGTGATAGACGTCGACGACAGAGAGCCACTAACGCACCTTTGCTGTAGATGCATTTTTCCGAAAGGATATTCCAGCGTTTTCTTTCCATGCACTCTATTTTTGTACCCGACTTGAATATGAGAATATAAGCCAAGTCTGAGTGGGAATTGGCGATCTAACGTGAGTGGTTCGGACATTCTCTGCGGGAAGACGCCACATGGACACCTGAGGCGTCACTATGGATCCTCCTGACGTCATGGATACTCC